>NC_056416.1:6790968-8145162 GCF_905147365.1 Aricia agestis | reverse complement strand
ATGATCCAGGGCGGGGCAGCTGCCCCCCCCCCCTGCCCCCCCCCCCTGCCCCCCCCCCCCCCCCCCCTGCCGCCCGTAACAATCTGCCCCCCCCCTGGATCATGTTGACGTTCCTACTAAGTATAGTATCTAGTACTTTTATCTATAAAAATAAAAAATTAAGAACGAATTTTTGCCATTTGTTTGCAATACAATATTTTTACGACAAAAAATTATTAATTTTTTATTCTTTATAAACACCTAGCTTATGAAAAATCTGATTTGCCCCCCCTGGCCCAGAACCTGGGTGATTTGCCCCCCCTGGCACCAGAACCTGGGTAATTTGCCCCCCCCCCTGGCCCAAAACCTGGGTACGCCCATGGTCGGCTGTACACTCTCGCCGAGAGCTCTCGGGCGAGAGTCTCGTGCGAGAGCCCCTTGCCCGAGTGCGATCATGTACAATGTACATTCTCGCTTAGTTCAATCGCAGTTTAAATGAGCTCAGAGAAGATGGACCATTATTTTTCTCTATGAGATGGACGAAAACACTTCTTTTGCAGCTGCTGTAACCCTTTGTCTCAGGCGCAAAATACCGACACCGGACCGAGAGGGTCCGAGATGAGGCGAGCGCACCCATTTACAGCCCGTCAAAAAAGTCACGACATTAATAGAGTCACCACTTGTTTCCGGTGTGGCCTCTTATGGCCACACTGTATCCAGTCACTATAAAAGATTTTGATACTTTATATTAAGTACAGTGTAAAAAATACGTAAATATTATTATGATTTATAATTATATAATATGTACTTAAGAAAATTTAAAATAATTACAAGAAACAATCTAATCTATGTAAAGTATTATAATCTTTGTATCATAGTCTGTCTCTGTCAAGAAAGTGAAGAAATTAAAAAGTGGCAACATCGTAGTGTCATCCCTTTCAAATCAATCTAAGAAAAAAGGGATGACATTACGATGTTTCCACTTTTAATTTCTTCACTTTCTTGATGGACTATATAAAAATGCAATAACTCGATTAAACGGTTGAACCGATGTGGCTAATTTTAGTCTTAAAATATTCCTGGAAGTCCAGGGAAGGTTTATAAGTGACACGAAGTTCACCGGGACATCCAGTCACTAGTGAGACATATTATGAATTTATAGCACCTGTTATTTAAGTACCCTCTCTTTCTGAGAGCTGCAGAGCTACTTTGATGACTGTGAAAGCTGAGAGAAGCTCACTTCTTTTTTATTAAGAAACTACTTATTTAATAAAATACAAAAAATAAATTAATTAAAAACACGGTTTTGTTATTTTAATAAAATATGATCATCCAAATATTCTACAATGCAGCCGGAAACAGAATCATCGCCACTTTCTAGGTCCATGTAGTTACAGCAGTGGTGTCACAGTGAAGAGGCACTTTCATCTTCAATAAGCAGCTCTTCAATATCCTAATAAAGGGTTAATTCCCACTTCTTGTATTTATTTTCAGTGTTTTTTTTTTCAAAATTATAGCATATATTCTCCCAGTTATTTCGGTTATTTCGTTAAACGCTTTTTCTGCTACCTGTAAACATAAAACGTAAAAATTGTAATATTATATTACGCTGCATCAAAGTACTAAAGGAGTTAAGCACATATACTGTGACGCGAGAATTTTATATACATCTAAGATATATAATTACGCAAAGCACCTAAGTCAAAGTATCAATCATTGTTAGGCGCGTTATATGATAGATTTCTATGACAGTTCAGATTGTTTACGTAAACATAGGGTTTATGTAAAATTATTGCTTTAATAAACTACATAATACTTACTCAGGCTACTTAAAATTGCAATAAACAATAAAATTAACTAACAAAATTTATAAAACAAACGCTTAATTATCTGCTACTATGGTGATTGAGCGATCAGAATCGGAAATATGGACGCGAGAATTTCAGTAATATTTTCGCATTTTACTATTTTTCTTCAATGAAAATCTTCTAATTTTCAGCACTCATGACACGTCTTTCACTTTAATTATTCATATTAATCACAGTAACATGTAGTTTTCACATTGTAAAACTAAATTTAAGCAAATTGAAAATCTTTGTTTTGTAAATTTTATGTCATAGAGTATTGATACAACAAAGGGACAAATGTCACAAGAGTGTTGCTATTGCTCAAAAAAAAAAGTTTCGCCTCCTAGACATTCTTGACGCACTATACACTCTCGCACTCGGGCCGCCTCGCTGTGTCTCGGCGAGAGTGTACAGCCGACATTACTAGACACTGGCCATGGTTATACTTTATAGCCGAAGTGCCATTATAAGAAGAAAAAAAATTGTATTCTGTTGTTGTCAGTGTTGTCACTGTCAAAAAGTTAACCAAAGTCCAAACAGCAAACTTTCTTGACAACTCACCGAGGCGGCCATTTTTAAAAGAAGAAGAACTACAAATATATTTTTTACATTGCATTTTCTATCATAAAACATATTATTTTATGATAATTTATGTAAATTTCTATAAAATTTTGCTTTTGCTCAATACAGCCAATTCATAGAAAAATGTTTGCGGTAAACATTTCATAATATTATTATGTAGGTAGATATATTCAATGTCAAAGTCGTGGCATTCGTGGTTTGCCGCCTGAGTTAAAGCAAATATCTTGCTCTTTGCGTATTCAAATATCTACGAGCGCGACGCGCCGTGACGCCTGCGCTCGCGCATTTGAATTAAATATTGTTCACGTGGTAGTTCAGTGCAAGTGATTACGTATACTCTGTGAAACTTGTTAGGACGACTTGATTTGATCAGTGTCATTTTGCTGATGAAACCAGTACGTTGTATAAAATACGAATGTATAGTTCGTTTTCCTATGGTGTGAATTAATTGTAGGATTAGTGATAGAACTAAACTAATCATAGTGAAAGTGAAATAAATATTGAACCTGTATTCAGTTTATTACTATGGCTGATAATACACAGGAAATCCTAAAAGAGGCAGCGGCAGCGGCCGCTGTCGGTGGATCGCTCTTTAGTACATTCGATATAATTATGCTAGTTATCTTATTCGGTGCTGCAGTGTGGTGGCTTTATAGTTCTCGCAAAGACAATAAAAAGGATGATTTACTATTAAGTAAATATTCTATACAGTAAGTACTCTTCATACTACACACCCTTAATGCTTACTATCTTTTAAATAGTTATATTTATATGTAAAACAACTTTGTCCTCAATGGCATCATCAAAGAATTTGCTAGGAGTCAATAAACTAATTTCTTAGCTTAGGTATATTTTGTTTATTATGATATTATGTATGTAACATATTATATCATGATGTAGGCATCTATTTTCACAGACTTGTATATTTAATTAGTACTATAAGAGATCTGCCTGTAGTTGAAATTTGCCCATACTAAAAATGTTTTAAATATTTCTCAAGTATCTTGTACGATCAAAGGACTTTTTTCTCCCATGGTTTAGAGATTTTTCATGATACAATAAAATGTTCAACTTTTCAAGACCTTTCATTTGGTATATATGTCTCAAAGTGCTACATTAGTTGCATATGAAGTGCCCCACTTCGTATGCAACTAATGTAGCACTTTGAGACATATATACCAAATGAAAGGTCTTGAAAAGTTGAACATTTTATTGTATCATGAAAAATCCCTAAACCATGGGAGAAAAAAGTTAAAGAGGGTAGAAGGTAATAAAAAATCACAAAGAACATCCTGTATTATTGCATCAGTTTATAGTGTTGCTGGTAAGGAATCATTTGAAAGTAATCATATATAGCAATTTTGAGGAAAGTGTTGTATTTTAGTATATCATTGTTTAACCCTTTCTGTACGGGTGACATCTATTATATAGTTGATTTCGCGATGTCAGCCCTGAATATGGGTGGCAACTATTGTTGATTTGAGAAAGGGCCTACTTTAAGCCCATGTATTTTCAAAACTATACCTTCCTCCTTTGAGTTAAAGTTTAGGATGTGAAGTCGATAAAACAGTCTTTTACCTTAAAACAGTTCCAAAATATTTCCATAGATGGAAAACAAATAAAATAATTAAATTCAAAAATCTCGTTTTTTCACTGGCAACTATTGGTGCCACCCGTATTAGTATCCGTAAAATTTTAAACTCTAATGGCGGCAGTTAGTGTTGTGCAAAAACTATTGTCGCGGTTTTTACGTGAGTGTTATAGGTTTCTTGGCATAATTTGATATTTTTAAGCTATTTCACAATTATAATTAAGGTAATAAATAATGAAAATATTGGTTTTTCCTAGGTACCAAATTTGGTGACACATAAGTTATAAAATAGTACTTAAACCTTTTTTTACCGAATTACGTAAGTAATTAAAATATGTTAAAATGATAAAATACGTTGATTAATTATTTAATTTTATTCTATATTATTCTTTACCCATACAGGGTAGTTATGAAATCAACCACGTCACAACTCACAAGTCACAACACGTATTCCGCTGTATCGATACTTGCACATCACTAGTTAGTGCCGAAAATTATAACTTAAATTTAGTTGTTTTAAAACTAAGTTTTTATTTAATATATTTTGTTAAATTCAGTATTTTTGTAGACGAATGTGTAACAAGATATTGTTGTCGTTATTTCAATAGTAAATTATCTTAAAATGAAGTTTCGTTTGAACAAAAACAGTGATTTAAACTTCTTAACTTCGATTTTTGGTTATTATGTGAAGATTAGTAAACGAATTGGAATAAAACTAATATACTTCAAACAATGATAATCTATGTTACTAACGTAACTAGATTGGAAGTTTACGGTAGCAACGCGTTGCCACTTCGAAGATGCCTGCAGGCATATCTCACATACATAATGACATAACGAATATATGACTTGACATTGTCTTTTGAACAAAAAAGTGGTTACGCATTTCTGAGAATCTTTTGTAAGACATTGCTACTCTAGTATTTTAGAAACTCATTGACTTCAAAGGTCAGTGAAATAATAAATAAGTGTATAAAATTTTATGTGTCTAGGTCTCATAATTGAAAAGATACATCGAAATTAATACATAGCATACAGGGTTTGGAAACCTGGTTAATCTTCGCGATCCTGTTCGTTAGAAACACATTATACATACATTTCCAAAAAAGCGTTTTCATTTCGATTCCACTCTGAACGGACCGAAATTATTTCTGGTTTAGTTCTTAGAGCAAAATTAATTGCTCACTGCTCAAAATACCGGTTAGCACCGTTCGCGGTTATGTTAGCCCCGCCCACTCACACACACCATGACCCCCCATTGTCCACACATAAACAAGTTATGGCCTATTGGCTATTAAATGGTGCACTAGAAAGGGATAGAAGATATCACTGCATTAGTTACTTTCCGCGAGAAATTAACCAGGTTAATTTCAGAAGCAATACCGCTCGCATCTCTATTTCGTTCCGAACGAACACTTATTCAAAAACCTGGTTAAAGAGCGTTTTAACCTGGTTAAAGAAATACCGATTCCGAGCCCTGATGGCATATTACGCTCGCGCGCGAAAATATACCCGAATTAAGTGCTGACATTGCTTTTAAAACCCCATACAGAAAGGGTTAATATTTTTAAGAAATGTATAGAAAAATAATAAAATCTTAAAAATCTGACCTTTCCTAGATTTTACCGTATATTGTTACCTTGTAGAAATTGTTTATAATAGCTACTGGTGCAATAATACAGGATGTTTTATTTAAAAAAAAAATAAGAAAAAAATATATTCCTGTACTTATTATAATTTAAAAATATAAAAATTATATAAATTAAAATTAATTAAAAAAATATATTCCTGTAAGTATAGGAATATATTTTTTTCTTATTTTTTTGAAAAAATAATACATCCTGTATTATTGCACAAATCATTAGTATTACTAATTATAAACAATTTCTCCAAAGTGATAATATACGATAAAACGGAAAGGTTCGATTTTTAGCATCTTATTGTTTTCTTATACATTTCTTTAATATAATATGTAACAATAATACATTTAAAATATAACATTTCCTCAAGTTTGCCATATACAATTACTTAACAGAAGTGATTTCTTATCAGCAACACTATAAATTGATACAATAATACAGGGTGTTTTTTTTTTACTTTCTATCCTCGTTAACTTTCTCCTATGGTTTAGAGATTTTACGTCATACATTTTCAAGCCCTTTCATTTGATATATGTCTCAACGTGCTACAGCTTGGGTACGGGTCCCATACAAAAAAGCCCCTTCTTTTTTAATAATAAGTGATTTTGCATATTTCGGCCATTTTTCGTGCATCGTGCATATAATCCGATGTCTAGTTATATCTTTATATAGCGACCGAACCGCGAATACAGAATGTTATTTATTCATTTTCGGAAAAATAAAACATCCCGTATTATTGCGCCATTCGCTAGTATTGCTAATTATAAAACATTTCTCCAAAGTGATTATATACGATAAAATCCAGGAAAGGTTAGATTTTTAAGGTTTTATTGTTTTCCCATACATATCTTTAAAATATGAAAGAATATACTAAAATATAACACTTTCCTTAAGTTTGTCATATACGATTACTTTCTAGAAATGATTCCTTACCAGCAACACTATAAATTGGTGCAATAATACAGGATGTTTTTTTGTGATTTTTTCTTACCTTCTACCCTCATTAACTTTTTTCTCCCATGATTTAGAGATTTTTCGTCATACAATAAAATGTTCAACTTTTCAAGCCCTTTAATTTGGTATATGTCTCAATGTGCTACATTGGTAGGTACGAAGTGCTCCTCCTTCTTTATTGTTTTTTGAAGAGCTTTCCGGTGGTGCCGTTAATAAATGTGCCAATATTCATCATTCCATCAAATCCGGGATTTTTAATTGCTATTTCAATAATAGTATTTAAAGGTAAGGGAGCCCTAGAACAATATTTTTTTATTACTATCAAGATAATTTTTGTGAGTAGCTTCATTTTGATAAGACAAACAACATTTTTATTTGCGAAAAATCTCGAAAGTGGTAGCTAACTGAGATAGAAAGGATTTCACACTTTGATTTGATGGTCCTAAAATATGGACAGTTTTATTTGTAGGACAATATTACTCTTAAATTATATGACTAATCAATATTAGTGTTCCGTAATAGGGTTCTGTAATCAACAAAACTTACTAGACTACTGAACCTTAAAACGGAACCCTAACAAGCTGATTTTTTGTATACCTACCTACCGATATGATAATACATAGTTATATAATTTAAGAGTAATAATAAAATATCTACCACACACTTGCTAACTACTAGTTAGCAAGTGTGTGGTAGGCATTGTCAGTGATAACTAGTTAGTAACTAGTTATCCCCCAGACCTGACCATTACATATTCTGTTCTTGATTGAGCTAGGCTTTCATTTCACATTTTTCGTTATGATAGGATTGCGTTTTTATTAATACAAGCGTGTAGGTATTAGCTGTACACTGAACACTCATGCAGCAGGGCTAGCATCGCGGAAAATTAATTATAAAGGGTGAATTTCAAACGCATCGTGGATCTATAATTTTAATTTTATTTAATTGTTTTTATGTATCTCTTCAAAAGTTACGATTTTGAAGTGTTTTCATCGTACTTTTTACAAACTACAGAAATCGATTCTTGGGTGATTTGGTGTTGATAATATTGTACACTCTGGTTCTAAATCTAAATCTTAGTTAGTTTTAAAACCAATAAAGCTAGACTAATGATGTGACATTAAATATAGTTAATACGTAATGTAATATTAGTAAACTAATATCTTACTCGTAGGCCAGCGGGTTCAATTCAAGTCACAGAAAATTCATTCATAAAAAAACTACAAACGTCTGGAAGAAGTCTAGTCGTATTTTATGGATCGCAAACGGGCACAGCCGAGGAGTTTGCGGGAAGGCTGGCCAAAGAAGGTATTAGATATAAAATGAAAGGAATGGTTGCGGATCCAGAAGAATGTAACATGGTGAGTCCAACATGCTGAAATAGTTGCTAACTATAGCCCAAATAAACACGAAGAAATTCGGACATAGAGTATCTACGTTACTTGTCTGTCCACTCGCGTACGAATATTTAGCTTAATTTCTACAGGTATGCGATTGTGATAGCGAAGTTATGTGAATAATGCTAAGTGCTCACATTCGGTTTTGCTCGATAGTTTTACTCCAAATCGAGCAAAAAGTACCGCGTGGACCGCAAAACTCACAACTTGAAGGCTCGCATATCAAAATACAGAATAAACTGTAAATAAATATTGTGAGGCTCGCATCGAGCCGGCTCGACGTTTCCTTCGAATTTAGGTACTTGACGCGAGCCGTCGAGCTTTACTCAAGCGTGTGGACGTGACTTCGAGTGGCGCGAGTCAACCTTCTCCTTAGTTGAACAGACATCTTTTTGCTCGAACGGTTTGGTGAATACTGAACGGCCAGCTTACGCAATAGAATAATGCTGAATATGTGGACGCAAGCCGCGGGTTTAGCTCGATGTGATTGCTCGATCGAGTAAAACCGTGCTCGATAGTTTTATTCCGAATCGAAGGAAATGACATATTTGACATATTTAATTCTATCGAGGCCGGCTCGAAGCGAGCCTTCGAGCTGTCAGTTTTGCGGTCCACATGGTGGTTAAATTGCTCGATTTGGAGTAAAACTATCGAGCAAAACCGTATGTGAGTACTTAGCATTATAGAGACAAGAGACGATAGTCTTTAGGTCAATGGCTGATATCTGCGTGCTTAGTAACCGAGCTATAGTACATAATAACGTTAAAGTTACTGTGTGATTTGGTGTCATTATAAAGAGCGATGCTTAAAAACGAACCCTTTTTTCAGGAAGAACTTACGCAACTGAAAGACATAACGAAGTCACTTGCTGTATTTTGTTTGGCAACATACGGTGAAGGTGATCCTACAGACAATGCTATGGAGTTTTTTGAGTGGCTCAAATCTGGAGATGGTGATTTGACCGGTTTAAATTACGCAGTAAGTAATAAATGCGATGTTTTTAATATGGGAATTGAGATACTGTATACGTCGTAAACTTAAATAATAATAGAATCCTACAATTTAAACAAGACAATCTTGTGTATTTATAATATAAATATAATATAATAATTTTATTTATTTCTCACCACATAATATTAAAAGACAGAAAGTAGGTACATAATTATAGACACAAAGTAGTATGATTATAGATAATTGTAGATAAAGTAGTATAATTATAGACACAAATAGCTCGACAAATAGCACATTATAGGTAGGTTTCATGTGGGAGACTGGTGCCTAAACTGGGCGTGAACCTGTATTTCAGGACACCAGGCCTCTATCCCAGATTAAAAAGCTCTACAAAAGAATGATTATGTTTAGAAGTAGATGTTCGAGTTTTAGATTACATAAGAAAAATTATTTTAAAGGTAGAGATGGTGAAGTCAGGTTAGTATGAATATTGTGTAGTATAGAAGATGTAAAGAAGTGTGTGTATGTGTGTGTGTGTTTGTGTGTGCATGTGGTGTGTGTGAGGGAGAGTGTGTATGTGTGAGTGTGTATGTGTCTGTGTGAGTGTGTGCGACATGCGTGTGTGGGAATGTGTACTCAATTATTGTCTATAGATCTGGGACTGCCATTAACTTTTCAGTATCGTCGTAGCTTAGATTTTGGAGCCATTTGGTAAGTCGGTTTTTACAAACTGCTTTTGTGAGGTCGTGTATTTTTTCACATCTGTTTATTTTATTGTATAGATATCCCACAATAAAACAAAAGAAATGGTTACTTAAACGGGTACGAAAAAGTCTATTATTATTAGTGTTGACGGGATTGTGTCGTCTCTTCCCTTGGGATGACGTTTGTTCGTAAGATAGGAGACTGTGCTGTTTGAGTATTTATTATATATTTGTATTTATAATACGATTATTCGATTATAATCAATACGATTTACTCGAACGAGGTTCCATTTCATAAGGATTGTATCGTCACAAAATTTATTAGTTTTTTAGAGAAAAACGATTTAGCTAGGTTCTATCTCTATTCCCTAGGGCCTAGGAAGACTCGCATCCGGCTAAATAAGTTGTTTCGGCATTGCCAGCTTACATCAGTGATCAGCTTAAATCTAATAATAAAGTCGCCGTGGTCATCGTCCTTACGGATAAAATATAGATATTATGTTGTTTTTATACAACACATCATACACTTTGACCTTCATAGAGCAAAAAGGAAACCGCCTATTACGAGCTCACCTTCAAGTCATCATGCGTTCAAAGCAAACATTAACGGAAGGCTAGATGTTTCGACAACTTGTTGCGTTAGAATACCAATATTAACGCGATGGGTGTTCCGCGAATCGATTAAAGGCAGGACGCTATTTCCGTTATAATACGATCAAATTAATAAAATCAGCGGAAATATTTCGTGTAGTTTTGAAAATCGCTACAGTTATTCCTTGTGATATCCAGATGAACATGTCAAAAGTCCTCAAGGGTGGGGGGTGAGCTAAGAGTGTAGGGGGGGGTCAAAGGACCCTTTTTTTAGGTTTTTGCTCATAAGTAAAAAACCTGCACAAATAGCATTACGGTTACTTCTAGGAAAATTTTCTACATAAAATTTCCTCTAAATTATGTCCTATAATTTTTTTTGTACGGTTGATACTTTAGGAACTACAGGGGGGGTCAAATTCCTCAAAAGTGCGAATCGCGAAAATAACACGCATCGAACGTCCGAGACTAAGAAAACAACTTATTTTGATTCAAATACCTGCTATTCACAGATAATTATTTGTCCTAGCTGCTATTATTACAAAACGTTAGACTAGTCACCATGGAATTAGGAAGTACTATACAGCTGGAAGGCTTACTTCATCATTTTGAAATATTAAAATGAACCTTACTTCCATGTGCTAAATTATTATTTTTATTAACTAATATCTCCTTATAGTAGCGAGCACGAGCGAGAAATCGATTTTCTTGGTTTGTCCCTTTCGCACAATTGCCATGTAAAATATACGATAATACATTGGTAGTAAATTGAAAAAAGCATTTTTCGTAGAAAACGATAAAATAAGGCATAAATATTATATAAACGACATGTTTTAATACTGCGCTTTCCTGCTTCAGTTTAATATTATTTAATTTCAATAATAATGGATGTTTTTGGCGATGTATCGTGCAGCCACTGATCAGCTTGATCTTAACAGACATCGATACTCAGTTTTTGTCAAATCCAGCACCAAATCCAAACCAGATCTTTCCTCTTTCCCACCTACAAAAGCAAAATTTCACTCATTCCGAGTGTTCCACCAAGTACAAGAGTGGTTAGGTAACGCACTGCCTCCTGAAATGTGGGGATGGAAGCGAGGAGCTGATGGAAACCTCGAGCCTGTTACCACTCATGATCCTCCAGCTCCTGACACCGTGCTGAAGTCAATATTTTGTCGCTGCAAAAGTGATTGCACTGGTAATTGTGGATGCCGAAAAGCTGGTATCACGTGCAGTCTAGTATGCAACGGCTGCTTGGGTTCATGTACAAATGGCGTACCTGTAGATTTGGTAGATATAGAAGGTGAAGATGATGATGATGTAGTAAAAGAAAATTATTGATTTAATTAAGACTGTCTAATTATTATTTTCTAGTTTTGAATACATTTTGAAAACATACCAATTTTATTTTATTTATAAAACCGTCTCATTTTTTATACCTATACACTCTACAAGGAACATGTACACACCCTAAAGTATTATCACTAGTTTTTGTTACACACTGTATAAAGTTGAACACTCTGTAACTTCTAAAGTATCGACCATACAAAAAAAATTATAGGATCAAATTTAAAGGAAATTTTATGTAGAATGTTTTCCTAGAAGTAACCGTTACGCTATTTGTGCAGGTTTTAGACTTATGAGCTAAAATCTAAAAAAAGGGTCCTTTGACCCCCCTCTACACCTTTAGCTCACCCCCCACCCTTGGGGATTTTCGATATGTTTATCTGGATATCTCAAGGAATAACTGTAGCGATTTTCAAAACTACACGAATTATTTCCGCTGATCGTCCATTTTCGGCTTAATTTTCTTAGGCTATTACTGCTTTGAATCAATCACTCTATAGTTCCTTACATTTGTTGACGTAAGTCATAATATTATTTGATGATAAAAATCATATAAAACTTCAAAAACCTTACTTAAATAAAACTTGAGAGGTGTCAAGGGACACCCGGATGAAACAAAGTTATTAAAAAAACGCCAACGCCACGCCAGGAATACTAACAACGACACTTTTGTGGAATTGAAATAAAATTTATTTAAACGTCCGGTAGATGTCGCTGTTTCTTCTCAAAAACGCCATCTATTTGACGCCCAGGAATGCTATTTACGCCTCTGTCCATACAGCGCAGGGACTAATAAAAATGTGTCTTTACAACTTTTCCGTCTAGCCCCCTTTCGCAACGCGCGTTTAGGAACTTCGTTCCAAAAATGTGTTGTAATGCGGACAGCGGGGACGACTTGGGAGTTAGGGGTATTCCTATTATTTCGAAATAATATTTTGAATGTTTTTGCTAGGTTAAAATCTCTGGAACTAACCTATCAAAATATTGTAAATTAAAGAATAATTCGACCTGAAACTACTTCATGCCATAATATGAGCTTACGCAACAGCGTCGTTTTAAATGCAGTCAAATTAATAAAAGATGATGCAAGTCTGCAGCGTTGGCTACAACTACATACACTGACAAAATTATCTTTTATGTTTCTTAATTATCTCGGATCAACATAAATTATAGTCTGTCAAAAAAGTGAAGAAATTAAAAAGTGGCAACATCGTGGTGTTATCCCTTTTAGGGTTCCGTAGCCAAATGGCAAAAACGGAACCCTTATAGATTCGTCATGTCTGTCTGTCTGTCTGTCTGTCCGTCCGTCCGTATGTCACAGCCACTTTTCTCCGAAACTATGAAAGCTATAAGATTGAAACTTGGTAAGTAGATGTAGTCTGTGAACCGCACGACTTTGATACAAAATTGGAAAAATTATTATAAATTTTAGGGGTCCCCATAGATACAACTGAAATAAAAAACATTTTTTTTCATCTAACCTATGCGTGTGGGATATCTATGGATAGGTCTTTGAAAATCATATTGAGGTTTCTTATATCATTTTTTTTAACCTGAATAGTTTGTGAGGGAGACTCTTCCAAAGTGGTAAAAATGTGTCCCCCCCCCCCCCCCCCCTCTAACTTCTAAAGTCCCTACTTTAGAAGTAGGGATCATATATTTTTTTAGAGTTATCATGCCCCTGCATGATAACTCTAAAAAAATATATGATGTATATTACTACAAAAACTACCAACGAAAATTGGTTCCAACGAAATCTAGCCAGTAGTTTTTTTTATACGTCATGAATGGTAAACCTTAATTTAACTTTCATTAAATCAACTGAAATATGAAAATAAATCAAAAACCTCTTAATTTCATAAAAATAAACCTTATTGCTGCTGCGGAACCCTTCATGGGCGAGTCCAACTCGCACTTGGCCGGTTTTTTTTCTTAGTTTGATTTGAAATGGATGACGACGACGATGTTGCCACTTTTTAATTTCTTGACTTTTTTGACGGGACTATATTTTAAAAGACCATAATGATTTATTATAATCTTTCGTCTATTATGGCGGCTCTCGACATAGGCGAACGCGTTGGCCAACGCGTCTGCAGACGCGTTGGCCCAATGTGTAGAACGGGCGTTCGCGCGTTGGCCGTAGGTATTTAGACGTTGGCCAGCGCGCGAACGCCCGTTCTACACATTGGGCCAACGCGTCTGCAGACGCGTTGGCCAACGCGTTCGCCTATGTCGAGAGCCGCCATATAGCATACGATCTTCTTAGGGTGGGTTGCACCAACTTACTTTAACTATAACAGTAACTTTAACTACAATGCAAAATGTCAAATCTTTGGTTTAAAGCCAAAAATGGACGCCATATTTAACCATAACCATAGTGATCGACAAGGATTTAAATGCACGGCGCGAAAATAGGAATTAACGCTGTCATCATACAAAAATGCCATTTTTCACAGTTCTTTACCAGCAGCGCCCCCGCCCACGTTCATTTAAAGCCTTGTCGGACCAGCAACGTATTCTCACAAATTATGTGGTCAAAATTAAGGTTAAAGTTAAATTAGCCTTAACTATAACCATAACTTTGACCATAACTTTAATTTTTACCACGCCTCTGGTTCTTTCAGTTATGTCGTTTACATACCTTTAGTGAATTATGATACATAGGTAATAGGTAATTATTGTTTAACGCAGACAACTATCTAGGTGAGGTCGAATAATTAAGTGGAAAATTACTTAAAAACTGGTTCCTAGTTCCTACGTCATCAGTAACCTATTCGCGATTCTTAACCAGTAGGTACGTCTTTTAAGTACGATTGCTTAAATTTTGTAGGCGTTAAAGTATGAAGTTTATTGATAATTACTGCTATCAAAAACGTGTTTCTCGGCAAAATATACAAAAAAAGCCAGTAATAAGAAAATTTACTTGAAAACTAAACAAACAACATCAACATAACAACGCGCATTTCATGCAAATGTAAAAAACTTTCAACACTGGGAAAATGATTATTGAATCTTTTCCTTGCGGTGTTATGCATAGACTTAATATATGTGTTATGCATATGAAACCATAGTATTTGGTAAGATGGCTGTTATCACTTATATTTATCTGCCGTCTGTTAACTGTTTATCCATATTCCATATCACAAATATATAAAATGTGTGTCTTGCTTCGTAATTAAAAAAGACGACGAAGTGTCATTGTGACATTCGATGTCACTTTGTTAATTTATTTTGACATAACCTTTTGAGGTTATGTTTAGAGTTTGAACTCTACTGTTTAAATAATTAATACCGTAATTTCGCGATTTATTTTTCTAAAATAGAACAAGAAATATACATGTGCCATAAAAACATGAAGACGTGAAGATGGTGGTGATTTTTACATCGAGTTAAAATCTATAACATTTGTGTACTTATTAATAATAATGTTGTCAGTGCTTGAATCTTTTGCAACACGACTTCTTCCGCGTTATATAAATGATTTCATGCGACGTAAATACGTATTTAATTCATTCTTTAAATTTAAATATGTGGTATGCATTATTTCTGATCGTAAAATTTTAAGTTTAATGCAATTTGTTGCAGGTCTTTAAATTGTACAGTAAAGTTTCTGAAGTATTTCATCAGATTCTTTCATTCAGTTTATTTACAGTAACAACATTTGAATTATAAGTTGTTTTTTTATTCATTAGGTTTTTGGCCTGGGAAATAAAACATATGAGCACTACAACTCTGTGGCAATATATGTTGATAAACGCCTCGAAGAGTTGGGCGCTACAAGAATTTATGAATTAGGTTTAGGAGATGATGACGCCAAGTTAGTATAACTTTTTATTTTTTTTGTGATCCACATTTAAATTAAATTATATTTCTTAATGATGTTGTCAATTTTAGTATTGAAGATGACTTTATTACTTGGAAAGAGAAGTTTTGGCCAACGGTCTGTGAGAAGTTCAACATTGAAAGTACCGGAGAGGAAGAATTATCTCGACAGTTCACTTTGGTGAAACATGCCGCTGGTGAATTGGCACCAAATGAAATCTTCACTGGTGAAATTGCCAGACTACATTCACTACAAAACCAAAGACCGTAAGTTCAATGTTTATTAATTTTCCTGAAGAAGAAGGAATAAAATCATAATAATGACTACAATACTGTATAAAATAACTTCGTTAAAGTCTCACACCTCACAGTTAAATGATCTGTTTAAAAAAAACAACTAAGATTGATAATTAATATTTTTCTTTTAGACCATTTGACTCCAAAAATCCATTCTTAGCACAAATAAAAGTCAACAGGGAGCTCCACAAAGGTGGTGACAGGTCATGTCTACATATTGAGTTGGATATTTCGGACTCCAAAATGAAATATGAAGCAGGTATGTATTACAAAAATACTACCTTAACCAAATTTAAAAAAGGAAGTTTCCATTTTTTAAGGACACATTTCATAGCTTTGCTAGGACAAAGGCATAAGTGCCAAGCATTTTTATAATGATTTACCTTTGGTTACCTAAGGTACAATGTGTATTTTTTGTAGCAATATTCAAAGAATAAAAATTTTTAGGTGACCATGTTGCTGTGTATCCAATTAATGATAGCGGTTTAGTAGATAGGCTAGGTGAACTATTGAATACAGACTTAGATGAAGTATTCTCCCTCATTAATACTGACTTGGAGAGCACAAAGAAACACCCATTCCCATGCCCTACGTCTTATCGTACGGCATTGTCACACTACTTAGAAATAACCGCAATACCAAGGACACATATTCTAAGGGAATTAGCTGAATACTGTACTGATGAGGAGGTAAGTTGCATTCTTATTAATTTTTTTAAAAACCTTTTACACTATCCCACTGCTGGGCAAAGGCCAGGCCATTTAGCCGAAACTTTTTCGTTTTCGCTTCGTTATAGAATCGCCGATCAAAAAGTATGGAATTGACATAAGACGAGTCGAACATCAACGCCATATCAACGAACGCTTATGTCAATTCCATACATTTTCATCGGCGATTCTATAAAGAAGCGAAAACGAAAAGATTTTGGCTCACCCCCCTGTAGTGCTTAATTCTTATTAGATACATTTAATTTTTTTGCTTTAATAAATGTAAACCTGAAAGGTCTTCAATCATTTTTTTTATTACAAAAAAGTCAATTTATGTAAATAATACAATTTTTTTAGGACAAGAAGAAGTTATTGTTAATGTCAACTAACTCGCAAGAGGGCAAAGCATTGTATCAATCCTTTGTAGCTGATGCGTGCAGGAATATTGTACATATACTTGAAGACATTAAGTCATGTAAACCACCACTGGATCACATTTGTGAACTGCTTCCAAGACTACAGCCAAGATATTACTCAATATCATCAAGTCCTAAGGTAATTTATTTTGCTACTTTTATTACATGTCTTTTTAATTGCTTCTTATCTCATTGAATATGTTATTACTTATTGGTTATTTAAATCTGTTACAAAGTTATGAATGTATGTGTGAAAATACATACAATTTTCATAAGTTTGACACAGAAATGTGCATCTTTAGTATTTTATTAAGCATTTCGTTTGAGGGTTTGAAGGCTAGTAAATAATTTACTTAGATAAATGTGAATTACTGTAGCTTCACCCGGAGACGGTTCACGTGACTGCGGTGGTAGTGAAGTACAAGACAGCAACGGGTAGAGTGAACAAGGGAGTGACAACCACGTGGCTGGCCGACAACAAGCCCGAGCCCGGCAAGCCCCTACCTCGAGTGCCAGTGTTCATCCGCAAGTCACAGTTCAGGTCGATATTTTTTATTATGTAACATATTTCTACAACTTATCAATACCCGCCCAGGCTACGCGCACTCGTAAGAATTGCTACATCTAAGCAAACACACCACATTAAATCTACTTTCTTTTTAATTACATAATACAAATATACATTTATAACCTTTTACCCAACTGCGTCTGAAAGCAAAATGCTTTTATTTTGTCTTATGTTTAAAGTCAGACTTTTATTTTGTCTGTATATTTAGAGTTAGACTTAAGAGTCTAAAGCCTAATTGACTAGTACTTGTGGCAAAACTTCCATTGCTCTGATTTTAAATTCACAAGTATTATCAGATGGTTCACTATTAACGTAATGGCTTATTATGTAAGTGGTAGTTTATCGAATTAATAAATAATTGACCTGTTCATACTGCTACGTAGTTTTTTAAATCGTCGAGTCACGAGGTGTCATCGTGTTTTTATCATACTGTGTATCAAAACATTTTAATATTGAACATAAACAGTTATTTACAAAAAAAAATATATATACTATTATTATCAAAAGAAACTTCGTTTGTAGAGCCATAAATGACTTTGATAAAAAACTTTTTTCGCGTCACTTTCTGAATACTTCCTAGTGGGAATCGCAGACACAAATCACAATAGATTTTTAATTGTTATGCGATAGCCGGGTGCCGCTTGGGGATTGATGGGGTAATATTATAAATGCGAAAGTGTGTATGTCTGTCTGTAATACCTCTTCAAGCCGAAACCGCTGAAATGATTTTACTGAAATTCTCTATCGAGATACTTTGAGAACCGAGAAAAGACATAGGACTACTTTTTATCCCGGAAAAATGTATAGTTCCCGCGCGATAAAGGAATTTTGGCGCAACGGAGTTGCGGGCGTCATCTAGTGTAAGTATTTTAGCTATGTATGTACATTTAACGTCGCCTCAATTATCATAATATTTCTGATTATGGATACAGTATCTATAATTACTATACTAATACATGTTAGTTAACGCCTCCATGGTCCAGTGGTTCAGAGCATGGATCTTGACTCGGAGGTCGTGGGTTCAATTCCGTTGGAAACATGTCATTTTCATGTTTGGTTAGAACAATGCAGGCTGATCACCTGATTGTCTGACAAGTAAGATGATCCATGCGTCGGATGGGCATGTAAAAAGTCGGTCCTGCGCCTGACCTCTCGCCAGTTGCAGTAGTGTCGGTCTTCCGTCCCACTGAGTTATGAGAGTAAAAGGAATAGAGAGTGTTCTCGTGTATTGCGCACACACTTGGGCACTATAAAATTACTCCTACGTAACTGGCCTGGTTTCAATTAAACCGGCCACCGTCACCGAAACCGGTGTGGGAGTTATTATTATTACACGTTAGTCTTATAAGTTATAACCCTGATAAATTATTATCGTTTCACAAATCACAACCAACCTACTTCCTACTTCCAGGTAATTTGTATTGGCAAAACTGGTTTTGTGTTTTAGTTAAAAAATAAACCAATGGAATCATCTAGAAAATCTTGAGAACAAGAAAAAGATTATTATAACTACTTGTGAAATAATAGTTGGCACTGGTGTGCTAATCTAAGTAGGTACTTATTTATGTCGGAAACGAATGTAATATAACACATACTTATAGGTCTTTTATAGCTCTTGTAGTTGTAGATAAGTAGGTAACTACTGACACTTAGATATTATATAGGAGTTATATTCAAAGTAACGCTAGTAAACCGTAAAGTGTTCTACTCGGTAGTACTTTTAAGAGAATTTTAAACCGACCTTTAATTTATTTCAGTATATTACTTAAACATATTTGGTCTTACTACTTTAACGTTGTTCGTGGCGGCCGAAAAGGAAGATCTTCCGACCGAGTGAGATAGCATGCTCGGTCAGGCCGAAGCCCACTGACGTCATTTCAGACGTTGTATATATCTTGCCGTTCTACGAAACTTCGATAGCGCGATGCAGGAATGTTAGGCGAATTGTGGGTACCGCCACACTACAAAAGATTTAAACATCCCTTGAACAGTTGATTACAGAAAAATTCAGTACTTAAAATGGTCTCAAAACAACTGTTCAACAGATGTTTAATCTTTTGTGGTAAGACCGTTATTTTCTAAGGTTTGTCACTGATTCACGGAAAACTAATAAAAGTAGATAGTAGTTTAGGCTTTGGATTGTGCTAGTCAGGGTTTTACCACTAAACTAATCATAGTTTAGTGGTAAAACCCTGACTAGCGTATTATCAAATACACTATACAAATGTAATGGAATGTTTCCTTGAATCGGTTAGTTAGGCATTTGTTTATAGAGATTTCAACCCGAACAAACCTTTAGGTTTGTATAATATTATGGAATTGAATATTACTCAGAACTCAATAATGTTGAGTTTCCCCTAACGTCATAAGCCGTAATATCAGCATTTGCGTAGCGGGCATTCCGCTCAAGCGAAGTCTCACTACTAATATAGACAACATGAATTATATTACTACCTCATTTGTTAATCACGGCAGCGAAGTAGTATTTACAGTGGCACAGTGACCTTCGTGTTTTGCTCTGCACGTAGCTGTAGCAAGTGTATTTTATGAGTTAATGTCATATTTAAAACTTTCTGTGCAAAATTTAGATGCAGGAGACCATGACGTTAACTAAAAGATCGTTTAATAAAATCAGTTGGAATGATCTGCCCACTTGTATTTACATGCGTAGGGCTAGTGGCTACCATAATAGACGCTGATCCACCTACCGACGGGGCTCCGCGCTAAAGAGCCCTTAACTGTGTGAAAAAATCTCCTGAAAAAATATCCTGCAAGAAACGATCGATATGCGTCACCCCACTGCACAGTGGTTTCCCGGAGCTGCGAGGATTGTTTTGAGATCCAATAGAATTGATTCATTTGCTTGTCCTCGCTCACCTCGCTCAGAGCAATGGATTGGATCTTAAAAACGCATTCCTCGCAACGTTGCGTATTGTAGCGCAGCGAATAACCGTGTTCGCGACGTATTCGCTGCGTGCCTGTCCCGCCCCAAAGTCGCTTGCCAACCGCTATTATGAATGAACCCTTAAACTCTGGCAATGCACATATTAAAAACGATGTATAAACAGGTTGCCGCTGCAGCCGCAGACGCCAGTGCTGATGGTGGGACCTGGCACTGGTCTGGCGCCGTTCCGCGGCTTCCTGCAGGAGCGATCCGTCGCGCGCGCCGCCGGCAAGCCCGTCGGTGACACCATCCTGTACTTTGGTTGCAGGCACCGAGACCAGGACTACATCTACAGAGAGGTACGTGGCATCTCACAGATCTTAGAAATTATTTCCTTGTCTATTTTTGTGTTCCGTCCTGGAGCTTGGGGAAACTCGTCAAGACTTTCAGTGTAATCACCCCTATACTGCCATATAGGTCAATAATATTGTTAATTGCGCTCAAATAAATATTTTGAAACGGGCCTAAATCGTGGTTCATTTATTGCTCGCAAATTTTATAAGTTGTAGAAGGCTGAGAGAAACAAAGCTATATTGCTCAAAATAGTGTCACTTTTGGCGTAACTAAAAAGGAAATAATTTAATGGTAATATGTATGTAATTTATTTTACTAGCTACTTTATTACCGACCATAAAATATTCTCAAAATTGCTTATTTTATTTCCGAAAAAAAAATAGATAAAATCTAATCACGTAACGGAAAAACAAGACTGTAAAATAAAAAATTACGTGTATTATCAATTGTGAATTTTATCATTACTTACAGCGTAACATCTCTCTTATCCACATTTATAATATAATCAATAATTAATATTACTACGCATTTAAAAGTTGGTGGCTTGCTTCTTCTCAAAAGCGAGATAGTTATACGGTCTACATTCGTCTGATCTTTCATCAAACAGAAATTTACTGATAAGATTTTGGAAGAGTAATTAATTTTGTAAGTAAAAATCGGCCAAGTGCGAGTTGGACTCGCGCACGAAGGGTTCCGTACCGTTATATAGGGCAAAAATAGTACAAAAATTATGTTTTTTGTTTGGAAGCCCCCCTTAAATATTTACTTTATTTAATTTTTAAAGTACACATAATATTATTAAGGATTGTGTGAAAATTTCAAGTGCCTATTTGTTAGTTGTTACCATTGTCCATTATTGATATTGAGCAAAAAATCACGTTTGTTGTATGGGAACCCCCTTAAATAAGTGTTAATTTTGTTTTGTTTTTAGTACTTATTTGTTGTTAGAGTGGCAACAGAAATATAAAATCTGTGAAAATTTCAGAAGTCCAGCTACAGCGGTTCTTGAGATACAGCCTGAAGACAGACAGACAGACAGACAGACGGACAGACAGACAGACGGACAGACAGACAGACGGACAGACAGACAGACGGACAGACACCGAAGTCTCAGTAATAGGGTCCCGTTTTTACCCTTTGGGTACGGAACCCTAAAAATTGTATAGTATCTAAACTAAATACATTTTTCTGAACATAAAAAATACTACTTTGAACATTTAGAAGGCGGAGTCGACACTCGAGACGACTGAATAGTGAATAGATTTAAATAAAACACACACCGTTACATGAATACAAAGAATAAACCACGGCTTAACAATATCGTAAATACAAAGTTTTACATACTTGTAATAAGTTCTATTCTTACAAAGATGAAATGATTTAAAATCATTTTAAAAAGACTCGAAGTGCGCTGGCTATCGAATTTACTATCAGAGAAGTTGATTCCCTAGGCAAATCAAATCAAAATATTTTTATTTAGAGTAATTTTTTTACAAAAATATTTATGAACGTCGATACTAAGGTGCCTACCACCGGTTCGGGAACTAACCCGGCGAGAAGAACCGGCGTAAGAAACTCGCACGGGGCCATCTTTTACTAAACAGATGGAACATTACAATTTAAAACCTATATAGTGCAGTTGGCAGACCTATGTCCTTTGGTCGGTTTATGTTAATTCAATGTTTTTCGTGATTTATTAGCTGGATTTGACATAACGCGACTAAATTACTTAGGTCCGTCATCTGCCTATGAATCAACTTCTCTGATAGTAAAAAAAAACCTTAAAAACTAGCCCTTTCAAAAGAGTTTTGTTTCAGAGGAATTGCTGATTATATTGGAACGTTTTTTAATATCGGAAAAACCTACATTTAAGTCGCATCAGCAGAGTATTTGAAAGCAAAGTATTTTTTGGTGTTTGGTATAGAAATCGGGGGACATAAAACCTTTTTAATAATTTTTGTAGTGAGCTCATAACAGTCATGTACTTAATTTTAATTATGAAATAACCCGCATAAAAGCAACATTTTGCATTAATGAACTTACCAAGGTGATCTTAATTTTATCCTCATACAAGAACCTGCTACAAGGTTTTGGTCACTGACAGCAAACTATAAAATATGTAAGCTTAATTACTTCTTTCTTTTTTTTGTTTCATTTAACTTATTTAAAATAAGATGTTAGAAGACATTTCTAGAGTCTGAATTCTTTACATCATCTCTTTAATTTTGTTAGTAGCAGATTAAAAAGTTGCTATTATTTTACTGAGATCAACATTTATTTGTTTTTATGCAGGCTGTAGGTATTTTAGTTTTTAACCTACATTTAATTTCTTGTAATTAAAACAAAATACCATTAGTCCAGTCTAAGTTAAAGTTACAGTTAAGGTTAGGATTGGTTGGTGCAATCCAGTCTTAGACTGGATTGCACCAACTACGAGGGCTGCTATTTATGTATCCGGAATTAAAAAAAGAAACAAACATATATCATTTAATATGGTTTTATTGCTTTTCAAAATATTCGCCGCGATGATCGACACACTTTTGCATACGCTGGAACCAATTTTCATAGCACTTTTTCCATTCTGATTGAGGTATCTCCAAAACGTGCATTTTGAACGCATCAACAGCCTCTTCGCGGCTCGAAAAACGTTGACCACGTAATTTGTTCTTCGCGTATGGAAATAAAAAGAAATCGTTAGGTGCCAAATCAGGGCTGTACGGCGGATGACCAGTCAATTCGATCTTGTGACCCTCCAAAAACTGAGTTGTTTCAGCTGAGGTGTGACAGCTAGCATTGTCGTGATGTAATATGATTCTGCGTTGTCGGTTGTCCTTTCTTATTTCTTCAAAGACTTCTGGTAAACAAATGGTCGTATACCATTCAGAATTAACCGTTTTACGATTCTCTAATGGCACTGTAGCCACATGTCCATTAATTCCAAAAAAACAGGCGACCATTTGCTTCAAAGTACTTTTTGCACGAGTAACTTTTGTTGGTTTCGGCTCATCTTGGAACACCCACACCGTTGACTGTTGTTTAGTTTCGGGGTCATATGCATAGATCCAAGATTCATCACCTGTGTAGATATTATAAACGGCTTTTGACGTACCACGGTTGTATTTTTTTATCATTTTTTTGCACCAATCGACACGAGCCCGTTTTTGATCGATTGTCAAGTTGTGCGGAATCCAACGCGAACATATTTTTTTTACAGCCAAATGTTCGTGTAATATCTTATGTATGCTCGTCATACTTATGCCTAAGGACGCCTCTATCTCGCGATATGTAACATGACGATCACGCATTATTAGTTCCCGCACAGCATCTATATTTTGTGGGACAACTGCTGTTTTTGGGCGACCTTCTTTATTTTCATCCGTGAGCATAGACCGCCCACGATTAAACTCACTGTACCAGTGATAAACAGTGGTTTTTGATGGTGCTTCATCTCCAAAAGTTGCGGTGAGTTGAATAAAGCACTGTTGTTGATTTAGCCCACGCCGAAAATCGTAGTAAATCATTGCACGAAAATGTTCACGCGTTAAATCCATGGCAAATGAAGACACGCAATTTTCAAAATGACGCCACAATGGAAAAATAATTGACAGTCACATGAAACAAAATGTATTCTTCAACCAAAGAGTTCTATTTTCAAATGTTGTAATTACTTTTTAAATATTGTTCTTGTAAGTGGCCAGTTCCGGATACATAAATAGCAGCCCTCGTAACTTTGACCTTAACTATAACCGGAAAAATTGACAGATGTCGTATGACAATATGGGGTGTTTGGACGCCATATTTAACTTTAACTTTACCCACGCCTCTGGTGCAACCCAGTCTAAGAAAGAAATTTATTTCGAAAGGGTAAATCGGTTGTATAAGTTATTGTCGAATATATTGTCGTTTGAGTCGCGATCTAATGAACAATTCATGATAGAATCGGAAACGATAGACGAAATTAAGTCTAAGTTCGAGAGCATTATTGATGAGTTAAATTGTTTATTATTGAAGGACGACTCTGATGCAACTCCTGATTATTAATAAAGGTGTTATTAGCCTTTGAGGAATTGTTTACTCGCAATAAACGTACTAGAAATAATATAATTTCCGCTTCTTCTGTCACAGTTGCTTCTCCGTCTCGTTCCAGTGATCGGATACAAATTAAATTAATAAATTGAAATATTTTTGAAATACCTAGTTTTGATGGAAGTACAGAGAAATGGCCAATTTTCTATGAATCTTTTAAAGCGAACATACATAATAATACTCAACTGACTGACTCGCAGCGTGTACAGTATTTAGTTGGTAAACTTACTCATAGTGCCTTGAGGGCCATCGCTGGTATTGTACCAACGGGTGAAACTTATAAGATTATTTGGGAAGATTTAGTTAAGAAATACCAAGACAAGCGGTCATTAGGTACTTTTTATTTAAATAATATTTTCGATATGAAACCGTGTATTAACACAACAAATAGTCTGGACACCTTCATAGAGAAATATTCTGCTTCAGTATCTGCCTTAAAACAGTTAGGTATTGTAGATGTGACTGATTTTATTTTGTTACATTGTGCTTTGAGGAAACTTGATACTCAGACTGCTCAATCCTTTGAGCTGTCAGTGCAGAGTAAAGATATACCTTCTTACAATGATTTAATTTTTTTTATGAAATAAGGGGGCAAACGAGCAAACGGGTCACCTGATGGAAAGCAACTTCCGTCGCCCATGGACACTCGCAAAATCAGAAGAGCTGCAAGTGCGTTGCCGGCCTTTTAAGAGGGAATAGGGTAATAGGGGAGGGTAGGGAAGGGAAGGGAAGGGAATAGTTGAGGGTAGGGAAGGGAATAGGGTAGGGGTTAGGGGATTGGGCCTCCGGTAAACTCACTCACTCGGCGAAACACAGCGCAAGCGATGTTTAACGCCGGTTTTCTGTGAGAACGTCGTATTTATCCGGTCGAGCCGGCCCATTCGTGCCGAAGCATGGCTCTCCCACGTATAATTTCGTTTGTACGCGATCAAGTTAAGATCTTGGGGAGGTCTCCCACTAACCATAATGTTAGTTTGCCTAGCTCGCGTTCAGTTAGTGGTACAAATAAATCTAGTAAAAAATCAGTATTGTCCACCCGCTCTAACACAAATAAAGATTTTATAACAAAAAATTATAACACAGTTACTTCTATTGCCTCGGTTTGTGGATATTGTAATGGAGCAAATCACAAACATTTATATGAATGTGCCCAGTTTAAATCTTTGAGTACACCGCAAATTAAATTTGAAGTTGTGAAGTCAAAACATGGTTGTGTGAATTGTTTGAGTATGTCACATACTCTCTCAGGCTGTAGCTCTTCATCTGTCTGCGGTATATGCGGTTTGTTAAAGGGATTAACAAACTACCCTTAAGATTTTTGCAACGCTGGTTGGCTCGTGCTTCTGAGAAGCTAGGGTGAGCGCAGCGGAGATGGTTCTATTAAACGCACTTGAAAATAAACCAAATTATTCAAGTAAAATGCATAATTAAGATGCCAAAAATGCATCATACACTTACATACTTTAATTAATTAAATATATTATACAAAAAAAATGGACTTTATATTCGTCCCATACAAAACGCCAATTTCATATGTAAGGGCCTAATATTTCTTTTTGGCAAACTATTGGGTATCAAAGTAGTTTTGGTACTGGCATATACTACGCGTGGTCACCAGGGGGAGGGGGGGGGGTCAAAAAATCTTAAAAAGTAGGTAACGTAGTATGGGTATGCTCCCAAATGTACGTTTTCTGTAAAATTCCTAATTTACGCGGGCGAAGCCATAATCCATTTTCAATTTGTCAACTGGTTGTCAACAGACTTCAACCACAAATAAAAGAGTATAATTCGTATGTATAGGCTTGTCACTCAAAAATCTGTAATTTTTCCTAGTAATAGTGTCGTAATGTGTGTAACGTTTTATTTGTTAAAAATATATATGATAAAAGCATAATTTTAAAATAATATTAGCTCGATGCACTCCTTCACCATATAAACTATAACTGTGCGAAATTTCATGCACCTACGTTTCCCCATTTTTCGTAAAAAGGGTTACAAAGTTTTTCTCTCACGTATTAATATATAGATTAGGGGTTTCGGGGGCGATAAATCGATCTAGCTAGGAATCATTTTTAGAAAATGTCATTTTATTCGTGTTTTATCGAATACCGAGCAAAGCTCGGTCAAATAGCTAGTATTAATAATTATCTAACACTATGACTGTCATGAATCCATACTAATATTATAAATGCGAAAGTATCTCTGTCTGTCTGTCTGTCTGTCTGTCTGTCTGTCTGTCTGTCTTGCTTTCACGCCAAAACTACTGAACCGATTGCAATGAAATTTTGTACACAGTTATTCTAGAGTCTGAGAAAGGACATAGGCTACATTTTGATGTGGGAAAATATCTTATTTCCATGAAAATATCGATGAAAATTTATTCGCATTGCGCAGGCCAGCGCTCATCCCGGGGGTCCTGGGTTCGAGTCCCGCAGGCGGAACAAGTTTTCAATGTTCCTGGGTCTTGGATGTGTATTAAAATAATATTTCAAAAATCTTAAATATATTTTATGTATAATATTATAAAAAATCCAGAAATATATCGATGCAATTTAGTTCTAATACGATTCAACAGATGGCGTTTTATTTTATTTTAGTTCTAATACGATTCAACAGATGGCGTTTTATTTTTTACTTAAATATATTTTATCCATACTAATATAATATTATACTAATATAATGCGAAAGTATCTCTGTCTGTCTGTCTGTCTGTCTGTCTGTCTGTCTTGCTTTCACGCCAAAACTACTGAACCGATTGCAATGAAATTTTGTATACAGTTATTCTAGAGTCTGAGAAAGGACATAGGCTACATTTTGATGTGGGAAAATATCTTATTTCCATGAAAATTTCGATGAAAATGAATTCGCATTGCGCGTGGCCAGCGCTCACCCCGGGGGTCCTGGGTTCGAGTCCCGCAGGCGGAACAAAAAGTTTTCAATGTTCCTGGGTCTTGGATGTGTATTAAAATAAAATTTCAAAAATCTTAAACATATTTTATGTATAATATTATAAAAAATCCAGAAATATATCGATGGAATGAACATTTTAGTTCTAATACGATTCAACAGATGGCGTTTTATTTTTTACTTTATTGTAACATAGAACTAATCATACTTATTAGTTAGTATGTTTTTGTTTATAGTTTTTAATACGTTAGAATATTATCTATACTAATATTATAAATGCGAAAGTATCTCTGTCTGTCTGTCTGTCTGTCTCGCTTTCACGCCAAAACTACTGAACCGATTGTAATGAAATTTTGTACACAGATAGTCTAAAGCCTGAGAAAGGACATAGGCTACTTTTTAACTGGAAAAGGGGGTTGTAAGGGGGTGAAAATGCGTAAATTTGGTCAAATTAAGTTAGTTCCAAAAACTCAAAATAGATGGCGCCAAGAGTCCCCTAGATTCGCTATTGCTTGCTCATGCGTATTTCTATAAGAGGTTGTACCATGTTAAACATGGGTTTTCGATTCTTTCGATTGTTATTTTTTTTTTATATGAAATAAGGGGGCAAACGAGCAAACGGGTCACCTGATGGAAAGCAACTTCCGTCGCCCATGGACACTCGCAGCACCAGAAGAGCTGCAGGTGCGTTGCCGGCCTTTTAAGAGGAAATAAGGTAATAGGGGAGGGTAGGGATGGGAAGGGAAGGGAATATGGGAGGGTAGGGAAGGAAATAGGGTAGGGGATTGGGCCTCCGGTAAACTCACTCACTCGGCGAAACACAGCGCAAGCGCTGTTTCACGCCGGTTTTCTGTGAGAACGTGGTATTTCTCCGGTCGAGCCGGCCCGTTCGTGCCGAAGCATGGCTCTCCCACGTTATACACGTTCTATACTAATATTATAAATGCGAAAGTATCTCTGTCTGTCTGTCTGTCTGTCTGTCTCGCTTTCACGCCAAAACTACCGAACCGATTGTAATGAAATTTTGTATACAGATAGTCTAAAGCCTGAGAAAGGACATAGGCTACTTTTTTACTGGAAAAAAGGGTTGTAAGGGGGTGAAAATACGAAAATTTGTTTAAATTAAGTTAGTTCCAAAAATTCATACTAGATGGCGCCGTGCGTCTTTTACATCGCGCTAACGCTTGCCCAACATCTTTCTATAAGAGGTGGTATCATCATACAACTAAGTTTCGGTTTTTTTCGATTGTTATTTCTTTGCGTTATTTAATAAGCCTTATATATTTTACATTATATTATTATATTACATAGGGTGACGTAACCTTACACCTATCAATGATAAATAGTTTATGGGTAAAGTTGTGTAATTGGGGGGCTAAATAAGCTTTAAAATTTGGCATAATATATAAAGTTTAATTTTAAAAAAATGAAATATTATGTACACACTGCACAGCTGTTTTGATTTAAGGGGTACCAGGGTATTTTTTATAATAGCTTTTGACACCAATTTTGTTGACATCGCGCGCTATAAACTGAAGTCCACGCGGACGAAGTCGCGGGCAACAGCTAGTATTAAATACACGCTTTGAAGTCCTTAATGCGTGTACTTAATATTCTGTTTAATTTTTACTTCACTATTCACTACAGTATGCATGTAGGAATATATTAAGTAGTACCACAGTATTTGTAGTACTATACCTAAGTATACTTTTTTAAGTAAGTACTTTTTTTTTTACAACGTTACATTATGATTTTTAAAAATATAAAAAATTGTGTATTATCACAGTGATTTCTGTAAAATGTAATTATGCATTCCCGTGATTTGGCTATTACTTACATTATAAAAATGGGAAAATATTTTTGTAACATTTTTATATTACTTACTTATATCTAATACATTTTTATACATATAGGTTATATCTGATATTTGATATTAAGAAAAAAATCTAATAAAATATTTGCTTATAATGATGATTTCATGAATACAATCACGATGAACCGCGAGAAGTTTGAAAGTTATTATAATAATAAATAATTTATATTTGTCTCTGTTTATCAGTACGTGAAGTAATTAGCTTTCATATCCTACTCCACAATGTCAGATTACAACGGCAAATAGATAAGATATCGTCTTTTTGTCGCGACGAAATATATTCTGTAGGCGGTTCTGAAATCTGAATACTATAATACTTTATCTATGTTTCTGAGTGCGTAATTTACTGCGGCAACATTCTTCATATTGCGAATTAAAGTACAATGTTGTCGACACCAAACTTCATGGAGTTCATTTCTAATCTGTATTCATTCTTATATTATTAAAGCTAAAGTGTGTCTGTCTGTCTGTGTCCTCTTCCTGCCCAAATGAACCAATCCAATCAAATCCAATGACTCGGAAATTTGGTATGGAGATTACTTTGAATCCCGGAAAAGGACTTCTAAGGATAGTCTTTATCCCGAAAAAATGTACGGTTCCCGCGCGATGAACGAAATTTTGAGTAACGGAGTTGCGGGCGTCATCTATATTATATTTATTATCGCGGTAAGCCGCAGCCCCGCAGGCCACCGACCGTCGCAAGTCCAAGTTCCAAACGGGCACTCGGAATGTCAATTACATCTACACAACGCCTGATACCATTTAAAAATAATTTGCCCGAAGGTCGTTTTTCATTGTACCGATGAAACTACATATTATCATCATCATCATGAACTTAGACCCAATTTCATTAACGTCTGTTAGTGTTAACAGCTTGTTAAAATGTCATGTCTTCTCTTTCATTCATATGAAAGACGAAAGGGGTAACGTGATGAGAAGAAGAAGGAGGAAAGCTCCCATACAAAAACACAATTTTGGCCGATTTTTGCTCTATAACGGTACGGTCCGTACCGTTATAGAGCAACAAGAGGTCGTACAGGAGTATAAATTAAATGTTTTTTGTATAAGGAACTAGGAAGTATAATATTATTATACTAATTATAATTATATAAGCTTATGAAATACATAAATTAGTGAACATTATTTCCTAAACTATAATTCTGTAAACTATATTAATTCTATGAAAATTAAAAATAGTTCCTAAATGCGCACATGCCCGAGGTAGATTTGATTATCACTTCCTTGTTGATAAATATTTAGTATGTTTGTCAATAACGATTAACGAACCAGTTTTATCGTCAGCATATTAGTTATGGAACTCCATATTTCACACATATCTGTCAAGAGTCTAGACTCTAGCTAGTCTAAGGGCCTGTTTCACCACTTCCTGTAAGGCTATCCACCACTTAACTTGTCAGATAGAGTATGGAGAATCTGTCAAATAAGCCTATCCGCCACCTTATCAGGAAGTGGTTAAACAGGCCCTTAGAGTTCTAGACCCTGGTCCATGACACATGACTGTTTTAAAAACAGGCCAAGATATGGCCATAAATTGTCTTGTTTTATGATAAAGTAAAATATTATTGGCTGTTTAAGAGTTATTAACAGAAAGTCCCATTATTTATTGGCATTCCTGAATATTTTCTAATAAAATCTAAGGTGCCAATAATGTGATGACTGCTGAAGTTTGCCCTTATTCATTATTTTGTAAAATTTTAAGGTGTTATTGATAACAATTATTTAAATTTGAAACATGCTCGTTGCCCTCTGGTGAGGGTAAAAAATAAAAATCTATGATAATGCTGTTACGCCGCCAGGCGGCACTTCATTCGTCTGGACTTTCTGGATACTGAAAAACAAATGCTGATTTCCTTATTCATTGCAGGAGCTAGAAGAGTATGAAAAGAACGGAGACGTGACCCTCCACGTGGCGTTCTCGCGAGACCAGCCCGAGAAGATATACGTCACGCATCTACTAGAGAACAACTTGGACCAGATCTGGGACCTAATCGGCAAGAGAAATGGTCACTTCTACATCTGCGGGTAAGTTTTAATTGCCCCTAAAGTCGTAATTATTAGACTAGAACGACCGTGTCGTGTAACTGTAACATGTGGTACGGCCTTCATTTTTAAGCAATTGCAAAAAAAAAAGTTTAGTTTTAAAACTTTTAATCACAATGACCTACATTCATAGGTCTGTGTAAAAGCTAAAACAATAAAGTATTAATTGGAGTTATCAGTATTGAACTGCCGAAGATACCTAAATTAATGCTTTCCCTTTCTGCCTGCGGTTGAAAATGCTAAAAGATTGTTTAAACTTTAAAGCAAACCTCTATATTATACGAGTGAATACTAAGGAAATTCCTTATATTGGCTTTTCTTGTTTTTTGAGGTTTTCACTCTAAGTGTTTTCAACTTTTCACACACTAGGCCGAAGTTACGCGCCGTAAATTCCGCATGATTACGCCCGCAATGTATTTTAAATTACCGATGACACACTATTCCGTCGCGTTCCATCCGTATTTTGTATGCGTTTGACATTGCGGACGTAATCATGCGGAATTTACGACGCGTAACTTCGGCCTAGTGTGTTTAGACACTAAGGACTCATTAGAGTCTATTTATACTAGTGCAGAATCGAAGCGCATCGAAGCGTCTTACCAAATTCGCTAGAATGCGCACTGCGCAGGTCTTTTCAAAACCTCAGAAGTAATGTTCGCTCTGGAGTTGACGTTGAATTGTTATTTTCAGTTTTGGTAAGTCGCTTCGATGCGCTCTACGCTAGTATAAATCGACCCTTAGTCCTTAGAGTGAAAACCTTGTTAGGACTTTTTCAATCATTGACACCTTTGCCAATTATTGATAAAGTTCTATGCATTATTATTATAATATTTTTTATACAGCGACGCGAAGAACATGGCCGTGGACGTGCGTAACATCGTGGTGCGCGCAATCCGGGAGAAGGGCGGGCGCACGGAGGCCGAGGCGGCGCAGTTCATCAAGAAACTCGAGTCCATGAAGAAATACTCCGCCGACGTCTGGAGCTAAACCCTGGCCGGGTGCCGCCGTACTCGGTCGACGCGATAAGTGGCCAACTCGTTTGTTACCGACCCGATGACTTCGTTCTCTCGTAGCAACAAATATGCGGCGATAACGAGATATTTAGCGAGAATCGAAATGCAAAACAGAAGTAGGTTGTTGTTGTCCGTCGCCGACCGCCGTGCGTCAGCATGTTTTGACGTTAAGCGTCGTCATGATGATGAAGAATAAGCGTCGTCACGATGACGGTCGTCGTTTGAATGTTAATTTTTTACAATTCTAATAGTAACATATAATTTTTATTGTAACGACTTTTTCGACGTTACAGATTCTAGGACAAGTGCGTATTTAATTAGTTATAATTAGCAGTTCACAAATTATATAACTGGAAGTATATAGTAGTTAAAGATATCTAATATTTTTGTTAAGCGAAGGTCATATTTATACTATAATGATACATCGGAAATATTTTTTAGCTTTTATAAGTAATATAGATTATCTAAAATAAATTATTATCGATTGTGTAAACTGATCCAACTGACTGTGATGTTGCGCGTGTGAACTGTGACCTAGCTGCTAAGCTGCACGCTGTAGGGAGTCTGGGAAGTGGCCGAGGGGGACTCCCCACTCCCCAGTCCCCACACCGAGTGCGATCTAATACCATAATAAAATCAAACTATTTAATTTATATAGTTTAAATCCGACATTATATCGTTAATATTGAGTGGTACAACTATGTCGTAAGTATTATGGTATGGCTGAAATAAAATCATACGGTTGAAAATATGCTACGTTTTATATTTTTTATAATTTAAAGATTTTATTTTTTTCGGTTGTAACTTTTATATATATTTTGTAGCAAATGCTTAATGTTTTAATACTTTTAATACTGTTGTTAGTGAAAATATGGAATGGGTATTTTTAGTTTCCGCATAATTTGTTATTTAAGTAAAATACATTTATTGTATACAAATTGTTTTTTATTTGCCGACGTCACTCCTCATCAATCGTCGTGTGTACTGTGTAGTACTCGCGCGGTGCGTGAAGGCCAAAGTTGTTTCTAGAACATGCTCGTTTAATCTTTAACTGTAGTTGTTTAACTTTTGTTTTCAAAGTCGCTTTGAAGTAATAGGTGACAATAATAGCTTGTACAAAAGTAGTAAACTATATATTCATGGGCGTACCCACCTTCTGAGCCAGGGGGGGGCAAATTATGCAGGTTCTGGGCCAGGGGGGCGGGGACAAATCAGATTTTTCATAAGCTAGGTGTTTATTAAGAATTAATAATTTTAGTAGTTAAAATATTGTATTGCAAACAAATGGCAAAAATTCGTTTTCTTAATTTTTAATTTTTATAGATAAAAGTACTAGATAATATACCAATATAGGGCGATTCCATTATCGCGGGTGCAACATTTTGACGCACTTAAAGCGTCCTACTGACAAAATAAAACATATTTATTAATAAATTATCTTCAGAAGGGATACATTTTAACTAGTTTAATCATGATTTGTAAATGAAAACTATAATTAAATCTAAGAAAAGCCACAAAATATGTTTGAAGTACTATCGCGGGTGCAATCAAATCGGCCCTCCATTAACAACTCGGACGAGTTCATTTGAGAATACTGTTAATTGTGAAACTTTTAGTAATTTATTAACCCATATTTTAAAAGTGTATAAGACAAAGAAATTATTTAACTAGATACAATTAATTTAATTTATTAGTACTAGGAATTATTAACAATTTCCACGATCGCGGGTGCAACATCAGAATATCGCGGGTGCAACAAGTCTAAAGAAATTGAATTTACTCATAAGTCTGCGACTAATTTCTACATTTTTGATAAGCAATAATAATATTATTAGTAAGATGTAATAATACTACTTAAAATTTTGTTATTTTTTAATTATCAGTCATTTATCGATCAGATTAAGTCTGCGACTAATTTCTACATTTTTGATATGCAATAATAATATTATTAGTAAGATGTAATAATACTACTTAAAATTTTGTTATTTTTTAATTATCAGTCATTTATCGATCTGAATAAGTCTGCGACTAATTTCTACATTTTTGATATGCAATAATAATATTATTAGTAAGATGTAATAATACTACTTAAAATTTTGTTATTTTTTTATTATCAGTCATTTATCGATCTGAGAAAATAAATCGTCTAAATCACTAAAACAATTTAATAATGTAAATTAGGCAAACGTTTTTCGATGTATTGCTATAAAACCGAACTACAGCAAACATTAAATTCAAAATTAATATCTATAATTTAAAAGAATATGGGAAAATGATAAGTAAAAATATTTTTTTCAAAGAAAAATTATATGATTTTTTTATGTCATTTGTAGCATGTCTTCTAAAATGTTTAAAAATAAAACAAGATTAATCATCATTTGAAACATCTGTTTTGTAATACATGTCCCCCGTGATTTCGTAGCAATATGTGAGTCGACGGCGACTCACATATATAAGGACGGCCTTAGGGGCATATAGATTATCATTTGTAGGATCATATAAGTATATGGTCCAATATAAATCAAGGAGGAAATGAATCATATGTCATCATAATATGTCTATATTACATTATATAAATGACTCAATGATCTAGGATGCAATATAAATGATAATGTAATATCTCCCTAACATTTGATAATATGGAATCAACGGTTGCTTCGATCCGTATCCACTATCCAGACAATCCGGAATGACGCAAGCGATTCACATTTCAAAAGAATAAATTTTCCAACGGGAACGAAATTTTGAATAACAAAGATTTGCTTTTTTTGTGATCCTTGAGTTTGTAGGTCATTGTTGAGGTCGTCATTTAAGTTTAACTTTTATTATCACAACGACATCTCTGAGGGTATTATCTTGTTATTTTTGTTTTTTATTTGCCTTACTAGAGAAAAAGAACAGCTTCGATAAACCCACTGCCTAGTTATCTGACGACAAAGACAAACAAATTACACCTCTAGTGCCAAAGGAGACACACATACACTAGAAAACATAACACTTAGTGCCGCTGTCGAATAAAAACAATTATTACTTACTTACTTAAAACGAAATTGACGAGATTTTTATAAACTACAATATAACAAGGAAAACCACCGAATGGAAAAGTCTGTATAAGGTCTATTCCGTTCGTTCGCCGGACATGTACGACGTACGTATGAACTCGTTTTTAATTTACTAATTTGGAATATACCAGGTAGCGTGATATCCTGCCCATTATTATTTATAGATTTAAGGCTGCGTAAAGGCGCAAACTGCCGATAAATGAGTATTAATCAGTCCGAATAATTTATTTATAACGACCTACGATTGAAGTTTATTACGAAATTGCACACGCGCAGTTCGGCCCCCACTAAGGTCGCTAGCGAAAATAATGTTCAGCTTTAAATTAAACGTTAAAACATTGTTCGTGCACACTGCACATATACCTAAACACATCCATACTAATAGTATAAATGCGAAAGTGTGTCTGTCTGTCTGTCGACTGTCTGTTATCTTCACGCCCAAACCGCTAAACCGATTTGCTGAAACTTAGGAACACTTTGAGTACCGGGACATAGGCTACTTTTTATTCTGGAAAAATTTGCGGTTCCCACGCGATAAATGAGTTTTGGCGCAACGGAGTTGCGGGCATCATATAGTAGTAAGTAGTTACACTTCAAGCAAGTGTAAGGGTGGGTTGCACCAGAGGCGTGGTTAGAGTTATGGTCAAAGTTATGGTTATAGTTAAGGCTAACTTTAACCTTAACTTTGACCACAGAAGTTGACAGATGACAGCTGGTCCGACAAGGCTTGAAATGAACGTGGGCGGGGGCGCTGCTGGTAAAGGAGAACTGTCAAAAAAATGGTCCTTTTTTCGCCACATTCATTCAAAGCCTTGTCAAGCTCAAGGTTATGGTTAAGTATGGCGTCCACGGTTTGACTTTAACCAAAGATTTGACATTTTGCATTGTAGTTATAGCTATAGTTATAGTTAAAGTAAGTTGGTGCTAGAAAATTGCTTCTAGAAAGTGCTATTCTGAATAGCACTTGATAAATGGCAAAGGTCAAGCAGATTCGAGGAGTATTTAAATTTTGCGGAAAATATACTGATTGAATTTTAAATTAACACAATATGTAGGTAAGTACATGTTAGTATAAGTTATAGATACAGAATTAAATATTCAAGTAGGCATGTGAATATAACGAAAATGAGGTGGTAGTTATAAACTGTTTAATAATAAGCCGGTTGTTATTGTTTTTTTGACATAAGTAAGACTTCAAGCTCATACATACTTAGTTAGGTATGAGCTTGAAGTCATGTTGAGCTACATTGCTCCTTTGGTGGAGGTGTTTTGACATGGTCCATATTATTATTAAAATTACATAATATTATAATTATAACAATAAATAATCAAGTACCTGAGACTGTGTGACTGTGCATGCATTAGAGTCCATTTTTAAGTAAAGTAAGTCCATTTTTAGAGTAAAGTAAGATAAAGTGGGAATTGGGATACCATACCTACAGCATACGATGCTCCATTCGCACCGGACCAGTGTCCTCGCTCGTATATTAACCTATTGACTGTTGTCACCTACACCTACAATAATCATTCACTACTTAGTATTGATATTTGAGATGATTATTGTTACTATTATTTTTTATATCATAAGGGGCAAACGAGCAAATGGGTCACTAATAGAAAGCAACTACCGTTGCGCGTTGTCCGGCATGGTCACTCGCAAGTCCCAACATAAGAGTAGTTGCAGGTGCGTTGCCTGACATTAGATTATTAAGTAGGTAGTAGGTACGTATCTAGTATTTAAAATGACACTCGTTAATTTTAAGTCAGTTGGTCGTTCACTCTCCGTCATTTGAAAAGCGTGTTATGGCTCCTTATTGATTATCTTATATATAAAATTCTCGTGTCACAATGTTCGTTCCCCGCGTACTCCTCCGAAACGGCTTGACCGATTCTCATGAAATTTTATGAGCATATTGAGTAGGTCTGAGAATCGGCCAACATCTATTTTTCATACCCCTAAGTAATAAGGGTTGTCAACCCTTAATTTTTTTTTAATTTTTTGAATTATTTATATGGCAAAACAATGTTTGCCGGGTCAGCTAGTTATAAACATAAATAATAAGGAGCCGATCCCTTCAAACTCAAAAGTCAAAACATACTTACGAGTTACTGTACGTAGTTAATTTATAACGCCTGTGTTTTTTAAAATATCGTAACTAATGTTTACTGTCGTGTTTACTGTATTCTTCGTGGTTCTTCTCGCTGGGCTAACTCCCTGACCCTATGCACGTCAATTCTGAAAACATTCTTTAAAATATGTAGATATTTAGAAATAAAATCTGTTCTGAGAATAAAACTAATTCTTACAACTTGACAATTAAAGTGTACATGAATAAGTGTACAATTTATTTGGCGTCAGTCACGATTCACGTCATGCCATTAAACCTACTTCTTTGCAATTAAAATTGTAATTTTAAATTGCAAAAGTTTTTACTGCGTCGACGCTTAATGTGTGTACACTGTACACACTACACATGTAGGTACTTACCTACTTGTTACATAATATCATGTTATTACGCAAATAAGTCAGTATAATAATATTTTCTTCTAAAGGAAAATTATTCCATTCGATAGGACGATGTATTTACCTATTACAATTTACATGACTACTTACTACCTAATCCTATGCTGTTAATTGCTGTAGAACGTGTCTGTCACAGAAGGTATACATATAGTAGAGCATCTGTTTAGTTTACCTTACACCAATAATTACACCTATATTATTGCCTTGATAAAGATAGTAGAAATCACAACTCTACATAAGCGGTAGGAACCTGTTTAGTGCTGTACAGCGATTTTTAAATTTTTATTGTGTGATTGCAAATTCTGTATTACTGTAGGAATTACATTATATTGCATCAATAATAATTAATCTAAAGTAAAATTTTAGACGCATACAAGTTTGCCAGTCCTATAAAAACTAACTAATAGTTTACCTACTGCTTTTATACCCATCACTTGATTTTTATTGACCCTCATTTTAATGATCCTTAAACTTTAATTTAATAAAGAGTTTGACAGATAATGTATGGGCTTAGGTAAGTATATCTTCTTTTAATATCAGTTAAGTAGGTAATTACCTAATATTCGTGTGCGGAAGTAATTACTGATACTTAATTGGTCGCTGTTAAGCATTTGTGTACTAAGTAACTCACAATTAAAACATTTTTTTGTAGAATTAATGCAGTCTTGTTCTAAATGATCATTACTACATACATTTAACTTAGTACGTTTTTTTTGTGGGATAATAGTTGGTACACAAATGTTTAATAGCGTCCAATTTAGGAAGCGACATATTCATTAATACTTAAAAGATATAAAATGATAATATCTACATTCTACGCCCTGTTAATGCTATCAATCATTAATTAGGTATGTATTATTAGCTACTAGCTGTTGCCCGCGACTTCGTCCGTGTGGACTTCAGTTTATAGCGCGCGATGTCAACAAAATTGGTGTCAAAAGCTTTTATAAAAAAAACCCTGGTACCCCTTAAATCAAAACAGCTGTGCAATGTGCACATAATATTTCATTTTTTTAAATTAAACTTTATATATTATGCCAAATTTTAAAGCTTATTTAGCCCCCCAATTACACAACTTTATCCATAAACTATTTATCATTGATAGGTTTAAGGTTAAGTCACTGTATATAATATAAAGTACTGACTTATTAAATAACGTAAAATAGTAGTTAATAACAATCGAAAAAAATCGAAATTTTAATGTGTAATGATATCACCTGTTATAGAAAGATGTTGGGCAAGCGTTAGCGCGATGTAAGAGACGCACGGCGCCATCTAGTATGAATTTTTGGAACTAACTTAATTTGAACAAATTTTCGTATTTTCACCCCCTTACAACCCTTTTTTCCGGTAAAAAAGTAGCCTATGTTCTTTCTCAGGCTTTAGACTATCTGTATACAAAATTTCATTACAATCGGTGCGGTAGTTTTGGCGTGAAAGCGAGACAGACAGACAGACAGAGATACTTTCGCATTTATCAAATCAAATCATTTAATTCAGGCATCAGAGGCCCATTTAACAAATACCTTAAATCTAACATACATATAATTATATAATAAATACCTTAAAACTAACATACATATTTTATATATACTTAAAAACTAACACTGTTACATTTTGCCGGCGACGTGACTCGCTTCGTTCCGGAGTCTCCCCCGGAACCTCCGATAGACTACATCCATCGGCCAGAACTCCGGCGCCTTGAAAGTCGACAGAAGATTCGTCGGTACTCTCACCACAAAGGAGCTAAAGTTAACATTGTGGCGAGACTGCAGACGCTCGACCCTCAGGCGCAGTGTCGTCTTCTTCTGGATGTAGTCCACGACATCCTGGACCTCCATGGACCAGTGCAGGCGGGATATGTACAGGGGCGTCGCGGGGACCTCGCTCCGCAGACGCAGCTCAGGTACATATGGTGCGGTGCCGCGATAGTTGCGGGCGGCGGGCTTCTTCCTCCTCTCCACCAGTATGAAGCCTCCTCATCGCACCTCCTGCCTTCGTCCTTGCCAAGCCGAGAAGATTCCACCTTGTGGCTCTTCGTAGCCTTGCGGCTCTCAGTCTCGCGACTCTTCGAAGCCTTGCGGCTCTCATTCGCCCCATTAGTTTTCGCCCGCGGGGGAGGTGCGGGGCGACCAGCAACAGTCAATTTATAATATTAGCATAGATTATGTGTTATCGTTATGGACCATATCATGTGGACATTGCTATCTCTATCTAATCACACCTCTTATGATTAGCTCTAGGCTCTGTTAGGTATTATTATTCAAACACCTTTTCAGGAAATGATTCCGATTTTGTCACACAGAAAACGACATTCAAAGTATAATAATGCAATGATTTTACATCAAATTCTATACTTACAGTCTATACCCGTGGTCGTCCGTTATCTGTGCGGCCCGCGACAATGTTAATTATTTGAATGTTCAACTAAACTACACAATGGTTAGAATATCTGCGGCCCGGTGCTGGCACTCACTTTGTAATGTGTGGCCCTTGCTTGGCCAGTAAAGTGTGACGACCGCTGATCTATTACTCTATACTGTTTAGTATAATCATTAGTTTTAAAAATAAGTAGGTAAGTAGTACAATCGAGCATAGAACCTTCTGCTGTTTGAAAGTCGGTTAAAAATTTCAAGTGTTCAAGAAAGCAGGTTTAATCGCAAAAAAACACGTTTTATTACATCCATAGTAATAATTATAAAAATGTGTCTTTATTTTCTCTTTTAGTGGGCCCCTAGACTCAATTATATTGTGCAATATCATTGAACAATTTATTTGACAAGATTGAAAGGCGGGCGCGTTCAATATCTACCCTAGACCGTCAATAATATTGCAAGGTACGTGATATTGTACAATAAAATTGATCGTCTAGGGCAGCCTTTCCCAAAGTGGGTGATAACGCCCCCTTGTGGGCGCTGAAGGTCTAAAGGCGATACAGAAAATAAATTGGGGGCGTTGTGTAGAGGCTACGGGGCTAATTTGTATTTTTATTTCATCTAGTGCATTTTAAGTTGAAACAATGGGGGTGCTAAAACATATTAATTTGTTCTCGAAGTGGGCAGTAGACAAAATACGTTTGGGAACCCCTGGTCTAGGGCCAGCTAACGCTTATTCACTAAAGCCTAACTGCCGCACTTCAAGACATTTAATGATGATTAAACTACAATTTTATGAAGTGGCAAACAATATCTATTATTATACTATTTTAACTTATAGTTGTAGACTGCAGATGTTCTCAATTCTCATATCTACTATGAAAACCAAAATAGTTAAGGTCAAAGGGTACTATGTATCTCATTGTATCAGGACACAGTTCGATGCTTATGCAAATAGTACATGGGTAAATGTATGAGCTGTGTATTTATTTTCTAAGGAATCATAATGTTATGATCTTTGTAAGATGAATTTAAGCATGTTATAATAATATGTATTCTAATTTCCATAAAAAAATACCTGCACTCCAAGTTCAAACAAAGTTTAAAGACATCTCTATTGCCTGCAATAATTATCATCATTTAGAATTTAGATGAACATATTGACATTGTATTTCAACTACATAGGAAATAACCACATTCAAGAAAATTTGTCTTTCATATTCCACCACCTATCATTCCACCTATTCCAGTTTCAGTTTTCTTCCGTTGGTGATATTTCTACACAGTATGTATTATTTACAATTTTTAATTAAAATACTTTGAAGTCTTAAGATACTAGGGTACAGGCTTAAAAGAAATGCCAGATAATTTTAAAAACGATAATTTATTGATTTAACCGCAAATATATTAATTTATATACAATAGGGGTATCAACAATATGCAAACGGAGACCTAGCCACAACGATCAAATCTCTCAGAATTCAGCTAATCCAGTATTTGTTCCGTAAATAAACACCATCGATTTGTAATAAAATATCAGATACAGAGTGTACTCCCGAAGCTAACTACAAACCAATGTAACCTTAAACAAAACATAGCCTGCCAAATTCACTACACAGTATGCATACAAACTCGAACACTATTGTAAACACCTAAATCGCGAACATAGTAAAAATACTGAACTTTAGAACACAAGTACCAAATTGCTTTTAGTATCTACTTAAATCTAATATTATGTACATTATTAAAGTCAGGACAATCGACTGCTCATTATAACTTAAGTATTTGTATAAACATGCCAAATTTAACAGTGTGCATAGTAGCAGCCTAGTCGGTACCTGTCTCAAATCATCTCGTACAAAATATGACTCCCGAGTCACCTTATTGAAAGCGACCAGCTCCAAGTCACAGACTTTAAAGTAAAAATAAATGAGTCACAAATACACCGCGTCACTTCTGCATTGCGACAAATGAGAGGCACCGGTAAAGAAGAACGCTTACGTACTTTACGTAGATCTACATTTAGAAATATTTACATTTAATTTTTAGAAGTCAGATCAGTACAACAAAAAAGTTTTTCCAGAAGAATTTTCTAAAAAAACTTCTACATCTTAATATTTTTACATCATATTACATGAACAAGGCACGATTCATAAGGCGAAATAAAGATTGCGGATCCTATCGATACGGAAATCGGTAAAAAAATGCTCGAGGCAGTGCGTTTCATCGATTATAATGAGCATCCTGACCATCACTCGACGACCTAAAGTGCCAAAATATAATTCCTAAAACTATCAGACAGCATTCACTGCTCGACTTAACACTTAAGCGTATAATTCGTATTACTCGTAGGATTATACGCGTAATTAAATACAAATCTAAACTCCATAGGAATATGTTCGTTAGCACTTACATCAGTCGTTTAATATTACTTCAATATACAAAAAAAAGTCAACACATAAAAATCTACTCTGGAAACGGACTTTCCCTGCAGCGGCGCGACAAACGAAGTAGCTACTGTTATATCGAGGAACGCGAAGACTCTTTGAACGTAACTCGTAATGTAAGATCACACGTTAACGTGTTCGTGGTGAGGGCTGGAGGATGTCTGACGCTAGGATGTAATCTCACATTAGGGTCGTGTGGGGCGGGGCGGGCGGCGGGGGGCGGAGCTCACGTGTCGGCGGGCACGTCCCACTCCGCCAGCCCGCGGTCCACCAGCTCTTGGTTTAAGAATATCACTTGCTGGAAACAAAAAAAGCACATTTTTTTTATCTTTGGCTTAATTTAATTATAATTTTTAATGACTATTCTGCCGTACTCAGAGTGGAACATTAATTACTTAAATGTCATTAATTTAAAAATTTGACATGAACCTCATACATTATCTGTCAAACTCTTCATTAAATTGAACATTAATCATAATTAAATGTCTATGAGTGTGGCCGTATGGGTAATAAATAAATTATTTGATTTGACATACTTTAATATGTGAATTCAATCCTATATAAAAGTAGCATAATATATTATATTTCCTAAATAAACATGTTATTAAACACACACAACTTCTTCAAAAATCTTAATTTTATTATGTATTTAATTACGTTCAACTTTCAAGTAATTAATATTCGTCTCTGAGCGCAGCACTTACTAGTTGAGTTATATCGACGTTAGATCGATATACAATCGACACTGTGATAAACATGTCTATGGTTTATAGCTAGCAGGAAAACCACATCAAAAGAGTAGCATTACAATTTGCGCGCGGCTCCGCCCGCGTAAAAACAGTATCCAACGGTAATCGTACTTCTCCCTGTGATAAAAAGCCCTATGTTCTTTCCCTTAAAAAATCGGCCCAATATTTTCACATGCAAACAAAATCTAATATATAATATACAATTCTCGCGTCACGTGGTGCGTGGTCGTGTGCTCCTCTGAAACGGCTCGACCGATTTTCGTGAATCTTAGCATATCGGCTAGGGGATGAGAATCGGACAACGTCTACTTTTTATATTGACAAGTTGATGTAAATTATTACAACTCGAGACTGACGGCGACCATTGTTTGTGCGACGGGATAGCGATGGACGTTGCCATGGTGCCATACTTATTTAGTCACTTCAATAAAATAATATGGGCGAAATACTTTATATGGCAAAACAACGTTTGCCGGGACAGCTAGTAATAGTATAATAAACTACTAGAAGGGTACAAACCTGCGGGTTGATGGTGAGGTAGAGGTGCACCAGCGGCCGTGCGGCCTCGTCGTATCCCGCCACCTGCGCGTGCAGCAGCTGCCCCGCCGTCAGACCCGCCATGATGCGCAGCGCCTCGCCGCTCCATTCCGCTTCTGAAACCACACATTATAATATAATCTACAAGTGCCTATAAATTTTACCTCTGACCTTATAGATTTGATCTCTATGTATAATTATAAACCAATGTTGTTTCAGGCAGGTCACTTTTATGGACAAAACTAAGTGACTTTAGGGTGTGTATTTATTCCTTATATAGTAAGTAGGGGAGGGGAAGAGGGGATTTCGCAACCTGCTCGGGCGTGTCAGATTAAGCTTGTACGTATAGACTTCCGACATGTGTCTAGTTATCATGGTATTATAGAAATTAGATTTCTCACGTGGTGGGTTTAAAAAAGTAATTTTGAAGTATTGAATTATTATTGGATCGATCGGTCAGATTAAGATAGGGGGATGTTGAGCATACCCCAAAGAAGCTTCCATATAAAGGTAAGGTAAGCCTGTAGAGACATTTTAAATTATAGAAAAATAAAGCTTCATATTTTTCTAACCAAGCTTTGCAGGTATTTTATGTTGCACTTGACTAAATAATTTAGATCTTGTTGTCTAAAATCTTGTTATAATTTATATAAAAAACAATTTTCTAAATATATTTTCTTTTTCATTACTCTTTTAGCGCTGCTACTTTCACAGTGAACTCAATACAGGAAACTCGTACACACTCTAAACTCTAAAGTATTATCTATTAATAATAATCTCAACATTCATAATAATATTATTTCAAATTCCTTGGTTCTGGTGACACAGATAACTATAGTTTGTGCGTTTTATGATCATATGCGTGGCACATTATAATTGACAATAGTAGGGAAGTTACCTAACAAAAATTAATCGATAGTTTCAAAATATCGAATAACTTCGTAAAGGAACTGCAATCGAAATTATCGATTTCGTACTGACATTTCAGTGGTGCCGGCGATTTAAGATGGCCGCCCTTTTTTATCGATTTGATTTCGATTCAACAGAGTCAATCTCTATTGACATAAGTTCTGTTTCATGCATATGACATTTTTCAAATGTTTTTGTAACAATAATTTTATACTCCTATTTCACAGTTAATATTTATAATTTTTATTAATAAGTTAGCATTTAGCATCTTTTCATTTTTATTCATTTACAATTATTATAGGAAAATTTGTTTTTGTAGATGGAATATAATTTATTACATTTTGATTTTTTTTGTTTTCTTGTAAAAAAACCCCATAGCAAGGAACATGAAAACTGTCACCCATATCATCTTAGAACGCACAAACTATATTTTAACAACCCCCATAGTAAGATAGAACGTCAAAGGAGAAAGAACCTAACATAAATAAAAGCTGGTCAAAAGTCAATTATTAATCACAACATTAAAAAAAGTACAGTCATGGGCACCAGCCACCAAAGAACCCACATACATGATTTTTTTTGTGTATTTTATTGTGAATGTGCTCATACTGGTGTGTTTGTACCAACCTTCGTCAACTTTAATACAAAATAGTGTAGATGAAAGGGTGGACGAATGAAATAAAGAAGCAACTAAAAATTTCTACCATTTATAAAATCATGCATTAATGTTTTGCTTTAAAAGTTTAGTTAGCATAATTAAAATACAATCAGAAAAAATATCTTCGTTAGCATTTAGCATATCGATATTTTTATTACTTGTCATGTAACTGGAGCAGTATTTGCATAAGTAATAGGACTAATAATGAAATTAAATTTAAATTAATTAAAATCATCAGTAGATTTTCAATGAAATAAAAATAATTTAACAGTAGTTAAATATTGTAGAATATAAATTAGAATTATAAAAATAGTTACAAGTTCATATAAGTAGAACAAGCATAAATAAGCAATAAATCCATAAATAATTATGTCGAGAACATAAGAGATGAATAGGAATAAAGAATTAATGAAGAATTATGCAGGATGATAATAATAAATCAATGAGAATAACCGTTGTTTGCTGGTTTCACAAACGCTAAAAGGGCTTCCGTTGCCTGGAAAGGAAGTGTCATGAAATCTGAGCGAATCTGCCTCAGCTGGTCATTGTCTACGGTCAAGTATCCGCCGAAGTCGACGAGTTTCACCACGGACGTGTCATTCTCTTCCGAGGTGGAGATCACTTGCGCGCGATACCAGTTGTTCTCTGTCGGTGCGGCGCAGATGGAACCCTCTGTAATTTGAAAATATTTCATCCCTGTAGCTCTGTGATCAAATCATTTTACAGTAAACGTAAGCAGGCAGTCAGGACCTGACAGCCGACTGAAGACTGTTAAGTGCTGAAAAGTGCAAACTGTAGCACATTCACACATTCATATATCAAATGGAAGGGCTTAAAAAGTTAATCATTTTAGTGTATCACGAAAAATTTCTTAACAATGGGGGAAAAAGTTAAAGAGGGTAGAAGTTTAAAAAAAATGTACAAAAGGAAAACCCTGTATTAATGCGTCAATTTATAGTGTTGCAGCTAGTAAGGAATCATTTCTGGAAAATAAGAATAGCAAACTTAAGTGTTTTTTTTAAATTAATTTGTTTCACATATAAATGGAACATATGAGAAAATCATAAAATGCTGAACATCAAACCTTCCCTTGATTGTGTGGGATATGTCGTAGGATGATTTGATAAATCCGTGTTTTCGTAATAAGCGTGATTATGATGAAGGAGGCGTGTTCTGTCGAGGGTCACCAATGTGGGATATAAGCGTGGTGGCCACAAAGGAAGATCTTCTGACTGAGCGACGTGTTATGCTCGGTCACGCCGGAACCCACGTGATACATTTCAGCTGTCGTATAGGCAATATTAGGCTAATTCGCCACAATTGTATTGTATACTATCACTTAGAAATATTGTTCAATATTAGCAATACTAACAAATGGACAATGTTACAATAATACAGGTGTTTTTTTTTTCTTTTTTTGAGTCAAATAAAATGTCTTGTATTTATTGCACCATTTGCTAATATTGCTAATTATAAAAGGCTATACTATATTATATTACTCTCTTAAACTTTTTCTCCCATGGTTTGGAGATTTTTCATCATACAATCAAATGTTCCACTTTTCAATCCCTTTCATTTGGTATATGATCAAGGTGCTACGCTTGTGGGTAAGATATGCCCCTCCTTCTTTGTTATAGTTTGGTTAAATTTCGTTACATTGCTTGGACTCGGGCTTGTTTTTTAACCCTTAACTGGTATCGGAGGTCAAAAATTACTCCAGGCGTTCGAATTTTTTACGATATTTTTACTATTTAAACATGTACACTCTTGTGCTTCTGTGTAATCTCGTTACGACGGGTGACGGAAGTGCGTCGCTCTACTGTTGCTGGAAACATACACTGCTGGGGTCAAAAATTACCCTCCATTACCAGAAGATTTGAGTAACATTAGTAAGGTATAATAGGGTAAGCTAATTTGTTATTTTTTTTATTATAGTAATATAAACATAAATAACCATTATCATTTCATAAAAAAAATTTAATGACTTTTGCACTTACCTTTGATGGGATGTGGCAGGGAAGGCACATCTGAATTTTGATATGTGGTAGCCATCAGCCGATGCAGGGCATGCAGTGATGGGAAGGTTGGGTGCAGCGGCTGCTGCAGGAAGAAATGCCCCGCACTGACTAGGCATGTCATGATCGTGTCATTATTGACCGACTCCACGAGCTGTAACTAACACATTAGCATATATTGCTCATCGACCGTTGACATTTAATTTATTTGCAGAACTGTTAGTTCTAAAAACTTACTTGCAAAAATTCAGGCAGTAGAGGTACCAATCTTTGATATAATTCTGCACTTATTTCTTGCGTCGTGAAATTGGGGAACCTCTTTTCTGGGAATTTCTCTTTAATCATTTCTAATGCAGCTTCTATTTCGCTCTGGGTTCCTGAGAATAAAAAAATATATATTTTCACATATAATTATTCTACTAAACAATCAGTATCATGATCTGTTACTTTGTTAGTTCTGATCTGTTACTAGGTTAGTGTTTTAAAAACAATAATATATATTTTTTTGGTTTTATCTTATCAGAATTTTACCAATTCAAGCTAAATATTGAAATTATGTAATAATATTTCTTGACCTTTGAGAAGAATTATTATTTTAAGCATAATACATTACAAAATATATTGATAGCTGTGTTATTACCATGCAGACTTTGGAAATAAATGGGAATGTACAATTCTGTTCTAAATGTAAACAAGTCTACATTTAGAATAAAGCAAAATATAGGTAAAAAAACCAAAGACTGGCAAACTGTACCTTCAATTGCACATATTTTTTGCTTCATAAGTTCTGGGTGCTTTCTGACATACACAGTTGCACCAGTCTTAGCCTTTATTCTGGTCACAAATGAGCCATATTTTCCTATTAATAGACCAACTAATGTCTGTGGTATTAAAAACTGGTGTATTCTCAAACCGGCCTCTGTAGATACCATGTTCATATTGGCCGGAGGCGGGCTGGCTGCTTCGGAGCATCCTTTTCCACTATCACTGGATCCCTGAAAGCACATCAATTTGATTAGAAGATGTCAATGTTCCTTCCGACAAGAGTAAAATAAATAAAAAAAATAAAAAACAAGAGGAAATAAAGGGGCTTGCAGGGGATTTTTACAACTCTCACAAACAAAACAGTTAATTACTTGGACAAGTGTCTATTTAAAAATAAGTACAGCAATACACACCTCACTGTGACTGTCAGAGAAGTGACATACTGATGGACTTGCAAGCAAAGGATCCACAGGGCTATGATTTGCAGAATCCCTTTCTGAAATACGCCTAGTTTGAGGATTTGAAAATTGAGCTTCATTTTCTTGTGGTGCATTCTCACAGGACTCTTCTTTAACACTACTACTGTTTTGGCCATCATTTTCATTCAGTCTGTCAGCAGTAGAGTCATGGACTTCACAAGTCATTGTGTCCTGGGGCTGCAAAATATTTGAGTCTTCGTAATGCTTGCTTTCTATTGGAGGCTCTTGGACGACTTCCTCTTTTACACTAAAAAAATTATCAGCGGGAGATTCCGCTTTGAAAGATGCAACTAGAGTACAATTAGGAGCTATAGTTAGAGATCCACTAATCACACATTTATCACTCTCCTTCTGGCTGCCATTGACGACAGACCTCTTCTCTTTTTCTAAAGATTTCTTTCTTATGATCTTATCTATTTGTATGTCAACCTCCTCGTCCGTCAGTTGCATCGGTGATGAGTGTTGTGAACCATAACCATTAGCAACGATGTCAATAGGTGCAGACTTAATTAAGGAGCGGTCTGCTTTGCCTATGGGAGATTTTTTCATATCCTCGAGTTGGGCATTTAGAGCTTCTGCCAACTCCTCTTTCAAAGTTTTCAACTTCTCTCTTCCTCCAGGGTCAGATTTTGCATACTCCCTTTTCTTTTTGAACCAGTATATACCTAGTAAAACTGCTATTGATGGGACTGACCACATGATAAGTTGACGACATGGAGCCATTATGATCAGCCACTTTCACAATCTAGAATAAAGAGTTAAATAGATAATACTTTCTAAATGTGGCTTTGGTTTTTGGCATACAATTTGGATAGCTGGGTAAAGGTACCTTAATGCTTCAACTCCCAAGCGGTTAAATTCGACAGCGAAAACAATAAATTTCCAGGAACCACGATCGAGGGATTAAGTTGAGAAAAGTTCATGTCAAAGGAATCTTTAATAATCATTTTATTGATTGAATTAAAATAGCTGATAAAGAATACAGATACAATTCATAATTTATATACAAGGGTTATGGTTGTGGATAGAGTAAATGTGAAAGTTGTTTATCCTTGACTTATGTTGGTAACCAAAACATAAATCTCGATATTACAAAATATAAAACAATGTTTCTAAATATTATACTACTAAGGAATATTTTAAATAAAGATATTTCCAAGTTATAAGAGATTTAACCTCAATTTATGAGTGATAAGACACAAAAATGTGACACAAGCACAACTGATAAAAATAGATAAGAAACTTATAAATTCAAACATTTCTGTATAATTTTTTGTGCTATTTTAAATTGGCAAAATAGCACACATAAAATATGTTTCCGGTGTTATTGTTTGTATCAACTAACCTCGATATTTAATTGTAAATAGGTATATCATGCTATTTTTATCTCTATAATAGAAATAGGTTAACAACATTCAGTTTTCATTTAACCGATCAAAAATGATATATTATGAATGTTTGGTTAATAAGCTGAATTCAAAACATTACCTACAATAATTATACATCGCCGGCCCAAACCATACGGAAAGTAGTAACATGTTATAAACGCCACGATTCGCCTACATATTTACATAATATAATGCTAGAACCTACTTACGCTTAAGCTTTTAATGATTTTAAAACATGTGCTTCTCGTTATTTTAGCCAAATGTTACGTTGTCGGTGAGGGTCACGAGCATAGTGGAAACCTTCACGGGCAACACGTAAGCATTTGTACCAAATTAAAAAAGAAGGTTACGCAATTTTTGGTTGTACAAAAATAGAAAAATTAGTTACTCGTGATATTTAAACATTTAAATAAAGCATTTGCTGTTACCAATATCAAAGTTATATGGAAAACTATGAAAAATAGATTCTCATCGAAACTCGTGTTAAAATCTTTTAACATTGCCGGTATGTAACGATATTTATATACTCACGTTCACAATGTAATGCAATTATAGTCACTTGGAAAAGTATACTAATAATAGATAAAATTTGTAAACAAAATGTTGAAAATATCAATGAATTTTGGTCAATAATAAATTTTTTACAATCCACGTGCTCTCAATGTTTTTCACCGAAGCACAACAAAATCCAATATGGCGATCTAGCAGTTGGCAACATTGATCAAAATTGAGGCCGCGAGCGAGTGGAAGTACTAATATATATTCTGTGGTGGAAGTCACATTACCATAGAGTATAAACTTGAACAAATGCTAATAGACACACCATACACGGTTACGTGCAATTAAATGAAATGAATTTTTCTATAATAACACTGATGAAATACTCAAACCAGATATGTTACCACCGCGCGCGTTGTGAAGCTTCAAATACGGCCCAATTGGGCCGTCTGTTGTTTAGTCTGCATCGAGCGCAGTCACGAACGTGCTGCGTCTTGTCTTACCTAAATAAATTGAAAATGACGTCGTGCGTGTTTCGAAAATGTACCAATTATGACTCGAAAGTAAACAAAACACATGGAATCTCTTACCACATGTCTTGATTGCAATAAATACCTCGATTATTTACATTTTCAATTATTTTTTAGCTAGCTCATTCGCATAGCTCAGGCGAAGAAAGAGACAGCGATACGATTCGAGGCTTAAAAATAGAACTGTCTCTTTTATGTAAATGGTTTTTCGTATCTTTTGTTTCACTTATCTGTCAAATTTGTCAATGTCTGCAATTTTGAATTTGAAAATTGTTCGGAAGAGATTTAAGCCGGAAAATAGTATGGACGTAACATATCTGTATAAGTAGAATATCATTGTATAATAATAATAGCTCCCACACCGGTTTCGGTGACGGTGGCTGGTTTCATTGAAACCAGGCCAGCTACGCAGGAGTAATTTTATAGTGCCCAAGTGTGTGCGCGGTACACAAGAGCACTCTCTAATCTCTATTCCTTTACTCTCATAACCCAGTGGGACGGAAGACCGACACGACCGGCGAGAGATCAGACGCAGGACCGACTTTTTACATGCCCATCCGACGCATGGATCATCTTACTTGTCAATCAGGTGATCAGCCTGCATTGTCCTAGCCAAACTTGGAAACTAACGCGGGAATTGAACCCACGACCTCCGAGTCAAGAGCCGCGCTCTATACCACTAGACCACGGAGGCGTTATTATATTATGTATTTTTTCTATAGGTATATTAGTAAGTATAATATATCCAAATAATATTTTATTTGGAAAAAGATTTCGTGCTCTGTAGGTACTCTATCATGCTATCGCATTGTTTCCAAAATGTGCGGTTCCTTTTTGCGTGTATGAACTATCACAATTCACAGAACACTATAATCCTAAGTGAACAGTGGCAACCTGTCGATTACTCTGTATTACGATTTACAAACCCCTGAAGGCTGATTCTCCAAACCGCAAAATTTAGTTGTCCGGACGTATAAACTACCCGCAGAGTTACATATGTAGACCTTTGTATTTTTTTATAGTAATATAAGGTGTGATCTAACTGGGCCACTTAGGTTCTGTAGAAAAACTTAATTGTAAATATAATTAAAATTAATTTAAAGGTCGAAAAATTGGTTCCCTGGACGTGTCCTGTCCCCAGAATTCACTATAAATTCCCAAAAAAATCCCACAAATACGATGAAATTCTAATTTCAAAGTAAATAAATCGTAAGAGTATAAACAAAATATTTATAAAATAATTGTATATAAACGTATATATTATCGTTATATAAATAGAAAAAGTCATTTTAAGATTTGTCCTGGCTCACATAGTGATTCCCTATACGCTTCACTTGGAGGCTCGTACCTCCCTAGTTATAAGAAGCACGTGGTTGCGGGTGCGCAGGGCGGGAGGTTCGGTAGCCCTCTAAACATCATGGAAGGAGGTCACACAATTCGTTGCTCATATTTTGATATTATATATATAGCACAATATTTTGATTCCCTACTTAAAATCCCCAGGGAATCATCAAAATGTACCTATGTAGAGGGAATCAATAAAAAGTTAGTTTTTCCTGAGGTGTACAAAAACTGTGCATGTAGGTTAAACAATAAATAGTCTAACTAAAAACCATACTCATTATCGTCGTTTACATCGTGTCTAAGCAAACTTAACTTTGGAAATGACATTGTAATTAGCGAATAGGGAATCAATTGTGTAAGGAACCAAGGTTGAGGGAATCAGATATTTTCCTTTGTAACTCGGAAACGGAGCAACGAATTGTGTGACCTCCTCCCATGATGTTTAGAGGGCTACCACGTAGAGGTTCAATCACGTGCTTCTTATAACTAGGGAGGTACGAGCCTCCAAGTGAAGCGTATAGGGAATCACTATGTGAGCCAGGACAAATCTTAAAATGAGTTTTCCTATTTATATAACGATATATACGTTTATATACAATTGTTTTATAAAAAATTTGTTTATACTCTAACGATTTATTTACTTTAGAATTAGAATTTTTAATTAGAATTTAGAATTAGAAAAGATTTTTTTGTGAATTTATAGTGAATTCTGGGGACAGGACACGTCCAGGGAATCAATTTTGCGACCTTTAAATTAATTTTAATTATATTTATAATTAAGTTTTTCTACAGAACCTAAGTGGCCCAGTTAGATCACACCTTATATTACTATAAAAAAATACAAAGGTCTACATATTATGTAACTCTGCGGGTAATTTATACGTCCGGACATCTAAATTTTGCGGTTTGGAGAATCAGCCTTATATATGATCATTTCTATGATCATATATATGATCCAATATATATGATCATTTGATCATATCTGCGTATTACATTATCATATTTCATTGATCTTAATTTACGTCATATGTGGTTTCAATAGCCAATGGAGAGCGCTAACGCTGACAGGTATTGACGTCAGGGTTACTAGATCTCAGAGAATTCGATTTGTCAAAAGACATCGTCATTTTTAATATGGCTTTTTTTGTTATTTCAGCAAGATTATCCACGTATATAATTAGAAAAATAATTACATTACATTATTTGAAACATATTAACGAACAAGAAATTAAAAACTCTTTTTTATATTAAATAACTGGCAACACCTATTTCTATGACAAGGGCCGTGTTCGTCGGCGTATTTTTGGACAAAACTTTTATTGCGCATGTCCAAAAGATGTCATGGCAACGCCATAAGAAGTTGCTTACAAATTAGAAATAATAAAAGCTAAACATAAATACATGAACCGAAATTGTCTAAAATAATTATTTATTTAACACTAATCCTCCCATAATAAAATAATGAAACACTAGTTTCATTATTTTATTATGGGAAATATGGATATGGATCACTTGGAAAATTTAGTGGAGGAAATTATCGATGTATTAAATATTATTTAAATGGTTAAATGTCAAGTCGTAAACAGTTGTCGTTGCCATGGCATGACATGATTTGGACATGCGCAATAAGTAGGTTTTGCAGCAAATGCGCTAAAAATTAGGGTATGCGCGCACGGGCAACTTAGTTACTCGGCGATTTATTTGTCTCTTGATGAAGTCTAGGAGCTAGTATGAAAGTGCGCGCACGTAGCGACGCAACTCTGGGCAACTTTTTCGTTGCCCAGAGCCCGTGACGCAACTGTCTCCTTCCCTATTGGTTTCTATGCAAGTGCGCGCACGGGCAACAAAAAAGTTGCCGATCGGCCAGTTGCCACTCGACTGCCGCTGCGTGAGTTTGTGTGTACTTGCAGCAATGAGTTTCTAAAATACTAGAGTAGCAATAGCAACGTCTTACAAAATATTCTCAGAAATGCGTAACCACTTGATAGCTCAAAAGACAATGTCAATTCATAATATTGTTATTGTGTCATTATGTAGGTCAGATATGCCTGCAGACAATGAGTTTCTATAATACTAGAGTAGCAATGTCTTACAAAAGATTCTCAGAAATGCGTAACCACTTTTTTGTTCAAAAGACAATGTCAAGTCATATATTCGTTATGTCATTATGTATGGGAGATATGCCTGCAGGCATCTTCGAAGTGGCAACGCGTTGCTACCGTAAACTTCCAATCTAGTTACGTTAGTAACATAGAATATCATTGCCTGCAGACATCTTCGAAGTGGCAACGCGTTGCTGCCGTAAACTGCCAATCTAGTAAGATTCTGCACAGTTCATCGAAACTTTCGACACTCAGTCTAAAGTAACTTAAAAATTTTTTTTGGGTATGCTCTCAATTTCATAAAACTAGTATAAAATTTCCTGAGAGTCAGCCGATCGCTCCATAGTGGATGCACCCATTATTCTATTTTTCGACGCTTTCTTCGGTTTTTTATAGCGAGTGCAACGACCACTGCAGCCGTCTCGACCAAATCCATGTTGATGACTGTCAAGAAAAAAACTGAAAAAAGTCGGGTTGCTGTCGCTCTCGTGCGCGCACCCCGACGACATGGCAATTATTTTTTCGAAAGAGACAAATAAATCGCCGAACAACAAAGTTGCCCGTGCGCGCATGGTCTTACGCCGACGAACACGGCCCGTATTGGATCCAATCTCTCAGCAAATGTCAAAAATCTATGATCAAGGAAGAAATGAATCATGTCTATATTACATTATCCAATATCATTGACTCAATGATCTCGGATCCAATATATATGATAATCTAATATCCCCCTGGATATTAGATAGGATAAATTTTTTTCCCAGAGAAGTGTACGGTTCTTGAACGGGAGAAGAATCCCGGCTTAACAATGTAGCCGGCATCAGGGCCCCCGTAAGGGCTTCTGGCGCCCGTGTGCTTAAAAAGATTTTGACGCCCCTTTCTAAGGCAAATTTTTTGGGCCCTTGGTTTTGGCGCCCCTAATGATGGCGATTTGGCGCCCCTAGAGGATGGCACCCGTGTGCATTGCACACATTGCACATATGGTAGCGGGGGCCCTGGCCGGCATCATTGTTTTAATAATATGTACTTACTTTAATATTAGTAGTATATTTTTCTAGTGTATATACCTACGTATATACTTACTCTGTTTCAGTTGGTACTGTTGTTTTTTGTCAGGCTGCAGATATACTGTTAACAACAGCGATCCTCAAGCATTACCTCTATGCCTAAGTGCGTGAATTCTGGCTGATACATGTAACATGTAAACTGTCACTCTGATCCCTTTCTGATCGCGCGCGTGTTATAGGGGGGTAAAACAATCACACGGGGAAGACTATCAAAGTGTAGACGAGGTAACTCGTTATATGCAGCTTCTTCGCTAAAATCCAAAAGCGGCTGAATCGATTTGGCAAATTTTAGTCTTAAATTAATATTCAGTGCTCGGTATAGTAAACACTCATTGACTTCGTGTTACTTAATAACGCCATCTGCTGGTCATTAAAACAATTAGTTGCTCACGAAATAGTATTATTATTCGCCAATAGATGTCAGGAAGAGTCATATTTTTCAGTTTATCGATTATCGATAAAACACGAATAAAAAGACATTTTCTGAAAATGATTCCTAGCTAGATCGATTTATCGCCCCCGAAACCCCCAATATACAAAATTTCATGAAAATCGTTGGAGCCGATTCAGAGACTCCAATGATATATATATACATACAAGAATTGCTCGTTTAAAGGTATAAGATCAAAGTCCAGGGCACAGTATAGCAATATGACATATCCCTATAATATTGCTATACTGTGGTCCAGGGCATGGGCGTACCCAGGGGGGGGGGCGGCAGGTATCCCTGGATCATTGACGTCCCTACTGTATCTTATCTAGTACTTTTATCTATAAAAATAAAAAATTAAGAAAACGAATTTTTGTCATTTATTTCGTTATTATTTATTTTGAAGTGAAAACTTCTTTTGCGGCGTTGAGCACTTTTGCCGATGGGTAAAAACTGTGAAACTCGCGTCAGATTCTCGTGCTGATCGAAAAACCGTAAGACGGTTGGAGAGTAGTGTTGTAACATCGAAATCGATTAATCGAACAATCGATTGTTTTTTTTTCGATTATCGATATTTTTTAATCGATTGTAAGGGCTTTTTATGAACGAAATTTTATGAAAATAGATTTTTTAAAAATCGATTTTCATAAAAAATGGGTTAAAAATGTAATCGAAAGGGTTTCGATTGATTAAAAAAATTTATATTTTAAAAATCAATTTTCATAAAAAATGGGTTAAAAAAAATTGTAAGGGTTTCGATTAATTAAAAAAATCGATTTTTTTAAAATCGATTTTCATAAAAAATGGGTTAAAAAGTTAAAAATTTAATCAATTGTAAAGGTTTCGATTAATTAAAAAAACGATTTTTTAAAATCGATTTTCTTAAAAAAATTGTAAAAAAAATAATGCACAACGTTAATAATCAAGTTTTCACTTCTGCCGGCACTCCCGGAGTGCAACCCGTCTTTTTTTATTCTTTATAAACACCTAGCTTATAAAAAATCTGATCTGCCCCCCCTGGCCCAGAACCTGGGTATGCCCATGGTCCAGTGAATGTGTATAATAGAAGGAAAGTGTCATCTAGTTACTAATAATAATATTATTTTACTAGGCAATTTTGTACTGGATAATGGAAACAATCAGCTACTGGCTGCTAAATAATATGCTTACATTGTAAGTTATAAACATAATATTATAGGGCTTTGGTATAAGTAAATGTTATAAATTATCACTTAAAAACGAATTCCTTTTGTAATACCTTTAAATCTTAGTTCTTAAAAGCACTGTACATTTTTGATGATGATAGCAACAGTTGTAGAAATTTATACAATAGTTTTTCAGTGAAGAAACCCCTAGAATCTAGATGATTTAGGGAAAAAAAGTAGGTACATTGATTTAATGTGTAATAAAAATGTTTCACTGAATTTTCATCAATCATCATCAAAATTATTCTATGAGACATAAGGCTAAGAAAGAAAAGGCTTAACTATAATACACTAAAAATTTATTTATATCAGAAATATTATGATGCTTATAGAACTTAGATAATGTCATGTATGATATCTTGGCTAACAATATAAGTTCTAAAAGTCATCTTTTAAGCCTATAAATTTGAGATAAAGGACATTGTGGTTGTTTGCTTATTAATCATTATGAGACAATAATTTATAACAGAAATAAATTACCTATAGATAATAATAATTGTTATACTCTATGTTCAATCTCGCACAAACAAAACTATCCTGCCTAACAAACAAAACTTATCTGCGGGGCTTTTAAAATTAAGGTCAATAAATAATGTAAGTAAGAACCAAAAATAATTGTTTATTTTTAATGTATGTACATTCCTTATTATTTATCAGGAGGTAATTCAAATTATGAGGAATGTTATGCAACAATTTTTGAGGATTTCGTATAAATAAATTAACAACCTCAAATTTTATAGAATACTGAGTCTAGCAATCTAGACATATGCAAGTATAATTTGAACAATTCAAAATTACTGAACCACAACAAAGGTATGGGAAGTAAATTTACATTAACTTACTAGAGCTGTCATACAGTGTTTATATCGCATCAACAGCATCAGCTTCGTCGTCTGAGCTGACTTCGTCGCCGAATTCTATATCCTCGTCTAGACCATCAACAGAATATACAACAGTCTCGTTGATGCGTACCGTTTCAGGGAATTCTCCGTAAGTTTTCAGATTTCTTGCCTCATCGGGAGTGTATTTTAGGATGACATCTGCTTTAGCATCTTGATAATCTCTTAACCCGATTAATATGATGTCACCTTGATTGATCCATACTTTTTTCCGTAGCTTTCCTCTTATGTGGCAAAGTCGTTTACTGCCATCAAAGCACATGGCCTCTAAGCGGCCATTACCGAGCATTTTTGTGACTTGGGCGTACTCTTGTCCGTCTTCCTTGAATACTAACTCACGCTTCTCAGTTTCGTTTTCGTTCTTTCCTCTCCTCCTGTTTTTACCTCCTTTTCCTTTATTCTTCGGCATATTTTATAGTAATTTAGTGACTAACGATTATGAAATATACAAATAAAATTCTAAATTCCCATTTACGTTGACAGATAATACCAATTCCCAATGACAAAGGCTGTATGAAAGTATTGAAATGTCATCTGACAGTGGCAGCTGTCATTTTATTTTTCTTTTAAATGGCGCTATGGCGAAATAAACCTTTGACTGGCAAAGGTTTATTATCAAGTATAAAAAGCGGGAAATATTTTTTTGTGTATTAAGAGCTCACCTGACTCTAAAAATCAAACATCGTCCTTCTCTCTTCACACTCACGCCCGTCTTTCATATGCCAGGTGAAAAAGGACGGCGCGGAATCATCGCCGAGTTAGTTTTACTTGAATAAAAGACGAACTATAATGATTATGAAAAAAGTGTTTTGAGCAAATTTAGGTTTTATCAATACCTTTTTAGATATTAAAAAATATTAAAGAAAAGACAGCAAAATTCGAAGATCCAAGCAAAAATGTGTCTAAAACAAGGTTTTTTGTAAAAAAGAAACTATCGAGCATTTTTTGAGTAATCGTGTTTTCGTCTTGAGCATTTAATCTTTATGAACTGAAGTTACTTGTGTCAAAAAATCAGTTTTCTAGACCTTACAGATTTTGAGATCTAGGTTAAAGTATGTAGTCAAGTTAGGGTCATATGGGCTCTTAAAAGGAACATTTAAATATAATATTTATAAAAAATTTGCTATTAATTTTGTTAAAAAAAATATAAAAGGTGGGCCACTGCAAGGTTAATATTTAATAAAATATTGTTTTTTTACAAAAATTACGAATTAAACGGATTTCAAAACACCAATCAGCGTTCAGTGACGCGAAGACGACGACAGTGACACCTACTATCCCTGCGTTCCATTTAGCATTAAAAACGATCAAAACCGTAGACAGAGTAAAAGTATAGACAGCTGTATATTTCCTTTTCACTCACACAAAGAAAGAGATAGTTAATTACGTATTGCTTGTGGAGAAAAGAGATAAAATAATTATTTTCTGTCCCTCACCGCGTGGCCATTTTTTCCAATGTGATACTCTTATAAGAGTAAAACCATATATACTAGTAATCTGTGAGTAAAACAAAGTTTGACGTTTCGTAAACAAACAGCTGGGATTTACAAATTTTGTTTGATTTAACTAATTATTGTAACGTTAGAAGTAGTGGTTTGTGTTTTTCTTATTTTGTATGTGCAGTAAATTAAAATAATGTTTGGATGTAGTGTTATGGGCTGTAAAAGCAATATAATAAGGAAAATTGAGGGAATATCTTTTCACACGTAAGTTTTCAAAAATGTCTTTATATTTTATTAGCATCACAGTTTTTATAAATTAACTTTCTTTAATTATTATTAATATTGAGCACATTAAGCACATATTTTACTAAAATTAGCATTTAATATATTGTATTTTATGTATTTTGTTTTTATAGCCTCAAATACCAGTGTTGCCAGATGTTGCTTACATTAATTACCCTGCTAATGGGGAAATTTAAGTAAATATGTTTTGACTTCAAAAACGGAGGTTATCAATTCGACGCGTATGTAATATTTCTAGAACTGCCCAGTTTTTGTATATGTTAGTCTAGATCAGTGTGTGAACAAATGTACCAAATTTCAAAAGTGTATGTATTTATGTATGTATGTATGTATGGTTGTACAGTTTGGTATTGTTCAACTTAAGGAATACTGCGAGTTTCATCAAAATCGGTCTAGTAGTTTCGAGATAACATAATTTTAATTCTCAATTAAGTACAATTATTTTGAAGTCGGTTTTATATTTTTAAAGTACTATCCCAATACAATTATCATGTAGCCATTTTTTTTTTCAGATTTCCTTATGACCCTAAAATCCGTAAATTATGGATAACTGCAACAAATAGACTGAATTGGGTCCCACCGCGTGGTTCAATAATATACAGTCAACATTTTAATAAAGAAAATGTATTAAATGTTGGAAAGAAAACATTTCTTTTTCTGTGCCTGTCAAGGTAATTTCTTTATAATTAACTAGCTGTTGCCCGCGACTTCGTCCGCGTGGACTTTAGTTTATAGCGCGCGGTGTCAACAAAATTTGTGTCAAATTTAAAAACTTTTTAAAACCCTGGCAAGTGCTTCCGGTGTAGCGCGGCCCTTAATTAATCAAAATACCCAAAAACAGCTATGCAGTGTGCACATAATCCATACTAATATTATAAATGCGAAAGTATCTCTGTCTGTCTGTCTGTCTGTCAGTCTCGCTTTCACGCCAAATTGTTCCGCCTGCGGGACTCGAACCCAGGACCCCCGGGATGAGCGCTGGCCACGCGCAATGCGAATTCATTTTCATCGAAATTTTCATGGAAATAAGATATTTTCCCACATCAAAATGTAGCCTATGTCCTTTCTCAGACTCTAGAATAACTGTATACAAAATTTCATTGCAATCGGTTCAGTAGTTTTGGCGTGAAAGCAAGACAGACAGACAGACAGACAGACAGACAGAGATACTTTCGCATTTATAATATTAGTATGGATAGTATGGATTAGAAATGCAGTAGGAGTTCTACATAAGATAAGATAGATTGATTATTATTATACCAAGTGATAATATTATTAAACATAATATTCTAACGTATTAAAAACTATAAACAAAAACATACTAACTAATAAGTATGATTAGTTCTATGTTACAATAAAGTAAAAAATAAAACGCCATCTGTTGAATCGTATTAGAACTAAAATGTTCATTCCATCTATATATTTCTGGATTTTTTATAATATTATACATAAAATATGTTTAAGATTTTTGAAATTTTATTTTAATACACATCCAAGACCCAGGAACATTGAAAACTTTTTGTTCCGCCTGCGGGACTCGAACCCAGGACCCCCGGGATGAGCGCTGGCCACGCGCAATGCGAATTCATTTTCATCGATATTTTCATGGAAATAAGATATTTTCCCACATCAAAATGTAGCCTATGTCCTTTCTCAGACTCTAGAATAACTGTATACAAAATTTCATTGCAGTCGGTTCAGTAGTTTTGGCGTGAAAGCAAGACAGACAGACAGACAGACAGACAGACAGACAGACAGACAGACAGACAGACAGACAGACAGACAGACAGACAGACAGACAGAGATACTTTCGCATTTATAATATTAGTATGGATTAGGTAATTCTTGTCTGTGTACAGAAATTAAATTAATATTTTTTATTACAGCTCCTAGATTCTAAGAGCATCTCACACCCATCGTGTGAGACCTCCCGCTTTGTACGGTGAGGGAAAATGGGAATATTTCCTACTCCTGCTATGACCTGTCTTCTTCTGATTAATTTCATTGCGGGTCCCAAGACAGCTTTAGCATGTCCCTCGGGCTCCCTGAGATCATATCAAAGGGTGTTTCGGGGTTGGATACCGCAAAGCCCAATAAAAAATACTTCTTTAAAATTTAAATAATTACTGCCGTACTCAGAAATATTTACTGATTATTAAACTTCAAATAAACGAAGAGTTTGACAGATATTGTATGGGGCTTAGAGCATATTATCAATTAATGTACTATGTTAAATAGCAGCGTTTTACCCTGAAATAAAACGCTTATTAAATACTTACCTTATTTGAAGCATAATACAATTATTATGCGAGGTAAAATCTGCGGAAACGGAAGTGCCTATCTCAATAGATAGGCACTTCCGTTTCCGCAGATTTTACCTCCTTTTCTTTCCTGAATGTTGGTAGCTCTGTCAACCTTGGCGCCATCATCGAGCAGGTAGAGGGAGAATTCCCGCTCGACTATGATCATTGAGTCGAAATTACACCAGGCAGAAATAAAGTTATGCTTCAAATAAGGTAAGTATTTAATAAGCGTTTTATTTCAGGGTAAAACGCTGCTATTAAACACTTGACCGTTATTTGAAGCATAATAATTGAGAGGTGTTTGTTATCGCCTGGTGATGATGTACGCCAATGTGACAAAATAAAAGTAAGACGCCAATGTGAAAAGAAAATATAACAATATAAAATAAAAATAGTAATTCCTTGTGGAAATACTTCAAAAACTTTATAAATGAATATATAGGTGATATAAGAGTGATGGAATAGAAAATCCAGTGTTCAAACACTTTTTTACACAATTATTACACCAAAAACTGATTGACAAATCAAAAATTCAACTTGTAAAAGCTTTGATATGGACATAATGAAATCAACTAAAGGAACAAAATAATTTCTTAAATCGTTAGAATTAGATTAAAGTACTAGTTTTTTGTACCGATTTTCAATAACGGCCCCAAAAGTATTTCATGAATGGATACATTGTCTATCCAACTTTCAGCCATAGCTGAGCGGACGTTACCTGGTGGTGCAGTTGTCTCAGACAAGTTAGTTTTGATACCGCCAGCTAAAGGCGGCAGATGGTTTTCCTCGCAAACTCGTAAATAAATTGCACATTTAGCTTCGCTAATCGCTACGCCTGCGATGAAAAAAGTGATTACATCATTTAAGCCAGTAAACAGCAAGGTTGCTTATTACTGGGATTGCTTAAAATCTTCCAGCTAGATTGCCTAGAATCAGAACTGTTCGTTTTAGTTATGACTAAGTAAATTAATCACATTAAGAATTTTAAACCACTATTCTTACAGTGTGTAAGATCATGTACACGTCTGCCCGACGAAAACAAAAGCAAAATATCTGTATGTCTAGAAAATACAAATAAATTACTTGCGTCAACTGGCGTCAACAGTATAAGACTTCAATAAGTTTTTAATTTATGTTGTACAAGCTTTTTCAATGCAATAGATTTTAACATGTTTTACCAAACCGTAAGAACTTAAAGGGCCAGAAATCTCTGTATCAGACATGGAAGATATCTACTTATGTAAGAAAATAGTGTTATAAGAGAGCTTTATCTATTAAAAATAGATAAGCTAAGAATTTTGCAAGGACTGTGACCGTCGGCTTGTGAGCATCATAGCATCACATCTGTGAAACTTACACCAGGATAACCATCTATACCAGGCAACTTTATAAGTTTTGAAAGTAGAAGGTCGCCATGATAATAACAATAATTTTATATGGTTATCATCTCAGCCTCAGAAATTTTACAATTTTACGACCACCTCCACATTTCTATACTTCCAGGGTCATTTCCTGATCTTTGGAAGAGGGACCCCCGCTGAAATGTCGATTGTGTATTTCTCCAGATCGCGAATCGCATACGGTGCTGCTATTGCACTCGACTTGAGATCTGCTCGCCAAAATACTCGTTCCCAGCGTGGAACCACTAGGAGATAAATTCTTTGAGCCTGATTTAGGTGAGCCAGGTCTTTGGGTATTAATTAAACACCTAGGCTAGGAGGTACTTCTGAGAAAAGGCATCGTGATATAAACCTGCTTGATCGGTCAAGTCGAGAGTTACATAATTAGTCACTACATGAGCTTCGGCGGAAGCAAATAGATCGGTCACACAAGTAAGCCGCACTTTCTGATCTTCTCCGTGCAAGAAGTTAACAGATTTGGGAATGATCCAATAACTCGAAAAATCTGAATGGTTATGTCCATCAGAGCATCTGACCTGGTGCGACCTTCGTCCCAAATATAGGTTATAGCTGTTCGATTGTCGCTCTGCCAAAGAACTGTCGAGCGAGTGAGAGTCTGGTGCTGACTGCTGACCTCGGAGAAGCAGAGCGCTAGAAGCTCTTTCTGATTGTAATGCATGAAATTTTCTAATGCTGACCATGTCCCCGTTAAGGAAAGGTGGTCGAGTTGAGCACCCCAAGCTAGGTCCGACGCATCTGTTGCCAAGCAGTGCGATGGTGGGCCCCAATGAATGGAAGTTGATAGATGATGACTTTGCAACCACCACCGAAGATCGTCGCTTGTCTCGGTAGAGAGCAGCGATCCGGAAATGCGGACTTATCCAAGTCTATGAGAAGAGACAAGAGAGCTCGGTAATGTAGCCTTCGGTACTATGAAACTGGCGAAGTTCAGTAGACCGAGGATGCTCTGCAAGGTCTTTAGATCTACCAGACTCTTTGTCAGGACTCAGGACTGTATCTTTTGATGAATTTTAGACATTTTCTCGCCTGGAAGTAGCTTTTCGTTTTGAAACGTGTTCCAACGAACACCTAGAAATACCAGGTCTTGTTGAGGCGTAAGTAAAGCCTTTGAAGCAAAATGTGGACATGCTTCTGTAGGATGATTTTGTTTTAATAAGCAATAAGATAATCGTCCTAATAAACGATGATACGCAGAACTTGCTCTCTGAGGGTTTGTTTAACCCAATTGGTCAGGGAAGCAGGTGACCGGACAATAAGCAAGTAATTTGCAGCAACTGTCCCTTGTATACAGACGTAGGAGCCGTCAGTGCGATGGAGCGACTACCAGGTAAAATAAGCTTGGGACAGGTATATTTTGCAAAGCCAATCGTCGGGTTGCAAAACGAAACTGTCATTAGTTGAACATTTATGAGCCCGAATGGCTGAGTCAAAACATAATCGAATAGAGTGAGGGACCAGAAACATTGTCGAAATAAAACTTGGCAAGGGGCTGGCAACTTCTAATACACCCTGGAATATCATTTGTCGAATTTGGAGATACAGATCTTCCGACTCTGTGGTAGAAAAAAGATTTTGGTTTAATTTTGGAATGAACCGAGGTGGTTTCTCCATGAATGGTATGCGGTACCCTTTTAGAATCTTTATAATAATAATCTGGAGCATCTAGGCGCTGCCAACGAGAAACGGCGGTAAAACTTCAAAGTTTGACCCGCTCTGAATTTTTGATTGTCAGTACTTACGTTTTTTGGCATTTCCGAGATCCCCGAGATTCCCGAGATCCGAAAGAGAAGCGGTATATTCACGGGTACTTTTGCCGTGGAAGTTCCCTCAGTTGTCCAATCGAGCTCCTCTCGAGTGAAAGGAACTTCGTGCATTGCCAGGCATTGACCGTGGTTCAAAATTATTTCTTTGTCCCCGTGGGGTACGGTTGTATGAACAGCCTTGCGCAGGCTGGTGATCATGGGAAATGTGCGAGCTAGCACAACATCCATGAGACATACCCTGCGCGGGTATATAATTCTTAGTCTGCCTCTGCGGGGGTAGGCTAATCTCTCGAGTGAAAAGAACTTCGTGCATTGCTAGGCATTGACCGTGGTTCAAAATTTATTGTTTATCCCTGCGGGGGACGATTGTAAGAACAGCCTTGCGCAGACTGGTGAGCATGGGAAATGTGCGAGCTAGCACAACATCCATGAGACATACCCTGCGCGGATATGTAACTCTTAGCCTGCCCCTGCGGGGGGCGGCGAGTCAATCTGTTGCTCTAGAACCCGCTTGCGCAGCGGCAGCAACATTATTCTGACTATTCGCAACAAAGGTTTTGCGAGCTCCCTCAGTCTTTTCGAGTAGTGACACCAGCAACTCGGAATTAACTTAGATAAAATGATTGCCAGAACTGGGTCATGAACGAAATTTATAATTGCATTGCGTCTCATTTGAAAACCTCATAGATCTCAAAGCCCAGCTCAGACCACAAATTAATTGAAGTAACTCTGACGTTGTGATACAAATCCTTAACGGTTTCATTTAACCTTCAGGGGTCAAGCTTGAAGCGTGTGACCATTGTAACAATTTCTTAAGAGCAGATTTCAATGCTCCGCGCTGCATAAGTACGCAATATAATAATGCCGCGTATGATTTGTGCACGTGATATTTTTTTTTTTTGAAAATCTAAATATTTAAGCTCATCATTGACCTCTAAATCAACAAAAACTAGTATATGATTATAAAATTCTTGAACTTCAGAATAACGAACTTCTGACCATTCGTTATTATGTTGAATATTTATTTAATACCAGCTGTTGCCCGCGACTTCGTCCGCGTGGACTTCAGTTTAAAGCGCGCGATGTCAACAAAATTGGTGTCAAAAGCTTTTATAAAAAAAACCCCCCTTAAATCAAAACAGCTGTGCAGTGTGCACATAATATTTCATTTTTTAAAATTAAACTTTATATTTTATGCCAAATTTTAAAGCTTATTTAGCCCCCCAATTACACAACTTTACCCATAAACTATTTATCATTGATAGGTTTAAGGTTACGTCACTGTATTTAATATTAAGTACTGACTTATTAAATAACGTAAAAAAGAAATAATCGAAAAAATCTAAACTTGAATGTATGATGATACAACCTCTTATAGATGTTGGTCAAGCGTTAGCGCGATGTAAGAGACGCACGGCGCCATCTAGTATGAATTTTTGGAACTAACTTAATTTGAACAAATTTTCGTATTTTCACCCCCTTACAACCCTTTTTTCCAGTAAAAAAGTAGCCTATGTCCTTTCTCAGGCTTTAGACTATCTGTATACAAAATTTCATTACAATCGGTTCGGTAGTTTTGGCGTGAAAGCGAGACAGACAGACAGACAGACAGAGATACTTTCGCATTTATAATATTAGTATAGATTAAAATGTTGATTGCATTGGTATATTTTCTGGATGGAATATAGGCCAACACGGTACACTCGAACTCTTTTATTTTAGAGCGCCTTCTGTTGTCAACTTGTCACATATATTAGAAATGCAGTAGGAGTTCTAAGATAAGATAGATTGATTATTATTATTATACCAAGTGATAATATTATTAAACATAATATTCTAACGTATTAAAAACTATAAACAAAAACATAATAACTAATAAGTATGATTAGTATTTAGTTCTATGTTACAATGAAGTAAAAAATAAAACGCCATCTGTTGAATCGTATTAGAACTAAAATGTTCATTGCATCGATATATTTCTGGATTTTTTATAATATTACACATAAAATATATTTAAGATTTTTGAAATTTTGAAATATTATTTTAATACACATCCAAGACCCAGGAACATTGAAAACTTTTTGTTCCGCCTGCGGGACTCGAACCCAGGACCCCCGGGATGAGCGCTGGCCACGCGCAATGCGAATTAATATTCATCGATATTTTCATGGAAATAAGATATTTTCCCACATCAAAATGTAGCCTATGTCCTTTCTCAGACTCTAGAATAACTGTGTACAAAATTTCATTGCAATCGGTTCAGTAGTTTTGGCGTGAAAGCGAGACAGACAGACAGACAGACAGACAGACAGACAGAGATACTTTCGCATTTATAATATTAGTATGGATAGCCAAAACCCCCAAAAGAGAAGTTTTCGTAACGGACGTTTCTTTAAGTTTTGTTTCAATTTCAAAAACAAGATTCGGTTATAAAGAATTGCTAACGGTCGTTTCATTTTCATTTGATTTGCTATACAATTCCCGACTGACATTATCGTCGATGCAATTGCATGACCTTGAAAAATAGATCGGTTTTCGTAAAAATAATTAACCTTTTTGTTAAGTTCATTAACCTCTTGAGTTAATTTAGCTAAAGGGTGGTTATAGCGCTGTCTGTATTTGCTCCCCCCCTTTTTGTAGCGGCGGCGCCTCGATTTACGTTTGCTGTGTGAAGTAGAAGTCGATGAAGAGCTCGAATCATTTGTTCAACTACTACTACTAGATGACCTTGCACGAGAACAAGGCCTTTTTATTAACCACATTAGTGGGTAGTTTCAAATCTAACGTTAGCTGGTGTCACTACCGAATCATGAACAAATTCACATTCGTTATTCATTATTAATAGCTACCTTAACCTAAGAAAGAACACAAACACAAGAACTTAACTAGAAAATTAATATTTAAAAATTTAAATGTAGTATTTAAATTTATATTCGTTATTAAAGTAACGATACGAACGATAAAATCGTTATTAATATGAAATGTTCATCTTTTCTAAAGAAAAAATGTATAAAAATATAACTTACGTGAATTACCAAAACCTTGAAAAACGGTAAAAACACAACACTGAAATTATTTCACTTTATACTTAAATTATATAACTGGGAGTTATATAATAAGGAGGTATAATACGTAATGACTTCTGAGCACGACTGTGCGGTGCGGAAAACAAAACGCCAATGATCATAGTCGAGCGGGAATTCTCCCTCTACCTGCTCGATGATGGCGCCAAGGTTGACAGAGCTACCAACATTCAGGAAAGAAAAGGAGGTAAAATCTGCGGAAACGGAAGTGCCTATCTCAATTATTATGCTTCAAATAACGGTCAAGTGTTTAATAAATATGTTAATGATTGAATTGTGTTTTTTTTTAATACACTAATGGCTAATGCCAGATTTTACCCGCGGGTTCGCCCGCGTATAATTCTAATAGATTGCTGGTCGTTAATGCAATAAATCATAAATATAATATACTAGCTGTCCCGGTGAACTTCGTGTCACTCAAAAACCTTCCCTGGACTTCAAGGATTATTTTAAGGCTAAAATTAGCAGAATCGGTTTAGCCGTTATCGAGTTATAGCGTTACTAACACAATTGGAAATTAATTTTTATATAGATTACTAGCTGTCCCGGTGAACTCGGTGTCATTTTAAAACCTTCCTTGGACTTCTACGAATATTTTAAGACTAAAATCAGCCCAATCCGTTCAGGCGTTTTCGAGTTTTAGCGCGACTAACACATTAGAAAATCCATTTTTATATATAAGAAAGAAGAAGATAATATCTAATTATGTAGTTTGAACCAATGTAGTTTACGACCGGAAAAATGTCACAATAATTAATAATAATATTATAATATTTTTGGTGTCGAATATTAATTTAAAAATTTCAGTACATATAAATGTAAAAGACTATTTACATTTATATTTACTGAAATATTTATATTTACTGAAAGTTTTTAACTAGGCGTTAATATAATATTAGATCCGTGGGTAATTTTATCATATCTCTTATTACTGGTAACACTAACTACTTTTCTTGTTGTCCCTTTCAGTGGCACGCTGAGAATTATTCTACTGGGTTTCTTTTTCTAAGCACTATAGGGACCATAAACCTATAATGCTATATATTAAGTCTATGATAGGGACCGTGCAGAAACTATAGAGGGCGTCGTAATTCGACAGCAGCGACACGATGCGAGTAAAAGAAGTAACTTGTGAGTGACTTTGGCTTCGCATTCTCTTTGACCCCGGCTAGTTTATAAGTGTTTTTTATATGTTTTAAACTATAAAATGATTTAATACTTACACTCCCAAGTTGCCACATGCGGCCGCGAGAACAACAACAAATTTCCAAGAATCCGCGATCGAAGGATTAAAGTAAAAGACTAGGTAGATGACGCCCGAAACTCCGTTGCGCCAAAAATCATTTATTGCGCGAGAACCGTACATTTTCCCGGAATAAAAAGTATCTTATGTCCTTTCCCGGGGCTCAAAGTAAATCCATACCAAATTTCAGCAAAATTGGTTCAGCGGTTTGGGCGTGAAGTGCTAATTACAGACGTCTACACTTTCGCATTTATAATATTGAGAATGGATGAGTTTCTAACCGTAAACAAAGAACGAAAGCGTGAATAAAAATGTTTAAAGCATATCTAGTTATCTAAGAAAATATCTGAAAAAGTAATTAGTAGCATTGATGTCTCTGAAATTCTTTTTTAAAAGAGTTTTTTTTTATTTTCTTCTCCAGGAAAAATAATTGTAAGAATCATCATTTTGAGAACCAACACTTTGACAAGATGGTTCAAGATAAACACTATTACGGAGTACTATTATATTATATTCTGTGCCTCAGTGTTGAATTCCTGGCAGGACTTCTCCAAATTATCCTTACTTTTGATGCAACTTGTTGCATTCTAGTTGATGTCTTTGAAATTCTTTTTTAAAAGACATAATTATTAATATTGAGCACATTAAGCATATATGCTTAATGTGCTCAATATTAATAATAATTAAAGAAAGTTAATTAATAAAAACTGTGATGCTAATAAAATATAAATACATTTTTGAAAACTTACGTGTGAAAAGATATTCCCTCAATTTTCCTTATTATATTGCCTTTACAGCCCATAACACTACATCCAAACATTATTTTAATTTACTGCACATACAAAATAAGAAAAACACAAACCACTACTTCTAACGTTACAATAATTAGTTAAATCAAACAAAATTTGTAAATCCCAGCTGTTTGTTTACGAAACGTCAAACTTTGTTTTACTCATAAAAGAGTATCACATTGGAAAAAATGGTCACGCGGTGACTGGTGAGGGACAGAAAATAACATAAACCTGTATATTAAGTCTATGGAAAATAATTATTTTATCTCTTTTCTCCACAAGCAATACGTAATTAACTATCTCTTTCTTTGTGTGAGTGAAAAGGAAATATACAGCTGTCTATACTTTTACTCTGTCTTCGTTATGAATACTCGCAGAGCATGTCTGCCGCATGGAATTAATATGTACTACGTACAGCAGTACATATTAATTCCATGGTCTGCCGTGTTTACGTTATTGACAGACAGTAATGCCAACATGACGGCAAAGGAACTATTCGATGAAACGCACTCTATTTCACGCTAGATGTCAGACAATGAGGGATTTTCCTATATTTTTAATTTGATTGTCAAACAGTTTCCATTTTAGTAACTAGATGGCGTATGAGTAGACAACTATCGGTAATACCAGGGAATACCATCAATAATTGCTACAAAACTGGGCAAAAGAATGTAAAACTTGATACATATTTTCAACTTGAAAAAGACGCAATAATATTCCAATGAATAGGATAATAAAGTTATTATAACGATGTTTTAGCTAAAATTCACGGAAGAAATAGCCTTATTTACCGATATTCACACCAAATGTCACAGGAATTTTGGTTTTGACAACATCTTACCTGCACTTGTGCAAGATAACGGATATTTAATGGCTAATATTTTACCAATAATGAATATAAAAAACCCAAAAACCACAATTTGGGAAAAAATAATAAAAACCACACCAACAATAAAAAGTAGAAGGAGTTTGAATGTGACATGCCCGCCAAAACTCTTTCAGTTGTCAAGTTTCAGTTTTTATTATGTCAGCGTGATCCTAAACAAGTTTTTATTATGTCAGCGTGTTCCTAAACTATTACCAGTGTACTGAAGAAGAACTAGAATCTCTGAGAGATAAATTTAAAGAAATTGGTATTCTAACTGTTGCTTCTCAATACATTTTGGATAATGTAATATATGTTAGAAAAAATATAAGTAAATTTAAAGTTAAAAGTGACATTCACTCTAGGAATACTAGAAATAAGCACAAGCTAGATATGCCGGTGATCAGACTTAGTATACGCCTTTACAACAAAATCCCAGAAAACGTTCAAAATCTTTCCATTAATAAATTTAAAAAAGTAGTTAAAGAACGTTTGTGTGCCAAAGCCTATTATAAGGTCAATGATTTCATAAACGATGGCACACCTTGGGAGTAGGATGGCTTCTTGCAAGGCTACTTCTTCATTATTATAGGACTTACAATTATGTATGTGGATATTGTATATAATATTTAGTTACAAAATTGTAAACTTTATTTTAAAAGATTAATTTTTTTCTCACTTTTTTTGGTAAAAAAGTGGGCCCCGTGCGAGTTTCTTACGCCGGTTCTTCTCGCCGGGTTAGTTCCCGAACCGGTGGTAGGCATCATGTAGGACATTCTGAAAACATTTATTTTAAATTTATTCAGAAATAAAACAATTTTGATTTTGATTTTGATTTTTTGACTGGCCTAATCGCGTAGGCCAATGATCGCTTAGGTTTAAGATATTTTGATTTATGTCACACTTGACAGTACACTGATATTTTTTGGAAACACAACCCATATGTAGTCAGTGATGCCCATAAACTTATAATGCATAGACCAACAAAGAGTGCGAGAGAGAAGAAAATCCTTTATGGAATTATAACAAAATGAAAAGAGAGAGGCAGTCTAATGAAAATTGCAACAACTTTTATTTGACAGGTCGTCAAAAGTCGTCAATCGTTTTTATGCCCTTTCGGTATTTGCAATTTATTATTTAAATCGTATGTTATTTTCAACAAATACTATTATATATAACAATAATAACTTGTGCTGTGAGTGATTGCAGTGTAAATCATAGGAATAATCCTGAAAAATATACATTTCACCCGTAATTAATCTTCATGTCCTAATTGCTACGATGTGTTTATTTTTGCTCTATTCTTTCTTTAGCTCTCTATTTCAAATAAAATATTGTGAATCCTCCCTTTTACTTTCATATTTTGCGTAACTAAAGTTACTATTGTTCTTATATTACACAAATTTTGAAGAAAAATTTTTCATTAAAATTTTTTACATATACGCTAGTGCTTGAATCAAATTTATCGATATGCTTATCGATATTTTACAATAACATAAAACTAAAATAAAAATCATTTACCTTTATATTTATTACCTTAAAAAGGACATATTATCTTATTTTAACGATTATTTATAAGTAATAATTATCTTTTGACATACCTAGTATAAAATCAAGGTTTCACAGATCAGTCACTTGAATCTAATACTCAGTGAATGCAGCTTTCAATAATATAATAGACAGTTCTCTGACAGAATAGGTATAAGTGCAACTTATATTATACTTAGGCCCGATTCGACCAAACTTGAAGTTACACGAGTATAACTATCATGAGAATAATTTTACTCCTTTAATTTACTCTAGGGCATAGACTTAATATATACTGTCGTAAAGACCACCTGACAACCCGAAAATGCGTGACCATTTTCGATCTGTCAATGTGTGCGTGTGCTAGTGATGTATATTTTACTATCGATAGTATAGTATTTTGCTATCGATAGTATAGTCCGTTCGAGTTATTTTACCTGACTTTCTATAAGAAATAAATAATATGCAACTTTGACAGATTTGTATTTCAAATTAGGTATCATAAATTTTAATTGGCAAAAAAAGGTGACGATTGAAAAGTAGATACACATTTTCTTTTCGAATGATTTTTCAATCGTCGGATATGTTATGACATGAGGTTCTTATAGGGGTAAATAATATACACTTAACACATTATAAAGTTACTTATTTATTACTCAGGTAAAATCTATCTGGTAAATCAGTCCTTACATTGAAAGTAAACAACACACATAGTATATTATATTTTATTCTTAAATTAAATACATATCATAAAATATCATAATATTTTTTATTATAATTATTTTTAACCGACTTCCAAACAGGAGGAGTCTAGACGTTCGGCTGTGGATATATTTTTTATGTATGTTCAACGATTACTCCGCCGTTTATGAACCGATTTTCAAATTTTTTCTTTTGTTGTACATTGTATTGTTCCGAGTAGGTATCATGTTCACAAAAGTGGTGGTCTGGTGATGGAAACCATGAGAAATCGAGGTGACTCCTTGATATTCAAATGGGAACATATTATGGTCCCAGAAAACGTTCAAAATCTTTCGATTAATAAATTTAAAAAAGTAGTCAAAGAACGTTTTGAGCCAAAGCCTATTATAAGGTCAATGATTTCATAAACGATGGCACATCTTGGGAGTGCTGAATTACTGCTTGCAAGGCTTTTTTTTTTTTTTTTTTTTTTTTTTTTTTTTTTTTTTTTTTTTTTTCGCAGAGAAATGCTGTGACGCATTCGACGCAGGGGATGGGGACTCCCACTGCGGATATGTGGGGCTCGCCGCGGCGAAGATGGTGAGTGCCGCGGCCCTACCCACTAAAACTCTGCGGTGCTCCTCTCCACCACTTTTAACGGTGACGTGGGAACTGTACAGACACCACATCACCGTCAGTGGACGTCTGCTTGTTGCAGACTCCTCTCTGTGGGGGCGTTTACTCGCCCCCCAGGCCAAACAGAGTCCCCTGTAGGGGCTTGCTTAGACCATTCCACTGCCTTTTGTCGCGATGCACACGAGCACCCTGCGCATCACGACCCTCTCGGGGGCTCAGTGCAATGGACGACGGCATCCCCATACCGTCGCCCTGAGCACCCCGGTTATGGCGGGACGTTGTTGTCGCCATTGTTGGCACGACGTCTTCGCCTTGGCCGTCTTCTGGGGTCGAGCGCCTCTTTCTCTCTTGTGCGCTCGGCCTCTTCTTTAGCAGAGATGACCTCTTCCGCGAAGTCTTCTACCGCTTTCCATTCCGGGTTACCGCGCAGCATTGAGCGGATCAATGCTGGCAGTGTCAAGTCGTGTCCAATGGCGGCCTCGAGGGCCGCACGTTGTCTAATCCAGGAGGGACAGGCCGTCACGGTGTGCTCGGCCGTGTCCCTGTCCGCGTCACAATGATGACAGCGTGTGGTCTCTTCTCTTCCAGCGATCTCGCACAGGTACCGACCGAAGCACCCGTGCCCGGTCAGCACCTGTGTGAGGCGGAACGAGAGTGCTCCGGCTTCTCTGTCAATCCATTCTTTCAGAACAGGACGGATGGCTAGGATGCAAGGCTACTTCTACATGACTTACAATTATTATGTATCTATCTATGTTTACATTGTATAATTTTTAGTTACAGCATTGTAAATTTTATTTTAAAAGATTATTTTTTTTCTCACTTTTTTTGGTAAAAAGTGGGCCCCGTGCGAGTTTCTTACGCCGGTTCTTCTCGTCGGCTTAGTTCCCGAACCGGTGGTAGGCTCCATGTATTCTGAAAATATATTTTATTTTAGATTTGTTCAGAAATAAAGCAATTTTGATTTTGATTTTTTAAAACACCAACTGTAGGTATAGAAAACCTTAAGGACAGCTAAAAAGAGTAAAATTATCATTTTTTAAACAAAAAATTAAAACCGACTTCCAAGGTAATGACAATTCTTATTCTGTACTCAGTATTAATTCTGTTCTCAATCTTCATTATTTTGCAATCGGTACCAGCTAACCTAATCGCCAGTTCTCTGACAGAATAGGTATAACTGCAACTTATATACTTAGGACTGGTACCGACTTCAAAATTATGAAGATAGAATAAGGATTATTTAATACTTTTTAGTTAATTTAAGTATAATCTTAAATGAACTAAAAAGCAATAATTGCTTATAATTGCTTATTTTTAATAATTGCTTCAGTAACAAGTGCAACAGTAGGTATGTCAAACTTACTGGCACAAATAAAGTTGGGATAGCTCCTTTAACCAAAATAGTATTTATTCTACTTTTTCTTTAAAAATTTTCAATGAAATGTTTGCTACATATTGTTGAATTTTTCTTGGGATTCCAACCAACACGCCCAATTAATTTCAGCCATTTTCCTCTTATTAGAGGATCTTGAGGGAATCTGTAAAACAAATGATTATGATATATAAATATAAACCTTCCTCTAGTTTTAGAGTCACTCTATATTATAGTAGTTATATTATATTAGCTATATTATAATATACTATTAGTTAAAATAAGATAATATGTCCTTTTTAGTCCGGCCGCACATTATCCGAATTTGTGATCACTAAAATTCGGACGCCCCGCCCCGCTCGTACATTTTGACACATCAGAAATTCTTTTAGTATGATGGGTCTACAACAAAATGTATGAACAGAGTGCGTTCCGCCGGGCGTCCGAATTTTTCTGATCAGAAATTTCGGATAATGTGCGACCGGGCTTAAGGTGATAAATATAAAGGTAAATGATTTTTAATTTTAGTTTTATGTTATTGTAAAATATCGATAAGCATATCGATAAATTTGATTCAAGCACTAGCGTATATGTAAAAAATTTTGAGGAAAAATTTTTCTTCAAAATTTGTGTAATATAAGAACAATAGTACCTTTAGTTACGCAAAATATGAAAGTAAAAGGGAGGATTCATAATATTTTATTTGAAATAGAGAACTAAAGACAGAATAGAGCGAAAATAAACACATCGTAGCAATTAGGACATGAAGATTAATTACCTGTGAAATGTATATTTTTCAGGATTATTCTTATGATTTACACTGCAAACAATTACAGCACAAGTCAACATTTTTAAATATAATAATATTTATTAAAAATAACAAACAAATTGAACAATATATTGGAAATACCGAAAGGGCATAAAAACGACTGACGACTTTTGACGACCTGTCAAATAAAAGTGGTTACAATTTTCATTAGACTGCCTCTCTCTTTTCATCTTGTTATAATTCCATAAAGGATTTTCTTCTCTCTCGCACTCTTTGTTGGTCTTTAGCATTATAGGTTTATGCTCTAGGGTATTATCGTTTGCATTTTACCAAGTTACTCAAAGAGTATGAAATAAAATGTCAATTATAGTTCACAATGACACCGACCGTGACAGTTGAACCCTGTTGTGCAACTATTCTCAGTTTAATATTTACTCCACCAAAATAGCCCGTGTAAATATTTACTCCCGTGTAATTACCTTATTCTTGGATTAGAAGTTGGAAAAACGCAAAACCAGCTTACTCTTAGATTAGGAGACAGTTATACTCGAGTAAAATTTTAATCCAGTTTGGTCGAATCCGCCCTTAATAGGACTGGTACCGACTTCAAAATTATGAAGATTGAGAACAGAAATACTGAATACAGAATAAGGATTATTTAATACTTTTTAGTTCATTTAAGTATAATATTACTATTGTCTTTACCTTCAAATCGGTTCACAAACGGCGGAGTAATCGTTGAACATACATAAAAAATATTATATCCACAGCCGAACGTCTAACCTCCTCCTTAAAGTCGGTTAAAAATGATTGTAATAAAACGTATTAGGGAGTGCCTCCGCTGCCGGCGCCGGTTGCCAAAATGGCTGCCTGCGCCGTTTTCCGAACTCCGAAGTTTGCCGAAGTCACGCGATGTTTGCCGAATAGGCTGCCGGCGCCTATTCGGCAAACATCGCTTGTCAAACAGAATAATGATCAAAAACATCAGACTTGAGCTAAATGACTATGAAAAGTACAAATAATAAGGTCATAATAATAATTGTAAGGATGCATAATTATTTGAATCCTTCGATCGGGGATTCTCGGAAATGCTATTGTATTCTATTGATGTCGCGATCACCGGTGCTCGTATGGGGCTTGAATCTTGGATGGGTTAATGGTGGTGATGATGAAGATGCTGATAAATGTGATCTGCATAGTAGCATTTAAAGACAATATCTTTGCTTCTTTAAACAACGCTGAAACTCTCTAACATGTATAAGGAATCTGAAGTTCTGTTCAGTACCTTCGGAAGTATACCACGGAGTTTATAACTGTAGCTGTGGTGCAAAACCTTACTTTTTGGTAGCTGAAAAAAGATAGCTAAGGTAAAGTTAAGCTAAGAAAATGCATCACAAAAAACTAAAATATCCACAGCCGAACAAATAGGTACCAAACCTTCACCTTTACAAGTCGAATATATAAATTGAGATTATAATTATAATTTCTTTTTCAAATTTGTGTATCGGCACTGGAACCTAGCGCTTTACGCATTATCACCGGCTCCCATTTTGAGTGCCAGCGCCAGCAGTCGTTGTTTTATATTTCGGCTGCCGGCAGTATACTTACCGTAGTTCCCATTACTGATATTTTTGGGAGCCGGCGCCGGCAGCGGAGGCACTCCCAAAAGTATTATGATATTTAATGATATGTATTTAATTTAAGAATAAAATATAATATACTATGTGTGTTGTTTACTTTCAACGTTTACTTTCAATGCAGCAATGTAAGGGCTGATTTACCAGATAGATTTTACCTGAGTAATAAATAAGTAACTTTATAATGTGTTATGTGTATATTATTTACCCCTATAAGAACCTCATGTCATAAGTTATAACATATCCGACGAATGACGATTGAAAAATCATTCCAAACGAAAATGTGTATCTACTTTTCAATCGTCACCTTTTTTGCAAATTAAAATTTATGATACCTAATTTGAAATACATAACCTGTCAAAGTTGCATATTATTTATTTCTTATAGAAACTCAGGTAAAATAACTCGAACGGACTAAACTATCGATAGCAAAATACTATATTATCGATAGTAAAATATACATCACTAGCACACGCACACATTGACAGATCAAAAATGGTCACGCATTTTCGGGTTGTCAGGTGGTCTATACGACAGTATATTATAAGTTTATGGTGATGCCAACCTGCAGATAATTTCAGATCGGTAAGGAACATAAACCTATAGACAAGTCTATGGTGAGGAACCAATACTGCCGATCCACACTCGCGCGCGACAGCGCGCATCGCGCCGCGGATCGCGCATTCTGCCAAATTACTGATCCACACTCGCAAAGTTCGCGACATGTTCGCAATGTTGCCACTTTTTAATTTCTTCACTTTCTTGACGCACTATAGTTTGCGCCCTTGAGCCAAATTTATCTTACTTTATATTATAAACTAGATGTCCCATGCGGCTTCGCTCGCGTATATTATTAGGAATTTTACGGAAATCGTACATTTTTTCGCAACAAAATAGCTTATCTCTCTTCACGTAGTCTACTCTATATCTGTGCCAAATAACATACAAAATTGCTTTAGTAGTTCGTGAGATAAACCCTTGCTAATAATTTTCCGTTTTAACCACATTACCTCTGTTTCTTTGGTCCTATTAGTTTGCGTGATAAAATAGCCTATAGCCTTCTTTGATAAATGAGCTATCTAACACTCAAATATTTTTTTATCGGACCAATAGTTCCTATGATTAACGTGTTCAATCAAACAAATAAATATTTTTTAAATCGCTTGACAAAATCGAATCTTGATCTAAATGACTATGAAAAGTACCAATGGGTCATAATAGGCTCATAATCATGGGATGCATATAACTTTATAAGGTATAATATGGTAGTGATGATGAATGTAATTTGCATAGTAGCATATGCTTTCCGTTCTTAAAGCAATGCAAAGGAGTTCTCTCAGCACCTTCCCAATCTAATCATGGTATACCTTGGTGCAAAATCTTACTCGTTGATTGCATATGCTTAGACTACTTCCCACGAAACCGAAGTCACCACATGTTTCCATATAAATTTTAAGGAGTTCCCTTGATTAGTCATGGCTCCCAGCATCAGATCACCACTTTTGTGAGTATAGTACCAAATTGGGATGACACTCTGTACGCAAAAAGAAAAATTTTGAAAATCGGTTCACAAACGGCGGAGTAATCGTTGAATATAAGAAACGAACATAACACCTCCCCCATTTTGAAAGTCAGTTAAAATTGTAGCCTATGTGTTATTCTGATGTATAAGCTATATCGATGGCCCCAACGAATAAACGTGCAATCGAAAAAAGACAACTTTTCAGGAAGACAAAAAAACGTTTGGAACCACATAACTTTGACTACATAATAAATAGACAAATATAATGTAGAATCAAATTAAAGGTAAAAAAAACATCTTTCAGCTCATATATTTTATAAAAATCAAATATTAACGGTTTACCATATATTTAAGAAAAACCATATTAAATTATTATTCTAGTGAATAATATGTGACTTATTAACACTATTGTATCAATGCACGTTTATTCGTGTCATAAATGAAGTTTTAACAAGTGCAGTGAAATGTTGCATGGTTATTCCACGTATATTTTTTCTCCCCTGAGCCATGCTCTGGTCATTTACACGTTTATTCTTGTATATTTTGTTGCTTTTACGTGTTTGTAAAGATAAAAGCCCGTATATTAGTGTTAAGAAGATCGACTTATTATTTATGTAATACGACCTTATTAGTGCATGGTATAAAATATAAATCTATACTAATATTATGAAGTGAAAGAGTTTGTTTGTTTGAACGGGCTAATCTCAGGAACTACTGGTCCGATTTGAAAAATTCTTTCGTTGTTAGATGACTCATTTATCGAGGAAGGTTATAAACTATAAATTATCACTCTAAGACTAATAGAAGCGAAGAAACATGGGAAAATGTAGAAAAAACCGGCAAAATTATTTGAAGGCGCTTATCTCGCGAACTACTGGATGAATTTTTAAGTTATTTGGCACAGATGTAGAGTAGAGCATGACGTGAAGGAATATAGGCTACTTTTTGCGGGAAAATGTACGGTTTCCGTAAAATTTCTCATTAATTCGGGCGAGGCCGCGTGGAACGTCTAGTTAGCTAATATTTTGTTGTTGACGGTTCAGTAAAAAATATTGTTGACCTATTGTTGTTGTTGATAAATATTGACCTCCCTCGCGCCTATGCGTGTCATGCGATCCTTAAAAAGAGAGATCACTCGGGCAAAGAAACAGCACGTCAATAGTATTGGTGAGAGACTCGAGTGCCTTCCTTTGGAAACCCGTGAATTCTGGTCTCTGGCCTAAGCTATTGAACGATATTTCTGAAATCCATCCTACCATCCCTACAAGTAGGAAATGGATCGTTGGTCCACGACGCAAAATGCAAAGAAGATCTGTTGGGTAAGCTCTTTGCGTCAAACTTGACCCTTGATGACCTTGGGATAAAAACCACCGACCATACCACAATGCAGGGGCATCATGTCGGATATTAGGTTACATCAGCGCTCAGTGCGAATAGCCCTGCGTGCCCTTGATATCCACACTTTTTCAACACAGTAGGAGGTGGGCCTGACGGAATACCTCCTGTGTTGAAAAAGTGTGCTTTAAAGTTGGCTCCGGTCTTAACGCGTCGTTTTCGGTTCTCCTGTACACTTCTGGCATTGTCCCAGCTTCTTAGAAGACAGGCTTAGTGTACCCGATCCGCAAAAAAGGTGACCGCTCAAATTCTTCCAACTCTGTAGTCGGTATGTACAGATTGCTAAAACCTCCGTCTTCTCGAAGATAATGGAATCCATTATCAGCTCTTAGGATACTTGGGCGGCCAGAAATTACTAAGCGACAAACACGACAAACAGTACGGGTTCCGAAAGGGTCGCTTGGCTGGTTATCTCTTGGCGTACCAAACTCATCGTTGGGCTCAGGTGATTGTGTGGAGAGGAGAGGCATTGGCTGTTAGTTTGGACATTGCGAAGGCTTTTGATCGAGTTTGGCTCAAAACGCTGCTATCAAAGCTTCCGTCATAATATGGGATTCCCGAGAATTTATGCAAATAGGTCACAAGTTTTTTGACATGGCATTTATTGCTATGCGGATGATAGTATAGGTGATGCCCTATCTACCGGTTTTCGCCATATTTCTCGGCTAAATGTTATTGACAGTCGAAACGAACTTATGTCTTAAATAGAGAATTCACAGGAGAAAGTCTCTGAATGGGGTAGACGACATTTAGTGTGATAGTCCAATTCAACCACGCTAATTCTGCTCGTTCACAACTAAAAAGTCACCAATGGTCGTATATCCTCGTTTTCAGGGCACCTCTTTAACAATCCCCTCCCAGCATTGAAAAACTTGGCGTAAACATATCGAGCGAAGTCCAGTTCCGATGTCATCTAGAAGGTGATGCCAAGTTAGCCTCGAAAAAAACTGGTGTTCTTAACAGGCGAGACAGTATTTCAGTCTGGACCAATGCCTGCAACTCTACAACATGCAGGTTAGGTCTCATATGAAATACTGTTCTCATCTCTGGGCAGGGACCCCAAAACACCAACCCTTTGGATCGTATCCAACGAAGGGCCGCTCGACTTGTTGACTGCCGTAATGTTTCAAACGGGCTGAACCCCTTGGAATTACGCCGAGATGTAAGTAGCTTCACTCTGCATCCTCAATCGGTTGTATCACGGGGAGTGCTCTGAGGAATTTTTCTGAATCATACCTCCTGCAACTTTTTGCCATCGTCCCACGTGAAAAATATACCATCCTCATAACTTTGATGAGTTGCGTCTTCCACCGTGTTTTTTTCACGTAAATTTCTGCCACGCGCTGTAAAATTTGGAATGCACTGTGACCAGTAGTATTTCCGGACCTATACGACCTGCAAACCTACAAGAAGAGAGCGTATTCCATCTTAAAAAGACCGGCAACTCACCAGCAGCTCTTCTGATAAACTTTACAAAAGCTCTTCCAATAACCTTTAAGAAAACAGAAAAGACAAGAGAAATTAGTAAAAGATAATAGAATAGCTGTGATTATTATATTCAAAGTTTCGCCATCTGCAATGAGGCATTACTCATAGAAGTCGCTTGCATTATTACGCGAATAATCGTGCAAGAGTTATAACCCGAAGGAAAGGATAGACACGTGCGCCAGATTGTTTTAACACGTTTATTCTGGTGAACTGAAATAAACAAAATAATCTGCAAGAAGCGCATGTTTTATTATTAATGTGATATATTTTATTATTTTTTCCGTACAATAAAGGTCTACATTGCTATAAAATCGTTATTTTAAGTCAAAAAATTTACATAATGGAAACGAAAAATAAAAATAAAAAATTTTTGAGTAAGAGCTCTTGCACGTTTATTCGTTGGGGCCATCGATATTATTGTAAAGTTTCATTAAGATACATTCAGTAGTTTTTGCGTGAAAGAGTAACAAACATCCATACATCCATACATCCAAACAAACTTTCGCCTTTATAATATGATATAATATATAAAGAAAATAAAGTATAAAGTAATAAAGTTTAAAGTAGGATTAATTATATTCTGTTCACTAAACAATGCTGGCATGTCTTGTATGGCAAAAGCCCTTATTAAAATAAAGATTTAAAAAAATCTCTTTGTCGCGGGACAGAAAACCGACAACAATCGGGGAACGGGCCGCGAAGTGCGAAACATATGCGAATCGGATCTCTCACTCATGCTTCGTAGGAATTTCGCGGCGCCGCGGCGTCGCGCACGGTCCGCGCGCGAGTGGGGATGCGGTCGGGGAACCAGCCGCGAAGTGCGAAAAATATGCGAACCGGATCCACACTCACGTTTCGCGGAAATTCCGCGGCGCGGCGTCGCGCGCGGAACCGCGAGTGGGGATGGGGCCATAGAAAATCTAGAAGTGTCTATCCTTACGCCATCTAGTTAAGATTGTTAAAGCTAAAATTAATAAATATAAATGAAAATCCCTCATTTTGACCGCTACCTGCGTAGCTAGCACGGGGTTTCCCAGTCGATTCTTCGGAAGAAAGTAATGGCAGTTTCTTTCCCATGTCTACATATCTTATTCCCGAGCATGGCACCACCCATCGACTTGAGTTTCAGTGGACAAAGACAAGAAACTCTTTCCATAGCAACCATTAAAGCAACGGCAATTATTTTTTTTTGACATTTAGTTTCTTGGTTCTTTTTTTTTAATTATGGCACCTCGGCTATAAAACCATGGCCAGTGTCGAGTAAATGGCGGCAAATTAAAAAAATCGACGTGTAGCAACCTTGTCTATAGCCAGAATTATAGTTTTGATCTACGAAATACGAATAATAAAAACTAAGGAACTTTATTATTCGTAGTTTGTAGATCAAAACTATAATTCCAGCTATAGACAGGGTTGCTATACATCGATTTTTTGAATTTGCCGCCATTTACTCGACACTGGCTATGGTTTTATAGCCAAGTGCCATAATAAAAATAAAAACAGAATCAAGAAACTAAATGTCAAAAGCGGATCGTCATGCTTGACTTAAAGATTTTCGAAAGCGAAAGATATCGAGATACGAAAGAAACTTTTACTCCAATGTTTTTCCAGTAAAACTGTCAAAATTTAGTTTCTTTCGTTTGTCTACGTGCTTGTGCTAGCTATGTTGGTACTACTAATATTACTTATATACTCTGTGCCGCTACTCAGCTGGTGCGAGACACTGCGGCTGCCGCATGACACAATATATCGATATTATCTACAGACTGGACTTGATTTATAACCGACTCCAAAAAGGAGCGTGATAAAATTTAGCCTATAGCCTTCCTCGATAAATGAGCTATCTAACACTGAAAGAATCATCAAAATCCGTTGCGTATATATATATATATATATATATATATATATATATATATATATATATATATATATATATATATATATATATATATATATATATATATATATATATATATATATATATATATATATATATATATATATATATATATATATATATATATATATATATATATATATATATATATATAATTGGAATCTCGGAATCGGCTCCAACGATTTTCATGAAATTTAGTATATAGGGGGTTTCGGGGGCGATAAATCTATCTAGCTAGGAATAATTTTTAGAAAATGTCATTTTCATCGAATACCGAGCAAAGCTCGGTGAAATAGCTAGTAATATGTATAATTGAAATATTTCCAGAACTGATCAGTTTTCGTGTGTGTTAGTCTATATATCGCCTTCTGAACTAACGTACCATGTTTTCAAAAGTGTATGTATGTATATTTTTTGTTTGTGTTTCCATACCTCCGGAACTACAAGTGAGATTTAAGTGATTTTTTTGTTGTACTAGGTTTTGTTCAAGTAAGGGATTACTGCAAGTTTTATCAAAATCGGTTCAATCAAAATAGTTTTTGAGACAGAAACGACAGGGTGTTATTTAACTCTCGACGCAAAAACGACGGGGTGTTATAAGTTTGACGTGTCTGTGTGTGTATCTGTCTGTGTGTCTGTCTGTGGCATCGTAGCTCCCGAACGGATTAACCGATTTTGATTTAATTTTAGACAGTCTAAATCTTATTAAATGTTAAAACTCAATACCTAACATATTTTTAAGTATATTAATATTAGAATAATCCTTCATGTTGTTAACTGCACAGAACAATAAAAACATGTTTTTATTGTTCTGTGGTTAACTGACTTTTTAAAGTCACAAATGAGTTGATAAAGTTTCATTTATTTTTGTGAGAATGTTACAAAATTTCGATATCGATAAAAGGCATTTGGTTACATCCCTAAACGAGTAGCAAAAATATTCTACATCAAATGCTTACTTCAAAATTAGCTTCAAAATTATGCTTTATTGCTCAGGTAATAAGATTGATTTTGGTTTGAATTTTTATAGCGAACTGACACTCGACGACACGTGTTGCTGCGTGCAAACAAATAACTCGACTGATGTCGAGTCTGCACTCTGCGTAAGTATTTAGCGAGCTTGCGTTACAACGCAAGCTAGTGACACGCGTGTTCCGCTCACCTACCATTTCTACTGTTTTTATTGTTGTGTGTCCTCACCACAGATTTTAGAAGTAAGAGATATTATGTTATAGAGCGTGTCACATGTCACAAATTGTCAGTCGTATGTCAATCACTAAACGGCTTACACGTTTTCACTACGCCGTAAATTGTAAACAAAATGCTGACTTGTGCTATAATTACCTACAAAAATTGCAGCGATACTGTGAATTTCAAAAATAGCGGGATCACCTATCACAGCCAACTGTAATTTATACGAATTTTTAATTTAAAAATCAATTATTCTTCACGAAAAATGTTCCGTGAACTATCAAACTAAGGCACTAGTGATGTGGTGTGATGCAGATTTTGGTATCGATATTTTTATCGACATTTTTTATGCGGTTGCGTTATTATCTACACTAATGTTATAAAGCTGAAGAGCTTGTTTGTTTGAACGCGCTAATCTCAGGAACTACTAGTCCGATTTGAAATTTTGAAGTATCCTTTCAGAGTTAGATAGCTCATAGCCAAGAAACAGAGGAAAATGTGGAAAAAACGGGGAAAATTATTTGAAAGGGCTTATCTCACGCACCATCCAGCAATTTTTATGTTGTTTGGCATAAATAAAAAGTAGACCACATGAAGGATCATAGGCTATTTTTGTGGGCTAATTTGTCTTTGAAATTCCTAATTTACGGGGGTGAAGCCGCGCGGAAGGTCTAAATTTATTATAAATATGCGGAAGTTTTATTTTATAGTCGAAAGAAGTGGTGCTTTAATGCTTACTCATATAATAACTCACAATAATTAGTGCATCTTTGAAGAATGATTTGTATTACCTTCATCGCTTTTAGTCCTATTTCAGTTTTTCCAGAGACGCAAAATTCAAAGAGAAATGTATGAAAAAAGTCGGCCAAGTGCTAGTTGGCCTCGCGCACGAAAGGTTCCTTATCATAATAGAGCAAAATTAGGCAAATAATGTGTTTTTGTACGAATCCTTAATTATTTAGTTTATTTTAATTTTATTATTAATTGTTATAGTATAAATACAATGGAGTATTTTGTACTTTTCAAGTGCCTACCTAGTACTTGTTGCCATTATTGATATCGAGCAAAAAATTGCAAAAAAATCACGTTTGTTGTGTGGGAGCCCCCTTAAATATTTAATCTAATTTGTTATAGTATCTGTTATTATAGCGGTAACAGACATACACAATATGTGAAAATTTCAGAAGTGTAGCGGTTATTGAGATAATTATACAGCCGAGACAGACAATAAGACATCGAAGTCTTAGGAATAGGGTCCCTTTTTTTCCTTCATAAAGATATTCAAAAAATAATAAGCGGGGGATGTTACTACATCGCTATAGAAGCCAAAACTGTTGTTAGTTTTTTGTCTGTCTGTCTGTATGTTTGTTCCAGCATCACGCGAAAACTACTGATCCGTTTTGAATGCGGTTTTCGCAGATATATTTGTCTTTTTCCAACTTAAAATCTGGTTATATAATATTATGAATGTTTGTTTATCTATTGCCTAGTTACGATTTTGCCAAACAGCTGATTATTTTGCCGAATTGAGTTGGTCCCATAGTAAAAGTTTTTCGTAATCACGGATGATTTCAACCCCTTTCGGCCCCTTTAAGTTGTTTTTGTTAGAATGTAATATTAATTATTTATCACTTTCATTCTTTTAATATTATTTAAATACCTACCAAAAAACACCCATATCGTCGTAATAATAATTAATCGACACCGTAGATAGACCGGACATCACTAGACCGTGTACCGTTGACACTATGCTGACAATATAGTGTCATTGAAGTCGGCGACATAGGCACAGTCACAATAGACATAACTACCAGTAGTTCGACTGCAAAGAAACGGACAGGTTTCAATATCTGCCAAATTCGTCGGGTTTCACTAGGATTATGAACGGAATGTGCCTCACGCTGGCTGATATAATTTATTTTTAAATACTTATTTAAAATAAAGATTTCAAAATTGGATTCTGATAACTTTAATCGAATATGCCAAAACACAAACAACGACCAAAGAGGAACACGTCCAGCTAATATGTCATAGTTTTAAATTCGTAGGTAACAAGTTAACAACCCTAGCGACGATTTTCGTCATAATACGTCAAATTTAAAAATTTCAACATCAGTTCTAAGCTAAGTCGGCATACTCTATCATTCTGTCTACTCTGGCACAGTATAGCAATATGACATATTGCTATACTGTGACATAGGTTTCCATATAAACGGCGCTACATAACACTTCTCCTTATTTTCCTGTTCTGAGGTCCACACCATAAAGTTAATATATTCCGCTAGGTATATTAACTTTATGGTCCACACTATGCGCTTTCGTCTTCAATTTTCGTTATCTTCTTTCATTCAACTTTCGTTTTGGCGCATTCAATAATTGAATGCGTTCGAATATTTTATATAAAAAAAAACTAGCCAAAAATTAGCGACCGTATAAAATATATAGCCACTGAAAAAATGATTAAAATCGATTCAGCAGTTTTGACTAAATCTGTAATATCTTCGAAAATGTTCATTTAAATCATAATATTATGCTGTAAAGGGCCATATAGATCAATGTATTTAAGTTATTTAATTGGATAAGGATTATTGCTGTAAAATTAGCTATTATTTGTCGTAAAAAGAAAATGACAAAAAAATGTTATTGTGGGATATCCATGAGATAGACACAGGGCCCCCGCTACCATATTATGTGCAATGTGTTCAATGCACACGGGCGCAATCCTTTAAGGGCGCCAAATCGTCATCTTTAGGGGCACCAAAACCAAGGACCCAAGAAATTTGCCTACAGAGGCGCCAAAATCTTTTTTTTGCACACAGGCGCCAGTAGACCTTACGGGGGCTCTGGATAGACATTAGACATTCGCGAAGTTTTCTGTAGATCTTTTCAATGTGTACAATACTTGGTACATTATTTTGATAAATCTCGTAAGGATAAGCCTGCGTTTGCAATGTAAGCGGAAAAAAATGTAATTATTTACGACATCACATTAGAAACCCCAACAATAACAGTATTTCTCCACTATTTAATGAATGTTATTATACCTATAACCTTTCTCTTGAATCACTCTATCTATTAAAAAAACCGCATCAAAATCCATTGCGTAGTTTTAAAGATTAAAGGGAACAAAGGGACATGAGGGAAAAAAAAGCGACTTTGTTTTATAATAATACTAGCGGTCGCCCGCGGCTCCGCTCACGTGGATGTCGGTTACTGCTGCAATTTGCAAAAAGCCTACCCAGCAAAGACACGGTCAGCAAAATGATTCCCAGGTCTGACCTTGACCTGGCAGGTCAATTCACAGACACCGACATTAACATCGACGACGCAGTCATTATCCGCAGGCTGTAAGATTATCTTTCTGTGGATGTTAAAGTTGTTAATGATGAGATTATTTAAATGTACTTAATTATTAATAAGTTTTCACTTCGTCGGCCGGTAGTCCCGGAGTGCAACCCGTTGTTTTAGGATAGATAACTAAAGCGATTATTGTAGAGCTTCTCTACGAGTATAAACAACATTTGACGTTTAGTTATTTTCGTAACAAAATAATATACTGATGGTCGGGAGCTCCGACTCGTAATAGGGAAATGTAAAGTTGCCCATACGTAAAAAATTATTTTTAACCGACTTCCAAAAAGGAGGAGGTTATAACTTCGCCGTTTGTTGACCGATTTTCATGATTCTTTTGTCGTTGTACAGGGTTGAATTCGAATTTGGTACCATGTTCACAAAAGTGGTGATCTGATGATGGGATCCATGAGGAATCGAGAGGACTCGTTGAAATTTGTATGGAAACATATAGTGATTTCGATTTTTTCTGAAGCATTTGAGGTAAATGCTACCAAAAAGTAAGACTTCGCACCAGGTACTGAAGGTACCGAACAGAACCATAGTAAAAGGAGGGGAAGTAAGTTATCTTCATACAAAGGCACCGCGCGCGGCTTGTATGTGTGCGCCATAGTATCAATGCGTCGCCACGTACGGCACACAACAAAATCTCGGCCAGTTTTATAAGGCCCGGCTGGTACCGCCGAGATTTTGTTGTGTGTGTACGTGGCGACGCATTGATACTATGGCGCACACATACAAGCGCGGTGCCTTTGTATGAAGATAACTTACTTCCCCTCCTTTTACTGTGACAGAACTTTTGAATCCTTATACAGGGTGTAACAAAAATAAGTGATAATACTTTAGGGTGGGTATGTGTTCCTTGTAGAGAGTTCACTGTGAAAGTAGCAGCGCTGAAAGACCAAATTTTTTTTTCACTTTTGTATGGGGAAACTCGTGACGCATTGGCCCTTGCCCATACAAAAGTGAAAAATATTTTTCGTCTTTTACAGCTGCTACTTTCACAGTGAACTCTCTACAAGGCACACGTGCATACCCTAAAGTATTATCACTTATTTTTGTTACACACTGTAGATACAGGTTCGGGGATTTCGGCGTTGTTTAAACAACTGAAAGCATAAGCCAACACATCAATTTGATCATTATCATCACAACCATAATTGGTACTTTTACTTCAAACGAATGAAATTTTAGTACTGTAGAATTTGTTGAGATTTAGTCGAATTTTGAAAAAGGCGCTAATGAAGAATAAGAATTATTCACTGGAATTATTTCATACTTTTTAGGTCATTTTAAGAATACTTAATTGTTTTTTCCTTGGCCGTCGGGTTCAATTTTTTGTTAAAAAATAATAATCGTAAATCTATTCCTACTAATTTGAATGTTTGGTCCTGGGATTTATTTATCGTTAGTGCAAAAGAAATTTTTACAGAAAATTGGAGCCTTTTGATGGGTACTTATAGCATATAGGCAAATCAGTAGGGATCATTGGTATTCTTGGTATATGAGCTAATTCACCAGCTGCAGGGCCGGTCATAATCTTCGCTACTGCGCACCCCCGCCTTGGTACCGCCATAATTTCGCCATAACTAGAAGTTACGAAGAACCAAATGTCCAATTTTAATCATTCAAAAACTAAATATTATCTACACAAACTGTACTTAGTGATAAAATAATTTATTTTGATAAGGATTATCAGCATGAGTAAAATAAATGCGTTTAAATGTAGTCCAAAAAAAATCAAGATTTTTAAATAAAAAAAATGGTTGTTTTGCCTCAATCGACATAGATAGGTAGGTATCTGGTATAGTGTGTCGCGGACATTTTTGTAGATATTTATAAGATCTACATTTACTTAGAACATTATATGGTTCTATCTTTTATAGTTTGTGCAGCGTACGCAAAATCAAAGACTTCTATTTAAATAGAAGTTTTTGCGCAAAATAAGTAACTTTTCTGGTTGATTTTTTCACCTTGTGTCAGAAAAACCAAAATATCTTACGGAACCCTATATTTTCCAAAATAAAAAGTAGCTTATGTTACTCGTAAATAATGTAGCTTTCGAATGGTGAAAGAATTTTTAAAATCGGTCCAGTAGTTTTTGAGCCTATTCATTACAATTTACAATTAAACAAACAAAGTTTACCTCTTTATAATGTAGGCAGTTGAAATTTTCACAGACTCCTCAATTATGTATGTAATTACTTTAATAATTATTATTAATAACAAAATTAAAACAAAGTAAAAATTTAACATTTCCCATACAAAAAACAAAAATTATGGTCTATTTTTTATCTATAACGGTACGGAACACTTGGCCGATTTTTTAAGTAGCCCAATTGTCTATCGTTAAGTACCTATTGTATACATCATGCGCGTAATATAATCAATCTGCAGTTGATTTTACAACGCCTTATAGTTTTCCAATTTCCTCGGCTTTTCTTCAAGCTGACCTTCAAAAATGATGATGCTTTTATAGCTTTGATAGTTGCAACGTGGCTAGGGTGCACTGTGCAGTGGGGCCGGGGGCGCCGGGGGCGCGGGCGGGCCGCAGGGGTGAGGCCAGACGGCGAATGAACTGCAGAAGGGTTAATGTTCGCTTCCCCTGCAGTGCCCGTACCCACCTATGTTTTTCACTGAACACTTATTTCACCTACCTAGTACCTACCTACTCAAATTAGCGCGACACCGAGAAAGTTAATACCAGCTACCTTATAGTACCTGAAATAGGCTTTTCAGAATCATAATTTTGTAATTTCTAATTAGGTACCATCCCGATTTTTTGACGACCTCTGTGGCTCAATTGGTTGAATGTGTGGCAGCTCAAGCCGGTGGTCGCGGGTTCGAAACCCGCCAACGGAACAAAAAGTTTTCAATGTTGCCAGGTCTGGATGTGCATTAGATATGTTTATGATATAATAAAAATCTTAACTATATGTAAATAGTATAAAAGTATTAAATATATTTCCGTTGTCTGGTATCTGTAACACAAGTCTTTCAGGTACTTAGCACGGGGCCAGACTGACGTGGTGTAAAGAGTCCATAGATATTAATATTATTATTATTTTGATAAAAAGGCCTGTAGTCGAATCATCGTATCTAGTATCTAAATAATATTAATTGTTACGAAGAAGTAGCTTTTAAAAAATGTTGTGCTCAAAAGTCAAATATTATATTGCTCATACTTTTTTTTTTATACACGTCTTTTTAATATTATTATCTTTTAAATTTTAATGAATTTAGTAAATTAGTATTTGTTGTTTCAGCGACATTATTTGTATGTTGTAGTGGTGTGGCTGTGTGAATCTAGCAATGAATCAATGAAAGCTTTGAAAGCTTGGAAAAATTTGGAAATTTTTTATGTCACAATGTTTTGGCACGAGTGGGCCAGCTTGACGGCAATTGCGGCCTTCCTTCGGATGACCTGTTGGCTCGTCTTCCTTCTAATGTAATAAAAAAAATCTAATGTAGGGATTGGTTTTCAGTTTTTACGTGAATATGGTGAATTATCGGTGAAGCCAAGAGAAAGGGTATAGCGAGTATTGCAATAGATTATTTTATAATATGTAACAAGTATGTATGTTCGTTCCACCGTATCGCCTAAACTATTTACTTGTATCATATTAATCCTTTGATCGTAGATTCTTGGAAATTTATTGTTATTCTATTGAGTCTCGCTCACCGGTGAGCTTATGGGGCTTGATGGGTCAGTAAAAAGGGGTTTTGTACATATTACGTTCTTACGGTAACCTAAGATATCTTAGGTCGACTCTATGTACACATGTACTCATACACACCCTAAGCTCATATTTAACACTACTTTTGTTACACATTGAATACTTGTACGTAGAAATCCGTACATTTTTTTATGATAAAAAGCCTATGTCCAAAGCTATCATATTTCTGATTTTTATTATATTATCTATGTTTTATGGTGATGTGAAAGCGACTTATATATCATTTAACTTCTTAGCAAAGCGACTATAGCAAAATCCTACTTATACGGTAATGGCACAGCAATAATTTGCTCTATAAAGTGTGCCCAATTTGGTCATGTAGAGGTTGCGTAAAAGCTTATATAGCAATTTTATTTCAAATATTTTATTAGCCAATGGCGATGTAAAAAACGTGCTCACAGCCTGTACTCAGCAATTTTGTGCTACCTGGGATATTACAACCTGTATAAAAGTTAGTTAATTCAACCGAAGTACTCTGGTATTGCGGATGGCGCAGCTTAGCAGAAATCTGACAATCCGTTTGGATCGACACGTCGCCGAACGGACTTTGACGCATGTGCGTTTTTTCCTTTTGGGTACGACGAGTCAAGATTAAAAGTGTCTACCAACATTAAACATGAAAGTGATCGTAGCGTCTCAAAATAATTTTCTTCTAAGGTTTGTACCTTCGAAATAATAAACCTGCAACTTTTCGCTATCGTTCCATTCCACGTGAAAAATATACCATCCTCATCACCTTTACTTGATGAGTTGCAGTCTTCCGCCGTACGTTTTTCGCATAGCTTTGGGCCGCGCACTGTAAAACTCTGGAACGAATTGTCATCAGCAGTATTTCCGGACCAATACGACCTGCAAACCTTCAAGAAAAGAGCGTGTTCCCTCTTAAAAGGCCGAAAACACACCTGTAGCTCTTCTAATGTTGCGAGTGTCCGTGAGTGACGATAGTTGCTTTCCATCAGGTGACGCGTTTGCTCCTTGGGCCCCTTATTTTATTAAAAAATATATACAGGGTGTAACAAAAATAAGTGATAATACTTTAGGGTGTGTACGTGTTCCTTGTAGAGAGTTCACCGTGAAAGTAGCAGCGCTGAAAAACCAAAAATTTTTTTCACTTTTGTATGGGGAAACTCGTGACGCTCGGGCCCTTGCCCATACAAAAGTGAAAAAAATATATTCGTCTTTCAGAGCTGCTACTTTCACAGTGAACTCTCTACAAGGAACACGTACACACCTTAAAGTATTATCACTTATTTTTGTTACACACTGTATAATGAAATTGGTTTTATAAACCTAGTTATTTCGCAAGTGCATTCTTTTTCTGTTTATTATTACTGTTTTATTTATTTTTCACCTACTGGTAGTATTTATAGTAAATTATCTTGTCTTCAAAGTTTTATAAGCCAACATATTTTTTGCCAAACTATCGTTACTATGTTGCAATGTGGCAAAGGCCTAGGAGTATTCACGTTAGGCTATGTTATGATATTTTTTAATATTTTTTATTATAGTCACGTCCCACAGCCCACAGATTGAAAAACACCGGGCTGGGATAAAACCATGATTGTTACCACGATTTTCTATACCACACTCTATAGTCCAGGGGCTCCCAACCTTTTTCAGCCTGCGGCGCAGTTATAGTCTACGTCACAATATTTTGTCACGGCGCGGCGCCCTTCTCTACCTAATACTTAATAGAAAAATATACATAAATAAACACCTTTAATGATTATAGTTTTAGCTGTTAAGCGGGTAAATAGTAATGAACAAATATTTAATCATCTACCGCCCTACCGGCTTTACATAATTAATATTATAATTTTATTTTATAATTATTATAACATTAGTGGTTTTGGATAATGATGGAGGATCGACTCACGCCTCTCTTTGCCTTTCCACGGCGCACCAGGGCGCCGCGGCGCACACTATGGGAACCCCTGCTATAAGTCTATAAGTAAGTATTAAGTAAGTACACACAAATCATAATCGACACCTACTAGCCTACTACTATACTACTTACAATATTGCTTTGCATAGGTTTTGCAACTCCGGTTTAAAATTGTATAAATAGCCATTTAACCATACATATTGTATGAGCATCTCGGCCTTAACAATCGAAGGTCTTGGACTCCACCCTGGCCTTAAAGTCATGGTCTTCAGTAACGATCAAGTAATATTCTTTGACCATGGGAAGAAAGATAGTTTTGTCATAGGAGACTTTACCATGCACAGCCTTGCAGTTAATGCTTGCTGACCCCGACAGACGTTGTTCTGTTACGTGAAAGTTTTGAGTATCATGTTATATTTTTTACCAAATCATAATATTTATTAAGATAAAAGTAAATTGATATATCAAAACCGGCTAAGTGCGTGTCGGGCCACGCGCAATATAGGGTTCCGTAGTACCGCTAGTTTTTGAAAATTTTTGTATGGTCAATGAATGTACTATCAGAGAAGTTGATTCCTATGTAGGGATTGCAATCCGGAAAACCGGATCCGGAAATTCGCCGGATCCGGTATCATTTTACGGTTACCGGATCCGGTCCCAATATACCGGATCCGGAGACCGGATCCGGTGCTAGTAATTGGTAGTAAACTGACATTGTCGTTGCATGAAAAAGGTGCTTCAAACACGTTACGCGTGGTGTTTAGGCTTTATCTTGTTTTTTTATGATAATATTTCGCTGATAATAAAGCGAATTAGTACACTAGTGTCTTAATAGAAGCTGTAAGGGCCTTTCAGCCATAAGCAGCTTTATTAGAAGTAGTTTACCAGGTGACGCTTGGGTGGTCACACTTTCGTTGGTTCCTCCTCCTCGCGTCGAGTCCCTCATTGCTGAGGGTCGTGATTCCCCTTTAGGAGTTTAGAGGTGACCACATTACGCCATCTGTGACGATCCTTGGCAGAATGGAGGGCATCATGAAGGCCGGTGTTTAGCGTAGTGCGCACTTGGTCAGACCATCTGATAGCGCTTCGGCCTCTTGAACGGCGACCGTCAACTCTGCCTGTAACCACAAGCTGTTCAAGGTTATGGCCATCCTTTCTTGCGATGTGACCAAAGAAATCCAAAACTCTTCGTAGGCATATCGACGACAGTCTTGTTTTTATCATTAAGTCACTAAGGATGGATGAAGACGTTGGTACGAAAGGCGGTATATGCCATGGTATTTGGAGCATTTTCCGCCAGCACATCTCGAAGGCGTCAATTTGATCGCGATCCGCTTTCTTAAGAGTCCACGTCTCCGCTCCGTAGGTGAATATGGAGAAGACTAAGGACTGGACAAGTTTGATTTTCCGCCAGCACATCTCGAAGGCGTCAATTTGATCGCGATCCGCTTTCTTAAGAGTCCACGTCTCCGCTCCGTAGGTGAATATGGAGAAGACTAAGGACTGGACAAGTTTGATTTTTGTCTTCCGTGAGATGTTACGATCTTTCAATATTCTTTGGAGCTGCGAAATTGCATTCTTGGCCATACCTATAAGTCTTATCTCCTTTTCGCATTGGTTGGTTGTTGCTTTTAAATTATAAGTAACAAATCGTTAATATAAATATCAACTCGCTATTAACTACAGCTAAGTCTTAATTATTTTCTTGATGTCTATGATTCTTTGCATTGATTTGGGTCAGAACTAAATTTTGTATATTTATGATTTATTTTTATGAACAACCCACATATAAGTTTAATGACAATTGAATAACTCAATTATTTTGAACTAATAGAGCGTTTGTGGCCTAGTGGGTAGACGTATGATTCTCACTCGAGAGGGTGCTGATTCGATCCTGGGTGGATGCGTGAACTAATGAAGCTCGTACGGAAATATCGTGAGGAAGGTCTCACATGGTTTAGTCCCAGACGTACTGATCTGCTCATTCCTCTGGACTAGGCCGACTATGTTGCGAGAATGCCGTATATATGCTTGGGCAACTATACGCATATTTGAAATCATGTACGAATCACTACGGTATATGAAAAGTGGTTACTTCGTTTTGAAAAAAAAATTATGTCATCTACAACAGATGCCGTTTTTGAACGAAAATGCAAAAAATAGGATGATTTTTACTTTTTAGTTCAGTTTCATCAATCCGGTCGGATCCGGCCGGACCCGGCCGGATTGATGGGAATCCGGTCAAATCCGGTCCGGATTGGAAATGACGCCGGATTGCAATCCCTATTCCTATGCAAATCGGGGACCTAAGTTTGGTTGCATTACGTCAAACCCAGCTGACAGATCACAATTCACAATTAACATTGAATTGACATATTCGACCAAATAACGTTGGTCTGTCAATTGCATAGGAATCAACTTTCTCGATGGTACATTTATGTATGTACGTGTTTTACACTACTAACAACATCATCTCAGTTACATTCAAATGGATTTGAACGTAAAGTTCCTTTATACTTCGCCGAATACATTTTTTTAGTTGATCGATTATTACTCAATAACTTACTGTTACGTGCTAGGGTTCGAGGATTTGGAGAGAAAGACCTGGTGACTCTCTTGAAGACTTTATTAACACTGCACTAAACACTAGGTCACAACACTTAGCACTAAGTCCAAACACTAATCACTAGGTCCAATCACTAAGCACTATCACTGTCCTAGGTCGTAGCCAAGTCGCAGGTTTCACTGGTTCACTCACTATTGATCACTTGTGTTCACTCCGAAATCGCCTTGATGATCGCTCGAACCGAACTGAATAGCCGGGCGCGCCTGCGGCTCTTTTTATATGGCGAGACGAATTCCAGAAATTTCCCGATTCACGCAAACAAGTAAACAACCGTGGGAAATTTCTAGGAGGCCCGGGAATGTACCACAATAAAACTGCCGTCCCTGCGATAAGTGCAGTAAGTTGAATTTAATTTAGACCTTATGTACTCAGTCATAAGGTCTAAATTCAAACACGCTAACAAATAAAGGGTAAACACGTAAACAAACACTGGACCTTCCCAGAAGGTTCGAGTATGTACTTGCGCACCACGTGTCCGTATACCATGTACCGTAACACTACTCCCCTCTTAGAGATGCTCGTCCCGAGCATCATTGTTACTGCCATGGTAACGCGCCAGACGGTCTATGTGTACCACTTTGAATGTCCCTCTTGGTTGCTTTTGAATCCTGTAAGTCACGTCATTCAATCGGGTAACCACTTTGTATGGGCCGTCCCACTTGGTCTGCAACTTTGGAGATTTGCCTTTTCGGCGAGTTGGGTTATGCAGCCACACCAGTGACCCTTCTTCGAAGCCGCTTGTATTCGATTTCCGGTCGTATCTGGTCTTCATGTTCTCACTTGACTGTAACCCATTTTCCCGAACCATGGCGTGTATATAGCGCATCTTTTCCCTTAAATCGCAGACATAATCTGGTACGGTCTTTGGTTCTTCCGGTGATCCTCCTGTCAAGAGGTCTACTGGTACTCGCAGTTCTCTACCGTAATTGACATACGCCGGGGTAGCTTTTATGCTCTCATGCTCGGCGGTACGGTACGACAGAAGGAAGAGCGGTATATACTTGTCCCAGTCCTTTTGTTTGTCATCTACCAATTTCGCCAAATGCCTCTCAAGGGTCTGGTTAAATCTCTCAACCATTCCATCAGACTGTGGATGGTACGCGGTGGTCCTCGTTTTATGCATTCCCAAAATTTTGCACACTTCCTGGAAGACTTGCGATTCGAAATTCCTGCCCTGATCGGAATGGATTTCTAGAGGCACACCAAAGCGAGATATTACTTCTTCGACTAGCTTAGAAGCAACTGTTGTAGCTTCCTGGTTTGGTATGGCGAACACTTCGGGCCATTTGGAGAAGTAATCCATGACAACCATGAAATACTTGTTTCCTGATTCCGTTACAGGAAATGGCCCAGCTACGTCAACTGCGATTCGTTCCCACGGTGCGCCAACGTTATACAAGCGCAGGCTCCCACGGCTCCTTGTCTGTGGTCCCTTCACTACAGCGCAAGTAGTGCATTTGCGGCACCAATCCTGTACATCGTCTCGACAATGCAACCAGTAGAATCGTTCTCGCACTTTTGTTAACGTCCTCTTTACTCCTAGATGACCTCCTGATACGCCATCATGCATTTCACGGAGAACATCCGGTACTCTCGTTCTTGGGACAACTATCTGAAGGTGGAACTCTCTGCCGTTGGTCTTCTCCCATTTCCGGTAGAGTATTCCGTTTTGAAGTATCAGACTGTCCCATTGCGCCCAGTACGCCTTAGTGACAGCGCCAGTGGGTGCTACCTCACTCCAGATTGGTTTTTCATCACGCCGTTTCTTCCATGTGATGATGTGCCGAAGGTCGTCATCTGTTTCTTGAGCCTCCCTCATAGCATCATTCTCCCATGGGCCCAAAGGACTTGTTTTCGTTAACTTTAGTGTCACTTCATTAGATTCCTGTTTAACACAATGGTTGCAGTCTTCTGAACACGGCCTTCGTGAGAGTGCGTCGGCATTCCCATGCGACTTTCCGCTGCGGTGTTCCGTCTTGAAGTCATACTCCTGGAGTTGTTCTATCCATCGAGCTACTTGGCCTTCTGGGTTCTTGAATTGTAGTAGCCACTTCAAGGCTGCGTGATCAGTTCGCAGTAAAAAGTGTCTGCCAATGAGATACTTGCTGAAATGTTGTAGCGTCTTTACGACAGCCAAGAGTTCTCTTCTTGTCACACAGTAGTTTCTCTCTGGCTTAGATAAAGATTTGCTGAAATATGCAATTACAACTTCTCTTTCACCCTGTTTTTGAGATAACACCCCTCCAATGGCCGTGTTGCTTGCGTCCGTGTCGACTATAAACTGACCTTCAGGTTGTGGATACCCTGATTCCGTCCACAAATGCTTGCACAATATTCGTGTCGACCATCTTGGCGTCAGCTCCTGGGTGTGCCTTCTTGACGAGTTTTTCAATTTCCAACGCCCATTGTTGTAATCCTTCTCCTGAGCGTTGGACTCTGTCACGAAGTTGAGCACGGAACACGTGCTCCAGGTGTCGCTCCCCGTATCTGGATTCAAGGGCTTCCATCAGGTCTTTGAACCCATTTCCAGTATGTGCTTCCAGGACTGACAAGGCTTGCCCTCTGAGCGCGACAGTGAGAGCGGTCAGGCATTGTTCGTCAGTCCATCCGTTGGCAGAAGCAACCGTCTGGAATTGCTGACGATAAGCGTTCCAGGAAGTAGTACCGTCGTATGGTGGCACTTTAACTCTTGGTCCTTGTACCACTACGGAAGCTCCACTAGACGCCGCGATTCCTGTGGTTTCCAGGCGCAGTACTTTCTTCTGTAGTTCAGTGAGGCCGGTTTTCACATTTTCCACATCCACTCCTAACCCGGTAACGCGTTCGTCCATTACGTCGACATCTTTACGAAGCTTAGTCACCGTGTCACTGACATCCTTTATGGCCAGAAGCGCTTTCTCTTGGAGGTCCTTTTGTTGCTCTTGAGACTCCTGCAAAGCGCCGAGCTTGCGGTCTTGTGCCTCTCGAATCGCTCTGATTTCAGCCCTTTGTAGCTCCATTAATTCAATTAAACTTTCTAAATGAAGGGCCACTTGGGGGGCTGTAGGAGCTACGGGTGGGGCCTGGTGGGCGGGGCCAGTGGGCGTGGCCTGAGTGGGCGTGGCCTGGTGGGCGGAGCCAGTGGGCGTGACCATGCCCAAAGTGGGCGGAGCCAGAGGGGCGTGGCCAGTGGGCGTGTCCCGGTGGGCGGAGCCAGTGGGCGTGGCTTCATCCAAAGTGGGCGGATCCTGGTGGGCGTGGCCAGTGGGCGGAGCCATGTGGGCGGGGCCAGTGGGTGGGACCTGTCCCTCAGTGGGCGGAGCTTGGTCCCCAGTGGGTGTGGCCTCCGCAACTCCTCTCTCGGAGTCAATGGCAGCAGCTCGCTGCGCCCTTGTCCTGACACTCCCCTTGAAGTCCTCTCTCGGAGTCAATGGCATCTCCAAATCTCACTTCCGACACCAGTTGTTACGTGCTAGGGTTCGAGGATTTGGAGAGAAAGACCTGGTGACTCTCTTGAAGACTTTATTAACACTGCACTAAACACTAGGTCACAACACTTAGCACTAAGTCCAAACACTAATCACTAGGTCCAATCACTAAGCACTATCACTGTCCTAGGTCGTAGCCAAGTCGCAGGTTTCACTGGTTCACTCACTATTGATCACTTGTGTTCACTCCGAAATCGCCTTGATGATCGCTCGAACCGAACTGAATAGCCGGGCGCGCCTGCGGCTCTTTTTATATGGCGAGACGAATTCCAGAAATTTCCCGATTCACGCAAACAAGTAAACAACCGTGGGAAATTTCTAGGAGGCCCGGGAATGTACCACAATAAAACTGCCGTCCCTGCGATAAGTGCAGTAAGTTGAATTTAATTTAGACCTTATGTACTCAGTCATAAGGTCTAAATTCAAACACGCTAACAAATAAAGGGTAAACACGTAAACAAACACTGGACCTTCCCAGAAGGTTCGAGTATGTACTTGCGCACCACGTGTCCGTATACCATATACCGTAACATTACGAAGTCTCCTTAGCCATGATAGTTTTCCTTTTAAAGTTAGCATATTTCCTACTCCCGTGAATTTTTTCACATTTCCAGAAGCAACCGTTTAGCTGATAGAAGGGCGGGACACTGGACTCTAACGATTTTTTCTACTTTAAAACTTAATATTTCGCAAATGGATCCCTAAATCGGAAAATGATCTATGAATACTCATAATCTATATATAATATAATATATTAATACGCAAGCGAAAAACTTTGTATCCCTTTTGACGAAAAATGCGGAAACGCTGGTGAATGAAATTTTGCACAGTTATAGTTTATATAGTAGAAGGAGTGCATCGAGCTAATATTATTTTGAAATTATTCAAATTCAAATTGTTTATTTCAGACATGGTCCATATTATAAATTTAAAAATTACATAATATTATAACAATAACTGCACAACATTAAATAATCACGTGATACTGTGTGACTGTGCATGCATTAGAGTCCATTTTATCATGAATGGACACTCAGTGTCCATTCGACTCGCAATGAGTTGCAGGTAACTGTTGGAGCTGCCGCGTACTCTTCTCATCAGGGATGCAGATCTTTTTCGCATTACTGCTGCAAAGCCGTCCACTCCGGCGTCTGCGAACATCCCTGACGCGCTACAGAATCGCGGCAGCCCCATCAGTGCCCGGAACCCATTATTGTATTGGACCCGCAGGGCACTATAAGCTGCTAGCGTATGTTTGACCCATAGACTGCACGTATAGAAAGCCTGACAGTAGGCACGAAACAAAGTAATCTTCACCTCTGCAGTGCATTTAGCAAATCTACGAGCCAACATATTCGCCCTGACTGACAGTGCCCTGCGTTCCCTTGACATGTCCAGGTCATCTGCCAGCGACTCGGTGACCCAGTGGCCCAGGTACTTTACGCGCTCGACTCTTCTGAGCGGCTCGTTGTTCAGTGTTACGCTCGGCATAGAGTAACTCTTGGTTCCCGCCTTAAACACGAGTATCTTGCTCTTGTCAGTATTGTACCTGAGCCCATGCGCCTCCGCTTAACGCTCGCAAATTCTTATTAGGCGCCTAAGGGCACTGACAGGTGGGCTCAGCAGTACCATGTCATCAGCGTAACTTATACTATTGATGCATTTACCATCAATAGAGCACCCCACCCCGGTACTGCTGAGCTCTCTGATCAAAGAATCCATGTATAGGTTAAAGAGCCGAGGAGAGGTTCGTCCACCCTGTCGAACTCCACTCTTCAACCTATACACCTCAGAGAGTGCCCCGGGCCAACGTACATAATTGGTTTGGTTGTTATACCAAAACTTAAGAATTGAGATGATCTCGGGGAGAATATTAGTTTTATTTGACATTTTTTGCCACAGCTTATCGTACTGTACAAGTTCGAAAGCTTTGGAAAGGTCCAAGAAACACGCATAAATAGGCGTGTTTCTACTGGTGTAGTAATGGACAGTGTGCTTGACAATTAGTATCGCGGACTCCGTAGACAGCTCCGGTCTAAAACCGAACTGTGCGTCGTGTAGGTGAACGGTAGATTCCAAATGACTATCAAGCACACTGTCCAATACTCTGGCTATAACCGTCGCAAGTGATATAGGCCTGTAGTTACCCAGACTAGACACGTCTCCCGTTTTGTTCTTAACTATGGGTCCTCATCAACTCCTCGGGCAAGTACGAGTGGCCTATACAGAAGGTGAAGAGCATGGCTAGGACCCGGGGCAAATGAACTCCAGCATACTGTAAATGTTCAATGCTGAGTGAATCATGTCCCGGGGATTTTTCGCGCTTCATGCTTTTCACCGTTCTCGCAACCACCTTGGGCGATATGATTACAATTTTATTCCCCGAAATCATCTCACTCCCGTTCACAGTGTTCGCAGACACTGGTGAGCTCTGGACTTAAAAATGCTCCCTGAATAGGTTTGCAATGTCCTCAGGCTCACACCTACCCTCAACACTCATTGGGACGCTCGGCTGCTTATTTAATTTATTAGTTTCCTTCCAAAACTTACTAAAATTTTTCGATCTATGCTCTGTAGCCAAAATGTCCATTTTTATTTGTGTCTGGTTATTCTGACACCATTTAAGCTTTAATTTAAATCTAGCTCTAGACTCCCGCATTCTTTCATAAATTGGGCCATATGCCGGTTTACCAAATTCTACCCATTGGAGAAAATACAGTCGAGCCTCCCTATGAGTTTCTTTTACATGCCTATTCTATCCGGTAATATAAAATTTTCTATTTTTATTTCTAATGCTATTAGACAATGAGTTTCTAAAATACTAGAGTAGCAATGTCTTACAAAAGATTCTCAGAAATGCGTAACCACTTTTTTGTTCAAAAGACAATGTCAAGTCATATATTCGTTATGTCATTATGTATGTGTGATATGCCTGTAGGCATCTTCGAAGTGGCAACGCGTTGCTACCGTAAACTTCCAATCTAGTTACGTTAGTAACATAGAATATCATTGCTATTAGATCTATCTTCGTACGACAGTCTTGCCGCCTCTGATAGAATATTCACAATCTTTAGATACAAATTATCAATAGTTACCCTATGTTGCATGCACGGACATAAAAAAAATATTTTTTTTAAGTCCGTGGTTGCATGTTATTACATGACACATCCGAACATCTACGAAATACGAAAATTATGCTTTTATCACACATTTTTTTAACAAATAAAACATTACACACACTACAATACGCACACTCAAGAAGATGACAGATTTTTGAGTGACAAACCTATACATACGAATTATACTCTTTTATTTATGGTTGAAGTCTGTTGACAACAAGTTGACGAATTGAAAATGGATTACAGTTTTTTTATTGAATCTGAGATACTATTAGACAATGCTTACACGGCCAGTCTGAGATCAGCTGAGTCCCAGAGACGAGAGTTGTAAAAAAAAAGATAAAGTCAATATTTTTTTACAAAATATAGGTAGTCCTAATGTCGTTGAAACTAAGGTCGAATTTCGACCATTGGGCGATCTCTAGTATTTTTAAAAAACCTATCCAACGACACCCCACACGATGGGGTGGGCGCAAAAAAAAAATCATCCCCGCTTGATGTGTACCATAAAAAAAGTTTGTACGAGTTTATGTACCGTTTTGTCGGCATCATTAATATGTGTAATGTGTATTTATGCCAAATTACAGCTTTGTAGGTCCTATAGTCTCTGAGCAAAACCGCGGATAGACAGATAGACAGACAGACAGATAGACAGACAGACAGACAGACAGACGGACAGACGGACAGAATGACGGACAGACCGAAACTATAAGGGTTCCTTGTTGACTACGGAACCCTAAAAATCGAAGGAAACACGTGAAAGTTTATATAAGTAACAGAAGATTTCGCGCTTACTGTCAATACTGATATATTCCGCTCTAAGTCCCTCTTTAAATCCCTCTTAAAAGGCCGGCAACGCACCTGCAGCTCTTCTGATGTTGCGGGTGTCCATTTTCATCAGGTGCTTTCCATCAGGTGACCCGTTTGCTCGTTTGCCCCTTATTTCATTAAAAAAAATACTTCCAAGTAGCATTATACAATATACAGGATGTAACAAAAATAAGTGATAATACTTTAGGGTGTGTACGTGTTCCTTGTAGAGAGTTCACTGTGAAAGTAGCAGCGCTGAAAGGCCAAAATTTTTTTCACTTTTGTATGGGGAAACTCGTGACGCTCGGGCCCTTGCCCATACCAGAGTGAACAAATTTTTTCATCTTTCAGCGCTGCTACTTTCACAGTGAACTCTCTACAAGGAACACGTACTCATCCTAAAGTATTATCACTTATTTTTGTTACACACTGTATATACAGTATACACCCTAGTACCTATTACTAGGTATGTTCATTGAAACGTAATCCCAGTACCAAGTGTTATTATTCCCGAAAAACAGTGTTGATTTACGATTTCATTACATTGTTGTTTGTACATAAAGCTTAATGTGGCACATAGGCTGTATACAAGGTCAGATCGGGCGCAGGGCGCGTGCGCGGGCAAAGGTCAAGGTCGGATACCCTGGAAGATTTTCATTGAGTTCGACGACCCGCTCGTATTACAGGGTAAGTTGGTTCGGTACAAATTGGGATATATGACCTTCACCGCGGTGACCGAGCCGCGTTACACGTGGAAACTGCGTGGGCGGCAACAGTATTGAACTCTCTCCCATCTCCCGACCCGCTCCCGTCCTACAGTTTACACAATTATTTTACCTCCAACAGGATCTTATGCCGAGGAAATAAGGACCATTGTCGTAGACACCGAAGTAAAATAAGAGTATACAATGGAAACGTTGTATTGCCATGGGATAACTGTCACTAACACCAGAGCGCTTCGCTATATTATTATGTTGTCTAATTAGTTTTTGGGCAGCCATCTATCTATTGGCCATGCTATTCGATAGACGATATCACTGTTAATAGTAGCAGAGACAAAAGCCAAATATGGCAAGTGGTAAACAAAAATAGCTTGTTACCACGTTTAAGGTTAAGGTCAGGAAGTAGACAAAATATGTATAACCAAAATCAACCTAGTATACCTACGAATGTTGACCTTTAAAGTTTCAAATTACTTTGAGGATGTTATTGTAATTGAAAATCTCTCAAGATAACTACTGGAAGTTCACATGGAACATCCACTTAATCCAATGCAGGAATGAGGTACCTAAGATTTTTCCTCTTTTTAGGGTTCCGTAGTCAACAAGGAATCCTTATAGTTACGGTCTGTCCGTCCGTCTGTCCGACTGTCCGTTTGTCTGTCCGCGGTTTTGCTCAAACACTATAGGACCTACAAAGCTGTAATTCGGCATGAATGCAAATATTAATGATGCTGACAAAATGGTATATAAATTAATAAAAAATATTTTTCATGGTAGACCTCCTCTACACATCAAGGTTTTTAAAAAATATGACGAGTATTCATGGATCATTTTCCGATTGGGGGATATAGATCCCTCAATGATCTATGAATACTCGTAATGTATTTTAAGTGCGTGTCGGGCCACGCGCAATATAGGGTTCAGCAGTAGGTACCGCTAGTTTTTTAAATTTTTGTATGGTCAATGAATGTACATTTATAACGTGTTTTACACTACTAACAACATCATCTCAGTTACGTTCAAAGGAATTTGAACGAAAAGTTCCTTTATACTTCGCCGAATACATTTTTTTAGTTGATCGACTATTACTCAATAACTTATGAAGTATTCTTAGCTGTGATAGTTTTCCTTTTAAATTCAGCATGTTTCCTACAAAGGACGGTGAATTTTTTCACATTCCCAGAAGCCACCGTTTGGCTGGTAGAAGGGAGGGGGGGGGGGGGGGGCGGCACTGGACTCTAACGATTTTTTCCACTTTAAAACTTAATATTTCACAAACGGATCCCTAAATCGGAAAATGATCTATGAGTACTCATAATATTTTTTAAAAACCTTTCCAATGACACCCCACACGATAGGGTGGACGCGAAAAAAAAATTATCCTCGTTTGATGTGTAGGGAAGGTACCATAAAAATATATTTTTTATTTCATGTACCATTATGTCGGCATCATTAATATGTGCATTCATGCCAAATTACAGCTTTGTAGGTCCTATACTCTCTGAGCAAAACCGCGGACAGACAGACAGACAGACAGGCAGACAGACGGACGGACAGACCGAAATTATAAGGGTTCCTTGTTGACTACGGAACTCTAAAAACCTATCCAACGATACCCCACACGGTCGGGTGGATGTCAGAAAAAATATCATCCCCGTTGTCATCACAAATGTGAAATTTTTAAAGTGGAAGAACTCGTTAGAGTTCAGTGTCCACCCCTTCTACCAGGCCAGCTAAACGGTTGCTTCTGGAAATGTGAAAAAATGTACGGGAGTACGAAATAATATTATGCTGAATTTAAAAGGAAAACTATCTATCACGGCTCAGAAGGCAGCTTCATAAGTTATTGAGTAATAGTCGATCAACTAAAAAAAATGTATTCGGCGAAGTATAAAGGAAGTCGGAACTTTTCGTTCAAATTCCTTTGAACGTAATTATTACTGAGATGATGTTGTTAGTAGTGTAAAACACGTTATAAAAGTACATTCATTGACCATACAATAATCGGCCAAGTGCGAGTTGGACTCGCACACGAAGGGTACTCAGTAGTCCGTACCGTTATAGAGCAAAAATAGGCCAAAAATTGTGTTTTTTTAATTTAAATATTATTAAGTATTAATTATTCATTATTAAAGATGCCATTATTGTTGCCGAGTAAAAAAGGCCACGTTCGTTGTATGGGAGCCTCCCTTAAATATTAATTTTATTTTGTTTTTAGTATTTATTGTTATAGCGGCAACAGATATACCCCACCTGTGAAAATGTCAGAAGTCTAGCTATAGCGGTTCTTGAGATACAGCCTAGGAACAGACAGACGGACAGACGGATAAACGGACAGACGCGGACGGACAGACAACGAAGTCTTAGTAATAGGGTCCCGTTTTTACCGTTTGGGGACGGAACCCTAAAAATTATCAAAAACGCGGTACTACGGAACCCTATTTTGCGCGTGGCCCGACACGCACTTGGCCGTTTTTTTTCTTTGCTTACATGCTAGCTTCGAAACCAACAATGCTCCTCTTTACTTTTAGACCTACATCTAAGCAATTTCCTTGGAAAATCGAGATCAAAACAAATGTGCTGGAGGTGCGTGAGAAGCGAGGAGGTGGGGTGAGGCGCAGTAGGGGCGGGGGAGGGCGGTCACGGCCGAGGCCGCGGCCCTGACATTCACAGCTCAGAGCAAAGCCTGGGCCGCGGGCTTATGTAACAATTACAGGTTATGTAACAAATAACAATTAATTCGTTTATTTTATTTACATAAAACAGCGCTCTACATTCAAGAAAAAATGTTTTGGACCTCTGTTTTTTGTCATAATGTTACTCAGATTTAAGTGTTTCCGGAACAAATAATTAAAAGCTTACATTTATATGATGATACCTTAATAACTTTCTCTTTTCATTTATAATACATGGAATTTACGTTGCATATGAAAATTACAATACAGCTATTATATACTTGTACAGTGTACACAGTATATATTTAATTTTTTTGATTTTCATTGTACAGTGTATTGCATCTAGCCTTGGAAGTTGGAACTTCTAAATCCTTGGTAAAATATAAAAGAAAAATGATATTTTTAAAATTTTTTTTCGGTACATTCTTAATCCAGAAAACACTGGTAGCATAATGTTACGGTGGTGTACATGAGATGCGTCATGTCCGATGTCGGTGCGGTTTGGTCACCCCCACTGCCCCCACTCCAACCCCCCACCCTGGCCGTGGGTATCCGCATCGAGCAGTCATCACTCATCAGTCATTCTTGATTATCTACTTTAATTTTCAGCTATTTTCAGCACTATAAATATTAAGGTTGTATATATCACTGTTGACAAAGAGTTGAAAAGTATCGAAATAATAATAGGTTGGGGAAAATGCGTTTTGCATATTATTATGGTATGTATGAACTTGTAATAAAATCTCTTTGGCTATACCATTTGTATCTGGCTGGTTTTCTTATCATTAAAAAGTTTTAATTTTTACCGACTTCCAAAAAGGAGGAGGTTATACGTTCGGCTGTGTATCTTTTTTTTTTTTGTATGTTCAACGATTACTCAGCCGTTTGTGATCCGATTTTCAAAATTCTTTTTGTGTTATATAGGATTTAACTCGAATTTGGTACCATATTCACAAAAATGGTGATCTGATGATGGGATCCTGGAGGAATCGAGGGGACTCCTTAAAATTTGTATGGAAATATATAGTGATTTCAATTTTTTCTGAAGCATTCAAGGTAAATGCTACCAAAAAATAAGATTTCGCACCAGGTTATACCCTGGATCCGAAGGTACCCAACAGAACTTTTGAATCCTTATAGATACAGGTTCGGGGATTTCGGCGTTGTTTAAACAACTGAAAAAAAAAACAACACATTAATTTATTTGATCATCATCATCAAAATCATAACTAAGCCATGGGTCATCACATTATGACCCAATTATTGATGCTTTTCGTGATATTTTGCATCGAAGCAGATGTTTTTGATGATTATTTCGCTGTTTGTGGACCGATTTTCAAAATTATTGTGTTATTGTATAGGGTTTGTATAATATTTACGAAAGTGGTGAGCTGATGATGGGATCTATGAGCAATCGAGGGAAATCCTTGAAATTTATCAAAAGACTCATAGTGCTTAAAATGTTGTTTTTAGTAACTTAAACATGTTACGAATAAGAGAAAGTTCATAGAACGTGTCTCTTGGTCCAAAGACACTGAACAGAACTCCTGAACCTTAAAAGATAAAAGTTTTTAAATTGCGGCATCGCTTAGGTAACTGCAAGCATTTACCACAATTTCGCTTACAGTAACATAATGTGAATAGTTAACATTCGTAGTGGTTATTTATGCATAAAGCCTTATCTTGTAGATAACTTATTTTTTTAAGAAATTATTTTTTTTTTACAAAAAAATTTAAACCGACTTCCAAGGTAAAAACAATAATAATATGAACTAAAAATTATTAAATAACTCTTACTCTATAATAGTGCCTTTTTCAGAATTCGTCTAAATCTCAATTATTTCTGTACATACTACAGTCTTCATTACTTTGAAGTCGGTACCAGTCCCAAAAGCTTCCTAGATATTCTGACATTGACTGAACTCAAGATAAAATTAGCTGGTACCGATTATGTATTCATGAATTTAATGTTTAAATATTTATCACTTTTTTATCTGACAGTTAGTTTGGTATAGAAAATAATCTGTATACAATATGTACTGTTTTTTTTAGGATTATTAAGTACACGATATCGGTTATATGATCGTTTTTTTTACAAAATAAGGGGGCAAACGAGCAAACGGGTCACCTGATGGAAAGCAACTATACTGTCGCCCATGGATACTCGCAACATTAGAAGAGCTGCAAGTACGTTGCCACTTGCCGGCCTTTGAAGGTTTGCAGGTCGTATTGAAAATATAGTGACAGTTTATTTCAGAGTTCTACAGTGCGCAGCAGAAAGTTACGCAAAAAACGCACGGTGGAAGACTGCCACTCATCAAAGTGATGAGGATGGTATATTTTTTGCGTGGAGCGATGGCGAAAAGTTGCAGGTGGTATGATTCCGAACAAATTCTTAGAACACTCCCCGTGATACAACCGATAGAGGATGTAGAGTGAAGCCACTTGTGATTTAGTTTATTCTTAAAATATATTATATTTGACATACTTTTTTAGGGTTCCGTACCCAAAGGGTAAAAACGGGACACTATTACTGAGACTTCGATGTCTGTCCGTCTGTCTGTCTCCAGGCTCTTACTCAAGAACCGCTATAGCTAGACTTCTGAAATCTTCACAGACTGTGTATATCTGATGCTACTGTAACAACAGATACTAAAAACTAAATAAAATTAAGATTCAAGGGAGGCTCTCATACAAAAAACGTGATTTTTTGCCCTTTTTGGCTCCTAATCTATAATGACTATATTATGTAGACACATGATTTTTTACGAAATCCTCAATTATGTGTGTACTTTAATATTTAATCGCAAAATTAAAATAAAATAAATAATGAATAATGAGGGAAGGAATCCCATACAAAAAACAATTTTTCCCTACTTTCGCTCTATAACGGTACGGAACCCTTCGTCCGACTCGCACTTGGCCGATTTTTTTTCTATTTAATTGTACATTATTGTCTATCAACATCGCTTTCACGAGAAAAATCACAAAAACAAAAGAAATAACTAGTTGATTCGAAGTAGATACCATACTGTGTATCTCAGATTTATTTTTTCTAATTATCGGTTTCGGTTATGGTTTAGAAAAAAATGAATTGCATATTTTCAATCTACTATTTATGCTCTACTTTGCTGTACATAAATTATTTTAATCGACTATGGGTTTTTTTTGGGCATTGTCCTTTTGATGTCAAAGTTGCACGTTGCTTTGATCGCCCTATTAAGGACAAACATTGATGCCATTTTCAGTGGACAAAGGTCGTTCAAGCTTCACAGATTTTGGCAAAACTCGCGCGGTCTCACGACAAGGTAATGCTGTGTGTATGGTGGAATTGGAAGAATTCATTATGAGCTGTTACCGCCGGGCAGGACCATCGTTTCTGAACTGTTCTTCATCGATACTGTGTACTGCGAACAACTGATAAGATTAGCAAAAAGTTAAGAGAAAGCGGCCGAAAATAATCAACAGAAGGGGTGTGGTTTTTTACCATGATAACGCTACACTCACACATCGTTAGCCACTCAGCAAAAATAAGAGATTGGCTGGGAGATGTTATTGCATCCGTCTGCAGAATTTCTTAAGCAGCCTCTACACGTTGGCCGTGTTTGCCGAACAGAAGAGGACGGCGCTATACTAAAAAAAGAGATTGAATTATTTGCGTCTTTCTTTCTGGTATAGCGCCGTCCCCTTCTGTTCGGCAAACACGGCCAACGTGTAGAGGCTGCTTAAGACACTGTTAGGTTTGACATAACGAGAGGACTGTCAAAACTACTTGTCGCAGTTTTTTGATCAGAAGTTCCAGCATTTTTATAGCAATGGGATCACGTCCCTACCTACAAGACGGAAAAATGTTATCAAACAAAATGGCAGTTTATAAAAAAACCTTTTACGTTTTTACTTTTTAAATAATATGCGAAGAAACTTTTTCACCAACCTAATATTATTATGCTTTTCATAAACTATTCGTCGGGGTAAAATATGTAGAGATGGCTAAATATGTAACCCATATTGCCAGTTTAAGGGTTGATTCAGAACGCAACGTGACGAGGCGAGGCGAGGCGCGACGCGTAATGCCGTGACGCGCCTCGCCTCTCCTCGTATATTGTCGACGTCTAGCTTGCGTCTAGCTGCATCAGGCGTATGTGGCGCTGCTAATAATGGGTTTTGGATAAAGTATTCGCAATCGGTTTGTATTAGTATCATAATTTCATTTAATTTTGTGATATTATATCTGGAAACTACACCCGTTTTAAACTATAGAGGTGACACTTAACTAGATGGCTGCAGACTGCATTATGTTCTAAAAATGTATAAAAACATACAATATCCGTTGTGTGTTGGAGATGAAATCTTTCCACTTTACAAATATACATTATCTCCTTCATGTTTATATATTTCTTTTTTATTAAATAAGGGGGCAATGTGGGGGGTTGCAGGTGGTATGATTCCGAACAATTCCTCAGAGCACTCCCCGTGATACAACCGATAGAGGATGCAGAGTGAAGCTACATCTCGGCGTAATTCCAAGGGGTCCAAGCTGTTTGAAACACTATGGCAGTCAACAATTCGAGCGGCCCTTCGTTGGATACGATTCAGAGGGAGCAGTTGGTATTTTGGCGCCCCTGCCCAGAGATGAGAACAATATTCCATATGAGGCCGAACCTGCGCCTTGTAGAGTTGTAGGCGTTAGTCCGGACTGAAGTACTGTCTCGCTCTGTTAAGAACGCCAAGCTTCTTCGAGGCTAATTTGGCCTTACCCTCAAGATGATATCGGAACTGGACTTCGCTCGATATGTTGACGCCAAGTATCTCAATGCTAGGGGAGATGGTTAAAGATGTGCCCTCGAAACGAGGATATACCACCATTGGTGACTTTTTAGTGGTGAACGCGCAGACTTGTGTCTTGGCGGGGTTGAATTGGACCAAGTTACGTCTACCCCATTCAGAGACCTTCTCCAATGAATTCTCCACCTTAGACTTGTAAATTATTATGGTGTGTTTGTGTTTAATAATTAATTATCTGCCTGGAAAATAATTAATCTTTCTAGTTCTTAATGACTACCTACTACATGATGTTTTTTAATTTCAGATTTCTCAACTAGCGTGTACTTAATACAGTATGGATTGCAGCTAGCTAATATTATATACAAAGGCAGATGTAACAATATTTAGATAGAGATTAGAGCAACGTGCTATAGCCTATAGTCATAATCAAAAGTAAACTATCAGTGGAAGAGTCACTGGCTGATCCACAAACTAGGCAGTATTAACACAAGGAACTGGAACAATTATTATTATAATAAAAATCTGTTAACCAGCTAGGCTATTTTATTTTGCGAATTTTATAGTTTGTATGTCTCAAAAACTCTACCACTTACCTATACACCGTGATCAACAAATCTTGGTGTAAATAAATTCCTACATGCTGGTTTAGTGAAAGTGTCAGTTAGGCTAGAATATCTTTCCGGAGCTTCGTTACTCCAAAATGAAAATTGGTTCAGGCATATAAACATAAAGAACCTTCTATTATTACCCTCTACCCCCTGAAAGTGCAGCAATAGCAAATGTGAATCCCAAGGGCGTCGCGACGCACCGCTTATGAAGCCCTAGCGGTTAGGGAACCGTCTCGTGTAGCTCACAGTTCACACTTCACTTTTTTGTTGTATGTACTTAAGTACCTGTATTAAAAATAACTTGCACCGTAGAAGGGATCTTGTTTTTGCATAAAATATGTGTTATTTGTTCATGAGATCTATTTATTTTCTAAGGCAGTAAGCGTAAGTCACAATTCACAATACAGGTGTTGTGCCTATTTATAGAAGACTAGCTGTCCCGGCAAACGTTGTTTTGCCATATAAATAATTTTTGGTATGAAAAATAGATGTCGGTCGGTTGCATATGAAAATTACAATACAGCTATTATATACTTGTACAGTGTACACAGTATATATTTAATTTTTTTGATTTTCATTGTACAGTGTATTGCATCTAGCCTTGGAAGTTGGAACTTCTAAATCCTTGGTAAAATATAAAAGAAAAATGATATTTTTAAAATTTTTTTTCGGTACATTCTTAATCCAGAAAACACTGGTAGCATAATGTTACGGTGGTGTACATGAGATGCGTCATGTCCGATGTCGGTGCGGTTTGGTCACCCCCACTGCCCCCACTCCAACCCCCCACCCTGGCCGTGGGTATCCGCATCGAGCAGTCATCACTCATCAGTCATTCTTGATTATCTACTTTAATTTTCAGCTATTTTCAGCACTATAAATATTAAGGTTGTATATATCACTGTTGACAAAGAGTTGAAAAGTATCGAAATAATAATAGGTTGGGGAAAATGCGTTTTGCATATTATTATGGTATGTATGAACTTGTAATAAAATCTCTTTGGCTATACCATTTGTATCTGGCTGGTTTTCTTATCATTAAAAAGTTTTAATTTTTACCGACTTCCAAAAAGGAGGAGGTTATACGTTCGGCTGTGTATCTTTTTTTTTTTTGTATGTTCAACGATTACTCAGCCGTTTGTGATCCGATTTTCAAAATTCTTTTTGTGTTATATAGGATTTAACTCGAATTTGGTACCATATTCACAAAAATGGTGATCTGATGATGGGATCCTGGAGGAATCGAGGGGACTCCTTAAAATTTGTATGGAAATATATAGTGATTTCAATTTTTTCTGAAGCATTCAAGGTAAATGCTACCAAAAAATAAGATTTCGCACCAGGTTATACCCTGGATCCGAAGGTACCCAACAGAACTTTTGAATCCTTATAGATACAGGTTCGGGGATTTCGGCGTTGTTTAAACAACTGAAAAAAAAAACAACACATTAATTTATTTGATCATCATCATCAAAATCATAACTAAGCCATGGGTCATCACATTATGACCCAATTATTGATGCTTTTCGTGATATTTTGCATCGAAGCAGATGTTTTTGATGATTATTTCGCTGTTTGTGGACCGATTTTCAAAATTATTGTGTTATTGTATAGGGTTTGTATAATATTTACGAAAGTGGTGAGCTGATGATGGGATCTATGAGCAATCGAGGGAAATCCTTGAAATTTATCAAAAGACTCATAGTGCTTAAAATGTTGTTTTTAGTAACTTAAACATGTTACGAATAAGAGAAAGTTCATAGAACGTGTCTCTTGGTCCAAAGACACTGAACAGAACTCCTGAACCTTAAAAGATAAAAGTTTTTAAATTGCGGCATCGCTTAGGTAACTGCAAGCATTTACCACAATTTCGCTTACAGTAACATAATGTGAATAGTTAACATTCGTAGTGGTTATTTATGCATAAAGCCTTATCTTGTAGATAACTTATTTTTTTAAGAAATTATTTTTTTTTTACAAAAAAATTTAAACCGACTTCCAAGGTAAAAACAATAATAATATGAACTAAAAATTATTAAATAACTCTTACTCTATAATAGTGCCTTTTTCAGAATTCGTCTAAATCTCAATTATTTCTGTACATACTACAGTCTTCATTACTTTGAAGTCGGTACCAGTCCCAAAAGCTTCCTAGATATTCTGACATTGACTGAACTCAAGATAAAATTAGCTGGTACCGATTATGTATTCATGAATTTAATGTTTAAATATTTATCACTTTTTTATCTGACAGTTAGTTTGGTATAGAAAATAATCTGTATACAATATGTACTGTTTTTTTTAGGATTATTAAGTACACGATATCGGTTATATGATCGTTTTTTTTACAAAATAAGGGGGCAAACGAGCAAACGGGTCACCTGATGGAAAGCAACTATACTGTCGCCCATGGATACTCGCAACATTAGAAGAGCTGCAAGTACGGTGTTCACATAATGGGTTTTGGATAAAGTATTCGCAATCGGTTTGTATTAGTATCATAATTTCATTTAATTTTGTGATATTATATCTGGAAACTACACCCGTTTTAAACTATAGAGGTGACACTTAACTAGATGGCTGCAGACTGCATTATGTTCTAAAAATGTATAAAAACATACAATATCCGTTGTGTGTTGGAGATGAAATCTTTCCACTTTACAAATATACATTATCTCCTTCATGTTTATATATTTCTTTTTTATTAAATAAGGGGGCAATGTGGGGGGTTGCAGGTGGTATGATTCCGAACAATTCCTCAGAGCACTCCCCGTGATACAACCGATAGAGGATGCAGAGTGAAGCTACATCTCGGCGTAATTCCAAGGGGTCCAAGCTGTTTGAAACACTATGGCAGTCAACAATTCGAGCGGCCCTTCGTTGGATACGATTCAGAGGGAGCAGTTGGTATTTTGGCGCCCCTGCCCAGAGATGAGAACAATATTCCATATGAGGCCGAACCTGCGCCTTGTAGAGTTGTAGGCGTTAGTCCGGACTGAAGTACTGTCTCGCTCTGTTAAGAACGCCAAGCTTCTTCGAGGCTAATTTGGCCTTACCCTCAAGATGATATCGGAACTGGACTTCGCTCGATATGTTGACGCCAAGTATCTCAATGCTAGGGGAGATGGTTAAAGATGTGCCCTCGAAACGAGGATATACCACCATTGGTGACTTTTTAGTGGTGAACGCGCAGACTTGTGTCTTGGCGGGGTTGAATTGGACCAAGTTACGTCTACCCCATTCAGAGACCTTCTCCAATGAATTCTCCACCTTAGACTTGTAAATTATTATGGTGTGTTTGTGTTTAATAATTAATTATCTGCCTGGAAAATAATTAATCTTTCTAGTTCTTAATGACTACCTACTACATGATGTTTTTTAATTTCAGATTTCTCAACTAGCGTGTACTTAATACAGTATGGATTGCAGCTAGCTAATATTATATACAAAGGCAGATGTAACAATATTTAGATAGAGATTAGAGCAACGTGCTATAGCCTATAGTCATAATCAAAAGTAAACTATCAGTGGAAGAGTCACTGGCTGATCCACAAACTAGGCAGTATTAACACAAGGAACTGGAACAATTATTATTATAATAAAAATCTGTTAACCAGCTAGGCTATTTTATTTTGCGAATTTTATAGTTTGTATGTCTCAAAAACTCTACCACTTACCTATACACCGTGATCAACAAATCTTGGTGTAAATAAATTCCTACATGCTGGTTTAGTGAAAGTGTCAGTTAGGCTAGAATATCTTTCCGGAGCTTCGTTACTCCAAAATGAAAATTGGTTCAGGCATATAAACATAAAGAACCTTCTATTATTACCCTCTACCCCCTGAAAGTGCAGCAATAGCAAATGTGAATCCCAAGGGCGTCGCGACGCACCGCTTATGAAGCCCTAGCGGTTAGGGAACCGTCTCGTGTAGCTCACAGTTCACACTTCACTTTTTTGTTGTATGTACTTAAGTACCTGTATTAAAAATAACTTGCACCGTAGAAGGGATCTTGTTTTTGCATAAAATATGTGTTATTTGTTCATGAGATCTATTTATTTTCTAAGGCAGTAAGCGTAAGTCACAATTCACAATACAGGTGTTGTGCCTATTTATAGAAGACTAGCTGTCCCGGCAAACGTTGTTTTGCCATATAAATAATTTTTGGTATGAAAAATAGATGTTGGTCGATTCTCAGACCTACTTAATATGCTCACAAAATTTCATGAGAATCGGTCAAGCCGTTTCGGAGGAGTATGGCAACGAAAACTGTGACACGAGAATTTTATGTATTAGATATACATATTTCATCTTTAATAATATTAAATTTAATATCTACTAAAATAAGCATTTAATTTTTGGATGAGTGATGTTTAATAATGATTATTATCATAATACCTAATAATTAATTATTATTATTTAAAATTTTTGAAGTAGACTTAATTAGCAGAAGGACTACGAGTGTGTCCTTGGTACTTAAATTAGATTTTAGATAAAAATCCCACCACTGTCTGATATTTTTTAAATCCGTAATTAATTAGCTCAGTCGCTAATAAGGATGAAACCGTGAACTGGAATATTCCTTAATAGAGAACACTAATTAATCCTATAATACCACCTGTAGGAAATTCATTTGAAGTATTCTCAATAATATAGATAGGTACATTATATTGGTTAAAGTTAAAAATGGACGGCATCAAGACGCCATATTTAAACATAGAGCTCGACAAGGTTTTAAATACACGTGGCGAAAAAAGGAACTAACGCTATCATCATACAAAAACGCCATTTCTGACAGTTCTCCTTTACCAGCAGCGCCCCCGCCCACGTTCATTTATAACCTTGTTGGACCAGCTGTCATCTGTCAATTTCTCCTGTCAAAGTTAAGGTTAAAGTTAAAGCTAAATTTAGCCTTAAGTCTTTACTATAACCATAACTTTAACCTTAACTTTAACTTTAACCATGCCTCTGGTGCAACCCACCCTAAGTGTAGTAACTAGTAACCCTTGGAATCGTAGAACACAGTAGAGACTAGAGAGTAGTAACTCTCTAGTCCTACTCTGTTCTACGATTCCACGGACAGACTGACACACTCAGACTTAACTTAATAATGCCCCTCTTTTTTGTCCGTGGTTTAAAATTAATGAGTTCAGACGATTATTAATTAAATTAATATTATAGGTTTTAAAATTAACTAAACGTGGGTAAAGTGAAAATGGTTGTTTCACATTAGAGTGTAGAGAGTGACATACGTGTTAATGGCCGCAATCAAAAGACTTTTCTTTCTCTTCACTTTTTAATAATAACTTGTACTTAATGAATAGTGTGACAAAAATATACGGCATTTTTGCTTAGCTCCAATAATTAAATACATATTATGTACTATCAGAGAAGTTGATTCCTATGCAAATCGGAGACCTAAGTAGTTTGGTTGCGTTACGTCAAACCCAGCTGGTCAGATCACAATTAACATTGAATTGACATATTCGACCAAATAACGTTGGTCTGTCAATTGCATAGGAATCAAATTCAACCTCGATGGTACTTCTTATTGTGGTCGATAGCTATACTCAAGTGTCATTACAGAAGAAATGAGCGAAAATTAAGGCGCTAAAAAGCGCGAATCGCAATTCGCAATACGGGTTGTGGGGCGGGGCGGTGGGGGGCGGTGAGGAGCGGCGGGGAGCGGTGCGGGGTCCGGGGGGGCGGTGCACCGGGACGTTGACTGTCTGGCTCCCGGCTGCGTTATCTGCAGTTGCCCTTCAGTACGATGCACCGTAACCCTCCACCACCCTACTGCGCCGGTCCAGAATAGCCTTTGACTCCACATAACCTCTAGTTTCGCGAGTCCAGCCAATGACTCCGAGTGGAATTTATCAAAAGTGAAATTAAGTTATATTATTTTTAATCATGATAATTGATAAGACAGGAATAAGCAGGGTGCTTAGACAAGTGGCATTCAGTTATCGAATATCTAATGTGTAGGACAATAACATTTTTGATACAAATCATCTTCGATAATTATTACGATTCTCAAAACTCAAAAACACGTTGATCGTTGAAGCTACTTTATATGAATACAAAAACAGTAAAATTGCAATTACAGTTACGTAAGTCATAAAATTATGAAAACCCAAAACAAATAAACACATCTACTGTTGAAACGACCTAATGTAATAATTTATGCAATTGCAACATATTTATCACTTACTCATTTTATTCATTCAGGTTTCTTTAGGTGGTACATATTTCTTTACCTACCAACCCAATGAGTAATATCATACAGTAAACTAAATCAGGCGTGTCCATTAAATCAAACTTGCTTGACGTCACACGCAACTCGAATGGGAGAATGTACAATAAAATGTTTAATTTTAAGATCATTAATGATTACACTGTACACACGTGCGGTTTAACACTGCATTATTTTGCGTCTTCAATTTAACTAAAATCTTAGAGTGCGTAAGCATGAAGATGGTCCACTACAGTGTCTGGCACAGAGTATCCCTTGGCCCACCCAAAAACGGATTTTTGTGTACCTTTAACACAAATGTTTTCGGTACACAGTCAGCAGTATTTCAAACCTATTATTATATGTCAAATAAAGAAATTTTTTTTTTTCAAATAAACTTTAGATCGGCAATTAGCTAAGCGGACTACTGTGTGTCACTTATACTGTGGTAATACCATCAGTGATAACAATGAGAGTGAGCTCGGCCCAGTGTACTGACATTGCCAAGGTCTGGTGACGAAGCTCTGTGGGTCAAACAGGACGATCATTTCTTTGACCCCCATTTTTCACATGTTTAGCGCTCGCGTGTTTTTGCATTGAGCTGGCTTATACAAATAAATGGTGGATTATAATATCATACTGTACAAATGACGCATACTGCCATGCCTGTTTAAAAAACAAAGTTATTAGGTTATTTGTACATTAAATATGAACATTTCATAATGTACTTATCGTGTGAATCTATTAAAGGATTTTAAATGGAAGAATTTATACATACATTTACGTAAGACGGCTTAATATGGTCGCTGTTCAAATTTTTTAAACGAAATACTACTTACATGTTTGATCTATTTATAATACTTAATTAATTGAAACATAAGTGGTACGTTTATAATTATAGCGATTGTTTAGTGAGTGTACGTACTTCTGTCGTACGCGGTACGTGATATTCCTTAGGGGTGAGATAGGTAGACTACACACAAAACACGTATACATCCATAACTCAGTTTATCAGTTGATCACTGTGTTATGTTATCAAAGATATATTATGATACGCGTGGAATACGAAAATGAGTAACCGATACTTTGATTCATCATTCATGGCTATACATTATGATGGTGAAGAATAAAGATGTACGAGTGTGTACGTAAATTATCTTATATATAAAATTCTCGTGTCACAATGTTAGGCCGCGTACTCCTCCGAAACGGCTTTACTGATTTTTACCAAATTTTATATGCATATTCAGTGGGTCTGAGAATCGGCTACGGGGTACTTTTTATATTGATAAGTGCATTTGTTGAATAAATGATAGTAAATTATTACAACTCGAGGCTGACGGCGACCATTGTTTGTGCGACGGGATAGCGATGGACGTTGTCATGCTGACATACTTATTCAGTCATTTCAATAAAATAATATGGGTGAAGTCAAAGATTTTTTTAGAATAAAATATCACTGAGCGAAATACTAATAATTTAGATGGCAAAACAATTTTTGCCGGGACAGCTAGTATTATCATACTATATCATATATCATCTTTTTCCAAAAATGCATTTCCACGTTTTTTTTCTACGAGTACCTACCGTTTCTTCTTGAGCCTATATTTAAACAGTAACTTTTTTATTATGTGCTTATATCCCATTTTTAGGAAAAAAAATACTTACCCACAAATTAATTACTATTTATTTGGGTTACATTTTTTTATGAAATAAGGGGGCAAACGAGCAAGCAGGTCACCTGATAGAAAGCAACTTCCGTCGCCCATGGACACTCGCAGCATCAGAAGAATGGAATAGGCTAATAATGGAGGGTAGGGAAGGGAATAGGGGAGGGTAGGGAAGGGAATTGGGTAGCGGATTGGGCCTCCGGTAAACCCACTCACTCGGCGAAACATAGAGCAAGCGCTGTTTCACGCCGGTTTTCTGTGAGAACGTGGTATTTCTCCGATCGAGTCGGCCCATTCGTGCCGAAGCATGGCTCTCCCACGTACTACATATTGATTACATCCGTGTTACATATATTATATCTTTAATTGATTGAATTTGACGACCTCTGTGGCTCAATTGGTTGAGTGTGTGGCAGCTCAAGCCGGGGGTCGCGGGTTCGAATCCCGCCGGCGGAACAAAAAGTTTTCAATGTTCCCGGGTCTGGATGTGTATTAAATATGTGTATCATATAATAAAAATCTTAAATATAAGCATAGTATAAAAGTATTAAATATATTTCCGTTGTCTGGTACCTGTAACACAAGTCCTTTAGGTACTTAGCACGGGGCCAGACTGACGTGGTGTGAAGCGTTCATAGATATTATTATTATTATTATTATTATTATTTAATAATAATTTAAGGTTAATAACTTCTAGTAAAACTATATTTGACTTTTAAACAATCGATTGTATAGAGGGTGCATTGAACTATTCGACTCACCTAGCCCTACACTCAAAGGTCGTGAACTTATCATACTGTAGCGAACTACATTATATCTCAACTCTGAAGACATGAAAAAAATATTTTATTTTATTTTTGTATCATAAAGCTTATTAAAGAGCTATTAATAATAATTTCAAGATAGTTTCTCTTTTTGAAGAAGCAGTTGAAGATCTCGATGGTCAGGATATACTTATAATATTACCACGTATTTGATATTTAGACGAAATCTTCATACAAAAATAATAACTTCATTAAGGTCCATGTCATGCTTTAAATGTTAAAATGGCCCAATCGAAATGCCCCAGAAAATTACTAAAGACGCCCCATTTTTTGGACTCGCTTTTCCGCGATTACCATGTCTATGAATAATAGACACGTCTACAAGCAAGCATAGCATTGTATCGTGTAAGCTCTGAAAAAATATTACAAAATACATATTACAACAAAAGCTACTAGCAAGTAGCTTAGTATCTGAGGTATTTTCAGCGAATCAAAATAAAAGTGATTTAACTCCTGTCAATAAACCTCGGGTAACAGTCAATCAATACCTTTTGAGATGCTGGGCGAAGTGGCAATTGGCAAAGTGGGCGAAACACGATCAAGGTTTAGGGCCGACCTTGGTGTCGTCCTTCGCCGTGTCAACGACAGCCCGCGCGTGCACGCCTCCCTTCGGCCCTATAACCTTCAATTTTCGCCAAACTTCGTCCTCGATCAAAAGGGATCGCCAAGGACAACGAATCCGTACAAATGATTGCCAAGGATTTCCTTTTGTGTTATATTGCGAATCAGTGTGTTTTCATTATTTACTTATTATTATTTATTGTTAGTCTTGCTGTGTTTTTGCCTTTTTTTCTTGCTGCTATAATGGGATAATAACACAGGTGTCATTTAAACGAGCATATTAAGTGGTCCGAGCTTTTAATAACGGTTATCGATTAAGTAAGCTTAGCCTTTTGCCACACTACACCTATTAAAAAGCAATAAAGCTTTTTTTAAAGGCTTTGAATATAAATGGCCCTAAGTAGTTTCGGAGCAGATAGAATCAACATTTAATACTATGGTATTGTTATAATATATTTAGTCAGATGCATTCGGTTAAAAGAATTGTGTTTAAATGGTGTGCGCGGTGGTGAGGCGGGGAGGGGGCCAGGCGGGGGTAGGCGAGGGGGGGGGGGATAGGGAACGAGGGCGACGACTGGCACCTAAAGTCCGACATTGAGATACCCTTGCAAGGGCATTCCACTGCTGCAGTGCTCAAGGCTCGGAGGGTCGAGAGTCGAGACTCAACCGCGATCTATATTCCGCGCAGACGTGCGCCGATTATCTAAATTAAACGGTCGCGCTACCATCTTATTAGTGTAGGTTTTAATTGAACGATGCTTAATTTGATGTGCGGCTCTGTTATCTACAGTGTACTAAAACGCTTAGTAGATCTTTGTTACAGGGACGTTAATTTCTGAAAATCAACTTTTATTTACTTAACTGAATATTACTATCTACCTGCACTGTTTCAAAGTACTTACACTATATTTAATTTTTAAGTTGACCTACCTGTAAATTTAATAATTTCATAGGTTAATTTTTAGTACACGCGATATCAAAACGTGAACATTGAACATAGAATACTAGAACATAATATAATTAGTCTGTTTACGCTGGACAGGTTATATAAATACAGGTGGTAGGTTGCTGCTTAGGCGGGCCGAGGGAAGATGACACTTAATTATAAATGCTAATACTCTTTTGAGTGCTAATATGATAAGTACAAGGTTTTTTATGTACTTGTTGATACAGGTGAATTCTAAACTCCTCGATTACATTTTACAAGTAACTTAATTCTTGCCCTACTACGAAAGCTCGCAAAGGACAATAATTGTGTTACTTTTAATATTTTGAAACTTATTTCTGTTGTAAGTACATCGTATTTAAATTTTCAGCGGTCTTACTTTACCCAAAAAATGTACGGAAATATGCATACAATGTAGTTATTATTAATTGACTGTAAATATTATCTTGTATTGATTATTTATTATGGGCATTAAAAAAATACCACTTCCACACTTTTACCGTAACATATTTTTATACCCATTAAAAAGTTATGGTGGGATATAATCCTTGCATCCTGGGGAAGAAATACACGTCTAGCCGGTGCATATTGATCGGCCGAGGTCGCGACGGCACACTCTCACACCGAAACTGCACGATAATGACGATAAACTTTTATTGGCTACTCGTGATTTCAAATTATAGTCGTCTGGCTAGACCGCCGATTAGAGATGTTACTGACAGACATTGTATTTTCAAGGCAGCATCAAAGCGAAGCATTAGCAACTTGTACAGTTGCTGATAAAAAATATCTTGAGTTCAAAGAAAAATGACTTGAATGAAACAATTGGTCCTACATGAAATCTAATCGTCTTAAGTATCCTGGTATAAATTCATAGAACAGATTATCTATAATAATACTACGATTCTCTATAATATAACTTTTGAGAAGAGCTTGTCTTGCTAAAGTGAAGGTTCCATTGCGTTTGTCAAATGCTTGTTACACAATCAAGAGTAGCAGATTACAGGAGAGCAGGTTAGGGCTCATAACTTGTAGGTGTTTCCTGTTAATTTTGAAATGTGATCCTTGAACTTATGATATGATCCTTCTGCGGTGTAAAAAGTTTGGTTAACGCATAAATGTGCATGGTTCGCGCATGCGGCTTGCGGACACCCCTGTCCCAGTACCCTCGGCTGCGGGACCCGACGGCGGGACGGCGGGACACCGGGACTTTCACTCAGCCCGACGTGACTGCAAACTGCTAATGCACACGCAATCCACCCCTTAACGCATTTCCGACTGCCACTGCGCCGTCACCACCCAAAAATGTTGATTAGCTCGCATTTAAATGATTATAATTTTCTTAATTGTTCTTTTTAACTTACCCTATGCACCCTATGCGTGTGCTGAGTATTTTAATTGTATGTTTTTACGGAGAAAATCAACTCACAGAAAAAATAGACTATGTTGCTATGGAATGCTCCAATATCAAAAAATATTAATAACCTTATTCAGTTATGTTATTAACCTTTTATAAACCGCACATTATGCCTATAAAAATAGAAAATTCAAAGGCTTCATTGAGTGTCACCAAAATAATGACGGGCGGGGTAGGGCGGGGGCGGCCGTGAGTCGGTGGCAGTGACCCGCTGCCGCCCCCGCCCACCCCAGACGCCGATAATGCAAGCAGCCGTGAAAATCTATTTTGGCTGCACATTTTGTATACGCAGTGTAATACGAGCATGTGCAAAAAACGTAAGTTATGTATCAGTAGGCTATCTTTTTAAATTATACTGCAATTATCGTCATTAGTGAAGCGTGAGAATCATAGTCGCATGATGAAAATATATTTTATGATGTAGAGTGTGTTCATTTGTCTGAATACTGAACCTATTTTGATGAAATTGGATATAAATATAGTCCCAGAAAAAGACATCAAGAACTGTCGATTTTACAACAGTTCTCACGCGGTTAACTAATTACAGCGAACGAAGTTGCGGGCAGTGTCTAGGACATTTTTTTTAATAATCAAAATGTCCTCGATCGTATAGCGATAGTAAGATTGATCCACGATAATCTCACATTTTTCTCCAGGCGTCAATTACGTGTCGAACACCTTTGCAATTAATTGCAGAGTCTATCATAGAGACTACTTAGCGATTACATGATTATCGCCTAGATTATAACTTCATTACGCACGAACACGATCGATATTTTATACATTTGCATATTCTATATTCTGATTAGAATTAGTCAGTAACCTAATTCTGCTAATTTAATCCGAATTTATACAACTTCGATTCTATGAAACAGCTAAAATATAGTGTTTTCTTTATCTTATATCTTTAAACGAGCAATTCTTCGAGCGATAAATTGATCTAGCTAGGAATCATTTTTAGAAAATGTCATTTTATTCGTGTTTTATCGAATACCGAGCAAAGCTCGGTCAAATAGCTAGTTATTATTAAAGACACGTCAAAAGACTGAGTTTTGTAGTTTTTACAAATCAGAATGCGTTTGATGTCGGTTTGTCATTGTATGAGACTACAATTTTGTTTTTACACCTAGACTGTGAAACTGAAAGAAAATTTTATCACTCCGAGATTAAATTAAAATCGAATCAAAGCTATAATATATTTTTATTATTACACGGAGACCACAATATCTAAACCGGGTCTGACGGTCGCACTCAGAGACATATTGTAATTAAGAGTTTGACAGATAATTTTCGGGGCTTGTGTCATAATCTTCATTAATTGTTTACAGTTAAGAAAGCGACTAACCCCAAAAATCAAACATCGTCCTTCTCTCTTCACATTCACGCCCGTCTTCCATATGCCAGGTGAAAAAGAACGACGCGGATTCATCGCCAAATTAGTTTTGTCTCAATAACTCGATAAATATACAACATTTTAAAAATCTCGATCTCTCCATGATAGAATTTTATACAATGTGTTAAAATATTAACTTAGTTCAATGCACGCTTATGGCAATAAATGAAAAATTCGTGAAAATTACATGCATCTTTATGATTTTTTTCTATCGAGAAAATTTTAAGATATCGTGTTTTTGCTCAGATCGAATTCTCGGAAATATAATGTAGTATCTAATTTTAGAAAATGAAACAATTCGGGGCTTATTTTCAAGTATAAAAATGAGTTATAAAGTCGACATTTTAGGATTAGTCGCCCCCTTAATATTCGTCTCTGAGTGCGTCGTATCTCTACGATACGACGTCGTCAACGTGGAACGGAGCGGTAACGTGGCAGGATACGTTGAGGTGACGTGTCAATTTACGTCTGAATGCACGTCTTTTTCTTCTCTTTCTCCGTTTTTAACAATAGCAAAAGCAGAATACGTTTTGTATATGCGGTCCAAATCTAGATTAGTAGTGAAGAATGTAGCAGTTTTACAAGACATGGCGACGTACAATGCTATATCGTGATGTGCATTTTACGTAACGCTAACGTAAATTTGTACGTTACGTCAACGTATCTTGCCACGTTATCGCACCGTTCCAAGTTGACGACGTCGTGAGGTGGAGTTGTGGACAGGCTCTAGGCCCTAAGCTATGCATGTTAGCGGAATCGGGGTATCGCGATAGCTATTAGCTGCGTGTACTATCTCCGTGTGATATAGAATTGTAGTTCATGTCGTATCTGCTATCGAGATGGTTATCTGTCGAGCGTGCCTCGGCACAAGGCGGTCGGCGCTCGCACTTTGACGCGGAAGAGATAACAATGTATGAATTAAACTGTTAGTATGCAAATAGATATGTAATTACGTAATGTTTTATATTTTACTATGTGTTGTAAGTACACTATTGTCACTGTATTTAAATAATAGTAAGATCTTTAGTCAAGATTTTTTTTATAAAGTTATTGTGTGGTCGCATGCAATACGGTATAAAAAATTTCATGTGGCTTAGTGGTATCTTAAATGTCAAGTCGAAATGAACGAATTCATCATGGCTAAGGGCTCAGACTATTTTACTCCCACAGTAGCGTGGAATCCATCGTAATAAGCGCTATGTAGAATCCACGGGCGTGCGACATTGTAGCGTCGCGTCGGCCAATGACAGTGAAATCAATATTTCACTTATGTACTGATATGTGGGTCTCAACTCTCAACTCTCAACAGACCAGCCTGCCTAGCATACGCCAACGAGATATCTCGCTCTCGAGATAATTAAAAACTACTTGTCTCATAATGTCAAAATCTCGACATTATCTCGACAAAACTCTATTAAAATGTGTTATTTCGATGATAGATCTACGCGAGAAAAAAATGTTTGTCATGCTAGGGTCAATAGAGATGAAGAGACAACCTATCAAACATCGAGAAAACAACGAGAAATGTAGAGTGAGATATCCCGTTGGCGTATGCTAGGCAGGCATGACTCAACATGTATATGAAAATAAACTTAAGGATAACAAGCTTTTTTTCAATATTGCCGTTATCTTAGTTTTACCGAAACTTTACGCCTATGTCTTTACCCTTCATTACTTAGAGACTTATAACTCATAGTCATAAGTCATGGCGCATATCCAATTTCATCAAAACAGTTTTTCATCATCATCATCATCATAGCAGCCTATAGTCGTCCACTGCTGGACATAGGCCTCTCTCAATGAACGCCAAGATGAGGGCTAAGTCACATGTAAACAGTTTTTAGGAGGTGAATATATAGACATACATATTTATTATTGGTACGGGTATAACTAATTATTGTTATTTCAAATGCGAGTACTTACTAGTTGCTACGTAAATCACGGCTTAAAACTGATAAAATGAACTGCTGACTGAATATGAATCTGATTGTTGCGTGACAATATCACGTAGCTGCGTCACAAACATACTGTCATGTTCATTATAATTTTATGATTTTAGCCTTTTTTATGTAGGTAATATTTTCACTCCATAACTTGATATTATGTTTTTATGTAATGAATTTTGAATCATTGTAAGTGGGATAATATTTCCCCGATAATTCTTCATTAAAGTAAATTCAATGCTTATATGTTTCAAAATCAATATAATAAGTAATAACAGACATATTTGGGCAATAATAATAGCAGAAAATATTATTTTTACCATTTTATGAAATCGTTAAATAGGATAGTGTTCTACCTAAACTTTATTATTTAACGAGCTTTTGCCCGCGGCTTCGCTCGCGTTAAGAAGTATTATTATATAATAAGCGTAACATATATAATATATATGTTACGCTCAAAGACCGAAATCGCTCAATGAGCGAAAAATGGCTCACAACGCGTTGTGGTCACAGTGAAACATTCACGACGCGAAATTCGCGTCGTGGCTCTAATGAAAACGGCCACGACGCGTTCTGGCAATCACAAAAAGACCATAACGCGAAATTCGTGTCGTGGCTGATATGCTACTCGTTTTTCTTGATTTGTTCTTGATTGATTAATCGTCCATAGGTATGGAAGATCATATTTGAATTACCAAGCGTACTACAAAATATTTTTTCTTTTACTAGATCACTGCATAACGTGTTTATCATTATTATTTATAAAATATCCATAATTCCATACTACACGTACTAATATTATTACTGTATGTCAGGCGCAACGTAGTTGCGGGCATCAACTAGTACATTAGTAGTATATATTTAAATTATATAAATAAAAATAATGCTAAATTTTTATAATTTATTAAGATCAGATTACCTTATATTAAAAAAAAAAACAACAAACAATAACACGTTGCGCCAGACAGACAGTAATAATATTAGCACGGATATTATGGAACTATGGATATTTTCAAATAATAATGAAAAACACGTTATGCAGTGATTTAGTACACAGAGTACTTTATAATATACTATTTAGTAAAAGAAATATATAAATAGCTATGGACGATTAATCAATCAAGAACAAATCAAGAAAAACGAATAGCATATCAGCCACGACACGAATTTCGCGTTATGGTCTTTTTGTGATTTCCAGAACGCGTCGTGGCCGTTTTCATTAGAGCCACAACACGAATTTCGCGTCGTGGCTGTTTCACTGTGACCACAACGCGTTGTGAGCCATTTTTTCGCTCATTGAGCGATTTCGGTCTTTGAGCGTAACATATACAAACTTTCATACCCTATTTTAACCCCTGAGGTGGAATTGATCAAAATCCTTTCTTAGCGGATGCCTACATCATAATATCTACCTGCATGCCAAATTTCAGCCCGATCGGTCCAGTGGTTTGGGCTGTGCGTTGATAGATCACCATGTCAGTCAGTCACCTTTGAGTTTTATATATATTATATAGATAGATTAAGAATTTAGAATTGTTTGAAATTCTCAACAAATAATACAAGTAGCATATTTTATACATTTATTCGTATTCGTAAATTTATTTTATTTTATTATTCGTAACAATGTAACGAGTATAATATTGTGTGAATCAATCACGGAAGAGCTCGGTGCGGGCGCGAAGGTTACGCGAATAAAATTCGCACTGATACAATTATTGTGCTGACGAGCCAAGCCGCCTCACGTAGAACTATGACATACTGGCTTCCTTTCCCAAGGCCATCCTTCAGTACAATGTGACTACTGACTATGTTATAAACATGTAACAATTACACGTAATAGCTAAGTATCTACGATGAAGTGATTTTTCTAGAACCACTATATTATGATGTACTCGCATAGAGAAAATAATAACTGGTCTGTGGTACACACAAAAATATACCGAGCCCCGCAAGTCGTAGCAGGATTAATTTATCAAGCGGCAAGCCCCATACGCTCACCGGTGAACGAGACACAATAGAATATCTATCGTGTGATGGTCTCGTTTTCCCACGATCGACGGGTTATATTTCTATTAATTATGTTTTCATTTGAGATATGAAAATGATACTCTTTATATATTGATAATGAAAAAATGATAACTTTAATAAAGTGTAATAATTTAACAAGTTCATGCGGAGCATTGCACTCGATAGGTCAGAATTTAAGGTTAAAGTTAACGTGTTTGTGCAGCGGGCGGCGGGCGGCGGGCCCTGGGCGGGCGGTGCATACCTGGGGCGGGGGCGGGGGCCGCTGCAGATTCACTTTCGTCCGGCCGCGGCCGTCGGCGCGCCAGTAGGAGAAAGTTGGCCGCGGCGAGCGAACGATCCGCGAGTGTGGCGGCGCGCTGCCGCTCGTACATCGCGTACTATACTCCCGCGTACTACGCTGCCGTGCACTTTTGCGCTTGTGACTTTGATACTGATATATTATTTGTGAAAACTTTTTTATCGAACTCGAGTGAAGATGCAGTGCTACCCGAAGCTGTCGCCGAAGCGGGAGCCGCCGGAGCACTACGAGATGGAGATGATGAGCGCGAGGCGGTTGGAGCTGCCGGCACCCCCGGGCAAGGAGTTCCGGGCTCCGGGCCTGCTGCCGCCGCCGCCGCCGCACTCCGTCATCCAGTGCATGCGCCCGCCCCCGCCCCCGCCGCCTCCGCCGCGCCTGCACAAGCCTCCGACCTTCGAGGAGCCCTCCAGCTCCATCCCCGATCTAGGTGAGTGAAATTTTATGGCAGCTGCTCGTGACCAAATAGCAATGCACGGTAGGCACTAAAGGTTATTCCGGTGTTCGTCCAAAGCATGTTCCGGTGTTACTTAAGTTTAAATTATTCCCAAAATATAAATTGAGATAACATTACTGATCTTAATAGTAAAGCTTATTTGCTGTTCGGTTGGAACGTGGGAGCTGGAATTGTTTATTTACATTTATTATACAATTTAATAGCAATAAAAATTATGTAGATTTAGACATTTAATTTTTTTGTTATTGGGCGCGGATGATCCAGTATTTAATAATAGCCGCAAGATCATGGCCAATGTCAAGGCCGGCGGCTCCTCGCAAGGTTGAGACAACTCGCTCCGAAATATTATACACTCACTATATCCGAAAGAAGAGCGGTTTCGAATTTTACAGAACCATAAACACTGTAAACTGTATTTACTTTTGATTATTATGATTCTTATGATGGCACAATAATACTTAGTATATTTTTTAAAAATATACTTTTGGTATAAATTATAGTATACTGTATTATATTTTACTTCATAATGGGAATCTTCGATTATTTTAAATCGCATTCTAAAATTCTGCACAGACTGCACTGATACTTATCGACATCTTTATGTAAAAGATTTGCTCTCCAGAAGTATGTGATGATGAAATAAAAATAGCAATTGATCAACAAAGGAACGACCTTGGCGACAAGAAATATGTGTCATAAACAGTCGTTAATCTATGAATCAGTCGTAAAACCTCTATAATAATTGTATAGATATGAGCTATACCATGGAACGAAGGTCTTTTAATATCGAGAAATAAGTATATTATGGTAGACCGTGGTAGACCGGTTTTTCATGAATAACTAAAGAGGTCCTTAAATGATTTTGAGGTACTGTAGATTTAATATTTTAAATAAAATGTAACGATTTATTTCTACGAGGACAAACAAGGTTGGCCTCAGAGCACACGACGAAAGAATTTTGGGTACCACAGACGATTTCAGGAGTCGCTTACATCCAGAAATCTTGTTTATTTATTATCTTAGATGCAAAAATAAGCAAGCATCCAATGCACATAGGAAGGAGGGTCGATACTTAAAGTATCCCTTTGCAACTTAAATTTAGGAGGGATGAACATACCCTTTATAAACATTCTACTAAGATGATGTTATCGCAAAGCTGTCGCAAGGGGAAAAATTGTTAATATATTTCTTTTCATGTCGAAGGAATTATTTTTTTGAGAAGGCAAAGACGTTTCGTTTACAGGGGAGACAAATCCGTTTTAAAAAAAAATAACGGCAGGAGAAAAAAAAGTAACAAAAAAAATCCAAACAGGATTTTTTTTTGTCGTGAAGGAGGTTCCGCAAAAATTGTTTTGACAATGAAACGTAACAATAGATAAGATAATAATATTGTACAATGTTATGAGGAAATTACAGATGACCTACACTGGGTCATTACTAATCATATACAAATTGATGTCAGATAAGATTATACTTACGAAGGTGTGTATATTCTTGTATAACAAGTAACAACACATCTGTATATTATATTGAATGCTCATACAAAATACTTAATGAATACAAGTATTTTATATGAGCTTTATTTTTTGTGCTTTGTTATACGGTATGTATAATAAAGCATAAAAATATACCAGCACTACCAGCTAACCTAATGGCCAGTTCTATGACAAAATATGACCGCAACTTATACGACTGGTACCGACTTCAAAATTATGTAGATTGAGAACAGAAAGACAGAGTACAGAATAAGAGTTACACATTTAATACTTTTTAGTTCATTTAAGAATTACTATTGTCTTTACATTGGAAGTCGGTTTTAATTTTTTGTTTAAAAAAATATTTTTACTCTTTTTAGTTATCCTTAAGGTTTTCTATACACTTTTGGTGTTTTAAATTAATAGACAAACTGCAGAATAATGATCAAAAACATCAGTCTCGATCCATAAGACTACGAAAAGTACCAATAATAGGGTCATAACTCATAATGTGATGATGCATGGTGTAGTGATGATGATGATGTTCTTTAAATAACGCCGAAACTCTCAAGCACGTATCTATAAGGAATCAGGAGTTCTGTTCAGCACCTTCAGAACCGTGGTATACCATGGTGCAAAATCTTACTTTTTGGTAGCATATGATCAACGAATTAAACATCACATAACATTAAAATAACTATATTTAAATGTTCCCATTTGAATTTCAAGGAGTCCCCTCGATTATTCATGGTTCCCATCATCAGAGCACCACTTTTGTGAACATGGTACCAACACGGAACAATGCCATGTATAACAAAAGAAAAATGTTGAAAATCGGTTCACAAACGGCGGAGTAATCGTTGAACATACATAAAAAAACCACAGCCGAACGTATAACCTCCTCCTTTTTGGAAATCGGTTGAAAATCTTATTACCAAGGGGGATTTTAATAACCAACAAATTATACGAGATAACAATATATGCCGTTATTTATTAGTGTCCGAGGTTTCAATGACAAACATTAACCTTCACATATTGGCTGCGTGTTGCGACCCTGAGTAGGCTTCATGTTTTATGACGTTTCGGGGAAGAATTCAGTCTAATTAGCGAATCGGCGATAAACATCGAATCATTAGCGATGTCCTTCGTGATACAATACGTGGCATAGCCGCCATTATTGTACAATCGTTAACAATATTGTGACCCTGACCATAGATATACTTCCTAGTTCGGAAAATTGTAACGGTTATACCTTCCGGGTGATGACGATGATGAAGGTCGCAACACGAGCTAGTTATCATTGCGATACATGCATATACACTTACGTATATAAAGTATAAAAAAACTACTTCAGATACATTAGAAAAAATAAAAATAAAACTTTTTCAAGAAGCATTTTAGGGTTAAGAGTTAAAAAATAAGTACATTTTTGATAATTAACTAGATGTCCCGGCGAACTTCGTATCACTTAAACCTTCCCTGGACTTCCACAATCATTTTAAGACTAAAATTAGCCAAATCGGTCCAGCCGTTATCGAATTATAGCGTTATCAACACAATAAACAGATAAAAGAAAAATAATTAAAGGGACTTATATAATACTGATCGACATTCACTTGGAAGTTCGTTTGATCATGTATAAATAACTAAAATAGGCTTGTTTTTTTTATTACAAAAAAACATACAAGCTTAGGTAGAGTTCCTAAAGTAGAGCAGGTTCTCTTAGCTTAGATAAACGGTGTTTTGCAATTAGTTGTATGTTCAAGAAGCAGCAGTTTAATGAAAATAAAATTATCTTAAATTAGCTAAATGGTTAAAAAATACTAATCACCGCACTTATCTAGTATTATTATGATTAATCATCTACTTAACTTTAATTTAGTTTACTTCTTATCCCTTTAACATTTATTTAAATTACGATCCTTCTCAAAATGTTTTACCGTGATTCGCAAGATAAAGATCGTGTAGGTGGCAGACGGATTCATTTAACAAATGCGTCAACAAACGGACAAAAAACGTCTTTTTAACTTTGTATGTTCGTCCTTAGATGTTACAATAGATGACCTCTGCGTACTGTGCAGTCCTCACGTAAATTATATGTGTCTTACTGAACTATTATACAGCATACTATTATATAACATAACACTTATAATATACTTGTTATATACCTAACGCCTCCGTGGTCCAGTGGTTCAGAGCTCGGCTCTTGACTCGAAGGTCGTGGGTTCGATTCGTTGGAAACATGTTATTTCCAAGTTTGGTTAGGATAATGCAGGCTGATCACCTGATTGTCTGACAAGTAAGATGATCCGTGCGTCGGATGGGCATGTAAAAAGTCAGTCCTGCGCCTGATCTCTCGCCAGTCGTGTCGTGGGTTATGAGAGTTAAGGAATAGAGAGTGCTCTTGTGTACTGCGCACACACTTACAGTACACACTTGGGCACTATAAAAATTACTCCTGCGTAGCTGGCCTGGTTTCAATGAAACCGGCCACCGTCACCGAAACCGGTGTGGGAGCTATTATTATAAACCTAACTCCCTCTAGTGATGTTTCGGTATGAGAACTTAAAGAAAAATGCCTTTTATACTTATAATACTAGATGACGCCCGCAACTCCGTTGCGCCAAAATTCGTTTATCGCGCGGGAACTTTACATTTTTCCGGGATAAAAAGTATCCTATGTCGTTTACCGGGACTCAAAGTATCTCTATTCAAAATTTCAGCAAACTCGGTTCAGCTGTTTGGGCGTGAAGAGGTAACAGACAGACAGACGGACAGACACACTTTCGCATTTATAATATTAGTATGGAAGTATGGATTATAAATGGTCTGCTACCTCGACTTCGCGCTAAAATTGTTGAAATGATTTTTTTTCGCTCCACTCGCAAGGAACGCGAGTAGTTATTTTGCTGCAATATAAAGTAACCCTTAATTTAGTAAATTCATATTAAGTCTATTTAATAGTAATTATAAAAATAAACATAAAATCTCTTTAAAGAAGTATAATAAAGTAATAAAGATGAAAAACTTCTTTTGGAGTTAAAGTGTAAAGTTCCATGATATACATTTCTGTTACATGACGTCAGTGAATATTTTGTTTTCCTCACGTGTATTTTTACTATTTTTATCAAGTAAATGCCACTTCACCTACGTATATATAGGTTTTTGTTCTTTTTGCAGCTTTCAGTATGCCGCATAATGATTGAGCTGACCGCTAAGAAAGAGTAAAATATATTTATAACGGTTAAATATTCACCGAAATTTGATACGCTTAATGGTATCAGTAACATAAATATGTAATTTGAAAACTTTGAATAAAATTCATACTGCATATCCTATAAATTCTGCTACTTGTTATAAAATTAAGATACAACATTTAGCCCGAATGACAAAATGACATAACACCTAAACATGTTGTTGCCCGTACTTGACCATTGTTCTGTGTGCACGTTTGTGTAAAATGTACATAAACGTGCTAATATTATTTTTGCGAAGATTAGATAAATACGGCAAGGTCAGAGCGACGAACGCGGTGACGCCGCGTCACTCGTGTCATTGAGGTCACTGTGACATTGGGCCGATAGTGACAAAATAATAGTCGTATCTTATCTGCCAATGTCAAAGCAGACGCAGGTGCCCGCGACCCTATCACCCTACACCCTTGGAGCGACTACACCGTCCGACAGATTAACACATTGTGCTTTCTAATTGCAGCTCTAAGGGCCCTTCCACGTCGTTTCTGATGCGCTCGTCATCTGCGCGTTTTCATCGCGTTTTGTTTTGGCAGATATTACACGTTTTTGACGCAAAGGAAATGCGCGTTTGTATCGATACAAACGCAAGATAAACGCTTATGAAGCGCTATTATAACACGCGTTTGTATCGATACAGACGCAAGTTGAAACGCGCTGTACTGTGGTCATATACACAACGCGACACGAACTCGATATAAACGCGATACAGACACGATACAAGCGCGCAGCACGTCCTAGTTGCGCTCGAAAATCGTGGCGTTTGTATCGATACAAAAAATATAGGATCATATGTAAAGGTTAAAACGTGTTGGTTTCCTTGCGTTTGCTGAGCGTTCAACTTGCTTTTGTATCGATACAAACAAGCGTAAAAAAACGTCGTGTGGAAGGGCCCTAATGCGCACTATTCGGTATAATGCTCAACGATGAATGTTTCAACTACAGTAACGTTACGCACAATCAAGCACTGTCAAACTAATCACGTTCCAATTAAGCATTAGCACACCTCGGCATTGTGCGGCATGGAGTCGCATTATGCTCTACAATAATTGGAAAACATACACTAATAACCAATTTACAAGTTGACTGGAAGGTTTCCATCTGCTCGATCATCGACGAGACTGTTTGTCATTGGTATAAATAGCATCATTTATTACGGACCAATCGTTTTTGTTTCAGTCGTTTCAAAGGCAAATTACGTGTTTTGGCAAATGTAGAGCCCGCGCTACATTTTCTTGCAAATTGTGAAAACACCGGAAATGTCAATAGCCGACCTTGTTTTTAAGCTTATGTGGCTAGGCCTAAGACATTCTGGAAAGGATTTACATTGATAGTAGTAGGCAAACAGTTCGCACACATTGTCAACAGAGCGAGATTGCACATGTAGTAGTGCGTTATCACTGTAGCCTTCTGCAAGAGCAAATTACTTCCTAGTGATACGGTGATACGAAATTGTCGTCGAATGTTTTGACGATTCCAAAATATGTTTTCGTTTGATAAAGTCGAGCCTGCAATTACTGAGTTGATTTTAAAATTAATTGGTCCGCCAACATACCCTTGAAATGTAAAAACAGTCATGTTTAATCAATATAGCTTAAAGGGTTACTGCGATAGCTCTATTTTTAATAACAATATTATCGATAATGTTTAAAAAATAAAATGCATGATATGATACAGGTTTAATAAATCATCCATACGTTTATATTTTGAATGCAATGTGTACGTGTTTGTCCGTGTGCTTTTCACGTTAAAGCCATTGATAAAATTTGGAATGAAAATACATTGAGTCTCGGGATATTGTGATAGCTTATATAGCAAATAAATGGACTCAAAGTTATGATCGGGTAAATTTTTACATTACACATAGTACGAAAAATATTTACGACCTAATCTAAAAAGTTAAATTCCTAATAGCCGTGGTGTTCTAACAATGATAATGATAATTGCTAATAATATTTAAGAACTATATAATGAACATCCTGGTAATTAACAAATCACGATTCGCAAAAAATCTCAAACGGCACCTTTTAGTAAATTTAGTTGGTACCACTGGAAGGCTAGAAAAGGCTCGCATTATAGTGGCAGAGCAGCGCGGATGTATCGCTCAGCATCACATTTATATAATCAAGCAGATATACATAGGGAAGTGGGCCGGCAACCTTGTCGGAGGTCGCGACGTCACTCGCACTTCGATACATAAATAATTGTTTCGCAGCAAACAGACGGCTTATATTTTATTGTTATTGTACGGTAAATACAGGTTTCTTCCGTATACATGTTGTGATGTAAAATCTAGTACTTGATATATTGACATAATTGTAAGGTATAATTACAGTAAGGAGTACTCAAAGATGATAAGTACAATAACAAATACTTTGTTCGCACTCACAGTGGGCAACAAATTTCAATCGAAATGGTAAGTCAATTGCTTAAGAAAGTACCATTCGATTCGACTTTAGTCCCTAAACACCCTTAAATCCTAACGCGAACACACTAATCACTATAGATTAAACGGAAGCAAACAAACAACAATTTGATACACTCAAATGTCCATTAATCGGTGCGAATTAGGAGAAATTAAGCGGAATCGTGTACCAGACCCCTTCGACCCCCCGGCACCCCCAGACACCCGTGTGACCCCCACCCACCCCTCATTAATATGACCGAGCAAGGGGTCACGGCCGTCTATATACTTAACCTTGCTCAATTTTATATTTGTATTTAAATTAAGGACGCTAATGGAATTTTTATGAAATTACGAGCGAAAGGGAAAGAAAGCTCTACTTTTGGTTAAAGATTTACACAAAAAATCCTTACCCTCGCTGCGTATTTCTAGCATGTCATATAAAACAAAAGACATATTACTTACATTTCGTGATATTACAAAAGACGCCTTCTTATTTAAATATTTGTTGTATATCCATTGCTTACAAAGTTACAACAGCTCACACCATATAACAAACAGATAAATTAATACTACTTCCTAGAAATCCTGGAACATTCTAGTCCAGGAGTTTCTAAACTTTTAAGATAATAAAATAATATCTATACTAATATTATAATTCTGCAGAGTTTGTTAGTTAGTTTGTTTGTTTGTTTGTTTGAACGCGCTAATCTCAGGAACTACTGGTCCGATTTGAAAAATTCTTTCAGTGTTAGATAGCCCAGTTATCGAAGAAGGCTATAGGCTATATTTATCACGCTAAGACTAATAGGAACGAAGAAATAGAGGAAAATGTGGAAAAAACGGGGAGAAATTTTTTGAAAGGGCTTATTTGAACGCGCTAATCTCAGGAACTACTGGTCCGATTTGAAAAATTCTTTCAGTGTTAGATAGCCCATTTATCGAGGAAGGCCATAAACTATATTTTATTATTCAACGACTAATAGGAGCGAAGAAATAGAGGAAAATGTGGAAAAAACGGGGGAAATTATATGATTATTATCTTAAGATTCTTAAGAACTACTGGAGCAATTTTATGTTACTTGGCAAACATGAAGAATAGACCACGTTAAGGGACATAGCCTATTTTTTTTGCGGAAAAATTCAAATTCAAATTGTTTATTTCGGACATGGTCCATATTATAAAATGTACGGTCGCATGAAATTCCTAAATTACGCAAGGGAAGCCGCGCGGAACATCTATCTATACATCTATACATATAAATAAAATTGGAGTGTCTGTTTGTAATATTGAAAGAACCGTTTTTTACTACATGCATATGAATGTATGTAGGGTACGTACACCAAAACAATATTTTTTACAATTTTTGTCTGTATGTCTGTCTGTCTGTCTGTTTGTTCCGGCTAATATCTGAAACGGCTGGAGCTATTTTGCCGGGATGTAGGAAGGGTTAACTTATATACATATTCTTATTCTTATAACTTAGGCTACTTTTTAACCGACTTCCAAAAAGGAGGAGGTTATATTTTAATATATTAAAATATTTACAAATTGAATTTTTTACAAAATAATCCTATAATTATGTACTTACTTATTATTAATATTCTATAATTACGCAACTAAAAAATATAAAATTAAATAACCTTTAGGTCCTAGGCCATTTTAAGTTATTAAAACTTCAATAACTTTTAATAACTTAAAATGGCCAGCGCCGTTTTACCGCTCTTTACCGCAGCATTAGGCCTCACGTTGGGCGCCAGTGTCACCGCGCTCACCTTTTATTTGATATCTTTAGGGGCACAGGGACCTACCCCCTGACTAAGTTAATAACTAGTTTCATCGAACTAAAACACAGCTGAAGATGAAGATATCATGATGATATAATGTAGCAGTACTAAAATAAAATAAGACTAAAACCCTGAAAGACTGGAACCGTGTTCGGGAATCCCTGTTGTAACAAAGTATCTTCTAAAGCAGCTCACAATTTTATACGTGGGAGAGCCATGCTTCGGCACGAATGGGCTGGCTCGACCGGAGAAATACCACGTTCTCACAGAAAACCGGCGTGAAACATCGCTTGCGCTGTTTCACGCCGAGTGAGTGAGTTTACCGGATGCCCAATCCCCTACCCTATTTCCTTCCCTACCCTCCCCTATTCTCTTCCCTTCCCTTTCCATCCCTACCCTCCCCTGTTACCCTATTCCCTCTTAAAAGGCCGCCAACGCACCTGCAGCTCTTCTGATGCTGCGAGTGTCCATGGGCGACGGAAGTTGCTTTCCATCAGGTGACCCGTTTGCTCGTTTGCCCCCTTATTTCATAAAAAAAACAAAGCTCTGCGAGGCTACACACGGTCAATGTCAGAGTCAGGGAGCGGTGGGCGCGCGACATTCGTTTATTTTTAGAAAACAAGGAAAAACGCTGAAGGGTCACCTTAACTTTCCTTTATTTGGTCGTTATCGATTAACGTCTTGTTGTACTAAACGCCCCGGGCTAATGAAGGTTAATTATTGTGTTTCCTTACATTCAATGTATTACAATTTACATCCCAGATGATATAAAAAATCCAAACGAAGGATAATCCCCGCGCTTTTTCTTTTGGTTTCTGTTATACACAAAAAGGATTTGTTCGCAAGTATCGAATATGCACGGTAGCTACTGACCTGTTTTAATATGGAATAGATAGAATAGTTTACAAGTAGAATATTATAGGCTACTGCTGAAAACGGGTATCGGTAGATATGTATCTACATATTTAGAGAAATTCGCAATAACACAATCTTGCGTTACTTATATAATGTTATGTGCTTTCTTGTATCTAATCCACTATCTTTAAAGAAAGAAAAAAAAGAAATGCCATTCATTATCCTATCAGAAATCATTACTATTAATTGAAACAGTCTCAGTAATAAACAAACTTCACACATCGATATGATTTGTAGAGAGATGTGTAAGATATGCAAAGAGCCTGTAAATGGACCGGTTCTTTCGAGGTATTACAATTTACTACACACAATTTAATTAAACACCTAGTTTATGGTCTCCATCGCCATTTTAACATCCATTGAGAGTTATCACGACATATCTAATGGCCTGTAAGAAATAGAGATCCAACTTGTGGGGCTTGTAATATATTATATTTTTAATAAACTGTATTATTTCGTTCTTATCTATACTATCGTTTTGTTTAAAAAAGTAATCGTTTAAAGTTATAAAACGAGTTTATAATGTAATTAGAATAACAAGAAACATCATTTCATACAATTTTTCCTGTATATATGAAGTTTTGTGGCTAAATTCGTCGTTTGAACTTTAGTTTCTGAAGTCTGAACACAAAAATGTTTGTCAAATGACAAACATTTTGTGGGACAAACAAATGTTCTTTCTACACTGAAAATATGTTATTGACTAAAGGACGTTGACACCGTTTTTCAGCCCGTATAAACATGACATAAACAAAATCAGTCACTCTCCTGAAAACAAAATATGGCTATAAAAATATCAAGTATTTTTATTTGCACACTTATTTCTGTCGTTATACGTTGTACTTGAAGGTTATTGATAAGAAATCTCGTGTTTTACATTTCTACTTCTCGTACGCAATATGCAATAAAAATCTACTGTTATGCTATTTGTTTTTAGGGCAATTAAATTTGCTTTATTACGATAGCTAGAATTGGATTTAGGACTTAGGACAAAAAAGAAACATTGCAATAAACAATCTTAATTCTGGGCCTTCGGCCTTCCCTGTATATAAGTCTCGGTGTTAAAATGAACACGATTCGTTCATAATTATTATAAGATAGCTTGTTTAAATTCAAAGAATTAGTTAACTAAATAAATGCAGTTTAAACTGTACATAACAATAGATAACTTCTAACTGTATCAAGCTGATGGTGATGTTGGATAGATTGATCTAGACTCTACAGAGTGTTCCTGTATTACGCGGTCGCGGCGAATCCCGCCCCTGACCCACGCACTGCATGCGCGTTACCATGGTCACGGCCGATCGATCGCGCTCCCCCCTGCCCCCCGCCTCGCTCCCCTCACTCCCTCGCACACCCCCCCGCCCGCAAGGAGCTTCCAATTTATTATCTTAGGTCAGCCTGACATTGATATTAACGCTTCCCTATTATTTATTATTTTACTGTATGCGCCTCTGATATATTGTTGATTTGATGGTTGCGAACACGGATAGGAAGTTGGTAGGATGATAGGGGGAAAAATTAGCGTCATTTTTATTTGAGAAATGAAAATATCTGAATTTAATTAGACATAATATTAGATATTATTACACGTCAAAAATAAATTTTGGCACGTGCACCGAACATCTGGGGACATAAAGCTAATATTTTGGAGCAATTAACAAACGTCATTAAAGTGTATGATTGCAGTTCCTGCGTTATCGAATGTTTATGTACAGGGTGGTCTATTTTTACCCGCGCGTGCGTTGACCCACTCGCTGATGGACCGTGACACCGAAATAAAATCCGACTGACACCAAAACCACGCGGCACGCGCCCTCAACACGTTACAGTACTGGAGCCCTGAAGCCCGGTTATTTAAGGTTATTTGAAACTCACGTTTCTAGAATAAGTAATTTTTAAAGAAAGCGTCATTAAAAAAAACCGATACATCAAAAATAAATCTTTTGACTAGTGACTTTTTAGTTAGAAACACAATACAAATAATTTCACTCAATGAAAAAAAAAACAGAAAGAAAAATACAACGTCGATTTGAAAAACATTTGTTGTTTGTAGGACTAATTTTGACAGTTCGATTACTATTAAAATTTTAGGGTGTTCATTGGATACCTGTTTAGTTATAATATTTTTCGATTCAATATCAACGCAAAATACGGTATTGCGCGAATCACGCCTGACGCCACGTCTCATCAGTGTCCATCAAACACTTGCGCGGCGGGATAACATGCCCTTAATAAAATAGATTAATTAATGTATTGACATAGTTATTAACAATTAAAAATTATGTTAACTTTTTTATACTTATATTAAGCTGTCATCAGTATTGTCAAAAGTCAAAATTAAGAAAAAAATGTTCCAAATTTGAATTATGTGCAGAGGAGTGCAGAATAACAAGATGTTGTTGTAAATTACAACAACATCATTACAACTTGTAATGAAAGTGAGTCGCATGCTACGAATGGAAAACGCATAACTTAAATAGTAAATACTCATGCAATATGATCTACGTCACCTTTAGAGTCTAGAAGCAAACACATCTTCATGCTATGTCTTTTACATGTAATTTACGGAGTGTTGTTGTACTAAAATGCATTCGTATGCACTTATGTGCATTCAGGGTAATATCTCTTCGTTAGTTCAGTTACCCTGGTAGAAATGCAGTGAAACTGGCGCTGCATACAGCATAAAGCACAGTTAATGGATGTTATTTGACTGACGCATCTCACCATACAGCATATCGAATACTACATTATAAGCACTGATGAAATACTCAAACCCGATATGTTACCACCGCGCGCGTTGTGAAGCTTCAAATACGGCCCAATTGGGCCGTCTGTTGTTTAGTCTGCATCGAGCGCAGTCACGAACGTGCCGCGTCTTGTCTTACCTAAATAAATTGAAAATGACGTCGTGCGTGTTTCGAAAACGTACCAATTATGACTCGAAAGTAAACAAAACACATGGAATCTCTTACCACATGTCTTGATTACAATAAATAGGTACCTCGATTATTAACATTTTCAATTATTTTTTCGAACAATCTCGAAAAATCGTAAAATTGTATATTAATCGTGCTCATAAAAATTTGTATAATTTTAATAACACTCTAGTAACTGTTAAACCTACATTTTTAACTAAGATTTATAAAAGTACTATTTGGCATTGACGTCATTCCATAATGGCTGCGTTCCAGATGACGTTAATTTTGACCAAAACGCTCAAAACGTCCCCTTCTGCCGTTCCCTTTGGCGACCGGGGTCGTTTTGATAGCGGCTATGACGTCACTCATGACGTCATCATTTTCGCTCAAAACGACCCTTGACGAAGATGGGTCAAAGTGGGCGTTCTAGTTTTTTTTTAATTTTAACGTAACTATATCGCGAAAGCCATGTTTGGAAAGTTTTCAGGAGAGAGTAGAGACAAAAACTTTATATTATTTCATTACAAATAATATTTTAATTAAATAAATTAAATAACATCTCATCTCTCCTATTCTGTTGACTTACTCGTACTTGACTAAGCATTAAGCGGTATTGTTACCTAACGTTTATATGTATATTGTGACAATAGTCAATATTCAAAATATGTGGTTTTGTTATTAAAATTTCAATGTGAAAACTCAAAATATATAATAAAAGTTTAACTATATTAAAATATGATTATTTAAGTAAAAAAATGTAATACTAAAAACGAAACAAATATAATATTATGTACCTACATATTTTATTAAAATAAATGTAACTATAAACAATAAAATTACTTTTATTTACGACTTGAAGAAAAGGATCGTAATATCAAAGTTCGGTTCAATGTACCTATGTATAAAAAAAATATAGTTCTTTTTTTAAACTTTTCTCAAAACGCTCAAAACGATCCATAATCCGTTCCACTTGGGTTTGTATCACTGACGCTCACAAGCTAGTGGAACGGGAAAAACTACGGTCTTGAGCGTGAGCGTTTCTAACGTCATCTGGAACGCGGGGAATATCACCTTTAATTTTACTCAAGATTAAAATTTAAATCATGAATCCTTAATTTAACGTGCGCACGCGCACAAGTATCGTCGATGTTCAATGCAACAGAGTGCATCGAGGTACCAGGGCGACATGAGAATCACGGTGTGTTTGTGCACTTTCAGTGTTTATGCAGTTGTGTGTAAATTGTAATATTATAAGTGTAATGTATCAAAACTGAAAACTTGTGATATTATTAGTATTCTTACATTAATCTGCACTCACTTATAGACCCTTTATTAATATAATCTTCATTATTTTATATTAATTATACCCTTTTTTGTTCGCAAGTACTTAGGTACAATGTAACACTTACAATATGTGTACAACCATAAAGCTATAAAAATATTATTATACTTACATTGAAAAAAAAACTAGGCTATGGATCAGCAAAATATGATCACAAACGAGGGTCGTATAGATTAACGTGTGATTAAAGAAATGAAATCTTTAATTGGCCGCTATCACAGTCGGCTGGTTTCGCTTTTACTCGGTTACAGCACGCAGCGGTTACGTGGTGTGCGTTAGATGCAATAGATGTTGCTTTCTCGAGGTGAGCGCTGCACGCACGTCGCTCCCAGTTCAAGTTTACTGCGCCAGGGTTCACGATAATTGTCCACGAGTACACTCGACCACCGATGCCTGGGTTATGAGGAGAATTATTGAGAGGAATTTGACATTAGAATCTGAACTGAATTTGACATTGGATTTACACGATATAGCGTTTGACGTTAGCTAATGAAAAGCTCTGTTGGATATCTACTGAATTATAGGTCTACCAGGATCTGATGGCAAAAAGTGAGAAAAGAAATTTACTCTAGCAATACCGGGGTAATTGGAATAAAATATTTTGATCCTTTTTTCCTTATAGTGGCTGATTCTGTGTTTGAAACATGCAAAATATATAAAAAAATATCCAATGGTCCAGGATACTTTTTGGAAATCCGCCATCTAAATTTGCCATCAGATCCTGGTAGACTTATACAAATATATCTGGCGTCAAATTCATCTTCGACCTCAGGCATAGTCGACAATGTTGCATTAAGTTTTGTACTACAAACCTAAAAAATATAAACATGTTTATGATTAATTAATAAAATGTTTTTTATAAAGTCAATTATACAGGGCATAACAAAAATTAGTGATAATACTTTAGGGTGTGTACATGTTCCTCTTAGAGAGTTCACTGTGAAAGTAGCAGCGCTGAAAGACCAAAATTTTTTTTCACTTTTGTATGGGGAAACGCGTGACGCTCGGGCCCTTGCCCATACAAAAGTGAAAAAAAATATCTCTTTTTCAGAGCTGCTACTTTCACAGTGAACTCTCTACAAGGAACATGTACACACCCTAAAGTATTATCACTTATATTAAGTAGCAGCACTGAAAGACGAAAAAAATTTTTTTTCACTTTTGTATGGGCAAGGGCCCGAGCGTTTCCCCATACAAAAGTGAAAAAAAATGTTCGTCTTTCAGCACTGCTACTTTCACAGTGAACTCTCTACATGGAACACGTACACACCCTAAAGTATTTTCACTTATTTTTGTTACACCCTATAGAAAAAAGTAACTTTAAGCTAGCCTTGACTTTCCTACTTATTTATGTATAAGGTATCAGGTACCTACTATGATTTTACTAATGGCTTCTGTTAAAACGCATTAAAGATATTGTAAGTTTTTCGAATTTATAAAATCAAATCAGTCTAGCTAAAGTTCAAAAGGCGAGCCGAGGCACAAAACTTTCTATAAAATGTTAGTGTCTAAACACACCATGCCGAAGTTCCGCGGCGGAAATTCCGCATGATTACGCCAGCAATGTCAAACGCATACAATATTTAACGCGACGGAATTTCGGCATAGTGTGTCATCGGTAATTTTAAAATACATTGCAGGCGGAATCAATCCGAACTTCCGCCGCGGAAATTCGGCATAGTGTGTTTAGACACTTAGAAAAATGAAATTCTGCTCTTCGCCATTTTGATTATGGTCCAGTGTGGTGAGTTTTCTATTTACGTTTTTTTCTCGTGTTTGTCGTGGAGTGTACATCTAATGCCCTACGGAGGGGCAACGAACGCGCCCAGCTGCCGGGAAATAGATCCCGTCTTGACTATTTCAGAACTCACTCGCTTAGATACTAGTCGTTCCATCGACTCCCATTAACCGACTGGTACTGTGAGAAAAAACTCTCACAATAAATGTGAATTTCTATAAGCAATAACTCCTGGGAACAGATATTAATGAGCTTAATTCAAACTTTACTTAATCGCTAATTAATGTACAAAAACTTAGCTTTTCAATACTTCATCGACAACTCTGTTGCCCAGAAACTAGTTTCTCGCAAGGGAACCGTACATTTTTCTAAAATAAGTAGTATAAAGTATTGACATATAGACACACTTTCGTATTTATAGTAGTAGTAAGGACAGTGTCACGAATTCAATAGGTTCTCCATAGCCAAATTATTCTCTGAAAGATGTTTTCACTTTTTGTGATTCGGCCCTTATTCGTATATGAGCAGTAGCATATATGAGCAGTAGCTCTACCATGAGTTTAAAGCTATAGTATTTATCGATACTCGATACTGACTACCGTAAATTTTTAGTATGACAAATTTTACAGCGCCTCTAGCGGTTACTTCTGGAACTAAAATCGCCATACTAAATATTTACTTCGTATCGAGTATCGATAAATACTATAGCTTTAAACTTATGGTAGAGCTACAGGACTCAGGATGAGCGGCCAATAGGGCAGACGGCAGTAATGAGCACGGTCTTGCATAAACCGAGCCGCTGACAATGTGGAGCGAAGTTCACCGGGCCGTTGCACCGCGCCGAATTGTATGCGCGCGCGCACGATGCGAAAGTGATTCACTAGCTCAATGTTAAACGCGGGGTCGCAGCCGCCGCACTAGAGCGTTCACTGACTTTACTACACATAATATATTATTCATAGGACTCCTCCTCCTACTGCATACAGATAGGTGGAGACTAGAAAATTTTTTGGATACTACTTTAAAGCGCCCTGTAAACGATCAAATTTGTTTGACAAACACGTAGACAATCAATTTGATCGTTTACAGGGCGGTTGAGTCGTTCTTGAAAATTTTTAAAATAATCTGAATACCAATTACAATTCACAGAATAGAATAATGCCCAAATGGTATTTTTTTTAATTAGATAAAAACAAAAATACCGTAGGCGATGTTTGTACAAACAAAATAAACATGCGTTTAATGCCCACTGCCCATCCTGTCTCGAAATAACAATGCTGGAAGATATCACATTCCACCTCTCCGTTTCCTCTAATTGCTACTATTAATCGATCTAAATATGGATGACAAATGAAATGAAAACATTTCGACGTGTGGAAGGAGCGAGCGACGATAAACATCTTTTTATCAGGGACCGACACATTTTCCTCGCGTAAAGCCTTATGCGGACTCTTTATATGCAATTACTCGGCCCCGAGGGTCTTGAACTCGCCTAGGCTGAGAATGTTGGCGATAGAAAAAAAACTACAATGTTAGAAATATCTAAGCTAGTCGGGTGCAGTGGCCGGCGCGCGGCCGGTGGCACTGACCTGCGCTGCACTCGCGTAGCGCCGCTACGACGGCCTACGAGCGCAGCGCCGCACCGCGTCGCGTGCGAAACGACAGACTACTCGATGTTGGCAGAGAAGTTGAAAATTATATACTTTTGTGTCATCATTGCAATATAATTTTATTTTACGCAAAAAAAATATTAAAAAAATATATTTGAAAAGTTTATTAACCAACAAGTGTAAAGACTAAAGATACAGATAATGAGGCATATTTTCATTCATTATCTTCGTTGCCTACATACATTAATGTTACTATCGAGTCAGTGTTAAGTGCGCCTACTTCTAAAGTAATAAAGCAATCGATAGTAGTCCTGTCGATATAAATAGCTTCCTGAGTTCCTGACAAAGAGCGCATGAGGTGTACCAGATCGATACTATCGGAAATACCTTTGGAGAATCCCGAAACTTGAATGAGTCATCTCGCTATGACTCCCTAGGCCTACCCGTATTATATTATTGTACGAGCATCTCCTTATTGCTTGTGACTCACCCTTGAAGTACCAAATCCGACATACTTCTACGCTCGTGAAAAAGAAACAAATTAAATTAATACAGTGTACATAATTCATTTTCGACGAGTTTGTCTACGTAATTTTATAAGAATAAAAAAATGAATATTTTTGTACGTCTTACTTCTTGACACTCAGTGTTAAGAATTTAAAACGTCGCTCGTAGGAAATCGAGGTCTTAGAACTACAAAGTAAACCGCGATAGAACGTAAAATTTTTATTACAATACTGCTGAAGGCTAATATAATGCTGGAACGTCGTAAACTCAGAGATCTTAAACGTTGGAAATAAATTACTTTTTTGTAACCGTATTCGTGAGATTATTTTAACATAATATGCAAAATCCGTCGCTTGTAATGCGATGACCGCGCGCGCCCGATGTCAATAAATATTTAAAAAAAAGTCGAGCACGAATCATGAACTTAAACGAATTCGGGTCCGAGTGCGAATAAATAAAACCTTTTACGTAAACGGTCGCATCACGCATGTTTGCGGCTGATTTCGCCCGATTTGGGATTTGGTGCAGTTGACCCACGACGGGCTGGTCAAGTTATTATTATTACCAAGTATTCTAATTGTTGCAGTAGGAATAATATTTCATTTTAAGTTAACTAAGTAAATATAAGTTCAAAATTTAGTTTGTTATTATTTTCAGCAATATTCCGCGAAATAAATGGAGGATTATTTCGCGGAATATTGCTAAAAATAATAACAAACTAAATTTTAAGCTATGGATTTCCGCAAAGTAACGCCTGATTCCATTAAAATTTATAGTTTCGTTTACCCCCGTGCTAATTAAGAGTTTTACACTGCCTATCGTTACGGTTATACGATGCTAAAGTTATACAATATTTGCCCTTGTCTGACACGTTAGACGAGCTTGACAGTATTACGCAATAAAATACTTCAGCCTCCACGTTTAGAAATCACGTGTCGTTAAACTATCAAGCTCTCGGCCGGCCATATTTTCTAATGAAGGGGAAGTGCAAGTGAAAATACGCATTGGAGTGTTCAGTGTTACTTACTAGTAGCAGGCGTTAACTGTTCAAATTATAGAGCTGTTAAGAGGAGTCCACACCGCCCTTTTTCCCATACAAACGTTGTCCCCTGTTTCCTCCCTGGATAATGCTAGTAGAGTTATAATTTTTTTCCTGAATATCTACGGCCACTAATACAATGTCCCTATGTTTTCTTTTTTTTCATAATTTAATTATTGAAAAAGATATGAACGTTCAAAAACCCAAAAAAATTGCCAGATTTTCCGCTATGTTCAAACGTCCAGAAAACAGATTTGGCTAGATTATACAAAAAAAGCAAACATAGGAACACAGCTCAAGCCTCTTTTTAATCTTTAATGAAAAAAGTACTTAAATCGGTTAAGTTTTGGAGAAGGAATCAGGGGACAACGAATCGTTGATTTTCTGGATTTTCTGCAGTTGTCTCTATCGCGTTCTGCGGTATAGGCTTGAGGTAAGGGAGACAGCTATAGATATTTCACGTACTTTTTTTTCATTTCTCTAGCCCCTGGTGTATCCTCTTAAGTACCCGATTGATTTTCGCGGAAGCTACACAAGGGATAATTAATTTCTCCCTCGAAATTTATTGTTTTGTTTGTTTCATAGAATACTTGTAAATACGTTTCGCATTAAACGTTTTAGATAATAGCGATGTAGATCTTTCGTAGCACATTTTTTTTAGTGAAAAAAGGAAAAATATTTTAGAATTCTGCCGAACACAATCGTTTCAATTTTATTTAAACTATACACGTGTCTCAACATTCTTAACTCGAATCCCCAAAATTCAATTGAATCGAGATGATTGCTCGCGAGATATTCACGTTGGGGTTACGGGCGGCGCTCGCATACGAAATGACAGCGCGGCGGGCGACGACCCGCCCTGCCCGCGCGGCGGTTGACCTGACGCTCCCCGAGCTCTGCGCCCCTGGTACACGAGCCGGCCTGCCCTGCCGCCATCGGAAAATGCCCACGATCATGGTCAATTTCAGCCCTTTAATTCCCGAAAATGTACTTGAATTTCTTAAGTAATATTTAAGGCGGAAAATCACTAGGAGCTTTTTGTATAACACCCGAAAAGGAGTTAATTTATTTTAATAACGATTACGAAATGTAGAAAATGAAATTATTCCATTTTCTAATAAAACATGAATTAAACAATGGCGTCGAATGTTATTTTAACTACCAAAGAAAATTCATAGCGTTAAATGGTACCTTAAAAACGAAGACCCGTTTAAGACATGAATAGTTTTTATAAATAAATCTCAATGTACACACCCATTTTAAATTGTGAATAGACTCGTAGTTAGTCATCCATCTTACTTTAAAAGTTACTGGCGAATATTATCGTAATTCGTAGTACATTGTTTGCTTTAACTGTTTGTTTGTAACATGTTTCATAATCTTCCAATAATTTCTAGAAAATTTCTATGCTATCGATCTCGATACTCTCTGTCTGTCTGACAAACAGGAGTCCTAAAAGCAAATCTCTGATGGACCGAAAACTTTCTTTGGGTAATGATCACGTCAAAGCTAGTTGAAAGCATTGTTGTTGTTGATTCTCAATCTTGTAATATTTTAAACAATCTATACAGTCGAGAAAAAAAACGATATTTTATTTCCGTTTAATATTATAAAGTGATCGTGTATTCGAGGAGCGTACTAGGGTAGCAGCACGGGCGCGGAGTCTTTGGCCTCCGCCAAGGCCCGCGCGGTCAGGGACGCGCTATCTAACTCAATAACAATTACTCGGCCACTTCGCCTCGAATTCAACTTATCTCGTTAATTACACGACAGTATTGAGAATGTACTTTCTTATCTTTATGGTCCTTTCCGTTTGGACATTAGCTATCTCAATTTATGCTCCTAGCTGTAGAGCCTATATGTAAATTTTGTTTTTCAAGCAATTTTTCAGACTTATGTAACTATGCAATCTATTGTGTAAGATTTTTATGCAGACGTACGTAAATAAAATATGATGATGTGTGTTACTGTGAATTAACACGAGTACCTAAAACGCTCAGAAAATAATACCAGACGTGACCAACAAAGATTTAGAGGATGAGTTAGACGTTTTCACGAAAATTACTACACATTGCTACATCGTACTTTGTTACAAAGTATACGCTACAAAAACTACAAGCGTCATCTTAAAAGTTCCGTCGCAATAGGCTCTCGGGCTTTGTAATGCGGTGCAGACATCGTAAGTAGTAATCAGGTGTATGTATGTCGTGCGGAAGTGCGCTCTCCCGTCTGGCCTCACCCCACGACCGGCCCGTCTGCTCCCGCCGCCCTGCCTGCACCCCTGTAATTCACTCTCACTAACCCACTGCAGCAGCGCACTCGATCATGCATAATATCGCTGCCTAATTCAATGCAAGACAAATCATTAGATCAGGAAACGAGTGCTTCTAAAAGATGATAAATTTAAGGGTGAATACAGTAGAATGATAGGGAATATGCAAAGGAGAAATCATGCCTCTCTCTAAACTCACATATTAGTTTCATGGTTCACTTGATAGTAGAGTGCAAATTCAATAAATTCGGTCCAGTTATTTTATGAGTAATTTAAGAAGGATAAAGGCTAAACAAGTCTCTCGATCTTATAACGATATTTGGCTAATCAAAAGCAAATCAAAAGTCTTATGTTCTCCACTGTCTGAAAACAGCAAAAATTTTGTTTCAATGTTAAATACAAAGTGCCTTTGAGATAATTAAAATGAAAATATTTAATGTACCTCTGCAGGTAGAGACAAAAATAATATCATTAAAATAGATATATTTTTTCAAAGCCCGCATTCGCATTTCGCACACAAAAACCAGTCTGGTCACTGAATTTTTCATGAAAGCTTTTGTTCAAATTACGCCGCTCCAAATAAAGGCGTCGATGCATTTTGTTTTTGCGTCTGCAAGTCGTCGGTGAAAGCGCGACGGTGTGTGCGGGGGTGCGGCGCGGGGCGCGGGCGGAGGGGCGGGGGGAAGTGCCCCCCTGTCTAGACTGGGTCGGTAGTTTTCCGGGATTCAGCCGGCTTTAGCTGCAGTCACCCACTCCGCAACACTGTATACTATACGTACAGTACGGTGAGTACGGGGTAGGTACGCGTCTGAGGACCCTCGTCGCATCAGACGCCAGTTTTGTATTATTTTTTCTTTGCGTGGCTCCCACATTCACGGCGAAATGAAAACTCTCGTCGCAATAGATCCGGGGGTGGGACAAAAAGACAGACGGGAAATATTTGCTCAGCGGCACAAAGATACATTGGCTATATATAAGAAAAGGGTTGCCGAGAGCCGGCTGTTTTTCAGTTTCATAATGCACGTGTCTAATCGCAGGATGCTCGGAGCGGAAGAACGTTGTCATTAAAGAATACTGCAATGCTGAATACCAGTGTGTACTTTATTGGAGGTTACCCTTTCCAACTAGGGACTTATGCTTGAGCGATATAGCAAAATATGCTACTAGATATTGTTTTTAATACAAATTTTTGTGTTTCTTCTAATGGGGCTATGGGGCAAATGAGCAAACAATAATCTGATTAAAAGCGACCGCCATACATAGCAACATCAGATTAGTTACAATTGTGATGCCAGCTTTTTAAAAGGCAATATAATGCTTAAAGATAATAATAAATTTGAAATAAACTGGCGACAGTACATTAAGGCGCCTGTAAAAAAGAGATCTATGTACAAATTTTAAGCTTCAAGCATACACTTTAATTTGCCCATAGCTTTATTATATGAAATGTATTTATGGTTTTTAAATAACGCGACAAAAACCATTTTGTCGCTTACGCCCTTTTCATTTTTCCATTGCTTAGGGCCGATTCACACCGGAATGGCAGCGGCGAGGCGAGCACTTTGAGCGTCATATGATTTGAAACTTTATCTTCATTATTGTAATACATAGTATCGCTTGAGAAGTCTACGGCCACCCGTGGCCGCTCGCGCCCTCAAGCGTGAAGCGATACTATGTATTACAATAATGAAGATGAAGTTTAAAATCATATGACGCTGAAAGTGCTCGCCTCGCCGCTGCCATTCCGGTGTGAACCGGCCCTTATAGAAAATAAGCAATCTAAAACATATTATCCAACACGTCACCTTAAACAATTTTACCTTACACGACAAAAAGCTAAGGGTAGAGCGCACGGTGGAAGACTGCCGCTCTTCGAGGTGATAAGGATTATAAATCATAATCTTTCTCGTGGAACGGTGGCGAAATGTTGTAGGAGATCAACTATAAATACCGAATATTCTCCTAATCACGTGACACGAAGCCAAAGACAATAGAAACTAGTTTATCGAACACTTAGGTCTTTAGTTTTCTAGTTACAATGACATGCGATTCTATGAACCTAACAAAGGCGAGCCTTCCAGCGGATAGACTCATGTTGCACGTTTACGGGCACTCACAAATAGGAACATAGGCCAACAATGGGCAATTTTCACGTAGCGTTATTGTTCTATAGAAAGAGACACTTTAAATAGCTTGATTCAAATTAGTATACATTTTGTAGGTTTCCTAATTATTGTGTTAAAACAAACATGATAAACCTTTGCGTTGTTGGAGTATACTTCAGCAGCAGCGGTGGTAATACAGTATAGCTGCAGTGTGTATAAAATTATGTGCGTAAAACATGAAATAATGCTTATAATATTACGAGTAGCTACGGCGGGCGATACAAACGATGTTACCGAGCACAACATTATACTCGTAATATATCACTTTAAATATCTTCTCTAATTTATTGGTTTATTCCGTAATAATTAAAAATATAATAACCAAATAAGATTTGATAGTTTTTATTTAAATTATATTACTTATAGATCATATTCCTGAATCTAATCTTCCGAGATAATAATTAGTATTATTATCGTGACCATTCCTTGATAACACGATGGACATAATTTTGTTAACATTAGTTCCTAAAAGCAATTTCTCACTATATTTAGTTCCGTCATCCATGTCGTCTAAATGGCTCGAAAATGAATTAACGTGTTACAGGTTATTATGGTCATAATGACTAAAGCAGTATAGCTTAGTTCTTGCCAACGAACTGCTGAAAATAGCTGGGCTAATTACGTTTCATAACAGTCTGAAGGGTCGTAGCAGATGTATATTTGGCTTAGGCGGCGGGGCGGGGGGCGGGAGGGGGCACGCGGAAGCGCAGGGCGGGCGGGAGAGGGCGTTGACCGTGAACGTGGGGCGGCATCGATCGCGACGGCCATACCCTCGCTTAACGAGAAAGTGTACGCCGCGAGCTCCGAAGACTGAGTTCTGACATATCGCCGACTAGCTAATATAAATGTTTTTTTAAGTGATTTGAGTCGCATAAGGGCTTTTCGCCCATATTCTATGTATGTCGTTTTTTATTTAATTCGTTTTTTTAATAAAAATATTAAAGGTTGGGTTAGTCTATCGGCTCTTTCTGACACACAGGCGATTTAGATCGTCGAGCCATAAGTCCGCGTACTTACTCGCACGTCTGTCATCCCCTTTAAACTTATTACTTAATATAAATATTTCGATACACGTTAATACAAATATAAAGCAGGAAACAACCGGTAAAGGGCAAAATATGTTTGAATCTCGTTTTTGAACAAAATTATGAATATTATTTTAATTGACGTTCAGAAAAATATTATGCAGCCACGTCATGGTTTTATAAGGTAAATAATATTTTTATGAGTCAAATTAAAGCACTTTAGATTATAGCTTGTTTCAATCAAGTTTTAATTTGATACAAAACAAGATCAAGTTCTGAGTCACGTCTATATCCAGATAAAATAAATCTTTTTCGCTATGATAATAATATAACCTTTATGCAATATGCAAATTTGTAACAGTTCAACCACATTTTTTCTTATTTACACATTCTTTGCCTTAAAAGCTGCGAAACATGGCGGTAGCGGTCATTGCCTCCCTGTCAAAAACTTGTCATTTTCTATATATAAACCGCGATTGACAATGTTGTTGCCACACATAAAAAGTGTCAGATGTTGTCAATCGCGGCTTTGTATAGAAAATGTCAAGTTTTTGACAGGGAGACAATGACCGCTACCGCCATGTTTCGCCGAGTACAGTATATTAATGTTAATAAGACTACTGTATAATTACGGTCGTTTTCTGTTTTTTTTTCAACAAACCCAATAAACGTTCTAGAAAATAAATATAAAATAGGATGTAGCCTGGGGCGTACTCTTCCCCCGGTAACGAAATTAAAGTCAGTGGGTGCCGACTGCCGACTGCCGGGACTGAGCCGTGTTTATTGACCGACCGGATAACTTGATAACGTTAAGATATTTCTTATATAAACGATAGTAGTTACGATTTTGTTACCGTACATTAATTTATTGTAACGAAATCCGGGAATTAAAATATCTTGCCAAACACCAAATATGATACAAATCGAATTAGTGTTTTTGTTGTTAGAGATTACTGATTACAAATAATAAGTTGACAATCTATATCTTATAATATATAAAAATGGATTTTCAAATGTGTTAGTCGCGCTTAAACTCGAAAACGGCTGAACGGATTGGGCTGATTTTAGTCTTAAAATATTCGTAGAAGTCCAGGGAAGGTTTTAAAGTGACACGAAGTTCACCGGGACAGCTAGTCGTTAATATTTCTGGTCAACGAATTTTTAATATTTTCAATAATTAGTATAAAACTCTAAATGCTAAACTGATTTACACTGAAACTTTTATGATATAGGCCTTATGTACGATCAGGGAAGTTGATTCCTATGCAGATGGCGGACCTAAGTAATTTGGTCGAGTTATGTCAAACCCATCGAATGATCACAACTAACATTGAATTGACATTAGCCAACCAAATGACGTATAATATTTTTTAAATTTCTCCCCTCCTACCCTTCCCGTTTTAAACTGTTCCTTTTTATACCCAAAAATTCGAAAAAATAAATACTACTCAATTAAGTTCCGGGAAACATCTAGCCATTGTAAATTGAAGGCAGTTTTCATCATACACTAAGGAAGCGTTTCAGCTAAGTTGCATAATGTCGTGGTAATATAAATGTCTGACATTGAAATGATAAAGGTACCTTCCGGTAACAGATTGCGACACTGATGATACAGCATCTCCACTGTTTTATGCCAATTATTATAAAAGGATATTACTTTTTATTGCGCAACAGGATAAAGGTGGGTCCTTAGTGCGAGCGAACTTTACAGTAAAAGAAAAAATTGCGAGTCGGACTCGCGCACGAAGTGTTCCGTACCGATACAGAGCAAAAATAGGCTAAAAATTGTGTATTTTGTATGGGAGCCCCCCTTAAATATATTTTTTTAAAGTACACATATAACAAAAGAATGTGTGAAAAATTCAAGCGCCTACCTCTTGCCATTATTGATATAGAGTGAAAAATGCCGAAAAAATTACGTTTGTTGTATAGGATCTCCCCCCTAAATATTAATTTGACTTTGTTTTGAGTATTTGTTGTTATAGCGGCAACAGATATGCACAATCTGTGAAAATATCAGAAGTTTAGCTATAGCGGTTCTTGAGATACAGCCTGGAGACAGACAGACGGACAGACAACGAAGTCTTAGTAATAGGGTCCCATTTTTACCCTTTGGGTACGGAACCCTAAAAAGGATTACAGAAAGTTTGTATTTTGAAAATATTAATGTATGAGGTAAATGTATAATAGTTGGGGAGGGGAAGAGAGGATTTTGGGAGTAGCTCGAGCGTGTCAGATTAACCTTGCATAGGCTTCCGACATGTGTCTAGTTATCATGGATACAGAAATCAGATTTCTCAGGTGTTGGGTAAAAATTTTTTTTTTAAATATTGAAATGTCGTCGGATCTGTCAGATTAAGATAGGGGTGTTTAGTATACCCCAAAGAAGCTTCCATATAAAGCACTGACGATTCAAAGGTTAGGTAAGCCTGTAGGGACATTTTAAAATATAAAAAAATAAAGCTTCATATTTTCTTAACTAAGCTTCGCAGATATTTTATTTTTTACTCTGAACTAAATGATTTAGTCCTTGTTGTCTAAAATATATTTATAATTTACCTAAATAAGCAATTTTCTGAATATATTTTCTTTTTCAAAACTTTAAAATGGCTACAGTTTCTGAACCCACCGCTAAAATAAAAAATGCTTATTTTTTTATCAGCTTTACCTAATGTACAAAACCTACTAGGTCTCCATAACGCTCGAGTGACTACAAAAATAGCACCCTCCCCCTCCTCTACATTTTTTACTAATTGTAACGAAAGCAATACGTTTATTTTGTATTGAATTCAATAAGTCATAAATTCCTGTAGTTTGTGCAGTATGGTTGTATATGGTTGTATTGATTGATGCCGAGTGTGGGCCAATTTGCAACTACTCTTTTGAATTGCTTATATAATATTATAATAGTAAATATGTACCGTGTTTTGTAGTGGCAAATAAAGCTTATTATTATTATTATTATAAATGAAGCTAAGCTAAGGGTTGTGGATAACATAATATGTAATATAATTGAGATTAATAACGATTTTTAAAATTACATAAGCATACATAAAAAATAAGTTTACATATTATTATATTTTGCAGAAAATAAGGTTTGTTATTTTATTAATTTCGTAAATAACCAAAATTAATTCCAATCAAGCTTACAACGTCGTAACAGGGACCACACCTCAACTCCTTGCAGACGGAATGATAGCGCGTGCACCGGGGGTTGCCCTCCCGTGTGGGGGGTGTCGGGGGGTGCGTGGGGATGTCGGGGGGTCACGGAGTTGAATGTCGGGCAAGGGCGGCGTGAGTCACTGCCACGATCAATACTGCAGTGCGTGCTCGCGCCTACTCGCCCGCCGCCCGCTCCGGCACTGACACTGTCTCCACTGCCCCTGTATTACCCCGTAAGGGTCCATTCAGACCGCTACGCGACGCGTAGATACATTTCTAAACGTGTATGGATTTGACAGATTTGCAAGACGTCTCACGCAATTGAAGTCTGTCAAATCCACAAAAATTTAAAAATGCAACTACACGTTGTGTTGCGGTCTGAATTGACCCCTAACTAGATTTCGTGGCTGCACTGAATAAACCTACGTCTGCTGCTAATATTGTTTGTACTGACTGCTTTAGTAGACTAGTTTTGGAACGAAGTTCCTTATCGCGTGTTCAGCGTAAAGGCTAGATAGGCTAGACAGAACGATATTTGACTTCGACACTTTTTTTTAGTACCTGCATGGTAGGGGCAGAGGGCGTTGATATCATTCCTGTGCGTCAACTAGATGGCGTTTTTTAAATATTTTTTGAGTGTTTATGTATACAGGTTTTTTGAACATAAGAAATAACTTCATTCCATTCGGGTGTCCCTCTCAAATTTTTAGTATTTTTTAAACGGGCATCGGCCTGCTACTCTCGTATAAGTTTGTAAGTACTTTAGTATGCTTTGGGCTTGAAGTCTACGAATAATAAAAACTAAGGAAGAGTAACTGTGCAAAAAATTCGTTCCGCGAGCTACAAAAAAAGACCCCAATACATGCAAGAATTTTGTGTAATTAAAGAAGTGACAATTATTGTCAACGGCTTTATTTCGTATATTTGAGTGTTAGTGTTTCGTAGCTATTGTCATATTTTAGTGTGCCAAAAGGAAACTTCAAAATGGTTGAAGTATGGGAGTTACGTTTCCTTAGTTTTTATTAGAGTTGATTCAGACCGCAACGCAATTTAGAAATCTACGCATCGTAGATGCATTTCTAAATTTATATGGAATTGACAGATTCGCAATTATACGTCTCACGCAATTGAAATCTGTCAAATCTATACAAATTTATGCCACGCCGTGCCTCGCCTCACCTCATCACGTTGCGGTCTGAATTGGCAACGCGACGCGTAGATGCATTTCTAAATTTGTATGGATTTGACAGATTTGCGAGACGTCTCACGCTCACGAAATCTGTCAATTCAATACAAATTCAGAAATGCATCTACGCGTCGCGTTGCGGTCTGAATTGACCCTTATTCGTAGCTTGAAGTCCTTAAAAGTTAAAAAGGTATCCACGCTAATATATTATTTAATTGCCAAAATGTGTATTCACGTTTGACTGTCACGTTTTCATAGTTAAAACTGCTAAAATATGCATAAAATATGATTTCAGGCTGTAAAATTGCGCCTTCATAATTTAATTTACAACCCTCAAATTTCTATTATTAACCAATAATTAATATTAAATTATAATTTTACGTTAACAAATTATACATAAACTATTCTAAACCGTAGATTAATATTACGTTAACCCTACGAATAAAAAATCGTTTTTATTATTCGTAGCGTAAACCTCTACGCTGCGCCGCCGTAGCTACGAACTACGTATCGTAGAATGACCCGTAATAGACGTATGAACTTTTCACTACTTTTTAACCGAATTCGTAGACGAACTAGGTACAATACAGAATTCACAAATTTCTAAAGCGTTATTTTTTAAATCAATAGAAAATACAATTTCTGCTAATAAACTCATTTGAACAATGCATTTTCTCGAACTACGATTTTTTTGCTCTCTGTAAGCTTTTCCAAAGAAACTTTCATGGTAAATCGTATTAGTTTAACTTTTATGCAATGCAAGACGTTTTGCTTGTGTTAGTTTTTATATGCAAGTAGTCGTAAGATTATATTAAATATTTAAAGCAAGCAAAGAATTCCTCAGGACGGGATGGCGTAGCGAGGGGTGAAAACTCATAAAAGGAATTTTGATTCCGAACATATTTGGCTTGCATTTTCGGAATATACGTACATTTGAAATCTATATATTAATACGTGAGCCAAAAACTTTGTATCCATTTTGACGAAAAATGGGGAAACGTAGGTGAATGAAATTTTGCACAGTTATAGTTTATATGGTGAAGGAGTGCATCGAGCTAATATTATTTTGAAATTATGCTTTTATCATACATTTTTTTAATAAATAAAACATTACACACACTACAAACACACAAGGAAAAATGACAGACTTTTGAGTGACAAGCCTATACATACGAATTGTACTTACTCTTTTATTTATGGTTGAAGTCTATTGACAACAAGGTGACAAATTGAAAATGGATTATAGTTGAATCTTAGATGCTATTAGACAATGCTTACACGGCGAGTCTGAGATCAGCTGAGTCCCAAAGACAAGAGTTGAATAAAATATGATAAAGTCAATATTTTTTTACACAATATAGGTAGTCCTAATGTCGTTGAAACTAAGGTCGAATTTCGACCATTGGGTGATCTCTAGTATCAATAAGTACATATATTAATATTTTGAATGTTAAATAAGCTTTCTTTTGTTTTAACCCATCAATCCCCAAGCGACAGCCGGCTGCCGCATAACAATTGAAAATCTATGGTGTCTGCGATACCCACGATGGAGGTGTTAATACAAATTGAATTTAAGAACGAAACAAAAAGCCCGTTTGTGGAAACAGTTGATAAAAGTTTGGTATACTTTACTGCAAGGAGTAAACTTAACTTTTGAGAACATAAACTTTGTTATTCCTCACTACTTCTTTTTATATGTTTAACATTAAATTACTTATAATTAAATGAGTTCGTCTATCTATACCAGGGGTTCCCAAACTTATTTTGTCTACTGCCCACCTTAAGAAAAAATATTTTTTAACGCCCCCCAATTTAAAATGCATCCGGGTAAAATGAAAATACCAATACCCCCCCCCCCCCCCCAAGCCTCTACAGAACGCCACCATTTTTTTCTGGGTTCCACACCGCCCCCCTTTAGTCCTTTAGCGCCCACAAGGGGGCATTATCGCCCACTTTGGGAAAGGCTGACCTATTGGTGCACACTCAAGTTGCAAAACCAATATGGATGAAAATTTAACATTATTTAATGAAAACAATTGAAAAACTGTTCTTTCCTAATATTGTAAGTTTAGTAGTGTAGACAAAATATTATGCAAATTTCAGTTTATCTTAGTACAATAAATACAAATGCGTACTAATAAATATACTTAGTACAAAAAATTATACGCGAAAGTATCTCTGTCTGTCTGTCTTTCACGCCACTTACATATTATGCTGGTTTTATGAAGCTTTGTTTGGCACCAATTTTGTTTATTAGATGGATTTTGAGGAAACTTTGCAGTAATGTAGGCTATATTATTATCCCGGCCGCGGCATTTCCACGGATACGGGAACCACCGCACGCTATAAACTGAAGTCTACGCTGACGGGGCGGGGAACAGCTAGTTTTATCATCAAATACATAGATTGTGAGGACCCCAAGTAATTCAATTTTCTGTTCTATTCCTAGCGCCTCACCTTTAAACCTCACCTCACTAAGTCCTTTAAAAGAGAGGAAAATAGAGTTTGTATAAAATTATAACAAAATCTTATGTTTCTTTATAGTGAGGTAGAGACTAGAGTTTCATAAAGGAAAGTGATGATAATAATACATGACTGATTTTTCAAACAATATTGATCATGTTATTATGTTATGCATACAATATTTGTGTAAACAAACATCTAACGCAGTACTCGTATAAATGCGCTTACGTTTATTTTGTTTAAGACGCAATAAAATTTGGATTAACCGTTTCATTTATTTAATTTACGTTTAATTACCGAATTCCCTGTAATATATTGCACAGTTTAATGAGCGTTGCGTCACCGAGATCATTTAAATACGAAGTACGAACGTTTGCGTGACCAGCGCCGTATAATTGAGTATGTTTAGTGGCATTGAGAACTAATAATAATAGGTGAACTTGACATTGAGAGCAGAGGCTCGTCATCGTAACGAGATTCGGCGTCTCTGTCGCACACCGCGGCGCCGCGTACGCGCGACAAGGACGAAGCAAATTCTTTCTGTGTACGCGACTGTTTGTAGGTCAGTCGTGTGTTTGTTCCGGACGATAGTCAGAAAGTCGACTGGAGGTTACGGAATGTATTTATGGCCGGTACATCAGGTAGTACATCATCCGGCTATTTGTGTTTCGGCAATATTTACATACCAGTCTGAGAGCCGGGTAGGTAGAGACCAATGATGAAAAGTAGAGGCCTTTTCTACAATTTGCCACCATCATAATGCAGATTGTTACACATAAACGAATATCATTTTGATTAAAACATAAAATCTTAATAATATTATGGCACAGAATAGATAATAGTACAATGGTCTGGTATCATGTGAGCTGCGAGACTTCATAGATAGTATTTGTACCGAAAGAAAACTTGGATGTTAAATATATTACGTGCTTTTTCCAAAAGAAATAGCTGTGTTAACTTTGTAGGGACGTGGCTTATTTAAAAGGGGGAACCAAGGGGGAACTAGGTACTTAAAAATATAAACAAGCAAACAGACAATGGATGGCTCGTTTGTTTTTTTTTAAACCTATCTCATGACATGGCTAAAACCCTTATCGCGTGTTTTATTCTAAAAAAATCTGTATATATGTAATTTATAGTGCGGTCAACCGCACCAAAATGGAAATTCTTCTACAAACTCCGAAGTGTTTTCAGTTTAAGCAGTGCATCGCTCAAGATGCCTGAATGGAGGTTCCATTCAGGCATCTCAGGATTCAAACTCACCCGAACTTCCTGGGCTCCGCAGTTTTCCCCACATTTTAATGGCTAACGTATGGCCGTAGTGAATAATTTATAATAATTTATTGTTTCTAATTTCAAATATTCTAAACTTATATGCCTAACCCCTTTGAAGGGCATGTGTCCTTGCACCCCTGCCAAAAGTAAAGTGCAAGGACGCTAACTACTCTATAATCTTGTGTGTGTTGTTATCATTAGCTAACTCTAATATTATCTATAATTGTTTTGTTCTATCAGTGCTTTTGCCGGAAAATTATTATTGTAACAAAACAAACTCTATACGTAGCTATAGACTATACAGATTACAGGGGATTCATACACACCCTAAAGTACATAATATACACTTTGGTTTGTTACGGCCTGTGTAACGGAATCTAAGTTTTCGGTACTTTTAGCAAAAAATTAAGTAAATAAGTAAATGCTAGAAAAAAAGTAAGTCTCCGAAACAATAAAGCAATTATGGGGAGAAAGTAAGAAAAAAATATAAAAATAAATAAATGAATCTAGTAAAAATATTTTTGAACTTACTTAGGTATATCGAAATCAAAAATAATTAAAATACAAATAATATGATATGATAAAATATGGGTACAGAACCCTAAAAAGGTTTGGAAACCTTTTTAGGGTTCCGTACCCAAAGGGTAAAAACGCGAACCTTTCTCCAGGCTGTATCTCAATAACCGCTATAGCAAGATTTCTGAAATTTTCACAGATCGTGTATTTCTCATAAAGTTTAATATACCTAGTATATTAATTTTATGGTATTTCTATTGCCGCTATAATAACAAATAGGTACTAAAAATAAAATAAAATATTTAAGGGGGGCTTCTATACAAAAAAACACAAGTTTTGCCTACTTTCGCTCTATAATGGTACGGAACCCTTCGTGCTCGTGTCCGACTCGCACTTGGCCTATTTTTTAAGTTTATTTTTCAATTATTGCATATTGCAAAAAACGCCCTCTATGAAAAGTTGGGTGGACTTCGTCTTCGTTTCGCTACGACCTTTTCATAGGGTGTCTTTGTTCGCGTAATTTTCGCAAGATGGCGTTGCGAAGTCTTTTCAAGATATTACTACTAGCTTTCCACACTAGATGGCGCTGATAAACAGTTTTAATTTTAAGCTGTTATTGATATCATTTTGACATTTAACCCCGGTGTCGCGCTTTTTTAATTACAAAAACTACAGGAAAAGTGAAAAATCAGCCAAGTGTGAGTTGGACTCGCCCATGAAGGGTTCCGCAGCAGCAATAAGGTTTATTTTTATGAAATTAAAAGGTTTTTGATTTATTTTTATATTTCAGTTGTACCAATTATGACGTACTTATAAAAAAAACTACTTCCTAGATCTCCTTATGATCTCCTCCTCACATAATTTTTAGACTGATCATGCCCTTACTTTAGAAGTTAGAGGTGGGGAGGGGGGCACATTTCACCACTATGGAAGAGTCTCTCTCGCAAACTATTCAGGTTAGAAAAAAAATGATATTAGAAACCTCAATTTGATTTTAGAAGACAGCTGTCCATAGATACCCCACGGCCCACACACATAGGTTAGATGTTTTTTTTTGCTTCAGTTGTCCCTAGTCTAGTCAGCCCTAAAATTTTTAATAATTACATAACATGACGCCCAACAATTCTAAGGCCAAATTGAAAAATCTCAAAATCTTGCCAATTTCTAGCTATCCCCTAACCACCACTCCGACCTTAGACAGCTGTCAACCATAGAGTAACTTAAATATAATCTGTCAACCCAGAATCGTCCGCGGGCGCAAATAAAAAAAATTATATATTAATGTAGTGACTAGTAGTAGTAATAATAGTAATTTCAGGCTGCGACCGCGCCTGTCTGATGATAATAATATAACAAATCAATAAGGGTTACGATTTTTGCCATTTGGCTACGGAACCCTAAAAATACTGAAAGGCATTACGAATCATTTATTGAATAAGTAGGCAAAAGTATTATGTTGCACCTACGAATAATAAAAACTATTTATTATTCGTAGGGTAGCGGTATAGTTTTCTTATTAAAAAAAGCTCTAGCCGGGAATTGCGACTTTGTGTGATTGGCGATCTTTTCAGTTTTCAATACTTTGTTAGTTTCTTTGACATTCAGGAAATCTTTCGTTTCAATCGAGCTAGGTATGCGGTGTAAATAATGTAAATGTAAGTAAATAAAAATTTAAATTGATATTGTAGGTATTTTGAAATTTAACGAAAGTTGCTTTGACGCCAAGTGCCAACTGTGAACTGACGCCAAGCCAAAGCCTTTTTGTAAAAAAAAACAATAAGGATTGATTTATTCAGTAGGAGATTAATACCAATTACCATGACACATCGAAGTCCAAAAACTTTGATATAAGTTATAGCGTATGTTTTAATGTCGCCGTGTAGTTAATCCTCACATAGTATAAGTACGTCTTATATTCTCTTTGAATCCTCATTACAGCAAGTTTTGGGATTAGTTTTATGTTAAATATTTTCTTTAAATATTCAGAATCAGTGTATTGATATTAGAAAAATGTAATAAGTTTTTATTTGTTTTCCACGGCTACTATATTAGGTACTTAAATTGATTTTTCGTAAAACTAAAAATTTAGTTTTTACTGTTTTGACATAATATTAAGTAGGTATAATATGTATTTTATGCCGTGTCAGTATAATATTATGATAAATATAATTTAATCCAGCTGTACTACATTATACTTAAATGATTTAATTTGAAATCCTATTAGGTAAGTACTACAATTATGTCAGACTGCAAATTTATTTTGATTCTTTTGATTTATTGTAAAATATCTATCCTAGCCCATAGACTGGGATTCACAGTACAATAATCCTACACAAACAACAAAGGACTAGTTTATTGGCAATTCTAAGGAATTCTAATCGTATGAGATTAGCTCAGTTTTAAGAAGTGTGACGCACGAGGCCACGCGAGTTCGTCGGCCGCGGTCCTCCGCAGACCGCAACAGAAATATGCACTTGTTTACGTTTTTCCCCCGCAGCCTTGCGCAAGCTGCCGATTGTTTATTAGTGCCAATACATTATGAACTCGTAACCCGATTTACCATTAACAACAATAACTTAAAATATTTCAGTAAATAAAAGCAAATATTTTATTTTTATACTAAATTACATGATATTATCTTTGTCTTAAAATTATTTAAGAAAACGAAATGATCCAGTTGTTTATTTGTTTATTTAAATAAACATCGTATGTTTTATGTTTGCGCGCGCCTTAAAACAACATTAATTTGAGTAAATTATCAATTTTTTCAAATTTCATTATCTTCTTGTAAACATAATATTAAAAGAAAAAATTGTAAGACATTTATGAATTTGAATGAAATAAATATTTATAACAATAAAGTAAAATGGCATAGTTCTGCTATTCGTTGATAGATGGCGCTACTGATCGCGAAGTACGATGTACTTTGAGTTTGCAAACTTCAATGTAGTAAAATGGAGTTAAAGATAAAAATGAAAATTATTTTCAGGGATCTGAATATTATTAGTCTAGATTTTTTTGTCAGAATAGACTGACTATGTCCGTTATGATGAGTTATGATATATTCTTGCTAAAAAAATATTAATCTGATTTTATAATGAACATTTTATAGAGACATTGATTTTATTTTGAAAATGAAAAAAAGATTCTCACTAAAGTTTTAAAGAAATAAGATAGGATACTCTACATGTGAGCTTCAAAGAATAAGGACTAGTAGAATTTGCTAGAGTTGAACCCATTGTCCTGTCAGCCTCAGTCGTCAGAGCTCCTACGCGAAGATAGATAGCCAATATCTGCTTCTTCTTTTTAATTGAAAAAATATTTGTAGCAACAACCGCTTAATAATCCAAATGACCTTTGAGCACAATATCAATACGATAGCAATAAAATAAAACGGTTTGTCGGAGAAGGGCGAGCGATATCGTAACTGTAGCTAACGATAGTCGCGATGCAACCTTGTGGAGTTTGTTGCTCCGGCGCGGGGCGGCGCGGGGGGACGCGGGGGGAGGGGCAGGGCTGGCACGAAGCGAATTTCGCACACACAATCACGCTTATGTAGCAGTTAAATGAGTGTTGAACGCGCCAACCCTACCCTATAACCTCCAGTGACGTGCTTCTGCAATTCTCAGCACTGTGGCCCGATGAATTAGCACTAACTCTGCTAACTGCATATGAATAGGTCGAATATTTGCATAGGTCGAATATTTGCATATCTTGATACCGATAAGTAAGCATAAACTTGTTTGTTTCGCCTAATTTGATTTGAACGAAATTTCTCGACGTCTAAAAGTTCACTTTTGTAAATAAGTTTAAATTTTACTGAAACGAAAAAATAAGATAATACTATTTAACAACAAAGGAAGAAATAAAACGGATTCAAAGCGCTATTCAAATTGAAAGTATAATATAATTAAGATTAAAATATAATTTATAATTCTTATAATAATTTTTTCCATTTTTACTAAGCCAAGTTTATGGTAGAGTAGCATTCAGTGCAAACAGTAGATACTGTTTTCTTTAAAACTAGGTATTTTACAATTTTATAGTATTTATTAAATTAATTATTAGCCTATAACTACCTACTGTATAATATAATTTACAAATCCATCAATAACTTTTATATTTTCCTATTAAAACACTGTTGCTGCTCATGATGCGTATATTGCCGCGCGTCTTTTAGACATAATAAGATAGCTCATTTAACAATCTAATATCGAGTGTTCTTGATGCAGTCTGTTGCTCTAGTTATAGGTTGTTTACTAGCTACGGGTGCTCGGGCGTGCATGTAACGAGAGCCAGCGAATTACTCGCCGAACGATTTTATACGTTATGTGTGCACTTTTGCTTGAAAAATCGCTCGAAAGTAGCTTAAAATGTATTGAAATCTGTAGCTAAGTTATGTATTTGTATCAAAAAGGTACTTACTTTCAATTTATGAACTTTGGTAAACAGATTAAAAACCATCTTTAGAATTATTGTTTTACAACATATCTACATTTCCTTGAATTTGGTCTAAAGTCATATGCAGTACTAGCTCAACCTACAGCAAATACCTGAATGAAATCTGAAAGTAGCCTTTTACCAAAAAAATCTCTAATCATAGCTGATTAGAGATTTTTCGGTTTTGATACGACTGCAAGTCTCTTCATAAAATTTTAATATAATTGTGTAAAGTTCTGATATATAAATCGAGTCATCTACGGTATGCTTTTAGAATTTCAAAATGCTAACCAGCTAAATCCTTAAGTAGAGTAAAGGAGCGTTCAAGAATTTGGCCAGAAGGATGATCCTGGATATGGAGTAACTCTTCAGGTTTCCTCATATGAAGTCTAGCCGGCTAAATGATATAACGACGCACTTGTCTTCTGTCTTATTTCATCTGAATGGGCCGGAGTCGGGACAGCTTCACTTTCATACGGTGGACGTGCTCAATGCTCATCTCGTCTATTTAAAGACGTTACAGTTTAAGATTGGCAGCCATTTTGATTTTATTGACAAATACGACACAGAGCACGTTATTTATAACTTATAAGAATATTTACTTACTTTATGTATTTACCACGTAAATACGTAAAACGTCTTTGCTAGATTTCATAATATAGTTTAATATCTTATTATGATGTTTCTTTTAGATTCGTATATTTTTAGTTGTATTGAATCTTATATTGACAGTCGAGTAATCACCTCCTGGTCGAATTCAAATTACGCCAATCTATCATCGTCGATTTCTTAAGATTGTACCAACATATTTATCGCTTCTAATAGACTGGTCTTTATTACTTTAAAAACATTTTCATCTGCTCTATTCTCTGGAAAAGAACAGCGGGGTTAAAATGGTCTCTTTGGAGAATCATAATATGAATCATGATATGATTTTTTTTTAAATCGCAATATGCAATTCTGCTTGCAATTTATGTCTAGTAATTCGTAGTAATTTGACATTTGTCAGTTTGACAGTTTTGACAATTCATTTGCTGAATTGATTGAAAGGAATTGCTAAATGTGACCATTTTAGCCCCGCAGAAATATTAAATATGTATATATATAAGTAGGTAAATATACGAATTTCTAATTTAGAAACTGAATATATTATTTTGGTTCTTTAGCTACCTCGGTCTTGTTGTTTCGCTTACAGTGCAGCTTCTTTTGTTTCATTGCAAGTAAAATTTAGCTTCGTTAATAGAGCTTGCTTTACAAGCGGCCAGAAATATGGTGAAAAGATTTTACGTAAATACGTTTTTCAGCTGGTGTAGTAATTTGTCTGCCTTACCAATTTACTAACATATTTGTCTATTACATTAAAGTTTTTTTAGTAACATTACAAAACAGATTTATTTTTTACCAATAAACGCAAAATGTTTTGTCTATTTCATTAAAGTTTTTTAGTAGATAACATTAAAAACATATTATTTAAATGAAAATGTTTTTAAAGTAATAAATACCGTCACGTGCAATTAACAAGCTCCTACATTTTATCCCTAATCTTTTTAATTATTTAGAACATGTTACTTTTGTTTTTGCGTATTTAATGATTTGGGTCAGGGTTCGTTATAAATAAACATTCTTGAATGAATTTCAAGCGTTATATAATTTTAAATCGCACTCAATAAATAACGAATTAATTTAAATATTTGATTTCGAATTAAGCTCCACTTTTGTTAATGTAAATTCTCGTAACACAATAGCAAATTTTTGCGTACGTGTTTAATGGAATGTTTTGATTGTTATTGATACTGTTTACTTTTATTTCTTTTCTCGTCATTATTTCACCTATTTTGTATGATGTACATTGTACACACTGGAATGATCATTATCAGCCTCTTAATGTGCTTGCATATCTGGAGGACTTTATTACAAAAACAATTGATTTTAATTGGGCTAATATAGTGAGGCAACGATAAAGTCGTGTTTCACGATGTCAGAAATTGTGAAGGTCGCAGCGGATTCAGCCTTACACGCCCAACTCCTGAGATATCAATAGCTATTCGGTGACGATATACTGGTCAGCGGCGCTGCAGGCGATTTCAAAGTATGTTCTATCGTGATAAGGTTTAGTTTCGAGTGAAGGCGGCGGCGGTCGGTGGCCTTACCTCATTAGAGTTCATGCACCCGCGCGGAACTGGGGCACGTACCTCGGCGCCCCGCACCTGCGCAGCCCCCGCCCCCCGCCGCGCCCCGCGCCGCCCCTCGCCCGTCCCGTTACAGCCACTAGCTTTCATTGAAATGCTACTATTACTCACAAATTATCTCGTACTACGATAATAAAAGCCGTAATCATCTTTTTACGATAGAAACGTTTCGCTCGAAACGTATTCCGCCATTAAAAACTTTTTAGAGCTTACGTAAGTCTAAGCATCACATCATACTATATAGTAGGAGACCTAGTAGTATTGTGGTCATTATATGCGACAGTATAATAAAGCTTCGAAGACTAGTCCGTGACATCACCGGGGGCTCCGTACCGGAGCTGTCGGGGAAATGCTGTCACCGCAGCGAGCGGCGAACCAGTATTGCGCCGGAGATGGTTGCGCAAGCGCATGAGAAAGTGCGAGTAAAAGTTGACGCAACAGGCGCGGGCGCGGAGCGTCACTCCGCGGTCGTTATAGCATCGCTCACACACACACACACAGGCGGCTACGTGTACGTCGCGTTACATACGCAGACGTGTCGTGCATTGACGACACTCGATTACAATCAAACGTATTATTCAATAGTAATAATATAGGCAGTTACGAGTATATTAGCATACGTTAGAAAGTATTTAGGCTCTGCTCCGGCTCGCAATAATTCATGAGGGCGCGGGAACTCGCGAACCTTTGCAAATCAATGAAACTAATAAAAGTCAATGTTTAGCTATGCGCCGTCAATTTATGGTCTACGCACGTTTGATATACGATCGCTGCCAGTATTCTCATCATAATAAATCTTTAAACTTCTAGCATGAAGTCTACATTCATATTTTTAATTAATATTTTATGAGAAATAAAATGAAAGAGCCTTTTTAAGGAAAATTTTTGTTAAGACATAAAACTTTGACAAAGAAAGTAATAACCGAAGTTCACCCTCTACAAACAGTCAACAAGTTTCCTCCCGATATCCCACTTCAGTGAAAAGAGGTCGAAAACATCATATTAACATATTATTTTCATTAAAATTAAGCGCTTCATGTTGTTTGTGAAGCGAGCCCATAATAATGAATTTTAAAATTTTAACTTTTAGCCCTGAACGGTGAATAGTAACAATAGGTTCGTCTGTATTTACATATTTTAACTATTACGACGAATTTGTAATAGCTTTCGTTAAGTCACACTTTTCAGGTCAATAGTTTTGAATAAGTGTGTCCTTTTTAAAAGAAGCGCACACTACACGTGAATCAAAGAAATGTAATAATTTGATCTTAAAATTTGATTTCACATTTATTTAGTAATATTATAATTAGTAATTAGTAAAATAAGCTTGTACAACACGTAACGGAACGAAAAGAAAAGCTGTACATAATATTTGTAGTGATTTTCTGTTAAGTCAAAATAAAAATCAAAATCATGGCATGCATGGTGAGCATGGGCGTACCCAGGATTTTAGCTAGGGACGACGACGACGACAGCATACCTGTTTCGAGAAGATGATCGGTGTAATATATTGAAACAAAAAATCATTAAAATTAACTTTTATTAATCTGACTGAAAATATATTTTGTTTCCAACACTTAATTTTGCGCAGAGTAGGTAACCCTCCCCTGTCCCTACTTTTTTTTTTTTGGGTACGCCCATGAATGAGAGGGGAATTAATTATCAAACTTTACTTTCAATATCAATCGCATACAGGTAGAGTAATGTCTGAAAAACTTATTGATTTTTAAATAACAGTTTGCTTTTAAACGCCAATGCAATGCCTTGAAGTTATTGACTGGCTGTTATTTGCCGACCTTCCGTTTCGAGATAATGTCCAGCCTCTATACCACATGGCCATCGCCTCATCTCATCTCTATCATTATTCGTATCTATCATTATTCACATTTAATCATAATTAGCACGTTAACATTTATCATTAAATGATTAACTGCGGATTCGGCTAACTCTCATATTATCATTTTATACAACCAACTACGAAAAATAATCCTTATTAATAGTTTTCTTGATACTTAAGTCAATTGTCAAATCGAGTTGTTTTTATGTTAAAACTTTGTTTATTTCGTAAAGGTTGTTTTGTCCAAACAACTTTATCGGTTAGTAACATTTAACTATTACGTTACGCTTAGACGAAAACAAAAGCATCGTGATTAACAAGCCTCAGTAACAATGATTGTTTCAGAGAAATACCTAAACAAATTATTGGGAGGAAAAATCCCTTTTCTTGTTTATTTTTCTTATACAAACAAAAACAAATTGGCTGGCTTTTCATTTTTTGTTTTAAATTTTCGTAAGCACAAAAGGTGAGTGCATTTTCTGGAGGTAATTTAAAGAGGGTTGGGAGGGCGGAGGGGAGAGCGAGGCGACAGAAATAGGGCGCGGAGGACAGAGCAAGGCTGCCCCGGTTGAGGTTCGTTCACCCGCGCGCCGCGTACGTGTGCGCGCTCGCCCGCCCGCTCGCCAGCCCGCTCGTCCGCCCGCTCACTGCTCGCCAACTGATAAACCTATTGTTGAGGGTGGCTTATGTCACTTGTCAATCGTATTGTGTCAAGTGCTTAATTGAAAGCTGATTTGTAGAGAAAGTAGGGATATTTATGGATTGTTTTATAATTTTTAGGTACATAATTCATTTAAGTTTAAAATTTTATTTTGAAAAATGTAATTTATAAAAAGTAATTTAATGTAGAGGTTAGCTATAATGTGACATGTAACTAGTATTTGATTCAAAATTGGACATTAAACTCGCACAATAAACTTTAGATACCTACGTTTTTAAAAATTTAAATTTAGATAACAACTAACTCCTTGTTCTTTCGTCCGTTAAATATTGTGTTGTGTGATGTGTAAAATAAACGTTTCTTATTCTTATTCTTAAAAATGTAACATTCTTAAAAAACTTAGCAAAGACCATTTTAGAATTTTATTGTACTATTACTGGGACTGTTGAACAAACATTGTGACAGAAATAAAACAAAATAATTGAATAAAGTTGAAAATTGCGAAAGCGCCATCTATCGTAGAATAGTCATACTAAGCGCTCATGGTAAGAAACTTTTAACCGCGCGCCATATCCTCCGCCCCTCCCCTCCCGCCCCGCGATAAGGGCACGAGTTCGTTGCTCCGATACAGGCTGACCTCAAAAACGAGGACACTGCAAAATTAGGACGATGACAACGTAACGACACCAGTGCCACTTCGCATTACACAATTTTAAGCTCTGCACCGATGGCAATATGATTCATTGTGCGTTAGAGCGTCGGCCTGAACTACATATATTTGATCAATTAGGCAAATACGCTGACTTCGTCAGTACAGCGCTAGCACAGTGTTTAAGACTAGAATATTGATATTGTATATTATTTTTTCAATGCCTCCAGCCTGAGTATTTATATTATGTAGATAAAATGATAAATCTTTATAAGGTAGACGATCAAATAAGATCTTAAGAAATGTAACTTTTCAAAAACTAATTTAAGACTTTTAAACATTATCTTAGCAATATTTTTATAACCTGTTATTTAAATTAGATGGGTATCAGAGGGATAGCCAATTATTTATGATTGAAATATGAAACAAAGAATAATTTTTATTTCATCGTAGTCTTAAAAAATACCGTACAAGAACAAGGTAGATTAGACTTACTACAATATTATTTCAGCAAGCCGTAGCGTATAGTCCGTGAACATAATATACTATGGTAATTGCATTTAATTAATGTAATTCTATCTTTTGTTTCAGGTAAATATTTCTTAGTAGCGGTTGCCGCGGCGTACAATGTGGGTAAGCAAACTGAAGTCGTCGAAGAGTGCCGACTAATTTAAGATGTAACACACAACCGTCAATTTGGAAATGGTGTCGAGAATTCTTGGCCTAGTTACCGCCAATTTTCGAATCCGAGATCATTGTTTGGGAGATTATTGTGAAATGCAATAGAAGGTATGAGTGAATAAAGTAGGTAACTAACATTTTATAACATACGAGCAATCACTAATTTTTTCTCATTTTTTTTACTTTACTCATTTTTTCCTTCATAATTTGAACAAACCTTCTAACTAACTTAATCATTTAGCTATAACTAGAATCTATAAAAAGATTTCAAATAATTTCCCTGGCCTAAAGCTTCCATTTATGGAAAAAACGTCAATTTTCAAATTATTAATTTCCCACTTCACCCACTTACGTCTTCAATTATGTGTGTGCATCGCGATAACGAAGAATTGAAAAATATATGAACGACGGGAGAGCCGGGCTAAATATACCGCGGTCGACGAACTCCAAGTAGGTCCCTCCCTGAGCCACCCGCACCCTACTGTATCATATATATCCATACTAATAAATACGAAAGCGTGTCTGTCTGTCTGTTACCTCTTCACATTTTGCTGAAATTTTTATGGGTATACTTTGAGACCCAGGAAAATGTACGGTTGCCGGGCAATAAACGAATTTTGGCGCAACAGAGTTGCCCGCGTCATCTAGAGGTGGTATAAATATGTGAAAATTTGATTCCATAGCAATTAGCAGGATTTCAAAATATGAATCAGATGTTGACGGTACTCGAATGTTGCGGGTTCTATCCTGTGGTAAAACTTATAAGGATGTTATAAATGTGGTTAAAGTATGATTCACTCAAAGAATTCATTATAAGGACTTATTGAAAAGTAGCTTAATACTTATGAAGACATGTTGCCGCCAAAACTATATAATAATAATATAATAATATCTATGGACGATTCACACCACGCCAGTCTGGCCCCGTGCTAAGTACCTAAAGGACTTGTGTTACAGGTACCAGACAACGGAAATATATTTAATACTTTTATACTATACATATATTTAAGATTTTTATTATACCATACACATATTTAATACACATCCAGACCCGGGAACATTGAAAACTTTTTTGTTCCGTCGGCGGGATTCGAACCCGCGACCCCCGGCTTGAGCTACCGACGCGCTCACCACTGAGCCACAGAGGTCGTCGAAACTGGTGTTGAACTCCATATTATAATGACATTAAAAATTTGAAAATGTTCGTCCTTACATTTAAAGCACTGAATATACAGAGTGTAACAAAAATGAGTGATAATACTTTAGGGTGTGTACGTGTTCCTTGTAGAGAGTTCACTGTGAAAGTAGCAGCGCTGAAAGACCAAATTTTTTTTTTACTTTTGCATGGGGAAACTCGTGACGCTCGGGCCCTTGCCCATACAAAAGTGAAAAATTTTTGTCGTCTTTCAGAGCTGCTACTTTTACAGTGAACTCTTTACAAGGAACACGTACACACCCTAAAGTATTATCACTTATTTTTGTTACACCCTGTATATTTATGATGAATTTAACACGGAGATGTGTTTGTTTCTTGTTTCCAGTTTCGGGAAAGGACACGAGAGTATGTCTGACAAATGTACGGTTGGACCACGATAAACATATTCAACTTAAGGGGGCGACTAACCCTAAATTGTCGATTTTATAATTCATTGTTATACTTGAAAATAAGCCCCGAATTGTTTTATTTTCTAAACATAGATACTACATTATGTTTCCGAGGTTCTAGGTCTAGCGAAAACACGATATCATAAAATTTTCTTTATAGAAAAAAATCACAAAGCTGCATCTAATTTTCACGAATTTTTTATATATTGCTATAACCGTGTATTAAACTAAGTTAATATTTTAACACATTGTATAAAATTCTATCATTGAGACACTGACCTGGCGGATTTTAAAAATGTTGAATAATATTTATCGAGTTATTGAGAAAAAACTAATTTGGCGATGAATCCGCGTCGTTCTTTTTCACCTGGCACATGAAAGACGGGTGTGAGTGTGAAGAGAGAAGGACGATGTTTGATTTTTTGCGTTAGTAGCCCTCTTAACAAAGTTGCAAGCAATACGTAGTAAACATCTACATCTAAAACTGTAAAAAAAAACACCTATTTCTTAAACTGTAAAAGAAAAAATAAAACTATAAAAAACGTCTAAAATACTCGTTAATGAAAATAATGACGCGTTAACGTGACCGCTGAAACACGTTAATAAACAAAGGTTACAATTTGTTACTCCATTAGTTTATCAGCTTACAATTAATTCATTTCGGTTTATCGGCTCACAGTCAATTGACTACAATAGAAAGTTTTAGAATTGGCGCCAAACCAAGTTGCCAAGTGTATAGCGCAGCCAGTAGTAAAAGAACGAATTAAATTCAAATACGCACATTATTTAAAACCTTTTTCGAATGCTCTCAAGTGAGAAATAAAGTCATTATTATATAATGGCTGTTGCCCGCGACTTCGTCCACGTTCATGTCAATTTTTTTTATTATTCGTCGTAAAAAATATTCTTTTGTAAATAAAAAGTATCCTATGTTACTTCTGATACCTCCAAGAGTATGTGTACAAAGTTTCACGATGATTCGTCAAGTAGTTTTTTGCGTGAAAGCGTAACAAACATCCATGTTTTCACATTTATAATTAATTTTAAGTAAGGATGAAGCAAAATAATTATGATTAGTAACAATATTATTGTTAAAATATTATTAATTTATTATTGTTAAAATATATAAAAACTTATTTTTGCTCGTTTATGTTGCGATTGATTTATGTATTATATTCTCGATAGAAGGCCCTATAAAGACTTTACAACAAAGACTATATTACGCTTCCATGTTTCTATGGTCGATGCTAATCTATATATTATTCATACTGAGTAACTCAAGGTAGTAACGGTTACGTTCTGACATAAAATCAATAAATAAAACTCGGTCTGGGAAAAACAAAGTTCTTTGTGTTGGTGGAAATTTTTGTAGCGATTTTGTCTCTCTTATATGATAGCGTCTACGACGCGCTACGAAGCCTCTACGAAGCTACGCGGCTACGCGCCTACGAAAATAATTCCTCTTTTAAAGAGTTTTACAAAAGTTGGAGTTGTTATCGTTCTTTTTTGTAGATTATTTAATGGAAATAATTATAATAGGGAGTTTTGTGTACAATATATTTATTTATTATACTTGTTCATTTGTTTATTTAAGTATATTTTCTGTTAACATTTATTATTTTTAGTGTAGTCGTCGCTCGTTAGTCAATTTTAAATTAGCTCGAACATCAAAAATTAAGGTTGTAGCCGATCTTTTGATTACGTTTCGTAGAAGTCTAATCATAGGGACAGCAGGTGAAGGGTACATAGTTAATGGATTCTGGAGGTTGGTGCAGTTTTGCCCATGGCTGGCTGCAGCTCTGCACCGGGCGGTGCGGGACGGAGCGCGGGGGGCCGGGGGCGAGGCGAGGCGAGGGGGGGGTGAGACGAGGCGCGGGGCGGGTGTCGCAAGGCGGGTGCACGGCCGGCCGTCGGCACCGCGCCGACCCTGACTGACTTATCTTGCGAACGTGAGCCGCGCGCAAATTCGCATTCTAATGCTGGCAAAACTCAGAAGTTAACTTTTTATTTTGTTACTACTTAAAAGTTAACAAAATCATCAATCGGTTCATGCTATGTTTAAATACGGAAATATGTCTAACAGAATAATCATACAGAAAAAATCTCGCTACAATTTTTTCGCGTTCAGAAAAAACGTCATTTATCATTATTCTATGAAATTTAGTCTTACCTAATAACATCTTAAATATTATGTCCATTGAATAATAATGCAATGTGACTGACAGGGATAACTCGATGGCATAATACTAAATAAGGACATGCTTTGTTCAGTAATAAGCTATTCTCGGAATTTCAGATTATTTTTTTTTTTAGATTTTTTTTTCTAGAAAAATCTAAATAATAAAATAACAAAAAAAGGATATGGACGAACAGTCTATAGACGGCCCCAATTTTATAATAAAAAAAAAAAAAAAAAAAAAAAAATCAGATTATTTATTTTGCGTAATGAACCTAGTGTTTATTAATAAAATATGGGAAACCCAGTGTGTCCAATGAAAAGTGTATTGTGGTGACTAAGGTTACCGCAAATGACGAACCGCGTACCCATTATAGCTATCACACGAAAACAAATACCTAATAAGGCTTTAATGCGTAATTAAAGTTAATTATCATTGGATCAAAAACTCGATCATCGGTCGAACCGCGTATGTTAATAATCCTAAATTCTCGTTACTTATCAGAAAGTTTAAAAAATTATATAGTAACCGAAGTCGTTTGCTCTCATTGGAACAAATCCAACCATAAATACAAAGGAATTTAGCGCGATCACTTTGCATTTTGCATTGAAAGTTTCGCATTGAGGCAGCAGCTGTCAATGCTACGGCGCGCGGGTAAGCGGCCCCCGGCACTGTATCGCAAAGCTCGGCTTCACCTTGATGGTATGAGTTAGCAGGCTTTAGATATCGGCTCAGTAAGAGGTACTAGGATCTCAGAGGCAGGGAGCGGTCGACTTGGACTTTGTAATACGTTCGGCCTAGTCAGCGAGCGTTGCCCCGCGCGCCGAGGTCGCGCCAGCTCGGCCCGAGCGCACGAATGCCAGCGGAAATCGCTGATTGACTTGTCAGCGTCATTCCAATACATATTTCGATTGTGCACAGGTTGCATATTGTTCCCGTGGCACAATAGCCTCAGCCGAGAGCCTGGAATGTTCCTCTTGAATCAAATACATCGAGATATCCAGACTCTAAGAGTATTCGTTTACTACCGAGCCTCTTGTACAATACCATTGCTATAAACATTGCAATCTTTCACAGACACTTACCCCACATATCCAATGGCCAGATTAGCTTAACCTAATTGGATTATTTCTTGCCGCAATTAAGCTTATTTAACAACGCTCTTGAGCTTTCAATTCCAATGAGTGTATTGGTCTAAAAGAGCTTATTGTTGTACACGGATGGCCTCGCTCTACATTAGAACTTGATAAAAGTTATTCATTCTCATTTAAAACTTACGCTTACCTAACTAATGCAGAAAAACTGGGGTAAAATAAACAGAATATACGAGCCAACGTCCCACTTAAAAGCATTATGATGAAATATAGGAAACATCGTCCGGACGTGATTATTTTTCGGTGTCGATGTAAATCTTTAAGTGGCAAAACTTCATTTTCGATTTTAATTAGCTCATTTATAAAATATTAATTAATAATTATTTAATGACATCCAAGTTATCACATTGTCTAATAAAAGCCGATGCGAAGAATTTTGTCAGAAGTTTGCAGTTTTGTGAAGGATCTATTAGACACGACTCCTGTTGGCTCCCTTTCGAAAATACCAAATAACTGCTCAACCTAGTTAGCAGTTGAACCGACATTTAATATAATTGCTTTGGTGTCACTCGATTTATTTGCTATAGCCAGGATAAGCAGAATAGTTTTGTTTTTTATAAAACGAACGGGTATAGGTATTGTTCTTAAAAAAAACTAAACTGAGTTAGGAAAAAAGTTAATAAAAAAACACCATAAATGATTGAGATAAAATAAGTAATCAAGGTTTAAGCTTAACATTTCATGACAAAAGCCAGCTTAACGTTCCACTAGTATGTGTCGACAGTCTAGGAATGACAAAATAAGGTTACAAAAATTAGGTTTTAAATGTTAATTGAATTGCTTCTCGATACTTACATAATATATGCAAAATGTAATCTTACTAGAATTTGTTATATTATAAAAAAGCTTTGTATTCGTAGGTTTTTTTTAGTAGCCGAGTATTTTTTTTTACTTTAATTTTCGAATCAATTGATTGATGTCGTTTTGAAGAAGAGCTGTTGAAGCATCTCCGGTAAGACAATGATGTAACCCGCAAGAAAGTGGTGTGACACTTTAACCCAGTGTTGTGGATTCCGGCGGAGGTGCGGCGCGCCCGTTTCGCGCTCGTTAGTATGGAGACAGCGTGCAGCACTTTCACTCTCGGCGTTACGCAAGGGGCCGTCGCTCTCTCCCCGCTATCTCCGAGCCCCCGGATAGATCATGGCGAGAGACGGTCGCGGGCCCCGTGAGATGCATCCTCGGACCTAATGACGGATAAAAAACGAAAGTGTAGTTTCGTTCGGGCCGGAGTAGGTCAGCGGAGTAGGGCACCGGGGGTCGACGCCCGCGCAGCCTCGTCAGGTGAAAGTGCCCCTCCGCGCCCCCCGTAGGCGAGCGCGTCAGCGACTTACCTGCGCACGCGCCTGCTTTTTGCAACTTGGCCATGGCTCTTATAACGTACTGCGAAACTGCTCCACTGCTAATGTGTTTTTATTGCATATCATATCAGCCCCAATGCTATTCAAAATACCGAGAAAAAATTGTATTTTGTCGAGGATATAATAGATATGATAAAATATCAGAAGCAGCTGATACAAAAGTGTATTCAACTATTTAAGTTTTATTCTAATATTTTAATTAGAATTTAAATTTTAAAAGCTGATAATAATGAATTAGTTTCTAACCATAATTAATTAGCTATGCAGTGATAATAATATACTTGCTCTATTTAAAAAGTTTACTTTGATCCCACAATAATTAATACTAGCTGTTTGACCGAGCTTTGTTCGGTATCCGATGGAAATGACATCTCCTAAAAATGATTCCTAGCTAGATCGATTTATGGCCCCCGAAACCCCCTTTAAACTAAATTTCATGAAAATCGTTGGAGCCGATTCCGAGATTCCAAATATATATATACAAGAACTAGATGTTGCCCGCGACTTCGTCCGCGTGGACTTCAGTTTATAGCGCGCGGTGTCAATAAAATTGGTGTCAAAAGCTTTTTAAAACCCTGGTAACCCTTAAAGCCGTGTAGTGTGCACATAATATGTTTTTTTTTAATTAAACTTTTTTATACCTAAAGCTTATTTAGCGTTACACAACTTTAGCTTTGCCCAATACCCATAAACTATTTAGTATTTATTATTGGTAGACTGTTGTTTCTGATATCTATGTTGGTACGTGAGTTTATTAATAACATGTATAACAATCGAAATATTAACTCAAGATGGTACCACCTCTTATAGAAATACATATGAGCAAGCGATAGCGCGATCTAGGCGGCTCTTGGCGCCATCTGTTCCAGTTTTTGGAACTAACTTACTTTGAACAAATTTACGCATAAACACCCCCTTACAACCCCTTTTTCCAGTAAAAAGTAGCCTATGTCCTTCTCAGGCTTTAGACTATTTGTGTACAAAATTTCATTACAATCGGTTCAGTAGTTTTGGCGTGAAAGCGAGACAGACAGACAGACAGACAGAGATACTTTCGCATTTATAATATTAGTATAGATTGCTCGTTTAAAGATATAAGATAAATAATAAGCTTTAAGCTTCTTGTCAGGGAGCCCTAGAACAATTTTTTTATTACTATCTAGCTAATTTTTGTGAGTAGCTTCATTTTGATAAGACAAACAATATTTTTATTTGTAAAAAATCTTGAAAGTGGTAGTCAACAGAGATAGTAAGGATTTTATATTTTGATTTGATGGTTTGTTCTATTTGCAGATTAATGTTACTCTTAAATTATACAATATAAATATAACCATAATAAATAAAAACTACCAATATACAAAAATCAGCTGGTTAGGGTTCCGTTTCAGGGCTCTGTAATCAATCAACTTGGTTGACTACGGTACCCTTAAACGGAACCCTATTATATCAGCTTTTATGGCTTTAAAGGATTAACGAAATGTTGAGTTTGTAAAATAACAACTTAAGAGATTGAAACGAATGGTTAAATTAATTAGATTAGTATGTAGGGTACTGGAACAGCTGAAATAGTTTATGTAACACAGGAGGAACAAAAAACTGACACATATAGTGTAAGACTGCTCTTTATATAACCGGCAGACGGTAGTTAATGATTGAATAGAAGTTACGCAACGCCGACGCAAACGTACTAGCTGATATTTATGTAACTGATGTACATAAGCGGTCTATTGTTATTAATGTTTATAACGAAATTGGGCCGAAGGAGTTCCTGTATGTGCAATATTGCACATATTTCAGATTTCAGAGATTCAGATCGAAAAATATGGGAACGAAATGCGAGAACTTGGATGACTTTCGATAATTTTGACAGCAAATTAAGAAATTTAAAAATATGTGTTGTTACAAATCACGAGGAAACAAAGCCACATTTGACAAAGTATAGAGTTTACAATATAAAAGCTCCCTTTACTTAATCCTTCGATTGTGGATTCTTGGAAATCTATTGTTATTCTATTGTGTCTCGCTCACCGGTGAGCTTATGGGGCTCGATGGGTTTAATTTGTCCAATAGTAGTGTAACAATTGAAACATTAAAATTGTGCATTCAAATGTGCGTTCAACAGCCTGAATTTATGCCAACGACACATTTGACTTTTGAGTGTTTTTCAATAGATATTTCCTTGGGGAATCTGATGGTTAAGCAAGCTTGCATTTATATTTTATAGTTAACAATATAAATACTCAACTGTGGTATCAATTTTTTATCAATGTGTCCTTTGGGGCCAAACTGATGTGTTAACATATTGCCTATAACTCCAACTATATGACACTCGTATATTTTTCTCAAAATGGACTTTTCCTTGGGGCTATCGGGTGATGGGCTCGAGGTTGGCGGGTGGTGTCCGTTGGTGTTGCGACACTCTACAAGCGAACAAAGAAAGCGGCGGCCGGCCTTGTCGGGTCGTCGACCGAGTTTGCACGCGGCAAGGTTTCGCCAGCCCGGCTTCTCGCGCTCCAGGATATTGCCAATTTATTTACGGCGCAAGGCTGCTCCGCCAACCTTCTTACTTTTACACATTAATGACACCCTGGTAGCTACACCTATTATACAATATGTTTTTAATGTAAAAGTACACTTATTTTGCAAAATGTATACACAATATTACTATGGTCTACTTGTCTAATTTTGAAAGAAAATACGAATGATTTTTTTAAGTGAAACATCTCTTCAGGTTTACCATACTTCATACCGTAACAAATGTGCGCACGCTATCTTCGTAAAAAAACATGAGTATTTTTTCAGTCAATTGTTGTAAAATAACTGAATAAAATGTCACTTTATTTAAATAATTCATTGAAACAGAAGTTCACTGATAGTGACTTTGACTTTACACGTTGTTTGTTGTCACGTGTATTTCGTGGAAAAGTTCAAACGATTCTCACGGGTCTGCAATGTTTTAATTTGAGAGTTATTCGGCCATTATCTAGTTTTACACTGATAAGCGCGTAAGTAACACGTAAGATTTGTCAAAATATTTTAGTCACTCTATTAGTCATCTGTGTACTAGAGTGTAGACAAAAAATATTGTGAAGCGCCGTCGCCGCTGGCCTCGATACATTTTGACACACATACATTTATGCATACCTACAAAATTACGTTCTCGAAACCTAGATCCCGTCTAACGACATGGTTAGTTTATCTGATTTACTCATTCGCAAAGCCAAGGGTGGCTTTAACTTGGAATTGTGTTGTATTTGCATTTAGGTAATGACTAATGAGAAATATTTGATAATTATAAAAAATATCTTTTTGTTTTAATTATTTTGAAAAATGCATTTCCATTGTTTTCTTTGTCTTAAAAACACGAGAAAACTTTTCATGAATAAGTAATTAATAGGAAATACTTTAAGTTTTACACAATTAATAGTTAAATACTGAACATTAACTTGAATGAAGGTCAAATAAAGAAATGAAATTGCGTTATAGTGTAAAAATTAGTTTTTTTTTTTAATGAAATAAGGGGGCAAACGAGCAAACGGGTCACCTGATGGTAAGCAACTTCCGTCGCCCATGGACACTCGCAGCATCAGAAGAGCTGCAGGTGCGTTGCCGGCCTTCTAAGGGATAATAGGGGAGGGTAGGGAAGGGAATAGGGGAGGGTACGGAAGGGAATAGGGGTGGGTACGGAAGGGAATAGGGAAGGGTACGGAAGGAAATAAGGGAGGGTAGGGAAAGGAAAAGGGTAGGGAATTGGGCCTCCGGTAAACTCACTTACTCGGCGAAACACAGCGGAAGCGCTGTTTCACGCCGGTTTTCTGTGAGGACGTGGTATCTCTCCGGTCGAGCCGGCGTATTCGTGCCGAAGCATGGCTCTCCCACGTCAAAGTGTAAAGTTTATTTTCAGCTTCAGTGCATTTCAATTCAGCGTGAAAGCGGGCGGATTGTTTCAGTTTGCGCGTCAACTGTAGGTCATTCATACTTATTTCACCTCCTACCGGACCTTATGCTTACCGCATAAGGATGATTATTGCATAAATTTCAAGGCAAATAAGCGTTTTGGTGGCGCCCTGCCAGCTCGTCCGTCTTAGTTGGGAGTGTGTCGGGACTCGGGTAGACACACGGTATAATTGATACAAATGCCTAGGCATCATATCTTGTTTCTGAGCTTTGCTAATTAAATCTACTTTACGACGTTAATTATAGCTTTATATTGACAGAAGATTAAAGCTTTAAAATGCTAACTTAGCATAACACACACATAACCTTTTTAGGGTTCCGTAGTCAACAAGGAACCATTATAGTTTCAGTCTGTCCGTCCGTCTGTCCGTCTGTCTGTCTGTCTGTCTGTCTGTCCGTCTGTCGGTCCGCGGTTTGCTCAGTGACTATTATAGGACCTACAAAGCTGTAATTTGGCATGACTGCACATATTAATGATGCCGCCAAAATGGTACATAAAATAATAAAAAAATATTTTTATGGTACCTGCTCTACACATCAAGCGGGGATATTTTTTTCTGCGTCAACCCCATCGTGTGGAATGTGGGGTGTCGTTGGATAGGTTTTTTAAAAATATTATGAGTATTCATGTAATTTTCCCATTTAGGGATCCATTTGTGAAATATTAAGTTTTAAAGTTGAAAAAATCGTTAGAGTCCAGTGTCTGTCGTGTCGTGTCGTGAAATGTGAAAAAAATTCCGGGAGTAGGAAATATGCTGAATTTAAAAGGAAAACTATCACGGCTAAGACGAATTCATAATTTATTGAGTATTAGTCGATCAACTAAAAAAATGTATTCGGCGAAATGTAAATGAACGTTTCGTTCGAATTCAAGTAACTGAGATGATGTTGTTAGTAGTGTAAAACACGTTATAAATGTATGTTCATTGACCATACACAAATTTTCAAAAACTTGCGGTATAACCTACGAATAATAAAAACTAAGGAAAAGTAATTCCCTCAAAAAACATGCTCCACAATACTTGTCAAAAAAGTGTACCCAAGGTACACATTTCAATACATTTGCAATATTTAGGTGACCTTTAGCGGTAGGCTGACGTTACATGACAGATCAAAAGGAACCAAATTTAAAACGGTAATGATATGGGAGTTACGATTCCTTAGTTTTTATTATTCGTAGGGAACGGAACCCTATATTGCGCGTCACGCACTTGGCCGGTTTTTTATTATGTTTATAACTTAAGTATACAAGTTTCGTAAGGATTTCCAACCCTTGTTTGATCCTTAGGGACATATTCCAAAAGTGCAAAAAATTCGTGATTTTAGGAAAATGTTTGCAAAATTAATGTTTGTATTCCCCGTAGACGCTGAGTATTGATCGACATTTATCCCACGTACTCTTATCTGGCCAGGATAACAATACAGTTATCTGCAGTACCTCGACTCTACAATTTGATTCCAGCGTCTATAATCGAGTACGAACCTTATCGAAAAAAAAAACATTTTCAAATATGGCAAATGATAGGAGATCTTCGGTTTCAAATTTTTAACCGACTTCCAAAAATGTTTCCTTTCCATCAGGTGACCCGTTTTCTCATTGTCTCCCTTATTTCATGAAAAAAAATCTACAGGACAAACACAAAAATATGCCGTACCGCTTACGATTTAAGTGTTAAAAGCCAACTGAATTCTGTAAACATACTTAACCCAAATCTAAATAGTCCAACTAATCTGTGCTTCGGCCTCAAATAAAAATTTCAGAGCGAGAAGTAGAGACGTATGTAATTATTGACGGTCGATAAATCTCGAGGCGATTATTTACAACAGTGTTTTTCAACCTTTTTATCATGCGACTCCCGGTATGAAAAATATTTCGAGACCCTCTCGGCCTTTACTTTTTATATAAAGTATATGAAGAAAACACCTAAAGGTCGACAGTATGTATATTTATGAATCCTATTATTTAAAATGTCCTGCTTACTGTATCAAACTTTTGAAATCTTTATTGTTTTTTTTACTGAAATAGTTCTTTCGACCTCTGATGGCCTACAAAAGCTTCGCGACCCATGTGTCGCGACTCGCGACCCACAGGTTGAAAAGCACTGATTTACGCGGTCGTAAATTACGTAAACGTAGCCTGGCTGTCCAACAATAAACTTTTACGATGCTCACTGTGCGACCCTGAATCCTTAACAAAGCGAGCGGTGGAAATAGACTTCATCGTTTGTTACGTGTATTCCATTTAGTTTATTGCGGACACATCGACCTAGAATGAAGTAACAAACACAACTCTTATTAGGATGACAATATCATCATCATCATCATGGTGTTGATGATGATGATGATGATATTGTCATCCTGTAACCATAGACATAATGGACATGGCCATATTAATAGTGTAACTTTTTGAATGTGAAAATTTAACTTTCAACCGTGGTGCCATATCATAAGTTTGGAAAAGGATAGTGTTTATGCTGGGCAAGGTGCCTAGTAACAAGCAAATTCATAGAAAGTCTATTTGCTTGCTATCGTTTTATCATTTGTGTTAGTAAAAATTGGCCAAGTGCGAGTCGGACTCGCGCACGAAGAGTTCTGTGCCGAGACCAAAAATAGCCCAAAAAATGTGATGTTTGTATGGGATCAAATTAAAATAAAATAAATATTTAAGGGGGGCCCTTAAATATTTATTTTATTTTAATTTGATTATCAATTATTAAAGTTTAAACATAAATAAGGATTCTGTAAAAAATTCAAGTGCCTAGCTATAGCCATTATTGATATCGAGCAAAAAATTGCAAAAAATCACGTTAGTTGCATGCAGGGAGCCCCCTTAAATATTTATTTTATTTTGTTTTTAGTATTTGTTATTATAGCGGCAACAGATATACACTATCTGTGAAAATTTCAGAAGTCTAGCTATAGCCTTTCTTGAGATACAACCTGGAGACAGACGGACAGACATCGAAGTCTTAGTAATAAGGTCCCGTTTTTACCCTTTGGGTACGAAACCCTAATCATAAAGTTTCTTTGAACACCACGGGGCTTCCCCTTACATAAGCTTTTGAAAATACTCCAGCGACCACTTGTTGCAATATGTAAACTATGTAAACTATGAACTATAGTTTAGAATAAACTTTTAATTGAACAACTTCAACTTCTTAGATCTACTTTTTAGAATAACTTTTTGTCATAATGACGCTGATAATGATGATGATGATATAATGATGATGATCTGTATTCGTCGTAAAACAAATAAATCGATAAAGAATATAACGGCGGCATTAATGTCGTCGACCTCGTTATATATTTTGTAATACGAAGTGATAATGAGCGGGAAACGGCTGGGCTTTGTCTTACATTAATAGGCTTTATTTAAATACGATCATACTATAATAGTAAGCGGTAATATTAGATTATGCTTAGGTGATAACTGATAAGTGATAACGGTTGACTTAATCTTACTGGCAAAGAGCAAAGCTTATGAAAAATAGTTTTTCATTCAAAACGATTAAACTAACAAGCTTATTATATAAATAATCATAATGTGATTTTTTTTTTATTGCACACAGCACATACACACACAATTATATTAAATATTGCTGAAAAAAGTGAAACGATTACTGTCTCCTAAAATAAAAATAAAAATATTTATATTTTTTTTTTCTTGTGTGTGTTTTCATTTTATGATCAATTATTATTATTAAGTATATTATGCTTGTAAGTTTGATCGTTTTAAAATATGATAAACTATTTTTCACAAGCGTTGCTCCTCGCCAGTATTCCTGTAATAAAATAAACGAGTAGACTATCTCCTAATCCTAGCTATAAACCACATGTGTAGCAATTATTATTTAAAACCCTTCAGTTATTTACGCTTCAAATAGTCACAAACGACTCACAAACTTTCGCATATTCAGTAGAATGGTGCTAAATAAACAAATGCAATTGTTACAAATGGTTATTATAGTGCAATTAGAAAGCAAATTCAGCGAGTTTCATTAAGAACGAGTTGTATCAGAAGAAAGCGACGTAGGAAAGTCAGCTGGGGAGCGTGGTACGGTGGTAGGGGTATGCGCGCACGCACCAAAAGTGGTACACTTTCGATCTCGACTCGCATCGGTGAGAGTTACGCGAAAATGAAAGTGGTGTGTCATTATGGTCCACTTTCCACGTGGGGTCAAAAACCCCGCGTTATGTCTATGCCTTAGCGAATTAATTGACGACTATGAATTATTTACTAACGATCCAAGATTGATGGCAGTTTCGCAGGCGCAGAATTATACTAGATAGTACAGGTACGGTTGTTTCTGGTATGTCTTACCTCTAGAAACCATTAAAATGATAAAAACATGTGAAGTATATTATGTTTTTTTAATTAAATTATATGAACATATACATAATAAAAATAAATAAAATATGTATTTTGTTTTATGATTTCCATTTATATGAATTTGTCAGGCAGATAACACTTTTACCATTAAGCCAACAACATTTAGAAAAGCTCCATAATAATTCATAATAATTATTAATAGGCAAAGTTAGTTTTCCATTTGCGTTAGAAAACGGATATTAAAAAACAACACCAAACTCGCAAGATTTCCCAAACTCCACGACAAGTCTTCGTTCGGGAATTTTCCAGAAACTTAATTGTACATGTAGTGAAAGTATATGACTGCGGCATGAATATGGAGCGAGGGTTGGGGTGAGGTCAACGACCTGCGATGACGTCAGCGCGACCTGATGCTGCCTGGTGCGAGCTTAACCCGAACTATGACCTAAAAATCAAAGCCTTTATATGTATCTGTGGCATGAAACCCGACCCGATATCTACGGCCGTAAAGTTCTGCGAAGTTGAAACGTTCAAGTTTATGTATCCGAAGTTAGTGTGATAGTATTTGGGGCATATTTATTTTATATTGGATGTACAGAATTTGTTGTATATTCCATTCTAGTACCATTATATAGATGGTGAAAACATATTTTTAGTTAAAACAAAACGAGACAAAATAAGGCGGCGACTTGGTGATGTATGAAAACAATGATAAATAGCGTTATGAATTTTTGTATCTCACTTCGTCTCCTCTCATTTCATTGTGTTCTAACCTGTGATCTGATCTAGCATGAAAAAAATAATATTATATGAACTAGTCCTCAACATGAAACAAACAAAGCTTAATATATGGGTTTAATTTCAGATATTTCATGAATTTATAAGTCTGAATTTTGTTTTAATGGGTAAAAATTATTAATTTACTGAACGTGGCGAATAAGTTTTTTATTTCCCTATATGACGCATAGCATTTTCGATATCTGAACAAAATTTCCTTGTATTATCAGAATGACGAACTAGGAAAAACATAGAGTTTCATACTTACGAGTCTCACAGAGTACGCTGCCCCAGATAGGACTAGACTAGGACTATTTTATTTATTTCTATTTATCGGTTCATATCACATAATTTGAAAACGTACGGTGGAGGACAAATATCGCTTACCACTTTTCAGTCCTATTCCTTGGTAATATGGTTCAAAAGCGGTCCCGATTTTTTATTTGAGTGTACATGTGAGATACGGCAGGCTCTCGGCACTAAGTTAGTCGCCTTGGCCTATTAACGTGTGCTCTCCCACCGATTCGTCAATTTTAGATTTAGGTTTTCAGTTCAGTGGGTTGGACCGGACTCGAGTGCTAAAGTATTTATTTTAATATCAGACCTAATCAATGTTATATTAAGATGTTTATCTTTTTGATAAAATATTCATCCTTTCGCTCGTTTCAGTATAAACATAACAAATACTGAACCATTTGTGCGTGCTTTCAGATGCACTGTATAAAAATCACTAATTTGAAATAAATAAAATATTATGTACTTTAATATTGTTAAAAATAATTAACTTACCTCTATATTAAATTAACTCTCTAACTTAAATTAAATAGCGACTCTTTTAATTCATGAAGTGTATTGAAATAATTATTGCACGTTTGTTGCTAACGCGCTTCAATAATAAAAATCTTGCATCCGGGTAAAGGCCAACTCGTGGTTTTCATGTCCGTTTTCGTAACGTCGGGAAAATGATAACAACGGAAAACGGATAGGCACCTATCGATACATCCTTCGGGGGCTTAAAATAGTGCACAAGTTGATCGGCTACGGGGAGCCTAAGGGGCGGGCGGCCGTCGGCGCTAGGTCGTGCGGCGGCGCCCTGCCGCGCTCGGGCCGCGCCGCCATTCGCGTCGCCGCCGCCGCCGACCGCACGCGCCCCGCCGCGGCCCATGCGACTGCCCGACATGACTGTGACCGAGTGCCCCCGGCTGCCCGAGCGGCCCCGGACCCCCAGCGACTCCGACGTGCTGCTGGGCAGAGTGCTGGCAGGTGAGTCCCACCACCGCTTCCACCGGCTGGACCGATCAGCTGATCGACCACCGTTTGGCGCGAAATTTTTTCGCCGATAACGATGCACCACGTGTGTCGTCCGTCAGTTAAGCTCGGATTTATTTGTTTATTTTATAGAGTAGCAGTAGCTTACGTGCCCCCCGATTAGAAATAGATTATCGGCGAATAGTTTATAATTGTCTTTTCACTTTCCTCCGGCGCGAGACGTCGGCCGGCGGCGCGGGGCGCGGGGGGGCCGCGCGGGGGGGTGCGCGGGCGCGCGGGGTAGGCCGCATATCTGGGTCAAGCAAAGTTCGTTGCCCTCGGCCTTCCCGGCTATATTTGACGTCGCTCGCTAATCGCCGCCGCCGCGCGCCGCTCGCGGCTATTATGTTAATACATCAAACATTTGGTCGTGTTTAACGTCAAACATCAACAACGGGGAGCCACCTGTGCATGCACAATGCACCTGCTCCCTTGTATTTGAGGGGAATTCAAATGAGATACTTTCGTCGACTATTGTATGCAATTTAGGACAGGAGTATTATGTTGCCTAATAATGCAGGTGACTATAACAAACGAATTTAGTTAAATGTAGGGAATATTTTTTGTTACATTAGGAGTTTACCACGATGGCGCGTAAAATGCATGTGTTACGAACACATAACAAGTTAGTCAATCGGTTCTGATTGCATTATTCGCAAAGAGAGGTGTCGTTGCGGTGTTGCGGTGTCGGCATCACGGTCGAGCCGCGGGCGCGTTTCGCAAGTGAGCCCATCGCTGAATGCCATTTTATTTTGGAGGCCGCGCGCGCAGAGGGCCCGCGGTCAACGGCCCCGCGCGCTATCTAGGTCGCCTCAGAATAACCTAGCGCCGATACTCTAATAATAATCTAGCGAGAGCCTTGAGACGTACTGTCGTCCCGCTCTCGCTCGCCGAGCCGTCGTTCGCACGAATAGCGACAGCACTCGTTTCGCAACTCCGCTAACTAGATGCCACTGTCTCTTTCTATCTTGCGAGTGAATCTCATATGGTTCAAGATATCAACTGGTACAATAATATTTAATTATTACATCTATTATTTTATACATGACTCGCTAATCGCTCTCGACTAAATAACTCACTGTTTAAAATTAATAGTATCTGATTGGGGCTGATAATGACGATGATGATGATGAATTTAATTTAATCCTTTTTTATTAACTAAATTGTATTTATAAAATATTTTATAATCACGTACTCGCATAAGTAGGATTACTTATTTTTGTTCTCCTTCTCTTTGTTCATTTTGAACTGCTCTGTTGGCCCAATTCTCATAGCAGTTCAGTGAGACTAACCCATTTTTTAAGAGCGCATTTTAAAATAAAGAAACTAATATTCTTAATTTAAAAAAACATACATTTTATATTATCTTAAAATAAGATATCCAGGTTTATAAAAAGGCTACTTGATATAGAAAAATAACAATAAATCTTGAAGAAAATCGGGCCAATATAAAAAACATAGGTACCTACGTATCTTCAGACAAACGCGCGGATTATTATAAATATAAAAAATCGGCCAAGTGCGAGTTGGACTCGCCCATGAAGGGTTCCGTAGCAGCAATATGGTTTATTTTAATGAAATTAAAAGGTTTTTGATTTATTTTTATATTTCAGTTGATTCAATGAAAGTTAAATTAAGGTTTACCATTTATGACGTACAAAAACAAACTACTTGCTAGATCTTGTTCAAACCAATTTTCGTTGGCAGTTTTTATAGTAATGTACGTCACATATTTTTTTAAACTTATCATGCCCCTACTTTGAAGGTTGGGTTGGGTTGGGTTGGGCGGGCACACATTTTACCACTTTGGAAGAGTATCTCTCGCACGTTAGAAAAAAATGATACTAGTAACCTCAATATGATTTTTAAAGACCTATCCACAGATACCCCACACCACACGCATGGGTTAGATGAAAAAAAAATATATTTTTTCCATTTTTGTATCAAAATCTTAATGCGGTTTACAGACTACATCTACGTACCAAGTTTCAATAGTGTAGCATTTATAGTTTCGGAGAAAAGTGGCTGTGACATACGGACGGACAGACAGACATGACGAATCTATTAGGGTTCCGTTTTTTGCCATTTGGCTACGGAACCCTAAAAATAGTGAAACAATGCGAGCGGTGACGTATAGCTGGCGAGGCGAGCGAGCGGGGAGCGCGGGCGGCGGCGTATTGCGATCAAGGCCTCCAGTTCGTTCAACCCGCGCGGAATTAGGTCACGCGGCGTCCTGCCCCTCGCCCCGCGTCCCCGCGCCCCTCGCCTAACTGTGCACTAACTCCGACCCTGCATATGCATTCGGTACCTCACGTCAACGACCGAAAGAAATTACTAATATTAGGTAATAGATGCCCAGTGAAAGTTGTTTTGCATAAGGGTTGGCGTCTTGTACTCGTATGCAAATGGAGTATCAAAACAAATTGATGAAGACATCTTGAGCTGTTTTTCATACAAATTCGTTCAATGAAATATAAAAAATTTACACTATAAAATATAAGTAATTTTATTTCCAACTAAAACGAATTAAACAATTAAAACAAAATCGTTGCTATGCAATAGCTGCATTATAATTGCACGAAAGACGAAAGTCATAAGTCATAACTATATCATTATAATATTATATAAGTATTATAATGATCATTATTCATTACAATGCTAATCAAATGTTTATAAGCGTAATTCTCCCATTGTCCTTAGGCAGGATAGCACGAGAAGTTAGGAGGGGTGTCGAGGGGTTAGGAGGGGTAGAGGGGTTAGAGGGGTTGCGGAGTGAGCGGGCGCGAGGCTACACGGCACAGGTCGACGCCCGCGCCGCCCTGACCTCAATCCGATTTGCGCTCGCGTCATACGAGCTGTGACCATGTTGATAAACTTATTGGGACAAGTCTTTTTATTATTTTGTTTGTACAACATGTCAAGTTTCTTTAGTGTATAGGCTGTTAGTATCTTGATTCGTTTGTACAATTTAGAATCTTAAATTGTAGTCAGAAGTTAACTAGAATGAAATATAAAATGTGCAATCTGCTTATTGCAGTTTATCTCAATCTTTTTATGAATTATGTACCATCAATACAAACAATATTTTATCAATTATTGGTGTTGACCACATAAGTTAGTATTTTTTTTTCGTTCATTAACGTGAAATACCTATCGAATGCGCAAAAAATTCCGTTGGTTTTATTTTAATGCTATCCAAAATATGCAATTAAACATAAAAAAGTTTAGTCCTAGAACGCTAGGAACTTACGAGGGGCGTTCAATGTATTCTCGGTATAGGTATGAAGGAAAAGGCGGAAAATTCTAAAATAATTTTATTTTTTTCTGTAGTCACCCAGAAGCTCAATACACTTATTAGTTCTATAAATTAACTTTTGGATATAAAATATTCTTATACTTGTCCGAAAAATGCGCTTTGAGCTCTTCGTCATCGGAAAAACGCTTTTCACGAAGATCTTTTTTTAAATTTGGAAACAAAAAATAATTGCTAAAAGCCAGCTCTGGACTGTAGGGAGGATGGTTGATTTCTTCGAACCCGCATGCTCGCACAGCAGCCTTGGCAACTCGCGCAGTCTGAACTGGTGCGTTTTCGTGAAGAAGCGACACCCCTGCGCTCAATTTCCCGTGACTTTTTTCTTTGATTGCTTGTGAAAATATATTCGCTAATGACGATGCAGTTATATTCTGATCTTTTTTGGTGTTTTTTTTTTAAGGTAACTTCTGTAGTGGCACTCACGGGCCCGCCCACACGGGGGTCGTCTTCAATGCTTTAACTACCTTTTTTAAACTCACTTGACTACTTTTGAAATGTAGATAATGAAGGAGCAGAGTCTTGGTAAACTGCTACCAATTCTTCGTAAATCACTTTTTCATTTTTCCCCAGATTTATAAGGAATTTAATCACTGCGCGGAGCTCGATTTTCGTCAACATTGTCGCGTCAGTCATTCTTGCTGTGTTAAACTTGAGATTTCTAAATAACTAGTGAAGATAAATGTTCGAATTTTTGTACTTATACCTTCAAATAATGTCATTACTTGATGATATTGATGATGTTATAGTTACTTAATCACCCTGATACCGAGAATACATTGAACGCCCCTCGTAGTTTAGTCAAATGCATTGTTTCAAAACGTAATTATACATAATAAAACATTTAAAAAGTTTAGTATCGTTCTACGAACTTAGTCCAATTCTTAGTTTTAAAACGTACTAACGTACTATAAGTTACTACCTACAAAGGAAATAATATTTAAAATAATAAAAATATATTATTTTTGCACATGTCCCGCAAATAAAATAACATATAGTCACCCGAGTCATACTGTGCAGAGCGCGGACCTCTCGGCCAGGCACACTAAGCGGAAAAAACCCATTGATAGTTGCAACACAACAGCGTCACTTCAACATTTCATGAATAACTTGCGCCTGGATGTAGCGCGAGTCCTCCACAATCATCATCAGCCTGATAATGACAAAGCTGATTTATATCACACGTTTATCTTGTAAATAATAAAAAGATGAATATTCTGTATGTTGTCAAGTCATTTTCGTAGCATATTGGACAGGGCTTTGTAAAACTTTAACGTCTTAGGATAGATGATTATTGCACTGCAACAATGAAAAACCCTAATTTGACGCTGTCCGACAAAAAATTACGTATTGGCTTATTTTTTAGATCATTTAGAACAAGACTGCATTCATAATTCAATTTTTTTATGTGAATAGTACACAATTTTAATCACACATTAATTTTATCTTTACTAATTAGGCAGATGCTAACAGATTTTTTAAAAATATTTAATAATATAATACTACTCTTCCAATAAACAATTTCATAAACTCATTTAGATAGTTCTTTAGATGTTGAAAACAATATCACATCTCGTGCAACCAAGGACTGGTTGTATAACCTCCTTCTTGGAAGTCGGTTACTAGAAGAGGGTTGTGACTTGTGGCCCAACTGTTACCAATCCACTTAGCACTCGCCCACTGACCTTATCTGATGAATTGTAACTTTATTATTTCTATATTTTCCTCGTAACCCGGTTACCTAGGCAACCGAGTGGCGCGTCTTTGAGTAGAATCACCATTGCCTCATTTTTTATGCAACCATGTTTGTAATCCGTTCTACTAACGCGCGAATTTGTTCTCATTATTATCGATGGTGTATACATAATTATTGTAGTCGAATTATTTCTCCGATTTGTTAGAAATATTGCGCCCGTTAGTTTAAAAATTCGTGTCGCAAATAATTTCATTCAGACAAAAATTATGTGATTATAAAATGACAAAAAAATTAGACTCTAGATAATAATAAATAACGAATGAAACTGTTAAGAATACACTCGCTTATAATACATTATATTTTGAGCAAATTTTTTTGTACTAGAGTTGTAGAAATGAAAGAAAGTTTTAATTGTTGCAACAATGAAACGACATCAACGCGTGACAAAGCCGCTTTCAAATTCACGGTTCTAAAATTAGCCATATCTTTTTATTTTGTTTACGTATTTAAATACTAGATTGCTGAGTAATTTGTTATTGCAGGGGGAACCGTACATTTTTTCGTAATAAAAGTCCTCTCCCGGGATATTGGTACCTGCATTAAATACTGACTAAAATCGTTTAAGCGTGAAGGGATAACAGACGGAACACTTTTCGAATTTATTAATTGTATTTATATAGATTTATTAATTGTTTTATATTAGTGATATACCTTTATATATAATGATTTCGTCGTATATTATTATATTAACTAAAGGTTAATTTTTCTTTGTTACGTTTGCCATTAAAAATTGACACGTATTCGATTAATTAAAATAAAATGGCTTTTACGTGTAGGTAATTTGTACGATTACAGCGAAGTGAGGTTGATGATTGAGTGTGCTTGAGTCAGCGTGACCCAGATGCGGTGCTCCAAATATCGTCAGTAGGTTAGGGAGCGGGTCGACGACCTCAGACCTCCCCCCTCCCCTCCCCGACCCTCGCCTGCCCTCCCCGGTCGGAGGGTCAACTGTGCCTTATTGTTCATCCACAGCCTTTCAGGACACCTTTTAAAGATTACGGTTATCGCTTCACCCCTTACAAGTCAACGACCTCCGTAAACATTTTATGCTAATATTAGTCGAAATAAATGAAATACCAGTCGTAAAATTAAAATTAAAATTAACTTTTATTGTTCTCCCAACAAAGAGAATTAACATTGTTCAAGCAATGATATTAAATATTTTATTGTTACATAATAACATTTTCAGAGATAAATATTATGATTATTAATTCATAATTATAATATTTATCTCATATATAAATAAAATTTTATTTATTTTAGTATCATTTCTCGTATTGAGAAGTTGAATATTTTTATTGGAGCGCGAGATCAGTTAAAGCGCCATCTAGCGTCGAGTAGACGCGGTCCCCGTCCTAGCATAGATGTCACTAGTTGGTCTATTCAATGTTACTTTGTAGAGCAGGGTTCTAATCGTTCGAGTCTTTCATTTTTCTTTGTATATTATTTATATCATGACGATTTAAAGTAAAAAATTGTTTAATTTATAATTCAAACAGCTGAACCGATTATTATTTAAAGTCAAAAAGTATATTTACATTTATTATTTAAATAACAATAGAATATAGAGTTATCAAGTGGACTGTGGAGATTCGATTTGATGTGTATAATAATATTTTTTGCTACCATGCTGAATTGACATTTTGCAGCGATAAAAACTATAATTTTCTCAATTTATCAATATACCAGTTTCAATTAGGCTAGCAATTTCCAATTTCAATGACATCCTTTGTACGCGAAAATTTAATCAAAACAGATAATAGAAAATCCCAATACATAATAATTGATGGTATCAAATATTTATAACAATATTAACAATATTACGTGATAGAGCAGCGGGCGGTGGGGCGGTGGGGCGACGGGGCGAGTGGGGGAATGGGGCGAGTGGGGGAGTGGGGCGCGGTGAGGGCGGTGGGGCGGGTGACCGTGAACTCGCTCGAACCCGCTGCTATCACGACGATGCCATCATAACTCATAACTCATCATCACAATAGCTATTTTTATATTTTTTGTTACTCGAGTGGACGGTTTTTGAATTCGCTATAGGTGTTGTTTAGACCATGCGCTGTCATGTGTAGGTATTATTTTCTATTACGTGTGCACTATAATTTTAAATAACAATCGTTTTAGTACCACAGATTTGAAATATAAATCTTTAAGCCCTTTCAATTCGGAAATAATACGTTACGTGTAAAGCGCTACAAATTGTAGAGTCAGTGGCCTTTCCAACCCCTTAACATAGTTACCCTTCTTATTCCGGGGAAACGCAATAAAGATTTATAGAGGCACAGGAGTGCACTCATTATTATTAATTAGTGTAGGAGTATTGTAGGTGTAGGGGGTTGCTGACGTCACGGCGCACGGCGCAGGCGCGCGGGGCCGGCCGGCCGGTTTCGCGCCAAACCGCCCTCGCCAGCAACCCGCGCCGGTTATAACCTCATTCATTCACCGTCATCATGCAGGCTTACGATATGCTACCACCTGACCGACCAGGTAAGTCGGAAATTTGTAAACACTCAGTTATGTAACTTCAGTTGTTGTTTTTGTTTGACATTGCATAAATGAGATAAGAGAGAGAACTAGTTTATATGCATGTTTATTTGATTTTGTTACGAATCTCGTTTGTGGGAATGGATGTCGTTTAAGTTTAAAACTTGTGATTGCGTACTAAAAATAGCTCGTTGAATATATTTTTAGTAAGTGCGGTGGCTATTAACGTATATGGTTATTTCCGAATTTCTCTAGCGTTATTTCTTACATCAATTATGTTTTTCAATCCGACCATAAAATGTATAAATACATCACACATAACTTTCAACAATTCAGACTAACAAGCGTTACGCAACAACTTTCGAGTTTGGGCAGCGCTGGAAAGGAAAAGGCCGTGCTAACCTGCGGCCACCCCGCCATGCATATTGCATATTGCACATCCGTTCCACTTTCATGCATATCCTCCGCGAGTCTATGAACTGCATAATATAGTTCATCGTTACGAATATGATCCGCCCGATATGCGATACTTCCTGCGAACTGCAAACTTCTACGTACGTATTGTTTTTAGCGTACCGTTTCTTAGGTACTCATTAGTTACTTGTGACAGTTTTAGGTCGTGTATTTTAGAAATAGTTAGGAAGTGTTCCTCTAGAAATTTCGTCTTACGTCCAATACCATGTACCAGAGAAATCAATTGTAGATCTACGTTACTTGGAAGGGTTATGTCAAAGTTGTCCATAATAGTCTATCGATGGACTTAACCGTATAAGCCGGGCAAATTATCTAAGTACATCGATCTAACTATCAAAAAAATTCTGATGGCACAAAAATGGGACCAAATAATGCAATTCTAAAAAGGATTAGATTGTTATTAAATCTCTCACGAGCTCTCGATCCACATTCCTTAACAATTAAGTATATCATGTTCAGCTATGTCTTCATTAGGATAAACTCTAAAAACCGCGTACCGGGTAAACGGCACAGGAGGATGGCTCATTAAAGTGAGGTCCATAGTCTTAAGCTTTCAAGTGTAAATTTCTTAAATATAAAGGCGACGTGTTGCACAGGACGGTTTCAATCTCCACGAGGGCTCCTTTGAAAGAAATTGTAAAGACTCTACGTCGGCGGCAAAAAATAGGTGTGCGAGTGTGCGTCTAGTACTATGTACTTAGAGTGCATCGCTCCCGGCCGCGTGTCGTCGCACTGCATATAGGCCAGTGCACGCCGCCCCCCTCTCCCCGCACCGCCGCGCCGCGCTGCACCCCCGCGCTCGCCCGCCTAGCGCATCGCGATTTTCCATTTCCATCGTCGCCAGCTAATTTCAGTTCGGTGCATCGCGATGTCGTAATGCAGACAATTTCCACGGCCCTTTCTCCGTCTTCCGTCAAAGGGCACGCCGCAAAGGGAAATTGAAATGTTATCTTCGTTCGAGTATCGTGGTCATGATACTGTGACGGTTTATGTCGCTGTTAGCTGGAAGTGATATTCACTTTGAAATTTATGAAACCACGTTTTTTTTATTATGTCAGATTATTAAGTGGTTACTTACAACTAGTTTTATTATTCGTAGCTTACAACTTACAAGTTGTTGTAAAGTAATTACGGTGGCTTATGACTAACTTGAATAACTGTAATTATGAATTATTTTACTTCGTTTAAAGCGCAGGGCTAGTAAATTCAACCCCTATTTTTTATTATTTTAATATAAACAAACCATAAATTATCAAACATACATACAAACTATAAAGGAGTTTAAGCAGCAAAGTTTGATGTTTTAAAAAGTCAAATTAAAAAACTCTCTTCATTATTTAAATCTTGTGCACTGAGCGTTGGACTAATACAAAAAGCAAATCTCAATTTAACTAGCCAACTAATTAATCACTCGGATTTCTTGAAGCTAGTGGGAGCATGCTCTAATTAAGCTTAATTACGATCGGGTTATTGATACCGCGAGCTCGTGGCTGGAGTTCACAGCGCTAGTGCACGGCGCGGCGGCGGCGGCGCGGGCGGCGGGCGCGGATGTAGGCACAAGTTCCCCCGGTCGTTGCCCGTGCCCCGGTGCGTGCGACTCCCCTATATCGGCTAACTGTGCCGCGGAAATCGCCCTGCCTAGGGCTGCCAACCGCGACATATTTTTTCCTCGACATCCTTCTACGTCATGAAGAAACTCTCCAACTTTGCCAGCCCCGACCGCGCCGCATATCGCACACGCCATCCTATTTTAGTTGGAGACGGGAATAACGGGCGGGTATATGAGATTATCAAAACAAATATGAGTAAATAATAATAATGCGCGGCGAATGCGTGAACGCGGAAACGGTTAATGCCGTTAGTTAACTGTACAGGTCTGGTCTAGAACAATCCTGTGCGGGCCCCGCGCGGCCGCGGCGCGGGCGATAGGATCGGGCGACACGTCCTGAATTGATGAGCATTTTCGTACCACCTAACTCAGCCTTCCTAGACTCACATTTCGCAGTAGCTTCACTAGAATAGACTTCAAAAGTCTTTAGAAAGTTGATTTAAAATCTCTCTTCTCCAACTAAAACTACTGCGAATTAAACTCACTTTATTACTCATTCCGGATAATGAAGTGACATAGGTAGAGTTCATTCATTCTTTGCAAGTTCGTTCATTCTTTGCAAGTCGCGACTATACCGTCTTTACCTCCATTATATCGATGATTCCAATGAGGTAGAAGGTTCATCATCATCAGCCTATTGCCGTCCACTGCTGAACGTAGGCCTCCCCCAATGAGCGCCAACCATCCCGAGGTAGAAGGTTATACGTCAGTAAAATATTGTCTCTTAGAATTTTTTATAATATATAATAATTATTTTAGTAGCTCACATGAAATGAAATAATTAAACCAATATTTTTTTATTAAATCATGGACAAATTTTTCATGGAACACATCTTATGAAAAAAAAAAACCAAAAATAACATACAAGTTACAACACAAAATGTAAAAGTTGAAACTCATTTTAAAAACTTGATATTATAATATTCATAGAAGTAGGATTGAACATGAAACCTGAAAGAAATAAATTCAAAGAAATATTATTTTTCTAACTACGTTCTAATGTGGGTTAATAAGATTGTTATGAGTAAACAACAAAGAGTGCAAGCGAACGTATAATTTTATTTTTCCTTTTTATGTCGGTGTGAACGAACTTTAAATGTATTTTAGGAACGAGCATGCCGAGTGAATTGAATATGCATATTTTTCACAGTAAAGGAGTAATAATTCTGTGCTACTGCTTTATCAGCCATCACTGACGTAAATCGCGTCCTTGACTCGAAAAACTGCAAATAATAGGTAAGAGGCGCGTGTCGCTGACCCTTTAGTGAGTTAAGGTCTTATTAAGTCAATATGTATGGTAATAGTCGTGTGGTGTAACAGTGTGTGCTGGTGTGGACTGTGGAGTGATTTGACGCAGCACATGTCGGCCGTGCTAGGGCGATGCCCTTCCCTAACGACCTATCGGGCTTATGATCGACGGTTAAGATAACACGTTTACTTTATTTTTAACTAGTTACCTTTGTTTCGCTAATTGTTTCTTAAAATTGTCACGTTTAATCTTTTTCAGTTTCTTTCAAAGTATAAGTCTCATTGAAATGTTATGTTAAATGGTTCAAACTATTTTACTAGTAAGTTCAAAACAAACTCTACCTATTTACTGAGTAGACCCGCGGTTAAAGTTTCCTAAATAACCAAAACCAACGTCTCAGCGACTAATAAGGCGAACGTGACAGTTTCGGTGCCATTATCAGTGACATACATACTACATAGCCCGCGATAGTGGGGCTCAGATAAGCTCACGGTACGTTGACCCACAATTATATTATAAAAACGAAGATAAGCCTGACAATGACATTTGTTGACTACTTTTTGTCGTCGAAATATGTTACGCCGCTGTAAACACTACTGGCCATTTAGCCAAGATTTTTTCGTTATCGCTTCGTTATAGAATCGACGACCAAATTGTATGGAAGTGACATAATCGCCTTATGTCAAAATTTAATATATAGGGGGTTTCAGGGGCGATAAATCGATCTAGCTTGGAATCATTTTTAGAAAATGTAATTTTATTCGTGTTTTATCACACTAGTGATAAAATGTGATTTTATTCGTGTTTTATCACACTAGCTGAGCAAAGCTCGGTCAAACAGCTAGTGTAGAATTAAGCTGGATAAATTCAGTTTATGTATAACGACTAGAACCGACATATTCCCAGTTACTAGCATGAGATAACAAAACCGAGGTATTTAGAAGATCACCCACTCGTAAACGAGTCCAATAGAATTCTCTAAGGCGGGTGAGCATGTCAACTTTCTCGCGGTTACGTAACTGCGGAGAGATGTACTCGAACGTTCGAAGTCAACGACCACGAAATTGCTTACGACACTTCGCACTCTCCGCCACCGAAATACATTATTAATATTCGGTACTAAGGATACGGTTTCGATTACTTTCGAATATGATGTTCGGAATTTTGCTGGGAATGCAAGAAAGTAACTAGCGAACTAGGAATTTAGCTGCATCTTTGCTTACATCACAAGATGATATAATTTGCTAGATATATCATGCCTGTATGTAATAAAAGATGACTTAGATTTAGCTAGTCGTGTAACCAGTATGGAGTGTCGCATGGCCGTTGACAGCTATAGCCAATAGCTATCCCGGCGAGGCCGCCGCGAGGCTGGCCGCTGGGTCGACGCTCGCTGACGGAGGTCATCGCCGCGAAACTAACTATCCTATTACATTACATATTCTATTTTTGAATGAAGAATCTCATTACATTTTTCATTTTGAATTAAGAACCGAACATCGATATTATTAAAACAAATGGAACGCGGGGTTCCATTTGATGTTATAAAAGATCAAAACGCTCAAAATGCCTCCTATTTTCAGGGGTTTAATTGTTTTAACATCAAATGGAACGCGGAGTCGGTCGCTCCGCTAAAACATTCTATAATATTTGGTAATTCGAATATATTTAAAAATTATGTGCCAATGAAAATGAAAAGTAATTATTTTAATTACGAGGTAAACAACTTATGCGAATTTCGCTAGCCATAAAACCACTTTTGCGAATTTTATCGCGGCTATTCGGTATTTTGGATAGCGACGTAGCATTTTAATTGCGTGTTTTATTGTTTGGTAAGTGTTAGCGAAAATATTTTATAAAAATTATAATAAATAAATAAAATAAAAAATAAAAATAGCCTTTATTGCTGTGTTTACTAACTACACTACATAAAATATAATACTTACTAAGTTCATTTATATACTATTTTTTAACATACACTTATTACTATACTTTAAATTATAAATTAATATTTTTCTTTCTCCCAACAGCTTGTCTTTCGACAAAGGCCTCCTCTAAGGCTTTCCATTCCTCTCTGTTTTTAGCTATGCGTAGCCATCCTGGTCCAGCTACTTCTTTCAGGTCGTCTTCCCACCTTTTAGTCGGTCTTCCCCTGCTTCCAGTACTTTCTCTAGGGTACCATTCCGTCACAATTCTTGTCCATTTCTCTCTTTTCTCTCTTAGCATGTGTCCTGTCCAACGCCATTTTAATTCTCTACATGTCGATTGTACTTTTTTAAACTTTGTCTTTTCTTTAATAATCTTTAATTTCTCTCTGTCTTTTCTTTTTATACCCAGTACGCTTCTCTCTATTCCATTCTGGCAAATATTTACTTTATTTTGCAGTTGATCAGTTAGGGCCCAAGACTGACATCCATATGTTAGACACAGTAGGATACAAGCATTATAAACTTTTCGTTTGTCTGACATTGGCACTTCCTTTTTTTTCATTATTTCGCTCAACGACCAAAATCTCTTCCAAGTATTTGTTTTTCGCCTTTCGATTTCCTTCTGCATATTGTCTATTGGTGATACTAGTTGGCCCAGATAAATATATTCATCTACGTATTCTACTCGCTGATTATTAATTGTGATATCGTCTTTTGTTGGAGAATTACTCATTATCTTTGTTTTGGCGAAGTTCATGGTTAGACCATCCTTCGCGCTTTCGTCTGACAGTTGTTGTTAATACAACTTCTTTCTTTTTCAAGGTCTTAGGGCATTCTGAGAATAGTACAAGGTCGTCTGCGAATCTTAAGTGACTTAATTTCTCTCCGTTCACATTAATTCCGTAATTATCCCAATCCAGTCTTCTGAAGATTGTCTCCAGCACTGCTGAGAATAATTTCGGTGAGATAGGATCCCCTTGGTGGACGCTTCTTTCAATTGAAAACTCCTCTCCAGCTTTATCTAGTTTTATTTGTGCCTTAGGACTATTATAAATGATTTTCAATAGACGAATGTATTTTATGTGGACTCCTTGTTGCCGAAGTGATTTCCAAATGTATTGGTGTTCTAAAGAATCAAATGCTTTATTATAGTCCACAAAGCCCAGCCAGTAGGTTTTGTTATATTCCCCGTATTTTTGCAGTATTTGTCGTAGGACGTGTATGTGATCAGTAGTCGAAAAGTTGCTTCTGAAACCCGCTTGTTCCTTTGGCTGATTTTCGTCCAGACTATTCGTAAGACGACTTAGAAGTATTTTTGAAAATATTTTATATATATTGGACATCAAACTAACTGGCCGGTAGTTATTAATGTCTCCTTTGTCTCCTTTTTTGTGCAAAAGAATAATTGTTGACGTCGTCCAATCTTCTGGGATTACTTCTCTTTCAACTATTTCATTAAACAGCTCAGTCAGTGTGGACGTAATGACTGGCATTGATATTCTAAGAAGCTCATTAGTATTCCATCTGGGCCGGGAGCTTTTCTCAACTTTTGAGACATTATAGCTCTTTCTGTTTCTTCTTTTAATATATGTGGTACAGGTTCCAGTTCCGCAGCATCAACATCATAAATATCACTATAATTTTCGTTTTCTGTATCGGTTTTGCTTTTGTACAGTTCTTTATAAAAATCTGTAGCAATGCTTAACATTTGGTGTCTACTATTTGTATATGTTCCATGTTTGTTCTTCATACTTGTCATCCAATTCTTTTTAGTTTCTAATTTTTTAAAGGCTTTCTTCAGCCCTCTGGTTTTTTCTATATATAATTTAAGTGTGTTTGTTCTTCTTTTTTTCCCATCGTTTTTTATATTTTTATTGATTTTCTTGCTTATTTCTGCAATCTCTCTGCGAATATTTTTGTTTTTCTGTTTATGTAAAAGTATTTTCCTTTCTTTTAGTAGAGTGAGTGTTTCGGTAGATAGTGTATCTTTATGGTTTGAATGTGCATGGGATATAGTTTTCCACAAATATGCTGTAAGCCTCTTGAATTGGGTAGACCCTTTCGTTTATTCCTTGACTATCCAGAGAGTCTTTCAGCTTCAGTCTTATCTCATTTTCATTTGTAACGTTCAATATGGGGACAGTATTTTTTTTGTTACCTTCGGCTCTTTCTATTATATTTTCCTTTTATAGTTGCGCGAATCATCTTGTGGTCTGAGTTAAAATTTAAATTGTGTAGGTAAGAGAATTTTTTAAATATTTCGGTTTGTTTGTTATAATAAAATCAATTTCATTCCTGTATAATCCGCTTGGTGAAGTCCATGTCCACTTCTTGTTAATTTTCTTTTGGTAATAATTATTAAGTATGGTAAGTTTATTTTCCATGCAAAACTTCACCAATCTTTCTCCGTTTTTGCTTCTGCTGCCAAATCCGTATTTTCCTACTGTATACTCTTCATCTTTGTTACTTTTCCCAACTTGTCCATTAAAATCTCCTATTAATATAATATTTTTGTGGGCGGTGTCCACAGTATTCTGTAATTGTTGATAAAAGGTATCTATTTTTTCATTGTCTTCTTTTTTGTTTGCTTCAGTTGGTGAATAAACCTGAACCCTTCATCATAGCTATTGTGTACAGGAAGTTTAATATTGAGGATTGCTAATCTTTCCGATATACCTCTTATTTCTTCTATTCTGTCAGTAAGTTCCTTTTTTATTAAAAAACCTACCCCATATTGCCCTGGTGTTTCTCCTTTATAATATAATATATAACTTCCATAATCTTCTATTCCTTCTCCTTGTCGTCTTATCTCACACACTCCTATTATATGCCATTTAATTTCTTTTATTGCTATTTCTAGTTCCATAAGTTTTTCTGGAGTTCTAAGTGAACGTGTATTAAATGTTGATATATGTATGTCACAACTATTATCTCTTTTTTCTTTTTCTATCCTTAGAGGGTGATGGTAGATAATAATATTATGTAGTAATTTAGGCACTTCGTAGTATCTTAGCCGGTATATTCTGTTTCAATCATGGCCAATTTTAAACAATATTGTAATTGTTATAATATACAAAGGTGACATAAAATACTTTAAGGCCGGTATAAATAGTCAGTACTCAAGATGCATCTCGGTCTCAAGATACGGTTAAGGCTCTGTGATTGGTTGGCTGTTCAAATTTGGACCAATCATCGTAATCGTCGCATCTTAAGTACTGACTATTTATACCGGCCTAAGGTCTCTACAGTGAGTTTTAGAGCCACAGGTCCAGAAAACAATCACGCATAGAGCGCGTGATATGTAAAATATTTAAATTCGAAACCAAATTGGGTGAATACGTAACTATTTAAAAAAAGGTATGTGTGTAGGTACTTTGAATATGTAGACAATAGGCCAACTGACTGTGACGGTTTGTCGGCCTGCCACATTAATATGTAATTACATTTTTAAAAAGGCACTAAATGGTACTTTCTAAATAGAGTACAAAAAAAACAACATGAGTACTTTTTTCACAAGTACGTACAGAAAATATTGTCCTTCCTGTTTGTCACCAGATCCAAAGATGAGGTGACGAAAAGATTATGATAAGCGAATGGAAATATTCCAACTACGATCGAGGTCAATATCAAAACAATATTATCATTTATTTCGGGTATGAATTATTTATTGGAGCTAGTTCATTTACTTTCATCGCTATCACTTTAGTGGGTCAAGTCATATCGCCGGTTCTGGAACAATCCAAACATTTGTACGAAAAATATTTAATATCCGTATATATATAGAGTAATATTAAACATTCATGGTGCGTATTAGTCCATTCAAACCTTGCTGGGCTTTAGATTACTTTTTTCCTTTCTCGGTTATTCTTCTGTGCACTTTCTTAATAATCCGCATGTTTCGATCGCATGAAGTCCGCATGGCAGGTAATTCACAAAAATTGAAATACACCTTTTAAGAAAATATTTACATGATCGATATTTAAAATATTATCATCTTAAGCTCCAATTATCCTCTACCGAAATCTTGCGTTCTCGGTAACCATAAAAGCTAGCGGATCATAAAGGCCCGTACACACGGCCGAGTGAAGGGGCTGAGGTATGCCGTGACACACCAACAATTACTACTGCGGAGGCGTCATTGAACCCGTGTTATTGCGAAACAACGGAAACCAGTCCAGCCCTCCCCCCGCGCAGTACCGCCCCCTCTCTCCCCCCTCGCACACCTGCTGCGAATTTTTAAATCCTAGATTATAGTTGACATGCGTCAGAGTGGTCAGGCCCAACGTGACCAGAATGTACGCCGGTTATATCATCGGCGCATGCGTCAACATAAAAATTTCGCGAAATTAATTCAGGGACTGACAATTTTCTTTCAAACTCACCGAAGAGAACTAATTCGGCTGCACAAGGCCGAATGTGAAATTAATAAACACGACTGACCTGTCATCAGTTCACGCTGTCACTCAGACAGCTGTCGTAGATACGTGATAATTTAAAAAAAGTTTTAGACGGCTGTAATACACGTTACCTATCATTTTGCCCAAACTTTTCAAATGATTTTCATTCCACGTTTGTTTTGGTACAAATTTTTGGACCAATAAATCCGATATTGTCGAAAACTAAAAGTTGAATAAGCAAAATTGACAAAACAACAAACATACACGCAAAAAAACAAACATACATATTGCGTTCGAGTAAAAATTTAAACAAAGAATAAAAATAAAAGGAATGTTATATAAGAAACCAGTTGCATCAGTACGATGCTGTCGTTACATAGAACGACCTAATAAGTGACGTGGCCGATAGAGCAGGGACAACGGCCGGCCGCCTCGGTCGCAGGAACTGCAGGTAGGCTATGGGGTTAAAGAACTCGGGTGCACTACATCAAATACCATTGAACCCGCACACTGCAGCCCGATGCATCGCTCGCACCGTGCGAATCCTGCCCGATTACGCGCTACGCATGCGTATAACCCGATCTATACGTATCTATGCGCGTAAGCATTCCCCTTTTTTGTTCGTCGCCGAGTAGATACCGCGTTTTCTATCAACGCCGTAATGAGGTCCTCATATTTTTATAGAGCCTGGTCGGCCGCGTAATGCCGATGAAAGATAGAATAGGATTCAAGTTTTTTGCATTGTTTTAAACTTCAATACTTTTCTTTTTGCCGGCTTCTATAATGAAAGCGGCTAGGCTTTTATGAGCGGTGTGCGATCACGCTCGAAAGGGCTTCACGTAAGAGAGCTAGGGCCGTAAACTTGTCAAGTCGATTACGTAAGATTTTCTACGCTACTAGCCGGCCATATGTCAATAATCAAGTTTACCGAGAGGAAAGTTCAAGCGGGCATCGACTCGGCGGCGGTGCTTTGCTGCTCGCTCGATAGAAAATCGAGTTAATTCGCACGACACTCGATTGCGTGCGGGCGCTTCTGAACCAGGAAGAGATAGAGCTAAGGTTACATAGGTGCCTACGTTTTTTTTAGTTGTTTTCATGAGAACGTAGCCCATACAATTTTTAAGCGGAAGAAACGAACTCTTACAACTTTGGCGGGCGTCCACGGGGCCTCGTGGAAAGATACAGTATGATTGCTTCTTTTGGCACATAATGCGTGTATAAAAAATGAAGGACGCGAAACAGAAATATATTTGTGTGTCAGGAATGGAACTTGCCAGAAAACGTACGCAGGTACGAGCGATAACATCATTATAGTCTTATTAATATTCGAAATCCGATGAAAGTCAACTGTCAAGGACCTATAATCCTCAGCAGTATCATAGGAAGATAAATGTCAAATCTTACAAAAACTTTCTTTGTTCCATTATCAAAAACAAGTGAACGTCAATACTTACAGACGCGATAATTTCAAGGTAACAGATTAAATGTCGTTGAACTTGATAAAGAGAAATTTAATTGGAAACGGCACGACAATAAATTTAAAATAGACGATTACACTTGTGCGACATATGACGATCACGTATTGAGTCACTGATCAAAATAAAAATTAAAAAAATTGCAAATAAAAATCTGTCTCTACTATTCTAACGAAGGTGCCATAAATGACAGATTTAAATTATCATGATTATCTTTAAGTGAAGTCAAATTACGTAACAGTTTTAGGGTAAGTAGTAGGGGACGTCAATTTAGACTTTAGAGTGATCCACGCTGACCCTTCCCCCTATCTATTTACTATCACGCTGCTAACGTTTTATCTATTGTTAGAAGTGACACATTGAGCTCTCAAACAATGTATTTATTGATACCAAAAATATTTGTATCCTAGGTTTAAACTCTGCAAAATCCATACTTCCATACTAATATTATAAATGCGAAAGTATGTCTGTCTGTCTGTCTGTTACCTATTCACGCTCAAACCGCTGAACCGATGTTGCTGAAATTTGGCACGATTATACTTTAAGTCCCGGGAAAGGACATAGAATAGTTTTTATCCCGGAAATATGTACGGTTCCCGCGCGATAAGTAAATTTTGGCGAAACGGAGTTGCGGGCATCATCTAGTTATTAATAATGCATTTTAAGTCAATAGCAATAGGGTCGACTTTCATACGCAGCTAGTGCTACGCTCGTAGGCCGTAGCACGAGCGTAGCAAACTCGCTACGAAAACTGCGATTTTCTACAATTCAGAATAAATAATAATGTTATGTTCGTAGATGTTATGTATAGTATTACCTATGTGGCACTTCTTTTAAATCTTTACCCAACAGTTTCTTATAATGCTCAACTGTAATTGTTTCTTGCAATTTTTTATAATTATTAAGTTCTTAGAATCAAAACATTAAAGTCATGAATATCTTACAAAGAAATTTGCCTTTACTTCATTATTAAAAAATGTGCTTGTTGCTCGTTTGACCGCATTAACGCGGGGTCAACGTCCTTCGAAACTATCACAAGTTATTTATTTGTCTAAATTGTTATCTAGGTTTATGATATATTAAAATAAAGGAGGACTACTTTTCGTAGAGGTATACGTTTACATACCTAAGTATTAGCGCTTTTGTTCTAGAATTTTAGCTCGACTACTGATTACTAAGTAGTTAGGTATGTATTGTATTAGTTTAGTCTATCGTTACTTATTAACATAGTGTAGTGAACTATTTGATTGTATTTATTCAAGGTCTGTTACAGGTCTCTTGTAAAGTAATTTTACCACTTTTTTAACTATTTTGAAGTACTTACTCCTACATCGTAATTTTCTGTCTTTTACCATTATGAGTAAAGGCAATTGACTGACGACGACTCGTAGAATATAATGACAAAATATTTTGAATGTATCAATGATCCACTCAATACTTGTAATAATTACTCAATTAAGTCGTCGACTAGTGACTAACTAATATTACGTATTTATATTGTATAGCGAGACGTATAAGGTGGTGGTGGCATGATTTCAGGTACCACAAAAACTAAAAGAAATAAACATCATGCTACATTATTCATCTCTAGAACTTATAGTACCACTGTAGAATGTTGCGTCGAAATTCGGCGATCGTGGCAAAAACGTACATTTTTCTACAACAAATACGGTCATATGTTCTTTCTCATCTCTCAAAGTATCTCTATACGAAATTTCATCTGAATCGATTTAGCGATTTAAACGTGAAAAGATAACATACAGATAGATATATTTTCGCATATTATATAATATTTGTGTAAGTACTCACATACGGTTTTGCTCGATCGAGCAATCACGTAGAGTAAAAACCACGGCTCGGGCTTTCGTCCACACATTCAGTATTACTCGATAGTTTTACTCCATTTCGAAGGAAATTAGCTACGAGTAATAAAAACTAAGGAAGAGTAACTGTGTCAAAAATTTGTAAAACCAGCTCGATTCGAGCCTTCACACTATTGTTGGAAGTGACATGGAGCTGTGAGTTTTGCGGTCCACACAGTGGTTTTTGCTCGATTTCGAGTAAAACTATCATGCAAAAACGTATGTGAGTACTTAGCATTAGCAAGGATATAATTATGCATTATTGAGTACTACGGTCCTTGTGAGGTGCCATAGTACTGAAATTCGCATGAAACATGTGAAAATATATAATATCTGAGTACATAAAAACAGCGCTGACGTTGGCACTTGTTTACCGCGCTGTGTGCAGACCTTGAGATTCGACAGCGGTCACTGGCCCGGGCGCGAGCGAGCGAGCATATCATTTTTTATCACTCTCGCGTCGCGGCTTCAGTGTTTTGTAAAATTTTATTTCGGCAACAAAAAGAAGCGTACCTTTATATTATCTGCAATTTGGCGTCCTGCTATAAAGTATTAACCGATTCGGCCATCCACCTGCATGAGATAATGACTGTAACACGGTGACGTCATACATGACACACGGTTCTCGGCGGTGAGTAAGCGCTCAAATTCAGGATAAATAAACATGGATAAGGAAGGAATAACGGTTCTAGCTTACTCGTCGTATGTGGCTTTATGTTTGGCAACTAAACATTCTATAATTATTTTAGTATACCACGGTCAAAGTAGACCATTGTCCTTTAATATAATATATTTAGGCGAGAAAATATTAATAAATAAGATTTATTATTAAAATTGATACCTTTTTTTCACTTTATATTGCAGACTCTACCTACGATGTCAGTGGAGCAAAAATTGCTATCACTACCAGTCGAGCGTTCCATTTCTAATCAATTTATCAAATCGGGTTTGGTTCTAAATTTATTAATACGCGTGATTGGCGATTTGTGGCGGCTTCAAGGACGGCGAGTTCAGGTTCAGTAGCCACTTTTAACAGTGAACGACACCATTTGGAGCGTTGACCCTATACATTTCCTGCGCGGCAAATAAATTTGTTTTTCGATTAGCCGGCTGTAAGCCTCCGATATAGAAGCGCCCACCGTCGCACGACATGGTAACAATACGTATTAGAATACTAATTGCGGTCGAATTATAAGCTAGCGATTGAAATTCGACGCTCGTCCTCCTAATTTCGGTACATGAGTCACACCATATTTAGTCACTTCGGTGATTGGCTCCGAAGCTTTGCAAAAATCGGCGAGGCTAGGGCTGTCGGGCGGAGGTTTTCAGGGAAACGGTAAAGCGGCGCTGGCGCGAGTTATGATCGCACGCAATGCGTTCTCGTTAGAGCACAATGCACCAGGCTGCAGTGGTGGAGTCAGTCACCCCGGGTAACGGGTCTCGCCCTATAGCCACACTCGCGAACTGCCGTCATCGCATCGCAATTGTCGTGCAATCGCTTACTAATGCTGGAAAGCGCACTTCTAATGCATACGTAATGCCTCGGCCGCGGTTCACACCACCCCGCCCGGTGACGACGGTACATTGTACGCTAAATACGAATCGATTATGCAAGTAATGGTCTAATGATGTCCGAAACTACCCGCTGTGTTCCCGGACCACGCGACACGCCTCATTGTTGCCGCACATTGTGGTCCTGTCAAAAAACCTGACCAAATGAGGTCCAAATGGACCCCAAATAGCAATTATTCGAAACGTTAAATTTCGCCAATTGTTCTGTTTCGACAAAAGGCTATGATTTTACTTCAAAAACTACTTTCTAGTACTCTTAACAATGAGTTCAATACCCGTAATTACAGAAGTAAAAAGATTACTGTTAAATTATTATAAACACCACTATCAGAAAGGAACATTTTTTAAAGTAATCTATCATGTCTGTTTAATGGTATTAGCAATATATTTTGCTATTGCAGCAGCGATGTTTGTCAATATGCCGGACGCCCCGCTGGTGCGCGAACATTATCACTCGTATAATTTGACTATTCCGAAGACGCGACCCTCGTCCCGCGTCGTTTAGCTGCGACACAAAGACCTCGCGATCTGGGAATATCGGTTGAGCTCGCAGACTGTCCCGACAAAGGGAATCAAAAAAATGCACCCGGCCTAAAAAGTTCCATCTCCGGTTTTTGTCCCAAAAATTTTTATTTAAACAATAATTTATTTTTTCCGTCCTCATAGAAGAGTTGAATCGCGAACGCGCACAAAGGTGAAGTTTCGGGTAAAAAAGTTGGACTTTACCTGTTCTCGAAATCTGAGATGAAAAGAAGGGGTAGGTCGATTAATTCGCATCTCCATTTTTTGCGCATTACCTGCTTTTTTTGCGAAACATACAAAAAGATGGTCTAAAAAGCGAAATTGAAAGGAAGTCGCTAAGGGTTAGAAGTTTCCTTTTAGTCTATTGTTGGCGCAGCAGATGGTACGAAATTGTGTGCTCTCTGCTCCCGACGATAATATGGGTCAGGCCGACCGATACCTAGTTAATTACCCCTAACCCACGCGAATACAATATATGGCCTGCATCACAATAGGTTTACGTGTAAGCCTTTTAACCCAAGTCTCGAAAACAGACCAAAGAAGGCCGGCAGGATGATTAAACGAAATGCAACATTACCGAACCTTTCGGCAAACGGTGACGCGATTCATCGTGACTCGGTTATTGTTTTAATACGGATACATTACTTGGCGTTACGAAACTAATTTTTACATAATAATTTATTATGTTATACATAAGTGATACACCATAAAGATTGGGCACCGTTAAATGTACCCGGCGAGTTGAGTGCTCGAGCCGGCGGTCGCCGAACCGAGCCACCGCCGGCGTCGCTCGAGAGAAAATACTCAAAAGTTACATAAACTGTTACGTATGTGTTTAAAATATGTGAGAAATGAAAGCTATTGCGGACCCGCAATTCCTAGACGAAATATGAAATCCTAATCAATATTAAATCGGCCGAGAGACAGCTGAAATACTCGCAATGACTCCTGCGGAGGACGGCATTGTTCGGTACGTAACCAGTAACCACGTGTCGCGCATAGAACAGCAGTGGATGGCACGTGGGGATAAATGCATGCATCGTGCGTTTAAACGCTTCCGCCTTTTCCCAAAAAACCATAAAAAGTGGGCACATGTCAAGTTTCACTTTTGCCGATAATACAGGAGTTGAGTTTCGCGGCAGCTGGAAAATAAGGAAGTGTGCACACAATAGCGACCGCGACTCGTAATAACCGATTGCCAAAATACAAACCCAATATTACCAACGCCCACACACTTTTTATTTTGCAAAAAAAAAACTTAATTTTTACATTTTGTTACATGATTGTAATAACGTCTCAAGGGAGAATGTTTAATTCAAGAGTATCTGTAATTCTCGAACATTAATTTAATACATTATACTATTAACTCCTACAAATACGCGACGCATTTGCGAATTGTTCACAAATCACATCCATTTCCTAAAGTACTAAACTTTCATATTTACTAATAGGTATTTTAAGGCTAAAATATATTTCAAAATAAATAACACTGCGCTGAATCTTCTACCTAAATACATATACCTAAAACACCTTTAGTAAACCAAAGTACGCACCTGAAACAAAAAATCATTATTTTAAAACCCTTTTAAGTAGCTAACTGAATTACCTTCCTGAAGCCAAAGTTGAACCAGCATACATAACGAAGCAGCACGGCTATGTACTGAGTTATATACTGTGAAAAAACATAGAATTTAAATAAAGTCAAGGATCATTTGCGTCGCAAACACGGGGTCAGTACACTCGCCGAAATTATCGCGGGCTACACGCGCAGTGCGGGACGACGCGCGGTGAACGGACGACCCAAGGCCATGGTGTGCTTGTGCTCGCCGTTTTCGCGCCCCATCTCCTCTTACAATACCTAATTCCGTCCGTCTTAGAAATCGCAAAGCCCGCCTAAAAGTACTCATAGCTAGTATTGTCAAATGTTGAGTGAAACTCTACAATGTACATTAACTATTTTCAAAATATGCTCTTTACAATAGCAATACACGAGTTTTTTGACAATTAAATCTTTTGTCAACTGTTATTATTTAAATATTTAATTATAATATCTATGGACGCTTCACACCACGTCAATGTGGCCCCGTGCTAAGTACCTGAAGGACTTGTGTTACAGGTACCAGACAACGGAAATATATTTAATACCTTGTACTATACATATATTTGAGATTTTTATTATATCATACACATATTTAATACACATCCATGACCCAGGAACATTGAAAAACTTTTTGGCGGGATTCGAACCCGCGACCCCCGGCTTGAGCTACTAACGGCCCACCAACTGAGCCACAGAGGTCGTCGATTGAATTTTTATTGAAATATTTCAATTTTCAACAAATAAAGTAGATAAGCCAGGTTCAAAGACGTTTGTCCCGACTCCCGGGTTAACGGGGGAGCTAATATCTCCGGGAGGTGAGAGCGCGGAAGGAGGCTCGCGGAAGCGCGGGCGGCGGGCGCGGGGCGGGGCGCGGGGGCGGCAGGTGGTGGCGTCAACGCGCGGCCGTGAACTTTCTTCGAACACGTTTTCAGGAGAGAACGCTGCGCAATATCTCGCAGCCCGCCAAAGCCCCATTACATTTCCAGTGAAGCATAAAAAACGAAGCGGACGAATGCGATTTAAAAATTCCCCCATTAATATTCCAGAAAAACAACCCGCGATTTGGGCGCAAAATGCGCGAGCGAAATGTATTTGGTTCGAGTTCAAGTGTGTTTTTGTTTATAAGAAATTATGAATCGTGGCGTTTGCCAAATATTCGGAACGATGTAGAATATTTTACGTTCGTTCCAGGAAAACGTCAAAATGAGGACATCGGGTTTTTTCGCGTCCGATTTCCTCGTCAATTTTTATGCCCTATTATCTTCGTCGGAGGTGAAACGCGTAGTGGGTGTCATATCTGTCGACACATAATAAAAGCGATTTATTATCACCAATAAATAATGAGGGCGAGTAAATGTAACAGTAGGAAACGAACACACTTCCTCATTCTCGTCCCTGATTCGCAGCTGTGAGTAATGCTGCACCAAACCGCCGCATTATACAACCGTGTGCATCATTAACGCCGAAGCTATTACGTGCTCGCCCCATCTTACACCGCGTTGCATGCTTTTGTTTGTATAATTCACTCGCCTCTGGATTCTAGAATGGCCAATTTCAATGCTCTAGTTAGCCCGATCGCGTTCTACTGCGAATCGGTTGAAAGAATTGGGTAACCACTTTTTCATGTTCCCGATGATCTAAAAATGGTCTACTTCGCCCCGACGCTTTTATTGTTGTAGTATTAATTTGTTTTATTAAAGTGATCATCGATCGACTTACAGATTAAGTACTCGAGCCAATAAAATAGCCTACTGCCTAACAAAGTTTCAAGTGAATAGGAAGAGTACTCTACATTTCGCTCAATTGTAACAAATCAGAGCTGGTTCCGATGAAACCGGTCGCTTTAAACGAAATCGGTTAGGAGGCCATTACTTTTATTTTATTTATCTCTTAGTTTTCCGCGTGTGACCGATCCAATCAGGAGCAGGAAGTCTCGTTGCGGAGTAAATATCAAGGTGAATTAGGTGCGAATTGAAATTGCAAGAGAGAGGAGATCGAACGTTCCTTGCTTTGCCTTGGAAAAGTTTCAGTGCGAGATATCAAATATCAATAGCAGGTCTATTCTAGACATTTATATACAATTTACATAGAGTCTGGCTCAATGCTGTTTCCTCGTGGGTTCGCCTTGGCTTTGCTGACATTGCGGTTAATTTGGTACAGTTCGACATTGACACATCCGCTGTTTATACGCGGAAGTTCGCGTGTGTTAAGGTCTAATCACAACGACATTAATCGAAACATTCGTAATTTAAATGTATTATTATACGATTATTAATCTTTTGGCCCACTCAAATTTATAGGTTGGCAGGTTAGCCAGACATTAGCCACGATCCTGGGTCCAATAAGGATGTTAAAATAATGCACTCGGCATTGCATCTTAAGGTAAAAGCGAGTGCTTTTGATAAAAAGTTGTGATTGGGTAAATTGCAAAAAGGAAATGCGTTACGTGATATTGCGCACATACTGTCTCTCTGTGACGATAAAGTTCAGCATTATTTTCATTTTGTAACAGTAACCGATTGCACTCAACGTGGAAAACATGAGGAAGTCACCGACTATCGGTTCCTCGCGCTAATTTACTAAACCACATATTGCCGACCCATATTTACATAAAGGCCAGTTTCGAGGGCAAATTCGAAGAAAAACAAAAGCTTGACAGCTTATCTATCCATAAAAAGGTACAGACCGGTAAAGAGAATGAGATTACGAAAAGGCATTTTCAATCGGCGAGCGTTTTTGATTGATGGGTTTGGACCAGGGGCCCCTCGGAGTAGCGAGCTGCGACCTTGGCCTTGGTGGTGCCGAATCACGAGGTCGCCGCGATTGAGCGCGTCCGGCCTCCGCGCCGCTCGCGATATTCACACTGCCACGTCACGCCGTACTTAAATACCTGTGTTATGAAATTGTTGCCTTAACTACGCAGTTGCCGAGTTTATAAACATATGACGTGTTTAACCATAACCGCCCTTGAGTATTCGCTCCACTATTTCTGATTAGGATCCAAAATAAATAAGTGATAATGATCCAAAATAAAATATTAGCAGCCGCAGCAGATTTTTAGTCACTGCCCCTTGGATATTAAAAGAAAAGACAATTTCGGAAGTAAAACTTTTAGAATGTAGAGTATTATCGTCGACTGTGACAAATGGTTAAATTAGCGAGTGGGTATATAACGCCACGATGTCACCATCGCTGCGCAGAAGCCCACGAGGTAATTGACTCCGGCTGACCTCGCGCGCTTCGGCACCACTCGCCACCGCTCGGTGCGCGTCGCCGCGTCGGCGTCCCTCAAAACTGACAACGTATCACTTGTCAATGTCACGTATTGGTTTTTGGCGCAGACTACTGAACGCTACTGGTCGCCATATTTTTCAAACTTTTTTACTGTGCGAACACGCTGCCGCGTGCCGTAAGGTAACGCCGAAAATAAATGATATATGTACTAACAGGAAGTTGATTCATAGGCAGATTCCCTATCTGCCTACCTGGTTTAGTCGCTTTGTGTCAAATCCAGCCGAAAGATCACAATCATTGAATTGACATAATCCGACCAACGTTGGTCTGTTAACTGCCTGGAAATCAATTCCTCGATGGTATGTATGGGTAGCAACAGGTATTAGAACTTCAGTAGCTCATCTGTGTAGTTTTATATCAACGTCGTTGTCGAGCAAACGTCGTCAATGTAAAGCATTGTCGTCATATTACCGGCAGACATACCATAGGTAGAGTATAAATCTAGAGCAGCATTTCCTAACGCTCCAGTCAGCTTTGTAAGCAGTTTTATAACTACGTAAATAATATATGAAATACTATCCAACGTCGTAATACCGGTTTCATGTTTAGGTTCATGACCCTAAAGATACATTATAAATAGAGTGTTATAGTTACAGGCCCCTAAATTAGTGCTATTCGTGAGTCAAGGCTGGACTGGCCACATTTATATATGGGTTCAAATTGTAAACAGTAGGTTTAATTAGCTACACTAAAAGGGCCTGTTTCACCACTTCCTGATAAGTGACGAATAGGCTATCCAACAATTAACTTGTCAGATCAAGTATGGAGAATTTGTCAAAAAAGTTGTGAATAGCCTATTGGGCACTTTATCAGAAAGTGGTAAAACAGGTCCTTAGTCAACATAATATGATTTTAGAAAGAAGTTGCTTACAGCGACTTCTAAAGATTCCTTTACTAACATTATCATTAATTGGCATCAACTTTTTACTAACGTCATTCTATAGAAAACTTACAAAGTTTACAAAAGACTACTTGATACAAACTATAAAACAATGTCACATCGTGTTCATTTTAAAATTGGTAATCTGCTAACTTCCTAACACTAGTAGATTATTACGTGACATTTCAATAGAATCGTTGAGAGATATTACGCGGTAGTTCGGATGGTGATGGTACATCGCGCATGCCTCAGCGAGACCTTGACCGGGGCAGCGCTTGCGCGTTCTACCGGCACCCTCCACGTGACTTCCAGAGAATTTCCACTTTCGTATTTGTTTATTACGCACGTAATAAATACGTATATAGAAGCTAAAGACATATAGTGTAAAACCATGTTACTTGGCAATGTTTGTGTTTCTATTTATATGACCAAACATGTAAGAAAAACGGTAATTACTGAAGTTTTCATCATTGTCTTCTAGTGTCCAATATCATACTTGTTTATGCACGTCTTTATAACATTATATTACGAGTATATACTATAAATTGGCGTAACTAGGATCCTTGATAATGTTTGTTTGCTCACAGAATTGATATATTATTTTAAAAATAATGATTGTCCTATTATGATCGTGGTCGCAATATTCTTTATATTAATTATTAAGTTTGCATACTACACAGAGTTGGACATATGGAAAAACGGCAAATACTTCGATCATCATCGCGATATTATAAAGTATTACATAATATTCGAAGTAGGGTAACTCGTGCATAATAGCACACAAACAGGAGATTACTCACGGGTGATAATGTAACCCGTTTGTGGGGGCACGCTCCCATTGTGGCCTGTCCTTGGCGAGGAAGGTCGTCCTATGACCATTGTCCTTTTTGTATGGACAATTCGAATGTTATTTGCTCGTGTACGAGTTTTTGTGTTATAAATCACGTCGTACTTTGTAACAAGTACTTTATGAGTTACCTTGATTCTAGTATTTCATACAAAAATACAAAATTGATGCCGTCTTGTTCTTTGATTGATCTCTATTTTTTTTCTTTTAAATTATCATCCCTTTCTTCAATTACATGTATTATGAAATTATAATTCTCTAATTAAATCGAAAACAGACTGGATCAAAGCTGGAACAAAGCTGCATTAATGTAATAAAATATCGTAAATTTTTATGGCAGTAAACAAAAAACCTAAATCCTCAAATCCGGAAGCCGTAACTCACAGGGTGCGCAAACTTTTTGTGTATCGTAAAAACACATCCGATATCGACATGGTTAAAAGTCCCATCCTAATAGCCACGTCACTTGAACAATGCCAATAATACATGTGGCTACCGACTGACTACGGATACTTTTTTGCACAATTATTACGAGCCGAATTCTACTTTGCACGTCAAGAATAAAGTTCATTTTTCATTGCAGCCGGTAAACAATCTACGCAGTAATTCGATATTCGCGCCCGGTATTAAAAAGTGAGGGTATAGGAAGGAAGTAAAAAAATAACATCCACTTTCACGCAATATAATTGTTGACCCCATATGGCTTGATAATATTACATTGTCCTTTGTTTATCACAAGCTAAGATCTATATATATAAAAGAAAGTCGTGTTAGTTACACCACTTATAACTCAAGAACGGCAGAACAGATTTGGCTGAAAATTGGTAGGGAGGTAGCTTAGAGCCAGGAGACGGACATAGGATACTTTTTATCCCGTTCGACAGCGTTCCTGTGTGACTTGACATGAAACGTCAGTCACTATAAAACGTGGTATAACAAAAAAGAATCAGACTTGGAATAACAAAACGAAAATGACAGCTATGTAATTGACGTAAAATGACAGCTATGTAATGACGTATGGATGACAATTTGATATTTGTAAGAAATCAATATTAAAACTATTTCTATTAAATAAATAATTAACAAGTGGATTGAAGTGAAGTGAAGTTTAATTAATAATGCCGCGACCAAGACGATCGAATCTTTCCCGACAAAGCCGTAATGCAAGAAGAATACAAAATACTGCAAATGAAAGGACTGAAGAAGAACAAGAAATTGCACGTGAACAGCGCCGCAATAGTATGGCTCGACTTCGTGCTTCTCAATCACGAGAGCAAAGTGAAGCAGCCCGTGAAACAGCTCGGTTGGCAATGCAGAATAAATGGCTATACTTAAAAGAGTATTATTACATAAAAGGCTATACTTTATCACGCTAAGACTAATAGGAGCTAAGAAATAGAGGAAAATGTGGAAAAAACGGGGGAAATTATATGAAAGGGCTTATTTTGAACGCGCTTACCTCAGGAACTACTGGTCCGATTTGAAAAATTCTTTCAGTATTAGATAGCCTATTTATCGTGAAAGGCCATAGACTATATTTTATTATTCTGCGACTAATAGGAGCGAAGAAATAGAGGAAAATGTGGAAAAAACGGGGAAATTATATTTTTATGTTATTTGGCAAACATGCAGAATAGACCACGTTAAGAGACATAGGCAATTTTTAGCGGAAAAATGTACGGTCGCGTGAAATTCCTAAATTACGCAAGCCAAGCCACGCGGAACATCTATATATAATAAAATCGTAGGAAAGTCAATGCTGCACATTGAATATTTTTGTACAATAAATAATACTTGGGACGTGATCTACTATACTAACGCGGACGAAGTCGCGGGCAACAGCTAGTATTAAAATAAAATATGTATTACAAATATTTTACTAAATTAATTGATTTAGAAATATGTATATAAATATATTTAAAAATACATTAAATTTGTTATACTTCAAATTGTTTTAATAATAATTATTATCACCAATATCATCAATTAATAAAGTTGAAATACATAATAATTTACCTCTTTTGATAAGTACATTTAAAAAAACTGTGCATAGAAGCAATTCAATATGATACAATGTTTATCAATTGAATAAAAAACAAAAAGCGAAAGGGACGCACCTTTCGAGAGAAAGTGGGTACCAGCGCCAACTGCCAAGAGACCCTTAAAAGTTAAAACTTTGTTTACACAGCGATTTGATTGAGGGTTGTAGTACAAGAAAAAATACATATTCGAACCATGGAGAGAAAAAATGTTTTTTTTTTAAATTACGAAGTTAGTGGTAACTGGTAATGTAGAGTTGGCGGCTACGTGTGTCGTAGCCATGTCGTAGCAGTCGTAGCGCGCCTGCGCGGGCGGCGACGGCGGGCGGCGGCGGGGCGGGGCGCGGGGCGCGGGCGGCGGGCGGTGGCCTTGACCGGCCTGCGCCAAAATTTCCAGGTCGTTCACCCACAGCCCACACATAAGCGTCTTTATCTCAAATAAATAACTCTACATTTAGGCTAATTTCGACATTAACTTCTCCGCGCAGAGTTCAAAATAAAGTAAACATCGTAAAGTAGGGTTGTTGTATAAATTAAATTACGTAGGTAAGTAGATACAAGGAATACAGTGCTCCCTATTAAGAAATTTCGCCTCTTTTTACTTGTTTTTGTGTTAACTATTTATTTTTATTTGTTTTCTAAAAGAATGTCGAATTTGCTTACATTTTACCACACTCATAATATGAGACCAGTATACGATAGGAAAATATAATTACATATTATATTACAAACGACTCTCAATATTTCATATTGTCTCTCATAAATAAAAAGCTTATCATTGATCAACATTGAACATACCATAACACAAAGCGCTTATATACCAGTGATCTATAGATATTATAAATAATATTATTGAAGTCTGTGTCTTGACTCTTGCCGTGTAGTGGTAACCGAAAACCATTAGTTGAATTGTTCATCCGTTATGAACTTATGGTATACTTCGTGTGACGTGAAATATCCAATATTACATTAAAGCTATCTGCCATCCCGGGCGTCTACATGAGTAAACATTACATAAAATAATTATTGCTCGAGTGCGCGTTGAACTCATTCCTGGGCGGGTTCAGGCTGTATTTGGGCTAGGCTAGGAGGCAAGCGGGCCGAAATGGCAGCGGGTCAGTCCGTCACGCGGCGACCTACACAGCGCTGAGCGCTCGCCATCCATTAGCTCGAGTCTGTGTTCAAGTTCACTCGCGTTCCATCACCAAAAATATTTTAGTAGTGTGACGCAACCGGCCGCCGCTTCCCACTCGAGCGCTCGGCCGGCTCCCCGTCCGCGCCACTCTCGCGCGACCTTGGCCGCGGTGCGCCCGCAAGGTTCGGGTCTTCGAACTCGGCGCGCGAGGAGGGACGCGGGGCGCGAGGTCCGGAACCCTCCAATGGCCGGCCGCGCACGACTATGCGCGCTCGCGATTGGTCCGCCGACGACGCGGCAATGACCTCGGGGACCGGAGTTCGAAGCGCGGCGAGGCTCGCTTCGAAACATAAACGAAAAGGCAGCGAACGTCGATAGAGGCTAGTTTCCTCTGGCGCTTTAGACGCACCGTCGAAGCGATCGTATCGCGTGGAGCGCCGATCATTTTGCAGACTTTCACTCTTATAGGGAGACTCGCGCGACCACGATCAAGAGTGCGCGCGGCTCGAGCTCAGTTCGTCGATCGAGCTCGAGCGAAGCGCACGCGGCGCGTGTGGCGACAGTTTTGCGCGACAGCGACCTTCATCCTCCGCGACGTGCCGGCCGCGGCTCGGCCTATGCCCTCGTATTCTGTATACAGTGAAGAAGTGCACGGGACACCTGTACCAGAGCAGGGGCTCGGATGTGGCTAACGTGTTGTGCAGTGTGAACAAGACGATTGTTGTTGTTTTGTTATTTAGGAGTATTATATGACTGTCAGTGATGTCTCCGGACAGCAGTTACGGGCGTTACGATGCGCCGCCGTCGGTAGACAATATGATGGGTTCGGCACATAAGGAACGAGAACCAGAACTCCATATAGGTAGACAAATTATTAGTACACCAACATATTATTTTTAATCAGGATATGTTATTCTGTTAATAATTTGAACATTAATAATAATAATATTATATTATACCATCATTATTAATTACAATTTAATTTGGTAGCACGGTTGTACCACAGCCAAGTCACCGTTGTTGAGAGATTTGGAATAAACCACGACAATTTGTTTTGCTTGTTGAAACATCAAATATTGTATTTTTAATATTATATTCTGAGTTCTGACGCCTAATAATATTATAAGTATTATAATATATAACAAATACTACAGTAATTTGTAAGGTAGAAAATGATAAAATCTTTAAGAAACTATATAAATAGTTATTTTCTAATTCAATTAATCAAATTAAAGTTTTTCACGCATCAAATATTAAATCTATAAATTCAACGCTTGTTAAAAATGGTACATTGAGTGAAACTAAAAAAAATTAATGGTCAAAATCTTGATAAATGAATCGTACTGCTTTATATTGTTTACCCTATTAAAGGGGTTAATGTGTGTTCACAGAGCCTAAAAATACTCGTAGAACGAATGTATGATTGATCGATTGTTGAAATCGTCGGCGAGGGCCAGGAGAAAACAATTAATTTAGCTTTGTGCAAAATATATACAGTGCTCAGGCGAATAATGTAAGTCGTTTGTTCCCGTGCAAATCGATGGGGTTCGATACAAACTGCGGGGATCCTTATATTTGCTTTCAATTCCTAATGATCTTATCGTTTATAGATTATTATTTCAATTTCTATTGAATTCGATAAAAGAGTTAACAGTCAAAAACGGTTATCGAATCATTAATAACATTTTCTGTGGATGTAACAAAGGCGCATCGGAGTCGTTATGTTGAGTTCAACAAACGACTACTTCCGTCTGTACACCACTTTTACTTTCCTCTTAACTTGCTCACTAGTACTACTCGTAACTCGCAACGTACTCTACTAAATTTTAACCTACTACAATATACTATGTACACTATACAGGAGCTGTGATAATATAATAATCATTTAATCTGTACTCCACACATATCAGGTAAATCATTCGGAAATGAATATTAGTTCTACTCTTATAATAATATTAGTCACGTCTAGTATGCTTCAAAAGTAGAATGATTTAAATTCCAATGCTAGAAAATGCGATAAACTCATTCAAGTATCTGACACTACGTGATAGTTTGATAATGAACATGTAATTATTTATAAACAAACGTCGCTGTGACATAGTTGCGAAGCGCAGCACGGCACGCCACCATTGCGTTACGTGTACGTACTTTCTCGCACTTTCCTCGCGCTCTTAATTGACGTAACGAGCGACTCTCACGCGCGATCAGAAAAAACGCCTGTTGCATCACAACGAGAGAAATTATACGATTATTTTAAATCTTAATGCTCCAGTTCACCCTCGTCTCCCTAAATCTCCATCTGCCGAGCGGTCTCTAAATAGAAAGTAACGCCATAGAAAGCGATCGTTTCGTGCGTTAACCCCGAGAAATCAGAAATAGAAAGTTCCTCCTAAATGCCGGGCTCCTTGAAATACACAAATATCAATAAAGGGAAAGTGAGAGCACACGGGAGAGCTCGGCCGAACCTGTTCCCGCGCCCCGCTCCCGCCCCCGCCCCGCCCCGCCCTCGCCTCGCTTTCCGTCTAATCCCGTCACGCACACGACTACCTAATCACTGACCTACTGTAAAAAAGTGTTAAGGTCACACATTATCACATCTCCGTTTTTTTGATCTGGTATTTAGGTATCTGGTCGAGTAGTAAAACTTTATTTGAGGTTTGTTGCAAATAATGCGGTCGACTTGAGTTTAATAGACGCGCGCTCGAATTATGCGTTTTATGTAATTCGATACTCCTTACAGAGTGAAATACGATTTTCCCTTATATCGCTCGATAGACATCGTCTGATCCACGAGGTAACACCCGACCATTGTGTCAGCTGAATGTGAATGTTGGAATACAATTAACAGGGCAATGACTTATTTAAGTGTAGAGACATACGCTTTCTAAAATAACTATTCAATATCAACAGCACGCAACTGAAGCGCTTACATCATTGTGATTTACTATCGACTGATCATACTAACTAATGAAATATGCACACATTTACTAATCATAACACTTCAAGTTATATAAGAAATATAAACTGTAATACAAACAACAAAAGATGAAAATATTATTGCAGACTTTACAATCCGTATTTTGGGGTTGCTGAAGGTCGATTAGATATTTATAGCAATCACGTAAACACGTGTATATTGTAACATAGTAAAAGTCATTCCGATAACATGTTTAGTGTTTGTAAACACAACTCTGAAATATTGAGACTTGGCGCTTGCACTGCCGTGCGCCCGTTTCGAAAGTTAGCATTTGGTCAATTCGCGCAACTTTTTAAGCACTAAAAATACAGCAACTTCACCTAACCATAAAATATACCAACAACCTAATGATGATATTATAATATCATAATTCGTTTGTTTAAAAAAAATTAAGAATGACTAAAAGATCCGAAACATATTTTTACATGAAACATGAAACTACTTACATGAAACTAGATTTTCAGGCATTTACTTATTAAGTAGAAAGATGTGGTACCAGTAAGAAGGGTTTTAAAGATATGTTTGTTTTGTTACAGAGTTCGATGGCACGACAGTGCTGTGCCGCGTCTGCGGTGATAAGGCCAGCGGGTTCCACTATGGCGTCCATTCCTGTGAAGGCTGCAAGGTAATTAACACTATTACTATACAGCTTGAAAGTAAATACTAAGATATTATCTTAAATATAACTACATATTATTAACGAGGAATTTGTGTTAAATAATTGTAAAGTTGTAGAGTCATCAGTCAAGTAATGTTAATTGTTTTTTTTTGTACTTTCGTCGCAACAGCATGCTCATAATACGCGCCATGTCCAGCACAAACCGCAAATATCGTTTGTTTCGTGAATACCCGATGCATATTAAATCAATAACGTAGTAGGTTAAGGTCATTTCTCCAATGATGAACATAAAATATAGAGCCGACGATTTCCGCGTTAACACTTAACGCTACCTTGTACAACACCGATTAGGTAATACATATTTATTAGCGTATACTCTATATCAATCATTTTTTCATACTCGATTAACTTTTCAGAATAGGGTACAAACCAATAAAGTAGAGCAACGCGTATGATATAACTTACGAGTTTAATTTAGATAATTTCATACCAAAGATAAGTAACAGCAACCCGTTACCTCGATGCTCGTGTTTTGGCCTCTTATTTATAGAGAAACTGGAAGTAGTGTGTAGTGGAGACGGGGAGCAAGGCCGAGCACGCGGAAGACAGTCTCTCGATAACAAAGCGCGGCCCTGGGCCTGGTGCTCGTGTCCAAATATTCGTCACCTCGATTTATCATTCTGACTATTTTGTTTCCACTAAATCAGTAGGTCCACTCAAATGACGTAACGTGAATTGCGTGTGCATAATAAGGGCATAAGGGCCAACGTATCGATTTTAAAACGGTGTCGAATTTCGAGGGGTGCCGTGTACCTGTCGCGTTTGACCCTGGCGCCCCAATTCTACCTGTCCGAAACTCACACGGGAACGGGTCGTCCTCGAGTTTTTTTTTATTGTTGTGGAATTTGTAAGGCGATGAGTTTAAGAAATTGTCTCGAAGTTCTATATTGGAGCAGGGCTCCCCGTCTGTGACGTCACATGCGGGCCGGTCTCAGGCTCTCAGACTACATCCCGCATGTTGTTTCCTTTGCAGTTACACACATTAAGTTCATCAAGCATTCTTCAACCGTCTGATACATCTTTGTATTTCAGAATAGTGACATGTCTTAAGCTCATTTTTAATGCTTAGCCTTAGCATTCTACGAATTACATAATTAAAAATGCAAAGTTATTTGAAGAATTTCATAATTCCCTTATCCGGGTTTATGGTCCCAATGGTTTGACCCCAGTGCCCAACGATGGTGCGACATAAAAATATACCCAATATCAATCTTGTAACATTGCGACTATAATATCCAGATGTAAACAACTTTCTAAACGAACGTTAGACTTACGTAAGAGCTGAGAGAAATGGGCTTTCTTTTCGCCGCCTTTAAATCGTTGTTTGAAGTTATTATTGTTACGTAGTCATCTCGTAAAAAGTAATGTGTAAAGTGGGCTCATTTTGCGCTCATAACGAAACATAGCACGCTAAATACTTAATATATTTTACTGAATTTCTTACATTCTAAAATATTAAGGCACTGAAAAGTATTTTGTATAATTGTTCCATTTTTGTCTTTTTCCTACAGTTTAAAAAAATATTTGTTTCCGACAAGTACATATTTAAAAAAAAACGAAGTTTCAGTACCTAAACTTGAAAGTCACTACGAACTCTACGCTCTACATGACGTCATTAGACTCGAACCACCTTATATCACAGCGCGACAACAGCGCCAACTGGCGACATGAAAACGAAATTCATGACGTAGTTCAGCTATTCGCCGCTAGGTGGCGCTGCGCTAATGCTAGCACTTGTCTCTACACCGCGTCGACGAAAAATGTTGAATGAATGGTTTTTACGGCCCACTACGAACGCGGGGTGTACGTTGGTTGTATGCGCAGCGGTGTCAACGACCTCTTGTTTATTGCTTCAAGTTTTTTATAATATTATTTTTTATTTAGATCTTAATTTAATTTTATTTAAGTTTGATTTACTGTCAAATCTTTAAAAACGTTAACTAATTATTATAACTTAAATATACCAACAGTAAATGAGGTCTTACACGTGTACACGTGCCCTGATTAACGTTGAATAATACGTTCGAATATTTATTGCTAGTTACTAACTTAACTTTTGGGTAAAAAGTATTACATGAAGATATTTTTTTTGTATTTAAGTAAAAAATCGATTTAATACATAACGTCTAGTATTAACTATAAAATAAATTATTACCCAATTATTTATTTTAGACAGATTACGATTTCTGAGAATGAAAATTTTCTTAGATAGTGTTATGTAATAATAATGATTGCCAATTTATTGCATTTTTTTGCTTTTTCACATTTATCATCGTCGACTACAGATACTTACTTGTATATTACAAGTTAATTACTTTTTAATTAAAGTCTTTTCATGTATAATATAATTTAGTAAATATATTTTTCATATATTTACTAAATTATGTATACCGTTCAGCGTTTGAATACTTTCTAGAACACAATTGAGGCTAAGCATTCAAATTCATAAATCCATCACCACATATAAGGAAATATAAAATAATCCGAAACGGTACTTTTTTGCAAAATAAAACCTCTTTGGTACGATACGATCTGTAGCAGAGCGGTTTCTTTGTTCGCGGTGGCCGACATATTTCCCGGTAGTGGGTCGCTCATTTTCGGCACCGCGAGGTCGGTGACCGCTAGCGCAGCCTCTCCCAGCCGTAGCTGCGGCCGACGTATGTACGCAACATGAACGTAACCCACATTCAATTTGAACTGCCAGCTTTAGGTTCGTTGATCCCGCGATCATTATTTATCGAGAACATCCCACGTCTGATGGTTTCCTGCAGATGTTACCACACGTAGCATTTACAGCTGATACGTCAAGACATTTGTTTCCCAATGTATCTCACATTGGGAAACAAATGTCTCGAGTAAGTATGTAAGCTACGAAATTGTTGCTAAATACATATATAAAAAGTATAGATATAGAAATGCCAGGGTTCAGTGAATTGTACAAAAAAAATATCTCTAAAAATTATATTTACAAAATATATATCAGTCGATCTTCTTAAGTACCGTATTTATACTTGGTATCGCCAGTCCTACAGAGCGGATAAAATTATGTATAATAAAAATTAAAATCTAATTCGGACGTGAATCATCTATAGACAGGAATAGGGACCGAGTTATTTGAGGATACATTTCTATATTTAATCGTGCGTACCAACAGAAAACCCATAAAAGTGACTAAGACCGATTTGTAGGTCGCGACTCGCGAACGCTCCTGATATGAATTCTATGAGTCAGTGTGAGTCAGCGGCTTTGTTATCTATAACATCTGTGCAAGAGCTGGCCACTTCCTCGGAAGCCGTGCGTCAACAGTCATCGCCCCAGACCGTTACTCAAGTCACGAAACACCGTCAGCCGTCACAGATTCACCGAGCACAACACTAATAAGGACTAGCGAATACGGTCGTACCAAATAAATACACCCATTGTAACAAATAAATACACTGTAGGTAACAAATATCCGGATAACCGAGTTACGAGGAAAACACACAAACACGTCGCGGTAATCACGCACGTGCGTGAATTGGGTTTTATTCTAATGACGTGTAAACTAATATTACTAACATAGAAAATTAAAGAGTTCATTTGGATATTAAAATACAATGTACGCGTTACACATGTATGGAAAAGTATGTCAATGTAATGATTACAAAAAATGATCCGGTTACCGCGGGTGGCTACACTGGCTACGTTACAAACGCAGATAGAGCCGGCCCGGCCTAGATTGCAATTACGAAATGATCATTTTTATCTCATAAACATATTTCGCCATCTCCCCTAACGCACCATGAATCGAAAATATTACAAACGGCGACAAAAGAAAAATATCCAAAAATATCCTAAAACATTGGAATTCTCGAATGATATTTTTTAGAAAGGTATAACACATTATAGCGACGAAATAAGGTCAGTCACTCGAGGTCGTTCACCTCGCCGGAGCTATATTTGTGTATTTACGATTTTGATACGTTTGCATTTAAAGCTAAAATGAACACGAATCGCTAGTAAAGCGTCGTATTTGTGTCAATATGACGCCTTCGCATAATGAGAGAATTCATATAAGCGTTATATAGTGCGGTGCGAGCGTTTTGAAAAGGTTTTGTTTTCGCGGACCGGGGTCGACGACCGCGCGGCCGGTCACTGCCCGAACTGCGACCAATTATGGGCCACTCGTACAGCGCACAATGGATCGATGGCAGCGCGAATTGGGCCACCGACCTGGGCCGCCCGCCCCGCGCCCCGCGCCCCGCGTCTCGAGCCTCGCGCCTTCCTTACTATGCACCATTCGATCTATTATTATCATTAAATTAATATTATTGTACAATAATGACATAACAACTGTATTTGTATGTAACTGTATGCACTTTGAGGATTGTACGATTACACTGTTTTTCGAGTATAGGGCAGATTAGTAGACCAGTAATGGAAAAGTCATAACTTTATTGTTGTAATTAGGCTTTAAATTCTGTGGCAATCAATCGACCTTACCTGATAATACTTAAGAAAAGGTAAAGTCGGTTATATTGCTACTTCGTAACCGTATCTCAGACTTACAAAACTTAGGTAATAGGTGAAGTCCTGAAAACAAAACTTACATGTTTCACCTACTCGTGTAGTACTAACGATAATAATTAAATCGATGCACCCCTAGTAGAGTAGCGCGCGCGCATTGAGGTAGGCCGTGACGCATAGCCGACGTCACCGGCGTAGAGGCGGTCGTTGCCCCGCGCGGGTCGCGTCCTAGCTCCCGGGCTGTGCGAATACGCGGGGGAGGGGTGCATCGTTATTGTGCAATCGAGTGGCCGTCGACCCGGGGTGAACGCCCTCTCGTCGCGACGCCGCTGGGATGCGCCCGGCCTATATCCGGCGCACCGGTGCAGCGGCAGCGGCAGCGGCACATTCTAGAGCGGCGCGGACCGTTAGGAGCGCGCGGAGGAGCGCGGGGCGCGGGCGGCGGGGCGCGGGGCACTCTCACTTTCTCGGTTGGGTCGGCGGCCGGCAAGTAGGTCGCGCGGGTAACTGCGCCGCGCCGCAGCGCCCGCACAGTCCGCCGTCGGCTGTCGCACGTGTCGGTGCAGCGTACCTCCATATCGTGCAGTAGCGTAGTGAGCGGGTCTCGTGTCGGTTGTGCTAGCGTGCGGTCTGTGAATGGTGCTGGACATGTCGTGCGGTGCGGAGCTCCGCGAGCGGCACTCGGTGCTCGTGAGCATGCTGGAGGCGCGGCGCGAGTCCACGGACTCGGGCTGCTCCAGCGACGAGAGCGACCCCGAGCGCGACTCTAACTGCAGCTGTGATCCCCAGGGCTTCTTCCGCCGGTCCATCCAGCAGAAGATCCAGTACAGGCCCTGCACCAAGAACCAACAGTGTTCCATCCTAAGGATTAATAGAAATCGGTGCCAATACTGCCGATTGAAAAAGTGCATCGCCGTCGGAATGAGCAGAGATGGTGAGTTAAATTTTTTTTTTTGCTAAAAATTAAGAGAATAAATAAAAAAATCTGAGAAAATAGAATAAATTTTAAAATTTGTTTAATATTTCAAATTGTATTTGTTTTCAAATTTTATTATTTATTCTCTCTAATTTTATTACCGTAAATGTGTGCTATAAAATTGTAGTTTTCAGTTAAAGCTCTGAAAATGTTCATAATTTAAATACTACTCGAAACAAAGATAGAGCTACGTGCAGGCAAATATAATTGCAATTTGCATATACGCAATCAGTAGCGTAAGGTCGTTCACGCAATCTCGCGTAGATATTCTGTCATCTTGGCGCGCGGCACGCGGAGCGCCAAGTGGGACACGTGAAGTGCGAGCGCCGCAATCGACAGATCCTATTTCGCGAGCGGCGCGGGCGTGCGGGGGCGGCGTGCGGGGTGCGCGGGGCGCGGGGGGGCGGTGCGGGAGGTCGGTTATGCAAGCGCGGGTGAGCGCACGCTAAGCGGGTCGACGGCCGCCGCGTAGCGCTCAGCTCCGCGCGTTGCGACATTTTTACCTTGCTTATGCATACTTCGACTCCGGCCGGTGAAAGCGGAGAAAGGTGCATTTCGTAAGTGTGAGAGTGAAATTTATGTTTTCACTTTCGTACGGTGCAACGCCCTCTCGCAACTTCTGTAATAGGAGAAGCATTAACAATTAATACATTTATTATTAATTAATTATAGCAGTATCCGAAAATATTTGATAAATATTTTGTAGACATAAAAGTATTTATGGTAGGCTCTTTGACTATTATGCAATTTTATTCTAAATAAATTTTTATACTATATTTTTCAAAATTGAATGATTTTAAAATTTATTTCATATAAATAAAAATAAAATATATTATGCTAGCTTGATTAGAGTTCGCAAAAGGTTCTCGTTGAAGTCTTACCTATGAATGAGTCGCGCGCTAGTTCGGCTACTCGCCAGTAGATGGCGCTTTGGACACTGAACTCTACAACTTGAGTTCATTGAATAATCCTATTAAGACAATTTGTTTTAAATTAAATGTTTTATAATTATAATTGTAATTATAACATTATTATCAAAAATATAACAAAGTGGAAAAACATACAAGTGGTCTGCAAAACATAATATATATTGAGTATGTATCTACTTCTAATGGAATTAAATATTCAAAATGTACGTTTAAATAACTTTAGTTTTTTGATAATTTGGCCTAAATATGCCATTTTATGATTATAGATGACTAAATAATTAAAACATAATTTAATTAGAAACATAATAAATCATATTTTCCAAAAAAATAGAGCTAACTCTCGTTTCGAAACCTATACTTCGTAAACAATTCACACTAACTTGATATATTTATACATGTATATTTAAGGCAAAATTAATTTTCTTAATATTTGCATTTATTTGGCTCGTTACAACCATCTATCTGTAAAACATAATAACTTAAACACGTTGAAGGGAAAGTTACTAACAAATGAAATGTTTTGCGAATTGCAAATGAATTCATTTAAATATCTAGGTGTTACTTTTATTATATGTAAATCAATCACGTTTTCAACAGTCTTTAAAAAAGGAAGTCATTATATTTCATTATTTAAAGATAAAAATTTAAATCCACCCAAAAGCAATTTTGCCGCCCAAACTACTAAGTAATGTTTAAGTACCAAAATTTAACTTTACAACAATTTGAAATGTCTTTACCATGTATATTATCAACAACACACACAAACGCAAAACTGTTCTTAATTAGAGGTTAATTAGAAAAGTTTCGCCTCCTGTCCCTCTTCGGCCCTCCCGAAACCTCTAGAAATGGCCCCGGTGCGCTAAGAACAACCTCAGGAGCGATTTAGAATGGTAACAGTTAGCGCGGAGTGACACCGCGGCCGCGGGGACAGGGGCCTGCGCGGAGTTTATTGACGGTGCCCTCCCCCCCTCCCCCCGCGCGCCGCACCGCGCGCCCCCCTCCTCAAGTTCAAGGTTGGCACGGCGCGCGCCGCCGCGCAGTGCGAGGGAGTCCGGCCCGCGCATCGGTCGTCAGCCCTCTACATATCGCTATGTCAGAGCGTCGCGCCTCACTTCGCCCCGAGAACTCGACTCTCGCTAGCGACTCTCCATGCTAACGTCAAACGTGTCCGTGCGAATAAAAACAAAACATTGGATTTCAAGTGTGATTTCGGATTTCAGTGCTTCGGTGCAAACACTACGTGCTATGTGACACTATAGAATAGTCATTAAATATTTTAGTTACCAAAACTTAGTTATCAGTGGCCCTAGGCTGTGAATACCCTAGTTGTAATTAGTGAAAATATTATGGTCTCAGATATGGGTGAAGATTTACCGATTTTAAAAGGAATTCTCAATGGAGTTGTCAAATACCACAATGCTCGTACGTATTATTTTTATGGTTATAATTATTTATATTTTAATTACGGATGCACTTTTTTTTCATTTACAACTTCAAGAAGATTGATAAGCGGTCATCGATTAATATAATAAAAATATTATTATCAAAATAAACACTCTTTATTAATAACTTTATTCAGTGTTTATCAATTACTTGAAAGTTTTTTTATTTTTTTTTATTTTCAACTTGTTACAATAATACTTTACATTTTGCCAATTCGTTTATACTCGTATTTACTGAAAGTAAAAGAAGAACTTTGCTTCTCGAATAACTTTGACTTAAGACTGTCTACTTACTACCGTGTTATCAATTAATTTGATATTATGAATTAATATTAAGACATATTAGTAGGTTTCAGTTTAGTATTTTTATAGAAACATAAAATAAATGTATGTCACAAAAAATAGGTACATACAACAACATACAAGTTAATATTATACGTCCTAGGCATATTATGGGGAGGTAGAGATACTCTACATTGCATTGATATTTTTCTACGAATAATCTTTCATTAGTAACAGTTTCCGTCGTCGATGAAGATTTATTTGGCTTTCGTTACGAACAATAGGTCAGGCCATCTGGTGTGCCCTACTTTAGTTAGGGAAAGTCGGGAGAAATGGCGAGAGGGCGCTCTCAGCTTTCGTTTTCAATCGTGCGCCGCGCTCAAACACTTTCACCGCGCGCGCGCACGGAGGCCATAAGCGACGCTTTCGTGCGCGGTCTATACTACCTTTCGAAACGAAACACATCTAGCGCGAGAAAGTCGTAACACTTTTCGAGCGCGACCTCGCGGTTCCCGCATTGTCACTCGTCTCTAGAACTAGTTCACTCGATGGGACGTCGGTTCGGATCCGATATTTTTAAACGAGCCAGACGAGGGTCGCCGGCGGCCGGCCGATGAACTCTCACCCCCTGCAGTCAGCTGCGCTCGCACATGGCTCGCTCTCGCACGAGCGGGCGCCCGGCGACAGCTGCGACGCGTGCGTGCGCGACCTCGCTCAACAATTATTCTATTTTAATGTCGTTCTGATCGAAATTTACTTACGGTGGTTCTCCTTTTGTTGTAGCTGTGAGATTCGGGCGCGTCCCGAAGCGCGAGAAGGCGCGCATCCTGGCGGCGATGCAGCAGTCGTCGTCGTCGCGCGCGCAGGAGCAGGCGGCCGCAGCGGAGCTCGATGATGCCCCGCGGCTGCTGGCGCGGGTGGTGCGCGCGCACCTTGACACCTGCGAGTTCACCCGCGACCGCGTGGCCGCCATGCGCGCCCGCGCCCGTGACTGTCCCACCTACTCTCAACCTACTTTGGTAAGAATCGCTTTCGATGAATCCGCAATTTGAAATTTATTTATCGTCGAGAAATCGCCGCTCGACCGAAATCGACGTTTTTTACAACTTTCTTTTTTTGTCGTAGGCGTGTCCGCTGAACCCGGCGCCGGAGCTGCAATCGGAGAAGGAGTTCTCCCAGCGCTTCGCGCACGTCATCCGCGGCGTCATAGACTTCGCCGGTCTCATCCCCGGCTTCCAGTTGCTCACTCAGGACGACAAGTTCACGTTGCTAAAGAGCGGTCTATTCGACGCCCTGTTCGTGCGCCTCATCTGCATGTTCGACGCCCCCCTCAATAGTATAATCTGCCTGAACGGCCAGCTAATGAAGAGGGACTCCATCCAGAGCGGGGCCAACGCGAGATTCCTGGTGGACTCGACTTTCAAGTTCGCCGAGCGTATGAACTCCATGAATTTGACAGACGCGGAGATCGGTCTATTCTGCGCCATAGTCCTCATCACGCCGGACCGTCCCGGCCTCCGCAACGTCGAGCTGGTGGAGAGGATGCACGCGCGGCTGAAGGCCTGCCTGCAGACGGTCATTTCGCAGAACAGACCGGACCGGCCCGGCTTCCTCCGGGAGCTGATAGACACCCTGCCCGATCTCCGGACGCTGAGCACGCTCCACACGGAGAAGCTAGTCGTGTTCCGAACAGAGCACAAAGAGCTGCTTCGGCAGCAGATGTGGGGGGACGAGGAGGGATGCCCGTGGGCGGACTCGGGAGCCGACGAGTCGGCGCGGAGTCCCATCGGGTCCGTGTCCAGCAGCGAGTCCGGCGAGGCCGTCGGCGACTGCGGCACCCCCCTGCTCGCGGCCACCCTCGCCGGCAGAAGACGACTCGACTCCCGGGGCTCGGTGGACGAGGAGGCCCTCGGTGTCGCGCACCTCGCCCACAACGGCCTGACCGTCACCCCGGTGCGGCCGCCGCCCCGGTACCGCAAACTGGACTCGCCCACCGACTCCGGCATCGAGTCCGGCAACGAGAAGCACGAGAGGATAGTCGGCCCCGGCTCCGGCTGCTCGAGCCCGCGCTCGTCGCTGGAGGAGCATACGGAGGAGCGGCGGCCGCCGGCGCCCGCGGACGACATGCCCGTGCTAAAGCGGGTGCTGGAGGCGCCGCCGCTGTACGACACGTCGTCGCTCATGGACGAGGCGTACAAGCCGCACAAGAAGTTCCGCGCGATGCGGCGCGACACGGGCGAGGCGGAGGCGCGCGCGGTGCCGCTGACGCCGTCGCCGCAGCCGCACCCGCACCCCGCCAGCCCCGCGCACCCCGCGCATCCCGCACACCTCGCGCACTCGCCGCGGCCGGCGCGCGCCTCGCTGTCGTCGACGCACTCGGTGCTGGCCAAGAGCCTGATGGAGGGTCCTCGCATGACGCCGGAGCAGCTCAAGCGCACGGACATGATCCAGCAGTACATGCGGCGCGGGGAGTACCGCGGCGCGTCGCCGGCGCCGGAGCCCGTGCTGGAGCTGCAGGTGGACGTGGCGGACGCGCCGCTCAACCTGTCCAAGAAGTCGCCCTCGCCGCCGCCGCCCGCCCCGCGCGCCTATATGCCGCGCATGCTGGAGGCGTGAGGCCGGCCCGCGGAGCCGCCCGTCTCCGCCCAGCCCCGACATACTTTAAATTGAATAAACTATTGTAGTTAATTATCGTTCGCAAATCGGTTAATATATTATATGTGATAATTCTTTTAAGACGTGTGCGTGCGTGGCCGGTGCCGGACGAGGAGAGCGCAATAGACTGAAACATAATTTAAGACTATATAAGTATAATTTATAATGCAATGCAGCGCCGGTCGCGGTGTGTTTTTGTGTGTATTGTAAGTACGTATGTGAGTGTGCTCAGTCATTTGTTTGTTAATATAATGACAGGTTGTCGAATTAAAATAAAACAAAGTTGTAAAATTATAACATTTTTGATTTGAACACCCTAAAAATACTTTTAAAATACTCTATAAATGCAGCTCAGTCAAATTACATGACGAAATCTTACAAGGTTAATGACGCTTATCTTTTTGGCTAGTAACACTCAAAGGTTTATAAGAAAAATATTGAATATTAAATTATATTAATTAATTTAAAAACAAAAAAAGACACTGCCTGGCATATCTACCTAAAATACTGCAAATAGTAATCAAAAACGTATCTAAAACAGCAGTAACCTGACAGTACATAAAAAGCCTCGTTGTTGCACAAGTAAATGATAAACGATAGGTAATATAGGGAGGTCATTGTCCAGCCGCGGCGGTGACGGTCACCACTCTAACTTGACCCTACAAAATTTCCGCCTTCCGCATAGATGCCACTTCCTTGCCTATGAGGAAGACATTGACGGCCATATTGGTCACATAAAATATAAATCGCTTAATTAATTATCGATACACCTTCGGCGAGCTGCTCCGTTGCTGTTTCCAATGGACGTAAGTATATGCAAAGTGTAAGTATTAATCAAAAGTAAAAGTACCTTTTTATGCTCTCTATAGCATATTGGCATAGCCTACAAATACAAAATATGAATATTTTAAAAAATACCAATAAAATTTTGTGAAACGAGAAAAACAAGAAAGCAAACAAAAAGTACATTAAAAAGCTGATATACTCGTACAAGTATTATTATTTTGATTAGAAGTAGATCAAACAATATTAATATGCCAATTATAATATACTGTACGAATAACTAGCACTAGTATTTAATTATACTAGGGGAAAAAAAATTGTATGGTGCATACCATATATGCATTTTTGCCACTTTTCTATATCAAACAGTATACTAAGTTCTGTAGAGTCTAGGCCATTCTGCACTAAATTCATCAAAACAATGTTATTAAATCCGTTTTTGGAACGAATTTGGCAATTTCTAGAGGCCTTTTAGAGCAACAAAAATGTTGAGTAATCAGACTTATGAATACAAGACAATAAACTATCACACAGAGGTTCATGGATACTAGTTCGGGGTATTTCTACATTGGCATGAATCTTAGCGTGTGTTTCTTGGGAACTGAATTTGGTAATACGATCTCAAGCTCTTAATAGACAATAAAAACCTCATAAGTCTTATCAATTTCATGAGTCTTATGGACATTCGAAAAGTCGGGCACGGTGGCACCCGATCTCTTGCCAGGCGTATCGGTCATCCGTGGCTGGACTGCTTTCAGCCAAACGAACCGGTGTGGGAAGCCGGAGGAGGAATAAAACAATCTGACTCATCATTCTATTATACCGCTTTCAGATCATCCGATTTCTTTAACGCAAGAATAATATGCAACATACCTAGTACTTAAGGGGCCGGGTGCCATCGAAATTCTCATACATACGTAATACCTAAATTATTTTCTCATACGAAAATATTTAACATGTTTGAGTTATTTTTCAGCTTAAAATAGTAATTACCTAGGTTCCTGCGTAAAAATTTACTACAAAATATTTAAACACTAAAAAATATAGTAAAACACAAAAATATATATAAATAAATAGTAAATTTATTAAAAAATATTTAAATACTAAAAAATAATTTTTAAACTTTAAATATTTTATAGTAAATTTACTATTTATTTATATATTTTTAGTGTTTTACTATATTTAGTGTTTAAATATTTAGTAGTTTTAATATTTATTTATATATATTTTTTTTTACGCAGGAACCTAGGTAATTACTATTTTAAGCTAAAATTAAATCAAACATGTTACATATTTTCGTATGAGAAAATGATTTTGGTATTACGTATGTACGAGAATTTCGATGGTACCCGGCCTATGGCTAACACGTGTCAGCAGTCATATTATATGTTAGCTGTAAAAAAGCGTCTGTCTATGTTTGATCACGGCCTTAAACTCTTTATACAATCAAAGAAGATAATAGAATCCTTAGGGGCTGTTCACCACTTCCTGATAAGTGCCGGATAGATTATCCACCACTTAACTTGACAGATAAAGTAGGGAGAAACTGTCAAATAAATTGTGGGTAGCCTATCCAGCATTTTATCAGGAAGTGGTGAAACAGGCTCTAAGGCTCGATTTGTATCGCGCGAACGAGCGGTTTGGCCGCGTGCACGCCGCTATTTACACTTGCTTGTGATTTCGAGGTTTAGCGGCCAAGCCGCTCATTCACGCGGATGCATATAAGTCGATCCTTATGGTCATTACATAATAGTCAATTAGCTGATATGTGACGTACCATGTAACTCGCGCAACAGCGGCGTGAGCATGACCTGTAAAAGGTTTTTCCTGTTTATTTTAGGTATTTTTAATTGCGCATTGCGAATACTCGCTCGTCAGACATAGTACTACCGATATCTAAAATATGTAAAATAAAGGTTGTTATTGCCATAAAATGATACTTAATTTACGGAAACAAAGTAAAAATGGCAAAAAATGGCAAAAAAACCTATAATTATCTTTTTATAAAAAAAATAAGTCTTAAGTAATTTTGCAAGGATTTTTTGGCTCGATAAGACATAATATTATACGGGTACTGCTACGAAATAATAAAAAATCACGGAACTTCCTATTATATAGACTAAAGTATCTTGTTTTTCTTCAACCTACCGTACATTTTCGCGTACCTACCGGTTTACAAAAGTTTGCCATTTTTATTTTAATACGTCCGTCTTTATACTTTTAAATCAATCGCCCTTCCGTGTGCCAATACAAATCTATTCAGAATTAATGAAGGTTACACGGTTAGCGACGACTCACAGCTATTTTAGCATAGAATGTGGAAGTCAAATAAAAATATATTTCGCAGCCTTGGATTTTAAAAAACAATTAGCCTAGAATTCCTTTTAAATAGTAGAATGTGATCTCGTCACTGAGAAACTAATTGTGACTCTGTCTAATAGTTGGGCATTTTTGTAGAGGTAAATCACAAAAAATATGGGATATATGGAAGGTTTGCAGGTCGTATTGGTTCGGAAATACTACTGGTGACAGTTCATTTCAGAGTTTTACAGTGCGCGGCTGAAAATTACATATTTTTTTTTTTTTTTAATGAAATATGGGGGCAAACGAGCAAACGGGTCACCTGATGGAAAGCAACTTCCGTCGCCCATGGACACTCGCAGCATCAGAAGATGCTGCGAGTGTCCAAGGGAATAGGGTAATAGGGGAGGATAGGGATGGGAAGGGAAGGGAATAGGGGAGGGTAGGGAAGGGAATAGGGTAGGGGATTGGGCCTCCGGTAAACTCACTCACTCGGCGAAACACAGCGCAAGCACTGTTTCACGCCGGTTTTCTGTGAGAACGTGGTATTTATCCGGTCGTGCCGGCCCATTCGTGCCGAAGCATGGCATTATATAGGTATATCTCAAACATTCAATCAACTCTTTTTAAGTTCGTCGCGTACTGTAAGGAACAGGACGAGATTGAGTAGTGTCAAGTTAATAAGCAAGCATTAGTTGGATCTAGTTGGATCTATTAAACTACAAAATGGTTTCCTCATGGAATGTCAATATCGTTGGTGTTACATTTTATGAGAGTAACATTTTTGCACTTTAGTAGGAAAGGACTGATTCAAACAAGGAACTTCATTGCATGAGAGTTGCATCACAATCTTCTGGAAATATTTTGTTTATATTTGTAATGAGGTATAACTATTTGTGTATAGTTTAAAATGTAATGTTGGCTGTGTACATCTGACATTAGCGGCTATTGACCGGTAGCGGCGCACCGGCGCACTGCGCCGCGGCCCTGCACTTGACTCCTCGCCCGGTGCATTGCCCGCCCCCACACCCCCCCTGCCTGCACACCCCCCATCCCCGCCCCCGCCTGTTATGCTGCACCCGTCCCACCAGCCTCCGCATATCCTTCGAAAGGTCATCCCGCTCCACCGCCGCAAATGTCACGTAGGGTCAAAATATTACGCAGTTGGTTGAAGATCAAAGGTTATTGGAATTGTTCCCGGTTCTTCGGGGTTCAAGCGCAAAATAAAAAGGAACAGCTGTGCAGGCGTCGAAAGAATTTCCTGACACTTAAAACTTCTTTCGTTTCCATTATCCTTCGTTAGAAAAGACTGAGGTGCCGGGTCTGCCTTAGTTCTTAGCCTGAAATAATTAGTTTATGTACCCAGTATTCAACTATGTAACACGTTATTTATGAGCTTAAGCATAAAATAAATTAATGCAAGTGCTATTGAATCGATCAAAGTTTTTGCGAAAATTATTTAAAAATGCAATCAAAAATTACGAAGAAACTTTATTACATACTTTTAAATACTTTCGTTTCAGCAGCTTTCATGTTCTAATGCTATAAAATTAATAAAAAATATTTTTTGGGTCTACGCAAACGTGCAGAGTCGTAGCGGGCTACGAGCGTAGCGCTACGCAGGCGTAGCAGCTACGTAGGCATATTTTGCTAGGCTCGTATCTGGTTTCCGAGTTTTTTTTTACAGGGATTTTTTCAAACACTTTTGGGCTAATTTAAATGAATCAACAGGGTTATTTATAATATTTAGTATAAGTCATCACTCGTAACTTATATTGAACATCTCGTAAAATCACGTTTACGTTATAACGTTATCTCTATTATTCTTCGTATTTATAAAAGAAAATATTATTATACATTTAACTTTAGGCAAAATCGATGAAAGTAATATTACGTATGAAATAATAAGAAAATATATAATAAATATTAAATAATAATTAACTCCTAGTAACTGTGAACGTTGATATTGAAATAAGAAAATAACATGGCCTAGGATCCCGTCATAGAAGGACCTTCACCGAGCTGGTTAATGGATGAAAAGTATTTTATATTTAATTACGTATGACAATAAATTTATTGCCTAAGAAATTTCAGTCCAGAATAAAAAATATTTTATTTTTTTATTTTTACATTTTTCTGGTTTGGTTAATAGACAAATTCCATATTAATCGAAAGTATAAAGCCCATAGAATATGCATTAAGCATTAACCAGACCGGTACTATAAGTATCGATTAACCTGCCTACCCAAAAGTTGTGACAGGAAAAAAATAGACAACCTAACGTTTTCATATTTTACGGGCTCCATACTTTCGATTGGTATAGAATTTGTCTATACCAATCGAAACCAAACCAGCGAAATGTTCAAAAAAATTTTCTTTTTTTATTCTAGACTGAATTTTTTTAGACAACCCACTTGCAATAAATTTGTTGACAATCGTAATCATTTTCCCTGATATCCCTTTGTTCCCTTTAATCTTTAAAACTACGCAACGGATTTTTTCTTTCAGTGTTAGATAGCCCATTTATCGAGGAAGGCTATAGGCTATATTTTATCACGCTAAGACTAATAGGAGCAAAGAAATAGAGGAAAATGTGGAAAAAACGGGGAAAATTATTAGAAAGGGCTCACTTGAAGTCTTGATTTGCTAATCTCAGGAACTACTGGTCCGATTTGAAAACTTCTTTCATTGTTGGATATGCTATTTATTGAGGAAGGCTTTAGGCTATATTTTATCACGCTAAGACTAATAGGAGAATGTAAAAAAAAAAAAACGGGGGAAATTATTTGAAAGGCCTTATCTCGCGAACTACTGGAGCAATTTTCATGTTATTTGGCACAGATAAGAAGTAGACCACGTGAAGGATCATGACAGGCTATCGATTTTAATCATTTTTTTCAGTGTCTATATATTTTATATCCGTGCGACGCCGGGGCGGGTCGCTAGTTGAATATAAAATACTTTTCATCCATTAAGCAGCTCGGTGAAGGTCCTTCTATGAAGGGATCCTAGGCGAACAGTATAAACAAAGAAAAATTAATATAGAAAAAGGTAATATACCGCGATCATCACCTGAGTCCTTTTCGGCAGCATTCGCATTACACTGCATTGTGTTTTGTACCCAGATAGATATTAAAAATGTGTATTATAATGTCCGTCTGATTGTTTTGCTATGTTCTGTTTTGTAATGTGGTGTAATGTGTTTACATGTTAAATAAATGTTTATTATTATTATTATTATTATTAATTATCTCTCGTGTATACTCGTAGCATGGCGGATAACGGAAGCGCTCCCACTGCCCACACACTTTCAAGAATATTGTACGATTGACGCAACTACCGACCCTTGTAACCTTTCACATTTAGCTAGCACCTACCGCGGAAAAGTCCAACATTATTTCATCAATTTATTATTTAATAGTAAATGTCACCAATTTTGCGCATCGAGAATGAAAGGTATTTTATATGTAGTCTATACATAAAATAGGTACATTTCATGCAGGGTGAAATTTTAAAAAGGGCACGGTAGGCGAAATTCGAATATACGTTATAGTCCGGGTTCCCTAGAACATTTTTTTTACTACTATCAAGCATTTTTTTTTTGAGTAGATTCATTTTGATAAGACGAACATTTTATTTGCGAAAAATCTCGAAAGTGGTAGCTTACAGAGATAGAAAGGATTTCATACTTTGATTTGATGGTCCCAAAATATGGATTGTTCTATTTGTAGGACAATGTTACTCTTAAATTATATAACTAATAATAATAATAACCTATCAATATACAAAAGCCCTAAAATGAGCTGGTTAGGGTTCTGTTTTAGGGTTCTGTAAAAACAATCGTTCTAGGGAACCCTTACTATTATGATAATTATATCAAAAAATGCTGAAAGCAGTTGCGAGCTCCATTTTAAAAAATAAAGCTACGCCAAAAACACAGCCTTTACAAACAAAAATTACTGCATTAAATGAAACATGGGTTTCAAAGTTTGAATTTCAATTTAAAAAGAGATATATTGTTTAACAATAGCCCAATAACGTAGCATAAAAATAGAAGTAAAATATTCGAAAAATGCGATCGAGATAGTGCAGCCGATAAACAAGTGACGTCACACTTGCAATAATGCCTGCAATTGTTGTGAGTGCAGTATAAAGGCAGTAGTAAACAGTCGCGGAGACCTTCGGGCGACACGGAACGGCCGGTCGCGACCTCGCGCGGAGGTCGGCCGACGGTCGCCGGTTCACGCGGAAACCCCACCGCCGCCCTTCGCCGCATATCTAAATCTATTCCATTCGACATCATCATATCTTAATTACACCAGCAGGAGGAGTGATTGTTCTGGAAAACTGAGTCTACGATCGTTCTGGTAAACTTAAGTTTATTAATATGTAGCACAGAAAATATTGTAGGTACATATATTATATGATAGCATGGAAATAACACGGTAAAGAGGCGGCGGAGCTTCCCTGAGCAAATAAAAGGAAACACTCGACTCGCATCTACGTCTTCATCGAGATTTTTCTCTACATCTAATGTTAATATAGGAGATATTAAATTTTGCACGAGGTGGTGGGCGGCGGTGGGAGCGCGTGGGCGGGGGGTGGCCGGGGTGCGCGGGGGCGGGCGGGGGCAGGCGGGGAGGGGCGCGGGCGGGCTCCAAGGTCGCAGAGTCACAGCCGGGCAAGGTCGCCTCGCCCGCGCGTGCCCGCCCCCCGCGCGCCGCGCCCCACCCCCTCGACACCCCGCCTTTGCGTGGGATGCGACCTTTATCCATGCTCCAGAGAAGTAATTGTATACATACATAGTAATTGTATACACGCACACACAAATATTTTTTTCAGGTTTACGTAATGTACCGAACAAGGTTATTGGTTTTCGATGTCGCGTAATTGATGTCTATCAAGCCGCCCCAACCCTAAAGTATGTCAAAGAAATCTTTAATAATATTAGCTTTTTTATATGTGCGCCAGCATTAGCGATAAAAATAATTAATTATCATTATTTTAAAGGATTTTTTATAAATCCTGATACTGTATTTTAAAGGTCAGTTTCATGGTAACATTTTTGTTACAATGAAACTTACCTTTACAATACAGTGTCATGTGGCAAAATATTGTATTTGTAAATACTGTTCGAAATAAAACTGTTGGTCCACGTGAGCTTCAAACACGTTGGCACAATTATAAATACTGAAACCTAAAAAAGCTTGATTAACTTTTGCTTGTAACGTGAAATTTGTTCGTTGCCATGTTAAGCTACGTAGAAAACATAAAACCCCTTACTAATAAAAAATTTTGTGAATGTTTTTATCTATCGTATGACATTTCCATGGTATCAGACAAAAAAAGCATTTAAAAATAGGATATCCAGTGATGATGTGATTTAAAAGCAATTTAAAAGTGATGAAGACTCAGTACCATAGACACTAGACGTGTATAATGTCTACATGGCACGTCTACATGGCACGTAAGGTCTAGGCAAAAAGTGTGGTCAAATGGAAGGTCTCACTTCATATTTGAGTTTCTGGTAGATTTTCTGCTAATAATAATTGAAGACGTGAGGTGAAGAACACGATAACTAACATTTTGTAGGATGTTTGTTTGAAATAAAAAATGCACAATTTTTTATTTCAAATCTTTTTTCCGGTCCTAAAGCCTCCTAAGTACATAAACCTAGATATTATAAAGCCTCAAATGACTTGCGACATTATTTACACCATTCCCCTTCCTCCTGAAAAATATCAGGTCAAAGAAATAGGGTAAGGCAGGGGTTCCCAATCTTTTTCAGTCTGAGGCGCAGTTACAGCCAGTCCACATGGCGCGTTGCGTTGCATTGCGTCGTAGCAACGCAAATATTTTGACACATAGCGGGCGCTGTGCTATCGCAGCGTTATTACGAAGCAGGCTTAACGTCAACACCCTCTCCAGCTTCATCTCGCACACATGACGGACAGCAGCCCCAGTTGTCCGTCATGTGTGCGTTGCGACCATGAAGCGGCAGCGCTGCGTCGACGCAACACTAACTCTCACGTCGTGACTGACTCTCACGTCGTGACTGACTCTCACGTAGCAATATTTTATCACGGCGCGGCGCCCTACTCTACCTAGATAAAAATAAAAATAAAAGATACAATTAATAAACACCTTTAATGATTTTATTTAGGTTAAGCAGGTAAATGATAATTAAAAAATTATATCTAATTATCTATATACTGCTTTACAGAATTAATATTTAAATTTAATTTTAATTTTATAATATATTTCGGTCTGGTTTCGGATAGTGCTGGAGTATCGACTCACGGTGCCCTTCATGCCTTTCCACGGCGCACCAGGGGGCCGCGGCACACACTTTGGAAAACCCTGGGCAAAGGCTTTGCGAAAAATAATAATAAGATCATTTATTTTCTCATAATAATTTATGAGGTGTTAAATTTAGTAAATAACGTCGGCGGTGTCGGTAAGCGGGGTCAAACGGGATCGGGGTCGTCGTTTATAAACGTTTCCTTGTGCCAGATATTAACTTATTTGTATTTTCTCCCTTATTAAACTATTTTTCGTCCAAAATCGATATGAATGTGATCAAATAGAATTTTGAGGATTTGTGCAGATATACCTACATGGTGGAACAAGACTAAGTTATTCTATTTTAGGAAGTGTACGTGTACCTTGTATAGAGGTCACCGTAAAAGTAGCAGCGCTGAAAGAGCATTTGTGTATTTGTACTCCAGTGTTATGAGTTTGCCCATACAAATCACAACAAATTTTGCTCTTTTTGCGCTGCTACTTTTACATTGTACTCTATACAATCTACACATCCTAAAGTATTATCACTAAGTTTTATTACACCCTGTATAACATAAAAATTCATTGCTCTAATAAGGCGTTCAGTAAACTGTTAAAGCGCTATACCCACTTTTAAGACTCACTCAGACGAAGGACATGACATCGTTAGCAAACTTATCTTACTAGTAATCGACTTCCATTCGGCAAAAATTAAATACTTACGAGTATTTTTGGCTAACAAAATAGGTGGCTACGGCCTACGAAAGTCTAGTTTAATTTTTTTTATTTTTATTATGATATAAGGGGGCAAACGAGCAAACGGGTCACCTGATGGAAAGCAACTTCCGTCGCCCATGGACACTCGCAGCATCAGAAGAGCTGCAGGTGCGTTGCCGGCCTTTTAAAAGGGAATAGGGTAATAGGGGAGGGTAGGGATGGGAAGGGAAGGGATATATTATAATTAGGCAGTTAATATAAAGCTTACTCTTATTCTTGCGAATGATATAATTTTTTTTTATAAAGTAAACCACAAGAGTATTTGGTAATAGCTATTACGTAAGAGGAACAAGAACTGGTCCAAAAGTAGTTATAGTTTGGACCTTGAAATAATCTGCAAAGTGATTGAGTGATCACACTGACCTTTGACATTGGAGTTTGGCGTGAAAAGCAGAAAATTGCCAATCACTTGATATAATTATAGTTTTAGATATTTATACAAAACAAATCAAAACAATGAAAAATAATATTTTACTAGATAAAAAAACGGATATGTAAATAAAATCTACGCGGCCCTGGGCCTCACCAATATGTAGTGTATTATAACAAAAACGCATTAAGTTAATGACTTAATTTAGTTGTCCAAACGAATATGATAAAGCGGCAGCCTTAACCCACTTATAAGGCCACTGCGGGCCACCGGAAACACCTGGAAACAATATCTGTGTTATGTTCCATTATGATGTATATGACTTTCCAAAACATATATTACTAGATTTGTCAGCAATTCAATACGCCGCCAGAATTCAATTGTTATCGCGCAGGAAGGAGCTGGCGAACAAAACCGGACAAGTCCACCAGATTGCGAAAGTATTGTTTTTCGAATCGTCTTCTCTTGGCCCATCTGCGTCAATCTCTGTTAATATTTTCAATCAAAACCGGTTCAAAGTGATTTAAAAAGTCCATTTACAAACAAGACCGGATTAGTTCAGTAGTAGTAGTAGTAGTACTAGTTTTTTAGCCACTAGGTATTTTTTTTCTCTCGGACTAATCCAGTTCTGTTCGCCAGCTCCTCATATATTTTTCACGATATAAACCACCTTAATACGTCTTTTTTCGGGTCTCAAAACACCTATGTCGATACCAAACTTTATCAAAATCTATATTAAACCTGAACAAAAATTATTATTTTTAACAAAAAATTTAAACCGACTTCCAAGGTAAAAACAATAAATAACTCTTACTCTATAATAGTGCCTTTTTCAGAATCCGTCTAAATCTCAACTATTTCTGTACATACTACAGTCTTCATTATTTTGAAGTCGGTACCAGCTAATTTTATCGTGAGTTCAGTCAATGTCAGAATATCTGAAGCTTTTGGGACTGGTAGACAGACAGACACACCTTCGTATTACGGTATGAGACTTGAGTATGTATTATGAAGTATAAAATTTTCCAAAACACATTCAGTTCAGTAAAAGTGTCCATCCTTCTCCTCTTCCGCGTAACAACTCTGTTTTCTTATTTTAATATTTATTATTTGTAATAGTTTAATGTAACTTGTTAAAAAACACTTCCTTTAAAAAATCACCCTGAACTCACTTACTCGTAGATAGCTCCTACGAGTTATGCCGCTGCCGCACATGCGTCTACCGTCACGAAGCTTCGTGCATCGTTTCATAATAAGGAATAAGTACTTATTACTTTTCTTATTTTTTATTATTATTAGATAATACTTAAGTAAGTGTTTCTAATCTGTCGATCCCGGCGACACAGGAGATACAGTGGTGGGAATGTGTGGTGGGCCAAAGCCCGTTTAAAAAAAAAAAGTGTTTCTAAGTAAAAAGACTATGAATTACAACTAGTTCAAAGTAAGCTTTTTATTTCTTTTTAAACTTTAAATTGCTACATGCTTAATTTCATTGCATCTAACTCGTTCGAATTTCACTTTCAAATTTCATTATATATGTTGCTTTTCTGATGTAAAAAATGGATTTTAAAGATGACCTATTAATGTAGTACACTTGTAATACACTAGTAAACTATGTATGTTACAATATAGTACATTATAGGTACTCGTTCAGTTTACATATTTATAATGTAAGTCACGAGGCGAGCACAAAACTTCATATTTAGTCAAAATGTATATTTATAATCGTTGAACATACAAAAAAAAATTAAAAAAAAACCACAGTCGAATATATAACCTCCTCGTATTTTGGAAGTCGGTTAATAAAATTTTGTGATTAGCTATGGTAATTAGCTATGGTTTACACTAGTTTGCACCCTCAGAACAGGAAAATTCTAAAATCTGTGTTTGCACCATATCATATTATTTAAATACAATACTACTATGTAAATACAAACTACAATATTTATTGTATGGTATTATAGAAAAAATATTTTTTTCAAGTAACACACTTTTTAAACGTAGACGGTATTTTTTTTTTTTGACACGTGGATTTTTTAAGTCGTAATAATTTATCTACCAAAAATAAGGTCGCAACGTGGCGTCAGAGTAGTTTGTAATAGTTATCACTTATCAGTTATGTAAAGCGTAGTTATCAGATTGCCACGTTCGTAGTGGAGCGTCCTCGACCTCCAAGGCTCAAGTAAGTTACGCGTGCCGCTTATTGCGTAAGATAATGTTAAGCTGTGTACACATCACTCTCTAGCTAATGATCATAATGTTAATGATGTCGTTAGTTTGAAATTTTGCGATGTGAGCGGCAGACAGCCAATTGTTAAGAAGAAAGTTTATTTTGTACTCAATTTGTACTAAAGAAAAGTTACCTTCTGCAATCATTTTGCTCTTTTTCACTCATTATCATTTATTCGTAAAAAGTAAAGTTATACGAATAAATGATCAATTTTAATTCAGTTTCATTGAAAATTATTCAAATTAACAGTTTTCCTTGTACATAACGGATTTATGTTAATTATGTATTTAAAATTCCGTAGGCCTTGTAAAACATAGTTATCTCGCTCGGCACCCCTGCGGCCTTGGGAGCTTTTGGCAAGAATCTAGGTTACGTCGTCAAAAGGGATCGAGGAATCGAGGACGCATGAAATGATGTCAAAATACTGTGTCCTAGAAAGCGTCCGGCGGATTTTATTATCTTATTTGGGAGAATTGCCACTTACACGAGATTTGGTTGCAAATGTTCGATCAGCCTAAACGCAAATAAATTAGTAGATATTGTAAGAATCGCATTATCATTTATACGATGGGTGGAGAAATATGAAGCCCTCGCATTCACTTTCTTTTCCTTACAGAACCCTATTACGAATTCTCTAAACGCTTATTTTGTTAATCGTATTTTTATACAAATTAATATTCGTAGCTCGCGTGTGATTTAATCTTTAACAATGCCTTAACGCGGAAGCTTATCTAACTTAATTATAATAAAATTATGTTTTCAATTTATTTAAAATTTTACGTGAATTCTAAGGTCAGGGCTCTCGTTGGATTTCATTTCAGTTTCTCGTCGGTCAGGATCGTAATGGAGTGTCGGCAAGTGTACGGGGATCGGGGAAGCGAAGCCGGGTGTCAGGGGAAGCGAGGGTGGGCGGAAGGTCGAGGCAAGGACACCGGGCGACACCCGCTATAATGTGCTGTAGGTGAGGTTCAATGTAAGGGATTTGGAAACGGAATAGAAAGAGAAAGGTTATCTTGTAACCTTTAGGATTCATAAGGCTCACTCAATATACGTTGAAATGATATGTTTTAGCAAATCAAGGGGTCGCTTTCTTGTCTTGTCTTAAAAGTTAAAAGCTTTAAGATGATTTTAGAACCTAGTTTAATATTGAATTGGTGGAAAATAAAAGTTAGTTAAACTGGAAAACCTAATATTCAGATAGATCAATGAATTTCCTAGCTTAACGTTTGTCATTTCCTTCCAGAATTTTTTCTCATGAGCGACACATGCCATTCTCTTTAAGAATTTTTCCTCGTTACCTACTCATTGGCAACACTATTAGATAATGAAAATAGGTTGTGCATTTTTTTCCAAAACAGTGGCTCTTGATTCCCGTACCTTTGATTTCTTTATAATCTAAAAATCTATAAATTATATATCTTAATATATATATTTCTTGTGTGCGTGTGTATGTGACTGAACTCCTCCTAAACGACTGGACCAATTTTGATGAATTTTTTTGTGTGTGTTCGTGGAGATTCGAGAATGGTTTAGATTTACAGTTTGGTCTACTGGAAAATGTTTTTTTAATTAATTTCTTATTTATAAGGAGTTGTTGATTTTGGAATGTTTTACATTAGATCCGGCGGACGGCGCTATCATCGCATTCAATATTATTCTATTTCAATTTTAGTTTGTCCTGACAGATGGTGCTACGATTATTTTGAAAAAAAATTTGTTATTCAATTCATGTGCTGATTAAAATATTAAATAAATAACACATAGGCTACAATTTTAACCGACTTTCAAAATGGGGGAGGTGTTATGTTCGTTTTCTTATATTCAACGATTACTCCGCCGTTTGTTAACCGATTTTCAAAATTTTTCTTTTGGTATATAGGGTATCATCCCAATTTGGTATTATATTCAGAAAAGTGGTGATCTGATGAAGGATCCATAAGTAATCGAGGGAACTCCTCAAAACTTATAGGGAAACATATGGTGACTTCGGTTTCGTGAGAAGTATTCTAAGCATATGCTACCAACAAGTAAGATTTTGCACCGAGATATACCTGGTATACCGTGGTTCGGAAGGTGCTGAGAGAATTCCTGATTCTTTATAGATACAAGTTTGGGAGTTTCGGCGTTGTTTTAAGAACAGAAAGCATATGCTACTATGCAAATTACATTCTTCATCATCATCATCATCATCATCACTACCATATTATACCATTTCATAATCTTTTAGATCGAGACTCGAGTTTGTCAAGCGATAATTAAAAAAAATCTATATCTACCTAATATTATAAACCTGAAGAGTATGTTTGCTTGAACGCGTCAATCTCAGAAACTACAGGTCCGATTTAAAAACTTATCTCAGTGTTAGATAGATCATTTATCGAGTAAGACTCATCATTTATCGAGAAGGTTATATTATATTATTACTCTAAGACTAATACGACAGAAGAAACTCAGGAAAATGTGGGAAAACGGGAGAAATATTTTTTATGGGAAAATGTACCTACGGATTCTGTAAAATTTCTAATTTACGCGGGCGAAGCCGCGCGGGACATCTAGTATATATATATATATATATATATATATATATATATATATATATATATATATATATATATATATATATATATATATATATATATATATATATATATATATATATATATATATATATATATATATATACTTCACTCGCGTTAAGAAGTATTATTATATAAAAACTTTCAACCCCTATTTTAACCCCTTGGAGGTAGAATTGATCAAAATTCTTTCTTAGCGGATGCCTACGTCATATCATCTACCCGCATGCCAAATTTCAGCCCGATCGGTCCAGTGGTTTGGGCTGTGCGTTGATAGCTCACCATGTCAGTCACCTTTGAGTTTTATATATATAGATTATAGCCAAGGAAAGGGAACAATAAATAGGTAGAGAATATGAAATTATTTTTCATATTACCTACTAAAGTACGAGGGGAGGTCCAAAAGTTCGCGGAATGGAGGGGATGGAGTGGGGATAGGGTAACTCGCTTAGTGTCATACTAATTAAGCACTCATAATTAGTATATATATAAAATCTCAACCCTATAGCGCCATTCGTTTACGAGTACTCGCCTGCTAAACAAGTCAATCCGGAAGCAAACTGCAACTATGGAGAAAATTGAACATCGCGCTGTGATAAAATTCCTTACCAAGCAAGGAAAAAACGTTCAAACCATTTTAAATGAAATGGAAGCCGTTTATGGAGACCAGTGCCCTGGTAAAACAATGGTTTATAAGTGGCATGGACTTTTCAAACATGGTCGAGATTCAATTGAAGACGACCCTCGCTCTGGGCGGCCAGTTGAGGCCACCACATCAGACATCGTCGAAAAAGTCGAAAAACTTGTACTGGAAGACACACGTTTAAAGAAAAAACAATTATCTGCATTTGTTGGAGTATCAGATACAACCATTTTGCGGATCCAGCACGACCACTTGGGCATGACTAAAGTCAGTGCAAGATGGGTGCCGAGAATGCTCACGCCGCTTCAAAAACAGCAGCGCATCGACGCGTCTAAGCACTTTTTGGAGGTGTGTGGAGACAACCCTGTGCAGATTTTGGAGCGGATTGTTACTGGAGATGAAACATGGGTTCATCACTTTGAACCTGAATCAAAACAGGAGTCCATGCAATGGCACAAAAAGGGTTCACCACCTCCCAAGAAATTCAAAGTGTCAGAATCGGCTGGAAAGTTGATGGCTACTGTTTTTTGGGATTGTGAGGGAGTATTACTGATTGATTATAAAGAAAAAGGTACCACTATAACCGGAGAATACTACGCATTAATATTGGAAAAGTTAAAGGAGGCAATTAAAGAAAAACGTCGTGGAAAATTGGCCAAGGGTGTGTTGCTTTTGCAAGACAACGCGCCGGTTCACAAGAGCCGAGTTGCCATGGCTGCTCTTCACACGCATGTATTCGAACCACTTGTTCACCCACCCTACAGTTTAGACCTGGCCCCTAGCGATTTTTATTTGTTTCCAAATTTAAAAAAAGAGCTAAGGGGAAGGAAATTTTCCGACGATAACGAAGTGAAGGAGGCAATTTCGGCGCATTTTGAGGCCAAAGACAAAAAATATTTTTTCGATGGTTTAGAAAAATTAATCCATAGATCAAATAAATTTATTACACTTAAGGGTGATTATATTGATAAAGAAAAATAAATTTATTGTTATATTTTATTAACAACCCTTTCATTCCGCGAACTTTTGGACCTCCCCTCGTATATAACTGAAGGAAGCCGTTCAAATGAGGTCGCTTTACCTAAAATTGTGTTCGGTCGCGGCTAAACTAGTTTTAAGGGGGACGCTAAGGCTATGTAGACCTAATGTCCTACTAGCCTAGATCGAACATATTTACATTTACTATCATTAAGTTGAGTGTCTACTTACGGCCGTTCCCAATATTTGATCTATCTCTGGTTTTGCCCTACTAGAGATAGGAATAGCTCACAATTGACATAAAATATATGTCTCTAATGTCTAATGTGAGCTATTCCTATCTCTAGTAGGGCAAAACCAGAGATAGATCAAATCATAGACTAACGGCCATTCCCAATATTTGATCTATCTCTGGTTTTGCCCTACTAGAGATAGGAATAGCTCATAATTGACATAAAATATATGTCTATAATGTCTAATGTGAGTTATTCCTATCTCTAGTAAGGCAAAACCAGAGATAGATCAAATATTGGGAACGGCCGTTAATATATACTGTCGAGGTTTATGGATCAAATAGTGGGAACGGCCGTTAGGCTGACAAAGGCACTGACATATTGTGTACACACCAATTTTCCAGTTAAATGTTTGGGGCACAAAAAATACGAGGAAAAGCTTTCTTTCATCAATATTTTACTGAATTAGTTTTAAAAATCATAGTCGTTTATACATTTATAATAGACATGGCGTATGAATAAACTGAAAAATATGATTTAAAACAAATAATATGGCCATGTTGGGGGGTGTTATTGAGGCTATTTTATTGTTTGAGAAATGACATTGACATTTATTGGCTTCACTACTTATTGTATGAATATCGTAATTACTCGTATCTGTATTTATTAGGTAGGTTTACCTTAAACATATTTTTATTATAACCACCACCAGTTCGCTTTGAGATAAATACAAATCCACTCTTTTCATTATTTGGAAATACCTGCCACGGAAGCGGGCGGCTGGAGCGTTTGAGTTGCTGAGGGCGTTATCTGGGTCAGTTAACGGTTGGCGGACTTTTTAGCCCTGAAATTATGGGGCTGGAAGGGCTGAAAGGGCTTATTAGTGTTTATAGGCCACTGGGCTCATCCTTGACCCCCGGCACGTGTCACACTCGCCGGTGTCCTAAATAGGCTGGTGCAAAAACAAGGGCGTTTGAAACCCAATAACAACAGGTGGTAATAACAGCATATCAGACGGAGGTCACAATAGTTCTCAAATATCCGAGCTATTTGAGGTCACCCCGAATATTTGTTACATTCGTTTACAGTTTCAATGTTGCAATACGGAAAATTCGAATCAAATAATATTTTATTTTTCGAATTTAATTTTTTTCAAGCTTAGAACAAACCTACGCGTCAGTGACGGAGCGTCAAGTTGCGTCAAGTTGTCAAATGTGTTTTTTGTATACAAAACACACATTTGACAACTTGACGCTCCTCTTCGCAGTCGCCTGGTCGCGTAGGTTTGGCCTAAGCTTCATTTATTATTATTTTAAAGAGTCGTAGTCGTAGAGTGTAGAGGTAATATAGATTAGTTAGACTTATGACATTGAAACATTAAAAATATTCTTAATCCATTGAAGTCGGTTATTGAACATTAGTATCCAATATACAGTGAGACATAACGAATACACTGTAATATAAATGACACAACGAAATAACAATGCGACGTGCACATAAACACGTAACGCTAAAAATAAAGATTGGCATATTGACCTTGGACATGAAAACGATCATAGAGCGAGCACAAAGGAAAATCGAGTTTTCGCGAATTATTCCGGGAAGTACTGATAGAGGCGAATAACGGGTTGGCTGCGATTGTTCAGATATCGCGAGCTCACGCACACATCCTCGCTCACCTACACACCGGTGCTATTAATACACGGTACGAGCTGCGACTGTGTGAGTGTGTGTGACATTGAACTTCACTCTTCACGCGGCGGCGCACGACTTGCGTAATACCCGCAACTCAGGATCTACGCGATCTATTAATCAATTTGTCCATCATTATATTATCGTCCTAACACCAATTGTTTCGTCGTATTCTGTTGGCTGATAAAGAGCAATGGGATTACCAGGAATATTTATTGACAGCTGCGAAATCTTAGTATCAAATGTCAAAATATGGAAGATCAGAAGATGTCATCGTTTTCATGCGAATCACTTTCGATAAAGTTACTCAGCTATCGAATGATTTGAATGCAAAATTTTAATTTGTGTTCAGTTTTTCGAGTAAAATTGATCTTGGTTTTGAATTTTTTTACTTGGTTTTGATTAATTCACCACTTTCTGATAAAGTGCCGAATAGGCTATTCACAACCTTTTTGACAGATTCGCCATACTTTTTCCTATGCTTGTTCTGTCAACTTAATTGGTGGATAGCCTATTCGTCACTTATCAGCAAGTGGTGAAACGGGCCCTAAGTCTTACTTATAGCATTTGCTGTTGGAAGTAGACATTTATTTATTTAATATTTATCCCACCAGCATTTTCATGGAGTTCTCTCGATGGTCGCAATCTCGGTCAATCAACGCGTCGTTCTCGCCACAATACTTATTCAATTGGTGTTAGTGCGAAGTGTTTTGTACTCCACGAGCTCTCGACTACAAAGCCGTCATGTAACTGACACGTGGAGGTGTCACGTGACTTTTTGACATTGACATTGACCCTGTGACGTCACTGCCAGGTTACATTACCGATAAAAGTGATGTATCATAATTGCAAGAGTCGTTACATTGTTATATAACACTCGAGAGAAGTCAACGTGATGTGCAGTGCGAATCACTCTATAAATTATAACAGCATAACCTATAAAATTGTAGCGAAAAATACGTAAACACGTTTAAATTATGTTATGCGCTTTTTGCGTAGTTATACATCGGTAATAATTGTAACGGATGATTAATTGCGATTTCTTCCATATTGTATTTACAAATTTGCCGAAGTGCGATCTGCCAAGTGCGCCATACAACATGCAATTTAATCGAAAATTCACCTACCAAAATGCTTCGCAAATTGAAAATGTCATATTAATAATAAACAATGTTTCAGCTCTGTATAGTGTATATGTTACCGTTAATGTGCGTAAACCAGTTAGACTGCAGATTAACAAGGTATTCTGCAGATTATCTGAGTGAGTCAGTTAAAGTGCAATAAGTTTATTGTATTCTCGTTAAATGACATAAAACAGCTTCTTGTTTGAATAAAACATGTTATTTAGTTTTAGAGAATTACTTAATATTTTTTTTGACATAAACTAAGTTATAAATTATAAAATTTTAAGTAAAATGTTACTCCACTAACAAAATATCAACTAGAAAAAAATCAATCAAAATAACAACAGTCTTAGGTTGACAAGCTTAAGTTAAAGTTTTTAGGACTTTTATGAAGGAAGAGAATTTAAACTAATTAGGTAAAGTGCAAAGATAAGCTTTTTTATAATAATTTTACACTAAAGCAACAAGGAACAATAATTTTACAGGGAACCTGCAGATTACCTAGGTAATATGCACGTTAACGTATTCTGCATTCTAACGGTAACATATACATTGTAACATAACATAACGCGAGCTTTTACAGGGGCGGTTGCAGCCTGAAAAATGAGGGACAGTACATCAGTAATAATATTAGCCGTGAGATTTTGGGGGGTCACGATTATTATAAAAGGCAAATAACCTATTTCAAAATAGGTCCTCCCACCCTCTTCTTGGACCACACATGGGCTTGCACTTATCTAGCCGGGTCATAATATCTGTAAACACGGCTGCTACGCAAAAACATTATCAAATGCCTATAGATTATTCCGAGGTTGTAAATATATTATATTTATAACTATTGTATGTACCATTGAAGAAATTAATTCCTAGGCAGTTGACAGACCAACGTCATTTGGTCGGCTTATGTCAATTCAATGTTAGCTGTGATCGGTCGGATGGGTTTGACGTAACGCGACCAAAATACTTAGGTCCTCCAACCTCAACTTCTCTGATAGTACATATTTCTACTTCCTTGTCTCCTCGTCAGTCGATCAGCGTCTTCATATACAAGGACTATCCGCGACTTCGGCCTGATATTGATATTTCCTTATTAGATAGAAACAGCGATTATTATCATAAATTGCAAAAGCGAAATATTTCCTTAATATTATTTGCGTTTCCTGTGACGACAAGACAAACAGTGATCAGAGTTGTTCGTTCAGGAAATTGAATCAATTATTTTTTATTATATAACTTTGATGTTCTGGCATAACATTTAAAGTCTCAGTTTTGCAATGGAAAAACACGTGTATTTTATTTAAGGTTTTGAAAATGAGGCCGTTTTAAGTAATGATCGCAAATTTTTATGAACCATTTTGTCTTTAGTCGTTACTCAAAAATTAGATATGCATCCAAAAAAACACTACCGACGTTTTATACTCCAAATTTTCTCTACATAAATTTTAAATCAGTAAATAAAAGTAAGTCTATATTATTTTATTTCAGTCCTAAAATAGCAACCAGTGTTCAGTGATTTCAATACGTCTGTACTAGTTGCTGTAATTATACGGAGTACGGACTAAGAAATCTTTTGTTATATTTATTTAAATTTTAATCGCGAGGTCTAAACTTTTGTTAAATAGCTCCTTATTATTCAGAGGTGCAAAAATATTTTTTTCAATAGCAATGTGTACAGATGTGTAGGAAGTCAATTTTATAAATCGCTTCTGGTTTCTTAATGTTCCTATAGTTTATTCTTGCGTTTATATTATAGGCATTTTCAGCCTTGGTAACCGAAACCAGTCGTTTTTCTTAATTTACAGTACGATAGCTCTTAAATTAAAATTAAAGGTAAAATACAATGCACAATATTTAATGGTGTTTTAAAATCGTTGATGGATGACATATACTTGGAAAAGGCATTTTGGAAGGATTTAAAATCGTTGATGGATGACATATACTTGGAAAAGGCATTTTGGAAGGATTATGGCAACGTAGAGCTAAAATTTACATCCCTTTTACAAATCTTTCAGTAGGTTTTGCACAACTAATACCTACTTTCTAATCTTCCCAGGCCATTGTTATTAATAGGAAGCATTTTAAATGCTTATTTCAAAAACATTTTTTAAACTGTCACAATAAATAATCTGTCGCGCTACGCAAATATCGTATTACGCCATTTTAAAGTTCGTTTACTTCCTACAACCTATACGCGCTGTCATGCAAAAAGTTTTGATATTTAGTTAATTTTCGTCCTTGAGCGCGACTAATTTGCAAAACGGCGCTTCCGCGAGCGGCCGAGGCCAACCTGTACGGGTATAATAACAATATTTATTGAAGCCTCAGCGTCTGCGCATGGCGGCTCCGACTGCTTCCGCGTATGACAACCAGGCTACGAAATAATAAGGAAACTATTTCATATTCCTTGTTTGTTCAAAATTTTTGTACCTAGTTTACTGTCTATCTTTATTGTGGCTTTCCTGTGGGTAGCGTTGCTAAGGGCAAATGACAAATTATGATCGACTTTACATTTTCCGTTTGTTACGTTGTAGAGCAAGGCGCTATATCTACGACAATTTTTACCAAAACGCGGCGTCTTTGCTAATACTAGACATTTTTGTGGCTCGCGAATCTTCAAGTCCTAATAGATAATAATGAATAAATCAGATAATAGGTTTATTTTTTATTTTAAATAAATCTCTGATTTAAGAATAAGAAGCCAAGCAAGCAAGAAGATATTATTTAATAATGATGTCACCGTCCTGACAATTTTGTCATTAATTTGTAATGGATAGTAATATATTCCGCGTAAAATGTCGATCTCGTTTTCCGCGAGCGAAGTCCGGGTGAGTACGGGCGGCGCGAGCGCGGGCGCGTTCTATCTGACTGTACAAATAGCGCCAACCTTGAGATTCGGCGCGCGACAAGGTCACCGCGCAAATCGTTATCAGCGTGACGTCAGCGCGCGACCTCCGCGGGACCTTCGTCAAGGTGCCGCGATAACGCAGGACCGACGTCGCCCGATGCCGACCGATAGCGCTGCTGCCCGCTGGCCGACGGCCGACGCTCGGAGCGCCTCGTGTAGAACATGCTTCCGCCTTCGCACTACGAGCGATACCCGCATGTGTTGAGGTTATACACGAGGATGCTAATAGAAGCGTGGAGATGAAGATCAGTTCTAAGTTTGTTAGGACTTACCCCGATATTTAAAAGCTTTGGTATAACAAATCGATGCGATATAATAGAGAAAAATTATTGATTAACATTTAATTGCATATAATATTATAAATAATAGCTTTAAACAAATTTTATTAAACAAAATCACAGTATGACTATTGTTTGTTTTACGGAAATAGAACGATTCCGAATTTCACATGGCTACCGAATCAATTTTTTCGGCGGCCAATTAAACGCAGGGAAAATGTTTTAGACGTTTTCATCACGGAACTATTTCAGCTATTGGAATTCAGCCAAGAGCAAAAAATTCAGTCGAACGAAATCACTTTCTACGTGCTTATCGCCGCACAAATATATACCGCGACCTTGCCGTTTCACGGCCGCGCAAAAATATCGATTGACATTCAAAACGATTCGCTTATCTTCGAGTTGTTCACCAGGAAACGACGATTACACTGACCACGCCTCGATCACCGAGGCCGCACGTTGCGCGCCGCGCGCCGTTCGAACTGCGAAACTGATTAATTGAACCATTTTTAAACAACAGATACGATACTTACTACTAAGTATAGATTTTAAATGGACAATGGGCAAATTATAGAAATGGTAATAATTACTAAATAAAGTAGAATTGCGTGTGTAGTATTTTAGGCTTATACATAGACATATTTTTATAGATTTAATTTTTTAAGATAGGAAAATAATAGAAAAAAGTTCTAAACCTAATATTAATAGTGAAAATTCTATAAGGAGTTTTGAGCTCCATTTTAACAATAATTCTCATTACCATGCCCTTCTCAGGGTTCTGTACCCAAACGGTATAAACGGGACCCTATTAACTACTAAGACTTCGATGTCCGTTCGCCTGTCTATCCCCAGGTTGTATCACCAGAACTTCTGATTTTTTTACAAATTGCGTATTTCTGTAGCCGCAACAAATACTAAAAAATAAAATTAAATAAATTGAATATTTAAGGGGAGTTCCCATACAACAAACGCGACCTTTTTGGCCTTTTTGGCCTTTTTTGCTCTATGTCAATAATAGCTGTACGTAGGCACTTCAAATATTCACAAAATACTTAATTGTCATAATATTTAGTACTTTAAAAATAAAAATACAAAAATATTTAAAGGGGAGCACATTTTTTCGCCTATCTTTGCTTTACGGCGCAGCGTGCCCTTCGTGCGTTAGTTTGACTTGTACAGTGTACTTAGCCATTTTTTTATTTACCTGTTCTTCACCGAATTTTGTATTATCATAATATTCTAACCCAAAAGTCTTAATAAAATCTTATAGTTGCATAGTATGATATTTTATTAAGACTTTTAAGATAAGTTTTTAAAATATATTTAGCAGTTTTGATGCGCATCGCATGGTACAGGCGGGAAATTTTTGTTCCGGGAAATAAGTTTTTTTATATGAACATCAGGCATAAATATATAACATTATAAAAATTAAAGTTTTAAAAATGTTATCAAATAATTACACGAGTAAAATAAAAATTTGCGTATAGAATACACTTATAAAGTAATAATGTATTATGTATGATTTTTTTTTATCAAAATTTTTGACGATGCTTAAAAATGCACTTGGCATCTATGCCAGCCTCATAGTATTGTTCAAAATTTGTTTAAAAACTAATAAATTAAACTATAATGCGACCCTTCATTGACAATAGATAGAACCTGAATAAAGTAAGGGCCTCTTGCGAAAGAGGCGACGCCAAAATAATATTAATTTGCCCCCAAACAAATTTCCTGGGAATAACTGGCTTCTGAGATCGCGATTTTGTCTACAATCCACCAACTAGTTTCTTAGCAGACAGAAGCATAAAGGTCGTAGTTGACGGCGAATGCTCGGAAACTCAGTCTGTTGATGCTGGTGTCCATCAGGGCTCTCTATTCATACTGCATATCAATGAAATGTTACAAACCAATGGCATATATTGATATGCGGATGATAGTACAGGTGTGATATATCGGCTCCCCTAATATTTCTCGGCAAAATGTCACTGAGAGTCGAAACGAACTTGAAGAAGGTCTCTGAATGGGGTAAACGTAACTTGGTCCAATTCAACCCCGCCAAGACACAAGTCTGCGCGTTCCCCACTAAAACGTCACCAATGGTCGTATATTCTCGTTTCGAGGGCACATCTTTAACCATCTCCATGAATCAATTAATAATTTCCTCCACGTATCAATACAAATTTGCTTAGCTATACGCAAGAATTCTGTGTAGTATAGCTGTATATGAGAAGAGATATACCGACCATCACAGATTGCCTCTTTTGCCAGTTGGTCAGCCATCTCGTTGCCTAGTAAACCTATATGGGATGTTCCATTGCAGTCTAATGCGAGATGTTTCATTGAATTCATTTATTTTTTTAAGTATATCGTATGCAATAGGTACTCTTCTAGCCCCCGAGACGCAACTAATAAGGTGCTGAAGTGCAGACATTGAGTCTGATAAAATAACAACCCGACATAGACCATTATTCTGAGCATATCGAAGTGCTTCTAGAATTTTATACTACAATAGAATAGAATAGAATAGAATATACTTTATTGCGTTCAAGATATTGTACAAACATAAAATACATTCATCAAAGATACAAGAACGCAAAGGCGGCTTTATTGCTATTGAGCAATTTCTTCCAAGCGACCTTTGGTATCTATAGGAGTACAATAACAATTAACTTAGGGTATACTGTGCTCTAATAAAAACTATAAGCATTGAAACTTAACAACTAACTTAAATTCTAATAATATTATATAATACATATATGCCTAATAATTACATAAACATTTACATTCTAATACACAAATAATAAGTATATTATAAACTAATAAATACTCTATAATAATCAAATATTAATATACTAAAAGTAATTATTGTAAACCTCTAAACATGCCTACATGTGAGTAAAAATAAAAATAAAAAGAAGGAGAAGGATAAGTAATTTGCGATGGCTGAATTACCATTACATTCAAATAACATTACTTACGGTACATATTATTATTGTTAGGGAGTGACTCTAAATAATGTTTTTTAATTAACGATTTAAAGTTAGAAATGCTCTTAGCTTCCCTAATATTAGTTGGTAAAGAGTTCCATAAAAGTATCGACCTGACCGTGAAGGACTGTCCATAAAAATTTGTTTTGTGATTTGGGATTTCGAGAAGGAGGTTAGTCGAAGAGCGCAATTGTTTAGAATCCGATGTTCGGAAGTTAAATCGATCCTTAAGGTAAGACGGTGCCCTCGGATCGTGTAGCAACGTGTACAAGGAGGATAGAACACGCATATTACGACGAAGACGTATGGGCAACCAAGAAAGCCTAGAACGGTACTCCGATATGTGGTCAAATTTACGCAGACCAAAGACAAAGCGAATTGCCATGTTTTGGAGACGCTCTAGCTTATTTAATTTTTCTTCAGTAAGGTCTACAAAACATGTATCTGCGTAATCTAATATAGACAAAAATAAGGATTCGGCTAGCAAAATTTTGGTTTTAATGGGTAATACGTTCTTAAGCCTTCCTAGTGAGTGCCACACTGCGTACACCTTACTACTGATCATTGAGATATGATCTGACCATGAAAGATGTTCATCCATGAGAACACCCAGGTTCCTTACCTTTTTACTAAAAGGAACTGGAGTACAATATTTAGAGGAGAACTGCAAAAATATATATTGTGTACATGAATACTAAAATCAAGGTCACAGTCAGCCTTATCATTGGCGTATTTAAAACATTATGTAAGTAATTATGTAGATACATACAACACTGAAGACGATAAGAAACACGCTCTGATTTAGAACTCACCTATTGATAACACGAAATGAATATAATTCTTTGGATTTTATGTAATATTGTATATGGAAAATGCACATATAATTATGAAAACTACTCGATTTGGTCGATTGCTTTGGTTGGTGCCCAATTTGAGGGTATATAAGCGCATCTAAAAAAGTAGAGTTCAAAGAAATCAATATAAAATTTTATCTTACTTATAATATTATAATTGGGAAGAGTTTGTTTGTTTGTTTGTTTGATTGAACGCGCTAATCTCATGAACTACTGGTCCGATTTGAAAAATTATTTCAGTGTTAGATAGCTCATTTATCGAAGAAGGCTATAGGCTATATTTTATCACGCTAATACTAATAGGAGCGAAGAAATAGAGGAAAGTGTGGAGAAAACGGGAGAAATTATTTAAAATGGCTTATTTGAACGCGCCAATTAACTACTGGAGCAATTTTCATGTTATTTGGCACAGATAAGAAGTAGACCACGTGAAGGATCACAGGCTATCGTCATTTTCTCAGTGGCTACAATATATTTTAGACCCGTGCGACGCCGGGGCGAGTCGCTAGTAAAAATATAAATTGACTTCAAAACTTCCTTCCATATTTTTCACAATACAAAACCAATCAAGAACAGGCGTACTTTCCTTTATTGCAGAGAGTCTTTCTTATTTTTCCCGAAACAGCGAACCTTATATCTTCCCAGGTTTCGGGAGGTGTACTATTATTCTATATTTTGCTCAATTAGGGGCCGTTGGCGGTCGTTTCTAAGTAAGACAAGTGTATGGCGGTCGAGGCGTGACCTGAATCCCAATACGGACGCGAGAGAAATCTCAAGCGCGGATGCTGCGAGCGCTGCGCTGAGAAAGGCGAACTCGACCGGAGAAAGGATTTGTCCTTCGCGAATTTAGCGCGGTTTCCATTTCACTAGCTCGTGCTAGTGTCGGTGTTACTAGCTCTCATAGTGTAGACCAGATTTGAACATAAAGGAGACCTGTATGCCTGTAGCAAGATAGCTTACTTTAAATTGAATTTACTATTCGAGTAGATAATATTGATGAAGATCGAAAGAATCATACAAATATCGTGCTCATCAATATGAAAACCTAGGTAATAAGTTATTTTATTGTATTGTGCTCCAACAGCCTCCCTTAAACCTTCTGAGTATATAAGCCTACGAAGACTTTCAACTGCGTTATTTTGTATTATAAAATAAAGTCATACTAATATTATAAATGTGAAAGTCTATCTGTCTGTCTGTCTATCTGTCTGTCAATCTGTTACCTCTTCACGCCCAAACCACTGAACCGATTTTACTGAAATTCGGCATGGAGATACTTGAGTCCCGGGAAAGGAAACTTTTTATTTTACTTTTTATCCCGGAAAAACGTACGATTTCCGCGCGACATAACGGAGTTGCGCGCGTCATCTAGTGAAATACGAAGCTAATAATTGAGTCACAATCATAATGATATTGTGATTTGTTCACAAAATATTATGCGTCTTTTCTCTAGTCGGTGACTATAGTTACTATACGTATTTATTTATTTATTTATTTATTTATTTATTTATTATTCGGAACAACAACAGCCATAATTATTATATCACTAACACTTGTATAGCTAATTTTATTCTGTAAACTATTACATAAGCATAATATTATATTTAGGCATTAAAAGCTATACTAACAATAGGAAATAGGGCCAATAACAGTTGTTCACCTATTACAACTTATAAAGATAATATAAAATCTTAATATTACAAACCTATGTAAGAAAATAAGTTAGTTGAGTTAAGTTACTTTTATTACATACTAGAGTGAGTTATTTAAAAAGTAAACCTATTACAAGCTTATAAGGGTAATATTACAATCTGAGTAGTATAAATTTATATACATAAGTTTCATTTTTTAATGAAGATAATATAAAATCTTAATATTACAAACTTATGTAAGAAAATAAGTTGATTGAGTTAAATTACTTTTATTACATACTAGCTGTTGCCCGCGACTTCGTCCGCGTGGACTTCAGTTTATAGCGCGCGATGTCAACAAAATTGGTGTCAAAAGCTTTTATAAAAAAACCCTGGTACCCCTTAAATCAAAACAGCTGTGCAGTGTGCACATAATATTTCATTTTTTTAAATTAAACTTTATATATTATGCCCAATTTTAAAGCATAATTAGCCCCCCAATTACACAACTTTACCCATAAACTATTTATTATTGATAGGTTTAAGGTTACGTCACTGTATATATAATATAAATTAGTACTGACTTATTAAATAACGTAAAAAAGAAATAACAATCGAAAAAATCGAAACGCGAGTGCATAATGATACCACCTCTTATAGAAAGATGTTGGGCAAGCGTTAGCGCGATGTAAGAGACGCACGGCGCGTTTTTGGCGTAAAAGCGAGACAGACAGACAGATAGTCAGACAGAGATACTTTCGTATTTATAATATTAGTATAGACTAGAGTGAGTTACATAAAGTAAACCTATTACAAGCTTATAAGGGTAATATTACAATCTGAGTAGTATAAATTTATATACATAAGTTACATTTTTAATGAAGATAATATAAAATCTTAATGTTACAAACTTATGTAAGAAAATAAGTTAATTGAGTTAAGTTACTTTTATTACATACTAGAGTGAATTACTTAAAAATTTAACCTATTACAAGCATAGTAATGGCCCAAGGTGTGATCCCTGTGGCACACCAGAGGGTATCACAACGTAATCAGATCTTATTATCGTATCCGATCTTACGATCGTATTCTTTTAATTCTTCTGCAATACTTTCTAGTTTATTGCTCGCGTAAACTACAAGAGCTTATTTCACCAAAAAGAATAAGACACACGACAAAAGCAGAGGCGTCAATTAAGGTCGTAGAATAAACCCAAATTCCGATAACTGTTACACTTCACCGTTAGGTTTTAATTACGGTTAAGCAACCAGGATTATCAGTACACAAGCTAGAGCGCAATTTCTCCGCAATAAAAAAGAAAAGCACACAAAAACATTTTTATAATTAAATTAAAAATTATAATTCTCGTGTATAATTATAGTGAAATAGGAACGAATATGTGAAACGTATCGCTTTAGTCGGGCAGTGGGTCACGAACACGATGTTACAAGCGATATCACGTCAATTTCACTGAGACGATCGGGGCGCGGCCGCAGGGACAATGCACGGGGTATGGATGTTGTCATTCGCGGCTTTCTTAAATGTGCCTTACAAAATCTACATACAATCATGAGCGATGTGGGTCAGGGCAGTAGGCCGCAGCCACGCATCGGTGCCTCCTGCTTTGTGCTGATTCCGCTCCGGCTGTGTATTCGTAACAACACTCCGATTGAGACTAAACTGTACTTTATGAGTTATGACTGATTTCTGATCAGTATTTGTGAGATCTAACAATGGCTCGTCCGGATTGGACCCAAAAAGTTTTTTTTTTATGAAATAAGGGGGCAAACGAGCAAACGGGTCACCTGATGGAAAGCAACTCCCGTCGCCCATGGACACTCGCAGCATCAGAAGAGCTGCAAGTGCGTTGCCGGCCTTTTATGAGGGAATAGGGTAGTAGGGGAGGGTAGGGATGGGAAGGGAAGGGAATAGGGGAGGGATGGGAAGGGAATAGGGTAGAGGATTGGGTAAACTCACTCACTCGACGAAACACAGCGCAAGCGCTGTTTCACGCCGGTTTTGAGTTCTATAACCAAAGCCAAATTCTATAGGAAAATTTATTCATAAATTTAGAGGTACCTTTATAGCTCTTATTTAAATATGTACGGCATGATCTCAATTTATATAATATTATTCAATTAATTAAACACGTTGCAAATATATATCTTTAAATGTATAATACCGACAAAGGGTAAATTGCAAGCGCAATGTCCAAGGCGAAGTAAATGATATATTTATTGAAATCTTTATTTTTATTCGTATCGATGCAAATGAGTCGTCCTCATGAAATTTGCAACATTAATTACCGCGTACGTTTGTCGTGAATTAAACATCAGCTCCACGCGTGTAAATGTCTCGTTTAAAAACAATACCTACTCGTGTGCAATAAAATCACAACACTTATAGAACCTTCGGGAATTATACACAATTCAATATGTGTTCCAGATATTACTTTTTCTTAGGAAACTACAGACGATTTAAGAAAAACTATTGTGCCCTAGACTCTACAGTCATTAAAACTTGGTATTTTAATAAATAATACACTTATTATACTGCGATGTCAAAAAGTCTTGATATAAATAACTAATATAAAAGTTGAAACATGCCACAGTAGATGAGTAGACTCCACATAGATTTCTCCACTCCAAATTGTGCCACTCTTTGTTTACGTTTCCGAACTTCAAGTGACCGTATTATGAGCCGGATACAGAAACCAATTTCACTTAAAATATATTTACGCCGGTAGCATTACATTTGTCTAAACTGGTTTTTAGACTATGAACGTTTCGTTTTGTATTTGACATTGTCTGCCAACTTTCCCCGAGCCCTGTCCCTTCCCGGCAGTTGGCAGGCGACACCGCGCCCTTGGCCCAGAACTTGAATTCGTGAAACCAGACATCTGATAAACTTGAGCATAAAAGAAAGTCCCTGGAACACAATCTCGAATCTCGAAGACGATTAAGAGACAATACAGCTAGTTTTCACTTTTCTCCTTTATGGCCTACTTATTGCTTTCTGCAAATGTCACGTTCTGCAAAATTAAACGGGGTCCTTTAATTATACTTAATTATACTTTTATAAATTGTACGTACTTTATTTTTCTGTTGATTTATAAGAGCTATTAGACATTACATTGTAAGCATTAAGTAGAGTTCGGAAGCTGCAATTTTTTTTAAATCTCTTTTCCTTATCAAAATTTTCAAGCTATTATGGCGACCATGCAAAATATTAATTATGATTGTAAATGGACGAGGAAAACTATTCCACAGCCTGTCTATTGTTTATCATAGATCATACGTGAACCGTAATACGCTGAATCATGTGCCATTGAGTGTCTTCATAATTTAATAATTGTCTCTACATTTTCCGCCTGTATGTCTCTACATGTCCTCAATTTCAAGTGGTGCGGCTTCTCACTCATCTTTCGTGATATTAAGAGCGATAATGTTTGTAGTATTTACTAGTTAGTTGCAGTGTTACACGTCGTTGTTCTAATTATGTTGTTCCAGTAACTCAAAAACAGAAATTATCTGTTATTGGGATACATTTAAACATAATAAGTGAACGAAAGTGAGCATAGCCGTTCGTTCATTGTTTTCTTTTATTTTTGTAGTGATTAGTGAATGACAAATAGGACAGCCGAACGTCGACCGGCTTTTACTTCGGAGAGCAGCGATCTTTAAATACCGTACTTTATACTCGATAGCTGCATTTCAACAACAAATTAGTCAGATGCGACTCTGTAGAGTCGTCTTTATTTTTCCAATAAATTAGAACGATTTATACTTTCATTAAGTCATTTTTCAACTGTTCAGCGGAGACAACTAATATATATTCTGTGGCGGAGATTATAGAAATCCGATTTTCCAGGAATACAGGCGCAAGTCACAATTTAAAAAGAAAACTGTATTTTTGTCTTCTACATGCATGATAAACAAGCAAAAGACGAATGACTCGAATTTTCAGATATAGATAATAAGATTTTAGGTTATCAAATAAAAACTGGACGAGTTTTCCCATTGGAACATTTCAGGTACAAACACATGTCAGATTTCGCAGTAGCCTGACATGATGTTTATCGTGAAGTTCGTGATAGACAGTTACGGCGCTACGTACTAGCGCACAAGGTCGCTACTCACTACGTCTGTACTAGTTAATTATAAGTTATAACACCTCATTGGCTACCTTCTGGTATTATTCAAGAATATTAAGAAGTTTGTAAAGTTTGGTAAAACTAGTCCAAAGTATTTTTGACTATGTGCTAATGCTGGAGCTACTACTTTTGTCGAATAAAAAAATTTTTTTTAACAAAAAAATATTTCTTTATTTGTTATATTATTGCATAATTATTATAAAAGACAATTAGTTTTCGCGTACAGTAAAACTTTTTTCTGGAAAAATAGTAAAGTTTTGAGGATACTTAATACATAATATCCTGATTCCTGATTTGATTTTACAAAACCGTAACCTCACTAAAACCACATATTTCCTGCAATAAAAAAAATAAATGTTAATTTTATCATGATACATGAGTTAGGCAGCGTAAGGAATAACCGTAAGGTTACAATATTACTGCAATTATTCATAACACGAGCTTATTAGAGTGAAGTCGGAAAACGCTGTCGGGAAATCCAAGGGATTTCCACATGGCATTATAATTAGAGTAAGCAGAGGCCAGACTTATTTTCTCTATGCAGTAAGTAAGAAATAAATTTATTGATTACGTTGCAAAATCCTTTAAACATAGCTCACGTCATGCTATTATTAAAAAAATAACTAACCACGAAGCACTTATAAAAATATTATACTTTGCTCATACACCTACAATATTTGGGGATAGGGAAACGAGTGTCCTGGACTCTGGAGCAAACAATCTAATTAAAAAAAATGCAAAATACCTTTTGCCTAAACTCAAGCAGACATCATAATTATTATTTTTTATATCGACACACTATAAATTTAAAGACTGGCAAATAAAATCGGAAACCTGTCGTGTTGTGATAATGAGTCATGATCTATTCCTACTTATCTCATTGATTACCTTGAATTTTGCGATGAGGATGTACATTGTACAAACATATTTTGCAAAAAAAGAACACTAATATTATATATATATATATATCTATATCTAATATTAAAGCTACATTTTAAATAACATAATCAGGGCGAGCGAAGCGAGCCCTAGTATATCCTACAACCTTTACATTTTGTGGTACACTTAAGGGAAAAACTATCACGCTTATTGATTTGTGCTTTAACATAGTAATTTTTATTTATAATAAGTATGTGTTATCATCGGTCAGTCAAGGTGTGACAACGCGAGCCCTCACAAAGCTCGGCTTTTAGCTAGTTTTATATTATATTTGTTTATAATAATGCCGTTGTTCGTAACCACTACTTGCATAGAAAATATGTGCCACAGTGAAGCCACAAAGAACAATATAATATGTTTGTGCCACCATAATAACTGTTAACATTTCCACACCTCATTGAGGTAGAAATTGTAAAACGTAGACCTAAGAACACCATTGTATCAATTTCTTGGAAATAAAGTATATGAATAGTGTCGAAAATAATTTGACCCGATTCGTTGTAAAGTCCCAGATAACATGGGTTATTATTGTTATCGTATTAAATATACCACTATCATGTACTATTATAGTTTTCATTGTAATATATTACTCAGTTCTACAATGTTATAATTTTCAAAAATAACTTAGAACATTCTTTTCTTTCTTAGCGCACAGTAATAAAGAAGAAGATATCGAAGAACATTGATTTTCTTTATATTACACTTAGCGTGACATTTAAGTAGAAGATAATAATTGTAGATTGTAAAATTCCTATCCTTTAGTAATACAATGACGTGGAGACGTAAAACCAACAACCTGATAGACCTTGTAGACTTCTAGGAAGTGTCTAGATAAGTGCTATATACAGAGTGGAGTCATATACAGCGATAACTTTATTTAAATAATATAAACGCGGAACTCATAAAGGGTATACTGTAAACAATACTATTATTTTTGCAGGAAAAAATGCGTCGCACTTCAATTTACACGCGTAATTCCTATGCGTAGTGATTTTGAGTTGTGAAATGATTCGGAATAAGATATTTAAAAAAAAATTTAACAATTAATATTTTAAAATGGATAGGATGGGGGGACGGACGAAATACCAATTTGATTTTTTTTTAATTTCACTTCTTAAAAAAGAAAAGATTATGCTAAGTAAATGTTTAGTCCTTAGCTACTCTATTTCTTTTATTTTAGCGAAATAGAGAAACAAGAACCGGGGGTGAGCCAAGATCTTTTCTTTATCGTTTCGCTAAAGAATCGCCGATCAAAATGTATGGAATTGCAGAAAACACGAGTCGAACGTCAACGTCATATTAACGAACGCTTATGTCAATTCCATACATGCGATAACGAGAAAGTCTTGGCTAAATGGCCTGGACATAGCTCTATATTTCAAGAAAATCTTCAAAAAAGGAAGCGACAAGGACGAAACGTGGGCTGACCGGTGTCATTACCGCAAATGATATTTGGGAAAACATTACCTAACTAGTTTAGTAGAATTTGCCCATAACAGGCGCGGGTGGAGGTGTCGGCCTTGTGGCAACATCATGCGATATTTTCGCTCTCTACGTTAATGCGGAAGACTATTTCAAGAGTCAGGGTCAGGCGCCCCCCGCCCCCGGTCCGCGCCCCGCGCCCCGCGCTCTGACGTCGCCGTGTCAGGTTACCACGTGATGACACGGGATAACCTAGCCTATCCATGTCCCGGAAAATTATAAGCTTTCCCGAAAAATGTATAGCGTAGAGTAATGGACATGGCATGTCGTGGAATTAGTGTCTCAACTCTCAAGTCTCAACTCTCAGCTGAATGGATTATTATAGGATTGTTTTGTAGCTATCTTGACTTTTGAGGTTTGAAATTTATGAAAGCGGGCTCCTAGACGATCAATTTTACTTTGCACGTTTTGTTCAATATTATTGACCGTCTAGGGTTGATTTCGAACGCGCCATTCAATCTTACTGTTAAATAAATTGTTCAATAATATTGCACAATAAAATTGATCGTCTAGACGTCGTTGCCTACAAAACATAGGTCGTCGCAAAACATAGGTTTTGAAATCTTACGTAACAAAAAATAATTAATAATTACAGGAAACTTTGTCTATTTATTTATCTAAAAACACACTGGCTAATTACGCACAACTCGTGATAATAGGTATGATGAACTATTAAAATATACTAACATGATGAATATCCTTATCAACCTTAGGTATATGGCTTACCTTGACGAGGGCATTAAATTATTAACTTAAATTGTAGATAAAAAAATAGCAACATTACTGTTGCAAAATAATACATTTTAAATAAGTAAAACTCACGTATAATAAATTTTAAATATTCATTATATTTTATAACGTATCATGAGCTCTACAATGTAGAGTACTTTGACGCTTCAACATAGTAACAATTGTAATTGTAATGTTATGCATTTTTAATAAATTTTTTTTGAAATAATTTGCAAAAGATGGTACTTTAAGTTTGAAAAAAATATATATACTTAAATATGCAGTTTGATCCGACATAACAGGCAACAGCAATAGAAAAATATTTTCAAAAAATATCAGAAATAAGAATACATAATATAATTTTTGTACTTACTATTTACCTAACAAAACACAATAGGTAGCAATATTGGTGTGGTTGTGTAACCTTAGCCCGGTTGTGTGAAGGCAACCCATAGTGATGTTAATACACAGGAAACCCATCCAATGTCAGGAGCCCGACTCACAAGTCACATAAATTATTTTAATTTCGTCTGCTAATGTTTAGGATTCCGCAATATAATAATTTTCTACGCGTTATGTTTGATTTACGAGTTCTTCCTTATTGAACACGCTACTCATTAGCCAAATTGTCAAAATTTATTGGCCACTGTTTACGTGCTGTTTCACTTAATGTTTTGTTGGTTTCTCGAATCGGTCAGCCGACCGATTCGAGAAATCAACAAAACATTACCCATGACCCAACCCAAACATTACAACAACCAGAACCCTTTTCACCCAGCCGGGTGGAAAGGGTTCTGGTATCAAATAAGCTATATATATATCTAGCATACAAAAATTGCAATAGTCAATAACGCAAGTAAAAAGGGGACACTCCCCAAGTGAGTTTGGAACTAAAACAATGAACTATCTTTATTCGTGCCAGTTTAACCGTGGGTACTCACAACTTTTCACATTATGCAGGCCGTCTGCTGTCTGCTTATATTCCAAAAGCCCTTGGAGACCTTTAATGCAAATTCAACCTTAAATGTTTGTTTTGTTTTTTATTCCACTGCAGCAGGAAGAGTTGTTTTTGAATAAAACTGTTGAAAGTTTAACATCTACTTTAACGGCCCTACACAAATTATAAAGGCATTAAATGATATATTATATAACTTAATAGGTTATCATTTATTGCCTTTAAATGATAGTTAAGAAATTATCATTTAATTTAATTATGACTTTAGCGGAAACAGTATGGATTGTTTATGTCAAAAACTTTACAAAGTTACCTCTGTCGTAGTTTTTATCCTCTTTGATTATTATTTATCCCACCAAAAACATAAATGTAAAAAAGGAGAGCCAAGTTCAATACAAACATTATGATTGTCTAAGGACTTCGCTGTAAAAAGAATGGAGATTCAATGAGTGCCAACTGCCAAGTTGTATGGAAAATCGAAATCTGTATTTATAGGAACCAAATAACATTATGAACAAATAATAAAGTCTATTTATTTGCTTTATTGAATATCTATAACAATTGCTGTGATTTAAATAATGTGAGATCTTAAAGTAAGTAGATAAGATTTGCCAGTTTTCATTATATCAGTCATTTCATAAAGTAATTGAACATTTTAATTCTCATAAAAACTGACCAAGTTAAATCTAATCTACTTTAAGATCTCACATTATTTAAATAACAGCAATTGTTATAGATTATTTAATAAAGCAAAGAAATATACTTTACTATTTATTCTGAATAATGTTATTTGGTTCCTATATTTTGGTATTTATATTCATATTTCGATTTTCCATACAACTTGACAGTTGGCACTCATTTAAATCTCCATTCTTTTTACGGCGAAGTCCTTAGACAAGCATAATGTTTGTATTGAACTCGGCTGTCCTTTTTTACATTTATGTTTTTGGTGCGATATCATTAATTTTTGTAAAGAACATTTTCCTAGCAAGTTTTCCTTAACTAATCCTTCAGTGATTGAATGATATAAATCGAAAATTATTAAAAAAAAAACAAATTATATGTTATTTAGATGCGACCATGATTTGATTGATTCTTATCTATTAATATTTGTGGAGGCTCTAAAGACTAAAGTCGACGAACTTTAGTACGAAAAAAACTGAAGGTCAGTTCGGCTTTCATGTCCGGTTTTTCCTGTCTTCAAAAAATGAGGATTCTAAATCAGAGCCTACACCTACACCTAAATACTAAATGTTAACTTGATCTTCCGAATGATTAGACTAATAGATATAAAGAAACTATACGCATTGTGGTATAATCACTCTTTGAATCTGTAAGATTGATGAAAACAAGAGATTGTAGAGTACTAGGTGTACTCTACTCTTGTTCTTATTATTTTCATATAAGAATATCTTATTCTAACGGGTTACGGAACCCTCTTATACTTGAGCGTTAATATTTTTTTAAGTATTTTGCATATCACTGAAATGTAATTCAGAACCTCGGGACTGAGATCACCTCTATGAAATAACGTCCACGTTCAAGTCACCTTGAATTTTTTCATGAAACATTTATCAGACACAATAGGAACAAATAGAACGTGTAATACGTCATATGTTTACAATCTGATACTTGTTTATCTGCTATGTTCAGTAAAATGTGATCAGCCTGATTACACATTATACACCTATTTACGCCTATTTATTGCTACACTTGTTGTTCGCAATATTTTTTCTATTTACCATATGAATAATTTAATTTATCATATCATATAAAATATAGATTACATCACCCACAATATTTATATAGCAAAAAGTAACGAAAAAAAATTCTAGACTCTACATTTCCTGAAAATGAATCGTTGTAAATTACCCAACTATTGCGCAACTCAATTAGTTAAACAGTTATTATACGTACTGCTCGTCCTCGAGGTAACCTCTACATAAAAGTATATCGTTCTACAATAATTATTGTTAGCGGGCCTTGAACTTTGAGTGTCGCCGGTAAACATGTTTGCGCACACCGTAGCTGCGCACTCCGCGCGTGACGTCTGCGCCGCCCTTAACGTAAACAGTTCACAAACCACATGCAAGATAAGGTGTTTTTCCTTTAGGGCCTTAATGAGTCTCCTTGTAAGACACGACGTCATTTTCATTCAGAATTCACTAAGGTAATTGAGGGAATAATTTCGAGTTTCTACCGAGCTAGTAGACTAAGCGTTTATGAAATGAATTGGAAATATGTATCTTTTTTTTGCTTGAAATTTTAACTTTGAAATTGATATGTAGAATGTCATAGCTACAAAGGTTTAACGAGTAACGTTTTATTATCCCCGCATCTATGGTTGTTGCGAAATCTTACAACATATAACTGGGATGTGACAAACAGTAAGTTAATTACTATTTATGGAGCAAGTTCAGCTACGTCGTAAACAATAGGTTCGGCGTGGACGCGATAACAGGACAAGGCCGACGCGTGCTAATTACCGCGAGTGGACACTCTTTGTTACGAGGAGGTGAGATCAGGAAACGTGAGCCAATGTCAGCTGCAAGGCTGCTATACATAATACCATTGTGCGCACTGCCCTGGACTGGACCTTACAGAGTGCGACGTCGCGTCGCGCCGTCGTATGCTATATTTTTTTAGGGTTCCGTACCCAAAGGGTAAAAACGGGACCCTATTACTAAGACTTCGTTGCCTGTCCATCTGTCTGTATGTCTGTCTGTCTGTCTGTCTCCAGGCTGTAACTCAAGAACGGTACTAGCTAGAGATTTGAAATTTTCACAAATTATGTATATCTGTTGCCGCTATAACAAAAATACTAAAAACAAAGTAAAATTAATATTTATAAGGGGCTCCCATACAACAAACGTAATTTTTTGGCTATTTTTGCTCTGTATCGGTACGGAACCCTTCGTGCGTGAGTCCGACTCGCACTTGGCCGATTTTATTTATGAATATGGCAACAAAATATATTTGAGGAAACAATAAATAAGATAGATGAAGTCTTTTTAAGGTAGACTTACTTTTTGCAGCCTATTGCTTAGCTTCAGTAAGAAACGTGTTAGCTAAGCCCCTGGTATAATGTGTGAAAAAGCGATTTCTTAGTTTGAACTAAATAATTTTAAAATTTTAATTTAAAAAGCACACAACTCACTTTAACCTCTATATTATTCTACAATGAGTACATGCCGTGTTAATTTACGAGTTATTGCTTTTGGTCTATACTCTATAGTCTATACTCTCAGATAAGTCGTAAAGTTGCCGTAGAATAGACACTCTACGAGCCTACGCTGTGCTACGAAATTGACCACTATGAACAATCTTCATCTATTAGTAGGTAAAACCACAGAATATATAATCGGTAAAACTTTGTAGTCCCTTAATTCTATACGTTGTGACATTTTTCACAACATATTTTCCATTTTTTATTAATGTTTCTTTACTTTCATAGCACAAGCCTCACGTAGCTGCAATATTCAAGTGCTAAGAAGGTAGTTTTAAGAAGTAGAAGTTAAATTTTCATACATATTGTATTCGAGATTGTTACTGATTGGCATTAACATTGACTTGGCAGCAAAAATAATTTAATCTTTGGACAATTTGTACAAGAGATATAATTCATTACATTCCTAATGTTCTACAACAATGTGAGTAGGTAATCTAATACGACGGCGCGGCGTTTAAATGTCAGAGTTATTCTCTGTGGCCGGCGAGGCGGACGCGAGGCCGAGATGATCTAGGAAGTCAAACAATGTGACCTCGACCTTGCGTGTGCGAAAAATATTCGCTAATTCGGCGCTCGCGCGGTCTCATCCCACGTTGTATCCAACCGCCGCCGGCCGCGCCGCGCCTGTTCGCTGACACGTACCCCGCTCTTCATTTAATCCGATGACTATCAGAGAAGTTGATTCATAATACTAATACTACATAATTTGGTCAAGTTATATCAAACCCAGGCGACTGATAAAGAGTATCATTGAATTGACATAAGCTGACCAAATATTAGGTATGATATCTGCTTTTGAATATCTTCGATGGTTTAATAGAGCTGGTTCATAGTTTTGATCATTGTCAGATTGTTCTCGCGTAATCTCGTCTTATCCTGTCCCAAAACAAAAAAAAATATGTTTAGTTTCCTTATTACTCGGTATCACAGGATAAATCTTATATTTGACTTACGGCTTAAATGACTTAATTTGAGGTACAATTCACATATTAGGTACTTAATCTAATGTACAAACACTTTTTACAGTATTGTGGAAAATATTGCGAAACATTAAAAAATAGGTACGTGTTTAAACATCATTTAAATTCACAAACTCAAACTTGACCATGAAAATGTGACGTACACAGCTACGTATATAAATAAAGTCAGAAAAATACATCAGTACATTAGTTGTACACAGAATTACAGAAGCACCTCGCGAAAAGGACTTAGGTCAGACGTATTTGAAACACGTACGAGTAAAAACACCCAGTCGCTTTTAAGTCAACATTCTAGAAAAATTACGGAACGTGTACAAAATCGATTTCTGATATTTACGAGAGTATTACTCATTGTAATAAAACTGCTTTAATGGATTTCGTTTTTCGTCTCGTGTCGCCGGTTCCGACGTCGGTGCTTTAGAGCTGATTATTTAGTTTAGGACGTAAAATAGTATGTACATTGAATCCGACTTATATATATATATATATATATATATATATATATATATATATATATATATATATATATATATACACCGCATATATTATATGAGCTTATTCGGTTGTTATAACTTTATTCTATTCCTTAAAAAAATTGCCCTTTATCATGTATTGCTTTAAAAAAATGCTCTTTATCAGGCTTCAAACATATCCAACCGTGAAATCAAAACCTTTTTTTTAATTGCCATAATTTATAGCGATTTTTGAATAACTACCATGAGAACATCACAAAGATTTTGGCTTTAATTTACGTGACACAAATTTTTCAGAGTGAGTCTATAATAATTTCTTGTAAAAAAGTTTATAATATGTTAAAAAACAAAAGACAATGGAAAAATAACAAAAAGAATAACAGCAATGAGTAACGTCGATGGAACATATCTAGCTGCATTCCATGTGCATCACGCAACGCAGCTGAACTCTACATCATCTTCGTTAAGCAAACGTTACCACTTTATTTTCTCATCCATTGAGAAATAAAAGCTGTAATTGCCGAATGCAGATTATTTTGGTAACCTATATATACGAGGCCTATGATCAGAAATATATAGATTTTGTGCGGCCGAAAAGGTGAAAAATTTCAGAGTTCAATACGATTATTCAGAGCTCATCTAATTAATTTACTGATTTAGTTATCGTTAGGTCTCGATTGACACTGGTGGCAAAATCATTACTCTCCTTAAGTCTGTAGTCGGTTAATAAGATTAATATTGACGACAGCGATAATTCCAATCAGGCGATATCAGCGGATGTTATGGTAACGCTCACTCATAGCTGGTATTGTTCATATTTCATTATGCAAGTGTATTTTCCAAACATACGCGCTTACCCATTGTTGCAATGTAAACTTAGCCGAAGGATCTACATACCATAATATACTATATTATATCACAAGAATCAATGTACTATGTATACGAAAAGTTTCACCTCATACTAACAGGTAGTAATTACTAGAAAGACTTCATCTTATGAAATGGCGATACCAGTTCAAAGTTACGCCTAAGAAATCTATATATTAACCCTCTATTGCATGAATTATGATAGAATGAAGAAAAAAAATGTTTTGCTGGTTAATATTCCTTCATAAGGGATAATTAAGAAAATAATTAAGAAAAAATAATTTTAGTAACTTATTTTAGAAAATAATTTGCGAAGCCATTAATGGCTTCGTATGCATAACAAGTACAAAATTTAGCTTTGTAAAAATCTTTGAAGCAGTTTCTTTTCTCGTTTAGACATAAGAAAACGTAACAATTTTCACATTTTATATGCGAGCGAAACATAATTATTAATTTTGATGAAGTAGGAGTATTTTTGTCGGGGGTTACTAATGTGGTCATATGGTGGAGGCCGCAAAGAAAGACCTTCCGACTTGTCAAGGGTGTTTTTTTGGTCAGGCCGAAGTCGTACAATTATGAATTATGTAAGAATATATTACCCGACACGTTTAGAAAACTTCGATAGTGCGATGCAGAATTGTAGTACTAGTTGGACATCCAGATATCGCCACAATAACCATGCTTTTATTGTATTTTAATTAGAGAAAGTTAGAAAACGGTAATTTATCCTCATTCGAGTCAGATCCTAACTTATCACTAATGAAATCATCACCAGGGATAGTGCTTGTGAACTTATTGGTACCATAAAAGCGTGCAAGTAAAATCGGTGAATGCCTACGAAGCCAGAAGTGGCTCCCGCAGAAAATTCAGAAAATATAGCAGAGAAACCAAATCTATAGTAAAAAAAATATTACAGAAAGTAAAAAGAACTTTTGAACATTATAATCAGATTTTTTAACACACGAATATCGTACTTTTTTTCAATATTATACATCGTCAAAGTCTCATAAACTTTGACGATGTATAATACTTCGTATGTTTCATGTGCCTGAGCCGCTAAAAAGTGAAATTACATTCGCAGATGACATTTTTCCATCAGCAAAAAAATACGTTTCGATCCACAGAGAAGTAGTTGATATAGGAGTGAAAATATATACATTCTCATTATAATAAAGGTAGAAAAATATGTTTAATCTGAAGAGCCAGAAATGGCTTCATATGCAATAAAGGGTTAATACCCGAGCGAAAAACTTTGGATCCCTTTTGACGAAAAATGCGGAAACGTAGGTGATTGAAATTTTGCACAGTTATAGTTTATATGGTGAAGGAGTGCATCGAGCTAATAATATTTGGAAATTATGCTTTTATCATACATTTTTTAACAAAAAACACATTATACATACTACAACACACACACTAGGAGATTTTGATTGACAAGCCTATGCGTACACGAATTGTACACTTTTATTTATGGTTGAAGTCTGTTGTGAAATTGAAAATAGATTTAGTTTTTTTTATTGAATCTTAAATACTGTTAGGCGTCCATTAGACGGTCATGCCCTGGTCAGTCAATTCCATCAATCATGACTTTCGTTTGACTGTTGGTGAGTGTTGGAATTAATTTCACATTACACAGTCATTCCGACTGATTGTCAGTCATACGCAAAACTTCACAAAGAATACACGTTTTCACGCAAGATAATTATGGACGACTGACTGACTGACGCGTGATTGACGAAATGCCATTAAATGTTTACTCAAAAGTCATGATTGATGGTTGCAGAACATAAAAACCAAAATATCCAGATAACTGTCAATCAATTTCATGCAACCATCAGTCACTGCATTACACGGCAGGTTATTCAACACTCACAGTCATGACTGTGGTAAAACTGACAGCAAAACCTACCGTGTAATGGATGCCATTATTACACGGCCAGTCTGTCATCATTTGACTTTGTTAATCTGAGACAATGTCTCAAAAGACAATAAAGTCAATATTTTGACAAAAGAATATCAATAGAAATTAGAGAAGCGTTGAAATTTGAAACTAATAATTTAATTTTTTATTTAATCTCTATTAAAATTTAATTAATCAAATAATTATAGTTACTTGTACCTAATTATGCGAAAATAAATTAATTTATGAGAAGTTTAAAACAATAATGCGATTAAGAACGTCATCAAAATACACAAGCATTGTATATACGTGTGTGTTTGTGTGTTATTGCATATACGTTTGTGCATAACTAACATGTTCACACGACCTCAAGACTGCACGCGTAAAGCAAACGACCTTAATCTTGAACGATAGCGCGGACGCGCGCGCCCTTGCCTTATCACCGCTCGCTTTTACCTTATTCGTTCGACAAATTATCAACTTGTTTACTAATAAACAAGCTATTAATAAACTCATTGTCTAGAAAATATGTCTCTATACACAACCATTATCGAGCACACAAAGAAAGGAAAAATAGTCGTAGCTATATTCACATGTTAAGGCAGCTGACTGCTCGTTCCCGAAGGCATTTCATTAGGCCGAACAGAGAGAAGTAGAGAGCCCTATGTAAAGCAAATTTTGGAGGACACGTCTCTCAGACATGAGGATACGACTAGAAAGAAAATTATTCACATGTATCGATAACAATTTTTAAAAGATGTTTTTGTAAACGTTGAATATGCGAATAATATTTCTTAAAACTAAAAAAGGATTATACATAATTTGATTGTACAATGGGCTATAGATAGATTCGGAGAAGAGCAAATAAATTGTAACGCCATAACAAAGACAGCACTGTGTTGACAGTTAGGTCTCATTCTAGGAACAGTAGTGATACGGGCTAAATGTCCGCTATCGTTATCGAGCACCCACTGACCCATATTCACACAACGTACACCTATTTTTCACTATCGCAAAACCAAACAAATATTGTGAGCGTTTGCGCAATTCCTTGTAATGTGGAGTTAGTGCAACACGGCAGCAATACCTGCAGATAGAGCATCATGTAATGTGCTACACGTATTACTCATACGTCGGTATCTGCGTCGTGTCGGTACCTCGATTCTGCTATTTTAATTCAGTTCACTCAATTGGACCATAGCTGTATTTATACATCTTCGGTCCAGTCCGGATTCCGTCAAATAATAATAATGCTAATTTGTGCTCCTAAATATGTCAAATCAGAATACATTTGACGTTTATGAGAATAATATTTTGTAGTTTTATTATACTGAGGCTTTGAAACTATACGGAAGCTATATTCATTTATTTATTTAATAAGTAGAATCAGGGTGCTAGTCTAGTTGACTCATAACCGGCCGCCGCCGGCCGCGACTCTCGTCACTCGACACTCAGTGAGTAAGCCTGAAAGCCCAGGCCTTCCTGAATCAAGATTGTTTCGACCTTCGCCGCGAATATCAATTTGCCACTCATGAGACGATCTCATGAGTCGATACTCGTTCTGCTAAACTTCCTAGCCGCTTCGCAAAAATAATAGCAAATGAATATAATAATTGCCAAGGTCAGGACGACCTTGTTTACAACGGACAGTATTCTTTTACATTTTCCATCTCAGTTCAAAATAATAAAGTATTTATTATGTCCGTAACCTGCTACGTGCTATGGTAGTATGCATATTTTAGTAATTTCTAAATGTGTCAGGAAACTTTTTCTTATTCCGAGTTCTTCATAAATCAGACCAACACATGTGTATTGGTATATATTATTATGACGAATGTTAATATACAGTATTAACATTCGTCACCAAAAAAAAACACGTTTCAAACACTGCTCCATGGAAAACGATGTCCTCGCATCGTCATCGTTTTCCATAAAATATGTTTTATTTTCCATACCAAAATAACGTTGAGCCTTATAAAATGTATTCTTTTGTATAATTTAATATTTGACTCCGGAAATGCCGGAAACTATGATCGGCCTTAAAACTGACATGTGCAGCTCTAACTCGTGTATGTTAAAATGTCACGATCAACCTCAGATATTTTCTTATGGATTCATTGATTTTATATTTGATATTTTAAATCAAAGTGGTATAATATAATTGCAAAACATGATTACTAAAACAGTACGGAACCAAAAAACATACATCACTTCGGCGCGGGCGCAGACGTGCAACCAGTTTGTACTTCTGTGAAGGGAGCAGGCAGCAGCAGGCAGACGGCGATTAGCGTCGTTTTGTGAGACCCTCCAATAAACAAAAAACTAAACGTCTGGATGAGGTCAAAACTCCCGACGCATTAAAAATGCATGAGGCGTATTTGGTGCGCAATCTGCGCATAATTTATAACGAACACGGGCGAGAGAAGTGAATAAAACGATGCATTATGCGCTGTATTGCTTAATTTTACATATTGTCATCAATATTTATTTCGTCTAAACAGCTTTTACGTGCGACTTCTTGAGTTTCAACTTGCAACTCAAGAATTCAAAGTAGGGAAAAGTCTTTTCTTTCCATTTTCCTGTAATAAGTTCAATCTTTGAATTTTCATTAAGTACACAAACTTTTGATCCCCTATTTCAATGCAATTTGGACAGAATAACATATTCAAAATAAATATTAAGTTTTGAAAGCTATACCGTATACTTAACCATCATTAAATTTTAATTAAATTTCATATTTTTACAAACACAGAAATAAGATTATTGTTAACCAACCAACCGCTATGGACTCTGATGGTCTGTAATAAACGTATTTTATTTATTTATTTTTTAACCGAACCATAATTATTAACAACACATCGAAAGTTTTATTCAGCTGCAACGAACATCAGACGGAAATAAATTGTAAAGTAATATTACTTTATATTATAATACGTATAAGTTTGGGCTTTGACTAAGTCATTCAGTCTGACCTGAGGATTGACCAGTCCAACCTAGGAGCGCCGGAGCTTCGGAGTTTGCCTATAACATATATACGTATGGTCCGACTTCTGTAGAAGGGCCCCATAACACAGGTGCAGAAAGGTTATTGGACGGCGATCTGTGGCAATCATGACAAGCGGGCCAAGGCAGTGTGGATAGAAAGGGATAATTATGTGCTGGTAAAATACCTCCCAAGGCTGCGCCGACTGAAGTGACAGCAAAATGAGGAGAAGGTTCAAACAAAGGTTTTACACGCCTTTAACGGTTCCATTGACCTGCCGTTGACGTTATCTACGTGCGACTGCCATGCGAGATATTTCGCTGTAATTAACTAAGGCAGGTCAATGAATATTAAGTTTTAGTAATTAGCAAATACGACAAGTAAAGATCAAAACTCATATTATTTACTTCTATAATAGAAGTTTATAATAAGTGTTTATTTTATTTTTTTAGTTTATTACTTAGAAGATAATTTATAACCAAGGATATTTAAGTAAAAGAAAAGTGAATACGTTTTCCAAATTTTGATTTTAAATTAGACAATAGACATATTATTGTTACCCTTAACAAACTTCTTACTAGTAGTAATGAAAAATTACCTATTGACTTTATTAGTAGAGAACTCAATTACTACAGGTTCCACATAGAGTAGCGATGCTGCCAATGCTAACCTAAAAGCTTATTTTAGTAATCTTTGCAATATAGTTCCAGGAAACAATATATTTATTATTTACATATTTTAGCTACTTCATATTTTGCAAATTGACTCCATCTAAAAATAAATTATGACAACGCCGGACGCAGTCGAGACCCATACTTCTGAGAAGGAACCTTCGTCTTGTGGTAACCGAAAAATAACAAGCTAAACAACCCAAATTCGCGCGTTAATTTGTTAATATTCTCTTTTATTGTTTTAAAAACGGGGATCATAATGTAAAATATATCTTGTAACTTGTACATTTTCGCATGTACAAGTTAATTTAGTTAAGTAAGAGTTTTCGACGCCTCTGATAGATTATACAATTTTTCTGCAGATATCACACGTGAAGTGGATTTTGGATTTGGAAACAAGAATGTTTCTTTGATGAAATAGTCTTGTATTCAAAAATCCTAGTTTTCATTCGTTTCAAAAGTACGTAGCCATAACCTAAACAAAGTTAAAAACTGTTTAAAAGGTCACCACCCACACACTAATACATCATATTTATTACACACGAAGGTTCCGGTAAATATCATTGACATTATAGATAAACACAAGCTATAATCTTTAAATATTATCGAGGGAAGACATTGAATGAGTATGTGTGTCAAGAGTGCGCGCGCGCCGCCGCCGCTGCATCTGCCGGCCATGTGGAGTCGGCATTGCCCGAACTTAATTGGCCGACCTAGCTCGTAAAAGCGTTGTAAAAAGTGTGAAGGTCTGGCGGAGCCGCGGAGGTAAGGACTCGGAAAGAGGTCAAGTGTACGCTTCGTGTTCCACTGACCTCATTTCGGACCGATCGTCGCGGCCACATGTCTGTTCGCCTTTCGTTCAGTTTTAGTTTTCTTTGTTTATCGCGGTGACTGATGATCGGTTATCTACTTCGAGGGCGACGGCTATTTGTGTTGTTACGACTTATCGATATTGTCTTATTGAGATTTTTTTATTGGGAGTAAGGACAAGCCCCTCATTTTGGTATTAAAAAGTTTGGCTAAGTATCAGCGAAATTGATCACAAAATAATTTATAATATTTTAAGTCCAGTATGTAGTCCAGTAGTCTTTTCTTTTCTTTTAAACATTAATAATGTTGATAATTATTATTGTAGTCGAAGGTCACAATTGATGCACAAAGCAACAATTCTCGGCCTTCAATTTGTGCTTTTCCGTGGTCGGGTTTCAGTGTTATTTTGTTGGACTCAAAGCTTCTTGTTTTGTTCTTTTTAATATGCTACTAGCTGTTTGGCCGATTCCGAGATTTCGAGATATATATATATATATATATATATATATATATATATATATATATATATATATATATATATATATATATATATATATATATATATATATATATATATATATATATATATATATATATATATATATATATATATATATATATAATATATATCTCGGAATCGGCCAAAATCTTGTATATATATATATATATATATATATATATATATATATATATATATATATATATATACAAGAATTGCTCGTTTAAAGATATAAGATTTATTTTTTATTGAAATACGATAAAAAATTGTAGCACTTGTATATTTTAGAGACTCGTAGCTTGATTTTGAGAAGACTGCATGTGCAAACTTATTTTAGAATAGTATTTAGATATGTAGTTAGTTTCTACAAAAATATATTGAAAAGAATCATGACTACCCGTCTTATTAATTAAAAATTTAAAGTCTCAGTTACTGTGCCCCTCATTTTTAATTGACTAGATTTATCGAGGGCTTCATAGTAATTATAATATTTATGATAATTCTTCTCATAAAAGATACGGAAGCGTGTTGTTAACTAAGTAACCTCCATCACGGCGAACCTTCAGCTGTTACAGTCAATGTTTCGGCCGCGAATCGGAACGCTGACACACATCGCGCCAGAATAATACCATACAGTCCATAATTCATAGAGGCCTTGGCCTCCATTTGTCGAGTTTTAGCTTCTCTTGAGCAGGGGGAGGGGTTGAGGCCGTGAAACGAAATGAGTCTAGACTCAGACCGAAGAAAGAGCCATTAAATATTTCTTCACATTCCTAGAACTCACGAAATTGTCTACAGTTTTATTATTAAAGTAATTATAATATGTTTGCGCACTAATTAATATGTAAACAAAGCCTCTTAATATTATATTATTCTTTTGAATCGCAACTGCTAACTGTTTTACATAATGTTTCATATTAATTATTTAAAATATTATATGTATGCCAGCAAAAATGGCGTAGTCTTGGCGGAAGAACCTCTAAGCCCAATTTTATCACGGCTCACGGCTCTGCCTAGCATACACCAACGAGATATCTCACTCTACATGCTTTCTCGATGTTTGATGGTTTGTCTATTCATCTCTATTGACCCTAATCATGACAAACATTTTTTCTCGCGTAGATCCATCATCGAAATAACACATTTTATAGAGTTTTGTCGAGATAATGTCGAGATTTTGACATTATGAGACGCCTAGTTTTTAATTATCTCGAGAGTGAGATATCTCGTTGGCGTATGCTAGACAGGCAGGTCCTTTCGAGTTAAGGTTATTAAAATCTACCTATCTATAATATCTAGTTATAATGAAATGAAAAATTAATCTAATCACGTGTCACTTCATAATATAACGTCAGCAATCATTCCTAACTCAAAAGTTTTCCGTGAGTTGCGTCCATTTCCAGATAAGCTAGCGACCTTACAATACGCGAATCAATTCCGTGTTCAGACTTCAGGATCTATAAAAAATCTATGAAACACGAGAAGGGGTGTATCTCGTTACGTATAAGTTGGAACCTCTCTTGACATTCACTGTCATTTGTTTATGAGTCGTATCTGCGATCTACCTTCAGCGTAGATCAAGGCGAAGTCGCAAGAACGCATTCACTATTCTCGTCCGACCTCTGACTATGGATACCGATTGTTTTTTCTCTTTATTCATGATCCTTGTGAATAATGAGCGGTGTCCTCAGCGCACTTGTATAAACAGTGAATAAACTTGGAGATATATTCGCACATTTCGATCGCAAGGGCACATGTAAAATGTCACCAGGAAATCCTCATATAAATATTGTTTGCGAGGACCGAGAACCTGGGGGTACTTGATATTTTAATTAAAATGCACAGCGCGGCTTGCATTGTTCGTGTTCGAAAAGGTGTTCTTAGCACTTCATTCATCGTCGGACCATTAAGGTTTATGATAAAACTTAATTAATATTAATAAATATATTGAGACTCACCACAAGATACAGATAACTACGTCACTACAGTGTGTTGTTGATTTCCCGTAAATCTTACATTGATCTCAATAAGTAAAGCGAATTTACCTTGATGATATCCATACTAATATTATAAATGCAAAGTGCAAAAGCAAAAGTGTGTCTGCCTATCGGTCTGTCTTTTTTTTTATGAAATAATGGAGTAAACGAGCAAACGGGTCACCTGATGGAAAGCAACATCCGTCGCCCATGGACACTCGCAGCATCAGAAGAGCTGCAGGTGCGTTGCCGGCCTTTTAAGAGGGAATAGGGGAGAGTAGGGAAGGGAATAGGGGAGGGTAGGGAAGGGAAAAGAGTAGGGGATTGGGTCTCCGGTAAACTCACACACTCGGCGAAACACAGCGCAAGCGCTGTTTCACTCCGGTTTTCTGTGAGCCCGTAGTATTTCTCCGGTCGAGCCGGCCCATTTGTGCCGAAGCATGGCTCTCCCACGTTAAAAATGTATGTCTGTCTGTCTGTTCACTTCATTTTAACGCTGAACCGATTTTGCTGAAATTTGGTATAGAGATAATTAGAGTCCCGGGAAAGGACATGGGATACTGTTTTTCCAGAAAAATGTACGGTTCCCGCGTGATAAACGAATTTTGGTCGACTAGTTTCACGAATGTTAATTATTCAAATTATTGTTATTTGTTACTTAGCTAAAGAAATTATTGTAGTAATTAGTGAAAATTAAGTAGGTACTTACAACTTTTTAGATACCTGCAGACAATAGACATTGGAACATCGTAAGCACTAATAATTGCTGCTAACTAGATGTTTTATATTATAACTAGATGTATATAGTTAGACTCTTACGTTTTCAATACGCAATATTCGTTCATGATGTCACCTACATTTTGCAACTTATCGAGTATACGAACAGAGAATGAATGTGGATGATGGATGAGAAAATTAAGAAATATGTCACTGTCGCTTACTTAGCTATGTCCACACTATGCGCTTTCGTCTTTAATTTTCGTCATCTTCTTTCATTCAACTTTCTTTTTGGCGCATTCAATAATTGAATGCGTCAACGAACGCAACGCCAACTGTCATTTTTAATAACAAAGCGAATGTTTTGGATACCTGCGGTCAGAGGGCATGCGTCGCGGGCATGCCTCACGTTCGCTGTTGACTGCGCTATAACGCATCCCCATGACGAACAGAAAAAGGCAAGGACTTCTTAGCTGTTGTCCCCAGTCTCTACAAAATATAAGGCATTTTGGCAAATACTAGGTTGGGGAAAAAGTTTCTTCATATTTTATATAAAATTCAAAAGGTTTTTTTTTATAAAGTTTATTTACAATTGACTAAACTATATGAGGCCATTTTGTTCGATAACTTTTTGCTATCTTGTTGGTAAAGACATGATCCCATTGCTCTAAAAATGTTGGGGCCTCTGATGAAAAAACTGCGACAAGTGGTTTTGGCAGTCCTCTTGTGATGTCAACCTGACACTGCCTAAGGAATTCTGCAGCAGCCGAAACAGGTGGAAATCTAAAGGTGCAAGGTCAGGACTATACGGCGGATGCATCAACATCTCCGCGCCAAACGCCCATATTTTTTGCTGAATGGCTAAAGATGTGTGAGGTCTAGCGTTATCACCTTGAAAAACCACACCCCTTCTGTTGATTCATTCCGGCCGCTTTCTCTCAACGTCTTGCTTTAATCTCATCTGTTGTTCGCAGTAAAGTTCAGAATCGATGGTCCTGCCTAGCGGTAACAGCTCATAATGAATAATGCCCTTCCAATCCCACCACACATACAGCATCACCTTGTTGCGAGTTAACCCACACTCTGTGAAGCCAACCGGCCTTTGACCACGATCTTTTTCGCATGTTCTTGTCGTACGTGATCCATTTTTCATCAGTTATCAGCTTCTTCAAAAATGGTTCGGTTTCATTAGGTCGTAATAAAGAATCACAAATGAGTACACGGTTCATTAGGTTTCTTTCAGTGAGCTCATGAGGTACCCAAATATCGATCTTTTTTGTGTACCCAGCTTTTTTCAAATGCGCCGAAACCATTTTGTAGTCAATCCCCAGTTCTTCAGCTACCACTTATTTAGTCACTTCACTTTAATAGAGAACTACATTACAAATACAAAATTTATTTTACAAAACAATATTTGTCGGGTCAGCTAGTTTTCAACTTAACATATAACTTTGATTATTATAAAAATGTCTTAAACTGAAAAGCTCTATGTGCAGCTGCAGATTAATTTGTAGGAAAAAGCTACTAATATATACTATTACTATTTGAATACTGTCGAGCTATCGAGAACAATATAATATTATGACAGAATGACAGTCACGGTAGTTCCCCGTAGCAATACGTGCGCAAGCGAAACGCTCATTTTGTAATATAATAGTTTTAACGTGAAAAGCTTGTTAATAGTTACTAAAATTACAATCTAGTTAAACTAATTTGTAGAAAAACTATTCCGAAGCAATCAAAATAAATAAAGTATTTAACTATTTATAAACTTAGTAATATTACCTACGTAGTTTTTACAAGAGCTTTTGACTCTACATTTGAGCTTATATGGCCCTATTTTTGGATTTGTACAAAGCCCTGTAAATACTATAATACATCATCTGGTAAATATTTTACAGTTTCATCCACGGACGTAAAAAAAATACGGACGGATCGCCATTAAGAAATGAGTGAAGCACCCTTAATAAGCCCAGGCGATCATATGTACACATCTTGCACAAACACTCGCACTGTAATAAGCCGATCGTACCGCCATTACGCAATTAGACTGCATCGCGGTGACACGTCTTTGTCATTCATAAATAAAAATAAATATGCCATCTTGTGTTGTAAAATGGTGCAAGAACAATACAACCTTACACAAAAAACATCAAGGAATAATATTTCATAGGTAAGATAACATATTTTTAAAGTATTTTGATAAAATAATGTAAATATTAATTCAACTTCAACAGGTCAGTAATGTCCATAACAAAGTGGGGAAATTTTCCCCAAACCGGGGAAAATTTTAAATTATTTTTAAATAATCAAATAATTAATTTTATTGTCTTTTATTAGTGTCATGTAAGTATTTAGCATACTATTGACCAGTAATTAGGCAGGAATACAATAATAGGGGTGTAGACAGTAAACGAAATTTAATACAAATTATTGTTTTTTTGAGAGTTTGTATTATAGAATTACCGAAAATGGACATATTTTACTAAATAACTTTATAATATTTTTTATATTTAATAAGTGATTTTTTAAATTGAAATAAGAGTGTATTTATTTTTTATACATATTTTTAGGTGTAACAAAATACTTATGTACTATCAGAGAAGTTGATTCCTATGCAAATCGGGGACATAAGTAGTTTGGTTGCGTTACGTCAAACCCAGCCGACAAATCACAATTAACATTGAATTTACATAAGTATTCGACCAAATAACGTTGGTCTGTCAATTGCATAGCAATCAACTTCCTTGATGGTACATCTGTAAAATAAATATATTTCCTAAAAATAGTCTACACCCCTATTAATTTCTTAATTTACAAAAGTGGATATAATTGTTGTTTGACGACCTCTGTGGCTCAGTGGGTGGGCTGTCGGTAGCTCAAGCCGGGGGTCGCGGGTTCAAATCCTGCCGACGGAACAAAAAGTTTTCAAAGTTCCTGGGTCATGGGTGTGTATTAAATATGTGTATCATATAATAAAAATCTTAAATATATGTATAGTATAACAGTATTAAATATATTTCCGTTGTCTGGTACCCGTAACACAAGTCCTTCAGGTACTTAGCACGGGGTTAGACTGACGTGGCGTAAGCGTCCATAGATAAAATTGTTGTCTTAGATTTCCTTCAGTAGTAGGGGAGGAAAGGTGCTATTGGTGTAGTCACCCGAGCGTCATTGAGACCTAGTAGGAATGAAAATATTGAATGGACCTCTAGACCAGGAATAAATTTAACACCATGTTAGGTGATTTTATTTGACGTTAGCGCATGGTAGAACTCTCGATAGCTCTAACAGGCCGTTAACTGTTTTAACAAGCCATTATTTATTTAACATTACTTGATTGTTTGATGAAACGTGTTACGGGACATAAGTATCTTATATCTTTTCGTATACAGGTTTCGTATATGTTTCGGGGGAGATAAATCTATCTAGCTAGGAATTATTTTTAGAAAATGTCATTTTATTCGTGTTTTATCGAATACCGAGCAAAGCTCGGTCAAATAGCTAGTAATAATTTTATTATTGTAAATGTTTGTACATAATCATTATTACTAATAATGTTATGTAAATAATATACTTCTCTGTACGTAACATGTGTTTTTTTTCTATCTATAGTGTCATAAAAATAATATTTTCTTTATGACATCTTTAACAACCGCTTACATTTCTGAAGCGAAAAAAACATAAAAATATGTTAAAGTATAAAAAATACATTTAACTTGTCTGAGTTTACAAAATTTAAAAAGTAGGGAAATTTATGATTTATATGGCAACCCTCATATCACGCACACGTCCTACACGGGCGGCCATAACTAGGCTTCACTCGTGATTATAAGAAGGTTACGTCCGTATTTTTTTTATGTCCGTGGTTTCATCCAGTAATTTTATCTTAGGACCATTTAACATGAAAATGTTTTTGTGAAAGTTTTCCGAAATACATAATATTATAAAGGAGGGCCTGAATACAATATTTTGATCTGTATTAGTATTTTGATCGCCAAGACAAAAAGATATATTTTTTTTAAACCCTTATTAATAAATTATTAGGCAGAACACATATTTTATTACCTACTTCTGCTCATGAATAATTTTCGCACAGAATGACCGATAAATGTCATAAGTGTAGTTCTTTTGTACCTAACGAATAAGTTGGTTACTACTTCAAGGTCTTTTTAACAGGCTGACCTCGGCATATCGGTCGCGGAGGACAGACGGTCGCAAATATTTGCGCGCGGTATGGCGTGCGCGGCGCGGGGCGGTGCGGGGTGCGGCGGGGATCGGCGGGGGGCGGGGCGGGTGACCTTGCCGCGCGTCTGCCGATCGACCTTGATCTTGAGACGACCGCGCCGCCCGCGCCCGGCGACACCTAGCGGCCAACTACTGTCCATTGTGTACGATTTACGAAGCACTGCTCACTGCTGCCGGACAGCACTCGGACTTAAGTGCTGCTTCAATTGTCGACACGATCCCGATTTATTGCGGTAGGTAGCCTGACCTCCCGACAACCTTTTGTTATTGCGGTGACTTTACCGCGCGGTCGGAAATAAGACAAGTTTATGTTTCAAAAAAAAATGCTGCTTGTTGTTTTAGGTATAGTTTTTGCGGTATGAATAATAGTCCTTGGCGGTCAGACAAATGCCCATGTTTATCATACCATTATACCACATGATGACATGACCATGTAGAGACAACATAATATTAAACATTACCTACTCACTATACTGATTTACATAATTGTAAATGTTTCAATTTGAATTTTGAGTTTTAAATTTCAATATTTTCTTCAAAACATTCAAAAATTTATTAAAGCATGATTATATTATAATTAATACTTAAATAAAATGCGAAACTGACTTCTTTGCAGAGTGCGTACTGCGTACCTATTTCATTATCACAGCCACTTTTCTCCGAAACTATAAGAGCTATACTATTGATACTTGGTAAGTAGATGTAGTCTGTAAACCGCATTAAGATTTTGATACAAAAATGGAAAAATTATTAAAAAATTTTAGGGGTCCCCATAGGTACAACTGAAACAAAAAAAAAATCATCTAACCTATGCGTGTGGGGTATCTATGGATAGGTCTTTAAAAATCATATTAAAGTTTCTAATATATCATTTTTTTCTAATCTAAATAGTTTGCAAGAGAGACTCTTCCAAAGTGGTAAAATGTGTGTCCCTACTACAAATTCTAACGTAGGGGCATGATAAGTAACAAAAATGTATGATGTACATTATTATAAAAACTACCAACGAAAATTGGTTTGAATGAGATCTAGCAAGTAGTTTTTTTTATACATCATAAATGGTAAACCTTTAAACTTTCATTAAAATATTAACTGAAATATAAAAATAAATCAAAAACTTTTAATTTCATAATTTTTTTTATGAAATAAGGGGGCAAACGAGCAAACGGGTCACTTGATGGAAAGCAACTTTCGTCGCCCTCGCAGCATCAGAAGAGCTGCAGGTGCGTTGTCAGCCTTTTAAGAGGGAATTGGGCCTCCGGTAAACTCACTCACTCGGCGAAACATAGCGCAAGCGCTGTTTCACGCCGGTTTTCTGTGAGAACGTGGTATTTCTCCGGTCGAGCCGGCCCATTCGTGCCGAAGCATGGCTCTCCCACATCTAAGAATTTGAACTAACTAGAACCTAACGAAAGAAAGAAATAAACCTTATTGCTGCTGCGGAACCCTTCATGGGCGAGTCCAACTCGCACTTAGCCGGTTTTTTAAATTAAAACTAATGCTGCCATCTTTAAAAGTGTAACTTCAGTGACAGCCTTTTCGCTTACACATGCCCACGATAAGAAATTTGCCAAAACATCCTTGCAATTCGTTAAACAGATGCAAAGTCCCGTTCCAGAGTCCAACTCGCACTTGGCCGGTTTTTTTAATTAAAACTAATGCTGCCATCTTTAAAAGTGTAACTTCAGTGACAGCCTTTTCGCTTACACATCCCCACGACAAGAAAGCCAAAATATCCTTGCTATTCGTTAAATAGATGCAAATTGCAAGCAGGTGCCTAATCAAACCTAATACGGTTAATTTTATGTGATAGCTTAGGCAAGAGATCCTTGGCGATATTTACTTTCTAGACCATAACCTAGATCAATATAACTCATCCATATAAGCACCTGCTTAAACGTAACATATTGAATTTGTAAATATTTCGTAGAACCGGACTAACTGAGCATAATAAGCATAGACTTTGACGTTCTGATTCCGAGGTAATAGCATAGTAGGTAAAGACTCTACCTACTATGCTATTACATACGTGGGAGAGCCATGCTTCGGCACGAATGGGCCGGCCCGACCGGAGAATTCTCACAGAAAACCGGCGTGAAACAGCGCTTGCGCTGTGTTTCGCCGAGTGAGTGAGTTTACCGGAGGCCCAATCCCCTACTCTATTTCCTTCCCTACCCTCCCCTATTCCCTTCCCTCCCCTATTACCCTATCCCTCTTAAAAGGCCGGCAACGCACCTGCAGCTCTTCTGATGCTGCGAGTGTCCATGGGCGACGGAAGTTGCTTTCCATCAGGTGACCCGTTTGCTCGTTTGCCCCCCTATTTTATAAAAAAAAATTGAGTTAAATCACTTATATTTTTAACGCCTCCGTGGTCTAGTGGTACAGAGCGCGGCTCTTGACTCGGAGGTCGTGGGTTCGAATCCCGCGTTGGAAACATGTTATTTCCAAGTTTGGTTAGGACAATGCAGGCTGATCACCTGATTGTCTGACAAGTAAGATGATCCATGCGTCGGATGGGCATGTAAAAAGTCGGTCCTGCGGCTGATCTCTCGCCGGTCGTGTCGGTCTTCCGTCCCACTGGGTTATGAGAATAAAGGAACAGAGAGTGCTCTTGTGTACTGCGCACACACTTGGGCACTATAAAATTACTCCTGCGTAGCTGGCCTAGTATCAATGAAACCGGCCACCGTCACCGAAATCGGTGTGGGAGCTATTATTATTATATGTTTATGAATTTTACTGATTCAGCAGTTTTCATTAAATATTAATTGAGGAGCTGGCGAACAGAACCGGATTAGTCCGCGAGAAAAAAAATACACAGTGACTAAAAACACTGAGCCCATATGACCCTAACTTGACTACATACTTTAACCTAGATCTCAAAATCTGTAAGGTCTAGAAAACTGATTTTTTGACACAAGTAATAGGCCTGGAGATACTGACACAAAATTGTTGGTCATTTGTACCAGTATGGCGGTTTTACAGGGGTATAATTACGTAAAGGCAAAAAGGTAAATGATTGTCATAGCGCTCGCACTGGCAGCCTAAACGCGTGGGCGTTAATCGAACTTGTCGGATAAATAACGAGTGTCGAACGATTTGTTCCACAAAAATGCTTGTATTTTCAGATAGTTGAAATTATACCCCTGTAAAACCGCCATACTGGTACAAATGACCAAGAATTTTGTGTCAGTATCTCCAGGCCTATAGCTTCAGTTCATAAAGATTAAATGCTCAAGACGAAAACACGATTACTCAAAAAATGCTCGATAGTTTCTTTTTTACAAAAAACCTTGTTTTAGACACATTTTTGCTTGGATCTTCGAAGTTTGCTGTCTTTTCTTTAATATTTTTTAATATCTAAAAAGGTATTGATAAAACCTAAATTTGCTCAAAACACTTTTTTCATAATCATTATAGTTCGTCTTTTATTCAAGTAAAACTAACTCGGCGATGATTCCGCGCCGTCCTTTTTCACCTGGCATATGAAAGACGGGCGTGAGTGTGAAGAGAGAAGGACGATGTTTGATTTTTAGAGTCAGATGAGCCTACTATTACTACTATCTACTACTACTAAAATCGTATTAGTTCAGTAATCCGATTTTGTTTGAAAATGGACTTTTTAAAGCCTTCTTAGCCGGTTTTGATTGAAAATATTAACAGGGATTGACGCAGATGAGTCAATAGAAGAAGATTCGGAAAAAAAAATACTTTCGCACTCTGGTGGACTTGTCCGTTTTTGTTCGCCAGCTCCTCTTAAAATATATTAAATATGTATCCGAAAGTGTGTTCTTCTGTCTGCCTGTATGTCTATTAACTCTTCACGCCCAAACCGCTGAACCGATTTTGCAGAAATTTGGTATTACTTTATAGACTTATGGAGATACTTTGAGCACCGGGAAAGGGGTTTCATTGTGATTGTCAAATTAAGTAAAATTTTTTAAAATTATTTACTATGGATATAATGGACACAAAGTTTTGAACATCTCTATCAATCAAAGGGACTATTGTTTTATCTATCCGGTGTTAAAATATTTTATTAGTAAAATTTCGTAAGTACAATGCAAAGAATTCTATTTATATAAAATAGAAGTCTTTGGTATAATGTTGAAATAATAGTAAATTTTACAGAAGTATAGTGTAATTCCGATACAAAAGGTATATTTCTAACAACGAAAAGCCGGTATAAAAACATCGTATTTTAACCCATGATACGATGCCAAATACTTATTCGTTTTATCACTCTTCCACCTATTTCCTGATAATGAGGATAAAAAACAAGATCTGTTTTCAACTGTATACTGCGACGAACTCGGAAAATACATCACAACTATAAATACACTTATCATTACGACGTAGTTCATCGCAATTATTTTTGCACACTTTTTCATTTCCACTTGTTTATGTTGCAAGTTGAAGGTCACGCATGTGGAAAATCCTGGTCACGGCACGTGGCAGCGACCTTGTGATAACACCGTCGTTATCGTCTGACGCAGCTCCCCTCGCCCCCCTCGCTCCTCCTCCCCCCCCCCCCCCCCCCCCCTGTCCCCCCTCACCCCCCTCTGCCCCTCCCCCACAGCACGCGTGCTATAAACTTGCACGTGGATGATGCACTTAGGTTTACGGCGTACTATATCTGATTCACAAGCAGCTATGTTATAGCCAATAGGTGTGGAATGTGGATCTGCACACGTCAAAGAATGTGAGGTTGCGGGAACACTTTACAGCCTTGTCTCTTCTGCTTCTTCAAAACAGTCTCTCTAAATCTGCAAGTTACAATCAACAAATATGTACCTACTCATCTAGAAGCACAAGAATAATTTATGATTAAAATAATTTACTCATACGATCATTATTAAACGAAGTATTTCCTTCCGCTTAACCCCCAGCAGTTTTTGGAAATATCAAATAAATAGTGCAAGTGGAACTAACTCTGAACGTAATGACCAAAATTAAGTACTATAGCAGGGGTCACCAATTAGTTTCGCTCGGGGACCATGTTAAGGAACGAAACAACCTTCGCGGTCCGCACATCAAAAAAAATTAAACAAAGGTAATTACGGAATTTACAAAAGTATTTATTTACTTTATCTATGAGAAGTCAGAAGTGTCAGTTTTTGTTGCTAATTATCTCTCTGAAATTTGGAGTAAAATATTGGTGCTAATTGACATTTAATCCTAGAGATGTTCATCAGTAAGTCGAGACCGAAAATTTTTAACGAAGTTCATCTTCGAAAATGCTGGGTCCGCAATCAATGGGTCGGCGGTCCGGATGCGGACCGCGATCTGCCATTTGGTGACCCCTGTACTATAGCGTCGGGTTTTAGAAACCACAAAATAACCCTTCCTTACAACTCTCATACAACTGAATTTCTCCAACAATGACCAATGTTGGAGAATGGTGGCAACTTAGGATCTGGTATGTTCGTTTGAACGTGGTATTATATTCTTAGTTTATAGACTTTAAATTGTTATAATATACATGTGCGGTATGTGAAGAAACTAGAAAGTGATCGCGTTAAATGAGACAAGTTTTTCAACATACCTCGGGAGTTGGCGCACTGTGTTTGCCAAATTGACGTTGTTTACATTAGTAAACAAACATTTTATCCATGTTATATTATAATACGCAATATAAACAATATATTTTTAGTTTGGTCTCAAACACAAAATTTGCATATTTACGCTCAGCCGCATATATACCACTCATAGAGTGGTATATATGCGGCTGTATATATACATAAAAACGTGGTCTTCTTTAAAAAAACATTTAAACTCATGTTTTTTTTATGAAATCAGGGGGCAAACGAGCAAACGGTTCACCTGATGGAAAGCAACTTCCGTCGCCCATGGACACTCGCAGCATCAGAAGAGCTGCAGGTGCGTTGCCGGCCTTTTAAGAGGGAATAGGGTAATAGGGGAGGGTAGGGAAGGGAATAGGCTAGGGGATCGGGCCTTCGGTAAACTCACTCACTCGGCGAAACACAGCGCAAGCTCTGTTTCACGCCGGTTTTCTGTGAGAATGTGCTATTTCTCCGGTCGAGCCGGCCCATTCGTGCCAAAGCATGGCTCTCCCACGTATAAAAGTATATATAACATGACAAAAATGATAATAATATATCTTCAAGTCCAACTAAGAAAATTTGTACTATCATTATATAAGTTACGACTTACATAATAACTTTCATGATTGCTCATTAGGTGCTATTAATAATAATTTGTAATTACTACTTAGTCGTCGCTGAAACTACCGTAACCTTCTAAATTATAACAAAAACGTACACACACCAAGTACATCTACAAATACATTTTCAATGTTAGTAATGAAATAAAATATTTTATGATTATTTAACTGTTCTGAAGGCCACTGATGTTTTATTGCATGACACTTAACTTACCTTGTGATTAGTGGTGATTGTGAAATGTGACGTACATGTGTGGTAAATTTTAATTTTATAATATTAATGATTTTACTTCATTTTTATTGTATGAACATCTATACTATACTAATATAATATTATAAAGCGGAAGAGTTTGTTTGTTTGTTTGAACGCGCTAATCTCAGGAACTACTGGTCCGATTTGAAAAATTCTTCCAGTGTTAGATAGCCCATTTATCGAGAAAGACTGTAGACTATATTTAATTACGCTAAGACTAATAGGAGCGAATAAATAGAGGAAAAAATGGAAAAAACGGGGGAAAAATATTTAAAAGGGCTTATTTGAACGCGCTAATCTCAGGAACTACTGGTTCGATTTGAAATTTTTTTTCCAGTGTTAGATAGCCCATTTATCAAGAAAGGCTATATATAGCCTTTCTTGATAATATGCGTAATAAAATATAGCCTATTATAAATAGGCTATATTTTATTACGTTAAGGCTAGTAAGAGCGAAGAAACAGAGGAAAATGTGGAAAAAACGGGGGAAATTATTTGAAAGTGCTTGTCTCACGAACTACAGGAGCAATTTTTCTGTTATTTGGCACAGTTAAGAAGTAGACCACGTGAAGGCTCATAGGCTATTTTTGTGGACTAATTTGTCTGTGAAATATCTAATTTACGCGGGCGATGCCGCGCGGAACGTCTAGTATTAATATAAAGTGACTATCACTTACTATCAACTACCAAGTAATATGTATGCTTGTTTTTTTTCGTTCATTTTAAAATAAAGAAACCCAAGCCCAAAAAGAAACGTCAAAACGTCTCCCACACTTCCTTAAATTTAACCTTTCAGTGTAAACTTTCTGTCTCAGTAATTATGCTGTTTTTGTGTCCATCTAATTTTAAATCATTTTACTCTTCAAGATTGTAAATTACGCAATATTTTACTTATGTGTCGGTTTACACCCCAATATGTAACAACCTTCGTCTCAACTTTAGGTTTACCAGTCTGGCGATCACCCTCTAAACTTATTGTCTAACCTTCATGGCAACTCAGCCGTGTTATACAAGGACAGTCTGGTTTAAAGGTCAACGTGTAAAAATAAAATTAAATGTGTGCCGTCAAATCGCCTCCGTTATATAGAGTTTGACTTTCGGAGGCCATGGGTTTGATTCCCGTGTTGGAAGAAATTAAAATGAGATGAAGTTGTTTTGGTTAGGTCATAGCAGGCTGATCATAGACATCCACAAAGATAAGCACTGACCAATCGTGCCAGTCATCCATTCCACTGAGAGATTAAAGGTATATCCTTGTGTAGGTATCTACTGCCCACGCTTGGGCACTTTTAAAATGACACCGACATCAGTATATGTTACTTCTTAGTCTTATTCAAACTTATCAAATCCCTAGCAGTTCTTCATAGTATCCTTTTTGTGTCCGATTTTTATTTGATACTGGATTTTTTTTATTTCCGTTCGGGCCGCAAGGTGAGGTCCAGATGACATTGTGTGACCGACGGCTGACGGGCGGCCGATCCGCCAGTGACGTCACGACATTAACAAGGTCGTTGTTATTGTACATAATTCCCACATTTATTTAACGTTAATTTTAAATAATTTGTTCAACTTGAAACAAAACCGGCACAAGGTTGAACGTGTTAAACTATGGATACACTTGTTGCTATGTTCATTACGTTATTAATTCATTTTAATACCAAATTTTTTACCTAATTTAACCTTTTAAGTTAAAAAGTTAAATTAGGTAAAAAAGGTACCTATCTTTAATAGATTTTTTGTTAAAAGTTTTAACAAAAAATCTGTTAAAGAAACCTTTTTTTCTAGAATATGGAATTTGTTTAGTTTTTATATTATCTTGATTTTTATCAAATATTTTAAAAATAGGACAAGATATGACAGAAAAATCTCCATACAAGAAAAAGTTACGTCATCTATTTAAAGGTGTGTCGAAATGGCCCTAAAATAACCCTAACGTGGTGTTCAGATGACGCTTTCTGCCTCGACATCCATATCTATAATATTATTATATTTAGTAGAAAGTGATCCAGTAAACAATCGAAGGGTCTATATATAAGTACGTATACGCTTCAACGAGACAATCTTCTTTGTTACAATATTGATCCTTCTGAGAGCCTCTGTGTACACAATGCTGACTTATACACAATATGTAGGGATATAATGACAATGATTGTCGTTATCGTGTCCGACGAGGTCGACTGTGGTCGTTCATGGCTCATCCACAACAAACAATGAACCCTTTGAGTATTTGTCAGCCTCGTACTTCATAATATGACCACATGAGTAATTGTGTAAATGACCATGAGAGGCTCCAACAATAACATAAAGTTTAATTACCGATCTTAAACATTTACATAAGTTTTTGAAATCTAACCTTATCTTTTTTTAGAGCGATCTGCGGATATATACAAAAAACTTTAATGTAAGGCAAAAAAACATTACAAAACGATTTACAATAATTTATCTAAGTATATTTGTATAAGAAAAAAAATATATCAGTAAGACAGAAAATGTAGTTACTTAAGCCAAAATTAAATCTTAACTCGAATAAAATATCTAAACTTTTAATGCTAAATCTGGGGGCACGGGACTGCCCCCCGCCAAGATGAGCCAAGCGAATCTAAAATATTTCCTATTAATATTTTTTATTAACCTAACTGCCGCACTCAGAGTCGAACATTATTTACTTAAATGTAATTAAATTAATATTTTGTCATAAGCCCCTTACATTATCTCTCAAACTCTTCAATAAATTGAAGGTTAATCATGATTAAATGTCTCTGAGTGAGGCGGTAGTCCTGTACCAAAGTTACGTAGAGCCTCTACGCGCGGCGTAGCAGGAGCACAGCTGTGTACCCACAGTACATTTTATATAACTTTTTATCAGAAACATTACATTAGAAAATAAAAGTTATTATCTAAGATTTATAATTAGGCTCAGGTTCTTAGTTAATACTTAATGTTACGAAGTAAACTTACAAAACAAATTATATTTCTGCAAGATAATATTTTAGACCACGCACATTTAACCTATTAGGGATTATTTATCTGTCGCCTAATGATTACCAAACTCGTCTTTTTTTCTACCTTCATAGATAATATTATTGAGAGTTGCGTAACAAAAGACGATTATGTAAAAACGGACTATTTTTAACCGGTGGCACAAATCTATCAGGAATAGAATACGTCGGCCGGTGCAGTGCAACGACATTTTATATTTAGCGATGCACAAACGAAATGGCTTCGAAGGAATTAGGTCGGTGGCTCGGTGGTCGCGGGCGGCGGCGGGGCGGGCGCGGGGCGCGGGGCGGAATTCGCGTAACGTTACGTCAGCGGCCGTCGGCCTCGCGCCGGTCGCTGACCCGCGGACGGCTGCGACTATCTCTAGCCCGGCCGAACGCTATCCGCGCCCGCTAAGCGCCAATTCGGTCATTCACTAATGTAATATCGGAAAACCGTTACATTATTATTTTATTTGTAGTGAACAGCGCGGCACCGGCGATGGACAAAGCACAGACGATAGCGTTAATACCGTTTGGTCTTTTGTTTTTTCCATGACAAAGGACTATGGAGTTGGGTACAATTTTCATAACTAAATCAATGGTTTTTAATACAATATTAAAATAAAGAAAACATTAGCTATGATAATTTGGTTTGACCAACCTGAAATATTTAAAAAGGTATATCATTTGCGACATTTTGTTAGAGTTTTGTTGTTTGTAATTATTTTCTCTGTCGATTGACGTATGTTTCATAGGTGTACACGAAGACAACTTTCGGTATGCCCCGCTAAAACCCTATACAAAAAGGTTCAAACTCTTTTCCTGATATTTTCCACTTAGCTCAGAATCGTTATGTACCTTCGCGTATTTACTAGTCCATTCTTTGCGATAAATATAAATATTACCTTGTACATTGTTGTTACATAAAAACGTGCTCGGTAGTACCCAGGTTTGTTTTTTATTATGAGTATTACTCTGATTAAGGTAACCATTAAACACAAAGTTGCAATAGTCTTAAAATAAAAAAGAACACAATGCATCATACAAAATCGTGTCGCGTCAACATAATATAAAGGTTATTGGCCCCGTTCCGTATCTCGACGTCACTGAAGGTACACACTTGGCTCGGAACGGGAAATAATACGGTTCATTCTGTCGAGGGCACATTCATGCCAACTTAACACTTTACTGCCATTATTTCAACTCACTTCACTTTGTTTACTTCTGGAAAGTTCGAGAAAAATTAATATTCGTTAAAAATAACCGCTGATTCTACCTATTTGAAGTATGATCTCAATTTTGATGTTTGTTTATTATTATTGTAGAGCCTCAATAGCCAAGCAATCCAAACATTAATAATTGTGCTGAAAACATTTTGAAAATACGCAAAATTAACATAACTCATGTAATTATAAATCACATTTATTAAATCATATAAACCCTATGAAATGTTTTTTTTAATTAAATATTTTTACTTTAGTTAACTGCATATAATACCAATTTCCAGGATTTTTTTAAGTGCATCACCGGGAGCATTCGCTAGTAATGTAACGTTACAGAGTCGAGCATAACAATGCGCACCTTTCGTGTATGCACCTTACGTAATACAGTGTGTAATATCTTGATACAACTTGTAACATCAACTAGCTATATGGAATGCTCAAAGTCGAATGTTACAACATTACACGCGAATGCTCGTCACTCAGGGAGATAGTATTGTAATATTGTAATGCACAAAGTCCAATCTTTAATGTTACATTACACGTGTAATGTAATGCTCAAAAACGAATCTATAATGTTACATTACAATTTACAAGTGAATGCTCGCGGTGAGGGAGCACCTTTAGGTTCAAATAGTTGGCCATTAAATGTAAATTGGTCAGGTAGCATGCAGGAAGCCTGACCTGGCAGCCAGCCAAAACCTATTCCAACGCCTTCTACTAATCTGTAGACTCTACAATTAGTAACATATTATGTTGCTGTAATGCTTTGATATAGGCAAACATTACAAAATTTGATTCAGCACTCTTCATCTATCTGCCAATATTATGTATGTATGTGCATATTATATAGGTATATAAAAATCTTAGTAATTAAGTAAGAGATCGTTGGACAGGCAAAATCCTTAGAGATAGAAACATAAAAATTTACACACGTATTTTTCTTATGATGCACATCTACTAAGGCAGGATGTTCCAAAATTCAATCATCAAGAAAATAGAGAATCAAATGCTTCTTATTCTAGCGGGCTTTACTAAACAAACTTTAACACTGTTTTAATAGTTAATAATAATTAGTCAACTTGATTAGAATTTCTACAATACAATAGTACGACGGTGTTAAGACAGCGCGCTGTTAAATACCGTCGTGTGTGGCACTACAAGTCAGAAGACTGGGATGGGATGCGGTCGTTTTTTGCATCCTATCCTTGGGGGCACGTGTGCTTCTCGCCGGATGATCCCGACAACACTGCCAACTCTGTTGCCGATGTGGTGATGCAGGGGATGGAACTTTTCATTCCGACCTCTGTAATGCCAACTGGCGGCAGATTTCGTCCCTGGTTTGGTTCATCCCCCAAAAAAGCTTTTCGCCGGAAGCAGGAGGCTTACCAATCCTGGGCCAACGCAGTGTCTGCTCGGGATTTAAATACCAGCACATATAAAAAGGAGTACAACCTTGCCTCTAGGTCCCTCAAGAAAGAGATTACTCGGGCAAAGCAACAGCACGTCAATAGAATTGGCAAGAGACTTGAGCGCCTCCCCTCGGGAACCCGTGCATTCTGGTCTCTGGCCAAAGCTATTGAAGGAAATTTCTGCAAGCCAACCCTACCATCCCTACACGTAGGAAATGGATCGTTGGCCCAGGACGCAAAAGACAAAGCCGATCTTCTGGGCAAGCTCTTTGCGTCAAACTCGACCCTGGATGACGGGGGGCAGAAACCGCCGACCATACCGCGATGCACGAGCATCATGTCGGATATACGGTTTCATCAGCGCTCAGTGCGAAAAGCCCTCTGTTCCCTTGATATCCAAAAGTCGAGTGGGCCTGACGGAATCCCGCCTATTGTGTTGAAAAAGTGTGCTCCAGAGTTGGCTCCGGTCTTGACGCGTCTTTTTTGGCTCTCCTATTCCACTGGCATCGTCCCGGCTTCTTGGAAGATAGCCTTGGTGCACCCGATCCCCAAAAAAGGTGATCGCTCAAATCCTTCCAACTACAGACCAATCGCTATAACCTCTCTCTTCTCGAAGATAATGGAATCCATTATCAATAGCCAGCTTCTTCGATACTTGGACGGCCAGGGATTGCTAAGCGACAAATAATACGGGTTCCGTAAGGGTCGCTCGGCTGGTGATCTCTTGGCATACCTGACTCATCGTTGGGCTCAGGCAATTGAGTCGAAGGGAGAGGCATTGGCTGTAAGTTTGGACATTGCGAAGGCCTTTGATCGGGTTTGGCATAAAGCGCTGCTATCAAAGATTCTAAAAATTATGTAAGTGGGTCACTAGTTTCTTAGCAGACAGAAGCATAAAGGTCGTAGTTGACGGCGAATGCTCGGAAACTCAGTCTGTTAATGCTGGTGTCCCTCAGGGCTGTGTGCTATCGCCTACTCTATTCATACTGCATATCAATGACATGTTACAAACCAACGGCATTCATTGCTATGCGGATGATAGTACAGGTAATGCTGCATATACCGGCTCTCCTAATATTTCTCGGCAAAATGTCACTGAGAGTCGAAACGAACTTATGTCTAAGGTGGAGAATTCATTGGATAAGGTCTCTGAATGGGGTAGACGTAACTTAGTCCAATTCAACCCCGCCAAGACACAAGTCTGCGCGTTCACCACTAAAAAGTCACCAATGGTCGTTTATCCTCGTTTCGAGGGCACATCTATAACCATCTCCCCTAGCATTGAGATACTTGGCGTCAACATATCGAGCGAAGTCCAGTTCCGATATCATCTTGAGGGTAAGGCCAAATTAGCCTCGAAGAAGCTTGGCGTTCTTAACAGAGCGAGACAGTACTTCAGTCCGGACCAACGCCTACAACTCTACAAGGCGCAGGTTCGGCCTCATATAGAATATTGTTCTCATCTCTGGGCAGGGGCGCCAAAATACCAACTGCTCCCTCTGGATCGTATCCAACGAAGGGCTGCTCGAATTGTTGACTGCCATAGTGTTTCAAACAGCTTGGACCCCCTGGAATTATGCCGAGATGTAGGTTCACTCTGCATCCTCTATCGGTTGTATCACGGGGAGTGCTCTGAGGAATTGTTCGGAATCATACCACCTGCAACTTTTCGCTATCGTCCCACGCGAAAAACATACCATCCTCATCACCTTGATGAGTGGCAGTCTTCCACAGTGCGTTTTTCGCGTAACTTTCTGCCGCGCACTGTAAAACTCTGGAATGAACTGTCACCAGCAGTATTTCCGGACCGATACGACCTGCAAACCTTCAAGAAGAGAGCGTATTCCCTCTTAAAAGGCCGGCAACGCACCTGCAGCTCTTCTGATGTTGCGAGTGTCCATGGGCGACGGTAGTTGCTTACCATCAGGTGACCCGTTTGCTCGTTTGCCGCCTTATTTAATAAAAAAAAAAAAAAAGAACAAAATGTAATACTCTAAATTATTATAATTGTGCAGTAAAATGTTAATTAAAACGCATTAGAGCCGATAGTGATAGTGATGACACTTGATACACATTAAACTCAATATTCATCGAAATAATGTCTTGATGCAAAACAATAGCGTGGAGTAAATCGGGCGGCCAGGCCGGGGTCGACGACCGCACACGTAGTCAAATTAACCCGCGGTTAACATTAAGGTGACGCCGCGATAAAGTAAAAAACCGTGTTGGATATGTTTTAGATTGCTTGTTTTCTACATAAATACATTTCATATAAGCTATGGGCAAATTAAAGTGTATGCTTGATTCAATTTATGTACAAATTTTGGAAGCTTAAATCACTCTCCTCTGTTGGCAAAATAGGAATCCCTTTTTTACAGAGGTATTTTTGATTGATTATTATGTGTTATAAAAGTTGACCAATCGTGTTATGCTATGGGTAATTCAAAGACAAAGACATGATGAATACTGAAAATGAACTTTAATTTCTTAGCTTTAGTCATGTTGCTAAAAAAATCGATATCGCTACAGCCAAATTATCAAGGCGTCGCATTAACCACGATATCGCTAATTATTGTTTTGTTGACTTCCATATTTTTGGGTCATATTAATCTGGATTACTGATACTGAGACTCTCATTTCTTAATTGTTTTCCTAATATCTAATATTACAAGTTTTGGAATTGTTTATTATGGACTGTAATGCACTTGTTAATAATAAAATTCAATACAATTCTATCGCTTGTTTATTTTTAATTATTCAGTGACGAATTATTTAAGCCCACATTATCGTAAAGCTTTTAGTAAACAATTAAAAGTACTAAACAGTTCAAAACGGTTAAGTTTACTAAAGTCAATTTTATTATTGATTGGAGGAGGGAAAACAAAATAATAATGGTACAAAACCAGTCTTTGATGACATTATCGTTCTACGATAAAGTCCTTTCTTTTCTAGATTAAAAAAACAGCCTGTAAATAATTTATGTACTTACTTGCCTGTGTACATCAGAAATTGGCCGATATAAATGCGATTTTTGTTATTAAATTGATTTTTTTTCTCAAATCATATTGAAAAAGAACAAGCGTTCTCGACTTGTAATAAAATTATAAAAGTTCTGTTTTTTATTTTCAGGTTCAAAATCCTTAAAAGGATGAGTAACACTTTAATGCATTTTTAACGGCGTTTTGTGTTACTTTCAGGAGACATTAAATTTTTAATTAGTAAGTCGAGTCATTGGCCTTAAGTGGTGACGATCGCGATTATATTGTAACATCTTTTTCGGGACTGCAATTTATGGATACCACGAGTTTTCTAAATCTTTTGAAATGGCATGAGGCGGTTATTGATTGTACTTTTTTAATTTTATAAACTAGCTTTACTTATTTGTAAAATGTGAAATAGATGTAGTTTGCACCTTTGCTGCCATTATTTTATCGAGTGAAAAGAAAACCTAACATTTTCAACGATAAAAACGGCCATACTTTCCCAGGACTCTGTATCTATATGTAGATTGTAGGTACCATTCAAATCGCTTCAGCGACCTCAGTTTTTCTACACTTTTCGCTACTGTGTAAATATGGATATGGCAAACAAACTAATAATTTTTGCAAAAATCTTATCATTCGTTGATTAATCCAAAATAAGATGAAATCTGCCAATAGCTAAAGCCTAAAACATTATTTATACTTTCGAAACATAACATTGCTAATCAGTAGAGTACGCCCGCGCACAATGTATTATTATAAATAGGCGTCTATTTGGCACAAATGTAACTTCAACAATAAAATACATAAAAGATAAAAGCCTAGATTGAATACATAAAACGAGTGAAAGCAGCGCGGCCAGAAACTGGGGCACTTTCATTTTCGTTCGTTTCTTTTCGGATACAACGCTTCACCATAATGCTAATCTCGCATCACCATAGCTTATTGCAGATACTCACACTGCCGAAAACGAGCGCAACGCAAATTTCACTTTTAATGCTTTACCTACTAGTCTAGTTTACAACCGAACCCGTGTCACCGATACGCTCGTAGGACTACAATATGAGTTAAAACGATTAAATTTAGAAAATTTCCAGTTCAACTTTAGCGTGGTACATTGTTAGATAAATAATTGGAATGAGACAGAAGCAGGTAAGTAACAGATAAATAAAAATTGCCGTTTTTCTGCATATATGTAGGATTTAGGACCACGAATGATTTGAAATAAAAAATGAGGATTTTATGCATAGCCAGATACATATGCCAAATGATGAAGTAGCTATTTAGGTTTGTGTAAATTGTGAGGTAAAAATGAGTAATTGTCCTTATATTTTAAAATGCTAGTTATCTGTTTCTTTCACTCACGTCTTTATAATTATGTATGTGACTTCTAAAAGAAAAGATTGTTTGTTTGCATCAAATAGGCTCTGAAATATTCCTTGTTTAACGTACTGGTGCAGAAATGAAAATTGGACTTAAGCTACTTTTTTCCAAGGGGTCCTTGCGGTTTTTTTTTTTGCACAGTAAACTACCGGGAGAACATAGTTTTTATGTATTCTGTGGTTAAGTCCTCAATCGGAGAGGTCACCCGGACGTTGGTAAAGTTCGGGTCGGCGCGCGGACGTGCTATGAAAGTTACTATGTGGGTCAATCTCATTTTCGTCAGTACGTACCTTCTGCCTACACTATAATTAACATTCTACGCCTAGTTTTCACGAAAGTACGGTAGCTTAATCATTGACTTTCTCATTTTTTTTGGGCTTATTCCACATTCAACCCTAAGAGTTTCTACGCTTGTTAAAGACTAAATGCTGTCCGGAAACCCCCTCATTTCTTGTTATGCAATATAATTCTTAAACTTCAAGTAGCCCTAATTGTTTTAACTAAGTCAATGAATAATTTGAGACAGTGCTTTGTGTAGGCATAAATTTATTTTGCGTACAAAATATGCCATAGCTCTAAAAAAGAGTTTTTTTTAAATCATATTTATTTTATAAGCTCTACATCCTGAAGATTAAGTCGGCTTAAGAGTTACATTTTACAATTATATTATAACAATAGGAGTTTATTGTAAAATAAATAAAGACAATAAACTTTTTCATTTATGAAAGTTAAATTTTATCTACACTAAATCAGGGTAACTTTTGTAAGAAAGTAGGAAAGTAGGTCTTAGTATAGCAGTAGTTTAGTTTTGTTTTGACAAATCTAGGTATAAAAATTTTTGTCCATTTTACTAGTGTATTTACTTTCAATATTAAACTTGCAATCGTTGACAGTAACTTTCGCGGGGGCCAAGACGTAATTATTACTTATACCTCTATAAAAGTGCCTAATGTAGCATCTAGATTCTAGAAATCTAGATTCTAGACAAACCCAAGAGACATTACTGAAAGCTGGTCCAATAACTGGTTCTCTTTATCAAACTACTAGTTATCTATGAAACTCGGAGAAATGGACCTCGTACTTCGAGACAATGCAATTCGAATATAGCTTACGATAAATTTATCACTTTCTACTGGCGACAAGACAGGTCTTCACTCGTAGTAAAGTGGAAAGGTGAAATTTAGCAGCGCGAGAAATCGACGGGATGCAATGTTTATTGTAACGAGTCCACGGCGGAGCGTGCGCAAGAGAAACTGAAAGTAACAGCGCCGCATGCAACCCACTTTCACTGCCGCTGAGCTGCGCCGCATGGCGCGGGCGCCGCGACGCTCGCCCCGTACGCACTACGCACCTCATAACTTATCCCGTACTAAGTATACCAATAGAACTTTTGACTAAATTCGGTTTTAATACAAGCATTTTTATGATTAGAGAGTATTTTTTATTTAGTTAATAATAAAAAGTCAATACACTTTTTCACCCTCGGGGCTCGGATGCTTTATATTAAGTTTGTCACACACAGAGCAGGTAATGTAAAGATTATAGCACGTCTCATCTCGATACATCTCAATACATTTTTCTATAGAAATCGTCAGAAGACCACACACAGCAGCTATAATGTATATTTTTACATCTTCGTATCTTAAGATAATGAGCTATATGAAAATATATATTTATATTTTGATACATCTAAATACATCTCAATACATCTCAATATATTTTTGTATATTACGATACATCTCTTCTCTTCATAGGGTGTTCAAAAATTTCTGTGATTATATTATATGTGTATGATAGACAGATACACACAGTGTTGCCACTTGCCACCTTAGCACAGCACTTCACAGCAGGTACTGCAGGCAGTCTGTTCCCCAGAGCCTATATTTTCAATCAAATATCTTCAATCCACATCGTTCTGTTTTTGGCACAATATGTAACAATGCGCGCATCAAAATTACAATCCGATGAACTTTCTAGTGAATATAATAGCAAGTAACTCGAAAGGCCATAGTATTACAACATTAAAATATAGCCTGTATAACACTTTAGCAGCAGAAATGTGCGTCAAGCGGGGCGTTTAGCATTGAAATGTAGGGAAAGATACATTACATTACCTGTTGTGTGTGTGATACATTAATATAATGTAAAGATATACATCCCGGGATGTAATGTACATTAATATACATTACCTGCTCTGTCTGTGACAGCCTTTATATTATTCACTCAGTAGCAGGAATTGGAGTATTCCCTATAAATCCTTACAGAAACCACATAGCTTTGGATCAGCACTAAAGTATTACCACCATGGCTAATGCCTATCTAAGTAGCTTAACGACAGTTGCCAGTGTAGGGCCCTGGTAGAGGTGCAAACTTTGATGATTATGCCTATACTCTATAGGCATGCTCATCCTATAGAGTATAGGCATAATCTTTTCATTGAATTTTTTATTTATTTTACTTACAAAACTTAGTGCACATGAAGGTACGGAGGTGACTTAATAGTTAATGCCTAAGGCTGAAGGCATCCATTACACGGTAGGTTTTGCTGTCAGTTTTACCGCAGTCATGACTGTGAGTGTTGAATAACCTGCCGTGTAATGCAGTGACTGATGGTTGCATGAAATTGATTGACAGTTATCTAGATATGTATTTCGGTTTTTATGTCATGCAACCATCAATCATGACTTTTGAGTGAATGATATGTGCCGAAATGGCATTATCTGCGTCCATTACACGGTAGGTTTTGCTGTCAGTTTTACCACAGTCATGGCTGTGAATGTTGAATAACCTACCGTGTAATGCAGTGACTGATGGTTGCATGAAATTGATTGACAGTTATCTGTATATTTTGGTTTTATGTCATGCAACTATCAATCTTGAGTCATGACTTTTGAGTGAACATATGGCATTGCGTCAATCACGCGTTAGTCAGTGCGCAATTCGGATTTTGGACACGGAACTCTCCAAAGAGCTCTTTGGAGAGTTCCGTGTCCAAAGATTTTACCCAAACTTTTTTTTTTAATCAAACTTGCTATCAAAATTCCAATTTATGAACGTTCATAATTATCTTGCGTGAACACGTGTATTCTTTGTAGAGTTTTGCGTATGACTGACGATCAATCGGAATGACTGTGTAATGTAGAATTAATTCCGACATTTACCAACAGTCAAACGAAAGTCATGATTGATGGAATTGACTGACCAGGACATGACCGTCTAATGGACGCTCAGTCGAACTTTGGACGTAAGCGTAACAAGGAACAAATAGGTATCTGCATATATATAGATGCCAGTGAAGTTACAAGAGAAAAAAAAACTAACTCTAAGAATATTAATAACCCTTCCCAAATAGAAAACTCTCCTTTCTCCGTTACCGCGGTAAAATTAAATACGAGAAATTTTCTTTTTTAAATAATACAGTAACTAACACATATTATGTAATACCTTTGAAAATAGCACAAAGAGTAAAATCTAAATTCTAAATGGACTCGAAAACAGCTCTACTGGGTAGGTTCCACCAGCAGCAACGTATTGTCCGTTTTCTAAACACTTGTGGTCTGTGGACCATTACCCAATTTTACCGATTTTAAAACGCTTGTTTGAAACCTGAAAGCTAGTAAATAAGGAAAATACAATTGCAATAATAGCGAAAGTAGACTAACTCTTTGCTATTAAAATCACTCGGTGCGCGCGAAGCAGCCAGCAGGTGAAATTTTACCAGTGACGAAACACTTTCCAATAGCAAATGGAAAATTTATTTTTCTCTCGTTTTACTGTCGACATATTTTAGTTATTTACATTTTACAGTGCAGTTATTATAAGCTACGTACAAAACTATTGCAACGGTCAAAATTCGCTTTAGTAGGTACCTAAGTTACAAACAATAATAATGACACTTTATCATACCTCACGTACGATACATGCAAAACATATAAAATGAGTAAGGACTTTTTTACTTTTGTTGCCTAAAAAGTTTTATAACATAATTAATTTCTTAACCTACATCCACCCTAAAGGTTAACGACATGGTTTGCCTCTTAGCGAGAACGCCAGCTGCAAAACGTATGTTGCCTTCAGCATCTCCGGCGTTTTTAAGGTTTCCCGATGATTGCATCTACCGTTATAATAAGCAATTAGGTCAGATTAAAAACCACGCCACGATTTACTGAAATATGTTAAGTCACAATGTATCTGCTGCTTAAAGTTAATCAGTATTAAATAAGGAAATTTAAGGTATTATAGAAGAGAATTATATTAACTTAGGGTGGGTTGCACTAACTTAATTTAACTATAACTTTAACTATAACTACAATGCAAAATTTCAAATCTTTGGTTAAAGTAAAAAATTGACGCCATATTTAATTATAACCTTGAGCTCGACAAGGCTTTGAATGAACGTGGCGAAAAAAGGAACTAACGCTGTCATCATACAAAAACGCAATTTTTGACAGTTCTCCTTTACCAGCAGCGCCCCCGCCCACGTTCATTTCAAGCCTTGTCGGACCAGCTGTCATCTATCAAATTCTGTGGCCAAAGTTAAGGTTAAAGTTAAAGTTAGCCTTAACTATAACCATAACTTTAACTTTAACCACGCCTCTGGTGCAACCCACCCTTAGTTATAGATAGTAGCTATTTAGTAATCTGGTGTTATAAGATCTACAAATTGAAGTCCTTCAACTTAAAAAAAAACTACGAGCTCTTTGTTGTTCAAACTACATCTGTGGGGCTGGTTTGTTTTATTTAGGACACCAAAACGAGGAAAAAAGTTACTCGCGTACCTTAGTATATTTATGGGTTAAGATAAAAATAATGGTTAAAATTCAGTGATAGGTAAATGGGTAATTTGAAGTTTTTGAACGGAAAGACGACCTCCTTGCGATGGCCAAGAAACGCGAGATTTATAAAGGAAATGACCAAATGTAGCCTAAAAGCCAACAGAGTTGTTTTTCGGTAGACGACGGAACTGTTGATTATGATAATGGTCGCGAATTAAAAAGGAGAATTCGTGTCATCGAATTCCATTAAGAAAACTATGCCAATCTTGATCGATGTAGCCGAAATAAACATTCTGTGCCATTTATTCGATGTTCGTGTATAAGTGACGCGGGTCACTGAACTGCGAGATGATAATCTCTTGATCAAAACGGAATAGACGTTATTCTAGTTCGTTTCGCCGAACGAGTAACGACAACATATTCTGTTACATATTTTGTATATTGTTAGATAATATTTAAGTAGAAAAGAATCAAGATTATCAAAGAAATAACAATATATAAATGTATAGTTTCATTATAAATAGAACAATCCATATTTTAGGACCATCAAATCAAAGTATGAAATCCTTTCTATCTCTGTTAGCTACCACTTTCAGATTTTTTCGCAGATAAAAATGAAGTTTGTCTTATGAAAAATTATAAACAAAAAACTTTTTGAAAAAAGCTTTTATTTAAATAGTCTAAAAAGAAGAAAATAAACTCCTTAAAAATTTTAACTATAAGGTTAAGGATTTATAACTTAAAATTAAAAATAAAAATAATTTATTTTTAGTTTTTTAGTTATCTCTGGCTAGATTTTCACATGACTAAAAAGTTAAATTTCATTTAACTAAAGTGACCGGATTCAACCGGGCATTTTATTAAACCCGGCTGTCAGTCACGTCATTTCACGTGAGGTCACGTAAAGTCACGACACGAAACGTAACGTCACGTAATGTCACGTCACGTCGCGTCACTTCACGTCACGTAAAGTCACGACTCACGACACGACACGACATGTAACGTCACGTCACTTAACGTCACGTCACGTCACGACGAGCCACGACATGACACGCATGACACGACACGACACGACTTGAATATTCTTTACTCTCAATGAGCCCTTTTATTTGATACCCATATTGCAAAAGTGATTTAAAATAACTATTCCCGTATCTTGGATGAGCCGCCATATTGGATGTAGAATGACATTACATTCGTTTTCGAGTTACTTTCAATGAGCCCTTTCATTTGATACCCATATTGCAGAAGTGCATTAAAAATAGCCATTCCCCTATCTTGGATGAGCCGCCATGTTCGAAGTAGAATGAAATTACATTCGTTTTCGAGTTACTCTCAAAAAGCCCTTTCATTTAATTTTTTTTTTTTTTATGAAATAAGGGGGCAAACGAGCAAACGGGTCACCTGATGGAAAGCAACTTCCGTCGCCCATGGACACTCGCAGCATCAGAAGAGCTGCAAGTGCGTTGCCGGCCTTTTCAGAGGGAATAGGGTAATAGGGGAGGGTAGGGAAGGGAAGGGAAGGGAATAGTTGAGGGTAGGGAAGGGAATAGGGTAGGGGTTAGGGGATTAGGCCTCCGGTAAACTCACTCACTCGGCGAAACACAGCGCAAGCGCTGTTTCACGCCGGTTTTCAATATTCCTCCAATATCCATATTGGAGGACTGCATAGAAAATAATTATTTCACCATCTTGGATGGTCGGCCATATTGGATTTAGAGTGATGTCACATACCATATCGTGCATGGTCATCCAAACTAAACGCGTTTGCAAAATTTCAGCTCAATCGGTTAAATATATCTACCTTAAAATTGAATTCCACCGTAACATACATACTTACATACATACAGAGCAAGTTAAATAAAATCTTTTAATAAAATGAAGCTACTCACAAAAAATTAGCTTGATAGTAAGTAATAAAAAAATTGTTCTAGGCCTGACTATTAGCTTTAAGTGTAATTTATAAAATAAGAAGGATTTTTTTTCTTAAATTAAGTAAAGAATAATGCCTTAATCCAGGAGCCACCAAATGGCGGACCGCGGTCCGCATCCGGACCGCCGACCCATTGTGTGCGGACCAAGCATGTTCGAAGATAATCTTCATTCATTTATAGAACTTCAACATCTCCAGGATTTAATGTCAAAATCTATAGCTTGCACCAATATTTCACTCCAAACTTCAGAGAGATTCATTCTTATCTAATCTCATAATATCTAAATAAATACCTTTGTAATTTGCGTAATTACCTTTGTTAAACATTTTTTTTATAAAATGTGTGGCCCGCGAAGGTAATTTCATCATTCATGTCTTAAAAGTGTTAAAACGGACCCCGAGTGAAACTAATTGGTGACCCCTGCCCTAGTCCCTGGCCATCTATCAATCGTTCCTCGTTGGTATAAATTGCATCAAGAATGCACATCGTCAATCACGCGGCGATAACAAATTCGCGGGTGCTCATTAACGGTATCGGGACAATAACGATCAACGCCGAGGACAATACATCAAATGTTACAAATGATGTAATTTCCGAAGATTTATAGCCCGGGAGCCCGCGGCCCGTAGCGCGTAGTGCGCGGTGCCGGCGCGCGGCGGTGTCGCTGAACCTGCGCGAGTCAAGGGCCTCGGTCGACGACCGGCCGCGGCCGCCCGCATTACACACGGCGACCATTTTTCCTGCAATATGCCTCGTACACCTTTGCTAACACCTTTAACGATTTGTATTTTATATTTATATGGGTTTATCGGATTCCCGACGTGTTATTTGTATAAGAGTTTTTATTGAATGAAAGTAGGTATGTATTTGGAAAATGTGCAATTCGACTGCCATGATTGTCGAATCCTAAACAATGGTTGAAGAAGGAACTAAGGATTTATTAATATAAAACATAAAACATAAATCTTATTTTTAATTATAGATAACAATTTATCAGCTTTAGGCCAATCTTGGAAATACATTTAAATTGAAGTCAGCTCGCACTTTAAAACTTACAATAAAATTGATAAGATGGTTAAAGTGGGGTTGATTTTATTTACTGCGTTTAACAGACAATGTTTTATTAAAAGATCAGCAATTTAGACAAAAAAGCCAAATTATGATACTCGGCACTTGAAAATCGTGGGCATTCGTGGGACAAGCAATAAGGTATTCAGAAGAGGTAACTCAATTTCAAACGTCTTTACTTAATAAACATTTATATATTATTATCCTGTCTGTCTTAATAATTATAATAATTACTATCAGTTCCTTGCAATAAAAATATTTTTATCGGTGAACAATATTGGTAACACTAAAAAGCTCCATCTAGCGACGAATGGGGACAACACAGCGTAGTCGTAAACTTAGCAGTGGTACTCAACCTTTTTTTTTTAATACGGGCCACAAACATGTTATGGTCTTGGTGTAGCGGGCCTCAACCAAAATTTTTAGGGTTAAAAAATAACATTCTTAAAAATTAACGAAAGTGGAAAAAATTTCACGACTTTCAGGATGACTTAGCACTATTTTACCGGTGGGCAATGAGCATGAATTTCTAAATGGTTTAACTTCGCGCTGTCCACTAATAAAGTCCCGGCGGGCCGCGGGTTGGAGATAGCTGCACTAGAGTAACTTAAACTTCGAACTAATAAATTAGCTGCTGTACAATAAAAAAAAATATTACCTATTAGACAATATACAGAAAATAAAAACAATTTCGGCGAATTAGTGCTCTCTTATCCAAAGTTATAACTGTAACACAAAGCCGCAAGACGATATCCGTGACTTTTATCTCGAAGCAATAATCGTAAAATGTCTGGTCATCAACAAAAGCACGTTTCAGGTGTCAACGGCGGCATGTATTTCGGGTAACTACCAACAGCGGCGAAAGGTTAATCCGTCACCTTACTCTGCGACTACAATAGCCGATCAGTTGTTTAATCTCAAAGTTCCTTTAAGAGTAACCCTTATATCGGTATTCATAAGGGTCTCGTCAGAGGTAATGTAACTCTGAATGGACTCGTCAGCACTTAGGGCCATAGAGTAGAGCCAATATAGAGGCGTCGTGTCTTCGCGTACTAAAGCCCGTGGTTTATAACCGCGTGGGTGGCCAGGTGTCCTCTCAATAACATATTGTGCACGAGTTATTTACCTTTGTCAGAGTAGACAGAATTATATTTGTTGGGCGCACTGGCCAATGACTTCATATTTTATCGGAAATATATTACAATAATACTATTATTAGTGTTCAATATTCAATTCAATTCCGTTCACGAAACACCGATATTAACTGAAACGCCTTATTCTATCGTAGTACTCGACACTCGTTTAGGAGCTATGATACCACAGACGGACACATGAATAGCAAGTTAGACAAATTTACATTTTGCCACGTACTTTTTTTACGTCCGTGCATTTTGCATCCTTTTTGGGGCTCCGTACCCAAAGGGTAAAAACGGGACCCTATTACTAAGACTTCGATGTCTGTCCGTCTGTCCGTCTGTCTGTGTGTCCCCAGCCTGTAACTCAAGAACCGAAGAACCTATAGCCAGACTTCTGAAACTGAACTTCTCATTACTTCTGTTGCCGCTACAACAACAAATACTCAAAACAAAATACTTAAATTAAATATTTAAGGGGGGCTCCCATACAACAAACGTGATTTTTCAAATATTTTTTGCTCGGTATCAATGATGACAACAGTTAGGCACTTGAAATGTACACAAAATACTCAGCTGTATTTATACTTTAATAATAACTAGCTATTTTTCGATAAAACACGAATAAAATGACACATTTTCTAACAATGATTCCTAGCTATATATATATATATATATATAATAATTATATTATATACTTAACTAAGAAAATGAATAATCCCTTACAAAAAAAACAAAATTTTTTACTATTTTTGCGGAACCCTTCGTGCGCGAGTCCAACTTGCACTTGGCCGATTTTTTTAATTTCTTGACTTGTAGATTTTACTTTTCTTTCAAAAGGGAAAAAAGTTACGCAAGCGGCAAGCTTCACTTAATAATAATATGTTGCGATTTTTTTGGAAAGTTTCAGAGTATAATATCTAATTCTTATATATTTATAAGTAATAAGTATATATTTGGAATCTCGGAATCGGCTCCAACGATTTTCATGAAATTTAGTATATAGGGGGTTTCGGGGGCGATAAATCGATCTACCTAGGAATCATTTTTATTCGTTTTTTATCGAATACCGAGCAAAGCTCGGTTAAATAGCTAGTAACCACTATAAGCGATTACGAGCGTGTAGTTATTTGTGTGAGATTGTCCATGAATCATGATCGATGCCGATCGTGCATGCCATGGATTTAGATAATAGATAAGCAATCATGTTTTCAGTCGTAGCTGTTCCTAATGGCCCAACGCGTAGAGAGGTTAGGTTAGGTTAAGTAACGATTCTGCCTCTGCGTAGCTCCTCGCTGAAAAAAGTAAGGGTAGATATGTCTACCCCTACTTTTTCCAGCGAGGAGCTACGCCGTAACTACACATAAAATATTATCTATACTAACATTATAATAATTGCGAAGGGGTGATAATAAGAAAATACATGAGCTAGTTACTTTGCGTCCCGGGAAAGAACACAGGATATATTTTGTCCTAAAAGAAGGTACGGTTCCCGAGTGATAAACGAAATTTTAGCGCAACGGAGTAGAAGGTACGGTTCCCGAGTGATAAACAAAATTTTAGATAAACGAAATCTTAGGTTAGGGCGTACTAGTTTGTGCATTACACGGAATTTTACCATCCGGCGCGGCGCGGCATCTCGATTTCCTACCTTATTTATATGGCAAACGTGAAAGTTATTAACGCCGGAAGGTAAAATTCCGTGTAGTGCACAAACGCCCTCAGTCTGAAAAAATGTAGCTTATCCATTTCGATAGGCATAAGGTGAAAAAAGTATACTTACGTCCTGGCGGGTCCAAATTTATATCGCATTGGGGTAACCTGTACTGGTATAAATATCAAATAAGTATAGAAAATAAATTTTAATGGTACATAATTATAATAAAAATCGAGTACCGAGTATCGAATACCGAGTGAACATGTCTCACCAGTAATGCTGTACCTATATTGTACAGTTTTTTGTAGGAAATCGAATTCATGTCAGTTTTGGGATAAGATAATATGGCTCCCACATCGGTTTCGGTAACGGTGGCCCGTTTCATTGAAACCAACCCACTGCACAGGAGTGATTAAATTGAAAAGTAAGTTGCAAAAGCACTCTCTTTTGTTACCCTATATTCCAGTTCTTATATTATTGGTATTCCTATATTCCAGACGACCGACACGATTAGCGAGAGATAGCAGGAACGACTTTTAACGTGCCCTTCCGATGCGCATAAATCATCTTTCTTGTCAGACTATGAAGTATCTGGTGAACTGCCTGATATTTTTTCAACACAGAAACCGAATCCATGACCTCAGAGTCATTACGACCTCGAGAGTCGAAATTGAAGGATATCTCATACCTTAATAACCTCTAATTTTGTAACTAACATCCTCAATCTCTTTTGCGAAAAGATTTAATGTGCCGTTCTCGAAAAAAGATTTATCTTCCAATAAATCGAAGAAATGCTTCGAGAAGAGCTGGTAGTCTAAGTGCCCGTACCTACATGTTTATATTTTGTCTGTAATGTATAGATAATTCGATCGTTGACATTCGCAAACGATCATAATTCATAATATTATACCTTCTCGTATCACCTACCTACAACTCGTTATGTAGAAGTTAGAACTAAATCACGGCAGAGAGTTGCGCAATTCATACAGGATGTTGGGTACATGCTCGTACCTAACGCGCGGTATGGACAAAGGTTAAAGGGAATTAAAAGTAATAGGAGGGAATGGAAGAGTACCGTGGTGGGTGGCGCGGTGGCCTTGCGAGGGCGAGGTCACCCTACCTGCCCCCGCGGACGTCACGCCCCCCCCCCCCCCCCGTGCGCCCCCCTCGCCGCCCCCTCGCCGCACCGCCCGATACCTACTGCCTATAACACGAGATCCTTATTGTTCAGATACCGCTAGATGTAGAGATGGTAAAGCCTCCTTGGTACAGATTTATTTTTCCAATCTCATATTGATATTAAAATTGATTCAAATAAATCTGTAAAGGTAAATTATTATTATTCATCATAGTATTTATAAGGTAAAGCTAGATAATAATTAATGAACTCACTGGAGGAACCTTTAAGACCTAGAAACTTTAAATTACGCAATTTGTTTCTCTTATCGTGAAGGCAATCTTAGGATACCTACTTCAAAATTCCACCCCTAGGGAGTTAAATAAGGCCTCAAGATTTGGATACCAGGAAATCAAGGTGATCATAATTCATAATACCATAGTAAACGTTATGTTTGGTTTACCAATTGCATAACGTGAATTGTACTGTTTTGAACAGTATTTGATAAATTATGATTGACTCATGAAATGTTATAAATTCCCAAAAATTGCAATTATTGAGCACAAACAAAGGGCGACCGAAACGCGTTACAAACGAACTCGAACGTTCCTTTGAGTATGAAAAACACTCACGTACTTGAATAACCTTGCGGGCAATTGCAGCTGCAGTACAATGACTTTATTATTGCTACAGGGTGCAGTCATTCGCGATTAATACTATATTTAGTATGTTTAGGTGAGGGACAAGGGCATCGCGGGCACGGCGCGGGTCGAGCGGTGACGACGCGGCCTTGGCCGTGATCGCGCTCGATATAGCCGACCCCCCCCCCGGCCGCCCCACCACCGCCCCGCGACCCCCCTCCGGGAGGGCAACCCCTCCGCCCGCCGCCCGCACTCACACCACTCCTCAATTTCTGATGCTCTTTGGCTATTTCTGTTTTGGTTAACTACGTCACCAATTTCGAATCGCCGGTATGAGTTATGACGTAATAATAAAGCTGGAAGTACTTGTGAAATTAATACTCGATTAACACTCTGACATTTAAAAAAGATGAAATTATCTAAAACAACTACAAAAAATATTGTAAAGTATAAACGTAATATATCGTACCAAAGTACCAAAATTGACTAGGATAATATTACTCTTACGGCATATATATGTCTTGGGTATAAGTAATATCCTAGTTTTATTTCCACAAACGAGTAGGCCAGCCTACTTGATAGTGGAATGATAAACATTATCGCTTCATTTATGCTTCCTAAGAGATTCAGAATCATCTTAAACTGGACATGAGAATCACTATAAGATAACACACATACATAACTAAACCTATATCTGATAATTTAAATATAAATATAAAAATAAGCTAATATATTCTTCTACCGAATCGTTCCAAGGACACCATGCCTACATTCTATCCCATAAAACATGTATAAATTGACATATATAAAGCAATCCACTTAAAAGGCAGACGGCGTAGTTAAATCGAATCAGAATATAGCACCAAGGTCGAGGAGTGATATCATTTATGGCGGAGCTGTCCCTGAACTCTAGCCACAGTGACGCACGCCAGCACTGGCCCTGAACCCACCAAAATACACCGCCTGATACCAGCTATACCTAGTTAAGACATGGAAGAAAAAATACAGAAAATAACCGATTTTTTTAAGATCTCTAAACTCAAATAAAGCATATTTGGGCTCAACTGCAGTGTGCCACAAAAATACTTTTATACACAAGGAAAATATAACCTTATTTTCTCGCAGTCTGGATATTAAGTTTTTAACGTGGGAGAGCCATACTTCGGCACGAATGGGCCGGCTCGACCGGAGAAATACCACGGGCTCACAGAAAACCGGCATGAAACAGCGCTTGCACTGTGTTTCGCCGAGTAAGTGAGTTTACCGGAGGCCCAACCCCCTACCCTTTTCTCTTACCTACCCTCCCCTATTTCCTTCCCTACCCTCCCCTATTACCCTATTCCCTCTTAAAAGGCCGGCAACGCACCTGCAGGTCTTCTGATGCTGCGAATGTCCATGTGCGACGGAAGTTGCTTTCCATCAGGTGACCCGTCTGCTCGTCGTCTCCCCTTATTTCATAAAAAAAAATTAAGAATGAATAGCAAATTTTTTTTAATATTGCTTTATAGAAAATAGAGATTGGCACGTCAAAGTAGTAATAATAATCAAAATAATATACATTATTAATGAATATTATTTGCACCGCTTTTAACATGTATGTGTGAATAAAAATTACAAAAATAGAGCAAAATATTCAATATGTAAATAAACTAAAATTTTGAATAAAATTGTATGTTTTTATTCAATAATAATATACAATACGCCATACTAATCAGTAATCATCGGTATAACTTATAATGTGGTATAGAACTTATTTAGCTTTACCCTTTTTCTTCGCGGGCCTTGCATTCCTCGCTTGCTTGTTGCCTTTCTTAATATTACCTTTTTTACCTCCACCTTTCTTGCCGCGGCCTTTAGTTTTCTCCTTGGCCTTCTGCGCTCGCAGGTCTTTCTTCATTCTCGGGTCCACGACTTTGTATTGTCCCTTGACTCCGGACGGCCGCTTCATTCGCTTGGCCGTGGTATGTTTCTTGGCCACTACATATGTGATTTTCTTCTTGCCGTCTGTCTGGGCCTTCTTATACAGGTGTCGGATCTGCTGGGCCTTCTCTCTCTCGGACATGTCGGCGTTCTCCATGACAGCTTCGACTTTCTTCTTCGCCTTCTCCATTTTCTTGATCATGCGCTTCTTTTTCCTGGCCTTGGCCTCGACCACTTTCTTAATGGGCCTCGCGTTGATATCTTGCAGTCTGTTCTTGTACTCCTCTGTGTATTTCTGTAAATTTTTCAAGAAATATATGAGCATTGAGTAATCTAGATCTTAAGTACAATTAAGTGTTAAAGATCTTCAACAGTCCTTGTTATTCTCCTATCGGCTATCACGTTTTAATGTAAATCATGACCTGCTTAGGCGGCGAATTGACTAGCCAATAGGAATGATGACAAGGTCAAAGAAATAAGTGTTTCCCACAGACATAGATCAAGATCTTGATCTATTATGTCTGTGGTGTTTACCAAATTTCAGCTTTTGTATTTTATTTTTGTTATGCGCCTTCAAAGTTGGATATTCAAGTCGATTTTTTTTAATTTTTTTTTATTTAGTTGCAAGATTTAGAATATATTAACCATTACAATTTTTATACTTTCTAAGAAAAACATTCGACAACAAAATATTACCTCAGGCACAACAACCTCCTTCTTCATGTGTTTGTTTTCATCTTCAACAAACCAGTCGGGCAGATTAGTGTCGTTGAACGCGTACCGATTCCAGCCGTCGTCGATAAGATCTCTCTTGAACTTTTTCGATGTGGCTATCATTGTGCCTAGCGCTAGTGCTTCGGCGTCCATTTTTAGTGACTTTTTCAATCTCTTTAGCTCTGAAATGGAAAATAACAATATTGCAATTAGAAAACCATATTTATTAATTATACACTATTACATATTTTATTTATGACTACATTGTAAATTTTCCAGGCATTTATCTTTTTCTATATGAAAAACAGATTTGTTAAGGCATGAAGAACTGTGTAATACTAAGTGTGCAATATCTCGTATTGTGCAATATTATTGACCGTCTAGGGTTAATATTAAAGGCCTTTCAATCTGTTGAATCAAAATAAGTTATTCAATAAATATCGTGTGTGATATTGTGCAATAAAATTTATCGTCTAGAAGCCCGCTAACTAAGATCAGTTCATAACATGTAATTTTTTTTTTTAATTTCCATGGAATGTCTTACCAGGATCCTGCGTTACGACTTCAAAGCCGTCCTTGTTTTTGGACTTGGCGGCCGCTTTCCCAGTGGCGGGCGCGACCGTGTCCTCCACGTCGTAGTCGCTGTCGCTGTCCGAACTCTCCTCCTCTGAACTCTCTTCCTTCTTACGCTTCAATCTTTTTGTGTCTTTTACATCAGCTAGAGTGTCACTCACTTTTTTACCTGAAACACATTATGTAAATAACAGAATATAAAGAGTAATAAAATATTTTTTACTGTCGAAGAAATTTATTCATATGCAGAGAGTTATGTCAATTCAATATTAGTCGCTATCTGTCTGTCTGGTTGGGTTCGTCATAACTCATAACGCGACTAATTTGCGTCGGCCGTCAACTACCTAAGAACCATTTTTCCTCGATGGTACATTTTTTTAAATGAAATAAGGGAGCAAACGAGTCTCCTGATGGAAAGCAACTTCCGTCGAATCAGAAGAGCTGCAGGAGCGTTGCCGGCCTTTTAAGACGGAATAGGGTAATAGGGGAGGGTAGGGAAGGGAAAAGGGTAGAGGATTGAGCCTGCGGTAAACTCACTCACTCGGCGAAACACAGCGCAAGCGCTGTTTCACGCCGGTTTTCTGTGAGCCCGTGGTATTTCTCCGGTCCAGCCGGCCCATTCGTGCCGAAGCATGGCTCTCCCACGTCAGAAAATCACGTACATCTGATTTTCTGACTTGGCACATACATCTGAAAAATTGAGTCACAGGCAGACAATAGACATACATCATTATTATTATATAATATATATCTGTATTCTGTCCGCTGGACTTGATATAATCCGACCAAATTATTAAGGCCCGCCATCTGCCTATGAATAATTTTTTCCAATAGTACAATCACCTAAGCAAAACATTTTTTAATAACAAATATTGAAAATTCGCTTCAAAGTTTTTGACTCTACAATAAAGAGGAAAAATGTAGCAAGCCTCCTCTATTAGCTGTTACCTTTTTCGACGAAACCCTTGGCGAGTTTATCAAGATCGGCACCCTCATCATCCTCCTCATCAATGTCTTTGAAGCTGTCTTTTTGGAACCACAGTTCAGCTTTCATCGACCTTCTGGACACCGGGTCTGTGTTATCAAGGTCAGTCAGAAGTGGATTATCTTTAGGAATGGGCTTGTCCGATTTCAACTTGCTATTCCTCTCAGTGTTGAGTTGTGTTATTTTATCTATCTTCTTTGACTCTGTATCTGAATCCGAAAATGCTGAAATACGAAATTATATGAAGCGACATTAAATAATGCAAATACAACAACAGTGTTCTCTATATTTGTTACCTTTTAATTTCCAAACTCCTGATTCTGATAACATTATGTATAAAATGAGAAAAGTAATCATTATTAGAAAGATGTAGTACCATACAATATACAGTATGTAGAGGATAGACACGGCTTGGAAACCAGTATTTTTTTAACCGATTTTTGACCTCAGTTGACGAATTTACCCACGGAACTTTCTTAAAAAGGTTTTGTTCCTCTAAACTGGTTTATGGGTATTTTTTAGTAACTAATAATAGAAATTTGTCTATCATAGACAAATTTCAATGCCAACATAGTTGCAGAAATCATCTATAGTACTAAATATACCAATAAATATAAAACTATTACCTAAGAACTCTAGATAAACCAATAAATATAAAACTATTACCTAAGGACTCCTTATCTTGTTCATCTTCTGAATCTGATTCCATTTCGAGTTCGCTGTCTGAGTCCTTGTAGTAAAGACCTGAGGAGTCTAATTTAGACTTATCAACATCATACTTAGTATATTTTGGTTTAGTTTTTATTTCATCATCAGTATCGTCATTTTCATCTAATACTATGTCCGGCTGCTGGTCTACTATCATTTTGATTTGCTGCAAATAACAAATGAATAATATTGTATATCTCATATCTTTAAACGAGCAATTCTTGTATATATATTTTTGTATTTATAAATATATCTATATCTATATATCGAATCTCGGAATCGGCTCCAACGATTTTCATGAAATTTAGTATATAGGGGGTTTCAGGGGCGATAAATCGTTCTAGCTAGGAATCATTTTTAGAAAATGTCATTTTATTTGTGTTTTAACTTTTATCGAATGCCGAGCAAAGCTCGGTCAAATAGCTAGTAACATATTAAAAGTGATGAAGTGATAATAATCAAATATACATACCTCTTTATTTTTCAGATCTGAGAGACTGAACATGTCATGACTTTCAAGGATAGGACCATCATCACCTTTAAGGACCATCTTCAAATTCATTTTCTCCGCTAACTTTTGCCTTTGTTTGTTTAACTGTTTCCTTTTTCTTTTCAACTGTCGTTTTTCTTCTTCCTGTAAAAGTGATAAATAAAATGATGGAACTAAAATAGTGTTACGGTTTTGTAATATTTAAATAACCTAATATTTCATAAACTCAATCAAAAGTTATGTGTTTTAATACAAATAAAAATCAATTTTATGTCTTGTCCAGGTCTTACCTGAAGTGTGGCAACCTCCTCATCAACTGCGTCCTCCTCGTCAGCACTTTCACCCTTGTCACCTTCCTTTTCCCCTTCATCCCCTTCAAGTTTTCCTGGTTCCTATAAGTTTTGTAAAGTTATTTTAATAAACCTGTTTTTACATGCAATAAGTAACAGTATTAATTTAAATATTTAAGGTCATTAAAATCTCATTATGAACATTATTAGTGATTAAAGTTACCTCTTTTTTGTTCAATGATGTCTTCCAATCCTTTAAATGTTTTAACCAACTCAATATAGCCTTTACATCCTTTCTACCAAGGACTTTAATGTCTTTACAGCATTCCTTTATTTCCGGTGTTGTCCTTGCGTGTGTTTCAATTTCTTTATCATCAATGACAATCTAAAAGTAAAGATTTTTTTTAAATAAATTGTAATCTTCGAAAAATAAAAACTAAGGAAGTAGAGTCTACAAAATGAGACCCGAATACATGCATACTTTATGCATGTATTCAGTACACAATTTTGTGTATTTATGGAAGTGACAATAATTATTGTCAACGGCTTTATTTCGTAAATTTGAGTGTTAGTGTTTCGTAGCTATCGTCATATTTAAGTGTGCGAAAAGGAACAAAATTCAAAACAGTTGAAGTATGGGAGTTACATTTTCTTAGTTTTTATTATTTGTAGATTGTAATACATACTTTATCTTTTACTTTGATCTTCAAGGCAAGCTAGTTATTGTGATTTATTATTATGGTTTAAATTACCTCAGAGGCACCCTGCAGCATATCAATGGGATCTTCTTGTTCCAGAAGCTCTGATGTTGTAATCTTATGGTATGTGGTATAATCATTTTCTTTGTAGCCCTCAGCTTTAGGCTTCTTCTGTTTCTCGGGGTGTAACAGATTAAGCCTCTGCTTTTTCACAATTTCCAAATCCTCAAACACATACTTGGCATCTAACAGTTTAGGATCTATGCTGTCAGGTGCTATGTAGCCCTGGCAAACAACAAATATTTCGGATGATTCATTACGCGAAGCTTGCGGCTTTGTTGCATGAACCTTTTTGAAAAACTGTTTTAAAACCCACAGTAATGCATGGTAATCTTTGGATCTGAACACTTTTGTCACAAACCATCCTCCTTCTCTCAGGAAATTAGTTGCCAGCTTTAAAGCGCTCAAGGTGAGACATGACTGTTGATAGGCGTCATGAATCCAGTTCAGACCCACATTTGGAGCTCCGTCATTCAATACCACATCAGCTTTCCAAGTTTTTATCTCTTTCTTGATGGCAGTTTTACATTTCTCTGTGGTGATATCTTCAGTTATGCTTATACAACCTGGTACTTGTTTAATCGGAAACAAATCTACACCAATGACAATGCTAGACAGGGGCATGTTTTGATGCGCCACCTGCATCCATCCTCCTGGCGCGGCACATAAATCGATGCATACTCTTGATTTCTGTAGAAATCCGAATTTTCTATTGAGCTGTATTAACTTAAAAGCCGCACGAGATCTATAACCTGAAAGGAGTAGTATACATTTTTTATATTACAGAGTAAAGATAAGGATTGTGCAATGTATTACATTACACCTTATTTTACGAATGCAGTAGCAAATTCATTAATTATTTCAAACACAGTATACTACACAACATGTGCTAGAAAACAAAGTAAATAGGTACTTACCTGTTTCTTTAGCTAGCTGGTAATATTTATCTTTCCGCTGTTTTCCTACTTTTGTTTTTTTACCCATTTTTGTACTTTATCTTCTTTTTATCTTCCTCTCAAAGAACTCAAGATAAATTTTAGATTCAATTTATTTTCTGTAATCGCAACATGATCCCAACAATGTTTTGAATAGATTTTAAGGTTATGTTTTTGAAGTCGTGTGTCATTTTATAATTTTTTTACGTATTTTTTGATAAAGCAATAGTAACAGCAAGACTACGTCTTCTGCTAATGGTGGCACTTCACATGGCTATTGCCTATAGGTATATAATTCGAAGGTCCCTACCAATGACTTTCTAAAATACTAGAGTAGCAATGTCTTACAAAAGATTCTCAGAAATGCGTAACCACTTTTTTGTTCAAAAGACAATGTCAAGTCATATATTCGTTATGTCATTATGTATGTGAGATATGCCTGCAGGCATCTTCGAAGTGGCAACGCGTTGCTACCGTAAACTTCCAATCTAGTTACGTTAGTAACATAGAATATCATTGGTCCCTACGTATAAAGCGACATGTCAAAGTAATGGTTTTCAGGAGAGCGTTTTTAAGATTCAAACTGTTACTGTAGATTATCATAAAACATTAACACAATGTTTTTGGTTGATTTGTAAAGCTTAATGTAGGCCGTTTCTAATGATATAACACAATTTTAAATATTTTCCATATTTTCGCCAAAATTACAAGATGACCGTTTTTACGCTGAAAATTCAAGACAAATTCAGTCTTGAATTGTCTGCGTATAAACGGTTAAGTCGTACATGTCCGTTTTTACGCTGTAAGAATAAAAAGATTATATTAGGTTCTAAATTCATTCAGCACTTTATAAAATGATTCTTATTATCATAATTTATAAGTTTATAATGTATGAGTAATATAAATTCTGGCTCTTCAGTAAGAAAAACTAAAAATACAGACATATCTTTTTATACGATGCTAATTTAAGAAGTTTTTTCTATGTTATAATGTACGAATAAAAGGACATGTCATCAATAACTATAGGTTTTTATACGTGGGAGAGCCATGCTTCGGCACGAATGGGCCGGCTCGACCGGAGAAATACCACGTTCTCACAGAAAACCGGCGTGAAACAGCGCCTGCGCTGTGTTTCGCCGAGTGAGTGAGTTTACCGGAGGCCCAATCCCCTACCCTATTTCCTTCCCTACCCTCCCCTATTCCCTTCCCTTCCCATCCTTACCCTCCCCTATTACCCTGTTCCCTCTTAAAAGGCCGGCAACGCACTTGCAGCTCTTCTGATGCTGCGAGTGTCCATGGGCGACGGAAGTTGCTTTCCATCAGGTGACCCGTTTGCTCGTTTGCAGGGCTCGGAACCGGTTTACATCGGTTAAAAACCGGTAAATATATCGTTCTTTTATTTACCGGTTAAACAAGCGAACGGTTTTTACGTAACCCAAATGGTAAAGGTTACCGGTTACTAACACACAAACGATTCTGAAAACCCAAATTAACCGGTTAATTTCGCAATTATTTTCACCTATCTTTTTTTAATTTTAGAATGTTTTTTTTATTTTAATTTTTAATTTCAAAATAAATATTCTTCTTCTTCTTCGTTTGGCGTAAGCCTCCCCATTTAGGAGTTGCCAAAAATAAATGTTAGATTTGAAAAATAAATGTTAGATTTGACGTACAGCGATGATGGCCGGGACACAAAAACACGATAAGCCGTCGTGTCGTTCCACGACGTGGCGTCGTTCTACGATGCGACGTCGTGTCGTGGGAATCCACGACGAGCATCGTGAAAATCTACGACGCGACATCGTGACGTGCCACGATATACGGCACGGCATCGTATCGTGTTTTTGTGTACCGGCCCGTATGCCGTAATTTAACGGCCGTAATAGGCTTCCGCGCGGCATTTTTAGGTAGCGCGCGCGGTTTCAAAACCGCACACGTCACACTGATTATTTTTTTAAGGTATTAAATATTAATTTAAATATTGAAGAAACTTATGGTGCATTCCGAATACTTCAAAGAATTTTCTCCCGTTGGAAATTTAACTTAAAGTTAATTTTTCAACAAATTGGACAAATGTTAACTAACGAAATTTTCTCGAACTTCCATCCTCATTGTATATTAAAAAATGTTTAAATAATTTTCGTAAAAAATGTTTAGTTCGTGGAGCCCTTTTTTTATTATTAAAAGCTTTTATTTAACTTGCTCTGTATGTATGTAAGTATGTATGTTCGGGTGAAATCTTGGAACTCAATTTTGGAGTAGATATATTTAACCGATCAACCTGAAATTTTGCAGGCACGTTTAGTTTGGATGACAATACATGATATTGTATGTGATATCACTCTAAATTCAATATGGCCGACCATCCAAGATGGCGAAATAGTTATTTTCTATGCAGTTCTACAATATGGATATTACATGAAAGGGCTTTTCAAGAGTAACTCGAAAACGAATGTAATGTCATACTACATCCAATATGGCGGCTCATCCAAGATAGAGGTATAGTTATTTTTAATGCACTTCTGCAATATGGGTATCAAATGAAAGGGCTCATTGAGAGTAACTTGGAAACGAATGTAATGTCATTCTACATCCAAAATGGCGGCTCATCTAAGATAGGGGAATGTAGTTATTTTTAAAGCACTTCTGCAATATGGGTGTCAAAGGTCAAAGATTAGCGAATTTTGTTAATAAAATAAAGAAATCACGGTGAAAAATAAGTGTTCCCAAAATTACAGCTCGATATCATTTTTATTTTTTTTTGTTATGCGCCTTCAAAGTTAGATAATCAAGTCGATTTTTTTTTCAATTAAATTTCTTAATATTTGTATACCAATCGATAACTTATGCAATTAAAAACAACTTTTGTTTTGAAACCACTTTCATAAACGCAATATTTGATATACCTATCGAACAAAGTTGTCTCCCGATGCATACAAACTACGAAAGAGTGACGTCAGTCTTTCGTAGCACTTTGTATGGAGCATTTCGGGCAGGTCTATTTTATGAGATGTTTGAATTGTCATATCTTGGTGAATTTTTAAGCTATCAGAGTCATTCTTTCAGCGATGTTTCTATTTTTTAAGGGTCTTTCAATTACCAATAAGAAAAAAAATTAGTCATCTAGCCTTTTTACAAAATATGGCTTGCTTTAAATGTAATATCCAAGTCCAAGATAAAGGATCAAAAATATTATGCAAGGGTTGTAACAGGGTAATATGTGTCAAGTGCTCTGGTTTGTCTGCAACCGAAATGCGTGTAATTGGTCTTCAGAACCCAAAACTGTCGTACCTGTGCGAAGAATGTGAGGAAGGTCTAAGGCAAATTCCCCAGCTGCGAAAGCTCGTTACTGAACTTCAGCATCAGGTCCAAGGATTGAAAGAACAGGGGGCTTGTGCTGTGAACTTGGATGCAGTAATTAATGAGATTGAAGATCGCTAGAACCGTAGTCGTAATATTATCTTACATGGACTACCAGATTCAAAGTCATATTTCAGAATTGCGCATACTTTACACGAACCTGGCATCGTTAACGGCAAAATTTGATCTTTTCCTTCTTGAAGTCAATATCCATAAACCTGCATTTATTCTTATAACGGAATCCCACCTAAATTCTTAATGTAATAATAGTCTTATAAATATATCTAGGTACACTCTATACCGCTTAGACAGAGACGACAGAAGAGGAGGTGGTGTTGTAATATATGTCGCAAACGAAGTAAATGGTTTTGCTCTAATATCTAAAACAAATAACATTTATCATAACGACAGTGTAGAGGGGGCTTGAAATCCAATATGGAGGATTAAATTTTTTGTTAGCATGTATATACAGACCAGCAACCTCCACCAACTAGTAACGCAAATTACAAGAAAAAGAAACCAAGAAGAGTCATTGCTGGATCTTATCCTTTGTAATGAAGAAAGTTTATTATGCGACATTGAATATCACCCACCAATCGGTAAAAGTGATCACCTTGTATTAACAGCTACAATTCAAGTAAATATTACTAAGAACGTGTCTGATATAAAACCGCAATACAATTATTTTAAAGCTAACTTTGATGCGATAAGTAAAACTGTTGAGGAATACTTGGTTGAGACAGATAGTAGTATTAATAATATGTGGCTTTCTTTAAAAAATCAGGTGCAGTCTGCAATATCTATGTACACTCCAATAAAATACAAAAATGAAAAGATTAAAAACAAACCCTGGATAAACAAGGAAATACTAGAGTTGATTAAGAAAAAGAAACAACTATGGAATATATATAGAACAAATCCAAATGATATTGCATATAAACAGTATAGAAAAGTAAATAATAAAAATAAATAAGTAGAGTTAGAAGAGCAGCCTTCGAGTCATCAGTAATAGATAGCGGTTCTAAAACATTCTAAAACTACATTAGAAAACAGCTTAATTCCAAAATTTGCATACCTAACATTATCAAAAATAAAACAAATGAAATTGTTACTACCACTAATCAGATATCTGAAGCATTTGCTGATCAATTCGAACAATCATTTGTCAAAGAACCTAATGGACAATTGCCAAATATTAGTCACCACAGGGTAATAAACTCTATAGATGATATCGATATTACAACAGATAGGGTATAACGGGCTCTACTTAGTTTTGATGACACCACAGCCACTGGACCAGACGACTTACCATCAATAGTATTAAAAAGGTGCTCAAAATCTCTAGTAAGGAACATTACTAGGTTGATGAAAAAATCGCTAGAGGATGGAGCACTACCAGCAAACTGGAAAATAGCTACTGTCGTTCCCATATACAAAAAAGGAAGCAAACTTGATCCATCTAACTACAGACCAATAAGTCTAACAAGTGTATTGTGCAAAACAATGGAAAAAGTGATTGCCAACGAAATAAGAAACTTCTTAACAAAGGAGCACATTATATTGGAAGAACAGCATGGATTCGTACCAGGTCGATCAGTATCTACAAACCTACTGAGATGCCTGAATGAGTGGACAAAAAACCTCGACGAAGGAAATCCTTAAAAAAGTGAAGCCTTATCTAAAACTAGGAAAGTACTCAGTGGTGTCCCACAGGGATCCGTTCTTGAACCAATACTCTTCATATTGTACTTAACTGACCTGAAAAGCGTTCTTGTACAGAGTTGTACAGCCTTTCTCCTTGTTCGCTGATGATACAAAATTTTTCGGAAATCCATGTAGCCATTATCACCATATCCAAAACGATCTGAATGCTATATACAAGTTGGCCCAAGAATGGCTATTAACCCTTAATGTTGAAAAATGCACAGTGTTACACATTGGAAAGAGCAACCCCCGTAGAAACTATTACCTTGGACCTAAACAATTGATGCATGTCGAGTCCCAAAAAGACCAAGGCATAACAATAACTTCGGATCTGAAATGGGAAATGCATATAATGAATATTGTCAAGAAAACAAACTCCATCCTCTATGTCATTCGTAAAGCGTTTAAGTGTCTGGCACCTAAAACATTCCTTCAATTTGTACAAGGCTTATGTTAGACCACTTTTAGAATATGCGTATGTAATATGGGATCCTTATTTTAAAAAAGAAGTCTAGTTACTTGAAAACGTACAGAGAAAAGCTACAAAAATGGTAAACACATTACGCAATAAGTCTTACGAACAGCGACTCGAAATTCTTGGCATTACCACACTCGAACAGAGTCGACAGAGGGGAAGTCTCATCGAGACTTATAAGATACTGCACGAAATTTATGATGTGCCTCGTCTCCGAGAACTTTACACCCTGAATACGAATAAGCACCTAAGAGGACATCCTTTAAAATTATGCCAAAATCCCAGCAAGAAGTTACCTAAAAGGCACTTTTTACCTAACCGAGTGGAAGTGGTCTGAAACAGACTTCCTGAAAGTGTTGTAATGGCAACCTCTGTGAACTGCTTTAAAAACAAACTGGACCAATTGGGAGATGAAATCTTCAAACGATTTGACACACACGCATCAGCTTAATGCTGCTAGTGTGGTTACACAAATAATAATAATAATAATGTTATGATTCCTTCTTTTAAAATCGCAAAATGCAAGTCTGCTTGCAATTCATATCTAGTAATTCGATTTCGTACTAATTTGACGTTTGTCAGTTTGACAGTTTTGACAATTCATTTGCTGAATAGATTGAGAGGAATTGCTAAATGTGACCATTTTAGCCCCGCTGCATTGCAGGCCTGCAACACCATAAATAAATAATCATTCACTATGGGCCTCTTTACTTTCTGATGGATGAAACCATAGGTTCTTAGTAGTGCCTCGTGTACTTAGAGTACCTATGAATTTGTGTAGCTCTACGTGTGAGTATTACGTATTTTTCTTATTAGTAAGAAATGCTCCTAAAGAAGAGGCCAATGAGATGATGACGGCGATTGAGAACCTATATGGAAGTTAATATTATATTTACTTCAAAAGCTGCGACTAAGAACATATTCAATAAAACCTTATGTTTGAATATTTTTCATTTTCATTTAATTTCTTTTAATATGTGTGTACTGTGTAATATTATACAATGTGTCCTAACACCGGTGTCCGATCCTTACATGTTATGATGTATGGCATATTTTATTGACTGAAAGATCGGACACTGGTGTTGGGACAGTGGACATCTCACATTATATTATTATGTGTCCCATCACGAGTATTAACGTCTTTATTTCTTCGATAACACATAATAATTGTAATTTTACAAAATTGTTGTTTAATAGTAATTAAGTATAATAAAGTATTTTTGTTTTTCTGTTGTTTTCTTATAAAAACTGTTGATTTTATTGATATTACACTCCGGACAAGCCTTCGTGACTTATGGAGTATACATATTATGTATATTTTTAACAATTTGTGTAATTATAGGTATACTTAAATATTTTATGTATATAAAAGTATTTTCATTTATCATATACTTTTGAACATGCGGGTCGAATTGATAACCTCCTTTTTTGATGTCCTAAAAATCTATAACGTGATAAAAATCTATAACATATAATTATGGTCGACTATTGGTCGATAGCTGTAATGTAATTTTATATTTTTATCGATATACAAGCAGATATACGCCCATCCCTACACGCACACTATGGCAATAGCACACAAGCATAAAATGGCCACGCGCTGGCGAGCTAAGAATCCATCTACCTATATTCCTCAATCTATGAAGTATGATTTAATCTCACATATTTTTACACACAGATGAAACCAATTTCGGTTTCGTTTGACAGCTCGAGATAATAACTGCTACGTACAGTGATTGTTTGGCGAATACATCAAATGGTCAAACACGCTCGCAAATTTATACAAAAAGTCGTGTGAAGTGCCACCATAAAATAAGAGTAATTTAAAATGTTTGCACTTTACATTGAATGAAAAAAAAAACACACTGTCATCAATTCATGATATTTGGTTTCCGTTTATTGGTCGACAGTTTTACTGATTTTATTGAGAAGTGAGCACAACACAGAGTACTTTATTATATACTGGAATAGAGACCTTACTCTCTTTATTTTGTGGAAACCGCAATAAAGTGCCATCTGTAACTTTCGCTCGGTCTAGTACCGTCGTAAAGTTACAGATGGCGCTTTATTGCGGTACTATGGATTCTAGTATTATAACTATAGGTACCTAAATATTTATAGAATATTAGATGTACATTTAAAATTAAAATAAAACAACAGAATTTTATAAATTTTATTTATTACAAGAACATTATTTAATTTCAAAACATTTTAAAGGAACACAACACTTCTACAAAGTACAAAGAGTCCTATCTCAGTTCTTGCACAGGAGCAATCTCACAGCACTTACAATTTACAAACACACAAACCGGAGGAACGGAGGCTCTACTCGACGGACATATGCACAGAAACAAACAAATTTCTCCGTAATTCGTAAGCCGCAAGAAAAAAGCGTAGACGCATATCTATGACAGATAGCACCACACTCTTCTTCTTTTTAATAATGGCTCCTTGGGGAGTTGCCAATATCAGAGTGAGTGGCAAAGACTCTGTGTTGAAGAAGGTCTAATCGTTGAACTACTTTTATAAAATGAGTCTGTTGAGAGAACCTAAAACACAAACATTTAGGGTTAGTAACTACTAACTAATTACAATTTTATTTTATTAATATCAATAAATGTACATAACACTTTAGTAAATGACGTATTTACAAAACATAACACAAATTTAAAATTGATAGGACGGAGAATGGTTGCGGGGAGAAGATCATATAGGGAACAATGGGTATTAGGACAAGAGAAAAATATATGATCCAAGGTACCTTCGTCTAGCCCACACTCACAAAGGGAACTATCCCTGACCCTAATTTTTGCAAGAAAGACAGGCGAACAACAATGTCCGAGCCTAACTCGAAAAATTGTAGAGAACACTGTTTTACATGCTTCTTTAGCACCACACTCGAAAGCAAAAAGTTTGATTGACTTTGACATCTTTGTTGGGATATTTTTTATCGATGTTACCAGAAGGAAAAAATAATATTATAGCTGTTATGTTACAAAAATACAACACAGTACCTTTTATTGAAAATATTTTATTTTAAAATAATATTTTCATAAAAGATTCTCAAATTTTTTATATTTACTTAAGTATTTTAGTTACAAATAACTCAGTAGTGACATCTAGTACAATTTATGATAAAATCTGATGCGAAAGCTTTACAAGCGCCATCTCTTATTTTGCGACGGAGTTATTAACTATTATTATCCTACCAAATTAAAAAGTAAGCATTTCATACAATAATTGGGTACTTGGCTGGTCTTCTTTATTTTGGAGGTTAAAAATTCTTATGTTACCGTGTCAAACATTCTAAGATTGTACACCACAGATTACTAGTATATATTTGTTGTACACCCTGGAGCACAAGAAGTGAGAACAATTATTGCATCATTGCTGTGAACTGTGAATTATTTAGAAAATAAATCTTGTGAACAGTTTTTTTATTATCTATAAACAGTATTTGTTTTCCTGTAACTTGGAAAGAACAGAAGAGCACTCGACATGACTCCAAATCTACAAACGTTTATCAACAGCTTTCAAAATCGTTTGTAAGTAAAAATACTATTTAGGTCCATACTTTTGTTTTAATATATCTTTTCGTAGACACTAAAAACATATTAATATAAAAATATCAGGTTTGTTTTAGTGAGATGTTTCCAGAAGAATCTTGTTTTTCTAGAACATTTACGTCACAAGTTTCCACAGCACGTAATACGACAATGATCATCATCGTCCTTGTTTGTTTGTTATTTTTAATAATAAAACATATTAATAGAAAAGTCCTTATAATTATTTATAAGCCCTAAGGGCTTTGGAGCAGTACTTGTATGTAACAAAGTATCTATAACTTATTTTTATTATGAACTAATACTCCCTAGAAACTACAAGAACAATGATAATATTGTGTATTTGGCTAAATAAAAAGTACACTTGTTGAATTTCTTTTAAACCTGTGAGAACGAAATTATAATATGGACAAAAATATTAAAGCATTGCATTTATTCATGGCCATAATAAAACCTGTCTAAGTTTTTATCATGATTTCCATAACCTATTCTTTACTTGTAAGTTGTAACCAAGAATGATGCAATATTTGAGTTATTGTTAAGACTTCATAATATAAGAGGATTTACTTGTACCAACATTACTGTGTACATTTCCTGAATAATTTTTGTACTGTAGTGGTTTCAAGAAAACGACTTCTTGTCATTTCTTAAATACTTAATTTTTCTTTTTCAGAGAACCACCGGTTCGGCAACATCTCAAAAATGTCTATGCCACCCTCATGATGACATGCGGAGCGGCATCTGCTGGTGTGTATGTTGACATGTACACAAGGTTTCAGGCAGGCCTGCTTTCCACAATCATTGGGGCTGGTCTGATGTTAATGCTGATAGCCACTCCCGACAATGGAAAAAACACAGGCCTTCGTCTTGGATACTTACTAGGCTTCGGTCTAACATCAGGTAACTAAATTAATAATTACTGGCCTGCTTTGATTATAATAGCATAATGTTGTTATTGTGCAGTAAAGAGGATTTTTTTTGCATTGAGGCTTTTAAACTACTGGACAGCTTTTAATGTAATAAGACTCAGCTATAATATTATTTTTTTATTTTTCAGGCATGGGTTTGGGTCCTCTCATGGAGTATGTTAGCATTATTGATCCATCTATCATTGTAACGGCCATCCTGGGAACTACACTGGTGTTTGTCTGCTTCTCCATTGCGGCCATGCTGGCTGAGAGGGGATCTTGGCTGTTCCTTGGTGGAACCCTGATGACATTGTTCACATCAATGTCGCTGATGACACTCGTCAACATCTTCATGCAGTCACACTTCTTATACCAGGTAATTTTTTTACCATGTTTATTCACATTTTTTTAAATATATATTATTTCAAAAGTCTTATCTCAAGATGGCCATTAATGTGTTTTAAACTTCGTACTATGGTATTTATAAATGAAAAATAATGCTTATAACTAAGGCCCAGATTTATATGTAAATACCATCGACATAAGAAGCTATATGGACACAAAATGATCACAAAAGACGCCTGCCTTCAAAATTTGTAAACTAAAAATGGCGGATTTTACTAGAGATGTCACTGAATAATAAAAAAATATTGATATCAATATGAAGTTTTTTTATTCAGTGACGTCTCTAGTAAAATCCGCCATTCTAGTCCAAAAATTTTGTATTCAAAGACCTATTAGGTCTTTGCCTTTACTATTTATTTTATTTCCCCCCCTCCGTGGTCTAGTGGTATAGAGCGCGGCTCTTGACTCGGAGGTCGTGGGTTCGATTCCCGCGTTGGAAACATGTTATTTCCAAGTTTGGTTAGGACAATGCAGGCTGATCACCTGATTGTCTGACAAGTAAGATGATCCATGCGTCGGATGGGCATGTAAAAAGTCGGTCCTGCGCCTGATCTCTCGCCAGTCGTGTCGGTCGTCCCACTGAGTTATGAGAGTAAAGGAATAGAGAGTGCTCTTGTGTACTGCGCACACACTTGAACACTATAAAAATTAGGAGTAATTAAGTAAGCGTAGCTGGCCTGGTTTCAATGAAACCGGCCACCGTCACCGAAACCGGTGTGGGAGCTATTATTATTTTATTATTCAATGACATCTCTAGTAAAATCCGCCATTTTTAGTTTACAAATTTTGAAGGGAGGCGTCTCTATCGTGGTCATTTCGTATCCATATAGCTTCTTATGTCGATGGTATTTACATATAAATCCGGGCCCTACTTATAACAATTACATAACTTTTACCTAGTAGTTGACTAAAAGTGGACCTTTCAATATTATATCAACTGATTGTTAGCTAGTGAAGTATGTAGATTGTAGAGTATAACTTTATTTTTAGGCCCACCTCTACCTTGGACTTATGCTGATGTGCGGCTTTGTTCTCTTCGACACACAACTCATCATTGAGAAACGCAGGATGGGCAGCAAGGACTTTGTTCAACATGCTTTGGAATTGTTCATTGACTTCATTGGAATTTTCAGAAGACTGCTCATCATATTAACACAGAAGGTATGTGTAAAATATTATAAGTTTAAATATATTAATTGTTGTCTGGATAGATGGAATAGATGCTATCCTGAAATTCGGTTGAACAGTTTTAAGATCATAAAATGCAAACAAACAAGTCTTTCTGCTCTATCAAAAATCTGCATAACACGAGTTTATAGTTGACTTGTATTTTTCCTGGTATAATCATTATACATTAGAAAGTCTAATCTATTTGTTTTAATTTCAGGAGGAACAGAATCGTCGCCGCAGGCGGGACTAAATGTATTTCATTGTTAGGTAACTCATTCCAAAGTAACTGTGCACTTTGCTCCTTGGGATCTTTCAATGCCAATATCACCATTACTATGCACATTTGTTTTTGAGTAGAATAATTATTGATGTGTCACTGTTGAATCATTTTATTTAAAGCAATATTTACATTACTTTTTTGTCTACTAAAATTTAAGACATTTATTTCTCATAAGGAATTAATTTGGCGCAAGGTGCTCAGTTATTTTATTTGGAGTAGATTTTTAGGTTGAGAAAGGAGAAATTTTTAATGTCAATCTTCATATGCATAAAGTGTTGGGAGTTTGTTTGGTTTTAGGCAGTTATTTTGAGAGTAATTATTAATGTAATATCTCTGTACATTTACCTAATATGAACTATCTATTGTATTCTTTTCAATAAATAAATATTATTTTATAAACGATTGTTTTTTGTTTCATTTTAACCTGTGATAATATAATGTTTTTGGTTATTTACTAATTATGTATTTTCTTTTGTGTAATTATGTAAATGTAAAATAATTGTTGTGAATAAAGGCTTATCTTATCTCTACTATAGATAAAAAGTATTGTATGAGCAACTGCTATCCCAGTTCCCACCCACATATGAAAGCCCACTTGCACTGCACTTAATGTCTGTGTTATTTATTTCAAAAATAACAATATGCGCTCTTTTTTTCGTAAATACTAGAGATAAAGTGAAATAAAAAGAGTCTCGTTATATAAATTACACATATATTGCAAAAAATATTTAAAAAAAACTTTGGTCTCAATCATTTAACATGGCTCAGGTTTGTTAGCTTATAATGTTTTCGTCGCCGGGGTAAATTTTGTTACGGTCTGGTCCGTACTTGTTCTTGGCTTTGACGATTTCCTTATTGATCAAGATACTTATCAAGTTGCTAACACCGGAATCTATCACAGATACGTTCTCATTGGGGCCGCTACTGGCCGGCTCCTTGCTTTTTTTCTTAATAAAATAAAACTTTCCCATATTACACTTGTGCTGCGCGTCTTGATTACTGTTTTGGACGATATATTCGTACGTCGAAACTCCTAAAACCGCTATGTAAATATGAAAACACAGCAAATGCAGCAGAGCACACGCGATCACAAAACCGCACAAGCCTAGCAATATTAAAAAAGTTAGGAACGCTACTGATCTCGGACAGTATTTGGTAATAAGAAACTTAGGTATCATCGGGCATGCGATGTAGTTCTGTACGTATTTGCTCAGGTGACCCATGTTAGTGAGGAAAAATATAACATCTATTATACATAATGAGGTAGTATAGATCGACAGCAGAAGAGCCGAAGCGACGCATATCACGAACGCCGTATAATTTCTTCTCCCCACGCAGTTGTTTAGCCATTTACAGTGGTGATCGAAGTGGTAGACACATTTATTACAGAGGCCGCAGTGTTTAGTCTTCTTGTTGCTAGTGTTTATGTTGCACAGGTGGCACCTTCCGTTTTCTATGACGTGGGCGTGGACGGAGCGGTCGAACTCGGGGATGGTGTTCAATTCCATTTTTCGGAGATCCTCCTCGGCCGGATCCAGCAGCAGCGCAGCCACGTGCGATATCAAGTGACACGAATACAAAACGGCGTAAATCACGAAGGATGCCAATCGTAGCTCGTAAAATTGTATGTTAATAAGGACGACGAAGTTTACGATCGCCGTGGCTACGATGACGAGCCAACAGACCACCTGGTACCAGTTCAGGGGAAGCTGCAGACCGTTCACCCGCCGTTGGGGTATTTTTCTTTGATTTGTGCCGCAACATTTGTGCATTTGAAGCGATTAATAATAAAAAAGATATTTTGTTATTTTTAGAAACTATAAGGCACTATTTGTACGGAAATTTGCGCGCGCAATCGAATAGAAGTAGGTCGACGACAAAATATCGATTTTATATTTCATAGAAATAGTAAGAGTTAATGGGGTAGGGTGTAGATGGAATGTAATCAATAATACATTATTGATTCAGTTGAGTACTTTTAACAAATTAACCCAAACATAAATGTGCTTAATTGTGTTTGTAGGCATCAATGGGGTATGGACAGAAAAAAAATTAACATGTAATAAAATAATTTAATTTACAGATGTAAAAAATTAACATACTGTATTTACATTATTTACTTTTCATAAAGTAAGTTCATATTTACATGAAATATATTAAATTGTACTGAACAAATCATGGCTTCAATGAAGAATGACAAACCATTGTTGTTTTATGTTTATGAAGCATGCTTCCTGGCCATCTCACGTCGCGTGTGCACGAGTATCCTGTGCCCCATGCAGTCCAGTTCCTCTTGGAAACATTTATTTCGACAGCATTTCTTACACAGTTGATAAACGCACTTCCCTCCCTGAAAATTTTCAATGCAATATTTTATACTTGTAGGTATGGAAAGGACGAGAATAAACTGGAAAAAGAAAAATCTACGTTTAAAGGAAGGACCACACTAGGTGACGCTACACTGCAGTGGAGCGACACATCACGACACTTCAATTCTATCTATCTATCTATGGACGCTTCACACCACGTCAGTCTGGCCCCGTGCTAAGTACCTAAAGGACTTGTGTTACAGGTACCAGACAACGAAAATATATTTAATACTTTTATACTAGGTATACATATATTTAAGATTTTTATTATATCATACACATATTTAATACACATCCAGACCCGGGAACATTGAAAACTTTTTGTTCCGTCGGCGGGATTCGAACCCGCGACCCCCGGCTTGAGCTACCAACGCGCTCACCACTGAGCCACAGAGGTCGTCAAACAAAACGACACTTCAATTTTCATAGAACAGACGTTTTTTATCGCGTAGCTCCTCTGACGCGTAATGCGGCTTAGCTCGTACGATATAATATATCCTTTGTGGTGAGAGTGCCGACTCAAGTTTTATCCATCTTCGAGGTGGAGGAGTTCTGGCCCGCCGGTGTAGTTTACCGGAGATTCCGGGGGAGGCTCCCGGGCGAAGCGCGAATCACGTCGCCGAAAGAGACTTTACGTGATAAGGTGTGGTGTGATTGTGTGTGTGAATGTGTAAATAATATATATTAGGATAAAATTGTTCGGCGTGCATCCGTTGTCTGATTGCCATAACGCGAGTTTTTACTTAGCATGACGTGATGTACGCTACCTAGTTTTTATACTATTGTATATTATTGTATGTATAATAAAGAATTTGAATTTAAAAATATGTTATTTAATGCCTATGACGTGTCGCGTTGTGTAGTGTCGTTTCGTCTACAGCGGTCTCACCTTAAGGTCAGGGCAAAGTTATTAAAAAACACTTACAAGTGGATTACAGCAGCTATTATTATGACACAGTTCACCCGTCCTCCCAGCCTGGTGTTCTCCATCTGGTTTGATAGGTCTCCTCATTATTCTTCTCAGCTTTTTCATTTTTTTTCTAGATATGGGATTACCTTCCGAGTCCTCGTGTTCTCTTTTCTTATCACAGCCATCCTATGTCAAGATAAAAAAATTACACAAAACTTTATAATAAAATTACATAAGTATGAAATTCTGTGCATGCAAAATAATTTAGTATACCTTCTGTCTACAAACATCCATCTTCTGAATGTGCTCTTCAGGGGATATTCTGACATAAGGTTGACAAATCCATGGAGGTAGAATTAGGTTATACCCTTGCCTCAATATATCTTCTGTATCTTGAAACTGTAATGTCCCTTCATGATATGGCAAGTACTTGTTCCTTATTCTATGGCAAACCTCTCTAAAATTGTCTATGCATGTAGCAGTAGCCAATATTTCCCTCTCCTCATTATTACTTGGAATAGTGAAACTAGAAAAAAATATTTACTTTCAAACTAAGTAACAGCATATTAAAAGCAACACAAATGCCAAAACTAAACAAAAAATAATATAGACATGGTTTCAAGGAATATATCTTTTTTGTATCAAAATTGTAAAAATTAACAAGTAGATCCAAAATATTAAAATACTGTTACAAGCAAACACAGATAACATAACTGACTTTACTTACACTTTATGGAATATTTTAAACAAGTGGCCTCTTATGTATGACATAGGACAAGGATATTTGTCCACAAGATCCATATATTCTAAGGCAATGTCCCATGAGACAGGATTGACTCCAGCAAAAATGGCTGGATTTGTAAGATTCCCTTCTGCTGACATCACACCATCTACTTTAGTGTAATCTATACACCTGTACACATCCTCCAGGCATTGAATATTTCCATTTGCAAACATTGGAACACTTACTGCTTCCCTGAAAGGCAGAAATATATTATATTCAAAAACATGCAAAAAAAGCCTTGAATCATATATTTTGGAAGGGTATTAGTGTCATTCACATTTTTTAAGAGGTATACCACTGATCAAAATGGGATCTAAGTCCAGGACAGAAGAAAGAGAAAATAATCAAAAACATTAAATGATTTTCATCAAATTATTAGGAAAAGGAAATAAAGAATGGACCTATCCTTGATCCAATTTATTTAATCAGTAGAATACCACTCTCACTAATGTTATTTTATTTCACTAACCTAATGGCTTTGATATGTTTCCAACTAGCAATACCTGTGAGTGGTCCCTTCTGTTCTCTTGTTCTACCGTGCACAGTTAACAATTTACACCCTGCATCTTGCAACATTTTAGCATACTGAATTGACTTATCGATACTTTCAAATATTCTAACTTTACAAGTTATTGGAATTGATACTGCATTAGACATTGTGGTGACTGCAAAAAAATATAAATATGAAGAATAAGGACTGTTTACCCATCAATCCCCAAGCAGCATCCGGATGTCGCATAACATTTGGAAATCTATTGTGTCTGTTATTCCCACAATCAAGGTATTAATAGAAAACTCAGAATTTAGTACAATTGAAAGTTTTATTAAGTACCTATTTGCTTTAGTAGATCCCATTCATCTTGCAAGAATGAACCATATCTTCCTCTTTTAGCAATTTGCTGTGGACACCCAAGGTTAATGTCAATAGCATCACAATGTTTCTCCACTAACTTTGCAGCTGCAGCCATAACTTTAGGATCATTGCCGCAAAACTATAAACATGTATATTCAGTAATTATTATTTTGTAATTATAAGATACTACTTGTATTCCTGTCTGTGCAGTTTTACTTATAGATTATTAAGCCTTTTTTAGTGAAATGTAAATATATCTTTGAAAGATTTTTACCTTACTGTGCAGGAGGATAAACATTACAATAAGGTTATATTTTTCAAAGATATTAAGGATGTTTTGGTGGGCTAGAAGCTTCTAAAAGTAGATTTTCAGAGGAGTTTGAGATTAGATGAGATCAGAGTGACACGGGGTACATCAAACTAGCGTTTTTGATTTATAAGTAATGGTTAGGTTGATATCTGGGGGCACGGCAGTGCCTCAGCCAAGCTTTTTAGCAAAGGCTTATGTTTTCTACTTATTTACAGTTTTATACCTGTACAATTAAGGGGCGGTCTTCTTCACATGTTGTGAAATTCTCTTTTCTGTATTTCGGATCTTTTATAAAAACATTGCTGTGCAGCATTGGAGTATAACATAATGTAGCACCATGTCTTCGACACAAACATCGCCAGGCCAACTCGCTGGCATCCACCATAGGAGCGACGACAAATTTAGGTCGTCCGATAGATTGAAACCAACTGCTGTCCATTTTTAAGAAAAATATTTTTATTCTAACAATATTTTCTACAATAAATTTCGCAAAATATGAACGTGGGCTCCACTATCAATTATCATGCTTGACAATTTTGAAATTAGTGACATTAAGATGACGTTCTTTTACTAGTTCCAGTACTCCCAGTATATAGGCCAGCATTGGGGCAGCAAGACGTTACGTCTCGGTAGCCAATAGAATCTCGTCAAATCGCAATGGCCAGCAGTGTCAGAGATGAGAGGAACGCACACATTTTTGAGAAGTGACAGCCCGTTTGACAGCCAGGCAGACAACTTACAGAAACAACTGATCATGATGTGGTACTTCCGGCTGGTGTGACCATATTATAAAATATTTATCGATTAGTTCGCTAAAAAACAGATCGATTTTATCCACTTTTTACTCATCTTCTCATTAGTCATTGCTATAGCTTTTTTATTTTCAGTAGGCTCTTTCTTGCTATTTGGACAAAAAATTGGAAAAAATATGGACATGTATAGGTATCTGTGCACCTCTGAAAACGCCAAATAAAAAAAATTCAAATGTCAAAATATGACGCTGTCATAAAATATGTCATATTCAGGTCAGGTCAAATTGCAGTTTTAAAATTATTTTACCAGAAAATATTATTGTTTTAAAAAATAACCATAAAATTAGTTATTTATTAAAACTAAAAATCAGAAAATAAAGTATCAACATAATAGGATCATTGAAAAGTGATATTTATTAACCTTCTAACCATTCTCGGATAAAACCGGTACGAGGTACCTACTGTTTATAAGTGTATTTAAAACTTTTAAAGTTACTACTTTAAAGCTTCGTCAAAATAGCTTTAACAACTTCAACGTAACAGAGAACAGTCCACATTTATTTTCAGAAAACAGACTACAGAACGAGATTGTCATAGGAGAAATGGCTGAGAATATACTGGTTAGTGAGTCCTTCCATTTGCTCCTTTTCTATTGCCTACTAATAATTACTGTTTTATTAGGCAATTAAGAACTATTCAATGTTCAGAATTAAAGATTAATCTCACAAAATATATTTATTTCAGACTCAGTTTTACACATGCTTGAACTTACCCTTACAAGAAAAAATTCTAGGACTTTCGAGACTAATAGACCAAAGTGGCCTGCACAAGGATCTGCAAGCCCTGTTCTTACAATTGGTTGACAACATATTTTCTACCAACTTAAATAATGGTTGGAATCTAAGGCATGTTACTTTTGAAAACAACAGATATGATTTTGAGGCTTTATTGAGTTTTTTGGAACCTCAAGGGCCTATGTTTCGTCTGTGCTACAAGCTATTGTCAGATCCTCAAGTCAAGTTTAATCTACCACTGAGCATTCTCCCTGTAAGTAATTTATATATAACTTAAAATTGTATTATTTCGGGCTACGAATAATAAAAACTAAGGAAAAGTAACTCCGTCAAAAAACATGCTCCACAATATGTGTCAAAAAAGTGTACCTTAGGTACACATTTCAATACATTTAAAATATCTAGGTGACCTTGAGCGGTACTAGGCTGATGTTACATGACAGATCAAAAGGAACCAAATGTAAAACGGCAATAGTATGGGAGTTACGATTCCTTAGTTTTTATTATTTGTAGATTTCGGGCTACATTTTGGGCAGGTATATTTACTGTTTTTCTCTTCAATAAAATATTGTCCATGTTGCAGATTGACTTACAGATGACTTTAGAGAGAGGAAGATGTCCACAGTTTTATGCGGATATGCTAGCTATGGACTCTCAATCATTGAATGTGGTTGCATTAGCATTGAGTATCCTTTTTATAATAGTATATATTTTCATAATGATGTTAGGATGACAAAGATTGAATGCTGGTGTAACTGACGTGCATTTGTGTACTGTAAATGCACATTTAACCCATCAAGCGGCAAGCCCCATAAGAATATAACAATAGATTTCCAAGAATCCACAATCGAAGGATTAAATAGTTTATTTCCTTAACTTTCTTACAGATCCATTTGATTATTACATTTTTAATTTTGCATTGTATCTAATCAATAATAACCAAAATAAAGCATCATGGGAAAATTGGAACAGTGTATACTTTGCTTTAGCTTGTGATTATCTGATGCATTTCCTGCCTGCAGACCCCAATGTGCCAGTTCTGCCACACATTCCCTATTACACTGGGAAAGTGCCAGTTGTACCTCCACTACAAAATGCTAGCAGGTACTTTTTTTTTGTACAGCCGAGCCTGTAGTCGAGACAAGATTAATATTTCATGTGTACTTTTTTCCAGACCCCTGTATTCTCCATCATTGCTTATATTACCCGATTTATCTGGTATAAATAATCAACATGCATCGCCTCAAAGCCAGTCAAGAAATGAAATTTGGAGGTCTGAGTCGGTATTGCAGATTTTCATTGATATATGGATGAGCATAGAACAGTTCAACAACAGAAATATTGATGTAAGTTTAAATTTGAGTTATTGTATGAGATCATTTTGTAACAGATGTATCTAAACAACTTATGTTTTAATGTATTTTTTTTTCAGATGTATCAAAGAAGTATGCCTGTTATGAACTCCAGTCCTGAGAGAGTAAGAATTGTAAGAGTACTCGTGAAACACATTCACTCCTACTCTGCTAAATACCACTCTGATCCTGCAGTACGGTCCTTGTCATTGAGAAAGTATGCTCGGCAGATTATGTGTTCTCGAGCTTACCACTACACAAAGCAATTGGTCCTAACATGGCCACTGGATGCATCATTCAGACTGGTTATGGAATTGTGGCTTAGTCTCATTCAACCTTGGCGTTACACAGACAACTCAATAACACAAGATAGGTAAGTTATGCAACAGCTACAAAAGAACTATTTTTATATTGGCATTTTTAAAGATGTTTATTAATAGGAACAGCCTTTTTTGGCCTAGTTGTGTCAAGTAAATTTTAGTTGTGATCCCCAACCAAATTGACAGACCTACGTAGGTCTATCAGCTGCTTCCAAATAATTTTCTCTGAGAGTACACATTTCTTTCATTCTAAAATATCTATACTAGATATTTTAAAATGTTAGTTTCTACGTTCTTTCTTTGACGTTCAAAAAGTGTATTCATGATACCTATTTTGAATAAAAAGATATTTTGTTTATTTATTTATTTTATTATTATGTTTAAGGTATCCCACCGCACAAGCATATCAAGAAGATGCCAATACAGGAACACTTGACTCCAGTTTTGCTCAGTTTATTGCGGAAAATTTCCCAACCTACACATGCATCTTACAGCTGATATTACCAAGATTTTTAAGATTAGATCTGTCTGCTTATAAAAACGCTGTTATGTTATTTAGGCTGGGAAAGGTAAAACATATTTGCTGATTATAGTTTTCTTACTATTTTTTTTCTATTAGTTTAAATTTTAAATTTGTTCTTAGGTATTTTCGCAGCCACACCTAACGCCTATATTGCAGAACTTAGAGAAAGCTATAACAGATAATGTGGCTGGATTCCAAAGTCCAGATAACAGTGCTAGTAATTTAAGTATGGAACAAAGGTAATAATTTAATTATATGTAGAAAAAGCTCACATATATGAACTTCGACAAAACATGTTCTTCAACAATGCTTGTAATTCCTGTTTAACATTTTGGCTAACTTTTCAGTTACACCTACAATGGGATAACATTACACAAATGGGTCGCGATAGCAAAACAGGCTATATCAGAACTAAACATGTCTACAACTTTTGAATACCAGCCATTATGGAGTGAAAATAACAAGCAATTTACGTTAGAGTTCGTTAAACGAATAATGTCGGCTAGACAAGCTGCTCAGAAACATTTCGAAGAATACAATATGAAGTTAAGTGAAGGAAGGAATGGTAAGTGATTTCAAAGATACAAAATCAAATTAGGCACATAATTATTTTTCTACTAAAAAAAGTTATTTCTTATGTTGTTTTATTATTTGACGACCTCTGTGGCTCAGTGGTGAGCGCGTTGGTAGCTCAAGCCGGGGGTCGCGGGTTCGAATCCCGCCGACGGAACAAAAAGTTTTCAATGTCAAAGGGTCTGGAAGTGTATTAAATATGTGTATGATATAATAAAAATCTTAAATATATGTATAGTATAAAAGTATTAAATATATTTCCGTTGTCTGGTACCTGTAACACAAGTCCTTTAGGTACTTAGCACGGGGCCAGACTGACGTGGTGTGAAGCGTCCATAGATATTATATTATAATAAAGTTTGTTTTACGAACAAATTTCTGGATACAAAAATTACAGTTGAATAATATTCCACAGGTATGTGGAATAGCATAAAAAATTGGCTAATGATAGGCAACAGCCTGGAGGAAGAATCCACGCTAGAAGAACTGAAGAAAGTGCCATTATATTTGAATAATTGTGTTAACTTTTACACATTTATATTTGGGGTAATTAAATTTTATGCATTTTATTTCAAATATATGTTGCAGCCGTCTTCAACTAGTCAGCCAATTCGACGCCTAAACCGTTTACGACCATTGGCAGACAAAATATTGCACCACAATTTTTTTAACTGATTTCAAGACTCATTTGAGCACATTGACGAAACATTGAAACTACGCAGTACTACATTTTTAACCGATTTCCAAAATGGAGGAGGTTATAATATGTTCGGCTGTGGATATTATTTTTTTATAAGTGTATATTTCGGCAAATAATAAATTTATAGTTAAATTTTTAAGACTATACAGTTTGCATTGATATTTTTCAGTTAAATGACAACTCGCTCCTGCCTATTGAGACTGATTTAGTTGATTCTTCATTGGAACATTCCTCATTTGCTAATTCCAATAACTTCACACTTAATATTACACAAAAGGTAAGCTACTGTTATAGTTTTAGGCCTACTTGCGCCAGAAGTTAATCATTGGCTAACAGTCATAACTCATAATATTGTGACTTTTATTTATTTATGACATAAACTAAACTCCGATTTTTAATTCAAGATCAAAAAAGCTACTACAGTACGTCACTGTCAAAGGTGTCAAAGTGACATAAATGTCATTGTCAAGTGAATATTTCAGGTTTCGCCAACCTTTTTGCAATATGTTACTTTATTTATTATCGGCATTACTGGTCAACGTAATGATTAAACAAGGTTTTTGTCAAATAATCCTTATTGATACAAGCTTTTATATTAACATTAATGGTTTTTACTAGAACCCAGATGACACTCTTACATCTTAGTCTAAATAGGACGTCTTTTATGTTTGAATAGCATTCGTCCCTCTCGTACTTACATAGTTTACACTTTACAGTATAGGACAAATGCTGCTGTAAAACATAATATAAGACATAATTTTATCATTTTAATACTAAGGATAATATGACAGGATAAACAATATCATGGTGTCATGGCCGAAAAAAATGGCAGCGATAAGATAACGACCATAACCGAGCTACACACAATTTTTCTGCTATTTTGTAAATTAGGTACATGTATATTTAAATTATATTAAGTGTGTTACTTTAGCCTGTAAATTATTGCACCAAATGTTATGAATACCTGTAGTGATACCAGTAAAATACCGGGTATACTACCAAAAATTACGAATGTTTAAGATTTTATTACGGCGTTTTGTATTTATGTAAAATAAAATAACTCAGGTTACTTATTTAAATCATCAAATTAAAATTATTAATAATTAAATTATCTAAGCCTTGTTTTTTAGAAAAAAGGAATATACTGTTGCACAAATATTTTATTGCAGTGGCAATATTGTAGTAGTTTTTTTGATCTTGAATTAAAAATCGGAGTTTAACAAGGATTATTATTGTTAAAAGTTTAGACAAAGATTAACTTATACCCAGACTGGTACAAGTCAAAACAGTTGTTAAATATTATTAATATTTAACAACTGTTTTGACTCGCCCTCGCCCGCCCCGGCTTCGCACGGGTAAAAATATATTAATATAGCCTATGTCACTCACTGAAAAAATGATTAAAATCGATTCAGTAGTTTTTAATAATTATATTCATTACTACTTATGGGCCACGCATTTGCGGCGGTACCGACCAATGCGGGCCGCATTGGTCGGTACCGCCGCAAAAGCTACTTCCCGCAATTTTTAAATCTGTAATATCTTCGAAATTATTCATCTAAATCATATGCTGTAAAGGGCCATATAGATCTATATTAAATTAATAATGCATTTAAAGTATTTAATTGAAAAAGATTATTGCCGTATTGGTTAAAATCGAAAAATAGCTATTATTTGAAGTTAAAAGTAAATGACAAAAAAAATTTATTGTGAGATATCCAAGAGATAGATATGTCGCAGGCAGATTGTATATTTAGCCGTATTACATTACGGCTAGCCGTTTTAAAAAACGGCGCCGTTTTGTAATGCGGCGTGTCGACGTTTAGCCGGATTGTAATTGCGATACGTTCTTCAATAAGGCGGCCCACGTTTAGCCGCATCGTACGTGTCACCAATCGTGGTCACCCTATAACGTAAGTTATAGGGTGACCACGATTGCAAAATAAAACAATGCTGCAATGAGTGGCCTTCATTAAATTTTGGTAAGCACTCAGAGAATAAGCAAAAAATTCTGGATTTATTTTTTTGTTTTGTTTTATGACGGTCACCGGCTGCTGCCGCAGCACGCTCGCTCGGCTCCCTCTGTGTTGTGGTCTAAGTTCTAACCTAACCTAACCTACTTTTGGACTTTCTGGATTGTGTTTGTTTTTGTTTTGGCGGGGGGCTGTGCCCCCCGAGCCCCCCTTTAAATGGCTGACCATTGTCATGATTATTTACAGAATACGTGATTTTAATTATTGCTAACAAAATCTTTGTATGCTGACAAAATGATTTATTAGCTGTTATTTCTTGCAAACCAAATTTTTAAATGGCATACGCAATTAATTACTTCTCATATAATAATCTGTGACACGGGCAGCGCCACGAGTGTTAAGAAACGAATTACGAAACTAAAACTGTCAAAAAGGCGACTAGTCTCTAGCCAATGACATGAGAAACACTTCTTATGTCATTGTCTGTAGCCTTATTACATTACGGCTAGCCGTATTGAATAACGTATAGCGCCGAATGCATTTCGGCGGATTTTTATTCAGCCGCATTCAATCCGGCTAAACGTCGACACGCCGCATTCCAAAACGGCGCCGTTTTTTAAAACGGCTAGCCGTAATGTAATACGGCTAAATATACAATCCGCCTGCGACAGATATACATCATCGCGGAGATTTCTGTAGACCATTTCATAGTGTATAATACTTAATACATTATTTTGATAAATCTCGTAGGGTTCAGCCTGCGTTTGCTAAAATGTAATTATTTACGACATCACATTAGAAACCCCAAAAATATCAGTATTTCTCAACTATTTAATGAACGTTATTTTACTTAGGAGGATATTAGATTATCATATAGTACCTGGATGACCGAGCTTTGCTCGGTATAGCAAACACTCATTGACTTCGTGTTACTTAATAACGCCATCTGCTGGTCGTTAAAACAATTAGTTACTAACAAAATAGTATCATTATTCGCCAATAGATGTCAGGAAGAGTCATATTTTTCAGTTTATATAAGAATTGCTCGTTTAAAGATATTAAGATATTGGATCCGAGATCATTCATTGAGTCAATAATATTGGATAATGTAATATAGACTTATGATTCATGTCTTCCTTGATCATAGATTTTTGACATTTGCTGAGAGATTGGATCCAATACGGTCATAGAAATAGGTGTTGCCAGTTATTTAATATAAAAAGAGTTTTTAATTTCTTGTTCGTTAATATGTTTCAAATAATGTAATGTAATTATTTTTCTAATGATATACTTGGATAATCTTGCTGAAATAACAAAAAACAAGCCATATTAAAAATGACGGTGTCTTTTGACACATCGAATTCTCTGAGATCTAGTAACCCTGACGTCAATACCTGTCAGCGTTAGCGCTCTCCATTGGCTATTGAAACCACATATCACGTAAAATAGGATCAATGAAATATGATAATGTAATAAGCAGATATGATCAAATGATCATATATATTGGATCATGATATGATCCAATATAAATGATAATGTTATACCCCCCTATCTATTATAAAAAACCGCAACAAAATCCGTTGCGTAGTTTTAAAGATTTAAGGGAACAAAAGGACATGAGGGGAAAATAGCGACTTTGTTTTATACTATGTAGTGAAGTATTTTCTGTATTAAATTTATTTTAATCCATCGTTTCTTTTGTAGTTGCGGAATAAACAAGGTGATGTGCACTATATGGGTGATCCAGACTTAATGCCGATAATGACCTACGAGAATACCATTCTAGTACGAATCATGCACCAAATATCAACAAGGCTGAATGAATTGGTAAGCTGCATACTTAATACTGTTAATGCGTAAGTCTGTCTGCACTATATGAAATAGTTTTTATGTCCGCAAAGAACAGAAACGATTCCCAGCTATAAACATTAAAGTAGCAACATCATTGTCTAGTTATTATCTAGTATCCAATATCCAACATAACCCAAAGTTTAAATACAAGTCTATCGTCGTCGCCGTATTATATAATATGTAACTATATTTATTATTTATAGTTTGTGCGTTTTATGATGATATTCGTGACACATTATAATTGACAATAGTAGGGAAGTTACCTAACAAAAATTAATCGATAGTTTAAAAATATCGAATCACTTCGTAAATGAATTGCAATCGAAATTATCTATTTCGTACTGACATTTCAGAGGTACCGGCGATTTAAGATAGCTGCCCTTTTTTATCGATTTGATTTCGATTCAACAGAGTCAATCTCTATTGACATAAGTTCCGTTTCATGCATATGACCTTTTTCAAATGTTTTCGTAACAATAATTCTATACTCCGATTTCACAGTTAATATTTATAATTTTTATTAATAAGTTAGCATTTAGCATCTTTTCATTTTTATTCATTTACAATTATAGGAAACATTTGTTTTTGTAGATGGAATATAATTTATTACATTTTGATTTTTTTTTTGTTTTCTTATAAAAAAAAACCCGTAGCAAGGAACATGAAAACTGTCACCCATATCATCTTAGAACGCACAAACTATAGTAACTTAATTGTATTGTTTTCAGTATGGCGAGGAGTTCTCTAGAATGTACAGCAGAAACGACTTTCTGGGTTATGTCTCGAGAGAGATACTGCAGAAGCCGTGTACAGTTCATACTTACATACGAGATGCGAACAACCAAAAGAGTATTGTACGCCAAGCCTTGCCCGCGCGCTTGTCGCTACGTCGCCTCGCGTCCCACGCCTTAGTAGCGTGGCTGGTTGTTGGTTACTTATTATTTCGCTCATTTTCCTACGGAGGTGTGTTCTTTATATTCACGATTTTTATGCTGTGGACTGTAATTATACTGTCCAAAGCGTCGCTAAGGATTTTAAGAATTATAAAAGAATAATATTATAATAATGGTTTTCTATGTTTCACATTTGTTTTATTTTATTTTTTAAGGGTTTATTGATTTCACTGTTGTTATTTGTATGCTGAACCAATGCTTGGGTAACGCTAAATATTGCAAGAAAAATCGCTCGAACGAACAATCAAAATGAAAAAAGCAAAGTAAATCAACATACTTAACATTTATTATTACAAAAATAGGGCATTAATTTGCCATCAAATCGGAAGCTTCTAACTCGAAATTTATTCGCATAAAAGCATTTTATATAGAAAAAGCTTTGCTTCTTTTGGCGTACGCCTCCAAGTTTAGGAGAAAAAGCTTTAACTATTGTGTATTAAAACTGTTACAAACGTCAAATGTTTAGCCGGTAGTGTATTTTTTAAATCTCAGTAACATAATATAAGCCAAACATTTATGTCTCTAATAAGGCGAGAGTCGAGACCGCACTCAAGCGACAAACATGACGCGACACTTTACGTTCCATAGAACAACCATAGAACTGACGGTTGTAAAACGCCAGAATTACGTGTGTAAAACGTCAGTTCTATGGAACGTGAATCGCGTAGTGCGGTCTTACATTTATTTGTCAAATATTAGTATTAACCTTTTCAAAGTTACATAGCATCATGGTACTTCTTGAGCGTGAGTCTCGGCACGATGTTCATGGCAGCCAACTCCTGGAAGAGCAGCTTGCAGGCGTAGGGCATGTCTATGGTGGCGACTGCGGCGGTGCGGCAGGCGGGACAGCCCGCGCGCGCCGCTAGCCGCCCGCACGACCCGCACACCGCCGCGCTGAATGCGTCCGACGCCAGCATCAGACGCTCCATCATCAGCATGCTGTCAATGATACAAGTGGGGAGTTAAAATATTACGAAACACAATATTTTTATATGATTTAAGACACCTACTCCGCTCTATAACGCATTATAACAATTTTCTGTAACCCCCTCTCCCATGTATGCAAATTGGCGCCCAACGTGGGGCAATATCTTTTATTTTTTAACCGATTCAATGCGGCGCATCTTTTTGAAGACTTTCAGTCGTGAAGGCATACAATTTTCCCGTGACACGTAAGCCGTGTCATACGCCATAGAAGTAGATGACACGGCTACAGTGTCATCCGCCACGTTCAAAAAGCTTTATGGTTTTTTTGGTTTTACGCTTGTATTAACTTAATTTATTTAGTTGAGCCCAAACCCTTGTTGTTGACGAAAGGCTACGTTGTTTTGAGTTGATTTCGAGTAGTTTTACTAAGTGTAAACCTGAAAATGGCAGGTAAGCGATTTGTTTATTCAGATGTTGCAAACCTTTTGTAGGTTTCAAAGTTAGAAAAATGAGTACCCACCTATATTAAATAGATCTGGGTTTCCAAAGTAAATAATACGTTCGTAGATAAATTTAAAGAAGTTAGTTGTTAAGTTTTTTAACTGACTTCCAAAAAAGAGGAGGTGTGTTCAACGATTACTCCGCCGTTTGTGAACCGATTTTCAAAATTTTTCTTTTGTTGTATGGGGTATTTGCTCCGATTGATCCGGTTCCGAGTTGGTACCATGTTCACAAAAGTGGTGATCTGATGATGGGAACCATGAGGAATCCAGGGGACTTCTTGAAAATCAAATGGGAACATATGGTTATTTTGGTTTTATGGGATGTGTTTTGATCATATTATGCTACCAAAAAGTAAAATTTTGCACCATGGTATACCACGGTCCCGAAGGTGCTGAACAGAACTCCTGATTCCTTATAGGTACGTGTTTGGGAGTTTCGCTGTTGTTTAAAATACCAAAATCATAAGCTACTATGCTGATTAAATTAATCATCATCATCAACACTACACCATGCATCATCAAATTATGACCCTGTTATTAGTACTTTTCATAGTCTTATAGATCGAGACTGATGTTTTTGATCATTATTCTGTAGTTCGTCTAATGATTTTAATAATATTTTGTTATTTAAAAGCATAATACTATTATTCGAATTTGATGTTATGGCTACCAAGGTGTGTTGGTAACAATTATGTTAATAAAAAACGCCAAAACTGTGTAGAAAACCCTAAGAATAACTAAAAAGAGTAAAATTATTATTTTTAAACAAAAAAATTAAAACCGACTTCCAAGGTAAAAACAATAGTAATTTTCTAAACTGAACAAAAAAGTTAATTAATAATTCTTATTCTGTACTCAGTATTTCTGTTCTCAATCTTCATAATTTTGAAGTCAGTACCAGTCCTATAAGTTGCAGTTACATTATTCTGTCATAGACCTGGCGATTGGTTAGCTGGCGGCTAGTTAGCCGGCGGACGTCCGAATTTTTGTGATCAGAAATTTCGGATAGTGTACGGTGGGCTAAAAAAGGAGACAGCACCTACTTTTTTCAATTCACAGAATATTCAGAGAGGAAGCCTATGAGCTTGTTTTACGTAGAAAATTTAGACGGTTTTGTTCGGAGTAGAACTTTCTAAAGTGTAATTTGAGGCAGATACAATCGCTTTTTAAATGACACGGCTCACGTGTCATACGCCACACGTTAAAAACCCATAAGACGCGGCTGCCGTATAATCCGCAATGACTGCACCTTTTAAAAAAGGTTGACGGCCCCTACTTTTTTTCAAATCACAGAATATTCAGAGGCGAAGCCTATAGGCTTGTTCTACGTGGAAAATTAAGATGATTTTGTTCAGAGTAGAACCTTCTAAAGTGTAATTCGAGGGAGGTACAATCGTTTTTCAAATGACACGGCTCCCGTGTCATACGCCACACGTTAAAAACGCGTATGACACGGCTCCCGTGTCATCCGCACTGAATCGGTTAAACAAGCCATTCTAAGACCATCCTTCTAAAAAACGTCCGTAGATTTTTTACGAGCCTCCCTTTTTTTCACGGTGGGAAATGCATTACGCATTCCCGGCAACCCGGGGGAAAGGCCGCCGGGATATGTGGGGCTCCCCAGGTGCTTCGGTAAAGAGGAACACCCGGGTTTACTCACTAAAACCCACCGGTGCCTCCTTCCTCCGCTACGCTGCTGGGCCACCGGACCCGCCTACGGGGTTGATATCTGCGGCAGCCCAGTTAGCGGTGTCTGCTTGTACAGACTCCTCCGCTGCGAGCTAATAGCTGCTTAAACCTCCGGGGAGCAGCCCGAGGCACCGGGCGCTCTTCTACCGGGCAGGGCTCGTGCAATGCACAGCGGATTCCCCAATCCTCCGCCCAAGCTCCGTTTACGGCGGGAGCTGGCGTTCGTGTATAGCGCGCCTGCGCCGAACGGGATCTGCAGCCACGTCCGCTTCTCTTTCCCGTTCGGCAGCCTCTTTCTGCGAGATGACAGCCTCGCAGAAGTAGGAGGTAACTCCTTAACTACTCTCGAATCTCGAATAGGCCAATGCCGAATTAAAGATATTGGGATAAGCAGATGGCAGGCCTATGTAAATTGGTCGCGTTTTGTCAAACCCAGGTGACAAATCGCGAATTACTTTCTTATGTCATTGCGAATTACATTGAATTGACATAAGCCGACCAAATGACGTAGGTCCGTCAACTGCCTAGGAATCAATATCCTCGATGGTACATAAAACCCTTACCTCGCTCCGTATCCAATAAGACAGTCCCGCTCCATCTCGCCAAGTCGCAGGCCGCCGTCGCGCGAGCGTCCCTCAGTGGGCTGTCGCGTTAACACCGCCCGCGGCCCGCGCGCGCGAGCGTGCATCTTGTCCTGCACCATGTGCTTTAGCTTTTGATAGTATACCTGGAGATAACTATGTGTTAAGCCATTGAATAATTTTAACTGGACCTATATATATATATATATATATATATATATACTAGCGACCCGCCCCGGCGTCGCACGGGTGTAAAATATATAAACACTGAAAAAATTATTAAAATCGATAGCCTATGATCCTTCACGTGGTCTACTTCTTATCTGTGCCAAATAACATAATTGCTCCAGTAGTTCGTGAGATAAGCCCTTTCAAATAATTTCCCCGTTTTTTCCACATTCTCCTATTAGTCTTAGCGTGATAAAATATAGCCTTCCTCAATAAATAGGCTACCTATCTAACACTGAAATAATTTTTTAAATCGGACCTAGTAGTTCCTGAGATTAGCGCGTTCAAATTAGCCCTTTCAAATAATTTTCCCGGTTTTTTCCACATTTTCCACCATTTCTTCGCTCCTATTAGTCTTAGCGTGATAAAATATTTGCAGTATTTTGTATTCTTCTTGCATTACGGCTTTGTCGGGAAAGATTCGATCGTCTTGGTCGCGGCATTATTAATTAAACTTCACTTCACTTCAATCCACTTGTTAATTATTTATTTAATAGAAATAGTTTTAATATTGATTTCTTACAAATATCAAATTGTCATCCATACGTCATTACATAGCTGTCATTTTACGTCAATTACATAGCTGTCATTTTCGTTTTGTTATTCCAAGTCTGATTCTTTTTTGTTATACCACGTTTTATAGTGACTGACGTTTCATGTCAAGTCACACAGGAACGCTGTCGAACGGGATAAAAAGTATCCTATGTCCGTCTCCTGGCTCTAAGCTACCTCCCTACCAATTTTCAGCCAAATCTGTTCTGCCGTTCTTGAGTTATAAGTGGTGTAACTAACACGACTTTCTTTTATATATATATATATATATATATATATATATATATATATATATATATATATATATATATATATATATATATATATATATATATATATATATATATATATATATATATATATATATATATATATATAACTTATATAGTTTGTGCGTTTTAAGATGATATGGGTGACAGTTTTCATATTCCTTGCAACGGTTTTATTTTACAAGAAAACAAAAAAAATCAAAGTGTAATAAATTATACTCCATCTACAAAAACAAATGTTTGCTATAATTGTAAATGAATAAAAATGAAAAGTTGCTAAATGCTAACTTATTAATATTAAATTATAAATATTAACTGTGAAATAGGAGTATAAAATTATTGTTACGAAAACATTTGAAAAATGTCAGATGCATGAAACGGAACTTATGTCAATAGAGATTGACTCTGTTGAAATCAATAAAAAAGGGCGACCATCTTAAATCGCCGGCACCACTGAAATGTCGGTACGAAATCGATAATTTCGATTGCAATTCCTTTACGAAGTGATTCGATATTTTTAAATTATCGATAAATAATAATGTGTCACGCTCACTCATGCATATCATCATAAAACGCACAAACTATAATTACTTCTTATTACATTTAAAAACAAATGATATGTATGATAGTTTAACCGATTCAATGCGGCGCACCTTTTCGAAGACTTTCAGTCGTGGCGGCATACAATTTTCCCGTTCATCCGCCACGTTCAAAAAGCTTTATGGTTTTTTTTTGGTTTTTACGCTTGTATTAACTTGATTTATTTAGTTGAGCCCAAACCATTGTTGCTGACGAAAGGCTACGTTGTTTTGAGTTGATTTCGAGTAGTTTTACTAAGTGTAAACCTGAAAATGGCAGGTAAGCGATTTTGTTATTCAGATGTTGCAAACCTTTTGTAGGTTTCAAAGTTAGAAAAATGAGTACCTACCTATATTAAATAGATCTGTTTCCAAAGTAAATAATACGTTCGTAGATAAATTTAAAGAAGTTCAACTAGCCAATACCATACACAAAAACTAAGTTTTCTCGATATATATCGATTTTCAATAAATTTCATATGCACGATAATTGGGTTCCAGTAATAAAGCTTATAGTTACACGACCACTTTTAACCGCAGGAAAACATTTTATTCCTATGGATAAGGAAGTTTGCGGAAAACAACAACTTAGATTAAAACAAAAATCGTTAGTAGATTAGTAATACTTTGATGTCAACGCAAGTATTTTTCTACATTATTATTAAAAAAAAATGCGAGAACTTGAAAGTCTAAAATAATATAGAATAATATGGACTCCCAATATTACTTCTTTATTTTCTTAAAAGTTTACTACTAAAAAGCCGGCCGCACATTATCCGAATTTATGATCAGAAAAATTCGGACGCTCATACATTTTGACACGTCAGAATTCTGATAGTATGCGGGGTCCACAACAAAATGTATGAACAGAGTACGTTCCGGCGGGCATCCGGTTTTTGTGATTAGAAATTTCGGATAATGTACGGTGGGCTAAAAAAGGAGACAGCACTTACTTTTTTCAATTCACAGAATATTCAGAGAGGAAGCCTATAAGCTTGTTTTACGTAAAAAATTTAGACGGTTTTGTTCGGAGTAGAACCTTCTAAAGTGTAATTTGAGGAAGATACAATCGCTTTTTAAATGACACGGCTCACGTGTCATACGCCACACGTTAAAAACCCATAAGACGCGGCTGCCGTATAATCCGCAATGAATGCACCTTTAAAAAAAAGGTTGACGGCCCCTACTTTTTTCAATTCACAGAATATTCAGAGGCGAAGCCTATAGGCTTGTTCTACGTGGAAAATTAAGATAATTTTGTTCAGAGTAGAACCTTCTAAAGTGTAATTTGAGGAAGATACAATAGTTTTTCAAATGACACGTGTCCCGTGTCATACGCCACACGTAAAAACGCGTATGACACGGATCCCGTGTCATCCGCACTGAATCGGTTAAGCTTAAAAAAGAGTCTTGAAATGTGTAAAAGACCATACCAGTATAGTCCGTGATTATAGCATAATATATCCAGAGTCTATTATCATAACAAACTGTTGTATACAATGCGTTTGGTATTTTTATATTTGTAAAGTAACAAACATTAACGCTTACTTTCATCGTTAGTGAGAATAAGAGGGGATTTTGGGCTAGATACTTACAGGTCCAGAATAGATGTAAGCTTCTAAAGGTTCACCAGTCAGTCCAGAGTAGAAGAAATCTTTCCCTTGGTAGTTGTAACCGTGTTTTTCCAGTTCATTGCACACGTCTCGAACTTTTGAACCACCAAATGCCGTACCTACAAAAGTTAACAAATGAAATACAATGAAAAAATTAAAACCTATACTTACAAATAACAATCCAAGATAACAAGAACACTTGACAAAACTTGAGTTTTGGTTGACAAAATAACGAAGATCGAATCTGCACGTAAACCATTTTCTAACCGACTTTAAAGAATACATTTAATAATGTGAATTTATGACTATTTTCTTACCATAATGAAATTTCCCCTCCATCAGTCCAGCTTTACCCGCGAGTAGTTCTATAGTCTTTCCTACCGTCATTCTGGACGGGAAGCCGTGAGGGTTCATGATCATATCGGGGCAGATACCTCGGTCGTTGAACGGCATATCCTCCTGTTGAACGATCAAACCCGTAACTCCTTTCTGACCGTGACGAGAGCTGAACTTGTCACCTATCTCCGGCACCCGAGTCTGACGCAGCAGTATTTTGATGAGGAAGGCGTCCTCGGAATTTGAAGATACCATGACCTTTTCTATGTACGATTCGACTGGACCTTTGTACGTAATAGGGACGTCTTTATAGTCTATCTGCTGCGGCTGCCCCTGGTTTATTGGGTTCAAGTTGGCTGGAGGCATCTGTTTGTTGATCAACACCTGCCTGTTCTCCACCATCTCACCGGGCGCAGCGATGCCGTCTGTGTCTAAAATCTCGTGGGCCTTAATGACTTTACCGGTCGTACCGTCCCTGGAGGGACCCAATATTCTGTCCGACGTTTGGTTGCTGTACCTCTTCATGGTTGTTTTAGCGCTTTTGTATACGAGGCAGCGCCCATAGCCTCTGTCTATGGAAGCCCTGTTCAATATAAGTGCGTCTTCTATGTCGTATCCACTGTAACTCATTACAGCGACGGTGGCGTTTTGGCCGGCCGGCAGCTTGTCGAAATTCGTCAGCTCTATGGTCCTAGTCTTAACCATAGGACATTGTGGGTAAACCAAATTATACATTAAGGTGTCTATTCTATTCTTCTGATTGTACCCGATCGTTCCTAAAACAAATAAAATTCATAAATAATACACAAATAAAAACTATGAAATTTAAGAATCAAGTAGTTGAAAAAGTAACTTACCCATTGCCTGCTTTCCCATGGCACATTGGTAGGTATTTCTTGGACTTTGATTATGATGTGGGTAGGGTACCAGACCGGCGCAAACTCCTAATATAGTGAACGGTTCAATTTCCAAATGTGTGGTCACATATGGATCGATTTCTGCTTCAACCGTGGCTATGTGGCTATCGTTTTCTTCATTTACATCTAGGTACTCAATGAGTCCATCTGTTAGAAAATCTTGGAACTTTCTTATCCCCCTATTGAGCTCTGTTATATGCTGTTGTAGAACAAGTGGGTAGCCTTTTTCTACTATAATATAAGGTCGACAGAGTCTGCCGCCGTCGCTACAGATATACACAGTTCGTTGGTTGTGGTTTGGGTAAATGGAAACAAACGCTGATATAAGGCCCCGCCGCCTAAACATTCGGAATATTTTTATTAGCTTCTTATAGTGCCTTGTAACTCCTAAAATATTGCCTGTAGGACACAATATACTAGTTAAGTTCAAAGCATAAAAAATATATGTATAAAATTAGTGAAAAATTTTACTTACCATTAAGAAACACCATGTAAACAGCTGGATGGTTTATTTCTTCCCCGCCTAACAGTCTTACATCTTCTACCCCAGCGTTGCAGGCTAGTCTAGCTATAGGTTCCTCCGAGCACTCTGTAGTTATGTGAGTCATGAGGGCCAAGTTTTTGACAAGACCACAGGCTTCTCCTTCTGGAGTATCAGAGGGACACAGCATCCCCCACTGAGAGGGTTGCAAGGATCGAGGTCCCGACACTTTTCTTGTCTTCTCAAACTGGGAATTAACTCTGGTCATCATACCCAATGCTGATATGTAGCTCAGTCTACTCAGAACTTGTGTGACTCCATGTCTTTCCATTTTAAATCTTTTGATTGTCCAATTACCCTGTAAGCATAATAGAAACTTAATTAGCATAATTTTATTACAAGATACTCAACAAAACTAATATACTTAATAGATATTAATAAATACAACAATGTAATATAATAGATAAATATAATATATAGATGTTCCGCGCGGCTTCGCCCACGTAATTTAGAAATTTCACGGAAACCGTACATTTTTCCGCAATAAATAGCCTATGTCCCTTCACGTGGTCTATTCTTCATGTGTGCCAAATAACATATAAAAATTGATCCAGTAGTTCTGAAGATAATAAGCAATTTCATATAATTTTCCCTGTTTTTTTTCCACATTTTCTTCTGTTTCTTCGCTCCAATTGATCTTAGCTTAATCTTAATATATATATTTCTTGTGTGCGTGTGTATGTGACTGAACTCCTCCTAAACGACTGGACCAATTTTGATGAAATTTTTTGTGTGTGTTCGTGGAGATTCGAGAATGGTTTAGATTTACAGTTTGGTCTACTGGAAAATGTTTTTTCAATTAATTTCTTATTTATAAGGAGTTGTTGATTTTGGAATGTTTTACATTAGATCCGGCGGACGGCGCTATCATCGCATTCAATATTATTCTATTTCAATTTTAGTTTGTCCTGACAGATGGTGCTACGATTAATTTGAAAAAAATTTTGTTATTCAATTCATGTGCTGATTAAAATATTAAATAAATAACACATAGGCTACAATTTTAACCGACTTTCAAAATGGGGGAGGTGTTATGTTCGTTTTCTTATATTCAACGATTACTCCGCCGTTTGTTAACCGATTTTCAAAATTTTTCTTTTGGTATATAGGGTATCATCCCAATTTGGTATTATATTCAGAAAAGTGGTGATCTGATGAAGGATCCATAAGTAATCGAGGGAACTCCTCAAAACTTATAGGGAAACATATGGTGACTTCGGTTTCGTGAGAAGTATTCTAAGCATATGCTACCAACAAGTAAGATTTTGCACCGAGATATACCTGGTATACCGTGGTTCGGAAGGTGCTGAGAGAATTCCTGATTCTTTATAGATACAAGTTTGGGAGTTTCGGCGTTGTTTTAAGAACAGAAAGCATATGCTACTATGCAAATTACATTCTTCATCATCATCATCATCATCATCACTACCATATTATACCATTTCATAGTCTTTTAGATCGAGACTCGAGTTTGTCAAGCGATAATTTAAAAAAATCTATATCTACCTAATATTATAAACCTGAAGAGTATGTTTGCTTGAACGCGTCAATCTCAGAAACTACAGGTCCGATTTAAAAACTTATCTCAGTGTTAGATAGATCATTTATCGAGTAAGACTCATCATTTATCGAGAAGGTTATATTATATTATAACTCTAAGACTAATACGACAGAAGAAACTCAGGAAAATGTGGGAAAAACGGGGGAAATATTTTTTATGGGAAAATGTACCTACGGATTCTGTAAAATTTCTAATTTACGCGGGCGAAGCCGCGCGGGACATCTAGTATCATATAGACTTCCTCGATAAATGGTCTATCTAACACTGAAAGAATTTTTCAAATTGGACCTATAGTTCCTGAGATTACCGCATTCAAACAAACAAACTCTTCAGCTTTATAATATTAGTATAGATCATATAAAAATAACAACTTATCAAATACCCAGTAACAAAAAAAAACTTACACTTGATATTGCTGTAAATAATCCATTAGCAATTAAGTCTGGTCTCATATGCTTGACCACATCAAAAGGTGCAGCTTTAACTTTAGGTATTATCTTGTCAGCTATAGACTTCAACTCCCAATTGAATCTCTTGAACAAGTCTTCAAACATCAAAGCCAGTAGGGACCCAGCCAACTCCAGCCTTTTGTTGCCGTAGTAGTCAGGATCGTCAATAGCAGACTTATTTGTTTCTGCCTCTATAACGCGCCGTACCATTATAGCCAAATAAATAGCTTTTACGTAAAAATTATAGTTTTCTACAGCTACATGAGCGAGAATGGTAGTGGCTAGTAGGTCTCTAGCTTCATCTATTGGAGTTCTGGATTTTGCATTGGCTGACTGAAATCTAAATCAAAAATAATAATTGAATAAAGTTTGAAAAGTATGCACATTATGAATAGAATAAAAAAAAATGAAGCCCCTACCTTTTTACTTTAAGTTTACTACCAATGTAGGCCAATGCTTGGTTTTGAGTAAATATCTTTAAGTTATGGCAATCCATTAAGCAAGGTCCCATCTTTTTTGCAATGTTGTCATCAGTTCCAACAAGTTGCATTATTTCTTGGTCACTACAAATACCCATTGCTTTAAAGGCAACTGCAATTGGTATGTCCTGAAACACAAATATTAATAAGACATTAATTTCACAAAAGACATGAGTGGATGAAGTATATGTAGTCTGTCAAGAAAGTGAAGAAATTAAAAAGTGGCAACTTCGTAGTGTCATCCCTTTTAAATCAATCTAAGAAAAAGGGATGACACTATGTTGTTGCCACTTTTTACTTTCTTCACTTTCTTGACAGACTATAGGTAACTAATATTTTACAAACCTTGTAAATTACCCACTTCGTCATCTACATCGTCATCTATCTACTATAATATCTAGTTATCTATACTAGTCTATACTAAAATTATAAAGCAGAAGAGTTTATTAGTTTGTTTGTTTGGACGCGCTAATCTCAGGAACTACTGGACCAATTTGAAAAATTCTTTCAGTGTTAGATATCCCATTTATTGAGGAAGGCTATAGGCTATATTTTATCACGCTAAGACTAATAGGAGCGAAGAAATAGAGGAAAATGTGGAAAAAATGGGGGAAATTATTTGAAATTGCTTATTATCTTAATAACTACTGGAGCAACTTTTATGTTATTTGGCGCACATGAAGAATAGACCACGTGAAGGGACATAGGCATTCTTTGCGTAAAAATGTACGGTTTCCGTGAAATTCCTAAATTACGCGGGCGAAGCCGCGCGGAATATCTAGTATATAATCTATTATTTCCCGGTCCTAAAGGCTCTGTTTAAAAATTTTTTTACCCACTTCATCCACTCATCAATTTTTTTATGAATCAGTTAGAAACTGTTTGTTGGCAAATACTTACATCAGATAACGCATTATGCCGCAGCACATACTTTGTATTTTTAACAATAACATTAGTTCTAGTTTTCTTCTCATGAGTGGAGCTAGTAACTTGACATTGTATGGCCCCTTTGAACTCGTCTACTATCATACGATTTCTAGACAGTTGTTCTTGAATTAATATTACTTTTTCTTGACCTGAAAAGTTAAAAAAAAAACAGAAATAGACCTTAAAAAACAATCTTTCTTAGGGGGGTATTACATTATCATTTATATTGGATCATTTCTATGATCATATATAGGATCCAATATATATGATCATTTGATCATATCTGCGTATTACATTATCATATTTCATTGATCCTATTTTACGTCATATGTGGTTTCAATAGCCAATGGAGAGCGCTAACGCTGACAGGTATTGACGTCAGGGTTACTAGATCTCAGAGAATTCGATTTGTCAAAAGACATCGTCATTTTTAATATGGCTTGTTTTTTGTTATTTCAGCAAGATTATCCAAGTATATAATTAGAAAAATAATTACATTACATTATTTGAAACATATTGACGAACAAGAAATTAAAAACTCTTTTTTATATTAAATAACTGGCAACACCTATTTCTATGACCATATTGGATCCAATCTCTCAGCAAATGTCAAAAATCTATGATCAAGGAAGAAATGAATCATATGTCTATATTACATTATCCAATATCATTGACTCAATGATCTCGGATCCAATATATATGATAATCTAATATCCCCCTTAGTAAGATTTTTGTAAATTAATAAAAAATGTATACCTCTGATAATAAAATAGCCGCCTGGATCATGTGGACATTCATTTAGTTTTGCAAGTTCAAAATCTGATTTGTTAGTCAGCACACAGTTTGAAGACCTTAACATTAAAGGCATTCTGAAACCAAAAAAAAAAAAAAAAATATATATATATTATATATATATATATATATATATATATATATATATATATATATATATATATATATATATATATATATATATATATATATATATATATATATATATATATATATCTCCGAGATTCCAATTTGAGACAAACAAGAAGCTTTGAGTCCAACAAAATAACACTGAAACCCGACCACGGAAAAGCACAAATTGAAGGCCGAGAATTGTTGCTTTGTGCATCAATTGTGACCTTCGACTACAATAATAATTATCAACATTATTAATGTTTAAAAGAAAAGAAAAGACATACTGGACTTAAAATATTATAAATTATTTTGTGATCAATTTCGCTGATACTTAGCCAAACTTTTTAATACCAAAATGAGGGGCTTGTCCTTACTCCCAATAAAAAATCTCAATAAGACACTATCGGTAAGTCGTAACAACACAAATAGCCGTCGCCCTCGAAGTAGATAACCGATCATCAGTCACCGTGATAAACAAAGAAAACTAAAAAAGTATATTAGATATATATATATATATATATATATATATATATATATATATATATATATATATATATATATATATATATATATATATATCTAATATACTTAAACAATTCTTGTGTTAGTGTTTGTGTGCGAACTCCTCTAAAACAACTCAACCGATTTTATGAAATTTTGTAAGTTTATTTGTTAGGCCTGAGCATAGGTTTTTATTTACTTTTTATATTGATACCTAGAAATAATTTTTATGGCTAAACAATATTTACCAGGTCAGCTAGTTTCAATATATTTTAATGAAGTCTAATATCTAATACAGAATCAATTAATACCTGCCAATTAGCTGCTTATTTTTAATGACCCTCTGGTTTCCTCTTATGTATTCTATATCAACAGTAATAGGAGCGGAATATGTCATATCCCTAAGTCTACATTCATGTGGTGTTGTCGGTTTTGAAACATTAAAACCCTCCTCCAAATCTGGTGTTCCCACATAGGCATTGAGATATTTTATATAAAACAAAGGATCAGAATCACAGAAAACTTTTTCATTTGCCTGCACTATCTTCTTGATTTCCACATTAATAAAATAATTGAATGAGTCTATGTGTTGCTTTACTAATCCTTTTATTTGTAAAAAAGATGGTACTAATTTCCATTTGTCCTAAAAATGAATAATTAATATAAAATACAATAATTATTGATATAATCATAATTAAAATCAAGAAATATCAATGATATTGATAACTATAATATCTGTATCTTTGTAACTATGTCTCACTTCTGAATCAATGTAGTAGCCGAATTGATTGCACTTCTAAATAGCACACTAAGTTCACTTTAGTTATAAATTGAAATAAATTATAGTCCATGCAATCCATGAAGACGGGCCCCACCAATTTTTGGCTGAGCATCTTTCCCTTTGACCGTGACGCTTTTTCTTAATTGGTCTGTTTATTGTAGTGTGAGCGTGCACTCATAGATAATTACTAATTAGTGTGTACCTACCTCACCTCAAACATTGGAGAAAGCTTGCACCTATATACTATTAACGATTAGGAGGAATAGTGGGGCGCATCTGCGTGGATTGCATGGATTATAAAGTGCTAATTAGATATTCTAGCGCCTTAAGGAAGTACTTTTTAAAACCATGTGTTAAAGTATGTGCTTACATCACACAACTTTTGTATTTGTGGATAGAACACAGAATACATTGAATTGCACTACTTACTTCGATTGCCTTTATAGGCTCTCTTAAGCCTTTGGTTGAATCCCATTCTGAATGTTTATTGTTTATCTCTCCCATTTTCTAAATCTATGAAGGTTATATTATAGTCGAAAAACTTTAATACCGGGTAGGCGGGTAGTATTATTTAATTAGTAACAAAATAAAGTTCGTAACAGATTTTATGTAATTTTTGTAGATAAATAGAAACGCCACTTTGTTGTCATATTGATTTTATGTATGGTTTTTTTGCATTTTATGTTAATAAATCCAATATTTTCGGGAAAACGTTGAACTTCTGAATGCAATACTCAATCTTCATGAGTTCTTCTTCTTCTCCTCTCGATATGGTTGACACATGTCATACATGTCAGTTTAACATCTGGTGAAGATATTTTCCTCTTCTTTTTTTTAGATTACTCCGTAATATAAAGCCAAATGCCAATAGATATAATATATTATCTGTATATTTATAGATAACTAGATGACGCCCGCAACTCCGTTACGCCAAAATTCGTTTACGTGCGGGAACCGCCCATTTTTCCGAGATAAAAAGTATCCTATTGTCCTTTTCCGGGACTCAAAGTATCTCCATACCAAATTTTAGCAACATCGCTTCAGTGGTTTGGGCGTGAAGAGGTAACAGACAGACTCACTTTCGCATTTATAATATTAGTATGGATGGCGTTGGTTTTATAAAATCAGTGCCTAATAAAAAATAATATAAAATATTATTTGACAAGCAAAATTAAAAAATAATGACAATCATAGATGGCTGGCTTACGCACGCGTGTAAAATTTTTATTAGAATATTATTAAACTAAAATAAGCTTGATATTGGAAATAAACATGATAACATCTAAAATAATTGTATTAATATAATGGTGTGATATCAGAGAAATTGTTGCTTCAAAATGGTTTTCGAGTCGATACCCAGAACCGTTCGGATAATTTTATTGGGAGAGCCAGGAGTTGGAAAAACTTCTCTTATTTTATCATTAGTTACTGAAGAATTTACAGAACATGTTCCTCCTAAAGCCGAAGAAATTACAATTCCTGCAGATGTTACTCCAGAACAAGTACCGACAAACATTGTTGATGTCTGCCGTAAGTGAAATTGAGTAATGATTTTTGATTTTTTATTTTTAAATAGCTATATATAATTGTATGTTACAGACTTATTTTAGATATTATTGTATTTATATCATTAGTTTATCATAATATTGTGTTTGTTTTGCAAGGGTCCTGCTCCTTCCATTATTGTTTTTATATGTACCTAATCAATAAATATCAACTAGTATTTGCTTATAATATTATCTGATTTGATTGTTTCGATGTCATAGGGAAGTAATATTCTCCCTATAACTGCAGTAGACAAAACATCTGCATTACATAACTGCATCATAACACCACACAATGTTTTTTATTGAGGAGTTTGAAAGATGTACTAACAGTGGATTTTTTTTTACTAAAGGTTACTCTTGTGGTTTAAAGTTATGTACTACTATTTTATTTAATATGCTTTTAATTCTGTGTTAGCCATAATTTAAAAAATATTTATTTTATAGTTGCTGAACAAACTCCAGAACAAGTTGCAGAAGAAATTGAGAAAGCTCATGTTGTTTGTATAGTATTTTCTGTGGACAAACAAGAAACCTTGAATAAGGTTGCATCTTACTGGTTACCTTTCGTAAGAGACAACAGCCCCGAGGATTACAGAAAGCCCGTAATTCTTGTTGGTAACAAGATTGATTTGATTGACTATTCAGTCATTGATGTAAGTTCTTTCATAGTTTTATTTTTTATTTTTATATTGATGTACCATCAGGAAAATTGATTTCCTAATTGGTTACATTACTTTTGATCAATGCTAGAAAGGTTTATCATTTTATTTGATCAAACATCATTTGAAACATAAACATAAAGTTCATTGAACAGATATTGATTCAAGATTGTTATCTACAGCACACAAGTGCACTTGTTTGCTCACAAAATTCAAAATGTGTGATAACTGATAAGATTACTTCAATTACATCATTTTTAATTACAAAATAAATACAATAATTTATATGTGGGAGAGCCATGCTTCGGTACGAAGGGGCCGGCTCGACCGGAGAAATACCACATTCTCACAGAAAACCGGCGTGAAAAAGCGCTTGCGCTGTGTTTCGCCGAGTGAGTGAGTTTACCGGAGGCCCAATCCCCTACCCTATTCCCTTCCCTACCCTTCCCTGTTCCCTTCCCTTCCCTCCCCTATTACCCTATTCCCTCATAAAAGGCCGGCAACGCACTTGCAGCTCTTCTGATGCTGCAAGTGTCCATGGGCGACAGAAGTTGCTTTCCATCAGGTGACCCGTTAGCTCGTTTGCCCCCATATTTCATAAAAAAAAAAACAAAATGTGTAATACAAAAATCGTAATTTAATTTGGATTTACAGTTTTCTTTTTAATTAATTTTTTCAGAACATTTGGGACATAGCAGAGGAATATCCCGAAGTAGACAGGTGTATTGAATGTTCAGCTAAAACACTCACAAATGTATCGGAAATGTTCTATAATGCACAAAAAGCAGTCTTGCATCCCATCCACCCAATTTACTCTATAGAAGAGCAAGAGGTTTGTTACAATATGATAATAATAATAAATTCTTTATTTGCACACTCAAAAGAAAAGACATAAAAGCACATAAAAGAGACAAAAAAAAACAAAAGAAATAACAATAACAAAAAAAAAGAGTGAAAAAAATTACAAAATTGTGCAAAAGGCGGTCTTACTGCTATAAGCAGTTTCTTACAGACAACCGAAAAAAAAATTAAGTATATAATGATATAAAAAATATAAATATATTATTACATTCATTATTAACAACACAATAGAATAAACTAAATAAACTTTACACAGATATAATAAGACAAAAAAAAAGTATATAAATAAAAGAACCTAACCACCAACAGTTTTATATAGAGAGGTCTAAGACTGGGTTGCACCAACTAACTGTAAATTTAACTTTATTTTTAACTTTAACTACAATGCAAAATGTCAAATCTTTGGTTAAAGTTAAAAATTGACGCCATCAAGACGCCATATTTAACCATAACCATTGAGCTCGACAAGGTTTTAAATGCATGTGGCGAAAAAAGGAACTAACGCTGTCATCATACAAAATCCGCCATTTTTGACAGTTCTCCTTTACCAGCAGCGCCCCCGCCCACGCGCATTTATAACCTTGTTGGATCAGCTGTCATCTGTCAATTCCTCCGGGCAAAGTTAAGGATAAAGTTAAATTTACCTTAACTATAACCATAAATTTTACTTTAACCATGCTTCTGGTGCAACCCAGTCTAAGGGGAATATTAGATTATCATATATATTGGATCCGAGATCATTGAGTCAATGATATTGGATAATGTAATATAGGGGGGTATTACATTATCATTTATATATGATCATTTCTATGATCATATATAGGATCCAATATATATGATCATTTGATCATATCTGCGTATTACATTATCATATTTCATTCATCCTATTTTACGTCATATGTGGTTTCAATAGCCAATGGAGAGCGCTAACGCTGACAGGTATTGACGTCAGGGTTACTAGATCTCATAGAATCGTCATTTTTTATATGGCTTGTTTTTTGTTATTTCAGCAAGATTATCCAAGTATATAATTAGAAAAATAATTACATTACATTATTTGAAACGTATTAACAAACAAGAAATTAAAAACTCTTTTTTATATTAAATAACTGGCAACACCTATTTCTATGACCGTATTGGATCCAATCTCTCAGCAAATGTCAAAAATCTATGATCAAGGATACCCCCCTAGGCCCTAAGTAATATTGTTTTACACGTTTTTGAAATATATTTATAGACTAGTTGTTGCCCGCGACTTCGTCCGCGTTAGTATTAGTAGATCACGTCCCAAGTATTATATTTTATTGTACAAAAATATTCAATGTACAGCATTGACTTTCCTACGATTTTATTATATATAGATGTTCCGCGCGGCTTCGCTTGCGTAATTTAGGAACTTCACGCGACCGTACATTTTTCCGCAAAAAGGGGAGGGAAAGGGATATAGGCTATAGCCTATATCCCTTAACGTGGTCTATTCTTCATGTTTGCCAAATAACATAAAAATTGCTCCAGAAGTTCTTAAGAATCTTAAGATAATAAGCAATTGCATATAATTTTCCCCGTTTTTTCCACATTTTCCTCTATTTCTTCGCTCCTATTAGTCGTAGAATAATAAAATATAACCTAAAGCCTTCCTCGATAAATAGGCTATCTAACACTGAAATAATTTTTCAAATCGGACCAGTAGTTCCTGAGATTAGCGCGTTCAAATAATCCCTTTTAAATAAATTCCCCCCATTTTTTCCACTCTTTCCTCTATTTCCTAGCTTTTATTAGTCTTAGCGTGATAAAATATAGCCTATAACCTTCCTCGATCAATGGGCTATTATCTAACACTGAAAGAATTTTTCAAATCGGACCAGTAGTTCCTGAGATTAGCGCGTTCAAATAATCCCTTTCAAATAATTTCCCCCATTTTTTGCACATTTTTCTGTATTTCTTCGCTCCCATTAGTCTTAGCGTGATAAAATATAGCCTATAGCCTTCCTCGATCAATGAGCTATCTAACACTGAAATAATTTTTCAAATCGGACCAGTAGTTCGTGTAGTAGTTTGACGTGGGAGAGCCATGCTTCGGCACAAATGGGCCGGCTCGACCGGAGAAATACCACGTCCTCACAGAAAACCGGCGTGAAACAGCGCTTGCGCTGTGTTTCGCCGAGTGAGTGAGTTTACTGGAGGCCCAATCCCCTACCCTATTCCTTTCCCTACCCTCCCTTATTCCGTTCCCTTTCCATCCCTACCTTCCCCTATTCCTATTACCCTATTCCCTCCTAAAAGGCCGGCAACGCACCTGCAGCTCTTCTGATGCTGCGAGTGTCCATGGGCGACGGAAGTTGCTTTCCATCAGGTGACCCGTTTGCTCGTTTGCCCCCTTATTTCATTAAAAAAAAAAAGTTCCTGAGATTAGCGCGTTCAAATAAGCCCTTTCAAATAATTTCCCCCCGTTTTTTCCACATTTTCCTCTATTTCTTCGTTTCTATTAGTCTTAGCGTGATAAAATATAGCCTATAGCCTTAGATAAATGATTGGTCTCGCGCGCGCGCTCGACTAGATACCGCGCTGCGAAGAATGCGATAAAATAACAACATTGTTTAGGTCAACGAAATATAATGGGTACAATATTGATGAGAAAACAATACAAAAACAATGGTAGGAAGTTTAACGAAAGTTAAGAATGAGTCATAAAAAAGCAAATGTTAAATTTGTTATTTGCTACTGTATTGTGTACTTACATAAAATATAAACTGTATTTAAGATTTTTATTATAATATGATACTCATAATTCATATTTATTAATATACATTCATGATCCAGGAACTTTGAAAACTTTTTGTTCCGTTGGCGGGATTCGAACCAGCTACCCTAGCTAGAGATTTTAATGCGCTCATCCACTCATCCACTATGTATATATAAAAAATAAGATATAATAAATAAATAAATAAAAATCACAATCTCAGAAAAATTTGGGAATTTTTAGTTTATGGTAATTGGCAACACTGAACATCAAGCGGTACTCTGATCCGAATTTTCAGGTTTATATTATTTTTCTGTGTTTATGACGATTTATATAATATTTACTGACTTTCTTGTTTCTTGTAGTGTTATTATTGCATAGTCTCACTACGCAAATTGGCATTTTGCTACGGACGTAACTTAAAATTTCGAAAATTATCGACACATCTACCTCACCCGGAGCTTGCGGCGCGACTGGCGCGGTTACGCCCGATGAGGCGTATTATTTGTTGCCGCATTTTTCAAGTACTCCGACGGCATCTAGTCGTAGCGCGAGCGTGAGACCAATCATTCGTCTAAGCCTATAGCCTTCCTCGATAAATGGGCTAACACTGAAAGAATTTTTCAAATCGGACCAGTAGTTCCTGAGATTAGCGCGTTCAAACAAACAAACAAACAAACTAACTAACAAACTCTGCAGAATTATAATATTAAGTATAGATTCCGATTTTTTAATGAAATCGGGTATGATATTAAATTGATTAGAGTTTTACCCTGTTACAAATTTCTATTTTGCACAAATCAGTAATTTTATGGTAAATAATATTATGAACAAGTTTTGTAAAAATAAAATTTCTTTTCAGCTTACAGAGAGATGCAAGAGAGCACTTACAAGAATATTTAAGATATGTGATTTGGACGGAGATGGACTGTTAGATGATTATGAGGTCACAATATTTCAGAAAAAGTGTTTTGACACTCCTCTGCATTTACAGGTAGTTTAACACCTCCATTGTGGGTATCACAGACACAATAGATTTTCAATTGTTATGCGGCAGCCAGCTGCCACTTGGGGATTGATGGGTTAAATATGATCATAGCCTATGTTGTACCATCGAAGAAGTTGATTCCTATGCAATTGACAGACCAACGTTATTTGGTCAAATATGTCAATTTAATGTTAATTGTGATCTGTCAGCTGGGTTTGATGTAACGCGACCAAACTACTTAGGTCCCCGATTTGCATAGGAATCAAATTCTCTGATAGTACATACAGTACATATTATAGACTTACTTTGAGATAATAATGTTATATATATATATATATATATATATATATATATATATATATATATATATATATATATATATATATATATATATAGTCTATAATTTGATTCCTATGCAAATCGGGGACCTAAGTAGTTTGGTCGCGTTATTGGAATCTCGGAATTGGCTCCAACGATTTTCATGAAATTTAGTATATAGGGGGTTTCGGGGGCGATAAATCGATCTAGCTAGAAATAATTTTCAGAAAATGTCTTTTTATTCGTGTTTTATCGATAATCGATAAACTAAAAAATATGACTCTTCCCGACATCTATTGGCGAATAATAATACTATTTTGTTAGCAACTAATTGTTTCAACGACCAGCAGATGGCGTTATTAAGTAACACGAAGTCAATGAGTGTTTGCTATACCGAGCAAAGCTCGGTCATCCAGTTACTTTTACTTAATATGAATTGTTCTTGTTTGAAGGTTTTGGACGAAGTGAAATCTGTCATTGCACAAAACATTGCCGGTGGCATTGAGAATGATTGTATAACTATGAAGGGATTTATATTTCTGCACTGCCTTTTCATACAAAGAGGAAGAAATGAAACAACTTGGACAGTTCTCAGAAAGTTTGGATATGATGAAAGCTTAGAGCTAACCCACAGCTACCTTTATGCCACGTAAGATGGTTATTTAATTAATTTTTATGAAACAACATTGTAAATGCCTTTTATTTACAACTAGCGACCCGCCCCCGCGTCGCACGGGTATAAAATATATAGCCACTGAAAAAATGATTAAAATCGATAGCCTACGATCCTTCACGTGGTCTACTTCTTATTTGTGCCAAATAATATAAAAATTGCTCCAGTAGTTCGCGAGTTAAGCCCTTTCAAATAATTTTTCCCGTTTTTTTCCACATTCTCCTATTATTCTTAGCGTGATAAAATATAGCCTTTCTCGATAAATGGACTATCTAACACTGAAAGAATTTTACAAATCAGACCAGTAGTTCCTGAGATTAGCGCGTTCAAGTTAGCCCTTTCAAATAATTTTCCCCGTTTTTTCCACATTTTCCTTTATTTCTTCGCTCCTATTAGTCTTAGCGTGATGAAATATAGCCTATAGCCTTTTAAAGATGAATGGGCTATCTAACACTGAAAGAATCATCAAAATCCGTTGCGTAGTTTTAAAGATTAAAGGGAAAGGGAAGGGATTTGAGGGAAAAAAGAAGCAACTTCGTTTTATAATAATATGTATAGATTGAACCTAAAAGGCCAACCAGGGCCCGATCTAAGGGGGGGCGAGCCGGACATTTGCCCAGAGCGGCAAAAATGAGGGGCGGCAAAATTGACTTACTCCTAACTTCCAACCTAGCCATCCACCACTTAAGTTTGAGAATTTTACCAGCTAACCTACCTTAAGACTGGGTTGCACCAGAGGCGTGGGTAAAGTTAAAGTTATGGTTATAGTTAAGGTAAATTTAACTTTAACTTTACCCTTAACTTTGACCGGAGAAATTGACAGATGACAGCTGATCCAACAAGGTTATACATGCGCGTGGGCGGGGGCGCTGCTGGTAAAGGAGAACTGTCAAAAATTGCGGTTTTTGTATGATGACAGCGTTAGTTCCTTTTTTCGCCACATGCATTTAAAACCTTGTCAAGCTCTATGGTTATAGTTAAATATGGCGTCTTGACGGCGTCCATTTTTAACTTTACCCAAAGATTTGACATTTTGCACTGGTGTCAAAGTTAAAGTTAAAGTTAGTTGGTGCAATCCAGTCTTAGTTTGGTAGTGGAAATATTTGAGTATTTTACTTAAGTATTCCTCCCATTTTCCCCCAACAAATATGTTTCCTGTATGTAAAGGGCGGCGAAAATGATCTTTGCCGGGAGCGGCTAAATGTCTAGATCAGGCCCTGAGGCCAACTTGCACAGGTCAGAGCTGCTTCTGTTTTTAAGCTCAGCCGACGCGAACGTCCGGCGTTGCAGACGTTCCCGCTTTGCAGTCGCTTTGGTCGTGTGGGTTTGGCCGAAGCTTATCTTACAATTTGAATTTCAGTATAAGGGTACCGGCGGGGTGTACTTCAGAACTCTCATACAAAGGCCAGCAATTTCTCACTCAGATTTTTGAGAAGTATGACAGAGACAAAGATGGCATGCTGAATCCTAATGAATTAAAGAATGTTTTCTCCTGTTGTCCTCGTATACCTTGGCATAATTTGCGATATACTGTACCAACAAATGAGAAGGTAATAAAATTTATTCATATTTAGTTTCAAAACACGTAAATTATTTAATTCTATTTTGACATTATTAAGTTTAAACTTTCCTTTCTATTTTCAGGGGTTTTTAACCTTGCAAGGTTGGATGTGTCGTTGGACTTTGATGACTTTATTAGATTTACAAAATACAAGTGCCTATTTAGCATACTTGGGATTCAATTTCCTTGAAAATGATACTCAAAAATCAGCATTTCATAGTAAGTATATTAAAGTGTTGACAACAAGAAACACTCAAAATATTCTCTACAGATATCAAGAACGTTTTTTGTTTATGTTACAGTTACCCGGGATAAGAAAATTGATATTGCTAAGAAGCAATCTAGCCGCACTGTGTACCAGTGTCACGTGATTGGACCCAGGGGCTGTGGAAAAACTTCTATTTGTAGAAGTTTCCTGGGTATTGCCCATAAGGTAGGCCGTAGGCATTGCCAATCCTTATAACCTTATCAATTTATTTTTTCAATGTGCTCATAGCAAGAAAAGAGCTTAGTGGATGTTTGCAACTTCAGTGCGATTTCCACATAGTGACTGCTTCTATACTCACAAGTCACACAATATTTTTTTTTTTAGAAAATTAAGTCGCACGCACACGAGCGCGGCGACAGCGCTGACGAGGCGTGCATCAGCAGCGTGAACGTGTACGGACAGGAGCGGTACCTCGTGCTGCGCGAGGTGGGCGTGGCTCGCGTGTCCGACCCCCTGCAGCCCGCCGAGGTCAACTGCGACGTCGCATGCCTGCTCTACGACGTTGCCAACCCGCGCTCCTTCGAATACATAGCCAGGATATACATTGTGAGTATCACAATACTCTTTTTCTAACACATTCAGTGCCACTGACTCTCCCGGAGTCCGGCGTAAAATCTCTGCTGGTTGCTAAAATAATTGATTGAATTATTGCAAGTATTGAAGAAGTTACTGAGCTTAAGTATTTCTTTCAGAAATATTTCGCCGAAAGTCATATCCCTGTTTTAATCGTGGGCACGAAGGGTGAAGCCCTGATAACGAGACAGGAGTACATCCTGCAGCCCGAAGTGTTCTGCAGCAAGTACCAGCTACTCCCACCGCAGATTTTCAACATCAGGGAAAATAAACAGGACATATTTGTCAAGTTAGCGACTATGGCAGCTTTTCCGTAAGTAAATAAGTTATATGCCAGCTGTGCAAGAACAGGTTACTCTCTTACTAATAAAAATATTTACATAATGAAAAACCATAAAATATCTCATCGTCCCATATTATTTAAAACTTCATATTATGACGGTTGACGACATCAGATCTTGAATAGTTTCCCTGCATTAATATTTTTATCGGTAAGGGAGTTATAGTATGGGAGCCCTAGAACAAATGACTCCTCCTCCTCCTCACAAAAATGTGCTTGATAGTAATATAGCAAATTTTTGTGAGGAGTTTCATTTTGATACGACGAACAACATTTTTATCTGCGTAAAATCTTGAAAGTGGTAGCTAACAGAAATAGAAAGGATTTCATACTTTGACTTGATGGTCCTAAAATATGGATTGTTCTATTCGTAGGACAATGTTACTCTTAACCGATTCAATGCGGCGCACCTTTTTGAAGACTTTCAGTCGTGGCGGCATACAATTTTCCCGTGACACGTGAGCCGTGTCATACGCCATAGAAATAGATGACACGGCTACCGTGTCATCCGCCACGTTCAAAAAGCTTTATGGTTTTTTTTGGTTTTTACGCTTGTATTAACTTGATTTATTTAGTTGAGCCCAAACCATTGTTGTTGACGGAAGGCTACGTCTTTTTGAGTTAATTTCGAGTAGTTTTACTAAGTGTAAACCTGACAATGGCAGGTAAGCGATTTTTTTATTCAGATGTTGCAAACCTTTTGTAGGTTTGAAAGTTAGAAAAATGAGTACCCTATATTAAATAGATCTGGGTTTCCAAAGTAAATAAATTTAAAGAAGTTCATTGCTAAGTTTTTTTAACCGACTTCCAAAAAAGAGGAGGCGTGTTCAACGATTACTCCGCCGTTTGTGAACCGATTTTCAAAATTTTTCTTTTGTTGTATGGGGTATTTGTTCCGATTGATCCGGTTCCTACTAAAAAAGGAGACAGCACCTACTTTTTTCAATTCACAGAATATCCAGAGAGGAAGCCTATAAGCTAGTTTTACGTAGAAAATTTTGACGGTTTTGTTCGGAGTAGAACCTTCTTAAGTGTAATTTGAGGGAGATACAATGGCTTTTTAAATGACACGGCTCACGTGTCATACGCCACACGTTAAAAACCCATAAGACGCGGCTGCCGTATAATCCGCAATGAATGCACCTTTTAAAAAAGGTTGGCGGCCCCTACTTTTTTTCAAATCACAGAATATTCAAAGGCGAAGCCTATAGGCTTGTTCTACGTGGAAAATTAATATGAGTTTGTTCAGACTAGAACCTTCTAAAGCGTAATTTGAGGGAGATACAATCGTTTTTCAAATGACACGGCTCCCTTGTCATACGCCACACGTTAAAAACGCGTATGACACGGCTCCCGTGTCATCCGCACTGAATCGGTTAAATTATATAACTATTAACCTATCAATATACAAAAAATCAGCTTGTTAGGGTTCCGTTTTAGGGGTCGATAGTCAACGAAGTTTTGTTGATGAAAAAAATTTGTTCTAGGGCTCCCGTACTATTAGACTGGATTGCACCAACTAACTTTAACTTTAACTTTGACTACAGTGCAAAATGTCAAATCTTTGGGTAAAGTTAAAAATGGACGCCATCAAAACGCCATATTTAACCATAACCATAGAGCTCGACAAGGTTATAAATGCATGTGGCGAAAAAGGAACTTACACTGTCATCATACAAAAATTAAATTTACCTTAAGACTGGGTTGCACCAGAAGCGTGGGTAAAGTTAAAGTTATGGTTATAGTTAAGGTAAATTTAACTTTAACTTTACCCTTAACTTTGCCCGGAGAAATTGACAGATGACAGCTGATCCAACAAGGTTATACATGCGCGTGGGCGGGGGCGCTGCTGGTAAAGGAGAACTGTCAAAAATTGCGGTTTTTGTATGATGGCAGCGTTAGTTCCTTTTTTCGCCACATGCATTTAAAACCTTGTCGAGCTCTATGGTTATAGTTAAATATGGCGTCTTGATGGCGTCCATTTTTAACTTTACCCAAAGATTTGACATTTTGCACTGTAGTCAAAGTTAAAGTTAGTTGGTGCAATCCAGTCTAAATATAACCATAAATTTAACTTTAACTTTACCCACGCCTCTGGTGTAACCCAGTCTTAGTGTTCAGCTTGTTCTTACCCGACTTGCATTTCACATTAATCCTGTATTTATTTAAAGTGCTAATAAAATAATTGCAAATGACTCAGATATGATTTTTGAGTGTCTGAGGTTTTTCTTTTCAGGGTAATATAGAAACTTGCAATTATGTATAACAAGGTTGACCTTGTTTTATTCTGAAATTGAAGCAATTATTACTAACCTTTGTACAATTAAATTCTAATCAACATTGCCAAATTTTCTAATTGAAACTGTTTAGGAATAGTTTTTTTCATGAAAATACTAAATTAATATAAATTAAGCAAAAATCTGGCAGTGCTGATCTTAACTTGTATCATGTTATAATGTGTTAGGTATTGGCAATTTATTTACACAGTTATTTTAATTATGTGTTGATCAGTCAATTTCAAGCTGCTTGGATTTTGTTCAGCAAGCACAGGTAAAACTTACTTTTATGAGCAGGTCTAATAAATATTATTTTTAGTTTTTCCTCGGTAGATAGTCAATATAGTCTAAAGTCATGGCTAATAAACTTGTAGATATCAGTTTTATATTTATTCTAAAATCTGACGCTCTTATTACACTTTAAGCGCCAGTCCACACGGCGCGTTGCTTCAACGCAGCGCTGCCGTTTGACGTATAGCCGGCCACACGGGCGCTGCGTCATAGCAGTTACTTATTATTGTTACGAAGCAGTCTTAACGTCAACACCCCCCTTGTTTTGGGGGCTGCTCTCCGTCGCAGCGCGCCGTGTGAACAGAATCACTTTGGTTATTTGTATGTAAAACAACGCAACGGCGGCCCTGCGTCTACGCAACGTTGACGCAACGCGCCGTGTGGACTAGCTCTACTCAATTAAAGAAGTTTTAGTGATTTCAAATTCTAGCAATAAACTTAAGTATTTTATCAAACAATGTACTAAAACAAACTTGTTTTCAGACACCTGAAGCAATTCGCAAGCTTTGCCGGGGAGAACTCGTCGTGGTGGAAGGCCGGCATCGGCGTCGCCGCCGCTACTATCATGGGGCTAGTTCTCATCAAGATGCTTAATTTTCAAAAATGGTAGCCGACAGATTCATGGAGTGCAGTTCTCTTTTACACTGCCGCCATCACGTAGAGACAAAATTAATTTACATTAGTATTTATTCTTTACAAATTAACTTAATGTACAGTAAATCAGAGTCGTCTAACTCAAGACTAACAACCAAAGATTCTGATAAGAGTATTATTTATTTTCAGTTGTAAATAAAGTGTTTGAATAAGGCATATTTATTTTTGTTAAAACCCGATTAACTTTATTAAAATTTAAGTGATAAATGGCCTTTGAAAAAACACTGAAGAAAAATAGTGAAGTAATATAATTATTTAAAGAAAACAATATTGCTCTGTGTGGCTAAAATGGTCACATTTAGCAATTCCTCTCAATCAATTCAGCAAATGAATTGTCAAAACTGTCAAACTGACAAATTATGTAAAATCAGTACAAAAATACAGAAATGAATTGCAAGGAGCCATAAATAAAAAGAAGAAGAAGAAGAAATGAATTGCAAGCAGAGTTGCATTTTGCGATTTTAGAAAAATGAATCATGTCATGAGTCATATCATGATTCTTCAAAGCGACCATTTTAGCCCGGCAGCCATGGAGGTATTATACTATTGGAGGGAGCCTTATATTTTGACAGTTGATAATGTTACTATTTCTAACTAACGATGCAGTAAGTTGAGTGAAAGAGAAAGCTCATATCGGTGTGTAAACCTCAAAAGCCTGTAATGTTATGTCCGACCCAGTAGAACATAACAAAGGAATCGGTCTGCATATTTCATGTTTGAAAAGTGCTAATAAAAGTGTTTAGTGAACGTTAAATGCAATATCTTGTTGGGTTTTGTGGTTCCGCTAAATAATAAACCATAAAAACGGCCAAGGAATGCTTCAAACACGTGGATTTAACTTGTCATACGTAAGTTTTCAACAACGTTTTATGGGCTTATCAATCGGTATTTTTGTAAGCTAAAAAGAAAATTTATAAGTTTAATAATCCCTTAATCATGCTGTTTATGGCATTAGTGATAAAAATGTCACATCAAGTAACAATTTGGCTACAAATATGGCATAGATTTTTACGTGTGCTTTAGGGATGCACCTTGCTTGAAGTATATATTTATATCGATAAAAATATTGTCATGGACTAAATTATGCTTTTTTTTCAGCTGGCCGATTCTGTATCGTACATTTGTGAGTTAATAACAGAATCGGCCAGCTGGATTTGAAAATGCTTCAAAATAGACGACGAACAGAAATATTTAGACGCAAGTTTCATGCAAGTTTTTAATCCTTCTCCCTTATGAAGGCATCACAATATTGGGATAATTAATCATTTCAAACGTAAGAAACAATGATTTTATTGAAATAAAAAAGTTCTAACGGAGAGTAAAATGATCAACAGCTCTTACACCTCCCCCCTGTAAGTAGTCAAATCGTTACTTGGATTTACTTTTTGAAAATTTATCCTGGCATTACTCTTTTTTAATAAATACCAGACACAATAGATATTCAGTTGTTATGCGGCACCTGGGTTCCGCTTGGGGCTTGGTGGGTTAAGTATGGAAAACATACATAAAGCATATTGCCCCGTAAACAATATTATATATACAGTATATCTTTTATAGTATTAAGTACATTTAATGACACTAAACCAACTATTTTTTTAGGTTTTTGGAATGCTAGAGTTCAATATGATGGTGATGAAGGAGAGACCTATAATGAAGATAATATTATTTTTAAGTTTAGATTATAACCGAGTATTCTGATGGTGAGATGGAGTGAGGAGGGATGGTTTAAGTGAAGAAAATTTTCGAGGCATATTAAGGTTAGCTAAAGTTTATATTTTTATAATATGAATTTAAGTATTCAATACTCATATACTCGCAGTTAAGCATTAATTGTGGATCAACCCACATTTTTTTAAGTTATGGATGCCATTTTAAATGATCTAAAGAACATGACTGCATTCATATCTCAATACGTAACTTTTTGTAGCATGATACAGAAATGCAGTCATTAAACACAGTCCAATAATTACAAAGCAGACAACCTTCCCCGTAAACCATATATAATTAACAAAAAATTAAAACCGACTTCCAAGGTAAAAACAATAATAACATCCTTATACTATGAACTAAAAAGTATTAAATATTTTTTCTTATCTAATAGTGCCTTTTTCCGAATTCGGCTAAAACTCAACTGTTTCTGTACTCAATCTTCATCATTTTGAAGTCGGTACCAGATATAGCTGAATTTTGAGTCTGCCAGAATATTTGAAACTTTTGTAACTGGCACTGACTTCAAAATGATGAAGATTGAGTACAGAAATAGTTGAGTTTTAGCCGAATTCGGAAAAAGGCACTATTAGATAAGAAAAAATATTTAATACTTTTTAGTTCATAGTATAAGGATGTTATTATTGTTTTTACCTTGGAAGTCGGTTTTAATTTTTTGTTAAAAATAATAATTTCACTCTTTTTAGTTACCTAGTAAACTATCGCGTACTATACGTAGAATAATACACGTATATTATTCTACGTATCTTATTACAAGCTCACCGGTGAGCGAGACACAATAGAATAACAATAGATTTCCAAGAATCCACGATCGAAGGATTAATCTATACTAATATTATAAATGCGAAAGTATCTCTGTCTGTCTGTCTCGCTTTCACGCCAAAACTACCGAACCGATTGTAATGAAATTTTGTACACAGTTAGTCTAAAGCTTGAGAAAGGACATAGGCTACTTTTTAACTGGAAAAAAGGGATACGAGCGGTTACGTGTGGGCAGTAACGAATCGGAATTTGTCAGTAAGAAATCTCATTCTAAGCAGTTCTTCAAACAATGAGGTGGTAAAAACTAAAATATAATAAAATCGGCCAAGTGCGAGTCGAACTCGCCCATGGAGGGTTCCGTACCGTTATAAAGCGAAAGTAAGACGGTCGCGGGCTGCTGCCGCAGCACGCTCGCTGCGCTCGCTCGGCTCCCTCTGTGTTGTGGTCTAAGTTCTAACTTAACCTAACCTACTCTTGGACTTTCTGGATTGTGTTTGTTTTTGTTTTTGCGCCCCCCCCCCCCCGTCCCCCCGCTACGGTGTAGGCCTTTTGTTAAATCGTTATCGAACCGCTCATTCCATCATTTTTACCGCATATTCATTTATCGAACCGCTCATTTCATCATTTTTACCGCTCATTCAGTTATTGGACTGCTCAATTATTTTTTATTACTGTCCATGTTTTACAGTCGCAATAGTTAATCAACCGCCTTAAAATTAAATAACTGCTCAAAAAATTAGTTCCCACATTATAATAAACGTAATTATCCTAAAACGTATATAAACTACATAATAGAACAAAGGTCTGATAAAATTTTAATAGTCTAATTCAGCTATTCCACAGAATACACATTTGTACAAGCAACTCTAATTTAACGAAATTATAAATAGTTTCTTTTAAACACATTAATTTATAAAAAGGGAATTATATCGTAAAAGAAACAAGCACGAATATTTGTTCGTAATTTATTTATTTTACAACTACTTTGCTACATATCCACCAATAGGAGGGTGTATTTGTGTACGATTTCGGACATCTACCGGTCACCGGCACTTGTATGACTCGAGCGATCTTTATACGAAATATTTCGAGTGTGAAGTTTTGAGAATACACAAACTATTAGCAACAAACTATATCGTGCAGGAAACCGGTCTCGAACGCTTCAACTCCCAAGCGGCCACATGTGGTGTACGAATTTGGACATATTCTAATAACCGTGTAAAAACAGCTACGTACAAAGGTGTGCGGCCCGAACCTACTGCCAATACAACATCTGGGCGTAAAACTGGATCGACTGCTTCTGGCGTAAATCAGTCTGAGCCAGGAAGTTTATCTGGCCAAGCTAAAGTAGTTGGAAAGGATGTTACAAACTCTTATGACACTTCCTCTCAACCTCTAACAACTGAACAACCCAATAAATCTTTGGAGAGTACCGAATGGACCGAAGTTCGGCGCAAGCGGTCTCGGTCATCATTGAACTCCGTGCTGCGTGGAACTGCTGCACCAGAAGCAACTGGTCTACGAGCTAGTGAAAAGTGGCAGTACTTACACTTATTCTACGTCCAAAAAGGTACATCTGAAGCTGAAATACGCGCACATCTTGATAATATCCTGGATGAAAAAGATGCATGCACAGTAGAAGTTCTCAACTCTCGAGGTAACTATGCGTCTTTTAAATTAGGTGTACCATCAAGATTGACTGTCAAGATAATGGCTCCTCAAAATTGGACTGAAAACATCTGTATCAAGCCATGGCGAAGAAATTTTTTAGGAACAAAGAAGTAACTACTACTACTCGCAATAAGCTTACCGTTTTTCCCAACACCAATAAAGTGAATCTGCATATCATGTACCAAAATGTTAGAGGTATCAAAACCAAACTATCAACATGGCGGTCTAATTTGTTGCTGACGGAACATGATATAGTTGCCGCAACAGAAACTTACCTGGATAAGTCAATTGAAGACTCTGAGATCTGTCCTGACGGCTGGTGCGCACTTCGTAGGGATAGAATGTCGTTGGGTGGTGGAGTTCTTTTAGCGGCGCGTTCCGGAATCACACTAACAAGATGTCATCAACTTGAAACGAACCATGGTGAAGACCTGTGGGTTTCCTTCCTCTATCATGGCACCTCGGTGCATATATGTGTAGTTTACATGAAGCCATCTGCGACTGACGACGATTATATGACATGGTTTTGTAACGTTGAAGGATTTATACTGAATATAAAAGGACATGTTATAATTTTAGGTGATCTAAATTTAAATAGTGCCTCTGTCTCTATAAAAAATTATTACTGTTATTTCCTTAGTTTTTGTAATTTATTTGACGTGAATGATGTGATGAACATGCGTGGGAGCAAGTTAGATGTGGTGTTGGTGCAGAGGGGTATTGATGCAGGTTGTGACTACGTCCCAGGTATGGAACTGGTTCCGATCGACCTCTACCACCCACCCCTTGATATTTTAGTTAATACTTTGTCAAGTAAATCTAGAGAGACCATAGAGCCTAGCAACATTGATGGACTTCGGGATTACAATTTTAGTAGAGCTGATTTTCTCCAGCTATATCACTCCTTGAATTCCACTCCATGGCACGAGGTCCTAGATTACACGCACGTTAGTTTGGCTACTGATAAATTCTATAGCTTATTGTACAACTCTTTTGATGCATCAGTTCCTAAGAAAAAGAGGCGAGTCTCAGGCAATAGCAGCAATAGTAAATAGTATTCGCTTGAAAAATCGTCTGCACGCTAAATGGAAACGTACACGCTGTGAGCTCACCTACTCTGACTTTAGATCCTTGCGATCACAACTAAAAATCGATATTCAAGCCGCGTATAACTCACACTGCTCTTCTATTGAAGAGCAGTGTGAGTTATACGCATATATAATTATATATAATAATTGAATTGTTCAAAAATCCCAAGCAGTTCTGGCAGCACATAACCAACCTTAAATCAAAAGGAGGTTTCGAACCAACAGTGTCATTTCAGGGCGCCTACTACTCCGGAACGAAAAGTGCTGAAGCATTTGCCCAGTACTTTTCGAGTGTTTTTCTGCCTCAAGTACCAAAATTGGACCCAGATTGCTTGTGTGAAGAAGGTGTGGGTTTCGATATTCCTCTTCCTTCTTTGACTCCTAATGTTGAAAGGGCGATTAATAGGCTCAAGGCACAAAGCTCTATTGGTCCTGACAGCGTACCTCCATACGTTTTGAAAGCGTGCAAAAGTCTTTTGGTCATTCCTTTATGTCACCTTTTTAACAGATCGCTCCGCTCTGGAATATATCCGAGGCAATGGAAGCTGTCGAGAGTGATTTCAATCCCCAAGTCAAGTAACACACAATCTGTTGAAAATTACCGTCCTATAGCAGTCATGCCCACTGTTGCAAAGGTGTTTGAGCTGGCGCTTCATAGTATATTGATGGAAAAGTTCACGAATTGCTATCGGATGCTCAGCATGGTTTTAGACCGGGTCGTTCCGTCAGCACAAATCTCTTGTTACACATTGATATCATTTCTGAGGCCATCGACTCCGGCTATCAAGTCGACGTTTTGTATTTTGATTTCTGTAAAGCATTTGACAGAGTCGATAATGATATTCTTCTTAATAAGTTGAGATCTCTGGGGTTTTCATCTGCCTTTGTCAGATTCTTCGCGAGTTATCTGCGAGACCGAATACACTTTGTAAGATACGGCTGCTTTGAGAGTACTACTTACAGCACACGCTCTGGTGTCAGTCAGGGATCAGTATTAGGCCCTCTTTTGTTCCTGATCTTCATAAATGATCTTCCAGCAATAATAAAGTATGCCAGATTCTTATCATATGCCGACGATCTGAAGATCATCATGGTAATAAAATCTTTGCACGATTGTTTACTTCTCCAAAAGGATCTGGATGCTCTCCACCGATGGAGTATTTTGAACAATCTGCTGTTCAATATGAGCAAATGTACTGTTATGACATATGGAAGGAAGTTACGACCTCTTGTATTTAATTACACAATGGATGGACATCCCTTGTCTCGAGTCCACAACACAAAAGACTTAGGGGTATACTTCGATAAAACCCTTACATTTAAAGACCATATTGCTGCTATTGCTAAAGATAGTTATAAACGCTTAGGATTTGTTCTCCGAAATGTTAGGGACTTTAAAAATCCCAAAGTAATTAAGTTACTGTATAACACATTAGTACGCAGTAAATTAGAAACGGATGCCTGTGTTTGGAGCCCTCATACAAGCGCATCAACACTGATGCTTGAAAAAGTACAGAAAACTTTTCTCAGATTCCTGTACAAAAGAGTTAATGGATATTATCCTTATATGTACCCCACTAACTTCCTTTTAGGTACCCTAGGATATCACTCACTAGAGGTCAGGAGGGGTGTGGACCTCGTTCTAATAATTTTAAAAGCTCTTCGTGGAATTATAGACTGTCCGGAACTTCACACCCTCGTTTGTCGTTTGTTCGTGCCCGACAATTATCGCAGGCACCGCTCTTGCCGTCGGCCCAAACTATTTGCCTTACCTATATGCAATTCTGTCGCGAGAGCCGAGTCCCCACTGTGTCGTGGGTTAGACGTGCTCAACGCTCTCCTGTCTGCCAACCCCGAGTGTGACATTTTTGCTGATAAGTGGACGGAAATAAGGAAAGTATGTGTGAAATTCTGTGAGGGAAAGTATGAAAGAGCTTCTACCGTTGTCTATTAGTTAAGTTGTTATTATTATTATTAGTTTTTAATTACTATCAATGTGTATTATTATTGTGTAAGTTTTAGGTTAATTAATGTAATTGGGGTCACCCGTTTTAATTAACTGTAAATAAATAAATAAATAAACCGGTCCCACTCGTTCGACTCGAGCGATCTTTGCACGAAATATTTTGAGTGTGAAGTTTTGAGAATACACAAACTGTGTTACGCTCGTAAAAATCTCATAATTCGGTATTTGATTCGAAGATGAATTCTTCTCACATCCTGAGAATTGGGCCCCAGGTGCGCGTGGTCTATGGCGGTTGCATACTAAGGTATCTATCTCGATGGCCGCCGCGGTCTGGCCGCTGCGGCTCTTGTATGGAAGTGAGACAGACATGTTACTAGTATTATCGAAGCAGCTTCTTCTCTGAAGTAATGTCAAATTTGTGCCTTACGCTCTGGAGTTAAGGCTGAATTTGTTATGTTCAATTTTGGTGACATTGGTGACCTTGACATGGTAATGATGATGATGATGATGAATGTAATTTGCATAGTAGCATATGGTTTCAGTTCTTAAAACAGCGCCTAAACCCCCAAACTTGTGTCTATAAGGAATCCGGAGTTCTCTTAGTATCTTCGGAACCATAGTATACCTCGGTGCAAAATCTTTGCACCGAGGTATACTATGGTTCCGAATATGGTTTGCGTTTTGGTAGCATATGCTTAGGATGCTTCTCATAAAACCAAAATCACCATATGTTTCCATATAAATTTCGAGGAGTTCCCTCGATTACTTCTGGTTCCCATCATCAAGCCCCACTTTTGTAAAAATGGGACCAAATTGGAGTAAAACCTAATACAACAAAACAAAAATTTCGAAAATCGGTTCACAAACGGCGGAGTAATCGTTGAACATACACAAATAAAAATAAAAAAATATCTACAGCCGAATATATAACCTCCTCGTTTTTTGGAAGTCGGTTAAAAATTGCTAATTTCATATTTTTTCATATAAATCTTGACATGTCCAAATTTTGTAATGTGCAACAAATGGAATACTTAAATACTTTTTGAATATTGATACTAAACAAAATATTTTTTAGGTTAAAGAAATGCTCCTAGAGATGAGGTCAATGCACAGTGTGATAAAAACCTCGATTTTGTTTCACCGCGTTTTTCTTTCAAAATACTATAGTTGATAGCTATATAAACATTAGAGTAAAACTCCGAGATCGATATTCTTTGTAGTTATTTTTTTAAAGAGTGTCAAAGTTGGCGTTTTTCCGGGTCAAAAATTTGCATAAAAATTAATAGAAAAAAAACTAATCAAGTAACATTAATTTTGTTTATACCAATTAAACAAGCACTTAATACTTGACTTTTTCTCCGAATTTGGTTAACCTACTGTGATCAAGTAGGGAGATATTTATTTATTTAGTAATTTTAGTTTTTTATTTGTTATTTCGCGATTCCTGAGTGCCTGTTCTTTTTAATGGCTATAAATAACCAGAATAAATGCCAGTGTCAAGTATTAAGGATGTATAAAACATTTACAAATTCAAATATTTTGACCTAAATTCGAAATATGTAGTAGAATAAAACATCCTGCATCGATTGATACCAAGAAATCAATACCTTACCGATAAGTTAATTGAAATAATTCATTTTAAAATTTCCATGTATCATACGTAAACGTGTCGGAAGTGTTACAATTTTTGAGAATGGGCATTGTCCAAAAAAAATCACATGTACTTTTTATATATTTTTTTCGTTAAAATAGGGTATTTTAAGAATATAAATTAAATAATTTTGAAATTCATTGGCTAGTTTTTTCTCAATAAATTTTTAAAGTTTCGCTCTGACGTCATCACCGGCCGCCAATTGACCTCTGCATATTAAAATTTCCGTTCAATCTTATTTATAATGGCTGGTTCGTCAAATGCAAGTTCTCATTGTGTGAAAGCTGATACGAGAAGCTTAAAAAAAGGTCGAAACGTAATGTTGGTCGAATTTATTGCTAATTTAACGCCATTGAAGGTCAAACAAAGGTTAAACGTATTTGTTCAAAAATATAAGTAACTAATGGGTATTTTTTTCGTTTGTACACAGAAAAACGATCACTGACCTTATTCCTCGAAATGTTTTTGTAATGAGCAAAATTAAAAAAAAATGGACAATCCCCATTCGTCAGAATTGGGAACATTGTAACAAACAGAAACTCCTAAAAAAACTGCTATCAGTTTCTTTATACGATTTGCGATTTTTTACATGATTTTTTTCATTCTTTTAGCATGACTTTTTCATTCTTTTAGCTTTGGAGGGTCCTGGTTCTTCCTGTCATTTGTTCATCCTCATTGGTAGGCGTTTCTTGAAGCTCTTCATCATCATTATCGTCTTCTTCATTAAAAGATACGCCGTTGAGGCATTTTCCTTCACAATGAAGGCATGCCGCTGAACAATTGAGCATTGCTTTTCTGCACCTACATTTGCCACTGCTACAGTCTTTTGTGCAGCGGCAAAATATTGTTTGTAGTAGTGTCTCGGGGGCTGGTGCGTCTTCAGTTTTTATGGGTTCAAGTATGTTTTGTGTAGTGTGTGGGAGTGAGCTAATGTCTGGCTTTAATTTTGCCACTGACCTCATAAAACACTGGAAGCGGTAATGATTGAGGGAGGTTGCTTTAGTTGGAGTCCCATACCATTATAAAAAGCTCCAACTAAAGCAACCTCCCTCAATCATTACCGCTTCCAGTGTTTTATGAGGTCAGTGGCAAAATTAAAGCCAGACATTAGCTCACCTCCACCAACTGAAAGTGCAGCTAAACAACATTCCCGGCGCACCTACTACCAAGTGCAGCAGTGGCTCGGAAACGAGCTGCCTCCAGAAATGTGGGGATGGAAATCTACACAAAACATACTTGAACCCATAAAAACTAAAGACGCAAAGAATGAAAAACAATCATGTGAGACACCGAATTTATAAAGAACCCGATGATCAGATGTAGATTAAAGTGTTAAAGTCCAGGTGTAGGGTAGGGTAAGGATAGGGCAGGAATAGAATAGGGGTAGGGTAGGTGTATTTACTGGTCAGGATGACGTATGCCGGGCCAGCTAATAAGTTAGAGACCATCAGCTAATAAGTTAAAAAAAACTCATTTTCGAAAAGGTGTAACTCGAAAACGGTAGGATATTTTTAGAATGTTTAAGGTGCAATTTGTAGATAATTTAATGGTCTTTTAACTATTCTGTGAAAGTTTTTCTCTAGAATGCACCAATTTTGAGATATGACTGAAAAACACAAAAATGGGCATTTTCCCCATTTTACCCCTACTTTTCGAAAAGGTGTAACTCGAAAACGGTAAGAAATTTTATAAAACATTTGAGGTATTATTTGTAGATAATTTTATGGTCTTTTATCTACTCTTTGAAAGTTTTTCTCTAGAACGCACCAATTTTGAGATATAAGCGAAAAACACAAAAATGGCCCCTTTCCCCCCCTCCCCCACTCCGCCAGTACCCCTAGTGTCCAGGACTTTTAGTATGTTTATGAACTAGTTACTCTGTACACGTTTCCGCTAACACTGACACTAGTTTTTAACTTTGCGCATGCGAAACGAACATTGCCATGACGACCATTGTTTATAATTTAATAGCGGTGGTCAAATTACATCTCAATTTTTTTCAATAATTATTAAATATCGAATAATTCCTTAAAAATCTATTATAAATAATCATTATAATTAATAATAAGTGTCTGGGTGTCCAATTTTTTACATATTTAGTACTTTCATAATTTAATTGGATGTAAGTACGGAATTTGACCTTATATACATCCTTAAATGGCGAGGAAAAAAATTTCGTATGACGTTACTCTCGGCGAAATTGACTACGTGACAAAACCTAGACCCCTAAATGGGTCACGTAGTATGGGTATGTAGCCTTATCTATTTTGCACCGTCTAGAAGTAAATAGAAACACAAGGACATTAAAAAGGGAGTTTTATTAGCGACAGTAGTTCGAGTCAACATAGAGATTAATGTTGTACAATACATAACTTAAACATTAAACACTAATTTCGACAACAGTCTCTTTGTAATGTGCTACAATGCTTTAAATGAATGTAATTGTTGTATGATGGCAGCGTTAGTTCTTCGTTCGCCACGTTCATTTAAAGCCTTGTCGATATCTAATTCAGTTACCTATTACTCAATTACATGTGCAATCAAGGACAAACGACATCACAACTAACCAAGCAAGCAAATGTCAAAATCACAGTCAATAAATACAATGCACATACATAAAGTAATACAAGTTTTCTTGAAATTAAATCTTATATTTTCATGGTCTGAATTAATTAAATCTCAGAATTAAATTTACTTAATAATACATTTAGCTTATTATTGTAACCTTATAAATTAATAGGGTCTCTGCCGGTCTCTTCCGCTGAAAAAAAAGAGAGTAAATTTGATTAGCTATTTTAACAAATAGGTTTTTGATGAAGGAATTTCAAATTAAAAAAAATCTTTATAGCTGTATATCCAGTATGTTAGTTTTTTTGCCCTGTGCTTAAAGCTTTAATGAGACTATTCATTTAATCAATCAAATAATTTCTGGGCCAAAACCTCTTTGAACATTAAAATATACAGTACATAATAGCAGTAAAAATTGCAAAATCACGAAATAAAGCTGTTCCTGAACTTGTGTGTTAATGATCATAATATCTTAAGAAACAAGACTTAAATGTAAATATTTACCCTCCGTCGCCCCTCATGGCACCACCGCTAGGGCGATCGCCGGAGCCGCGCCGGTCGCCGCTGCGGTCGCCGCCCCGGTCACCGCCGCGGTCGCCGCGCCCACCCCAACCCCCGCCGCCTCCACGCGGGCCACCGCCCCCGCGCCCCCCGCGTCCGCCGCCTCGCGGGCCCCCGCGGCCGCCACCGGGCGGTCCGCCGCCGCCGCTACCGCCGTCCGCGCCCGGAGGCTTCTCCTCGTTACATCTGTTGCAGTTCTTGCGCCACGAGAAGTTTGTGTTTCCGCAGCTGGGATTGGTGCACCGCCAGTCCCCGGCGCGGTTGCCGCCGCCGCTGTCGCTGCCGCCCCTGCCGCCGCCGCCGCCGCCTCCTCCTCCTCGCCCACCGCCGCCCCGGCCGCCGCGGAATCCACCGCCGCCGCCGCCGCCGCCGCCGCCACCGCCTCTACCGCCGCTCCACGTGTTCTGCCTTTGCGCTAGGGATACTTTTATCGTAGCACCATTGAAGTCTTTCCCGTCGAACCATTGAATGGCTGAGGAAGCAGCATTCGAGTCTTCGTAGGTGACTGTGGCTTCGCCTTTCGGTTGGCCGGTAGCCTTATCTTTGTACATCCAAACTTTTGGTCTCTGAGTCTTCTTGTCGGTCTGAGAACAATTTTTTATATATTTTAAACTATTGCAATGCACAATAAGATCTTGATTACAATAATATTATGTTACTTCTGTGATTTTTTAAAGCTTTTGTATGTAAGTATGCTAAAGCTTTTGTACCTATATAAGTAAGTTATGTTGGTTTGGGTGGAAACTTTGAACTCAATTTTGAAGTACATATCTTAAACTGATTGATCTGAAGTTTTGTATTATGCACGCTTAGTTTGAATGATAATGCATAATACGTGATGAAAACATTGTAAACCCAATATGGCGGGCCATCCAAAATGGCGGAGTTGTTATTTTTAATGCACATCTACAATATGGGAATCAAATGGGATGTGGTCCTGGATCCCAGAAGGATAAGACATAACTTACTTTCTGATGGATGAAACCATAAGTTCTTAGTAGTGCCTCGTTTACTTAGAATATCTCATCTCATATTCGTCACTTATGCCGACGTGGACGAAGTCGCGGGCAACGGCTAGTAGAAAATAAATTCTTGCAATATTGTTTTCTAAGGTGTTTTATTAGTTTATAAAATAACAAAATAAGTAAAGTAAGACTAATTTTTAGTCCACTTTGGTACCTGGTCCTGACCAGGTGTCACACGTAGAGCTACACAAATATTACAAGTTATATCACAAGTATTCTAAGTACACGAGGCACTACTAAGAACCTATGGTTTCATCCATCAGAAAGTAAGTTGTCTTATCCTTCTGGGATCCAGGTTTAATGGTTGAAACTAGCTCTAAAACCAAGAAGCTTTGTTAATTTAACAAAGCTTTTGGTATTGTAATATGAAATTATGCTTCTCTAAAACTAATATGACGTCATTCTAAATACAATATGGCGGATGATCCAAGATAGAGGAATAGTTAGTATTTTTATGCACCTTTGCAACATGGGTATAAAATGAAAGAGCGTATTGGGGGTAAATTAAAAAGAAAGCTTCAAGCTTCTTCTTTTTCTGTACACATTTCTCCTATTTTGAGGGTGAAATCCAGACACTTTAGTTGAGAGAAATTCAACACTTTAGTCATGCAGAAATAAACGAAAGCTACGTTTTAGCAAAAATTTCATGAGATAAACAGACTAAGACCGGTATAAACAGTCAGTACTTAAGATACATCTCGGTATCAAGACACGGTTCAGGCTCTGTAATTGGTTGGCTGTCGAAATTTGGACAAATCACAGAGCTGAACCGCGTTTTGAGACCGGGTCGCATCTTAAGTACTGACTATTTGTACGGGCCTAAGTAACCTAGCCAGAGATAACTTAAAAAATAAAACTTTTGTTTATGTTACACATGGCTTTTCTACAGTGAAAAATTAATGTTACTACTAATTTTACCTTAATAATGCCAATGGCACCGAAGTGTTGGCACAGTTCATCCTCAGTAGTGGATGGGTTCATGCCTTGAATAAAGACGGTGTCCTCCTGTGTGACCATGTCACCACTACCACCCCGGTCTCCGCCAAAGCCACCTCCTCCGCCACCTTCAATAATAGTACAGTGTAAGAAGAATATAATATGAAAACCATACAAAAATGACACCTACTTGGTTTTTGACCCATACTCAATGTTGAAACACTTGACAAAGTACATGTTTTAATATCTATATTGTGAATACAATTACAACGAAACCCGAATTAATAAAGACGTATTAACCACCTTTTAATATTTTACAACCATCGTGTTAAAACGTCAACCCTCCAAGTCTTTCGACTTGACGCAATATAAGTACCAACATACCCAAAATTTCAAAATGTACCAATTTATATAACCTTTCAATGAAAATAACACTTCCTAAGTACATAAAATGCAAATACGTTTTAAAATTTCAGGGCTGCCAAAGTTATAGTCACACACCTTACATCGTTGATTACAAAGATGGGTATTGAGTTATTAACCCATCTAATGTCTAAGACTATTTACACTTTGTATTGTATATTATGTAAAAAAACCATAGACTGCTGACAATTAAATTGCATCAGCCAAGCAGAAATTGCTGTACCACAGAGGCTCTTCTCTATTATACCTTCAATATATCCTTGAACCTTAACTCAAAATGCTAATGGCAACTATGAATATTATTAATACCCCGAAAACCAGATCACAATAAGTACTATTATTATTAAAAGTGAATTTTTTTTGTTTGTCTTTGCTACCAAATTTAACATATCCATCAATTGTGCTTTACATCTTACAAATGTGACACCATAAAAAGTTTTTAATTTTTGCTCTGCTTCGAATAAATCGACAACCATTAGCTTCCACATACAATTTTTCAGAATATGAAATTGTCTGGTTTTCTTCTAAGGTCTATTTTGTCAGTAAGTCATTAGGATCATGGTGAAGATATGAAACCTGTTTGTAAAGTACAAAATATGATTCAATGTACTTACAAATATCTAATAAAACTTTAAATAAATTTACTATAGTAGTCGATAACACGATCAAAATTAACACCATTGTTTTAAATACAAAATTATATACACACACCAATGTTGTAAACATGTTACTCTTAAAAAACCTTTTGCAATGCTGCAATGGAAAATATTCATTTATGTACCTGAAAATAGGTTTCTTGAAAACACTGCCACACCTAACTTTGTCATTATAAGAATTTTTCTGTTTGTGCTCTATTCATCCAACACCAGACATTTTTGTCAACAGCCGAAAAGTGAAGACGCTTAACTTAATATCGACGCAACGCATAATTTGGCAGCCCATCAATAGTAACAAAATAAAAATATGATAATAGCACCATTCGCTCGTAGCGAGGAGCTTTACCTTTATTAAAACCACCCCCCCTGCCGCCGCCACTAAAACAATAAAAACACCATTTAGTTCACTCGGGCAGGCTGGGGGCACACTGAACGAAGAGCGCAGAAACAACTAGGATCACTTTTATCAGTAACCATAGTCCGTGTCCTTGTCATTTGGGTAATGTTAAACCTCGATACCTTGAAAACCTTCAGAACAATGTTTTGTAACACTTTTACATAATTATAGCAATTTTATACATGCACAATAAATAGCTTATTGGTCTTGAAAAAGTGTCTTACAAAAAGGGGAAATTTAACATAAAAAAACCTCAGGAACTGTTTTTCAATTTCTTGATAGTATAATAATATGTATTATGTAGAGTATAGACTATATTGTAGAGTGTAGACAACACACTGTATGTATATTGTTGTAGGTATATTATTAATGGTAAAATAATATTCTAAAGACAACTTATAAGTTACAAAGAATAAACTTACTGTTTTGATCTATATTATAAGAAACACATGCAATGTTGAAACAATGCATGTGTATTGAAGACTGAAATAATGATTGGGTTGTCTAGGTATAATCAATAAAATTATGATTAAGTAAGACCACTGTTTCAAGACACAAAATTATTATTCTCTTTAAAAATGTATTTAGGATCCTTTAATTATATTATCAACATTGGTACACATTTAAATCCTGCACACATACAAAAGTTTAAAATTGTATAAGACATTTTAATATAAAAAAATGTATATATGAGGTCTCAGTATAGTTGCTATTATATTACATGTTATTCAGCACTTGTTACCAAGACTAGCGTAAAAAGGAAAAGTCAGTCTCAACATTCCTTAAGGCTACACAATTGGATGGTAAATTAGTCTTGATAACAAGTGGTGAAATAAGAGTCTTCATACTGTTTTCTAGCAATTTATATTTTTTTTATCACTGTAGTTAATTTGGAATACAAGAACTTTATACCTCTTGTTATGTTATGTTCTTACTCAAAGTAGACATATTTTAATTATAATATTAACAGTTTACCATCCTTGTCAGGGCATCACCAGTTTTTGTTAGTAGAAGTCCAATATTATTACCTCTTATACTTTAATACCACTGAGTACTTGATTTTAATCACATAGATGATTATCCTGGCATCATTTACCTCACTTATTCAATACTAATTCATATTATAACAAGTAGTTTGTGCAATAAAACATTATTAACACAACACTCTGCCTGACATTGACCTTTTTAAACCATTCATTGAACCTTTCCTCACAGAAGCCCTATTACAATGTTGTGTCATTGTAATTCATAGGCCGCAGGCATTGTTTTATACTGGTATAATTAACTTCAGTAGTTTTTTTAACAATACCAATTTTGCCACCTACTGATACACATTTATACAAGATGCTGTTCCATACCACACCAGAACAAAAAATAAAGCAAAATAGGCTTTTAAAATAAAAATCCATTGAGGTGTACGAATATGCCAAAGAATTATACAAACACACATAAATACATAACCCTCCTTCTGGCACAGTGTAAAAAAATAGCTGTTTTTTCAACATTTGTCGACTTGGCATAAAATTGCACAGGTATATTTTTTGTATACTTGCAAAAAATATTTTAGTTAAAAAAATGTTGCAGAACAAATATTTTATTTTGAAGAAATTATCTAATGATTTTTTAATGTAATTTTTAAGACAACATTAATTAATCATTAATCAAAACATTGGTATAAACAATGATGCTTACCCATAGCCTCCATCTCTGCTGTAATTTGATCTATCACCTCCACCGCCATAGCCACCCCTGTCTCCTCCCGAGTAGCCACTGCCTCCTCGGTCTCCACCGTAGTTGGATCCCCCGCGGTCCCCGCCTCCGTAGCCACCGCTACTTCTCTCGCTACCATAGTTGCTTCCGCCACGGTCATTATTGCCATAGTTGCCACTGCCTCGGTCACTACCACCAGCGTTGTAGTTGCTTCCATTATTACGGTCAAAACTGCCACCGCCATAATTTGATCCATAACTTTGATTAAAATTACTACTATCTTGTTGACCTCCACCATAGCTTCCGCTGCCTCCATCTGAAAATTGCATTCACAATAAAGTATATATTGTAGTTGTTTTTAAAGTAATGTAGTATGAATTTTTTAAACCTGCTGTTGTGTATAAATGATATATTATTACTATTATTAACATCCGTTAGTGTCCCACTGTTGGGCAATGGCCTCCCCTCCCTCTTTCCACATATAATAGAGACACTATTCTTCGCTGTATTTGGCCACTCTTTGTCTGCAGCGTCTAGCTCGTAGCGCCACCTTTACTTTTGTTTGCCCCTGTTTCGCTGACCGTTCGGTTGCCACTCCGTAACTAGACGCGCCCAACTGTCCGGGTACATGCGGGCGACGTGTCCTGCCCAGTTCCATTTATAATAACATAAATTGTAACACTTACTTCCAGCGGATTGTTGATTCCATGATTGTCCTGCGCTTTGGCCAGGGTAAGATCCAGATTGATTGTAATTTCCTTGTTGACCGCTTGCACTAAAATTGGTGTCTCCTGAACCAAACGAGGGTGGCGGCATAGAATACTGAGCGGGATATCCTCCGCCGCTATAATCACTCGAGGAATAAGCTAAAACAAGCGCCATTATCATAATCGCTGTTATACCTTTCGGAAATCGAACATCACACAAATATTTCATTACTTACGGTCACCCATTTTGTAAATTGAACTAACTCTGCTTTATATTAAAGCACATACACTAAAATTACAGTAAAGTTTAATCACTTATCACGATTCACGCACGGCGCCGCTTTGGGAATTTTAAAAATGGCCTCCGGATACACGTTACTTGGCGGCCTCTTGTCATTGTCAATTTTGAAATTTATACAAAATAAATTGTCTATGGTTATAGCGTTCCGGACCGGAAAAGGATTTTTTTTAATGATTCATAAAGGCTTGTCTACACGTGCGAGAAAACAGCAGTCTGCATTCTGCAGCCTCAGTGCCTCACTGACGCGGACGGTGACCTCTAAAGTCTATAAAGAATATATAATAGAGGTCAGTGTGCAGCCTGCAAACAGTTTTATATAGAACAGCTGCAGTACTCAACCTTTTTAGGGTTCCGTACCCAAAGGATAAAAACGGGATCCTATTACTAAGACTTCGTTGTCTGTCCGTCTGTCTGTCTGTCGCCAGGCTGTATCTCAAGAACAGCTATAACTAGACTTCTGAAATTTTCACAGATTGTGTATATCTGTTGCCGCTTTAGACAGAGTAGACAGAATTTAGAGTTCGACAAGGCTGTTGAACGTGGCGAGAAAAGGAACTAACGCTTCTATCATACGTAAAAACGTCATTTTTGACAGTTCTCCTTTACCAGCACTCAGCAGCCACTGATCTCCATTATACATGTACTAGATGTCCCGCGGGGCTTCGCCCGCGTAAATTAGGAATTTTGAGGAAACCGTACATTTTCCCATAAAAAATAGCTTATGTCCCTACTCCCTTCACTTGGTAAAACTTATTTCAGTGTTAGATAGCTCATTTATCGAGTAAGACTATAGGTAATATATTTTCACGCTAAGACTAATACGGCCGAAGAAACTCAGGAAAATGTGGGAAAAATGGGGGAAATATTAGAAATTACGAACTACTGGAGCAATTTTTATGGCAATATTAAGCACAGATATAGAGTAGTCTATATCTATAGAAATTACGAACTACTGGAGCAATTTTTATGGCAATATTAAGCACAGATATAGAGTAGTCTATATCTGTGCTTAATATTGCCATAAAAATAGCTCCAGTAGTTCGTAATTTCTAATATTTCCCCCATTTTTCCCACATTTTCCTGAGTTTCTTCGGCCGTATTAGTCTTAGCGTGAAAATATATTACCTATAGTCTTACTCGATAAATGAGCTATCTAACACTGAAATAAGTTTTTAAGTCGGACCAGGAGATTAACGCGTTCAAGCAAACATACTCTTCAGGTAGGTATAGATTTTTTAAATTATCGCTTGACAAACTCGAGTCTCGATCTAAAAGACTATGAAAAGTACCAATAACAGGGTCATTTTAGGCTCATAAGCCATGGGACGATGCATGGTATAATATGGTAGTGATTTTTATTTTATTTTTATTTTTTATTTTATTGATTTTTGGAAAACTTACAGCTAACATACACATAGAATCTAAATATACAATACAAGAAGGCCAATTAAAAGTTTCCACAGATAGAAAAATGCTAATAAAAACAAAGCAGCGTTATACAATGGTCACAATTATTTAGAATTTTAGAAAAAAATTAGAAAAACAGAACAAGAATTATTGTAATAACGTATTAAGTAATAGAATTGCGCAGGTTACAATTAAAATAGAAATTATTAAATTCTTTCTTAAAAGTTGTTACATTGGTAAAGAATAGGTCCACATCAATTATTCGAGATATTTCATTAAACATTCTACTAGCCCTGATCATATAAGAATTTTGGCGATAATTAGTACTATAGTGTTGAATATGCAGTAGGTCACGCTTTCTTCTCGAGGCTGCTGGAACGCGAAGCTGGATTTTGCTGGTGAGATCAGCGCAATCCACTGAGCTGTTGGCTAAATTAATAAGAAGAGCCAGGTCTGATACTTTCCGTCTAGCAGATAAAGGCAGTAGATGGAATTTTTTGCAGCGATCGAAATAGTTGTTCAAGTACGTTCCAGATCTGAATTGCACGTATCTAAGAAATTTCTTCTGTATGTTTTCAATACGGTTAATATATATGTCATAAACTGGGTTCCAAACAGACGAGCAGTACTCGAGATGGCTGCGCACAAAACTACAGTAAAGGATTTTAAGAGTTTTAATGTGTCTGAAATTAGCCGAGACGCGTATTAAGAATCCCAAAGCTTGAGCGGCTTTTTTAATGATATCGTCTATATGACAATCAAATAAAAGTTTTGAATCAAACGTAACGCCCAAGTCTTTTATCTTGGTAACTCTAGTTAAGGATATATCTGTAATTTTGTAGTCGTAGTAAATGAGGGTGGTCTTACGAGTAAAGCTACATACGTAACATTTGGTGATATTTAGATCTAGTTGGTTACGACGGCAGTAGTCAAGGAGTCTATTAAGATCCTCCTGGAGGCGAATAGCATCGTCAATGGTTGTGATTTGGCTTAAAATTTTCAAGTCGTCAGCAAATAGGAGTACCTTTGAATATTTGAAACATTCGATAATATCGTTGATAAAAATATTAAATAACAAGGGTCCCAATAACGAGCCCTGAGGTACGCCTGATGGTATGAACATAGGCCTAGAAGTGTAACCATTAAGAACAACAGATTGACATCTATTGTCAACGTAAGAGGAAAACCATCTAAAGAGGTTACCCCTAATTCCTATCGCAGACAATTTGCGCAGCAATGTGTGATGATCCAGACGGTCAAAACATTTCGTAAAATCAGTGTAGATTATATCGACCTGCGTGCGCTCAGACATACACTCAGACAAATAGTCGCTACAGAGTATGAGATTGGTAGCAGTGGACCGCCCACGCATAAATCCGTGCTGACACGTAGTGATAAATGGACTTAGGATAGGATACAGCTGATTATAAATTATTCTTTCAAGCAGCTTTGCAAAAAGACACAACTTGGATACAGGCCTATAATTACTAACTACGTCCTTCGGCCCTTTTTTGTGTACAGGCGTTATGAAGGCCGATTTCCAGATAGACGGCACGACTCCCTCGGTGAGTGATCTTCTATAGAGTAACGTGAGCGGAGGGGTCAGGGATTCAGCGCATTTGCGAATTAGGATCGGTGGAATGTGATCTGGTCCCGCAGATTTGTTTAAATCAATCCCTTTCAATAGTTTACATACTTCCGATTCACGCACATCAATAGTATGGATGTCAGACACACATATCGAAGTGTCATTCGAGATCGAGGAGCGTGGGTGATTTAAACAATTACTAGTGCTGGGCCGAGATAGAAAATTTGAGTGAAAGTAATTGCTAAACATGTTTGAGATATCCTCGCCGTCACTGGTACTTATGTCTCCTAATTTAAATAATGCTGGATATGCATTATTTATTTTTTTAGATTTTACATACGACCAAAAGGACTTTGGAGTTTTTAATATGTTGTCTTCAATACTCGTAATGTAATTGTTGTACATGTCGCGTTCGATATCTTTAGCGCGCTGTCGTAGTAAAATAAATGAATTATAGTCAGAAATGTTTCCGTACTTTTTAATTTTTTTATGAAATTTTAACTTCTCCTTTAGTATTTTTATTAACGGTTTCCTGTACCAAGGAGGATATCTTTGACCAGGGGTTACAATTTTAGTAGGTACGTAAGAGTCCCGAAAGTTATAAATGGTGTCATAGAAAAAGGAGACGGCACCTTCGAATGACCTCGAATTAAATTCATGTCGCCAATCAATTTGGCCAATTCTATCGTTTATCGAAGAAAAGTCGGCGGAGTAATAAACATATTTAACGTAAGATTTAGTAGGCAAAAATGGTACTTCAGCAAAGTCTACTTGTAACGTAATAGCCCTGTGGTGTGGGTCCTCGAGTACCAAGGGGTCTGTGCAGTCATTTACTTGCACTACATTATTGCAGAAAACTAGGTCCAAAAGTCTATTAGACGAATTCAGGAAAGAGTTGTATTGTAAAAAATTGCATATCGCCATGTTATCAAATAAATAATTTTGTACATTACCTTGTATATTATCTGGTGAAAGAGAAATCCCGTCGCCCGAAGCCTTCCACTCAATATTCGGTAAATTAAAATCACCGAGCACTAGAAACTTGTCTAAGGAACACGCACTAACAATGTCGAAAAGATTTTTCGAAAAGTTATAAAGCTGGGCTGACTGCGAATTACCATAGTTTTGGTTGCAAATATACACAACACAGACATGAACTTTAAACGAAAGGTTCACGTTTTTGTTATTAAAATATAGCGAGATCCACAAGTCTTCGGCACTAGAAAACCACTCACAACGGATATCACAAGCTAGTTCGCGACGCACTGCGATAAGAACACCACCTCCCATACTTTGATTGGTACAAGCGTAGTCCCTGTCACGTCTAAATACTATGTACCTATCATCGAATAGTTCACAGTCCTTAATATCTTCAATAAGCCAAGTCTCCGTCAAACAAATTATGTCATATGAGTTAATACAAACATTACGATAAAACAAGGAGGTTTTCGTGCGCAGCCCCCTAACGTTTTGATAATATGCACTAATCGGTGACATTGTTAAATAAAAAGTTAATTAGATTAATGTGTACCATATTGCGTAAAAATGTGTTAGAACAAATTATGATTTTAACATTATACGTGCAATTCAAATAAAGTAGGTAGTAACAAATATTTCTGTCACGATCCAACAAAGCTGCGCGAGAGTGGGCATTAAAGCAATAGCAATACGATCTATTATAGTAACTATTACGTTGACTAGCTATAGAAGACAAAGCGAGAAAGCGTGGCCAAGCAGATTGGAGCCTTAAATTAATACTCGGTAGATACAAAGTTAGTTTTAAATAAGTACGTAACCGAAAATCGTTTAAACAATGTCCAATGGTTCTCAAAGTGTATAAATTTTTACAAAATATAATGTTGATAAGCGACATTGACCATCGATATAAAATAAAATAGAAGTGAAAGGTTATTGACATTAACGAATAAACTTTTGCAGATCCTTTTCCGTTTTGATGTGGAATGTCGGTGATGTTGCATTCTTTTTGATGAGGATTTTGCACCCCGACACCCAGACATATAAAAAATCTTTCTGTTTAGCCAATGACTTCGTTTTATTTAGAAGAATTTTATTCTCCATAGTTAAGTGGTCGTTAACATAAATATGGGTGTCCGATTGAAATCCTAAGATAGTCGCATTTATGCCTGCTTTCAATTTTTTTGCTGCGGCCACGAAGTTGTTTTTTATGTAGCGATTGTGTACTGAGCAGATGATGTTCTTATTCTTGTCGTTGTTGCGCATTGGCACGCGCGCGATATAGTTTATTTGCTCCTTTGGTATAGTGCATCCAATTGTGTTACCGATCTTCTCGATGATAGTAAAAAGGTTTTCAGAGTTGGTCATCGGTACACCCTTAATTTCAATGTTGTTCTGCCTCAATTTTTGTTCTGACTCGTTGCGAAGATCCTCGAGCTTGGAGCAGCGTTCTTGGAGAGCAGATATGTCCGTTTTTGTTTTTTTAAGCGAGTCCATTTCGCTTTCCACGTCGGACAACTTGCTGCTGAGAGAATCCACTGAGTGGCTGAGGAATTCCACACTAGATTTAAGGGTAGTACACTCAGCTTTGAGGGTTTTTAGGTCGGCAAGTTCCACTTGAATAGCCTTGACGTTTTCAAGCAATGCAGGTAGGCTGTTGTCCATACGTGCCGCTAGGGCCTTAAGCTCCATCATAATGATGTCCATGTCCAAAGGGTTTGTAGCGGCGCGGGCAGGCGAAAGGCGAGGGCTGGAAGCTGCCATTGCCTTGCAGCCACTACACCTCCATGTATTTTTGCGATCTCCTAGTTTTCGCCAACCACCTTCGGTAATGCCGGCGCAGGGGAAATCGAATTGACCTTGACATTCGGAGCATTTGACGCCATCCATGCACTCATTTGAACAACGTTTGCAAATAAACTGCATATTAAATAAAAATAACTAAAGTTTGAGAACCGTAATCGAACGAGCACGAATGCAGACGTGCGACCGATTGGCTGTCTACCGCCAGACTGATGATGATGATGATGATGATGAATTTGATTTGTATAGTACAATAGCATATGTTTTACGTTCTTAAAACAACGCCGAAACTCCCAAACTTGAATCTACAAAGAATCAGGAGTTCTCTCAGCACCTTCCGAACCACGGTATACCAGGTATACCTCGGTGCAAAATCCTACTTGTTGGTAGCACAATATGCTTAGAATACTTCTCACGAAACCGAAGTCACCACATGTTTCCCTATAAATTTTGAGGAGTTCCCACGATTACTTATGGGTCCTTCATCAGATCATCACTTTTGTGAATATAATACCAAATTGGTATACTCTATATACCAAAAGAAAAATTTTGAAAATCGGTTAACAAACGGCGGAGTAATCGTCGAACATAAAAAAACGAACATAACACCTCCCCCATTTTGAAAGTCGGTTAAAATTGTAGCCTATGTGTTATTCTGATGTATAAGCTATATTATTGTAAAGTTTCATTAAAATCCGTTCAGTAGTTTTTGCGTGAAAGAGTAACAAACATCCATACATCTATACATCCATACATCCAAACAAACTTTCGCCTTTATAATATTAGTAGGATAGTAGGATAATGGAGGTCAGTGCCAGCAGTGCACATTGACTGACATTGACACATTCAATAAGCCTTGTCGAACTGTTACAACAAATACCTACTAAAAACAAAATAAATAAAATATTTATGGGGGGCTCCCATACAACAATCGTGATTTTTTGGCCTTTTTTGTTCGTAATCAACAATGGCAATGGCAAAAGAAGAATTGTATATATTTTACTTTAAAAGCGCCATCTGTTGTTATATACTAAAACTAAAATAGCACCTACCAAACCTAAACATGTATAATCTAGATATCATAGACATATATAGCATTATAGGTTTATGCTAGATATTATGACCTTTATTGGGTGCGAATTGGGATCTTTTTAATGTCAATTCAATACGATTTCCAACAACAACTTTGAGATACTCTCAATTTTTATTCCACCCATATTGCAGTAGCTGACGATGAAAACTCTTATGTATTAATAGAATTTATTGTTACGATTTTCGCTCGGTATGAAATGACTTTTTAAAATGAGCGCGACCTCCCCTACTATTTATTTACTTTATTGCGCTGTAAGACGTTCATCTTGCAAAACACTACTCACTTGTGAACACTGAACTGTACCTACTCGAATGAAGTACGAACGATTTTGGGGCAGAAGCGAGAATTTTAGCTACTAAAATACTGGCTACTTGACTAAAATACTGGCGGCTGGCCTAATGCGAACTAGCCTTTACGGAGTGTAGAATGTAGATGTCTACCCTCCATAGGGTTACAGTACCCAAAGGGTAAAAGGCACGAAGGTAAAAGGGACCCTATTAAAGATTTCGCTGTATATATATCTCAAGAACCACTAGTTGTCGTTTTAACAACAAAAATTAAAATTTAAAAAGAATATTCCATAATCCTATAAGTAGGTACAACAAACGTGATATTTTATTGTGTGATATTTACAAAATGGTCAATCATATTTTTTCTTTAAGGCGAGCACTTACCTCAATCACAGAATCTTAGTAGGATTCTGTGATTGAGGTAAGTGCTCGCCTTAAAGAAAAAGATTATAAATCCTACTATCCTACTTCCTACTTAATATTATAAAGGCGAAAGTTTGTTTGGGTGTAACTATGGATGTGTGGATAATTTATGGATGTATGGATGTTTGTTACTCTTTCACGCAAAAACTACTGAACGGATTCTAATGAAACTTTACAATAATATAGCTTATACATCAGAATAACATATAGGCTACAATTTTGACCGACTTTCTAAAGGTGTTATGTTCGTTTTTTTTCTTCAACGATTAGTTACTCCGCCGTTTGTAAACCAATTTTCAAAATTTTTCTTTTGGTGTATGTTTGTTTTGGTTGGTTATCATTCCAATTTGGAACCATATTCATAAAAGTGGTGACCTGATGAAGAGATCCATTAAGTAACCGAGGGAACTCCTCAAAATTTATATGGAAACTAGACGTTCCGCGCGGCTTCGCCCGCGTAAATTAGTTATTTCATAGACAAATTAGTCCACAAAAATAGCATATGATCCTTCACGTGGTCTACTTCTTATCAATGCCAAATAACAGAAAAATTGCCCTAGTAGTTCGTGAGATAATACCGTTATAATAATTTTTCACATTTTCTTCAATTCTATTTGTCTTAGCGTGATAATATATAGACTATAGCCTTCCTCAATAAATAGGCTATCTAACACTGAAAAAATTTTTCAAATTGGACCAGTAGTTCCTGAGATAGGCGCGTTCAAATAATTTACCCCCATTTTTTCCAGATTTTCCTCTATTTCTTCGCTCACATTCGTCTTTGCATGATAAAATATAGCCTATAGCCTTCCTCGATAAATGGGCTATCTAACACTGAAAAAATTTTTCAAATCGGACCAGTAGTTCCTGAGATTAGCGCGTTCAAACAAACAAATAAAAATAAAGCGGGGCTTTATAATATTCGTATAGATATGTGGTGACTTCGGTTTCGTGAGCAGTATTCTAAGCATATGCCACCAACAAGCATGATTTTGCACCAAGGTATACCATGGTTCGGAAGGTGCTGAGAGAACTCCTGATTCTTTATAGATACAAGTTTAGAGTTTCCACGTTGTTTTAAGAGCGGAAAGCATATGCTACTATGCAAATTACCTTAATCTTAATCATCATCACTACCATAAACCGTTATAGAATCATGTGTCGTCCCGTTTTAAACCTATTATTGGTACTTTTCATAGTCTTTTATGATATATCACATACAGTATAGGTAGGCACAGCACAGCTAGTATATAATATATTAGTAGTACCAACCTCAATTCCAAAATGATAACCTTCTCACAACGGAAGTCGTGTACGCATCTCAATAAGATTCATTTTAACTTAGCATAAAATTGTAGTTTCGAGGGGCGGATCTTCTCTATGTTATTTTTCATGTGTTTTTTAAATATCTTTGGAAATAAATATTAAGAAACAAAATTGTTCGGTTCAGACCTTTTTAATATAGATTCGCTAACAATTTATTCAAATAAAATGTATGACCTACTTAGTTACAATAGATTTTCAATTGTTATGCGACAGTGCCGCTTGGGGATTGATGGGTTAATTGAAAATGAACATTATAAGTTTTACATTATTTATTTCAGTACCAGTAGTTTAATATGAATATTGTTATTTAAGACTTATAAAAACACAATTGTTATTTAAGACTGCAGACCTCCTTCTAATGCCATAATATTTATATTTTAGAAATTGCTGAATAATACCTTGTGAAAGGTAGATATATCTGGCTCTACATTAGAGTTTGTACTGTAAAGTGCTGGCTTACTGCCACTTCTGGAATAAAATAAAAAGCAATATTAATAGACCAAAAAATATACGCATATACGTGGGAGAGCCATACTTCGGCATGGCTCTCCCACGTATATGCGTATGTGCGTATCCGGCCGGCTCGACCGGAGAAATACCACGTTCTCACAGAAAACCGGCGTGAAACAGCGCTAGCGCTGTGTTTCGCCGAGTGAGTGAGTTTACCGGAGGCCCAATCCCCTACCCTATTCCCTTCCCAACCCTCCCCTATTACCCTATTCCCTCTCAAAAGGCCGGCAATGCACTTGCAGCTCTACTGATGCTGCGAGTGTCCATGGGCGACGGAAGTTGCTTTCCATCAGGTGACCCGTTTGCTCGTTTGCCCCCATATTTCATTAAAAAAAAATTGGCTATAATTGCTATGCTATTTCTTTATTCAGTAAGTTTGCATCACTATTCCATCTTACAGTTTATAGTATGGCTGCTCTTTGAGGTGCAATGCCATTTCCAAACACTTTGGCTTTTTTATCAAGAGAAAGTTAACCTTTTGAGTTGAAAATAATGAGTGTCATCTAAACTTTAGATGACACTCATTATTTTCTACGTCCTTTAGATTTTAAAGGACATGTGACTAGAAAGGATTTCTACATGTTAATATATAAATTAAATTAAAATGTCACTGACCTGGAAACAGAGGCGTTTGGGCGAGGAGTAACAAGTAGACAGTTCATTGGCTGTCCATCCAACTGTCTGTTATGATACAAGTCTACAGCCCTCTGGGCATCTTCAACAGTCTTATAAATCACTTCCGCTGTGCCAGGTCTGACCAAACGAGACTCTAACATACCTCCAACATCGCCAAACAACTCCTGAAACAATAAAGAAAATCATGCAATTTTTAAATAAAATGTTGATTCTTATTATAGGTCTACCAGAATCTGATGGCAAAAAGTGAGAAAAGAATTTGACTCTAGCAATACCGAGGTAATTGGAATAACACATTTTGATCCTTTTTTTCCTTATAGCGGCTGATTCTGTGTGTGAAACATGCAAATATAAATATTTATCCAATGATCAAGGATATTTTTTGAAAATCTGCCGTCAAAATTTGCCATCAGATCCTGGTAGACCTATACTTAGGCATTTGGACAACGCCTCCGTGGTCCAGTGGTTTAGAGCGTGGTTCTTGACTCGGCGGTCGTGGGTTCGATTCCCGCGTTGGAAATATGTCATTTCTAAGTTTAGTTAGGACAATGCAGGCCGATCAACCGATTGTCTGACAAGTAATAATATAAGGCTTATAATTAACTGATCACCAGAAATATTAACATTTCACAGACAAAAATAGTAAACGATCACCAAAATACAGACCACCATTTTAATGTAAAAAGATACCAAAGATTTAACATCTCGCTATCCTATTTGTGCAAAATTATTCCAAATAAATCATTGCTAAACCAAAAGTAGTAAATGATCACCAACATCATACTAGCATTTTAATGTAAAATTATAACCAAAGTATTTTCATTTTGTTATCCTATTAAAGAAAAATGAACCTATATTGGTTCATTTTTCTTTAATAGGATAACAAAATGAAAATACTTTGGTTATAATTTTATAACCAAAGTATTTTGTTATAAAATATATATAATGAATGAACAGGACTCAAAGTATCTCCATACCAATTTTCAGCAAAATCGGTTTAGTGGTTTGGGCGTGAAGACATACTTTCGCACTTATAGTATTATGTAAAACTCTCATCATCCATGCTAATATTTTAAATTGAAAAGGGTAGGTCTGTCTGTTATCTCTTATCAGGTCCATAACTGCTGAATATAACAATAGCATGGAGTTATAATACTTCTTTGTTAATTATTATATTATGCTTACATTTTTTGTCAATCGTAGTGATTTATTTGGACAGAAATATCGCATTTATTTGCTCGCAAGGATTTGGTGATCATTTACTATATTTGGCGTTCGATTACAATTTGAAGTGAAGTCGTGAACTCGTGACTAAAATAGCTGGCAGTATTGCAATTTTAGACTTTCTTTTTTTGGTGTTAAGTATCTTTATTTTGGTAAACAAGTTTAGGGTATCAGAGCATTTTTGGTGGTCATTATTTTTGTTCCCATAATTTTATAATACATGCGTTGGATGGGCATGTAAAAAGTCGGTCCTGCGCCTGATCTCTCGCCAGTCATGTCGGTCTTCCGTCCCATCAGTGCCCAAGTGTGTGCGCAGTACACAATAGAGAGTGCTCTTGTGTACTACGCACACACTTAGGCACTATAAAAAAAACACTCTTGCCGCTCCTGCATAACTGGCCTTGTTTCACCGAAACAGGTGTGGGATTATGTATTTGGATAAGATTTCAAGAAATTACATTTATAAAAAGGTCTATACGTCATTTACCTCAATATCACCACCAGTGACGGTGTTGCGCAAATTGCTGACAATGATTCTATATTCCAATGTCGGTTTCTCTTGTTTTTCAACTTTCTCCTCACTTCGTAAAGCTGCCATTGCCCGTTTCTTAAGAATAGATGGTGGTCTGGGGGGGCTTCTTTCTTTCCCTATATTCCTACAAAGCAATCAAATGTATGGGATTCATTGTGTTACATCTTGTATTGGTATAAAAAAAACTAAGATTGTAGGAAGCTTTTAAGTAACTAAAAATTGCGAACATCACTACTTAGTATAAAAAAAGTCGCTTTTTCTGTCCTTATGTCTCTTTGTTCCCTTTAATCTTTAAAACGACGTAACGGATTTTGGTGCGGTTTTCTTTAATAGATATATTGATTGAAGAGGAAGGTTTAAGGATTGATTAAGTATAATAAACGTTAATTAAATAGTGGAGAAATACTGTTATTTTTGAGGTTTCTAATGTGATGTCGTAAATAATTACACTTTTTTCCGCTTATATTGCAAACGCAGTCTGAACCCTACTAGATATTTAATCAAAAATATAATGTAGGTACTAAGTATTGTACACAATGAAAAGGTCTACAGAAAACCTCGCTTATGGATATCCCACATTTTTTTTTGTCATTTACAAATAATGTCCATTTTTCGAAGCGATTTTAACATTTTTAACCAATGCGTTATTAATACTTATTCAATTAAATACTTTAAATACATTGTTAATTTAATATAATATATCTATATGCCCTTTACAGCATAATATTATGATTTAAATCAGGGGTTCCCAAACCTATTTTGTCTACTGCCCTCTTTGGGAACAAATTATGTTTTAGAGCTCCCATTGTTTCAATTTCAAATGCCTCCAGATGAAAAAAATCACCCCCCAAGCCTCTACACAACGCCCCCATTTTTTTTCTGGGTACCCCTTTAGACCTTCAGCGCCCACAAGGGGGCGTTATCGCCCACTTTGGGAAAAGCTGATTTAAATGAATATTTTAGAAGATTCAAAAATTGCGGGACTTAGCTTTTGCGGCAGTACCGGCCAATGCAGGTAGTAATGAATATAAATCAAAACTACTGAATCGATTTTAATATTTTTTTCAGTGATTGATATAGGCTATACTAGTATACTCCGTGAAATTTTAATTTTGGGTTCTTTTCCCGCAGTAAAATGATTCTATCTTAGTAGTAAATACAAAAGATTTGTGATTTTTTTTATTCAAAACATAAATAAAATTCGGCCGGGTCATAGCTGCTCGTGTATATTGGCATAAAGTTGCTATAGTATGTTATACAAAATATTTTTTATATAAAAAAAAAAGCTTGTATGATTCGATAGTACTACTATAGGTAAATCGTTCTGCTGCGGGAAAACAACCACTAAAATGTCATGTTGTATATTTTATACCAGTGCGATCTGCGAAGCTGGGGTGGATCGCTAGTAAGATTATAGATTACCTTTCAACATTATTATGAGTTACAATTTTCAGTTGTAGGCTAGCTTTCCTGTTGAGGCTTGTTCTTGAAAGCGGCTCATACTCCATTGGATCATCAATAATCTCAATGTCATTCTCTATGGTTCTTGTTATTGGCTTCAGAGTTGCTTTAGCTAGTTAACATATAATATGGAATTATACAATTAAGAATATGTAGGGCTACCACCTACTACTACAAAACTGTTTTGAGACACAAATAATCGGACGAGAATGCCGCGTCCTGCTCTAACAACGTCATTTCACGTTTGTTAGAGTAGGACGCGGCATTCTCGTCCGATTGTTTGAGTCTCAAAACAGTTTCATGGTACAAGGCCAGATTATAAGTTATTTCATATCCTTTAAACATTATTTTGCAATGGTACTCATCAGTGTCAAGTGACACTCTTTAAATAAAAAAAGCAAAATATCGAAAATAAATGCATTAAACTGGCACTGTTAAGGATAAGATTATAAATAAAGTATTTTAGAAAAGTCTCCTAAAATAAGTATTGCATTAAACTATGCTTTGGATTGCATTTCAAAGTCAGAAAAGATGAAGTATAAAAATATACAAATAATAATATTATAAAAGAATTACACATGGATCTTGATTGTATTGATCTGCTTTCGGTAAAGTGTTTGTTATGGTGCTTTCTGATTATTTGTTTTGAAGCTCCAAGGGGCTGAGAGACAACAAATCTCGAGGGATCTGAAAAAACTGAAAAAAATTAAATTATTAATGAAATAAAAAGATACCAGAAATTTAATGATCATTATCTTTAGACTAACCCTTTTCTCTTTGATTAAAATAAGGTTTCACAACTTTTCCATGGTTTCTGGAAACATATCCTTGAAATTTTGGCAGAGTTTGCTAAAACAACAAAACATTGGTTAATCCTTTGACTGCAGGATAAGCGGGCGCCTAGACGATAAATTATATTGAGCAATATCACATATTGTGCAATATTATTAACGGTCTAGGGTTACTATTGAACGCGCCCGCCTTTTAATCTTATTGTCAAATAAATTGTTCAATATAATTGTAGGTTTAGGGGCTACCATAGGCATAGTTTGAGTTGTGATTGACATCTGAAGCACATATTACTAGTATATATTTGATCTGAAGGTGGTATACTATAGTTTGTGCGTTATAAGATGATATGCGTGATACATTATAATTGACAATAGTAGGGAAGTTCCCTAACAAAAATTAATCGATAATTTAAAAATATAGAATCACTTCGTAAAGGAATTGCAATCGAAATTATCGATTTCGTACTGACCCTTCAGTGGTGCCGGCGATTTAAGATGGCCGCCCTTTTTATCGATTTGATTTCGGTTCAACAGTGTCAATCTCTATTGATATAGGTTCCGTTTCATGCATCTGACATTTTTCAAATGTTACAATGTAACAATAATTTTATACTTACTTAATATAATTTTATATTAATACTAGAAGTCCCGCGCGGCTTCGCCCGTAAATTACGAATTATACGGAAACCGTATATTTTCCCATAAAAAATAGCTATACTTCCTTCACGTGGTCTACTCTATAACTGTGCCAAATATTGCCATAAAAATTGCTCCAGTAGTTCGTGAGATAAACCCTTTCTAATATTTCCCCCGTTTTTTTCACATTTTCCTGAGTTTCTTCGGTTGTATTAGTCTTAGCGTGATAATATAATATAGCCTATAGCCTTACTCGATAAATGAGCTATCTAACACTGAAATAAGTTTTAAAATCGGACCTTTAGTTCCTGAGATTAGCGCGTTCAAGCAAACACACTCTTCAGGTTTATAATATTAAGTGTAGATTTTTTTGTTAGTTAAATTATCACTTGACAAACTCAAGTCTCGATCTAAAAGACTATGAAAGTAACAATAACAGGGTCATAATAGGCTCATAATCATGGGACAATGCATGGATAATATGGTAGTGATGATGAGGATGATGAATGTAATTTGCATAGTAGCATATGCTTTCCATTCTTAAAACAACGCCGAAACTCCCAAACTTGTATCTATAAAGAATCTGGAGTTCTCTCAGCACCTTCCGAACCACGGTATACCAGGTATATTTTGGTGCAAAATCTTACTTATTGGTAGCATATGCTTAGAATACCACATGTTTCCCTATAAATTTTGAGGAGTTCCCTCGATTACTTATGGATCCTTCATCCTCCTCCTCCTCAATCCTCATCCTCCTCAATCACCCCATATGCCAAAAGAAAAATCTTGAAAATCGGTTAACAAACGGCGGAGTAATCGTTGAACATAAAAAAAAACGAACATAACACCTCCCCCATTTTGAAAGTCGATTAAAATTGTAGCCTATGTGTTATTCTGATGTATAAGCTATATTATTGTAAAGTTTCATTAAAATCCGTTCTGTAGTTTTTGCGTGAAAGAGTAACAAACATCCATACATCCACACATCCATACATCCAAACAAACTTTTGCCTTTATAATATTAGTAGGAAGTAGGAAGCATTTACCAACTTTTTATTTTTATTCATTTACAATTATTATAGGAAACATTTGATTTTGTAGATGGAATACAAATAATTTATTACATTTTGATTTTTTTGTTTTCTTGTTAAAAATAAAACATACACATACTTAGACTGGGTTGCACCAGAGGCGTGGGTAAAGTTAAAGTTAAATATGGCGTCCAAACATATTCTCATACGACATCTGTCAATTTTTCCGGTTATAGTTAAGGTTAAAGTTAAAGTTAGTTGGTGCAACCCAGTCTTAGAATACCACAAAGTACTATGTAAAAAGAAACAGGAGGGTCATGCCACAATATACTATGACAGCTAACCTTCTATTACCAGAAAATCAGATAAAATGTGGTCACATAATTTAAATTGCTCCCTTTTAATAAGTGCTATCTTAGCTAAGTACCATCCAAACAAAAATAGCAATGGAAGGGAATATGCATGACTTGTTTTATTTAAATAAATGAATTTTTTTGTTTATCTCTGAAGTCAAATAAGTTTTTTGATAAGATGCAAACTAACAAACTTATAACTTAAAGTTGTCAGTTAGAAAAAGAGATTAGTGTCCTGTGACTTCTCATACAAAGTCCATTAATTTTGTTTGGTTAGAAAGAGATAGAAAACTTTTATCACATCATATTTTGTGATAAAAGTTAAATTGAAGCAAAAAGATATTTTTCTCATTCATTGTTCAACTGATATCAATTTGTTTTTGTTATTTTATTTTTAATACATATTCCCAGTTTAATTTTAATTATATTTTTATACATATACTTATTTTAACCCGTCGATCATGGAAAAACAAGATTTCTATTGTGTCTCAGTCACCGGTGACCATATGGGGCTTGATTAATTAGTAATTTGTTATAAGCATACAGACAAAGAGACAAAATATGAAGAATGTCAAGAAAGGACATGCTGAAAGTAAAAATTATACATACCCTCTTTGCTCTTAATTGTTCTAATCTCAATCTTGCATCTTTCTGTTTGGCAAGCTCCGCAAGTTTCTCACGAGCATCTTTAATTTGAATTCTCTTTTTGGAAATAATTTTATTTCTGGCATCAACCACTGGTAAGGATTTGGCAGGTTGTTGAGGATTTTTCTTCTTAATTGGACTTCTGCATATTTAAAATGTTATTTTATACATTGGTTCATTAATATGTAGTTAATTTCTATTTGATAACATAAAAAAATATTATAATTTATAACAATCAGAGCAATAGTTGAATGTAAAAATATATTATAAACTTAAGGTTAAGACAATGCAAGTAACATTAATTTCCTTAGTAAAAATATACACCAATAATTTTTACTACCAAGCACTAGCACTAATTTGATTGTTTATAATAAATATTACATACACAGTACAAAATATTATACAATAATTCTTGATGTTACTTACCGAGTATTTGATATTTTCTTTTTTTTAATTATATCATCCAAGCTCATATTTACATATGACGCCATAGCTGGATAGTTAATCAAGAAGAATCTTACAAATTATTTATATTTAGTAAATAAATCAATGTAAACTTAAAAATTGTTAAATTAGATTCATAGAGAAAATCTCAAAAACGAATCAAGATTCATGTTCACCGCTTGTCACAGATTATTAATTTAAATTTGCCCTTGTTCATTGACACTTGACAGTTGACACTTGCTTGACAGATGCGGAAAGGTAGTATTTTTTTTTTTAAATATAATGGCACTTCTGCTATAACCATGGCCAGTGTCGAGTATAATATTATGGCGGGAAAACAATATTCTTTAATACAATTTTTATATATTATCGTCAGGTCAGTCAGGTCTAAAGTCTAGTCAAAGTCTAAGTATAAAGTCTATACAGTCAAGAAGTCAAGTCGGTCGATTCAGTAAAGTGGTAGACGCGTTACTGAAACTTTCGATGGAGTTTTGGACGGAACACAAAAGACCACGTTTCTGGTTATTACATCACTTTCCCACACTTGTGCACGATAACGAATGTCTAATGGTTAATATCCTACCAATATTACACATTAAAAACCCAGATAACACAATTTTAGGAAAATAATATAATAATATAAAAACACAACATCACTCTTTCACATTTTCCGCAAAACTCCCCTTCTTCTATAATAATTAATAACTAAAAAAACTTATTTATGATAAGACTCAAGATAGCGGCCCGTGGCACTGAGTGATCCATAGATGAAGTATATCCCGTCATCGCGTGGCCATCTTGAATATTTCTATTCATCGATCATTTCGAATCACATTACAATCGAGAAAAGAAAGTCATTTAGTTTATGATATCGATAAACTATAGTTCAAGTAATGAGAATCCGTAAACACATGTAAAAAGCTATGCAATGTTTGTAGCCAAATTGTTAATTGATGTGACATTTTAGCACTAATGCCTTATATAGCACGAATCAGGGATTATTAAACTTATAAATTATCTTTTTAGCTCACAAAAATACCGAATGAAATGCCCAAAAAACGTTGTTCAAAACTTACGTATTTAATGTTAAATCCACGTTTTTGAGTCATTCTTTGGCCATTCTTATGATTTATTATTTAGCGGAACCACAAAACTCAACAATGTCTAGCATAAAATGTTCACTAAAAACCTTTATTAACACGTCTTATATTACAATAAATATGCAGACCGACTCCTTTGTGATGTCCTAGTAGGTAGGACATAACATTACACGCTTTTGACGCTTATACACCGATATAAGGCTCTCTCCCGACTATAGTACCTCAATGGATCAGTGAGTATAACTTATGAGTATGGAGGGTAGATGGAGCCTCCGTCTACCCTCCATACTCATTAGTTTTTTATTATTTTGGAGCATAGATAAAGTATTATAGTCTATAGTACCTCAATGTTTTGGAGCCGCCATCTACCATAAGTCATACTCACTGATCCATTGAGGTAGGTACTATAGACTGGAGAGAGCCTTATATAGGTTTATAAGCGTCAAAAGCGTGTAATGTTATGTCCTACTTACTAGGACATAACATAGGACTCGGTCTGCATATTTCATGTAATAAAAGTGTTAATAAAGGTTTTTAGTGAACATATTTTAATGCTAGATATTGTTGAGTTTTATGGTTCCGCTAAATAATAAACCATAAGAATGGCCAAAGAATGCCTCAAACACGTGGATTTAACATACGTAAGTTTTGAACAACGTTTTTTGGTCTTTTCAACCGGTATTTTTGTAAGCTAAAAAGATAATTTATAAGTAAATTTATTAATCGCTTATTCGTGCTATATAAGGCATTAGTGCTAAAAACGTCACATCAATTAATAATTTGGCTTTAAAAATTGCATAGCTTTTTACGTGTGTTTGCGGATTCTCATCGTCTGACTACCTACCGACCCCACCGAGACGACAAAACAAGTTCCATAGACTGTGACCAGTGACGGGCCGCGGGCGACGACGACGGCCCGGCCGCATCTGCGTCTATCGTCCGAAGCTTCGTGCTATGAGACGATACTATTGGATGATACACGCAGATCGTCCAATGGCATCGGTTTTAGCGCGAAGCACTACGCATATATGCGGCCGCGGCATCATGATAAAACCAAGAGACAAAACACGATAATATATCATTCTTCTTCTTTTAAAAAAAATGGCTAGTACACTGCTTATAGCTTCAAAACAGGAGTTTTGAGACTCAAACAATCGAACGAGAATGCCGCATCCTGCTTTAACAACGTCATTTCTCGTTTGTTAGAGTAGGACGCGGTATACTCGTTCGATTGTTTATTGTCCGAAAACGGTTTCGTGGTACGGCACCTGTTCATAAATTGTCACCTGTCAGTGTGACGTGACTCGTGAGTGTCAAGCTATGGTGTCAAGCTTGGAGAATGCCAAATGGAAACAATGACCAATGTAACATAAATTTCAATGTACAAAAAAAATCGTGTAAAAAAATAGAAAAAACCTTTTACTATACGTTTAGAATAATATTTTATTCTTAGTGCAAGCCTTTCTTCGCTGCTAAACGTGTAAAGTTTTACATAAATGTAACATTTGTAAATTATTGTACATATGACTTGATTTCTTTACGGTTTGTTGTGTGGCTACTGGTTGCTGACTGTGTGGTATAAATTGATCTACAAATGAATCATTTACAAATCTAGCCTATTAGGATATCATTAAATTTGATAGAATATTAGAGTTCTAGTAAAATAGCCCAAATATATAAACATACATCAAGGCATCTTTCACACTATCAACACTATCAACAATTACTTTGCCTTACGTAAACATGGAGCAAGAAAGAGATTTTGAAATGAGTGATGGTGAGATGATGGACACAGATGACGAAACTGAAAAAGTTGTGGAACAGGGTCCAGATCCTAAAAGTACAATTGTACGTAACTTGTTTAGTTGAACATTTAAAAATTTCATATTAAAAGTAAATAGTTACTATAATTATGTGTAATATATTATAATTACTAATAAGTTTGTTTGTTTCAGTTTTATAAGGCGGATAAAAATGGATTAATGCTAAAAGAGTTGGATAAAATTGATGCCGTCAAACTAGAAGAAAGAGCAAAACGATTTGGTATAAACCTAAGTGGAAGTAGATTAGTGACACAAAAACAAATTGATGAACTTTATAAGAATTTCGGCATAGAAAGTGGAAATGAGAGACATTTTAGATTTGATGCTCTTCACCTGAACGGTGTGCATGGCCTCACAACAAAAGACATATTTGAATACTTACAAGATTATAAACCAGTGTCATTAGAGTGGGTAGATGAAAATTCTTGTAAGTGTTTTTGTATTAAATTTTCTTTTATGGTTGCACATGTATTAAGTTGATAAGTAGTCAACTAAATTTTAACTTTTTTAAGTGACTAACTATTTTAAGTGACTTTATTTTTAAGTGGATATCCATACATATTTATTTAAGAAGTTAAGCAGTAAGCTCTTTAGTTAACTCAAGATGTACGATCAACAACATACTTCTTACATTCCACAAGCAGTCTTTCTTTAAAATTTATTATTCAACGAAATTTAGGGTGAGTTTATTCCGTCCACTTCGATATTTTACAAAAAGCAACACACAATCGAAGAGAAGACTACTAATATTTACTAAAAGGAACACGACAAATACTGAACCCGAGTGTGCCACTACACTTATGAATTTAACTAAATTGTGCTTTGATTGTGTCTGTCAAAATGTGTCAAGTGACAAGCACCGCCCGCCAACTTAACAAAAAATGTTTGTTTGTTTGAAATTAATAACTTAAAAATTAGTAAACTACTTATCAACTTATTAAGTTGATAAGTAGTTTACTAAATTATGTGTAAACCAGCCATAAAATTTATCTAATTCCATTTACGTATCTGCTATACGTGGGAGAGCCATGCTTTGGCACGAATGGGCCGGCTCGACCGGATAAATACCACGTTCTCACAGAAAACCGGCGTGAAACAGCGCTTGCGCTGTGTTTCGCCGAGTGAGTGAGTTTACCGGAGGCCCAATCCCCTACCCTATTCCCTTTCCTACCCTCCCCTATTCCCTTCCCTTCCCTACCCTCCCCTATTATCCTATTCCCTCTTAAAAGGCCGGCAACGCACATGCAGCTCTTCTGATGCTGCAAGTGTCCATGGGCAACGGAAGTTGCTTTCCATCAGGTGACCCGTTTGCTCGTTTGCCCTCTTATTTCATAAAAAAAAATCTAGACTTCTTTTTATATTCCCATATTATAACCATAAAAAATTAAAGTTCTAAGAGTATTTTAACTATATTATTAAAAGTCACTGAGGTTCCTTCTTAAATAAGTAGTATAAAATATAATACATTTTTAATTTTACAGGTAATGTTATATGTCAAGACCATATATCTGTAGCAATGGCTTTATTAGTACATTCTAGAGAAATTATCTCAGAGGAAATAAAGGACATGATTTCAAAAAGATCTTCATATCATTGGAGGGAGGGGATGCCACATCCCCAAGTAGATATGATTTTTATGCGCTTTGCAACAAATAGTGACAAAAAGAATCCAAAGAAAGTTCCAGAACAAAAGTTGAAATCTAGGGTTTTTGAGAGAATGGATGTTAATTATGGACAAACTAAAAATCCTTGGGGTGATCTATGTCAATCTTGGGGAGTTTATGATCATCAAGAAATATTTCAAAGAAGACTAGTTAATAATAAGGAAGAAAGCTTTGAAACTAATTCTGACGAAGAGAGGCCATATAAGCCAATTAAAATAAAAAATGAGAAGCTTGCTAAGAGGCTTGGGAAACGTAATCATATTCCTAGTGATGAGATTGACAGTGATTCAGATTCAGAATGGAAGTCAAAATCAAAAACTCCTAGAATGCGAATGCATGCTGATGATGAAGAGTCAAAAATTAAAAAAATATCACAAGTGGAAAAGAATGATGAAGATGAAGATGATGATGATGAGAGAGACTTTGCACCATTGTCTATTGAGGTTTTAAATAAGAAGAGTATATTCAGGCCAAGAGAAAGTAAAGTTTTGTCAGAAAAATTTAAGAGAACACCCCAAAAGATTACTGCTAGTATTCAATCACGATTAGGGGTTAAGGTTGCCACTGATGCTGACTTATCAAGTGAGGATTCCCTATCAGATTCTGATCACAATGTTATGAGTCGAGTACAAAAAGTAAAAAAAGGTCACAGCAATAGTGTGTGGTCTAGATTAGAAGTTAAGGCGAGCAATTCTACTGAGCATGATTTACGTCAAATGTTAAAAACGAAAAAAAATAAATCAAATGAATCAACAAGTCTGAAATCAAATGACCTCAGAAAGAGATTGGGGAAACCAAAAACAAATTTACGTATAGAAATCGACAATAGCTAAATAATGAAAATAATTATATAAGTAAATAAATATTTTTTTTTTAAACAAGGCTTTTTTATTGTTTATTTTATTAATAAGAAAAATATTAGAATAAGTGGGTAGGTCTAAAAAATTTAACACAAACACCTCTTAATATGTTATGTGCTCCTGATACTTCATAGTTTAAAACGAATGAGCTCCCCTATTAATTTGTCAAAAATTCATACGGTACATTAAGGGCTCTTGGTAATTTGCTCCTGATTGTTTCTACTTAATAGTAGCTTAAAAGTGCTTCCTATATTACATCCGCATACAAAAGAAACTTCATTAAAACACAAATTTAAGTTTTAAACTTTATTCAGAAATCAATTGCTTGTGCATTAACATTTCTTGGTGTGCAATATCAAATACGGTAAGTGTATTTCTTTTGTATAATCTATTGTGTAAAATATATTTTAACTGCTTTTATAAATGCAAACAACATATTTTAAAATATTAATTTTAAAACATTAACAACAATCCCACCTATTAATGTGCAATGCACAATTCATTATAATAATTGACATTTGAAACTAAACTATCCTAAAACATGTAGGATTTGAATAGGACATTTTATAATAGGCTAAGTAACGTAACAATGGTATGAAGGCGGTACATTGCAGTAAATTTGAAAATACATTTTTATATATGGAAATCTGTATTTAATATCTCTGTGTCTGTGCAACAGTAGCTCAATTTTCATCAAGAAAATAGTAAAACTATTGCTTAAAATATATTATAAATAATAATACTACAGTGATTTATTTTGGCGATAATAATATTATGGTTCATTAATTACATTCGAGATCAGTTTATGGTTACGTTCAGGACATAAAGAGATGCAATCATGAGAGAATAATATTATTATTTGTCATCATATTGCGTGCAATGCTGACGACGAGTAAGTTACAGAAACAAACAACATAAATTATTTTTATTAACTAGTGCCTGCATGTTTAAACTATTTGAGTATTATGTAGCGCATTATTTAATCAGAATTATAAACAATTAAATTAGATAAGAAATTCGGTGTAGTTGTCGCTTTAAATTAATTCGTTTAAGTGAAATATCTAATACATAAAAATAAGTCGGGTTTTCCTTCCTGACGCTATAACTCCAGAACGCACGAACCGATTTCCACGGTTTTGCATTTGTTGGAAAGGTCTCGGGCTCCGTGTGGTCTACATAGAAAAAAAATATAAAAACTTCAAGAGAAAAGCAGGAAATAGGGAAAATACTTTTATGGCAAAACAACGTTTGCCGGGCCAGCTAGTTATGTATAAATAGGTAAATCTAGTAATGTCACATTCTCTATAATGTGGAGGTATTATAAGAAATGTGAGATTCGACTATACCACGTATAATATTACCATACAGATACATGGTAAGGTAAAAATAATCAAAATTAAAAAATCATTAATTATAAATCCCGATTGAGTATTGATATAATAACATTTTGCGAGTATTGACTAAACAAAAGCAATTTTCATGTTAAAATTAGCAAATTATGTAATAAATTCGTTAAATGCGAATGTTTTTTGAGCATATACAAAAGCTTGTCTTTTTTCTTGCTTAAAATTAACTATAATTGTGTGAAAAATTAAACTATTTTATGCACATTTTAGATACACTACAAAATATATTATAAAATATTAATTTGTGCTCAATGTTAGCTCGGTATTCTAAATAGTAGTTGTTTATAAAAATTAGTATATTTGTTTATCAATATATTTGTTAGAAAAATGTTAACCAACTAATCCTAAAGTAATATAATATTATGTGTAAATGGTTAAGTATTAAATGCTGCCGAATCGGAGAAATATTTATTATATTCAATCAAACAATTTAAGTGTCTATGCCAAATAAGCAACAAAATATAGTAAGGACGGAGAATGATTTAACACAGAAAAAATCATGAGCTATCAGAGAAATAGATTATAAAAAATGCATTACTGATTACACTAACAAGGCTGTTGGCGCATGGTCAGAATGTTAACAAAATAATATGTCTCCATATCAGGTCTGGGCCTGGTATGACCGGTGACCTACCTAAGTGCGCATTCAAAATCAGATTGCCATCTGATTTTGAATCTATTTCTGTCATAGTATATTTTTGTAAAAATATAGTATTCTCTTTATAAATCAAATATAATTTTTTAAATCAAAAAGAAGATGGTTTAACAATTTATATTTAAAAAGTATAAACTAAACATCTGTTAGCCGGCGCGGCCCCTAGACGATCAATAATTGTATTGTGAAATATCACGCTTCAATTTTATTGAACAGTTTATTTGACAATTAGACTAAAGGCGCGCGATGTTCAATATCAACCCTAGACGGTCAAAAATACGTGATACTAGCTGACCCGGTGAACTTCGTATCACTTTAAAACCTTCCCTGGACTTCTACGAATATTTTAAGACTAAAATTAGCCCAATCCATTCAGCCGTTTTCGAGTTTTAGCGTTACTAACAAAAACGAAAATGCATTTTTATATAAATAGATTGCGCAATAAAATTAATCGTCTAGGGGCTTATACAAAAGGGTGGACTTCATTCTGATTACAAATACCAAATACTTTATCTACATATAACATAGTAACCAATCTTTTTATTCTTCATACTTAGTATTAAATATTAATTAAACTTTTGATATTGTGTTCTCTTTAGAGATATTTCATATTTATATAACTTATAACTATACAATTTAGTGGAATGTCTCAGTCTTCTTAAGTACTTTCCTTTGTAAGCCTTTAAGTAGTTTTTCGATTTTTATTCTACCCAGTGCTGTATGATAATGCTTTCTACGTAGCGGGCATATAATATTTTATATTATAAAATACATACATTTGTTATTAACGATATTAAGTTACTTGGGTTTCTTTTCTTTTTCCGGTTTTTCGTCAGTTTTCTTTTTCGCGATAAGTGTATGTTTCGCTTTTTTCAGTTGCTTCTTAACTTTATCCTTGACTTTGCTCTTCTTGACCGGTGACACGGCATCGGCAGATTTCATCGACGAACTGTTCGACTCACTGTTACGTTGAGCTGAAATAAAATACGATTTTAAGCAATATTCGAGATCGGTAATAAAGCAAACGTATTTTGAACCAGACGTTTCATAGGCACAGACGATTTAGAGACCGCGATGGATCAGTAAAATGGAGGGGAAGGCGTAATGTTCGATTTTTTTTTTGAAATCAGGGGGCAAACGAGCAAACGGGTCACCTGATGGAAAGCAACTTCCGTCACCCATGGACACTCGCAGGATCAGAAGAGCTGCGAGTGCGTTGCCGGCCTTTTAAGAGGGAACAGGGTAATAGGGGAGGGTAAGGAAGGAAAGGGAAGGGAATAGGGGAGGGGATTGGGCCTCCGGTTAACTCACTCACTCGGCGAAACTTGGGGGGGGGGAGGCGAAGAGTGAGTGCTACAAGTAGACCAATGGTAAGTCGAGTATAGGTTACTTTGTAAGTACGTTACTGGTAGACATTTACTTCAGATTTGCCGAGCGAACTGAAAGGGCCTCAACACACTAAGCGATTGGCGACTTGGGGGCGCAAATCCGGATGGGCATGCAGCGAACACGTCGCGGACGCGCTACGAGACGGCAGCGTTCTGCGCTTTGATACCGACCCTACCATCCCTCTGGAGGCAAATGATATATCTAAAACCCTAATTTAACCTCGACATCGCAAAATTGAAGACAATTTCTTATATCTACATATTATGTATGTATACAGTATGTAGGTATATGTCATACACGCTACGGTTTACCGGAGAGGTCTACCTACGCCGTCGACCGGAGCAATATCGAAAATCAATTCTTTCGACTGACACCTGCGCAGGTAGACCTCTCCGCTAAACGGTAGCGTGTATGGCGTATATAAGGTTACGCAGTCAGTCTGACATCAGTTTAGTCCATCAGTCTGATCCAGATTGACGAAAGAATGATCGTGTAACCGTGTGATTGACGGACTGATCATTTTTTAAGTAACACTACTTCACGCACGCTTGACTTGGGGAGTAAGCTGGCAAATGCGTGACGAAAGCGTTACGAAAAGTGTGATAGGGTGAGGCGAACGGAGAGGCGCGCGCGCACATTTTCTCAAAACTTTTGAACGCATGCTCGACTTGGGTTGGGGAGTAAGGGTCCCCGCAGACTTACAATTTAAAGTTGGCCGACTATCGTAACCACAGACATAGATCAAGATAGAAGCGCCATACGCTCGTGTTCATACAAATTAGAGCGGCATGGCGCTTCTATCTTGATCTATTTCTGTGGTTTGTACGATAGTCGGCCAACTTTAAATTGTAAGTCTGCGGTGACACTTAGCCGGTAAATGCGTGACGAGAACGTTACGAAAGTGTGATCGAACGAGGCGAATGGAGAGGTGCGCGCGAACATTTTCTTCTTCTTTCAATATACACACATATAGATGGAGTTCAAGAAGTTTTACTTCAGGTGCGTGGTCTAAAGTACACTCGTTTTGTTTTTCATGTACGAAACGGCCATCATCCTGGCGTCAGGATACTGTTGGACTAAACTGATGCCAAACTAGTCGTGTAACCCTAATCTAAGAGTTGTGTCAAGTGACCTCGTCTGCTGGCGATGCAGGCGGCGATGGCGCGGTCCTCGCGCGTCTCGCGGCGTCGCTCGGCGTCGAGCTGCTGCACCAGCTCGTCGCGCTGCCGCACGCACTCCACCAGCCGGCACACCAGCTGCTCCTCGCGCGCCTGCCGGAACAGGACATTACTTTTGTACCCTTCCATACATGCCCAGAAAAAGTGCGTAACGAAGTGCCCGCTCGCGCTCTATTTATATTCAAATAATATGTCTTAACAGCAGCCTTATTCTCGAAACTGATATCAGCAGATTGATATCAGTTTCGGGAATAAGGCTCACGAGTTTCATAACGTGGAGCGGAGAGAGTTGCGGGGTGAGAGAGAGCATTCAATTTGTTTCTTATTTTTACCTCACCTTCAATACTATTGTGAGATACTCTTAAGTTAAAAACCAGAATTCGAAGCCTAGAATCCCCTCCCCCCAAGACCTATCCCCCCCCCCCATGTAAAATCCTGGCTACGCCCATGAATAGGAACGCACAATATGCATGTCTAATACCCGGTTTGTGAGCTTTTCGGCAAGAGTTTATCTTTTAACTGGCGCTTTTGATTGGCTTACGTTGAAACACTCAGAACTTACGTAACAGGACATTAGCTGTTACTGTTTATTTTATAATTAAAAAACTATGTTTATTGCTTATCCTATCACTTGAATGAGTTACACTCAAGGCAGTTCCTATAATATTAAAGTCTCAACGGCGCGCGAGTATTCTCAGGATTACTATTTAGGGCCGGTATAAATAGTCAGTACTCAAGATGCATCTCGGTCTCAAGACACGGTTCAGGCTCTGTGATTGGTTGGCTGTCAAAATTTGGACCAATCACAGAGCCGAATCGCGTCTTGAGACCGGGTCGCATCTTAAGTACTGACTATTTATACCAGCCCTAGTTTCCCCTATTAACCTACCTTATCAGCGTCAATGCGGTTGACAGCGGGTCGGGACTGAATGACTCGTATCTCGTGCTCTATATCTGCCTGCTCCTGCTCTAACCGCTGTTGCCTTCGTCTGAAAATTTTTAATTGACTTTGTGATTTCCTATTAAGTAAATAAAAATACCCAAGACATATTTTACTGAAGACTATTTTTTTTAAGATTGTTTTCCATTATTTTAGGCAAAAGGCCTCCTCCAGGGCTAGGCTACCTTTCTCTGTTCCTCCCCAGTCAAGTCCAGGTGCTTGCTTCATATTTTATCTCATTTGCGTTTCCACCTAAATATTTTTTGTTTTAAACTGTTACAAGCTGCATCTAAATAATATCTTTATTTTGTAGTTTTTATTATTCGTAGTTATTTTAGATATTATATTGTTATCGCGCCTCACGCCGATCACGGCAGGAGTCACGTTTCGACGCATGAGGCGTGACCGGTGACACTCATCAGTCATCATACAACAAATGCAAATTATATAGGAAATTGTCATTCCAGTGCTGACGTCGTAAATGTACCGCATGTATCGTGCAAATAAATTGGCTACTTAACTTTGCACTATGTTGTTCAAGCTCCGAAGAACAAATAAAAAATATACCTACACTACTACGATACATACTACTGAAGCAAATTTTGATGGACAAATATAGAGAAAACAGTTACAAACATATTTTATCAGGGCCTAATATGGTTTCGTAGAAAGTAGAAACATTTAGCGACAAGTTCTCCTCTACTATTCTATGTAACAGGTTCATTCCTTGTTAGATCCAGTCAGTTTCTTATTATTTAAACTACAAAATGTATGCTACACGAGCATACATTTTGTAGTTTAATACAAGTATGAAATATCACGAGAATACCATTTTAGAGTCCTGCAAAATATTGTTTGTATGAATTTATATGATGTGCTAAGGCCCACTACGCCGTACGCGGCACAAAACGTCGGTGCTATGGAACGTAAAGCGTAATGTCACTCAGCTCATTGCTCGCGTTAGGGCGCGTTTATTGCAACGAATTTAGTGCATTCTTTTTGTAGCCAACTTCATACTTTTTAAAATAATGGATTGAACAAACGAAATTAAATCTTAAACACATTAAAATAAGTTTCTAAACTGCGAGAGGTCGAGTACAGTCAGGTGGCTCGATATCGAGCCGGTGGGGTTCGAGAGGTTAATAGTATAATTATTGTACTCACATATACATGAGTTCTGTCTGTTTCCGAAACAGGTCGTTCTTCTCATTGACCAGCTCGCACAGCTGGATCACCAGGTCCTCTATCTCCTCCGGGGACGCGGTGGGACCGTCCTCACCTGGGGACAGTCGAGTATGATACCTAATCCTACACATTACTCAAAGGAATTTATTCGGGCAAAAAAAAAACAAAAATAATTACAAATGTTATTTTGTTTTTCTTGTCTTTTCTTTATGTAGACAATTATTCATTTGCAGACTAGATAGATTTTGCCACATCTTATAGAAAAACCATAAACTTATATTAAAGTGAAATCTGAAGTGCTATACAGCGACGTGCATTGCTTTAAAAATGTGACGATGTGCTTTCGTGAAAAAGGAATAGAAGAAAAAGAAAAAGATCTTATAATTTTATGAATTTCGCAACATATTCCAGTACTTTCTACTTTTTTTTTTGACAAGGGTAAATGTATTTTGTATCTGTTGCGACCTGAGGTGTACCGCAGGATGAGGTTTGACGCTTTATACTTATCAAGAGGTTTACCTACTACTACTTTTAATAATTTATAATTATATTCTTGGGCTTAGCAATTGACAGCTACATAATAATATTCAACTAATAGAATTAGACTAACATACTTAGCATGACCAAAGTAGAAAGTCTCCTTTTTTAGGGTTCTGTAGTGAACCCTTATAGTTTTGGTCTGTCCGTCCGTCTGTTCGCGGTTTTGCTCAGAGACTATAGGACCTACAAAGCTGTAATATTTTGGCATGAATGCACATAATATTAATGATGCCGACAAAATTATACATGAAATCTTAATTTTTATCATGGTACCTTCCCTACACATTAAGCGGGGACGAAGTTTTTTTCGCGTCCACTCCATCGTGTTGGGTGTCGTTGGATAGGTGTTTTAAAAATATTATGAGTATTCATAGATCATTTTCCGATTTAGGGATCCATTTGTGAAATATTAAGTTTTAGTGGAAAAAATCGTTAGAGTCCAGTGTCCCCCCCTTCTACCAGCTAAACGGTGGCTTCTGGAAATGTGAAAAAATTCACGGGATTAGGAAGTATGCTGATTTTAAAAGGAAAACTATCACAGCTAAGAAGACTTCATAAGTTATTGAGTAATAGTCGATCAACTAAAAAAATGTATTCGGCGAAGTACGAGGGCTGCTATTTATGTATCCGGAACTGGCCACTTACAAGAACAATATTTAAAAAGTAATTACAACATTTGAAAATAGAACTCTTTGGTTGAAGAATACATTTTGTTTCATGTGACTGTCAATTATTTTTCCATTGTGGCGTCATTTTGAAAATTGCGTGTCTTCATTTGCCATGGATTTAACGCGTGAACGTTTTCGTGCAATGATTTACTACGATTTTCGGCGTGGGCTAAATCAACAACAGTGCTTTATTCAACTCACCGCAACTTTTGGAGATGAAGCACCATCAAAAACCACTGTTTATCACTGGTACAGTGAGTTTAATCGTAGGCGGTCTATGCTCACGGATGAAAATAAAGAAGGTCGCCCAAAAACAGCTGTTGTCCCACAAAATATAGATGCTGTGCGGGAACTAATAATGCGTGATCGTCATGTTACATATCGCGAGATAGAGGCGTCCTTAGGCATAAGTATGACGAGCATACATAAGATATTACACGAACATTTGGCTGTAAAAAAAATATGTTCGCGTTGGATTCCGCACAACTTGACAATCGATCAAAAACGGGCTCGTGTCGATTGGTGCAAAAAAATGATAAAAAAATACAACCGTGGTACGTCAAAAGCCGTTTATAATATCTACACAGGTGATGAATCTTGGATCTATGCATATGACCCCGAAACTAAACAACAGTCAACGGTGTGGGTGTTCCAAGATGAGCCGAAACCAACAAAAGTTATTCGTGCAAAAAGTACTTTGAAGCAAATGGTCGCCTGTTTTTTTGGAATTAATGGACATGTGGCTACAGTGCCATTAGAGAATCGTAAAACGGTTAATTCTGAATGGTATACGACCATTTGTTTACCAGAAGTCTTTGAAGAAATAAGAAAGGACAACCGACAACGCAGAATCATATTACATCACGACAATGCTAGCTGTCACACCTCAGCTGAAACAACTCAGTTTTTGGAGGGTCAAAAGATCGAATTGACTGGTCATCCGCCGTACAGCCCTGATTTGGCACCTAACGATTTCTTTTTATTTCTATACGCGAAGAACAAATTACGTGGTCAACGTTTTTCGAGCCGCGAAGAGGCTGTTGATGCGTTCAAAATGCACGTTTTGGAGATACCTCAATCAGAATGGAAAAAGTGCTATGAAAATTGGTTCCAGCGTATGCAAAAGTGTGTCGATCATCGCGGCGAATATTTTGAAAAGCAATAAAACCATATTAAATGATATATGTTTGTTTCTTTTTTTAATTCCGGATACATAAATAGCAGCCCTCGTATAAAGGAACTTTTCGTTCAAATTTCTTTGAAAGTAACTGAGATGATGTTGTTAGAGGTGTAAAACAAAAATTCAAAAACTTGCGGTACTACGGAACACGTACTTGGCCTTTAATCTGTTCCCAAAACTCTACAATGAGTCCTTTCGAGTAAAAAAAAAATTATAGAAATGCACACCTAGGCGTACAAATACGCACCTACGTTGGATGCATATATTCACTATTCAGGTTGGTCATAGATTTTCATTGACCTAGTTATGTGTTTTAAATGACAGTAACTAGGCCAAAATTTTTGTAATCCAATCCATACTAATATTATAAATACGAAAGTGTGTCTGTCTGTCTCTCTGTCTGTACCTCTTCACGTCCAAACCGCTGAACCGATTTTGCTGTTGGGCATGGAGATAATTCGAGCCCCGGGAAAGGACAAGGGATACTTTTTGTCCAGGAAAAATGTACGGTTCGCGCGCGATAAAACGAGTTTTGGCACAACGGAGTTGCGGGCATCATGCAGCGAGTTATAAAGCCAAAACTGTCAATATATATCATTAACATTTCAACTTTGGTCATGCCAAGCCTGCTGTAAGAGGCGGTGCTATAAGCTGTAAGGTGGTGCGGTGTTTACCCTCACACTTGTCGCGGATCATGCGCTCCAGTAGCACGCCCTGCCGCTCCAGACCCAGCTGCTGCGTCTCCAGCAGCTCCAGCTGCACCTGGTTATGGAATGTAATCATTTGTCATCACTTTATCAATCAATCTTTCAATCTGACGCGATTATTGGAAATAAGGCTGTCCAATTCATCAGTAATCAGTAGGTCGATTTTGCTGGATAATATGTAGATGAATTAGGTAAAAAAAAAGTACAGTTACCCCGATAAACTTATTTTGACGAAATTAACTTGCAGGCATCTAATATCTCAACTTGTCATTTGTGTGAAATTCTTTGCCTTACTTTTATTTTAGTATATTATAGTCTTACGATGCATCTAGTCAGGGCCCCAGTAAGGGCTACTGGCGCCCGTGTGCAAAAAAAAAGGATTTTGGCGCCCCTTTAGGCAAATTTTGGGGTCCTTGGATTTGGCGCCCATAGAGGATGGCGCCCGTGTGCATTTCACACATTGCACATAATGTGGTAGCGGGGGCCCTGCATCTAGTTTAACATTTACCTGTAGTTCTTCGGGCGGCAGTGTTAGCTTTACCTCTCGTCGCTCGGGCAGTGGGAGCCCCGGCGCTGGCCCTTTCTTCCGAACCGTACCTATGAATAAAAAAATTACAAAAATATTGCTAACCAAATCAAATAATTTATTTCATCACACACTACGATCTTTACAGCAGCGACTACATGGGTTCTGCCACAGAAATAAATCAAGATAGAACCGCCGTTCTATTTTGATTTATTTGCAAACGCGCGTGCATTGCTAAGGAATCGCGCGTGTCAATTTTTTCTTTGCTTTTAGTTAGAAGAAATAACTTATCCGTGGAAAGAAATACCTCCTTTTGACCGATTCACTTTCGTACTTCTGTTTTTACTATTAGACACTGCACAATGAGGCATTTTTGCACAACCGCTCCGGTGTAATCAAGTCGAGACGTGCGCGCTGACCGAATAAACGTTCAACGAATCTTGCCCACTTGTGCAAGATTGAAACACGCGTACTCCACCCGTTTAGCCGTTCTATCTTGATTTATTTCTGTGGGTTCTGCACTAGACACCGCCTGTGATGCCTGTCATGTAGATTCCTAATATTATAATATGTATTGGGAATCTGAGGCATGGATGCTGCAGGACAGTGCAGGATTCATAGGAATGTGGCGCCAATTGTGGGTACCACCACAAGAAAATGTCACGGGCCACGGCGGTTTTCAACATCAAACTGGCAGTATTTTACAGCGGCAATGGCAAAAGGTAATCAAATGAAGGAATTATTCATTTCATCAAGTGTACACTAGAAAAAAACTATTGGGAAGTTTACAGCCAACCATTACTAAATTCAGGAAACGGCTTCAGGCATATTTACCGTTGAATCTGCACCACCTTGATCTAAGGCAGCAGTAGATGCTGAACATTCTACAAGCATATTTACCGTCTGTGCTGAGTCGCGCTGGCGAATCCGTGCTCCGGTCCAGGCTTTCAAGTCCAGAGAGTGTGGACAGGCTGTCCGGCGGCGTCGGCGCCACGCGCTTCTTCAGCCGCGGGGTGTGGCCGCCGTATGACTTCTAAACAACAAATATAGGTACCATCGAAGAAATTCACGGACCTACGTAATGACGTAGGTCCGTGAATTTCCAACCAACCATTTTGAACCAAATGTGGTCGGCTTATGTCAATTCAATGTTAGCTGTGATCGGTCGGATGAGTTTGAGGTAACGCGACCAAATTACTTAGGTTCGCCATCTGCCTATGAATTATTACTTCTTTGATAGTACATGATGAAGTGTGGTCACAGATAATAAAAATTTAATATTTTTAAGGCCACTGGCACTATAACTTTACTACAATACTAGCTATTTGACCGAGCTTTGCTGCATATTTTACCTGATCAGAATGTATGGTGGAGTTGTGTGAGCTGTACGAGGATATGCTGGCGACGTCGTCCATGGAGGTGGAGGGGAGGTCGAGGCGCTCGGCGATGGGGGGCGGGGCGGGGGCGCGGGGTTTGCGGCGGCGCGGCGTGCCCCCGGGCAGGTTCGGCGTACTCGTCGTTAGAGGAGACTTGTGCATACTTGAGCTAAATAAAGTTATTTTTTTACATGTGTGTTTCATAATCGCAAATATGTTATTCCTACGAAATCGATATTATCGTGAGATAGCAAATTTGGTTTGCTGTAGGTATGGGTAAGGCAACCATATAGTCCGTAGTGCGAGCCGGTGTAGATTTTATTGTATTGATTTTTTTTAATAGTAGGTACAGTTCTTGCAATCTACGAGCGCGCGTAGCCTTTATTTGTAGTTGTAATTGTGAATAGAAATTTTCGTTAGTGTGCGTACCTGACGGAGCAGTCAGTAGCGAGCGAGCCATGTATGCGTGTATAGATATGGTCACTCACACAACTAAGGGCGCTGCGCACTCGTAGATTGCAAGAACTATACTAGGTACACTTTTGGATCTACTGTCGGGTTTGTCGATGACCGTACAATATGAGAAGTACCTACTGATACCTAAAATGACACCTGTGTTATTTCAATGAAACCGACACTAAACGCCCTTCAACTCCGTGCACCATCTTTCGGCCATATTACGAAAATAAGATTCAAGAATTATGTATTGCGCCGAAGTGCGTAGTTACAAGCCCAAGTAAATTGCTTACAGATGAAACAAACAAATTTCATAGATAACCTACTTTGCCATCTGCAAATGTAACTACTGTCCCTTCACAAAACATTGGTCATTAGGTAAAGGTTACCGGATCAAAGTAAGTAGTGACACTTAAATATTTAATAAAAACAATAAAAGGCCTTTAGAATTTAAACGACCTTGTTGGTAAGTAAAAAATCGGTCGAAGTTACACTACTATTGTCATTGTCGATTGCGGTAAATCACAGATTTGTTAAAAGCGGAAATGGTGTTCCACATAATGACCAACTAAATTGCGGATCTATTTTAATTTTATCATTCCTGCATATAGATGGGTAAACATCTGGGCACTTTAAATAAATAATATGTTTTATTTCTGATTTCTGATCAAATATTTTCAGAACATCCTACGTGTTGCCTACCACCGGTTGCCAAACTTTCTGCGTTATCGACATAATATACTTACATAAAATGCCCCGGGCCGGGGTTTTGGTAATTTATGTTATTGGCATTTCCGATTTCGCCTTTCTGTAAATGCCTGCATAATATTTATTCCCGGAACCCAATCCAAGCCTATAAGACGTGCAATGAGATAAAAAAACCCCCCACACCGTATTCCTTTCCGCGCCGTAGCGTATTGTGCTAAATATTTTCATTAGCGATTCGCCTTGTGAAAGTTGAAGATATCATGCGTTTGTTCTCGTGATGGACGTTCAGAGCGACGTCATTACACAAACCTATTGTATAAACATCACGTTTTCTCAACATCAACTGGGGAACGAATAGAATTCAAAGTCGTACTAGATTTTGCCCGCAATTTCGTTGCGTCTAAATTCGTTTAACGCGCAGGGACAGTACATGATTTCAAGATAAAAACGTTAAACGATCCTATGTAAGGGATAGCCTGGGACCCAAATTACTAAATTTTATCAAAAACGGTTTAAGGTCTTAGGCGTAGAGAGGTAAAGAGTTAAAGACAGACACACACACTTTTGAAGTCATAATATAAGTATGAATAGAATAATAATGTACATATGGAAGTTGTACGTATGTATTTAGTTATTGATAATGTAGACATGTTGTTTTGCACAAGATAGGAAATAGAGCTATGGAATATTTTTTTGCTTTTGGAAATGACGCAAAAACATATTCCTAAGGGCGCACAGTGGCGAAAATACCGAAAAACATGGCAAAAACTAAAAATCTAAAAGTAATCCGAAACCAGTTTCTTTTTTTGTGCGACTCAAGACAATAGACCGGGCTATCTATCTACGTTGGAGTCGACCAACATCCCTACCCCTAGCTTGTTAAAACTCGATCCAAAGTTTGACTAGTCGAAGGGCGGATGCGTTTTGTGTTTTTTCAACTTGAAGTAAAATTATTGTTTTTTGGTATTTTCCTACAAATCCTGTTAATATCTGCTGTGGATTCCATTCCTGGAGGTAAGATATATAATTAAGTTTGCCTAGAAAGTATGATTTATGACACCTATTTTTTTTTAGGGTTGCAAATGTCGTAGTGTCTAATTTACTATTAAATATTACGTTCATTGTATAAAAGTATAATTTCTTGCCATATCCATCATTGAAAATGGTCATAATAAAAGCGTTATACATCTGTTCGCTAAACCAAGGTAATTTTGAATGCGACCAAACGATACACTAAAACAAAATAATCTATATAATATTATAAAGCGGAAGAGTTTGTTAGTTAGTTAGTTTGTTTGTTTGAACGTACAAATCTCAGAAACTATTGGTTTGATTTGAAATGTTTTTTCAGAGTTAGATAGTCCATTTATCGAGGAAGGCATTAGGCTATATTTTATCACGCTAAGACTAATAGGAGCAAAGAAATAGAGGAAAATGTGGAGAAAACAGGGGGAAATTATTTGAAAGGGCTTATTTGAACGCGCTAATCTCAGGAACTACTGGTCCGATTTGAAAAATTCTTTCAGTGTTAGATAGCCCAGTTATTGAGAAAGGCTATGGGCTATATTTTATTACGCTAAAACTAATAGGAGCGAAGAAATAGAGGAAAATGTGGGGAAAACGGGGAAAATTATTTGAATGGGCTTATTTAAACGCGCTAATCTCAGGAACTACTGGTCCGATTTGAAAAATTCTTTCAGTTTTAGATAGCCCAGTTATAGAAAAAGGCTATAGGCCATATTTAATTTTTTTTTGTTAAGATAAGACGTGCAAATTTAAAATTTTTGACAAAAGCGTGGCTTTCGATTATTTACATAACAGAAAATAACCATGGCCTAAAATATGTTGTCATTTAGATTACTGAAATACTTAATTCATCACGTTTTTTTTTAATATTATTTGAATAATCGATTGCCTTGCCCAGAAAACTGATCACGTTGAGCTATAAACTATTTATTCTTATTAGTTTAAACGTTCTCATAACAAATTAATAGAATTTAGGTTTTTGCCATGTTTTTCGGAATTTTCGCCACTGTGGGGCGTCACATTTATAATGTGTCCGTGAAGCTTTGGATAAGATTATGCTCAATCTAATTTTTTTTTTAGTATTGAGACTATAGAATTATTCTTATTATAAGTTATAAGATGAGTATAAATTACCATTTTGTAGTGGTTTCTTCATCAGACGATGGCTCTTCTCCGTCAGACCAAAAGGGATTATAAGCTTTTATTAGACGTTTGCTGTAAAAATATTGTTGTCTTTACTAATCGATAAAATATTTACTGAAATATGTCGGAACTCGAAAGTTATTAAAACTGTTAATATTAAGGAAACAGTTAATTTATGGTAAAGCACTTTAAATAGTGTTGGTGACTTACACAGGTGTTGAAGTTGCATTTTCTGATGTTGCATTGTTATTTGGATGGTTCTGCACACTTTGTGAAATTGTCTCTTCTTCCTCATCACTACTTCCAAAAGGATTTGTGCTTGTTTTGACTGGCTTTTCCGATTCTTCGTTCTAAATGAGACATTTAAGATATAAAAAAAGGATATTTAAAACTATTTTCTCGTTATTTCTAAAAGATGACTTAAGAGCCTACGGTCAAAACGCTAGCCCCGCCTACACACAACGCTATCCTCCAATCGTAATACAATGATTCCATGAATCGTGGTCTCGGGCAATGTGCTTTACACTGCAGCTAATAGTGAACAATATCGCGAAACAACGGTTCCCACATTATAGCACGAAAGTGAAGGTCGTAAGTCCTAAAAATGTTTTTGATGATTACTTAAAAATTGAATACACTACTAATATTTCCTTTAGCTATTATTTTATAAAGTGTGTGATTGTAGTAGTGCAAGTTATTTAATGATAGTAACTCAATAAGTGTTACAGATATTTTTTGAAAAGCCCAGAAATATTCATAATTTCGAAAAATAAAACTATTGCGTCAAAATAAGTGAATTGTGTTTTCCGTTAGCTAAATATCAAATAAATATACTATGATTAAATAAATCTCAATTTCATTTGAGTCAATCGTCTTCTGGGATCGTAATACTTATTAGAAAACAGCAAAATTTGACAGCCCGCTCTTAATATTAAAAATTACAATATCAGAAAATATTACCTCGTCTTCGTCTTCTGAAAACGGGTTGAGGTGGTCTGGATACTCCACATTTTCGATATTTAATTTTGTCTGCGTCTTTTCTACGACTTTATTGGATGAGTTAAGTTTTTTTCTTCGAGGAGGAACACAAATTTTTATTTCTTCTTCATTTGATATATTTTCTTTTGTGTCTAGTTCTTTCGTTATAGTTATATTGTTTTGAGCTAGTCTACTATCATCTGTAATATTGCTATCGAGTTTTACATCTTTTGATATTATTTCACTATTCTCATCATCATTCATCTTTTGATATATTTGGTGAGATTTGTCTAGATTATCCAATATCATATCATTGATATGCGTAACACTTTTTTCTATACTAGTATCTGCTAATTTCAAATCTGGAATATCATCTGATAGTTGAGTTTGTAAAAAAATAAATTTATCTTTGTTTGTTTTATAAACCTTTTCATGTTCACTGTTAAAAGAATTATGAGTTTCAGAATTCAAACCTACTTTTTCTTTTACATTATCAGCTACACTAATACTTTCCGTGTTTTGAGGTCCACTTAGTATATTGACCTCAATGTTAGACTTATTTATATTATTATGATTGTCTTTTAAACTAATACTAGAAAGATTTTCATCTATTTTATTTACATTGTCTTTATCAATATTTTCAAACATATTTATTTTCTCTGAAATAAAAAAGAACAAAATTAAATCCAGTCTTAAAAAATAATTGTTAGATAAATTAGTTATTAGTTCATTATTGTATAATGTATGGTGCTAGTTATTACTAGAGATTTCTTACTACATGGGGTATATATGGGGTATACATAATATCAATAATATTATTTTATTTGTAAGCAAATCAATTAAGTATACAAAATAAATACATACTAATATTTAGACATCGGATTATATGCACGATCAAAGTGCCGAAATATGCACAAAATATGCACAATCAAAAATCACTTATTATTAAAATCTATTATTTTTTTGAAGAGTTTCCGATGGTGCCGTTAATAAATGCGCCAATAATATTCATAATTGCATCTTTTTTTGCATCAAAGGATTTCTCATTCCTCATACAGTAACAATAGTTTTCTACCAACATCTTCCGATTGCAATCTTACTGCTCATGAAAGTTTATTACCTACTTTATGCAATTTTTTCTAATGTTGTCAATTACAAAAAAAAATAGTTTTTCAATTTTACATAATCTTTGAAGTATTTCGATCTATCGTACCTCTATTTCGTGACATCGGTATGTATAGCTAGCTTATATATACATAGCTAGTTTGGAGCCTCGAGGGCATAATACGACTGAAATATTTTGGCAAGTTTTGGCTGATAGTGCATATCAACCAAAAATTGCCAAAATATGCATGAACGCCTAAAAAGTGTGATTATATGCAAATGCATATAATCCGATGTCTACCAATATTATTTTATGTTCATATCAATGATTGTGTGGCATGCATTATTACTACAAAGCATTAACCATCCTATACAGGTAAGACCAGTTACCAGAACCACTCTGTCCTCAACTTAAGTGTTTTGCAACTACAGAGTCCATAAGTAGTTGCATTAATTACTTTGCCATAAAAGGTATTACATGTCCTACATAGAACACAAGGTGATCTGCATACATTAGCCTTCAATAAAATAATTCTCATGTAAATTAATAGTAAAAACTAAAAAGGCTTCAAATTAAAACTTTCTGTTGGTAGTACACTTGTTAAACATACTTTTGCAATCCGCATAAATTATATGTTTCACACATAAAATTATTATAATGATATTTGTGAGTAAAAATAAAACCTTCAATAATACTCAAGTACAGCACAGGACGCATTCTTAAAAAGAAACAAAGAGATTTAATACATGCCAAAAAAAGAAGAAAGCTATGATGCACAATATCTCACCTAAAATTGATTGTGGTCTTGACTTTAATTTGGAAGTGTTTGGCTCTGCTTGGGATGTCTCATGCACATCATTCGTAAAAGCCAGCATTCCCATTTGATCATTATTATTTAAATATTTAGACATGTTCCTATCGTTTTTACAGGAATCACAAGAGAATTTATTTGTTTCTATAACATGAAAGTTTTTAGGATTCAAGTGTCCCAAGCAAGTGGAACAACGGAAACATCTTCTGTGATATAGCTTTTGTGAGACGATAAGTCGTTGTGCTAAATATACAGGTAGTCCACATACAGTACATTTATCGAGAGCCACTTTTCCAAATTTGATGGGAGTCTAAAAGTGAGATACAAGACAAAAATTAGGAAAAAGTCTTAGAAAAGAAATTTAACAAACAGTGCAGTGCTTAGCGTAGAATACACACAAAGCCAAAGATGCACATTAAGGTGTATTCTTTTCACTTACGCTTGTAGGAGTAGAAGCCGCTGATGGAAGCTTTGAGTCTGTTTCACTAACTTTAGTATTCACTGAAAGGTAGTATAAATATTTAGAATTTATCGATAAACAAGAATGCTTGCCTGCCTGTTGTAAAGCTGACAAGTGCAATGAAAGTATACATTATATAATGTTCTAAATCTTTTATTATGTTATTCAGTTGAGATGGCAAGTATTTCATCTTTATAATACACAAAAGTTTAAATAATAGACAATGTTCTCAATGTGGCTTTCAAACTGATTAAATTATTGATACTCACCTGTGTGTCCCAAACGTTGGTAAAACTGGGATAAATATGTCAGTATTGATAGTCTATCCGGAACATCATTTTCAACCATATCTTCTGGATCAAGAAGACTGGGTATTCCCAAATGTTTCTCAGCAATATTATAAGCCAATTGATTGTTTTCATAAATATTTTCAGGATTTAATTTTGATAAATCACTGTAATTTAGTTGAAATTTAAAGTGTTAAAATTTTTTAAGGATTCATAATTTTTCAAAATGTATAAGAATTTGGTAAAATATTTTAGGTAAGTATATAATAAAATTTCAAGTTTCAACTTACATCAAATCAGGCCTAAAGTGATGAACTAGCGCACAGAACGCTATGCCATTTCTCCAGGAAGTTGTCATGTTATCTATATGAACATCAGGACAATCCTTTACCAAGCGCTTGCACCATAGCTCCAGAGCTTTAGTACCTTTTACTTCAGACATGTTAAATTAGATTTTATTCTTCCGACAATGCATAAATTTAGTTTAAAGCGATACACATCATCTTGCATTAGTCATAATGTCATAAATGAAAGTTGTCGAGATAAGTTATGCCGCATACTGCTTAGCAATAAAATGCACTGCTGTATTGATACAATTTCTGAAAATTAACAACTCAAAACTTAAAATCAGAAACAGAAGCACAGACAGAAGGCTGAAAGACTTTGATAAAAATTGTCTTGAACGTCAAAGACTGAATAAACTCAGGCAAAAGTTGGTACTTGCTACATATATATATCTGTGGTTGGTACAGTTCGACAAGAGTGTGTCAATGTCAGTCAATGTGCGCTGTTGCCTGCTCAATGAATAAGGAACCAGATGGAAGCGACATAACTACAAAAAAGTGTGGCCGGCGCCATATTGCCAAGAACTAAACATGGCGGTCTATAGTGATAGCCGATAGGACACTCGGTTGATATTTGTCGAGGATATCGATAAACTAAGATGTTATAATTGAGCGTCCTGTTATATTATATAATACACACACTGGCAAAATTAGCGGAACATAGGTAAAAAGGGCCAAAACTTGAACTCAAGTGGGTCGGGCTGTCTGAAAGCCTTTTTTATAGCTTCTAAACTCATTCAAGAAATAAAATATTGAACAAAACTGGCAAGTTGACAGGTTTTTATAGCAATTATGCCCTAATAAGTGTTTTTCGATTATTGACGTTGTAAGTGTTCCTGATAAGAATGGCGTTTTAGCGGGGTGCAAGGTGTGCTCAGCTCATTTGATTGTTTGGTTTTTGGAAGAACACATTGCTTAGATACAAAACTAGTGATTTCCCAGCATCTGCGACAACTAGAGTTGTAACCACGATAGAGAAAGGCATAGACATAATATATACCTAAAGACCAACAAAGAGTGCGAGAGAGAAGAAAATCCTTTATGGAATTATAACATGATGAAAAGAGAGAGGCAGTCTAATGAAAATTGTAACAACTTTTATTTGACAGGTCGTCAAAAGTCGTCAATCGTTTTTATGCCCTTTCGGTATTTGCAATATATCGTATGTTATTTTCAACAAATACTATTATATATAACAATAATAACTTGTGCTGTGAGTGATTGCAGTGTAAATCATAAGAATAATCCTGAAAAATATACATTTCACCCGTAATTAATCTTCATGTCCTAATTGCTACGATGTGTTTATTTTTGCTACATTATGGTCTTTAGTTCTCTATTTCAAATAAAATATTGTGAATCCTCCCTTTTACTTTCATATTTTGCGTAACTAAAGGTACTATTGTTCCTATATTACACAAATTTTGAAGAAAAATTTTTCATCAAAATTTCTTACATATACGCTAGTGCTTGAATCAAATTTATCGATATGCTTATCGATATTTTACAATAACATAAATCTAAAATAAAAATCATTTACCTTTATATTTATCACCTTAAGCCCGGCCGCACATTATCCGAAATTTCTGATCAGAAAAATTCGGACGCCCGGCGCAACGCACTCTGTTCATACATTTTGTTGTAAACCCATCATACTAAAATAATTTCTGACGTGTCAAAATGTATGAGCGGGGCGGGGCGTCCGAATTTTAGTGATCACAAATTCGGATAATGTGCGGCCGGACTAAAAGGACATATTATCTTATTTTAACTAATAGTATATTATAATATAGCTAATATAATATAACTACTATAATATAGAGTGACTCTAAAACTAGAGGAAGGTTTATATTTATATATCATAATCATTTGTTTTACAGATTCCCTAAAGATCCTCTAATAAGAGGAAAATGGCTGAAATTAATTGGGCGTGTTGGTTGGAATCCCAAAAAAAATTCAACAATATGTAGCAAACATTTCATTGAAAATTTTTAAAGAAAAATTAAAATAAATACTATTTTGTTTAAAGAAGCTATCCCAACTTTATTTGTGCCAGTAAGTTTGACATACTGTTGCACTTGTTACTGAAGCAATTATTAAAAATAAGCAATTATAAGCAATTAATGCTTTTTAGTTCATTTAAGATTATACTTATATGAACTAAAAAGTATTAAATAATCCTTATTCTGTACTCAATCTTCATTTCGTGAACGTTCTTGAACATTTTCTGGGACCATACGTTCCCATTTGAATATCAAGGAGTCACTTCGATTTCTCATTGTTTCCATCACCAGACCACCACTTTTGTTAACATGATACCTACTCGGAACAATACAATGTACAGCAAAAGAAAAAATTTGAAAATCGGTTCATAAACGGCGGAATAATCGTTGAACATACATAAAAATATATCCACAGGCGAACGTCTAGACTCCTCCTGTTTGGAAGTCGCTTCAAAATAATTGTAATAAAATATTATGATATTTTATAATATGTATTAATTTAAGAATAAAATATAATATACTATGTGTGTTGTTTACTTTCAACGTTTACTTTCAATGTAAGGACTGATTTACCAGATAGATTTTACCTGAGTAATAAATAAGTAACTTTATAATGTGAGTGTAAATTATTTATCCCTATAAGAACCTCATGTCATAACATATCCGACGATTGAAAAATCATTCCAAAAGAAAATGTGTATCTACTTTTCAATCATCACCTTTTTTTGCCAATTAAAATTTATGATACCTAATTTGAAATACAAATCTATCAAAGTTGCATATTATTTATTTCTTATAGAAACTCAGGTAAAATAACTCGAACGGACTAAACTATCGATAGCAAAATACTATACTATCGATAGTAAAATATACATCACTAGCACACGCACACATTGACAGATCAAAAATGGTCACGCATTTTCGAGTTGTCAGGTGGTCTTTACGACAGTATATATTATGTCTATGGAGAAAGGTCACACCTACCGTTCGGTCAGTCAGGCCTTACGTGTGTCGGCTTCCGTGGTTCATCGTAACTTTCAACGCTTCAGAGAGACTGGATCTTACGTTCGGAGACGAGAATAAGGCAGATATCGGGTGACATCTACCTTTCCCACCCAGGGTATTATCTCGAGCACTCCTTTCTACCCAAAGCTGGAGTGTGTGTGTATATCAGAGATGATATCAGCTCTCGCCGCCTCAGCAATCTTGAGGTCATGGACCTATCAAACTTATGGCTCCGCATAGATTGCGACGACCACCCTCGCGTCTATGCGTGCCTATATAGGTCCCATAGTGGTGACCCCGAGACGGACCGACTCTTGGAGCACCTACAAGCTGCTTCAGATTTTGTGCAGCGGCAGATCCCATCCGCAGAGATCATAATACTTGGCGACTTTAATGCCCACCACGCCGACTGGCTCAATTCCAGTAAAACTGATCACGCGGGGAGATCTGTCTGCAACTTTGCCCTTGCGAACGACTTGACACAACTGGTTACTACGCCTACGCGAATCCCAGATGTGGATGGTCAGAATCCTTCCTTGTTGGACCTCCTACTGACTTCAAATCCTGACGGCTACCAAATATCCGTAACCGCACCACTTGGTTCATCGGATCATTGCCTTGTTTGGAGTTCTGTGCCACTTACGACGGTGTTAAGACAGCGCGCTGTTAAATACCGTCGTGTGTGGCACTATAAGTCAGCAGACTGGGATGGGATGCGGTCGTTTTTTGCATCCTATCCTTGGGGGCACGTGTGCTTCTCGCCGGATGATCTCGACAACACTGCCAACTCTGTTGCCGATGTGGTGATGCAGTGGATGGAACTTTTCATTCCAACCTCTGTAGTGCCAACTGGCGGCAGATTTCGTCCCTGGTTTGGTTCATCCCCCAAAAAAGCTTCTCGCCGGAAGCAGGAGGCTTACCAATCCTGGGCCAACGCAGTGTCTGCTCGGGATTTAAATACCAGCACATATAAAAAGGAGTACAACCTTGCCTCTAGGTCCCTCAAGAAAGAGATTACTCGGGCAAAGCAACAGCACGTCAATAGAATTGGCAAGAGACTTGAGCGCCTCCCCTCGGGAACCCGTGCATTCTGGTCTCTGGCCAAAGCTATTGAAGGAAATTTCTGCAAGCCAACCCTACCATCCCTACACGTAGGAAATGGATCGTTGGCCCAGGACGCAAAAGACAAAGCCGATCTTCTGGGCAAGCTCTTTGCGTCAAACTCGACCCTGGGTGACGGGGGGCAGAAACCGCCGACCATACCGCGATGCACGAGCATCATGTCGGATATACGGTTTCATCAGCGCTCAGTGCGAAAAGCCCTCTGTTCCCTTGATATCCAAAAGTCGAGTGGGCCTGACGGAATCCCGCCTATTGTGTTGAAAAAGTGTGCTCCAGAGTTGGCTCCGGTCTTGACGCGACTTTTTCGGCTCTCCTATTCCACTGGCATCGTCCCGGCTTCCTGGAAGACAGCCTTGGTGCACCCGATCCCCAAAAAAGGTGATCGCTCAAATCCTTCCAACTACAGACCAATCGCTATAACCTCTCTCTTCTCGAAGATAATGGAATCCATTATCAATAGCCAGCTTCTTCGATACTTGGACGGCCAGGGATTGCTAAGCGACAAACAATACGGGTTCCGTAAGGGTCGCTCGGCTGGTGATCTCTTGGCATACCTGACTCATCGTTGGGCTCAGGCAATTGAGTCGAAGGGAGAGGCATTGGCTGTTAGTTTGGACATTGCGAAGGCCTTCGATCGGGTTTGGCATAAAGCGCTGCTATCAAAGCTTCCATCATACGGGCTGCCCGAGAAATTATGTAAGTGGGTCACTAGTTTCTTAGCAGACAGAAGCATAAAGGTCGTAGTTGACGGCGAATGCTCGGAAACTCAGTCTGTTAATGCTGGTGTCCCTCAGGGCTGTGTGCTATCGCCTACTCTATTCATACTGCATATCAATGACATGTTACAAACCAAAGGCATTCATTGCTATGCGGATGATAGTACAGGTGATGCTGTATATACCGGCTCCCCTAATATTTCTCGGCAAAATGTCACTGAGAGTCGAAACGAACTTGTGTCTAAGGTGGAGAATTCATTGGAGAAGGTCTCTGAATGGGGTAGACGTAACTTAGTCCAATTCAACCCCGCCAAGACAACAACAAGTCTGCGCGTTCACCACTAAAAAGTCACCAATGGTCGTTTATCCTCGTTTCGACGGCACATCTTTAACCATCTCCCCTAGCATTGAGATACTTGGCGTCAACATATCGAGCGAAGTCCAGTTTCGATATCATCTTGAGGGTAAGGCCAAATTAGCCTCGAAGAAGCTTGGCGTTCTTAACAGAGCGAGACAGTACTTCAGTCCGGACCAACGCCTACAACTCTACAAGGCGCAGGTTCGGCCTCATATGGAATATTGTTCTCATCTCTGGGCAGGGGCGCCAAAATACCAACTGCTCCCTCTGGATCGTATCCAACGAAGGGCTGCTCGAATTGTTGACTGCCATAGTGTTTCAAACAGCTTGGACCCCCTGGAATTACGCCGAGATGTTGCTTCACTCTGCATCCTCTATCGGTTGTATCACGGGGAGTGCTCTGAGGAATTGTTCGGAATCATACCACCTGTAACTTTTCGCTATCGTCCCACGCGAAAAACATACCATCCTCATCACCTTGATGAGTGGCAGTCTTCCACAGTGCGTTTTTCGCGTAACTTTCTGCCGCGCACTGTAAAACTCTGGAATGGGCTGTCACCAGCAGTATTTCCGGACCGATACGACCTGCAAACCTTCAAGAAAAGAGCGTATACCCTCTTAAAAGGCCGGCAACGCACCTGCAGCTCTTCTGATGTTGCGAGTGTCCATGGGCGACGGTAGTTGCTTACCATCAGGTGACCCGTTTGCTCGTTTGCCCCCTTATTTAATAAAAAAAAAAAAAAAAAAAAAAAGACAATGGTTCAGGATGACCATTTTGTAAGGAAACAAAACTTAAGAAATCGACCTCAAACTGCTATGCAGACACGAAACCTGTCGGAACAGGTCCAAGATGAACGTGTAAGTGATTGTACAGTAAGAAGAAGATTCAAAGAAGTTAAATTAAACTCAAAAGTGCCAGCAAGGGCACCAAAACTTGAGACAGGACACCGAAGAGCCAGGCTAAGATTTGCGCGTGAACATCAAAATTAGACAAGCGAGTGAAATCTTGTGCTGTACAGTGATGGGAGCAAATTCTGTGTACATTGTATTGACAGGCGATAAAGAATGTGGATAAATCATAAGAAAAGCTACAGGCCATCAAACTTACCGGAAACAGTGGCCTATGATGCAGGCTTCGTAATGGTTTGGAGTTGCATATGATTTGGAGCCCGCATGGAGCTGATGATTATAGATGATGGTACTTTGACAGTACAGGGCTATAGCACCGACATCCTGGAACTGCATGGTGTGCCTTTTACACAGTTTTAGGTAGTAATTTCAATTTTATGTGCGTCCATAGAGTAAGAAAATCGGGCATTATTACCTAAACGATGCTGGCGTAGCCCAGGTGGAGAGGCCAGCGTGGTCTACGGATATGGATCCGATTGAAAACGTGTGGCACATCAATGGGTGAACGGTACGAGTTAAAACTCCAGCTCCAAAATGTGTACAGGAGCTCGAGTTAACGCTAGTGGAGGAGTAGGAGAATATCCCACAGGAAATGATTGACAATTAAAATGCAAGCATGGAATGGCATATCCAGGCCCTCTTGAGATCCATAGAAGGCATTACACGCTTTTAACATGGCATTTCTTTAATAAAAATGGAGAATTTATCTTAAAAACTTACTACTGAAATTTCAAAGATTTTCTTAATTTTTTTATTTTTGCTGATTTTTTTCTATTTTTAACGTTTTTATGCCCTAAATTTATATAAAATTTCTTTTTAATAATCAATTAGTAAATAAATAAATAAATATATAAAAATCAGTGAACAATTTAAAAAAAATTGAAAATTTTGTTATGTTCCTCTAATTTTGCCGGTGTGTTTATATTGATATCAAAAATGTTTTTTTTTTATATTAAATAAAAAAAAACATTTTTGCCTATTTTATCTCTATTTATTATAGTACATAGAGACAAAATAGGCAAATATGGTTTTTTTATATAGGAGCCTCCTTAATTTTAATAAAACTATTTAATTTATTTTAAGTTTATTAATTATTATTTAAGTTGCCATTATTGATATCGGGCAAAAGTTACCAAAAAATCGGACAAATACTAGTTGTACTCGCGCACGAAGTGTTTACAGTTTATTTTAATTTTACCATCAATTATTATTATTATTAAAGTATGTATACAACTGAGTATTTTGGGAACATTTCAAGAGCCTATTTTTTCGCGATATATCAAAATCAAAAATATTTTTATTCAGAGTAATTTTTTTACAAAAACTTAACCGAACGTCGATACTACGGTGCCTACCACCGGTTCGGGAACTAGCCCGGCGAGAAGAACCGGCGTAAGAAACTCGCACGGGGCCATCTTTTACTAAAAAGATGGAAAATTACAATTTAAAACATATACAGTACTGGAATGTACATGCAAGCATCGTAATGACGTCATCACGTCTAGTTAATTAGACTGTGTTATATAACAATATTATGACTTAGAGCTATTTACAATAGGAATTATAAAAAACTAGCTGTTGCACGCGACTTCGTCCGCGTGGACTTCAGTTTATAGCGCGCGATGTCAACAAAATTGGTGTCAAAAGCTTTTATAAAAAAAACCCTGGTACCCCTTAAATCAAAACAGCTGTGCAATGTGCATATAATATTTCATTTTTTAAAATTAAACTTTATATATTATGCCAAATTTTAAAGCTTATTTAGCCCCCCAATTACACAACTTTACCCATAAACTATTTATCATTGATAGGTTTAAGGTTACGTCACTGTATATAATACTAGCTGTTGCCCGCGACTTCGTCCGCGTGGACTTCAGTTTATAGCGCGCGATGTCAACAAAATTTGTGTCAAAAGCTTTTATAAAAAAAAACCCTGGTACCCCTTAAATCAAAACAGCTGTGCAGTGTGCACATAATATTTCATTTTTTTTAAATTAAACTTTATATATTATGCCAAATTTTAAAGCTTATTTAGCCCCCTTAACTTTACCCATAAACTATTTATCATTGATAGGTTTAAGGTTACGTCACTGTATAATGTATATTATAATATTAAGTACTGACTTATTAAATAACGTAGAAAAGAAATAACAATCGAAAAAAATCGGGACTCGAAGGTATGATGATACCACCTCTTATAGAAAGATGTTAGTCAAGCGTTAGCGCGATGTAAAAGACGCACGACGCCATCTAGTATGAATTTTTGGAACTAACTTAATTTGAACAAATTTTCGTATTTTCACCCCCTTACAACCTTTTTTTCCAGTAAAAAAGTAGCCTATGTCCTTTCTCAGGCTTCAGACTATCTGTATACAAAATTTCATTACAATCGGTTCGGTAGTTTTGGCGTGAAAGCGAGACAGACAGACAGACAGACAGACAGACAGACAGACAGACAGAGATACTTTCGCATTTATAATATTAGTATAGATTATTAAATCTGGTAAGTACTAATACCTGCTGATAAGTAGTTTGGCATGGTTTGTACCAGCGCAACGTTACTATTGCATATTTTTAGATTAAAAAGTAGTTATTGTAAGATAATAATAATTGTAGTAGTCAGACATACGATATCGCGGACTTTTACGTTGATATTAATGTCCTCTATAAGACTATAGTACATCACTTTGCGATAAGTAAGTATAGTCTATAATTTATAAAGCATAAGCAAGAAGGAATATTTTGGTAGATTTTTCACACAATAATTATTAACACTTAATACGGTTCCCTTTTTTCTCTCATTAAATATAGCCTATATTCAGCAGAAATAGTGTGGATTAAAAAATATGCATTAATACTTCCATCGTGCATCGGCATCGTGGGTATCGCAGACACAATAGATCTTCAATTGTTATGCTGGCAGCCGGCTGCCGCTATTGGAGATTTATAGTTAAAGAAATTAATGAATTATAATAGCAATCAAAAATAATAGTCATTCAAAACTTATTTTAAAAAGTTCTAAAAATACTACTTTCGTAGTCATAACTTTTAAAGCTTTTTTGAAATTAGGATTATAATAATGAAGCACGATAGTCTATATCAAATCAATAAAGCAGCACCCGGCTGTCGCATAACTATTGAAAATCTATTGTGTCTGCGATTCCCACGATCGAGGTAATATTTACGTGGACTCTCCGGGCGAGTCTGTGGCACTGATAATTAAATCTCTCCCCTAGGTACCGCACGCACACCCGCGCATCGCGCCTTGACGCCCAATTCGCAACGTGCAGCAGAAATCGTAATATTTTAATTTCGCCATAACATTAAAACCAAACGTCCAATTTTAATCATTCAAAGACCAAATATTATCTACATTAACTGTACTTAGTGATGAAATAATTTATTTTGATAAGGGTCAATAGCATGATTTAAATAAACGCATTTAAATATAGTCCAAAAAAAATTCTAGATTTTTTAATAAAAAAATGGTTATTGTGCCTCACTCAACATAGATAGGTATAGTGTGTCGCGGACTTTTTTGTAGATATTTAAAAGATCTATAATTACTTAGAACATTTTATGCCTCTATCTTTTATAGTTTAGGCAGCGTACGCAAAATAAGTAACTTTTCTGGTTGATTTTTTAAACCTTGCGTCCGAAAATCCCAAATATCTTACGGAACCTTATATTTTTCCAAAATAAAAATTAGCCTATGTTCAGCAGAAATAATGCAGGATTCCAATGGTAAAAGAATTTTTCAAATCGGTCCAGTAGTTTCGGAGCCTATTCGACTCAAACAAACAAACAAACAAACAAACAAAAAATCAAATCTTTCCTCTTTATAATAGTAGTGTAGATAGTGTAGATAAAGTACTGACTTATTAAATAACGTAAAATAATAAAAACAATCGAAAAAAATCGAAATTTTAATGTGTAATGATACCACCTGTTAAAGAAAGATGTTGGGCAAGCGTTAGCGCGATGTAAGAGACGCGCGGCGCCATCTAGTATGAATTTTTGGAACTAACTTAATTTGAACAAATTTTCGTATTTTCACCCTCTTACAACCCTTTTTTCCGGTAAAAAAGTAGCCCATGTCCTTTCTCAGGCTTTAGACTATCTGTATACAAAATTTTATTACAATCGGTTCGGTAGTTTTGGCGTGAAAGCGAGACAGACAGACAGACAGAGATACTTTCGCATTTATAATATTAGTATAGATATAGATTTACTAGTAGCCTGTAAGAACCACCCTATTCCCAAGGTGTGTTGTCGTCGATGAAATCATTGATTTTATAATAAGCTTTAGTACACAAACGTTCTTTTACTAAGTTTTTAAATTTATTGATAGAGAGATTTTGAACGTTTTCTGGGATTCTATTGTACAGGCGTATACACTGGTCTTTAAAAGATTTGCTGACTTTGCTGAGTCTGATCACTGGTATTTCTAATTTGTTCTTATTCCTAGTGTTAAAACAATGATTGTCGCTTTTCTTTTTGAAATTATTTAAGTTCTTTCTTACATACTACGTTATCCAAAACATATTGAGATGCGACGGTCAGAATATTTATTTCCTTAAACTTTTCTCTTAAGGATTCACACGATGACATCTTATAAATAGAACGTATGGCTCGCTTCTGCAGCACGAATATTGAATTAATGCCCGCTGCATTTCCCCATAGAAGGATTCCATAGGACATAATGCTGTGGAAGTAACTAAAGTAAACAAGTCGCGCTGTTTCTACATCAGTTATTTTTCTGATTTTTTAACAGCATATGCTGCAGAACTGAGCCTATCCGCCAGATTTGCAATATGCGGACCCCACCGTAATTTACTGTCTAAAGTTATACCTAGGAAAACAGTGGTGTCCACTAATTTAATTTTCTCATCATTTAATAGTACATTGGTTTGTACTTGTCTAACAATTGGCAAACTGAACTTTAAACATTTCGTTTTGTTAGAATTTAATAGTAAATTATTAGCATTAAACAATTGTACTATTTTTGAGAGAGCACTATTTACCTCGTCGTAATTATATTGTTGTTGCTTCACATTAAAAAATTTAAAAATTATCGAGACCGATATTGATATTTTTTCAAATATCGATGTATCGATATATCGATATTTTCTTTCAATTTCGACATCCCTATAATACGACACTTTGACAGTTTATGTACCTCGGAGAACCGGAACATAAAATGGCGGACCGGCCACAGTATTTTGATTTGGTAGAGACCAAGCCGAGTCCACTTATAAAGGTCAATGGCGCTACTGGTAAAGGAGAACTGTCAAAAATGACGTTTTTGTATGATAGAAGCGTTAGTTCATAAACAGCCTTGTCGAACTCTACTAGGGATGCGAATATTGTGACTTCTGAGATCATGTCAATGAGATGTCGATGTCACTGACTGTCAATAATTGTCATGTCAGTACCATTGGGCGTTTTCACAGTGTGACATGACTGCGACGATAACGACACGACACGATAGACCATAAACTTATAATGCATAAACCAACAAAGAGTGCGAGAGAGAAGAAAATCCTTTATGGAATTATAACAAGATGAAAAGAGAGAGGCAGTCTAATGAAAATTGTAACAACTTTTATTTGACAGGTCGTCAAAAGTCGTCAATCGTTTTTATGCCCTTTCGGTAACGCCGGGCTTGTACGTTGACTGTACATTATTTCAAAAAGTACAGTTGCTAGGGGCTGGGCGCCATATAACTTTTTTACCTACTCACTAAGGGCTATCTAATGGTATATATTTCTCTCTCTAATGGTATCTCTGTTAAAACTTATACTAAAATGCCCATGATCCTTTGATCCATATCATTTTCTTGAAAATAAAAAATAAAGGAGATATAGCTAAAAAAAATTGGACCTTCAAACACACACACATGGGATTTGGTCGAGTTTTTTAATTTAAGCTAATTGTGACCTCCTCTAAACACTGGTGCAAAAACATCTGATCTGATATAATTACTTAATTTAAAAAAAATCTAGTACTCTACTGGGATAATCACTACCTACCTGAGATCACTACGAATGAACTTATCAGATGTTTTATTGTGCTCTATGTTAATATATATAATATATTATCTCTATGCATCAGATGGAGTTTTATTATGTTACTATTAAGTAAGATATGTACTTACCTAAATATAAAACAAAAATATTATAAACCAACTAGCTGTCCCGGCAAACGTTTCTTTGCCATATACATTATTTTGCCCGTATTATTTTATTGAAGTGACTAAATAAGTATGTCACCATGGCAACGTCCATCGCTTTTCCGTCGCACAAACAATGGTCGCCGTCAGTCTCGAGTTGTAATTATTTACTATTTTGTTGAATAAATCAACAAATGCACTTATCAATATAAAAAGTACCCAGTAGCCGATTCTCAGACCCACTGAATATGCATATAAAATCTGGATAAAATCAGTAAAGCCATTTCGGAGGAGTACGCGGTCTAACATTGTGACTAGATGAAGCCATGTACATAATATAAGTACATATAATATCTATAATAATATAAGTACGGACTTTTTATTAGGTCTGAGGTACGACCGTTCAACATACAAGCATGAATAACAAAAATAATTGACCAATTGGTGAAGCGATGAGCGATTTACAATTGATAAGAATTACGGATTGTATCTTTGGGATTATAAACTTTTCGTACTGGGTTTAAGGTCCTTATCCCTTTTGCTTTTATTCATTTTTCAACCTTTGTATCTTTGATGTGTTAACCGGGGTAATCAACACATCCGCAATGATGCAATTACAGTAGAATCTGTGTTGTACTATGTTCATATTTATATTTTATATTTAAGAATATTTCAGTGGTATAATAATATAGAAAAAATGCTTATAATATTTAAAAATAATAAGAATATTACAGGTAATTATCATAACCTAAATTCGCACCTTTGGTGCAAACATGGGACAGTGGCTAAATATTCTAAATAATCGGCCAAGTGCGAGTCGGACTCGCGCACGAAGAGTTCCGTACCGTTATAGAGCAAAATAGGCCAAAAATGTGTTTTTTAGGGAGCCCCCCTTAAATTTTTATTTTATTTTAATATGATATTATTATTTATTATCAAAAAACACATAATATAATTGAGGATTTTATGAAAATTTCCTACATGTTGCCATTATGGATTACGAGCTAAAAATACCAAAAAAATCACGTTTGTCGTATGGGAGATAAATTAAATGTTAAATATTAACTTTATTTTGATTTTAGTATTTATTGTTGGCTGTTGCTAGTCTCATATCTGATGAATAAAATAAATCTTAGTCGTCCGATTACCGGATGATTAAAAATAATAATTCATCCGATTACCGGACGATTAGGATAATCTATTCGTCCGATAATCGGACGACTAAAATTTATTTTATTCATCCGGTAATCGGACGACTAGACACTTAGTTTATTGTTATAGCGGCACTAAAATACATAATCTGTGAAAATTTCAGAAGTCTAGCTATAGCGGTTCTTGAGATACAGCCTAGAGAGAGACAGACAGACAGACGGACAGACATCGAAGTCTTAGTAATAGGGTCCCGTTTTTACCCTTTGGGTACGGAACCCTAAAAATTTCATTAATACTACAAATATCGATGTGTTAGCTGCCATTTAATTATTATTATTCCTTATGGCTTCGCCGTAATCAGCTAAAATAATAAAATTTAATTCCTGGGTATTTATTGTTTAAATAAATTGTTGAATGTACCATGTAGGTACGGCTAGTGAATAAATCAAAATATGATAGGGAGCAAATACATTATAACTACAAGGTTGCCCACGATTTTGTTTAACGCAGGAAAATGTATGTTTTTAGCGGTAGGTATTCTATTTTGCCCGTATGAAGACACTAGAATCAGTCCGTTCACCGATGATGCCTAAAACGTTTATGGTAACATTTGTATGTGTATGGTCACTAAACATAATATCAAGCCTTAATAATATTATAATGTGCAATCTAGATAGAACTCAAAATCATTAAAAGACGTAAAAATTTGTAGTAGTTCGTAGGTACAACATTATTTTTTACATTTTTGTAATTTAAGTGCGACGAGTAAAAAGGTCAGCTAATTATAGTACAAGTTATTGATCGTTAGAGTCGTAACTCGTAACCAAACTCTATTATGCGCGTGTCAAACACGAATTCTTAAAATAGTGTACACCCTAGTGGATAATGATTTTATAGAGCACAATATACGTTGTACATCCAACGACCGCATTCGAAAAACAAGCTGTGAAAAGCAAACATATACTCTGTGAGTGTTACGGTTTATTTCTGTGTTATAATATATTTTTTAATGCGTAAAAATGAATAAGCGTCTACTGTTTACCTTTTTGTTAATATTTTATTTGACAATTAATGCTGATACGAAGAAACTATCGAGAAGCCGAAGCTCGAGTTCAAGTCGTGGATCCAGCAGAAAAACAAATTCATATCCTCAACCAGCACCAACATCGTTGAGTAAACCACAAGCTTCTGCACCTAAACCAACGCTTTTTGGGTGGCAAGAAAAACCAGCGCAAAAAACACAAACCTACTCTTCAAAACAATCGAAGCCTCGAACTTCCGAACATTCATATCCTTCAAGTAATACCGGACTTTCTGGCAATAATCAACCAAAGAAGTCAACTTATGAAGAAAATGTTCAAAGAAGTAATGCACCAGTTCAGCAAAGTGTACCTTCATCAAATAATCAAATGAGTCATTCATATCCTGCTTCTAAAGGTCTTTCCGGTGATTCTAGCCCTGGCTCAGGGTATCCACAAGGATCTGGTTTATCTGGACAAGGAACGAACCTAAATGCAAACCGACCTCAGAGTCCTTATCCTTCATCAAATGGTCTCTCAGGACATTCTTCGTCGAATATGGGACATGGACAGGTACAAGGAATGCCAAACACAAACGTAGCACCGCCTCCATATCAAGCCAATAACCCTGGAAATTCTTATAGAGCGCCTGGAAACGGAGGTTACTCGAACGTAAACAATCAATACCAAGGCGCACCATCACCGTACTCTAGTGGTAACCATTACAATCATCCTCAAGGACCCCCTCCACCTTATAATAGTGGACATAATAACTATGGTGGATATGGAAACCCCGGAAGTTCTGGAGCACAAATGCCAGGATACTTTGGAAACTATAATAGTGGAAAAGGTTTTGGAGGAGTAGGGCGTAGTGGCAGTACATTGGCTGGAGTGGGATTGGCGGGAGCCGGTATTGGAACGGTATTAACTGGCTTAGCTCTTTGGAACTTAGCGCGATCGACGGGACATCATCACCATACTGTTATTTATGACAATCGAGGTCAACCTATTGCAGTCGCTCCTGATAATAGTACTGTGCCAGTAGTGGACCCAATATTAGGAGATTTAGTCAACTGTACATTGACAATTACCAATGATGAAAAATCTGAAGTACTGGCTATACCATGTTCGATTGCTACATCTTTTACGCCAGATGCTGATGTCAAAGATCTAGGTGTTGATAGTAATACTAATAATAAAACTAAGTGTATAATCACTGTCGTAACCAAATCAGAAAAAGAATTTATGACCACAATACCATGTTCGATTCTTCTCAATACGGCTGCTGAGAATAATGTGACAGAGCCTATAATAGATCAAACAGCAAACGTTACAGATATTATTATAAGTACAACAACAGATGTCGTTCTAACGCCCAACCAGTTACTAGCAGCAGACCAACCACTAAATCTTAATAAATCCCAAGATATTCCTGATGAACCAAAGCTAGACACCAATAATAATTGTTCACCTGAACCAGGTGAAAAACGTGATCCAATAAATCCGTGTTTCGGTATTAATCACAATCTTACTGTCATACCCTTAGAAACGTCCACTAACGATACAAATAATAACTAATTTAAACTAAAACATAGGTAGCTGAAGACTAATTGGTAATAAAAAATAAGTTCCAAGTACGTTAAGTACCAATAATATAAAAGTCCCTAGAAATAATTTTCTAAGTGATATTATAATCTTTTGTCTGCATGTAGCCAATTTACTCTTTATTGATAAATAAACATATTTTATGTACACAATGATTGTTTGCATTTTTCTCAGTTACATTCTACGTATAACTATGATATTTAAATCCATACTAATATTATAAATGCGAAAGTATCTCTGTCTGTCTGTCTGTCTGTCTCGCTTTCACGCCAAAACTACTGAACCGATTGCAATGAAATTTTGTACACAGTTATTCTAGAGTCTGAGAAAGGACATAGGCTACATTTTGATGTGGGAAAATATCTTATTTCCATGAAAATATCGATGAAAATTAATTCGAATTGCGCGTGGCCAGCGCTCATCCCGGGGGTCCTGGGTTCGAGTCCCGCAGGCGGAACAAAAAGTTTTCAATGTTCCTGGGACTTGGATGTGTATTAAAATAATATTTCAAAAATCTTAAATATATTTTATGTATAATATTATAAAAAATCCAGAAATATATCGATGCAATGAACATTTTAGTTCTAATACGATTCAACAGATGGCGTTTTATTTTTTACTAACATAGAACTAATCATACTTATTAGTTATTATGTTTTTGTTTATAGTTTTTAATATGTTAGAATATTATGTTTAATAATATTATAACGTGGTATAATAATAATCAATCTATCTTATCTTATAGAATATCTTATATATTAGAAATGCAGGAGTTCTATAAGATAAGATAGATTAATTATTATTATACCAAGTTATAATATTATTAAACATAATATTCTAACATATTAAAAAGGGTTACAAAGTTTTTCTCCCACGTATTAATATAAAGATAAAAGTGTTAATAAAGGTTTTTAGTGAACATTTAATGCTAGATGTTGTTGAGTTTTGTGCTTCCGCTAAATAATAAACCATAAGAATGGCCAAAGAATGCATCTAACACGTGGATTTAACATTAAATACGTAAGTTTTGAACAGTCTGTCAGAACTGCCAATACATGTCAAAAATTACGTTTTTGTATGATAGAAGCGTTAGTTCCTTTTCTCGCCACGTTCAAAAACAGCCTTGTCGAACTCTAAACGCTTCTATCCATAGAGTAAACATTATAGCAAGCTAATGTATACTCTGCTTCTATCATACAAAAACGTTATTTTTGACATGTATTGGCAGTTCTGACAGACTGTTCAAAACTTACGTATTTAATGTTAAATCCACGTGTTAGAGGCATTCTTTGGCCATTCTTATGGTTTATTATTTAGCGGAAGCACAAAACTCAACAACATCTAGTATTAAATGTTCACTAAAAACCTTTATTAACACTTTTATCTTTATATTAATACGTGGGAGAAAAACTTTGTAACCCTTTTTACGAAAAATGGGGAAACGTAGGTGCATGAAATTTCGCACAGTTATAGTTTATATGGAGAAGGAGTGCATCGAGCCAATATTATTTTAAAATTATGCTTTTATCATACATTTTTTTAACAAATAAAACTACAACACACAATAGAAAAGATGACAGATTTTTGAGTTACAAACCTATACATACGAATTATACTCTTTTATTTATGGTTGACACACAGATAGAATAAGAAATAGTACACCGCGCTCCAAAACTGGTATTGCAGACGTCGGCATAAAAGCTGCCACGCTAAAATGGGACTGGGCGGGCCATACAAGTCGCTTGCATCCCGACCGCTGGGCAAAGATCACCACAGAATGGGTACCAGATGATGGACGACGCCGCCGTGGCCGGCCTCGAAAAAGGTGGCGCGATGAGCTTGACAAATTAGAGCCAGGTTAGCCTACGGCTGCGTTGGATCGACAGAACTGGAAGACTTTGGGGGAGGCCCTTGCCTAGCAGTGGGACAGAATAGGCTCTTAAAAAAAAAATATGGTTGAAGTCTGTTTTGTTTACCGGAGGCCCAATCCCTACCCTATTCCCTTCCCTACCCTCCCCTTTTCCCTTCCCTACCCACCCCTATTCCCTTCCCATCTCTACCCTCCCCTATTACCCTATTCCCTCTTAAAAGGCCGGCAACGCACCTGCAGCTCCTCTGATGCTACGAGTGTCCATGGGCGACGGAAGTTGCTTTCCATCAGGTGACCCGTTTGCTCGCTTGCCCCCTTATTTCATAAAAGAAAAGAAAAAAAAAAGTCTGCTGACTAAAGCGCTTATTCCACGTCTTGTCCTATTTAGGAAGTCCTAGCTAGGATCCTAAAAAATTTAGTCAAGTGGAATAACATTTAGAAAGCTAGGATCCTAAATCGGAAAAAAATGTGGCTCCTGAATGACTAAATCAGTGTTGCCAGATGGTTTCAACCTTTTATCTGTAGTGGGAACTGCTAAATCTGTATTAAAGTCAATATTTATATTATGTTATAAGATCTGGAATCCATTTGTAGGTAATTTATTAAGTCTGCTGGTTAGGATCCTAACCTAGCTAGGATCCTAGCTTTCTAAATGTTATTCCACTTGACTAAATTTTTTAGGATCCTAGCTAGGATAAGTGGAATAAGCGCTTAGCGCTATAAAAGTCAATGGCAGCGATGAGCGAGCGTCTGTTACCAAAGAGAATGTCATATACTGTGTTGCCACACCAAATTTTAGAAAATCAGTAGAAGTCATGCCAAAAATTGTTAGAATTAGGTAGACGTTAGAATCAAAAATTGGTAGATCTACCACCCTCATATCAGTAAATTTTGTAGAATAAAAAATGCGAGTATATCCATAGAGTTTTATTGATGGTGTTTAATTTTATTGGTTGTTGTGACGGCACTCGGCTCTTCGTTCCTTGAAATTGAAATGAACCTCTTCGTATGAAGCAAACACTGACCTCTATTATACAAGTAGTACGCTGCACATAAGATACCCACCTGCTTTTTGTGCCTATTTGAAGCGGAATTAGCGCCCCCAATGCCGGGTAAGAAAATTAAATCTGACGTCAATTGAAAATGGCCGGTTATTCGTAATTGGTTGTCATCAGTCATCACTAGTATAAGTTCCAAGTCCTCTCACTACTGCTATCAGCGACAATATGGCAACTTTCAAACGTCATTTTTACGTCAGATTTTGTTCTCTTCCCCCGCATTGGGGGCGCTGATTCCGCTTCAAATAGATACAAAAAATAGCTGTCATTTCAAAGGGTATCATAAGTCCAGCGTACTTGTATAATGGAGGTCAGACGTCAGTGGAAGCAAACCTTCCAATGTGTCAGTGCTGGGTCGGTTTCTCTGTCATATATTTAAATTGTTGACAAAGGAGAACAGTCTCTCAACTAGCTCTCAACATACGCACTGCTATGTGGAAGTGCAAGTAATTGTCTCACAAATCCACAAAGCAGGGGAAACATTGGGGATTGGTCTCCTTTTTTATTGTTGCAACATGTTTACAGAAGACTTCGGGCTCAGGAACAGCTGCAGCTAGTGTAGTAGTGGCCTGATTTTTTCTTAAATCATAATTGCTGTCGAAGGAAGTATTTTGCCAAGACGACTCAATGTACCAAAATTCTATCTGAGGAGTCTGTAACGCTTATTATTTGTATGTGAACAATGACATGTTGAAATTTGAAAAATAGGTAGATTTGATACCGAAGTTGGTAGATAGGTAGAAGGGAGGTGAAATAGGTAGATCTACCATAAAGTTGGTAGATGTGACAACACTGGTCATATACTACGTAACATCTGTGACGAGCAGCGGCCTCTGTGGCAACTCACCAAGCCCAAGGAGCCATTGGCCAATTGGCCATTGCCCATTATCAAAAAGAAGAGTTTTTGGACGAATGTGAAAGAGTGATGTTGTGTTTTTATATTATTTTCCTAAAATTGTGTTATCTGGGTTTTTAATGTGTAATATTGGTAGGATATTAACCATTAAATATTTGTTATCGTGCACAAGTGTGGGAAAGTGAGGTAGTAACCAGAAACGTGCTCTTTTGTGTTCCCTCCAAAACTCCATCAAAAGTTTCAGTAAAGCGTCCTACCACTTTACTGAATCGACCGACTTGACTTCTTGACTGTATTGACTTTATACTTAGACTTTGACTAGACTTTGGACCTGACTGACCTGACGATAATATATAAAAAATTGTGATAAAGAATATTGTTTTCCCGCCATAATATTATACTCAACACTGGCCATAGTTATAGCCGAAGTGCCATTATATGAAAAAAAAAAGAAGAAGAAGCAGCGCTCTCGTCAATGTCACCCATGTTCATATAAAGCCTTGTCGAGCCGTATTGGCAAATGTTTTGTTTATTTTTCTTAGATTTTGCATAACTTTATAATGTACTTCTTTTTATAATAAAAAATCTACACAATGTATAATCAAAATCTCGATGCTTTTAAATTTAAACTTTCGAGCTATTAGCTAGTTGGCTTTTTTACAAACTTCTATTTTTTTCAATGTACATATTCTACTGCAATTGATTGTGCCAAATATTCTACAAATTTATAAATAATGTCTGATCCTACAATCCAAACGTTTTGCTGTCACCATTCCGGTAATAAAGAAGATTTAGCAGTAAAAATTATGAGTGAATTCAACACTGAATCCTACAACACTGTGTGCTTGGTATCATCTTCAATAGGAATATTGGGATCGCTTTATCAGGTGAGGCTCTCTGCTCTATAAACCTCACTATTAATTTAACATTAGTTAAATCCAACACCAATAGAAAATATGTGTACTTATCATATTTTATCTTAGATCTATTTAGGAATGGATTTTTTAAATGCATAATATCTTTATATGAAATCTCGAATCAGCCAAGAAATATTGTTTGTTATTATGAAAGAAAGAAACTTTATTTGGTAAAACAGTAGATAAATATTAAAATAATCAAGAACATTGTAATATAAGTCCTACCAAATTGGCACCTACTCAGCATCTGTTGTGAACGCAGTTCGCAATGCTGGTTTTCAGTAAATTTTCAAAATAAAGACATGTTAAAAGTACTCCAGGACTCCTCTAGCATGTTGGTAATATTCTTAATTAGTAGAACCTGTTTAAGACGATCACGTTTAATACAATTTCTTGCATAATACGCCATATTTCATCAGTCCCTGCAACTTGAGACATGTTTTCATACACGTATTACCTCTTACATCTGCAACAGAGGCCGACTGACTGAACTGATGTGACGTTTTTGGAAGAAGTAGAACCCGTAATACTGCAGGGTTTTCCTGGATATTCTTCCATTGATGATAATGCAAATATAATCAAATGTAGTCAAAGTGATAATGATCAAGAAGAAGATGAGTCAACTCCGATTTTAACACACGCCCAGGTTTAAATAACGTGATAGTAATACACAACATATTTTTATGTAACATACATAATTTTTAAATGTACAATTCAATACCTAGCTCTACATCTGAAAAAACATAATAAATATTAATACATACTATGTAGTAGGTACATTTTTTATTTCCCTATATCCCGCATAATACGCTTTCCCGCATAAGACGCGTTTTTGATTGAGTCCCTGTGAAATCGTCTTAAACAGGTTTTACTGTATTATTATTGACTACTAGCTGTCCCGGTGAACTTCGTGTCACTTTAAAATCTTCCCTGGTTGTTTTTAGACTTTTTCAGGAAATTTAAAATTTTTTTTTTAGAATTTTTCTCTCTGTAAGAACCATCCTCGTACTTCAAGGAATATTTTAAAAAAAGAATTAGCGAAATCGGTCCAACCGTTCTCGAGTTTTGCGCTTAGCAACACATTCAGCGACTCATTTTTATATTACAGATGAAAATATATTATAATATATACCCACTATCATAATATTTCAGATTTTACCAAGACGTGATTATACCTCACTAAGGTTGCAAAATTTTTCAAGTTCTCGAGGAAGACATATAATAATCTGGTTAGCAGTTGCAGATTTATTAGCTTCTCTAGGTAAGGCTTGTGACTAATGTTACTTATAATTAAGTTGAGAAAATCTGATCATATTGATAAGTACAAAATAAAAGATTTAGTGTAGGGCAGCCTATCCCAAAGTGGGTGATAACGCCTTTGGGATAGGCTTATATAACGATAATGGGCGCTGAAGGTCTACAGGGGGGCGGTGCGGGACCCAGGAAAAAAAAATGGAGGCGTTGTGTAGAGGCTTGGGGGTGATTTATTTCATCTGGATGCATTTTAAATTGAAACAAAGGGGGCGCTAAAACATAATTTGTTCTCATAGTGGGCAGTAGACGAAATAAGTTTGGGAACCCCTGGTGTAGGGTTAGTTACTATTAATAAAAAATATAATTTCACTTTAGGTAAGTAATTAAAAGCTTTCTATACGCATTTAAAAAAATTCAGTTATTAATTTCGCTAAAGTAATGTCATTGAATTACAATTTTTTCAAGATTAGTACATACTAGATGTTGCCTGCGACTTCGTCCGCGTGGACTTTATAGTTGTTCCCGTACATCGAATTGAGTCGTTTACGCGCAAATCAGAAAAGTATATTGTGTGGGAATCCCACATTTTTCCGGGACAAAAAACATTCCTTGTCCCAGATTCAAATTAGTATCTCCAATCTCCATGCCAAATTTCATCAAAATAGATTAAATAGATTAGGCGAGAATCATAAAAGTTTATTGTGCGGGAACCGTATATTTTCCGGAATAAAAAGTATCTCTTGTCCTTTCCCGAGACTGAAAGTATTGCCAAACCAAATTTCATCAAAATAGATTGAATAGTTTAGACTTTAGGCGATAATCATAAAAGTTTATTGTGCGGGAACCGTACATTTTCCGGGACAAAATTTGTATTCCTTGTCCTTTCTCAAGACTCAAAGTATCTCCATACCAAATTCCATAGATTGAAAAGTTTACAGGCAAATCATAAAAGTATATTGTGCAGTAAACAGTAATTTTTCCGGGACAAAATGTATCCTATGTTCTTTTTCGGAACTCAAAGTATCATTATACCAAATTTCAGAAAAATGGGTCCAGCCGTTTACGCGTGATGTCGTGACCACGCGAAATATAACATTCCGCGCAGCTTCGCCCGCGTAAATTAGATATTTCACAGACAAGTTAGTCCACAAAAAATAGCCTATGATCCTTAACGTGGTCTACTTCTTACCTGAGCCAAATAACAGAAAAGTTGCTCCAGTAGTTCGTGAGATAAGCCCTTTCAAATAATTTGCCCCGTTTCTTTCCACATTTTCCTCTATTTCTTCGTTCCTATTAGTCTTAGCGTGATAAAATATAGCCTATAGCCTTTCTCGATAAATGAGCTATCTAACACTGAAAGAATTTTTCAAATCGGACCAGTAGTTCCTGAGATTAGCACGTTCAAATAAGCCCTTTCAAATAATTTCCCCAATTTTTACCACATTTTTCTCTATTTTTTCGCTCTCATTAGTCTTAGCGTGATAAAATATAGCCTATAACCTTTCTCGATAAATGGGCTACCTAACACTGTAAGAAATTTTCAAATCAGACCAGTAGTTCCTGAGATTAGCGCGTTCAAATAAGCCATTTCAAATAATTTCTCCCGTTTTTTCACACACTCTCCTCTATTTCTTTTCTCCTATTAGCTTTAGCGCAATAAAATATAGCCTATAGCTTTCCTCGATAAATAGGCTATCTAACACTGAAAGAATTTTTCAAATCGAACCAGTAGTTCCTGAGATTAGAGCGTTCAAGTAAGCCCTTTCAAATAATTTTCCCCCGTTTTTTCCACACTTTCCTCTATTTCTTCGCTCCTATTAGTAGTAGCGTGATAAAATATAGCCTCTAGCCTTCCTCGATAAATGGTCTATCTAACACTGAAAGAATTTTTCAAATCGGACCAGTAGTTTCTGAGATTAGCGCGTTCAAACAAACAAACAAACAAACTAACAAACTCTTCCGCTTTATAATATTAGTATATATTAAGCATTTTATGGCTTATTAAGATTGTACTTGTTTATTTGCATTATATGCTAACGTGATATTAATTAAATTTCATTAGCAATACTTAGCAGCCGCCAGCCACCTTGTAATAAATATTTTCTGTTTCATTTTTACTTCACTTTGTCATTTGTAAAGATTATTCAGATAGTAAAATTTAAGTTGTTTAACTACCTACTTCAATATTGTATTTATGTGTTCTGTTTTTTGTTCAGGCCGTAAACGTTAAGTAAAAAATCCATGTTATATTATGTATAAAATAAGTATGTCAATAACATGCTTTGTTTGCAGGTGTTTTAATACGATCATCACTATGGTTACAATTCAAAAATATTATGCCGATGCCTGATGATGATGTCAGTGTTTTATTTTGCACTTTAATATCAGTAAGTAAAAATATTTAATTGTTTAATTAGTTGATAAACGAAATAATTTATTTTAGTAGGAATAATTACAACCTAAATCTCAGGTTCAGGAGCCAAAGCATAAATGATTATGGAAAAGTACTTGTATTGTTTAATGTTTATACATAAAAAGATTTTTACATGTTTATTATATTATTACCTATGTAAATAGATTTTTAATTTTTTTGTGCTATTTGCTAAAAGGGTAGCTAAAGCATAATTAATAATAATTAAGTAAGTGGAATATCCTTTACTTTCAAGAAGGGTCAGTGACCTGTAAAACTTGTTGAGCAACTTCTTCTGTTACGAATTTTAGATTTATTAATCCAATCTCTTAATTTTATTTAAAACAAATAATGGATAAATGTAGCACAAAAAGTTTTAAATAATAAGATGATGACCTTTGTAGGCATGGACGCAATATTTCTACACGGCAACCTGGTTTTGGACGCTATTTTACGCAATAGACACGTGGAACGCTATAAGGAACTATGAGTTTAACGCATTCAAATATCACACATTCGCGTGGGGTATACCCGCGATTACCACAGGTGTTGGATTGTCAATACTGTACATTCCGGATGCTACGTAAGTTTTTCCAATGTTATTTCTAATAATAGAAAATATTATTAGAATAATATACTAGCTGTTGCCCGCGACTCAGTCCGCATTTCCACGACAGAGTTGCTTCCGCGGTAGGCTTACTTCAAACTCCAATGTTTACAGACAAACAGACACGTCACACATAAAACGCCCCTCTTTTTGCGTCGGGGGTTAATAACTGGGGTCGAACATTAACTCTTCTTAATACTTAAAAAAACATGAATGGATTCTTCATCCTCACCACGTCTTATAAAAAACACGTTTGAGTTAGCGCTTGTGCAATGTAGGTGACGTACAGCGCCATCTATTATGAATTTTTGGATCTAATTTAATTTAAACAAATTTACGTATAAACACCCCTTTAAAACCCCTTTTTCCAGTTAAAAAGTGGCCTATGTCCTTTCTCAGGCTTTAGACTATCTGTGTACAAAATTTCATTACAATCAGCTCAGTAGTTTTGGCGTGACAGCGAGACACACAGACAAATACTTTCGCATTTATAATATAATAATATTATAAATGCGAAAGTATCTGCTACTAGCAGGCTATAGAGTAAAGACAGTTTTCAAGTTGCACTTGTCTCCTTAGAAAAGTCGTAATGGCTAACTGTATGTATTAGTGTATGTTTCGCGACGATACTCTATCGCTCGGGATTATATTCCTATAATGTCATACTTCGGTCTCATAAGATCCTCATGTGTTTTCTGTTTTCAGTTGCCATAATCTTACTTCTATAACGAGTGCTGTGTACAGAATTCTTCCTAACTATTGTGCTACATACCTACCTATCGCTATGGTTATGATAGTGAACCCTATTATTTATATGTTACTTAGCAAACATGTTGAGTTGGCTGTGTCTATTCCGATGGCTCAGGTATGCTTTTCTGCTTAGTATGTGCTCTACTTAATTATTATTTATTACTAGCCCGCGACTTCGTCCGCGTGGACTTCAGTTTATAGCGCGCGATGTCAACAAAATTGGTGTCAAAAGCTTTTATAAAAAAACCCTGGTACCCCTTAAATCAATACAGCTGTGCAGTGTGCACACAATAAGTACTTCATTTTTGTATATTAAACTTTATATTTTATGCCAAATTTTAAAGCTTATTTAGCCCCCCAATTACACAACTTTACCCATAAACTATTTATCATTGATAGGTTTAGCCCCAATTTCACCAACGTCTGTTAGTGTTAACAGCTTGTTAAAATGTCCTGTCTTCTCTTTCATTCATATGAAAAACGAAACAGCTAACGTGATACTAATTCGAGCATTAACTTTAACAGTCGTTGGTGAAATTTGGTCTTAAGGTTACGTCACTGCCTGCACAGATAAAGTACTGAGTTATTTAATACCGTAGAATAGATATAACAATCGAAAAAAATCGAGACTTAAATGTAAGATGATACCACCTCTTATAGAAAGACTTTTGAGCAAGCGTCAGCGCGATGTAGAAGACGCACGGCGCCATCTATTATTAATTTTTTGAACAAATTTACGACCCTTTTTTTCCAGTAAAAAAGTAGCCTATGTCCTTTCTCAGGCTTTAGACTATCTATATACAAAATTTCATTACAATCGGTTCGGTAGTTTTGGCGTTTGGCGTGAAAGCGAAATTGACAGACAGACAGACAGACAGACAGACAGAGATACTTTCGCATTTATAATATTAGTATAGATAGAATGGCAGCGGCGAGGCGAGCACTTTCAGCGCTGCCATTCCGGTGTAGCGCGCTGCGCGGCCCTAAGAGGGGTACCACTTACCAGGGTTTCAAAAAGTTTTTAAATTTGACACAAATTTTGTTGACACCGCGCGCTATAAACTAAAGTCCACGCGGACGAAGTCGCGGGCAACAGCTAGTTATGAATAAAAACAATATTATATAGTAAAGTAGGTATGATTAGTTCTGTTACAATAATAAAGTAAAAAATAAAACGCCATCTGCTTTCATATATTAGAATTAAAATGTTGATTGCATTGATATATTTTCTGGATGGAATATAGGCCAACACGGTACACTCGAACTAGGGTTGCTGAGGATTCCTCTTCCGCTTCCTCAAAATGAGGAAGTTCCGCAATATTTTGGGTTCCTCAACCGCTACCGCATCCTCATAAATAAAAATTAAAAAATCCTCTTCCTCTATCGCTTCCTCAAAATTTAAGAGGAATTTATGAGGAATTTCACTGCGCATGCGCGTCGCGAACACGTCAGAGCCAGAGAATTGTATCATTCACTCATCTTTTTTTTTGTGTGCGTTGTTGTGTATGTTTAGTTTGGGAAAATTAAGGAATTCAGACCGAATAATTCGTGTAGTTTTGAAAGTTGGTACAGTTGTTCCTAAAGGTGTCCAGATGAATATACTAAAAGTCTCCGAGGGTGGGACAAGAGTCGGCGCGCGGTGGAATCAGGGGACTACGTTACGCCGATTTACTGTATCTGTCTCTAGGTACAGTTAATCGAGGTAACGTATTCCCGTGATTCTTCCTTCAAAGTTGATCCTATCTAAATTTATTCTTTTTAAATATCTTCAGGAAGAATGAGTCTATACCACTACGTTTTTATTTTATCGTAAACATCTTTCAAATTTATTTTATGGTCGGTCGATTGGCGGGGTACGGGGCATTATTTTTTATTTATTAGTAAATTTAGAAAAAATCTAACGTAGCTTTAACAGATCATAGTACTTATTGTATAAAAATCATTTGTCTAAACGCCTGGACAATGGTCCAGGGAGTAAATTGGGGAATATATTTGTATGGAAAAACAGCGTGAGCGTACCCTTTTAATACTCTGTATTTCCTAAAGTAATGATCGTTTGATCGTACAGTTTGGACGTAATTTATAGTAATGTAGATAATTAAGGTCTGGACACCTTTAGGAACAACTGTACCAACTTTCAAAACTAAACGAATTATTCGGTCTGATCGTCGATTTTGAAACTAATTTTCTTAGACTAGTTACTGAACTCCTCCTTAATTGTGGGACGGATTTTGATGATTCTTTAGTGTGTGTGTTTTGAGAATGATTTAGATTCATAGTTTGGTCCACTGGAAAATGCCCTTTTAATTAATTTTTGTGTAATGTACCTATGTACCTAGTTATGTACAGACAGGACAAAGACTTTTGGGTTGGGTCCGCTAGTATTTATAATTTCCTATCATCCTCTTCCTCATCCGCTTCCTCATCCGCATCCTCTAAATTTGCGCGTGAAAATTCCTCTTCCTCCTCCTCTTCCTCATAATCACTTCCTCAACAACCCTAACTCGAACTCCTTTATTTTAGAGCGCCTTCTGTTGTCAACTTGTCACATATATTAGAAATGCAGTAGGAGTTCTATAAGATAAGATAGATTGATTATTATTATACCAAGTGATTATATTATTAAACATAATATTCTAACGTATTAAAAACTATAAACAAAAACATACTAACTAATAAGTATGATTAGTTCTATGTTACAATAAAGTAAAAAATAAAACGCCATCTGTTGAATCGTATTAGAACTAAAATGTTCATTGCATCGATATATTTCTGGATTTTTTATAATATTATACATAAATTAATACATTTAAGATTTTTGAAATATTATTTTAATACACATCCAAGACCCAGGAACATTGAAAACTTTTTGTTCCGCCTGCGGGACTCGAACCCAGGACCTCCGGGATGAGCGCTGGCCACGCGCAATGCGAATTCATTTTCATCGATATTTTCATGGAAATAAGATATTTTCCCAGATCAAAATGTAGCCTATGTCCTTTCTCAGACTCTAGAATAACTGTGTACAAAATTTCATCGCAATCGGTTCAGTAGTTTTGGCGTGCAAGTGAGACAGACAGACAGACAGAGATACTTTCGCATTTATAATATTAGTATGGATATCGCTCTCATGCGTGTTGCAAAATTCTCATAGGATCACGTTTTTGGCATAAATCGTGAGGAGTCACGGCCATTTAGAACATCGTAATCAATTATGAGAACTTTATAATATGCTGTGTTTTTATACAACTAATTAAATGCATAAAGCAGGAGCCAGGAAGTATGATACTATAAATGTTTGTTACGGAGTATTTAAAGTTCTATTTCCTTGTGCTATTTATACACTTAGACACAACGCACCATACATAACGTGACCATTTATTTTTTTGTCAGAGCGGGACATCTACGGAACCGGGACCCCCCCCCCCCCTCCCCCACAAATAAATTTTATTTTCATTTATTTATGAAATTTCATTAAAAAAAAACCTTTTTATGAAATTATAGAGGTAAATACAATTGATTAAGTATTTTGTGAATGTCTAGCTAGTGCCTATCTCTATTATTAGCAAAATATGGCAGAAAAACCACATATGTTGTTGTATGGCAGTGCGTTACCTCCAGGCATTTCAAACATAAAAAATAAAAATACTTTTAAATTGTCGTTTGGTCTGTTTGCAAAAGCGGGACAGACTGCCTGAAAGCGGGACACGGTGATGTATGGTCACGTTAACCATACATCACGGATAGCAAAGGAATAACATGGATGTATCTACTACATAGAAAATTCGATGTATTTTCATTAAGAGATTCAAATTTTCGATCATTTCTCTAACTTTGTTACATATAGATGGTTATCTGCCCAAAGTGCATGAACCTTTACATATTTCTCATAGAAACTCGTAATAATTCAAAATGGGTTGTGGATTATACTGCTTTACTTTCCTCACGGAGCTATGCCAGAGGCAGAGGGAATTTCGGTCTGTGATGATAACTTTATTTATGGATCCTATTGTTCTTACAGTTTACGAGCAAAGAGCGCAGGTTGGTGGATGCGTTGAAGCTAAAGTTCTTTCTTATCAATGGTGCATTTTACCTGTGCTGGCTCCCAAACCTTATTAACGGACTGCTGTTGTGGACGATGTGGTTCAATATGCCTGTGAATGTTATCATCACCATATGGTATATAATGGTTAGTATTTTCGGTAATTTACCTACATTCATCTGAAGGTTTCACTAAAACCATATTTTGTTAATACTTACGTCGCACCGCTGCTGCTGTCTAGTTAGGCCAAGTGCATCTCAACTTTAGGGAGATCGCAGACGGCACACTTTTTGTGTGATCGAGTCTGCGGCGCACATACAGTCGGCATGGCCGCGCCATCTCCCTTATGATCGCAATAATTAATAATATATTTGTGTACTATGGTATGGTACCGATGACGACGTCTACATTTGCTTAAACTATAGTCCGCTTTCGTATACCTTTGAGGTACAGAAATAGCGAATCCACTGTTTATAATCGTTTCGTGAAGCATTAAGTAAAATATTGAAAACTATTTAATTTAAAGTCTGTAAAAGGAAAATTATAAGGTTCTTGTAGGTATGAGTTATGACCCATTTTTGAGCCAATTTGATCCAAAAGTAAATAAATATAACAATGGGACACATCATGGGCGTACCCAGGTTCTGAGCCAGGAGGGGCAAACTACCCAGGTTCTGGGCTTTTCCTAGTCGCAACGACTTGTAATTCGTATCGTAATAATAATTATGAACATAATATTATTATAAAGTGTGATTCATAATACATTGTGATCTAAGGAACGTACGTACATACTTCAACGAAAATAAGGAAAGATTAGACTGTATGGTGTACCACCTAGTTCACCTAACTCATAGTGAGCCATGTGTATTATCTTGTATTTCTAATTTCCTTCTCAATAAGAAATTCTGAACCGGTGGTAGGCCTCATGTAGACGCGACGTTTCAAAAGTGTTAACTTTGTTAACCTACTTAGAAATAAATATTTTTCATTTCATTTCATTTCATTGAACTAGTATCGGTCCTAAATAGATTTCTAAGCTTTTATTTAAGTTGCTCATGGACTTTTTTTGGTTTCAGGCTTTCTTAAATCCAATGCAGGCCTTATTAAATGCGATTGTTTATAGAAGATGGACGTTGAGTCAGCAGAAACCAAAGTCGGTGATGTCGAGTCCGGAAAACGAGTTGAACTTCCCCGACGAACAGTCTCCGTTGCTCGGCTCAGAGCCACCCCGACTACCGATGACGCATATAGCGCCAACCATTAACATTTATTCAACAATGTGAAAAAAAAAACTTGTTTTTAATATTAAGTTTCAACGGCGCTCGAACAATTATGCTTTGAATGGTTTTTCCTGCTTAACTCAGATGAGCAGATTTATAAAATTTAACCTAAAATATACAACAAATACCAAAATGTTGAGTACGATCAAATAGTATTAGGCAATTGTTAATGTTTTTACTTATATAAAACTATTTTTTATGAATATTTTAATTGTTATAGAAAATATATCATATTTTTATATCAAACTATTGAGTTTTTTTAATATTACCACTATAAACAAACCTTGATAAAATTATGTAAGTTCTACAATTACATATCTTTGGCTCGATTTATTATGCTTCCGCCCGAACGCGCGATCTGGCGGCTACACCGCGAGATATTGTGTGTAGATAACATCGCGACAACGTCGCTATTAAAATAATCAGCCAAGTGCGAGTCAGACTCGCGCACGAAGGGTTCCGTACCGTTATAGAGAAAAAATAGGCTAAAAATTGTGTTTCTTGTATGGGAGCGACCTTGAAATTTTTATTTTACTTTAATCTTATTATTAATTATTGAAGTAGACACATAATTAAGGCCTTTGTGAAAATATCAAGTTCCTACCTGTTGCCGTTATTGATATCGAGCAAAAAATTCCAAAAAAAAAACACGTTAATTGTTGGGGAGCCCCCCTTAAAAATTAATTTTATTTTGTTTTTAGTATTTGTGAAAATTTCAGAAGTCTAGCTATAGCGCTTCTTGAGATACAGCCTGGAGAGTGGAGACAGACAGACGGACAGTAGTTAGATATGTCGCAGTCATCTGGTTTAATCTGCGATTCGATTGAATGACTAGCGCATTCATTGAACGACACCATCCATCGAATGACTGACAACAAGTCAAGACGTTGACTGCGACGTTTAACGTCTTGACTAAAAGTCATATAGTGAAGTCGATAAATGGGACGCTATAATTTTTTTTAAGTAGCCGTTGACGGGTATTATGGGTAAATTCACGCTCTCATATTATTTTATTACAAGTAAAGCACTTTAAACTTTAATTAAAGTAAATTTAATCGACAAAATATCAACACAGTGCTATCAGCTGCGTTAGCTGTTTGACGCCATATTTGTTTTAGTGACTACTAGCGCCGCAGTGGGAAAAAAATGAAATACGTTCAATTACCTGACTGATTTTATGTCCGCTATATTCAAATTAAAATATGTTACAAATTGCTAACTAGTTGGACGTTGAGTGACGATCGTTCAATCGACGTTGGGCCGAGTCATTCAATTGAATGGTGTCATTCAATGAATGCGCTAGTTATTCAATCGAATCGCAGATTTAACCAGATGACTGTGTCATCTGGTTAAATCTGCGATTCGATTGAATAACTTTTTCATTTGCTTGTGAGTTGTGACCTGCGTGCGGTGTAGCGGCCAAACCGAGCGATCGCGCGGACACAACGTATATAAATCCAACCTTATTAATATTTAGTAATTAGTATTATATTTGGTACTTGTTATAAAATTATTTATTATTAAAACTTTTATTTATTATTAATTATTAAAACAACGCCTCCGTGGTCTAGTGGTTAGAGCGTCGCTCTCGACTCCGGAGGTCGTGGGTTCGAATCCCGCGTTGGAAACATGTTATTTCCAAGTTTGGTTAGGACAATGCAGGCTGATCACCTGATTGTCTGACAAGTAAGATGATCCATGCGTCGGATGGGCATGTAAAAAGTCGGTCCTGCGCCTGATCTCTCGCCAGTCGTGTCGGTCTTCCGTCCCACTGGGTTATGAGAGTAAAGGAATAGAGAGTGCTCTTGTGTACTGCGCACACACTTGGGCATTATAAAATTACTCCTGCGTACCTGGTCTGGTTTCAATGAAACCGGCCACCGTCACCGAAACCGGTGTGGGGAGTATTATTATTAAAACTTTTGAACATTTATGTATAATTTATTATTAGTATTTTACAACATTGAACATAATATTTTAATATATTGGTTATATACAAAATTATTTTATAAACAATTTATATCACATTACTCTTGATAATTTTCCGGTGGTGCCATAGTTAGATCTGTTACATCTTTGACTATCATGTGGGCTATCTGCCACGCCATTTCCTCTTTGACATCAGAAGAGTTCGCAGGAACAAATTTGCTGACCATTTTTCTCAAAACAGATTTATTTTTTTTATCAGGGTCAGGCTCAAATTTAGACTCGAACCTTCCTAAACTATTTATCCTTCCTAAAGTTAAACCATCGTGTTTCTTTCGTTGCCATAAAGCATCTGCATTGTAGAGTTGGTGAGAGTCAATTGTCATATCAGGTACAGAATGATTACGTTTTTTTCTTAAATAGACATCCCCCATTGCCAACAGAGTATTTTGTGTGCTAACACTCAGCTCGCTGCTGCAGTCGGAATGTGCTTTGCTTTGAGAAGTCATCTGATCTACAGACTTGATCATCTCCGAAAGATAATTGTAGTATATTTCTGATTCTAAAAATATTTTAACATAGCTAGTGAGAGTCCTAAATACGATTCTATAAGGGATATCAAAACATGTGCCTGCAGGGCCCAATTCACTACAAATGTCACTTTCTACTTTCAATCGAATTTCAGTTGGGAACCCAATTGGACTGGTAGCTTGTAGAGAGAAATATTTATCGTAAAGAACAATTGCATCACTTTGAGTCTCTTCTACTGTTGCATTTTTACCACTTGCTAGATTGTCTTTAAAATGAGAAACAGAAATTAAAAACTCTAGAAGCACACTACAAGATTCCTGTTCCAAATACTCTGTAAAATAAAATAGTATAGTTTCATTATATAAAATATCTTTAAGATTTATCCTACTGCTAGTTAGTATATCTATTTGCGATTTTATAAACTGGGGGCTACTTTGAAAGTCACTAAAACATTTTGTTATTTCACACAGTAAAGTATCTTGCACTGGCTTAAAACAATCTTCCTTAATTTTTCCATCTGGATTGCAAATGTTAGATATCACAACTTTCCTTACTTCATCTGTTAAATTAAGCTTATGTGGAGCTTCCAAAGCTATATACTTCTTAAACAAATTTATAGCTTGATCTGTAACATTTGATGATTCATTTTTATGTACCTCAGATTTAGATTCAAGCTTACTCAGGTTCAAACTGTTGGAGCTTGACATCCAGCTGTTCATTTGTGACATAAGGATATTTTCTGCATCTGTTGCTGATTTTATTGAATTATAATCAAAACTTTTAGAATGATTCATTTTACTATGACAACTTTTATTGGTATCATCTGGTACGCTTTGCAACTGTAACCGGTACTCGTCTAGTTCCAACCAACAGTTTATAAGTAGTCCCTTGTCTATACTTTCCATAAACGATATAAAATGTTTTATACATTTTCTTTCATACAAAATATCTTGTAATGTTAGAGACAGTTGAGATTTCTTCTCAAATATATTATCGTCCCCTAAAACATTTTACGTTTTAATAAATTTTGATGTTAAAAATACAAAGCTGTTATGCTATTTTGCATAATATTAAAGTTGATACTTATTTTATTAGTTAAATAAGAATAATTATTGTTACCTTCTTCAGCACTTGGATCAGCAGACAAGAGTTGATATCCCGGATTATTTAGCGACTGCGACTCAGGTGGTCGAACAGGACACCCAGATTTCCCTTTTGCTAAAAAATAAAACAATAAAAAGGTTTCCGTTAATACAATGTAGACTGTTGTGATAAATTTCTTACTTTGATAAGTTGTTTACCTGCACTTTTCCAAAACTTTATCATGCCTTAAATAACTACACACAATCAAATTTTTACGTTTTAAGTAAAAACACGTAGCTAGTTAATTTCTCAGGGAAATGTCCTTTTTTTTGTTGCACTATTTGTAAATATTTCGGTTTTTGTTTGGCAAATAACGTCATTTGACGGTTGACGTAAATCATGTAAAATTGACATTGACATTTTTGATTCTTAATATGGCGCTCGGCTTTTTAACCATGGCCACAGGCCAGTGTCAATTAAAATATGACGGGAGAAAAAAAAAATCGTAAAATGTCTACAAAATATTAATATAAAGTCGTTTTTCAAGATTGATGTTTCGATGTTTCTTAGATAGATGCTGATTAGATCCAAATTGAGCCGCAGCCCGATCGTGCGCTATCATAACTATCAGGAATAGCAAAGTCCATTTAGGTTGAATTAGTTACAAACCGATCCTCAGCACGATCGTGCGCTATTTTAGAGTGGAGAGGAGTGGGGTCCCATCCCCACTCGCACGTGAACCGCGCGCGACGCCGCGGAATTTCCGCGAAACGTGAGCGTGGATCCCACAGACTACTTAGGGATACTACGTGGATCCGGTTCGCATATTTTTCTCACTTCGCGGCTGGTTCCCCGACCGCATCCACACTCGGGCGCGAACCGTGCTCGACGCCGCGGCGCCACGAAATTCCTGCGAAACATGAGTGAGAGATCCGATTCGCATATTGTTTCGCACTTCGCGGCCCGTTCCCCGATTGTTGTCGGTTTTCTGTCCCGCGACAAAGAGATTTTTTTTAAATCTTTATTTTATTAAAGGCTTTTGCCATACAAGACATGCCAGCATTGTTTAGTGAACAGAATATAATTAATCCTACTTTATACTTTATTACTTTATACTTTACTAGCTGTTGCCCGCGACTTCGTCCGCGTGGACTTCAGTTTATAGCGCGCGATGTCAACAAAATTGGTGTCAAAAGCTTTTATAAAAAAAACCCTGGTACCCCTTAAATCAATACAGCCGTGCAGTATGCACACAATAAGTATTTCTTTTTTTTATATTAAACTTTATATTTATGCCAAATTTTAAAGCTTATTTAGGTCCCCAATTACACAACTTTAGGCTGCGTTTCCACTGAAGCGGAGCGGAGCTTTCAGTGGAAACGCAGCCTTAGCCATAAACTATTTATCATTGATAGGTTTAAGGTTACGTCACTGCACAGATAAAGTACTGAGTTATTTAATACCGTAGAATAGATATAACAATCGAAAAAAATCTAAACTTAAATGTAAGATGACACCACGTCTTATAGAAAGACTTTTGAGCAAGCGTCAGCGAGATGGCGCACGGCGCCATCTATTTTGAATCTTTGGAACTAACTTAATTTGAACAAATTTATGCATTTTCACCCCCTTACAACACTTTTTTCCAGTATAAAAGTAGCCTATGTCCTTTCTCAGGCTTTAGACCATCTGTATACAAAATTTCATTACAATCGGTTTGGTAGTTTTGGCGTTTGGCGTGAAAGCGAGACTGACAGACAGACAGACAGACGGAGATACTTTCACATTTATTAGATTAGTATAGATTATGTGCACACTGCACAGCTGGTTGTGGGTATTTTGATTAATTAAGGGCCGCGCTACACCGAAATGGCAGCGGCGAGGCGAGCACTTTCAGCGCTGCCATTCCGGTGTAACGCGGCCCTAAGAGGGGTACCACTTACCAGGGTTTTAAAAAGTTTTTAAATTTGACACAAATTGTGTTGACACCGCACGCTATAAACTAAAGTCCACGCGGACGAAGTCGCGAGCAACAGCTAGTTATGAATAAAAACAATATATTATAAAGTAGGTATGATTAGTTCTGGGCCTGTAGACAAGTGGCAAAGCGCTTACGCTAACGCTAACGCTAACGCTAACGCTAACGCTAGCGCTACAAAATGTATACGATTTGACATAAGTCATCGCTTCGCTAGCGAATACTAATGTCAATTCCATACATTTTGTAGCGCAAGCGTTAGCGTTAGCGTAAGCGTTTTGCCACTTGTCTACGGGGGCTGTTACAATAATGAAATAAAAAATAAAACGCCATCTGTTTTCATATATTAGAATTAAAATGTTGATTGCATTGATAATATTATATTTTCTGGATGGAATATAGGCCAACACGGTACACTCGAACTCCTTTATTTTCGAACGCCTTCTGCTGTCAACTTGTCACATACCGTATATTAGAAATGCAGTAGGAATTGAATAAGATAAGATAGATTGATTATTATTATACCAAGTGATAATATTCTAACGTATTAAAAACTATAAACAAAAACTAAATAACTAATAAGTATGATTAGTTCTGTTACAATGAAGTAAAAAATAAAACGCCATTTGTTGAATCGTATTAGAACTAAAATGTTCATTGCATCGATATATTTCTGGATTTTTTATAATATTATACATAAAATATATTTAAGATTTTTGAAATATTATTTTAAGAGGATTCCACACCGCCCTTTTTTCCATACAAACGCTGTCCCCTGTTTCCTCCCTGGATAATGCTAGTAGAGTTATAATTTTTTTCCTGAATATCTACGGCCACTAATACAATGTCCCTATGTTTTCTTTTTTTTCATAATTTAATTATTAAATAAGATATGAACGTTCAAAAACCCAAAAAAATGGCCAGATTTTCCGCTGTGTTCAAACGTCCAGAAAACAGATTTGGCTAGATTATACAAAAAAAGCAAAACATAGGAACATAGCTCAAGCCTTTTTTTAATCTTTAATGAAAAAAGTACTTAAATCGGTTAAGTTTTGGAGAAGGAATCAGGGGACAACGAATCGTTGATTTTCTGGATTTTCTGCAGTTGTCTCTATCGCGTTCTGCGGTATAGGCTTGAGGTAAGGGAGACAGCTATAGATATTACACGTACTTTTTTTTCATTTCTCTAGCCCCTGGTTAATACACATAATACACATCCAAGACCCAGGAACATTGAAAACTTTTTGTTCCGCCTGCGGGACTCGAACCCAGGACCCCCGGGATGAGCGCTGGCCACGCGCAATGCGAATAAATTTTCATCGATATTTTCATGGAAATAAGATATTTTCCCACATCAAAATGTAGCCTATGTCCTTTCTCAGACTCTAGAATAACTGTGTACAAAATTTCATTGCAATCGGTTCAGTAGTTTTGGCGTGAAAGCGAGACAGACAGACAGACAGACAGACAGACAGACAGAGATACTTTCGCATTTATAATATTAGTATGGATTTACTTAATAATATTATAAAAGCGAAAGTTTGTTTGGATGTATGGATGTTTGTTACTCTTTCACGCAAAAACTACTGAATGTATCTTAATGAAACTTTACAATAATATAGCACATCAGAATAACACATAGGCTACAATTTTAACTGACATTCAAAATGGGGGAGGTGTTATGTTCGTTTTTTATATTCAACGATTACTCCGCCGTTTGTGAACCGATTTTCAAAATTTTTCTTTTGGCGTACAGAGTGTCATTTCAATTTGGTACTATACTCACAAAAGTGGTGATCTGATGCTGGGAGCCATGACTAATCGAGGGAACTCCTTAAAATTTATATGGAAACATGTGGTGACTTCGGTTTCGTGGGAAGTAGTCTAAGCATATGCAATCAACAAGTAAGATTTTGCACCAAGGTATATCATGATTAGATTGGGAAGGTGCTGAGAGAACTCCTTTGCATTGCTTTAAGAACGGAAAGCATATGCTACTATGCAAATTACATTCATCATCACTACCATATTATACCTTATAAAGTTATATGCATCCCATGATTATGAGCCTATTATGACCCATTGGTACTTTTCATAGTCATTTAGATCAAGATTCAATTTTGTCAAGCGATTTATTAAATATTTATTTGTTTGATTGAACACGTTAATCATAGGAACTATTGGTCCGATAAAAAATATTTTAGTGTTAGATAGCTCATTTATCAAAGAATGCTATAGGCTATTTTATCACGCAAACTAATAGGACCGAAGAAACAGAGGAAATGTGGTTAAAACGGAAAATTATTAGCAAGGGTTTATCTCACGAACTACTAAAGCAATTTTGTATATTATTTGGCACAAATATAGAGTAGACTACGTGAAGAGAGATAAGCTATTTTGTTGCGAAAAAATGTACGATTTCCGTAAAATTCCTAATAATTTACACGAGTGAAGCCGCGTGGGACATCTAGTTTATAATATAAAGTAAGATAAATTTGGCTCAAGGGCGCAAAAGGTCAAGAAAGTGAAGAAATTAAAAAGTGGCAACATTGCGAACATGTCGCGAACTTTGCGAGTGTGGATCAGTAAATTTGGCAGAATGCGCGATCCGCGGCGCGTTGTCGCGCGCGAGTGTGGATCGGCAGTAAAGGGGATATTAGATTATCATATATGTATATTGGATCCGAGATCATTGAATCAATTATATTGGATAATGTAATATAGACATATGATTCATTTCTTCCTTGATCATAGATTTTTGACATTTGCTGAGAGATTGGATCCAATACGGTCATAAAAATAGGTGTTGCCAGTTATTTAATATAAAAAAGAGTTTTTAATTTCTTGTTCGTTAATATGTTTCAAATAATGTAAGTAATGTAATTATTTTTCTAATTGTATACTTCGATTTATACGTGGGAGAGCCATGCTTCGGCACGAATGGGCCGGCTCGACAGGATAAATACCACGTTCTCACAGAAAACCGGCGTGAAACAGCGCTTGCGCTGTGTTTCGCCGAGTGAGTGAGTTTACCGGAGGCCCAATCCCCTAACCCCTACCCTATTCCCTTCCCTACCCTCAACTATTCCCTTCCCTTCCCATCCCTCCCCTATTACCCTACTATATAAATCCCCTATGCCCTCTTAAAAGGCCGGCAACGCACTTGCAGCTCTTCTGATGCTGCGAGTGTCCATGGGCGACGGAAGTTACTTTCCATCGGGTGACCCGTTTGCTCGTTTGCCCCCTTATTTCATAAAAAATAAAATCTTGCTGAAATAACAAAAAACAAGCCATATTAATAATGACGATGTTTTTTGACAAATGGAATTCTCTGAGATCTAGTAACCTTGACGTCAATACCTGTCAGCGTTAGCGCTCTCCATTGGCTATTGAAACCACATATGACGTAAAATAGGATCAATGAAATATGATAATGTAATAAGCAGATATGATCAAATGATCATTTAATTCATTAAATTGGATCCTATATATGATCATAGAAATGATCCAATATAAATGATAATGTAATACCTTCCTAAAGCATGTCTAAAGTGTCAAAAACCGTTGAAATATAAAATCAAAATCAATATCAGTTTCGGGAGTAAGGCACCAGGGGCCTTACTCCCGAAACTGATATCGATTTCGATTTTCGATTTCAACGGTTTTTGAAATTTTTTAGACATATTTTAGATAAAAACCGTTGAAATCGAAAATCTAAATCGATATCAGTTTCGGGAGTAAGGCACCTGGATTAGTTTATCCCACAGCCGTCACATTACGCGGAGTTTGATGGTTGTCAAATTGTTCCAAACTGCTAAATCGATTTGATGGGTTCAGGGCCCCGCGCCCCGGAAAAGTCACATTTATAATTTAGTTTCTTTGAATACGATATGTTTCAGTTTGTACATAATGTATATACAGTACGGTTCCACGAGATATAATTTACTTCATTTGTATAATATTATTAATTATTATTTTAAGGGTGTGCGTGGGTGCCAGCTGCCAAGTGCCAAAATCGAACCTCTTTACCTACCTACTTTATAGGTAGTAAACATATAAAGAATTGTTATTTTCCTACGTTAGGGGGCGTCCACAAATTACGTGAGGTGTTTTTTCTAACATTTTCTGACGCTCCCTCTCCCCTGGTGAGATTTCGTGAAATTTTATTCAACCCCCTCCCCCACCCTTATTCTCACGTGAGATTTTTCAAAATGTAGGTTTCTAATGGAAAAACGCGTTGGATTGGTTGACAGTCAGTATTTAAAGTAGTCAGTAGATGTATAACGTTAAAGTATGAACGAAATTATTTTCTTTCGAACGAATTATTGAATGATCTTGATCGTATTACGATTACGCTTACGATTAAATCATAAGCATACCTACATACTTACTACGATGGCTCAGCTCAGCGACCCAAAGTGGTTCTTGGCCTCCGGGCTCCGACACAAATTTGCGCCACCAGTCGCAGTGTTGCGCAGTTTCTTGCCACTCTGTGACTTGAGGTCCAACTCCACGACATCTAGCCACCGGTTGGTACTACCGTACTAATATTATATTATATTCTGTGCCACCGGTACAGTGGACGACCGACGGGCGCGGCCGTCGCCTGATCGGACGCCCAAGGAGCGCCCAAGCATACTTACATTAAATCGGGATGAAATGGACCAAACTAGAACATTTGTTTTATAAGAATCAGAAAAAATAATACGTGAGATGCCAAAACCCTCCCCTCCCTCCAACGTAAGATTAGATGAGATTTGTGACCCCCTCTCCTCCTTAAGCACCTCACGTAATTAATTTTGTGGACGCCCAATAGTCTTTACATTCGATAAAATAACAAAATTTTAAAATTAATTTTACCATGTGCATGATACGACTATAGTCCGTATGTTATAGTATGTGTCTACTATGTACATTACAAGCTTATAAGCTTATTCGCGACCTTTACGCAATGATTTGACGCGGTGCAATAGCAAAGGCTATCGACCCTCCGCGGTTACTTGAAATAACTGTTGTTCTGTTGGAAACAAGCATCACAAGCGGGTCTGGAACAACACGGCCAGTCGTGCTGGTTTGTGGGACTCGTACGGACTACGCATTTAATTATATTAGCAAAAAATATTCGAAGTTCAAAATGTACCGTAACATTTACATTTTTACAAGCATACTCTGCGCGTATGTGGATTCATTGAGTTTTGATCAACGGCAGAATGGCGATTTTAATGTTCAAGTTGATGTCAAAGATGTACAAATTATTGCCGTTTTAACCGGCGATAAGGAGGAGTATGTGGTAAGCATTTTTATGTCACATTAATTAGAAGTTTAATGTTATGAACTTATGAGCGCAAAAAATCCTTGGCCGAGAGTTCAATATAAAAAGTACCAAACTGTACTTTTGGTAAACCTAGCTATATATATCTGTCTAACCTAATCCTGTAAATTTTATTCCAAGATTATTTATTAGCTTCTATCTAAATGTATTTATAACTAAGTACAGCCTACAGGCTAAACTATATACACCGTTATTTAAATGTACAGATTAGGTACACCGTACGTAGAGTCAACAAAAAAATATTTTTTTAATGGCAAACATGAAAAATTACCTACAATTATCGCTAGAATTATTAAAACTGAATAATTGTATTCCAGGATTATGACTACGCTTATGATTACTCGCAGCTGACCATAAAACCTCAAAATCGAACTACTCCCAGGCCTGGTTCAACGACACCATTGATATCAGAAAATTTGGCGAACTTATCCGATTCTACGACTGTAGCCGCGACAGTTTACGAGGAAACAAACGGCACAGCATACGATATGAAAAACACAACATTGTTAGAAGAGAATAGCACTGTGTCCGAATCAGAAGCGGTTACATCAACAACGACGAGGTTTGTGATGGAGGGTGCAAGTCCTGCGCCGACTACTCTCTCAGATCCTAAAGTAAACACAACACTTACTACGAGTCCAAGTCCAGATGTTCCAATTTGTAGAAAAGGTTTCGTTGTCAATAGCAATAAAGAATGTCAACCAAAAAGCAATACTACAGAAAATGCGTAAGTATTTAGACGTACCTGCTAAACTAGGAATATCTACTTAAATTTTAATTTCTTCCTTCTTCTAGGTACAACCTATAGGACGGGGACATAGACTTATTTATATTATACTGTCGTAGCTGCCGCACTGGCGTCACAGTTCAATACTATATAAGGGGGATATTAGATTATCATATACATATATTGGATCCGAGATCATTGAGTCAATGATATTGGATAATGTAATATAGACATATGATTCATTTCTTCCTTGATCATAGATTTTTGACATTTGCTGAGAGATTGGATCCAATATGGTCATAGAAATAGGTGTTGCCAGTTATCTATTATATAAAAATGAGTCGCTGAATGTGTTGCTAAGCGCAAAACTCGAGAACTAATTTTAGTCTTAAAATATTCGTAGAAGGGCAGGAAAGGTTTTTAAGTGACACGAAGTTCACCGGGACAGCTAGTTTAATATAAAAAAAGAGTTTTTAATTTCTTGTTCGTTAATATGTTTCAAATAATGTAATGTAATTATTTTTCTAATTATATACTTGGATAATCTTGCTGAAATAACAAAAAACAAGCCATATTAAAAATGACGATGTCTTTTGACAAATCGAACTCTCTGAGATTTAGTAACCCTGACATCAATACCTGTCAGCGTTAGCGCTCTTCATTGGCTATTGAAACCACATATGACGTAAAATAGGATCAATGAAATATGATAATGTAATATGCAGATATGATCAAATGATCATATATATTGGATCCTATATATGATCATAGAAATGATCATATATAAATGATAATGTAAAACCCTTCTTAGGCCGAACAGTAATAACCTCATTTTTTGAAGTCGGTTAAAAACAATTTTACTTAACTACGGCAAAATATACAGTAATCGGAAATATACAATAGTCGCACTCGCGCACGTAGGGTTCCGTACCGATAAAGAGCAAAAATTGTGTTTTTTGTATGGGAGCCCCCCTTAAATTTTTATTTCATTTTAATATTATTATTAATTATTGAAGTAGACATGTGTGAAAATAACAAGTGCCTACCTGTTGCCATTATTGATATCGCTAAAAGGGCCAAAACACTCACGTTTCTTGTATGCGAGCCCCCCTTAATTTATATTGATTTTATTTTGTTTTTTAGTATTTGTTGTTATGTTGTTATATTGGCAACAGATATACAAGCTGTAAAAATTTCAGAAGTCTAACTATAGCGGTTCTATTCACAGGCAGACAGACGTCAGACAACGAAGTGTAATAGGGTTCCGTTTTTACCCTTTGGGTACGGAAGCCTAAAAGCGTATGCATATCTTTAGGGTTCCGTACCCAAACCTATCTATTACTGAGATATCGATGTCTGTCCGTCTGTCTCCAGGCTGTAACTCAAGAATGGTAATAGCTAGAGAGTTGAAATTTTCACAGGTTATGTATTTCTGTTGCCGCTATAACAACAAATACAAGAAATAATATAAATTAAATATTTAAGCCCCCCTTAAATATTTAATTTATATTATTTCTTGTATTTGTTGTTATAGCGGCAACAGAAATACATAACCTGTGAAAATTTTCCCATACCTACTACTAACGTGATTTTTTAAACATTTTTTGCTCGGTAATCGGTATCAATGATGATATAGGTTAGGCACTTGAAATGTACACAAAATGCTCAGCTGTATTTATACTTTAATAATTATTAATAAAATTAATAATTGAGGGGCTCATGGGAGCCCAAGGCCCAAGCCCGAGTTCAAGGGATTTATTTTAATATTACCTATGTATGGATTAATTTTATTATTTTGTATGAACAATAAACACAATTTTTACTATTTTTGCTATATAATGGCAAGGAACCCTTCGTGCGCGAGTCTAACTCGCACTTGGCCGATTTCTTTTGTTTTTTTTTGTGTAGTCTATGTAGTTATGTATGTTTGCCTTGGGCGAGCTTGTGCAACTCTATGCAACGAAGAAATCTCGCCCAGGGCGCTGCTGCGCTGGTAGTGCTAAAACCGGCACTGCTACCATACAATATGTTTATAGGGATCCGTAGTCAACAAGAAAACCTTATAGTTTCTTTGTAACCCGTATTACCATGCCGTACAAGGATAGTTCGTAATGTTTCGGCACTAAATGTTTTATGTTAACGTAAATTATAGACAGTCACTGCAGTTGTTCGTAAAAAGTAAAAGAAAAGAACAGAAAGAAAAATAAAATCTGCACTGCAAATTTTTTCTGCCGGCGCCCATGCCATGCTACACATCAATGCGGGGGTGATGTTTTTTCGCGTCCATCCCACCGTGTGTGGTGTCGTTGGATAGGTTTTTTTTAATATTATGAGTATTCAAAGATCATTTTTAATCCGATTTAGATCCATTTGTGAAATATGAAGTTTTAAAGTGGATAAAATCGTTAGAGTCCAGTGTCCCCCCGTTCTACCAGCTAAACGGTTGTTTTAATTAAATGTGCATTCAGTGACCATACAAAAATTATAATAATCGAGTCGGACTCGCGCACGAAGGGTTCCGTACCATTATAGAGCAATATTAGGCCAAAAATTGTTTTTTTTTTGTATGAGAGCCCCCCTGAATTTTTATTTTGTTTTATTATTATTATTAAATATTAAAGTACACATAATATTATAACTTATGAAAATACTTTGAGAACAATTTAAGTACAGCTACCTGTTGCCATTATTGATAATTGATATAGAGCAAAAAATAGGAGGGATATTAATTTTATTTTGTTTTTAGTATATTTTCTTGTTATAGCGGCAACCGATATACATAATCTGTAAAAATTTCAACTCTCTAGCTATTACCGTTCTTGAGTTACAGCCTGGAGACAGACAACGAAGTCTTAGTAAGGGTCAATTTATACTAGCGCAGAGTAAGTATAATAAAATTAAAATCTTAGATGAATGATTGGTCTCACGCTCGCGGTCGAACGCGCGCGCGAGACCAATCGTTCATAATTACGTGGGAGAGCCATGCTTCGGCACGAATGGGCCGGCTCGACCGGAGAAATACCACGTTCTCACAGAAAACCGGCGTGAAACAGCGCTTTCGCTGTGTTTCGCCGAGTGAGTGAGTTTACCGGAGGCCCAATCCCCTACCCTATTCCCTTCCCTTCCCATCCTTACCCTCCCCTATTACCCTGTTCCGTCTTGAAAGGCCGGCAACGCACTTGCAGCTCTTCTGATGCTGCGAGTGTCCATGGGCGACGGAAGTTGCTTTCCATCAGGTGACCCGTTTGCTCGTTTGCCCCCTTATTTCATAAAAAAAAAAAACATTTATCTAAGATTAAAATATTTAAGGGGTCCCAAACAAAAACATAATTTTTGGCCCATTTTTGTTCTATAATGGTATGGAACCCTTCGTGCGTAACTCAAACTCGCACTCGGAAGATTTTTATTTTTTTCCTAAAATATTCATTTTGCCCTATGGGCTATGAATGGCGAACCCCCTACAAAAACCACTTTTTAAAATATAATACTTTATCATTGTTTCAGGTTAATCAAACTAGTGAAACTATCTCAAAAACTGAAATTAAGAAGAGAGAACAAGAGTAACAATAATTAAGTTGCACATATTTTGTATGGGCTATCTATGAATTATTAAGACTGTATTACTACATACTATAATAAATAAGATTATTTTAAATTAGTGTTTTCCTGATTTTCCCAAGGAAGGTAACAATTTCTATGCATTTATGTAGGGTGAAAGGTAAATATATAATTTTTTTTATTTTTTTTTTATTTTTATACTTTGACATCAAATTATTACATCACCACTATACAAAAAAATATCATAAATAAACCATCCAAAAATGTATGGTTAAGCATAACTGCTGTGAATTAGAGGCTACTGTTTTAAGAATAATAATATCTACTTTATGTCTATGGGTAACTTCAATTAAAAAATCTCTGAATAATAAATAAGAAAAACAAAATTGCTGCAGTCAATATTACAACAGACTGCTATTAAATCTATTAAGTTCATATTAAATGATAATAATTAATAATAATTGACAAAATATTGACAATTAGGTGTAGCCTTTATATAGGAAATGTTATGGCTGGCCATAAGTTAGGCACAATATAATGTCTAGGACGGGCATTTGTACATAGATTTCAACATTTAAGACTGACACATAATATAATATTAAATGCGATTTTTATAGGTACTTGAAGGCATTTAATAGAATCATGTAGCATTAAATATTTGTACTGTCTACATCTGACTAGCAGTACTTGTGCAAATCATATGAAATCATAAAAAACCAACATAGCATTTTAATGTTCATAACAACCACACAATTGCAGACATACAACATTATAGCTTACACAAACAGAACAATAAAGGAATAAAAGCACCAATGGTGATGAACACTGGGATGAGAACAGAACTGTCATCCATCGAGTAGGGGTCGGGCTGTTTGGGGCCGCTGGCCCGTCTCGATTTTGTGCTCTTCTCTTCTATCTCTTCTCTCGGTTCTTCTGCTTCAGTTTCAGGCCATACAATCGGTGGGAGTTTGGGAACTTCATCTATACTACCTCTCATAACATAGAGAGCGTTTATCTTAGGATTATCCCTGTAACCCTTGATAAATTCCACCTTAATCTTCCCACCACGGATATCAGACTCCTCATCATTGTAAAAGAGTTTACCGCCTCTTATTGAGTACGGAATATATTCGTCGTGAGCTACGCCTCTTCCCACCTTATCAAATATGTCTAGATCAGCAACTATCGTGTGGTCGCCGTTCAATACTACATCGAAAACTTTCATATTGGGGGCATTAAAGTAAACTTCACTAAATTTAAGCACCAGCACGTAGTCTCCATCCTCTCTGGCTGGTATATCGTATCCGAATGTGCTGTGGTGGTACCGCTCCGTTTGATATAATATTTCGTCTTTTGGGTTGACTCTTCCGATCATGACTAATTGTTTTCCATAGTCAGAAGCTGTGCCGACTCTTCCTTGTAAGGGATCTTTCTCATATTGAATACCGTATATGTCGGTGTGTGCCGGTCCACCAGCATTAATTGCATAAATAATCTCTCCTAGGCCGGTTGCACTGTTAAATAAGCTTAACGCGATAACTGCAGATGCGATTGCCCAGCGCGACATTGCGTTAGGACAAGTTAGGTGAAACAATTTAAAAACCAAATTAGGTAATCTGTGGGTTAATACATAATGTTTTTATTCAATACTTTTCTAAATTGAATTTTATACAAGTAAAGATGCTAAATGCCAATAATTTATAGATTGCCTAGCCCGAATCGGAATTCGGAACTTGCTGTCTCTGAGAAACGCAGTGTTGCCAGACGGCCAACTCGGTTTCTCCCCAAGTGTTCCCCGAAATCCCCCCAAAATTCGGGATTTCAAGAAAAATCCCCCCAACAAATTATAAAAGAAATTTTTTGTTCATTATGAATGGGAATTTCACAAATGGATACGATGAATGTACACTATTTCGGCAATAGCGTCCAATCTTTACAGAATCAGCATCTTCGCGAGCTCCTTGATCATTTTTATGGTTCCGTAAGTCGTAACCTAAGGGTAAAAACGGGACCATAGTACTTAGATTTCGCCGTCTGTTCCCAGATTTTTTCCTCCAACAATCCCCCCAAAAAATTGTTCCCCCCAATTTTCCCCCCATCACCTAAAAAAACCCCCAAATTTGGGGGGATTCCCCCCAATCTGGCATCACTGGAGAAACGTCACTTTGACAGATATGTCGCGAGTCATGTACATGTCATGACATTTGGGGTGCGTTCTCTTACTCTAGTCGTATTTGATTCAAAAAGAATGAAGTAAAAGGATAAAAATAATATTAATATAATACAAAAAACTAGTGTCCAACCGAAACTGATTTTTCAGCCGAAACCGAAACCGAACTTTCGGCCTTACTCTTAGTTTCGGCCGAAACCGAAACCGAAACTTGGTAAAACATTCAAAATTACGATTATTTACTGAAATTTATTGATTTTTAACATAAATTACAATTTTTTAAACTAAAGAAAAAATACCACATTGAATTTTTTACTTTTTGCGACATTTCTTACCATAAATATTATTATTCTTAGACTCGAATAACTTTTTGTACTCTATTCCGTTTTTTTTATACGATTCCAAGTAGATGCGTTTCGTCTCATTCACAGCAAATCCGATTTTTATCTTCTGAACGCCCAATATTCGAGTTTTAACTTCTTAAAACACATTGTCCTGTCCTGTGATCAAAAAACATAGGCGAAAAAATTGTTAAGTTGACAGTTTTCACAGATATGCGTTTGGTTAGCTTATTTATCCCTTCTTGCTATTTGTTACTAAAACAACGTGACAAGGCTCAAAGATGATAAAAACGTATAAAAATCATCAATCAAACGTATAACGTAAACTTAGATTCATTAATCGCGATTAAATGAAGAATGTAAAATCTATTTGAAACAAAACGAGATTCACGTCGCACTATAAACGCATTCATTGTTCATTTAAGTGTGATTGGTGAAATTCCCCTTAATGTATTATAACGAAGGATTACCCTAAGAAACAAGAGCAGAAGTTATTTGAAGTCATTTTATTTAGGTGCGATTCACCTAAGAAATAGAACGCGCTTAGTGTACACTAAATTGGTTCCACACGTATAAACGCGTTTATAACACCAAATTGCATTTCACTAACATAAAGTTTACACAACAAATCCGAGTTTTATCTTCAGAACGTCCAATGTTGCACGGTTAAACTTCATTAAAGCCGTTAAAGTCCTGCCAGTGTAGTGTCATGGCGATTCGAAAATCATAGACGAAAAAAAAAAAACGTTTGGGTAGTTTGTGTATCGTTTCTTGCTTTTTTATTGATCCCCGTAGGAACGCGTTTAATGAGAACTAAGTTTTATGAAACGAAGTTGTGCGATTGGTGAAATCCTCCCTTAGACATACTACTGAACGACGTACTACTGAAAACAAAATCAATAATTGCAGTATATTATTTTTATGGGAGACATGGCCACGACCGATGTCGGAGTTCAAAACGAAATGACTAAGCAAACTTGCAGTTGACGTCACATTTTTTTCTCTAGTTTAGTGGCAAAACGCCTTGTTTTGCCACTAAACCTGAAAAATATACTGAGGGCCGCAAGAGTGAAGCTTATGGGGAAGTGGGCTAGATAAGATTCTAGCAGGGTAGGAACGGTCTAAGTCCTAAAAGATTGCGTGTCCAAAAAAAAAAAAGACTGAGGCGACATGATTTACTAGATAAATCTCACAAGATATATCCTTAGATATGCACGGGTTCCCGAGGGGAGGCGCTCAAGTCTCTTGGCAGTTCTATTGACGTGCTGTTGCTTTGCCCGAGTAATCTCTTTCTTGAGGGACCTAGAGGCAAGGTTGTACTCCTTTTTATATGTGCTGGTATTTAAATCCCGAGCAGACAGCAGACACTGCGTTGGCCCAGGATTGGTAAGCCTCCTGCTTCCGGCGAGAAGCTTTTTGGGGGATGAACCAAACCAGGGACAAAATCTGCCGCCAGTTGGCACTACAGAGGTCGGAATGAAAAGTTCCATCCCCTGCATCACCACATCGGCAACAGAGTTGGCAGTGTTGTCGAGATCATCCGGCGAGAAGCACACGTGCCCCCAAGGATAGGATGCAAAAAACGACCGCATCCCATCCCAGTCTGCTGACTTGTAGTGCCACACACGACGGTATTTAACTGCGCGCTGTCTTAACACCGTCGTAAGTGGCACAGAACTCCTAACAAGGCAATGATCCGATGAACCAAGTGGTGCGGTTACGGATATTTGGTAGCCGTCAGGATTTGAAGTCAGTAGGAGGTCCAACAAGGAAGGATTCTGACCATCCACATCTGGGATTCGCGTAGGCGTAGTAACCAGTTGTGTCAAGTTGTTCGCAAGGGCAAAGTTGCAGACAGATCTCCCCGCGTGATCAGTTTTACTGGAATTGAGCCAGTCGGCGTGGTGGGCATTAAAGTCGCCAAGTATATCGCGAATGATCTCTGCGGATGGGATCTGCTGCTGCACAAAATCTGAAGCAGTTGTAGGTGCTCCAAGAGTCGGTCCGTCTCGGGGTCACTACTATGGGACCTATATAGGCACGCATAGACGCGAGGGTGGTCGTCGCAATCTATGCGGAGCCATAAGTTTGATAGGTCCATGACCTCAAGATTGCTGAGGCGGCGAGAGCTGATATCATCTCTGATATACACACACACTCCAGCTTTGGGTAGAAAGGAGTGCTCCAGGTAATACCCTGGGTGGGAAAGGTATGATGTGTCACTCGGAGATGATATCTGCGTCTCGGTTAAAAAGAGCAAAGCCGGCTTTGCCGTCTCAAGGTGGTAATGGACGGCATTAAGGTTGGAGTGTAATCCCCTGATATTACAAAAATCCATGTTTAATATCGAGGGGGGTGCCTTTGTGTGTTTGCTCTTGCCCCGAGCAGAGTCTCGGTTAAAAAGAGCAAAGCCGGCTTTGCCGTCTCAAGGTGGTAATGGACGGCATTAAGGTTGGAGTGTAATCCCCTGATATTACAAAAATCCATGTTTAATATCGAGGGGGGTGCCTTTGTGTGTTTGCTCTTGCCCCGAGCAGTTTTGCCCTCCCAAGAATACGAGGGGCAGCCTGGACGTCCACGTTCAGTTCCAGGGGTTCCTGAGCATGGACGTCCAGAGAGGAATTCTCCAACGCAGTTGGTACCCTCCTGGGGTAACAAATTGTTTTTCAACTGCGGCATTTCTAGGGGGGTAGGGGATTGGGCCTCCGGTAAACTCACTCACTCGGCGAAACACAGCGCAAGCGCTGTTTCACGCCGGTTTTCTGTGAGGCCGTGGTATTTCTCCGGTCGAGCCGGCCCATTCGTGCCGAAGCATGGCTCTCCCACGGACAGCTAGTACCAATTTAACTGGGAGTAAATTGATATTATTTTATTTTAATAAAATTAAATACTGACAGATTGTTAAGTCTCGCGACAAGCTTTTATTATCATGCAAATTGTATAATATATTGAGGTTATAACATAATAGTTAGAATTTTTAAGGAGAAATTTATTTTCTTCTTTTTACAGTATTTAAATAAAAGCTTTTTTTCAAAAAGTTTTTTGCTTATAATTTATTTATTATATCGTTTTTTAAATTACAATATACCTATTATTATACATAATGAAACAATGATATTAAAAATAATTTGCACGTAATATTTTAGAAATATTCATGCGAGATTTAGATTTAAGCATGATTAATAATCGGCATGTTGATTTCGATATGTTTCCTAATTCCGTCTCAGAAACGAATAAAACGTTAATTCACGATTCGAAAATTGGGAATTTTTGCACACTCCATTTATGTAATAAAACTACATTTTTCAAATTGTTACTTACCGTCTTCATCAACTCATTTCTTCAATTATAATCCCTTAGCTTCCTAGACGACGACGTAAGAACACTTAATGCTTAAGGCTCAAGGAAATACAGTGGAAACGCATCACAATGTGATAAGTGATAACTGCGCGTGTAAACTGATAAGCGTCGAGGCAGCAGTCACGATGAGCGCGGCTGAGGCGTAGCACGCGCCGCCCGCCCTCCGCGCTGACACCACGAAACGTTCGACTGACAAATACTGACGAATGTTCCCAACTTTAACCCACGCACAATTTAACTAGAGTGGTCTGGAGATTATCCTACTGTTCTAACTTTTAAGTGATACGGATTGCATGTTACGGTAAGTTTATTTCGATGCAAGTTTCGTGAAGTTTGAAAGTATTGAATAGTGTTTTTGATCTACTTCTTTTTAAGTTTGTGAATGAGTAACAAGGAATAAACCAAAATATAATGATATTGTATACTAAAGTATTTATTACTAGATGACCCCCGCAACTCCTTTACGCCAAGACTAGTTTATCGCGGGAACCGTACATTTTTCCGGGACAAAAAGTGTTCTATGTCCTTTCCCGGGACTCAAAGTATCTTCATGCCAAATTTCAGCAAAATCGGTTCAGCAGTTTGGGCGTGAAGAGGTAATAGACATACATACAGACAGACAGACAGACACACTTTCACATTTATAATATTTGTATGGATGTATGGATGTATGGAAGTATGGAAGTATGGATTGAAGCTTAAAAAAAAGCTTACCTAAAATGCAGTTAGTATATAATATAATATGTACTTAATATAATATGTAGTAAGTATACAGTTTACTGAAAATACGAGTTATTTGTATAATCTAACAGTTTGTTCAAAATTTGAATGTTATTATATCCAAGGTTTTAATAATTAAACTAAATATAAAAATCTACTTTACTACAATAATTAAATAAAAACTTTATTGACTTAATCCTGGCCGTCTTAATGAAGGGAATTATCTTCAAGAGGTAGTTAATTAGATTGCAGCGCTTTTCTAACAAATTAACAATTACATTAATTCGTTTCCTTCTTTTGGTTTGCGAACTTCTTTCTAATGATATAATTGAGAAGTTTATGTTTCTTTGAAACGAAAAGTATAAGACTTTTTGCTCATTATTTTCTGTACTTATTATTATTAGGTATAGAGAATTACTTATTATCTTATATCTTTAAACGAGCAATTCTTGTATATATGTATATAATTGGAATCTCGGAATCGGCTCCAACGATTTTCATGAAACTTAGTATATAGGGGGTTTTGGGGGCGATAAATCGATCTAGCTAGGAATCATTTCTAGAAAATGTCATTTTATTCGTGTTTTATCGAATACCGAGCAAAGCTCGGTCAAAATATGATGTAATAACGAAAATACGAGTTAGAATTATTTTTAAGTTTAGAATTTGAGTAGTTAATTTCTACTTTTCCACAATATGTTAATGTAGTTGCTTTACTTTCGTTGCTTTTTAGGGTTCCGTAGTCAACAAGGAACCCTTATGAAGCGGGGATGATTTTTTTTTCTCGTCCACCCCACCATGTGGGGTGTCGTTGGATAGGTTTTAAAAAAATAATACGAGTATTAATTGATAATTTTCTGATTTAGGGATCCATTTGTGAGAAACAAAGTTTTAGAGCGGAAAAAATCGTTAGAGTCCAGTGTCCCCCCCCATCTACCAGCTAAACGGTTGCTTCTGGAAATGTAACAAAATTCACGTGAGTAGGAAATATGCTGAATTCAAAAGGAAAATTATCACGGCTAAGAAGACTTCATAAGTTATTGAGTAATAGTCGATCACCTTAAAAAAATGTATTCGGCGAAGTATAACTTTTCGTTCAAATTCCTTTGAACGTAACTGAGATGATGTTATTAGTAGTGTAAAACCTTGTAAAACACGTTATATATGTACATTAATTGACCATACAAAATTATCAAAAACTAGCAGTACTACGGAACCCTATATTGCGCGTGGCCCAACACGCATTGGCAAGTTTTTGTTATTTGTATGGGCACTGGGGCAAGCTTACCAATTTTTATTCATGTAAGCTGGTAGGACACTCAAATGCTAATAGTAGGCATGGTCATCATAATATTTTGAGGAAGAGTAAAAATATATAACTACTTAATAATAATAATATTATGTAGAACCTAATAATCAAAAGTAAGAAACTAAGCAAACTGTATTAATAGCTATTAATACAGAAAGTATGTATTGTTGCTCCAATCTAATATAATATATTATAAAATTCTCGTGTCACGTGGTGCGTGGTTGAATTTCTCTGAAACGGCTCGACCGATTTTCGTGAATCTTAGCGAGCATATCGGCTAGGGTTGAGAATCAGACAACATCTACTTTTTACATTGATACGTGCATTTGTCGAATAAATAATAGGTAGTAAATTATTACAACTCGAGACTGACGGCGACCATTGTTTGTGCGACGGGATAGCGATGGACGTTGCCATGGTGACATACTTATTTAGTCACTTCAATAAAACAATATAGGCGAAAATCGAAATACTTTAAAACAACATTTTCCGGGACAGCTAGTTTTAAAAATAATTTTCTTTTTGAAACCCGGCTAAATCGTTTTTTTCCCATGAAGATACAACCGTTATCGAGGTACAAAGAATATATTATTTTATAATATAAAATATTATCTCGCATAAAGTACAAGATAAATAAGTAAATATAGTTGTTTCAGTTGACAGCGGAACCCTAAATTATGCGTATCTCGACAGGCCTTTCCTTTTGTTTTCGTCGTTATTCTGAGAATCCTGATGTGCATTTCTATGTTTTCAGAGTATTTTTTATCATTATTTTATCAGAGAAACGTAAAACCCGCCTTACAAGTGGTCTACTTATTGTTTCAATGGCTTGTTATCCAAGATTTTACTTGAGTTATTTTAAGTTGCGACCTCAGAACAGGAAAATAAGGTTGCGACCTTTTTTCTACGAATATAAAAAAAGTGGGTGTTATAAGTTTGACATCAGACATGATACTCTCTACCTGTGTATGTCTGTTCGTGGCATCATGACACCTAAACGGGAGGAACGATTTTATTCTAGATTTTTTATTTGAAAGTCTACACCATCGAGATTCTTAGCAATAGCTTATCATTATCAGCCCGCTTTTTTTTTGTGCTGAAAAATTTGGTTTAAGTAAAAATTATTCTAGCATGACACCTCTAGTGATCAGGGCCTAGAGACAAGTAGGGCTGACTTACTAGACAAGTGGCAAGCCATTATCGTAAACGCCAACAAAATGTATGCGATTTGACATAAGTCATCGCTTCGCTAGCGAATACTTTAATGTCAAATCCCATACATTTTGTTGGCGTTTACGATAATCGCTTGACACGTCTTGTCTCTAGGCCTTGATCGGTTCAATATTTATGTTTTGATTCCTGGCATTTATTACAGTTTTGAAATAGGAGTTGTTTTTAAATTTCTTAATTTGATAGCATGTTTTGTAAATTGTAATTTGTAGAGCTTCTCTTTATGGCATCGGCTCAATGATTCTGATCCTAGCAACCTCTCCCATTGTACTTCGACTCAGGGAATTAAACTCAATATTGAAAAGCTTTCCGAAGCTTTACCAAACGAAATATCATTTCCAAGGAAACATGTTTTGAATCAGATAAAAGCAAGGATTCGAGGTCGTTTTTTTAATTTGATAACTTGTTCGACGAAATAGATTGAGACTTGATAGTTAAGATCCTATATTTTACTTAATATTGTTGGTAGCTTACTTATAAGTAAATTCCCGACCACCAAAGGCGGGATAATCGGATTTAATAGGATTTAATAGGCTTTAACATCTAAATATTTAGAACCCAATGGTATACGCTCTATCAGCAGAAAACAACCCAGTACCTACCAGAAAATTTTGAAATTTCGAGGTCATATTTTCCGAAATAGGAATCTCAGAAGTGTAATGAATAATTTGCATGACAAAATAAATTGTGTATGTAGGTAACGCACATAACTGGTTAACACTACCAAGGTTACGTGGAACTTGGTTACGTAAGTTATTAAATAAGTGCAAGCGATTTATGATTGTATTAAAAATATTTAGTTAAAGGTTAACAATTTACTTTAAGCTTGGGTGTGTGAGTGAAGTGAATTGATAAGTAAAAAAATATATGCAGAATATAGAACCTCCCCCTTTTTTGGCAGTTGGTTAATTAATTGAGTGTACGTCATTTTTTGGTCGATCGAAGTTCATGTTCATCTTGTAAGTTGTAACAAACAATTTTTTTATGCATTTTTTTACAATACTTTATGATAACAAGACCGGTTTTGAATACATGCTATATAGTCAATTTACACCTTCCGTTACTCGAAAAAGATCGTGTTTTAGATTACTTATAAAGTTTTAGAAAATCTAATAGAAAAGTGTATAATAAATTGTGTTTTAAGATAAGTGTTAAGGTAAGGTATGAATGTAATAGTGGATTTATCTACACTACACTGCATGTAGTATGTGTTATGGTAGGTTTAATGAATTGTATTCCAGTGCCATTATTCCAGTAGCACTCCAGCGCTGGATTGGACTATTGGATTGGAATAATGTACACCCACCTATTGTGAGTTAAGCACCGCTTCATTCCTAGTTCGATCATGTCCGTTTCCTATCAAACTACAAAATTGTATTATTTTAAAATGTCAAAATCGTTTTCGTTTAAATAGGACAAAAAATTGCTGTTTAATCTCATTGACATAAGAAACTATTGGGTCCAGAAATGAAACTTTTATATAAATCAGTGTTTTTCAAACTTATTTATGACATGACAAAATATTGGCTTTTTTTAGGGTTCCGTAGCCAAATGGCAAAAACGGAACCCTTATAGATTCCTCATGTCTGTCTGTCTGTCTGTCTGTCCGTCCGTATGTCACAGCCACTTTTCCCCGAAACTATAAGAGCTATACTATTCAAACTTGGTAAGTAGATGTAGTCTGTGAACCGCATTAAGATTTTGATACAAAAATAGAAAAATTATTAAAAATTTTAGGGGTCCCCATAGGTACAACTGAAACAAAAAAATTTTTTTTTCGTCTAAGCTATGCATGTGGTCTATCTATGGATAGGTCTTAAAAAATCATATTGAGGTTTCTTATATCAATTTTTTCTGACCTGAATAGTTTGCGAGAGAGACTCTTCCAAAGTGGTAAAATGTGTGTCCCCCCCCTCTAATTTCTAAAGTAGGGGCATGATAAGTCTAAAAAAAAATATATGATGTTTATTACTATAAAAACTACCAACGAAAATTGGTTTGAACGAAATCCAGCAAGTAGTTTCTTTTATACGTCATAAATCGTAAACCTTAAACCAACAAAAAAAAATTTTTTTCATCTAACCTATGCGTGTGGGGTATCTATGAATAGGTCTTGAAAAATCATATTGAAGTTTCAAATATATTTTTTTTCTAATCGGAATAGTTTGCGAGAGAGACTCTTCCAAAGTGGTAAAATTTGTGTCGTCCTTCCAAAGTGGTAAAAATTTTGCCCTCTAATTTCTAAAGTAGGGGCATGATAAGTCTAGAAAAAATATATGATGTACATTACTATTAAAACTACCAACGAAAATTGGTTTGAACGAAATCTAGCAAGTAGTTTTTTTATACGTCATAAATAAATATGTCATAAATAAACCTTAAATTAACTTTCATTAAATCAACTGAAACATAAAAATAAATCAAAAACCTTTTAATTTCATAGAATAATGGGTGAGTCTAACTCGCACTTGGCCAGTTTTTTTATCATGTATTTATTTTTGAAGATTTCCTTCTGTTAATTTCCTTCTTAATCTTTATTTTTTTTAATAAAATAGTCCTTTTAACCTCTGGCGACCCCCGTTGCGCTTCGCGTCCCCCCTGGGGGTCGAGACCGGCAGTTTGAAAAACACTGATATAAATGATGAATTATAACAATTTATTTATTTATTTATTTATTTATTTATTTAGGACCAAAAACAGTTTTGCATAAATTACAACATTAGGTTTAGACATTAGAAATACACGCTACATACAATAACTAATTACAATTGGTCACAGCATGCAATTACATTAAAAAGTAAACGGTAAACACAAATAGAAATAAAAATAAGATACATAAAAACATCTATAAATATGCTTTTACAATAAAATACAGATTTAAAATTAAGAAAAAATAAAATAATGATACAATTCATTAACTTACAATACTATAACTGACAACAGTAGACTGGTTAAACATTGAATTAGAAGCATTGTAATTTAGACTAGTTCATTAAACAAGTAGTATGAATACAGAATAGGAAAAACATAATAGCTCTTAATGCTTAACAAAATAAAACTGAAATTAGAGAAAACGTATATCGGGTCAGCTTGTATTCAACAAAATAGATGTTCGTTTTCCAAATTGTTATTAAGATGCAGATGGTAATAAGGCAATTAAGCTGACTACATAACTCAATTTCATTTGATGTTCCTCCTAAGTAATTTACGTACATCATTAAGGATTCTTCTCTTAATTACTGTAATGAGCTAAATTTAGTTAATTACTTTTTGTAAATTGCTAACATTTTAGTACCTATGCACTTTCAAAAACAATTTATTTTATTTATTGGCATTTATGATTTAAACGTAATATAATGTAAAATCATCTTGATACAGTAAACCTTAAGGTGGCTATACACGGGACAATTATCGTAACGATTAATCGAACGACAAATTGTACGTGTGTAGCAATATCGCAAACGATTTTACGTTCAAAAGATCGATTGGACGATTTTCTTGACGATCGATCGAAACGACAAATAGTCCCGTGTAATGTGTATCCGTGGCACCTTTACTTAGCTATGCGCTTCTTTAAATATTGTTTTAATCTATATATATTATATAAAAATGTATTTTCAATTGTGTTAGTAACGCTAAAACTCGAAAACGGATTGGGCTAATTTTAGTCTTAAAATATTCGTAGAAGTCCAGGGAAGGTTTTAAAGTGACACGAAGTTCACCGGGACTAATTGTACTAACGGCTAGTATTTTTTGTAACTGATTTAGGCATAATTAATACATCGTACCGTTAGGGTACCTACTACTAATATGTATTCTGTGCCGTTAGTCCCGGGCAAGGAAATTGGATAGTTTGTTATGTATGGCAAAATATACGGTCCCCGCGCGATAAATTTCTACGCGACGAAGATGCGGGTAAAATCTTGTGTCGCAAATCAAAATCCAATTTTTTTTTCAAATAATAAGGCTAAATTATTTTTGCATGACAAGCATTATGTAAAGTTGTTTTCTAGATGTTTACTGTTTTCGGCTAAACAGATTCTGGCGGTCCGCCAACAGTAGTAGGCCAGTAATTCCCAAAGTACGTGTTACGAGTAGACCCCCCCAGGGTCTACGAAAGACTCGACGGAGGTTGTGTTTAAAAAAAGTTGGGGGTCCACAATCGTAAGCTCGTGAAAATGTAATACTAAATACTTATTAAAAATACTAAACTACTAAAACTCAAAGTTTAATCGTAACCCAATATGTTAAAAGCTTAAAGGCTTTTAAAGTGGTTTATACTTTATACAGCAAAAGAATTTGGGAACCTCTGCGCTAGGCCATTAAAATATATATTATTATAAGGGGCTCGCGATGGTCCGTCATACGCGACCCCCACTTGTTATTCATTCCAAGTTTATCATTATTATAGTATTATGTCCACTATAATACGCTTTCGAGTCGTAACTGTGGGGTTTCACTGGGGATTCTACGATTGTTTTTTTCGTTAGTTATAAATCGTCATATTTTGCTAAGGGAACTACGAATTACTTGTATGTAGCATATCATTATTTGATTTTTGGGTTTCTAAGCATTTTTTTGAATATATAGTAAGATATTTTTTTTTACAAAACATGTACCATAGAAAAGTAAATGTAGCTTTAATTATGTGTACCATGGAAATATAACTGTAGATTTTATGTCTCGTTTCGAATGGTTCCGTCTATCTTGATTAAAAGTGAATAAGTGTAAACTTTACTTTCAGCTCGAAGTCCGAGGCTAAATAATGACATTAGCAAGCTAATAGGGTGATATCTCTGCATCACTCTGTAGCCTATAATCGAGTGCATTACGTGCGCACTCGATGCAATCAGCTATGCCGTTTGTAGCATACTCCATTAGAGCAAAACCTTCATCAACAATTCCTCATTCGCCCAAACAAAATATAGAGTACATTTCCCGCTAACGGAGTCCGAGGTGCTTCAATGTTGTACTACAGAATGTAATTAACATTTTTAATTCCTAGCCACTTTGCTCGCTCGCAATATTTTTCGCAGAAAGAACAACTGTGCCTCGGAAATAATTTCATACTGTTCGTGTGTCCCTACGCAATTAAAGTTTGCCTCACATGGCTCCGTATAATTTCCGCAGGGACGTCGTCGATAGCGTTCGATGATCTCACGGGTTTTTTTTTTATATTGACGATATCTAGATGGGGGCCAAATGTTGGTCTACGGCGTAGGAAAATAAACACCGATATATACTGAGCGGACGAATCGAATGAGCTGAAAAAATAAATATCGCTCTGATGTACCCAATACGCTATTTCTAATATTATGGCATTTCTCAAACCAGTGTAAAATAATGGCAATATTATAATATATTATACCTTCTTAGTAAATAAATAAACTTTTAAAGTATTTACACATCTGCCTAGGTGACTGGCAGATAATTGTGTATCCTACAATATACCAAAAGGAAAGGCTTTTTCGGAAATTGAGACATCAAAAATATAAACTAACATTATAACACCTTTAGATGTCTTGTAACTCTTATATGATTTACATGAGTACGTACAATACAAACTCATTGTTATAACACTAAAATGAAGCCAATTTACATATTATTATAATTTTAAATTCGCAAATTGGAGGAGTTAATACACACTACGAGTGTTAATATTCGAAAATGTAATAACATCTCGAAAATGAATATTTATACTATACTTATTTTAAGAAAAATAATGCGAATAATTATAACTTATTTTTGTTCAATATAGAATATATTGAGATAATATTATGATGTTAATCGAAAAATATAATATAAAATAAAACATTTAAATTAACTTTTATCTGAGACTTTTAACTAACGTAAACACAGGAATGTTAATTTAGTAACTACTCAAAACAATATCTATAATAATTTATAAAGTACATAATATTATAAACATCATCAATCAACCGCAAAATCCATGAACCATACGACAAACATTAATAATCCACATTTTATAATAATGTTTAAAACATGCTTTTCACAGACTACTACCTACAGCAGCGTAATGAAAAGTACAAATAATGTACCGCAGTAAATCCCAGGACGACTATCGAACATGCGACATTCATTTATTGTACCTACAGGACTCTCGAACTTGTCTAATGTCGCTGAGCGGCGGAAAATTTACAATTGTCATGTTATATGGCAGGAATCCAAGTTTATGGCAGAATGTCTTCTCTAGGGCACGGGCTACGTCTGATAGATTTTCGGTTTAACAATATAATATTAGTAATATTAACTAACTCCTTACTCTGTCGGATTTTTCTTTTCACAAGAACTAGTTACAGAACATTCGTTCTCGCGAAAAGAAACAACAGGTGCAAAATTCTTGAAGAGTTCTGTCACTACAATATTTAATAATATGTATTTTGAATACTGGAAGAGTTTTTTTTTATTAAATAAGGGGGCAAACGAGCAAACGGGTCACCTGATGGTAAGCAACTACTGTCGCCCATGGACACTCGCAACATCAGAAGAGCTGCAGGTGCGTTGCCGGCCTTTTAAGAGGGAATACGCTCTTTTCTTGAAGGTTTGCAGGTCGTATCGGTCTGGAAATACTGCTGGTGACAGTTCATTCCAGAGTTTTACAGTGCGCGGCAGAAAGTTACGCGAAAAACGCACTGTGGAAGACTGCCACTCATCAAGGTAATGAGGATGGTATGTTTTTCGCGTGGGACGATAGCGAAAAGTTGCAGGTGGTATGATTCCGAACAATTCCTCAGAGCACTCTTAAAAAGTAGTATAAGTACTACTATATTTCTGTAGAGTTTCTAGAGTTCCTGCTAGAATGTCGTCTCCACTAGTATTTTACTGCTTTTATGTATGGCAGAAGTCACAAAAGTTGCCCGGATTTTAAGACAAAACAAATGACTACCGAGTACCGATACTGCTTTAAAAATAAACTTCACAAATGGTTCACGAAACTTCTATCTCAAATGCTTTTAGTGTTTATCGAGGCCACGCTTCATTTTATTAAATGACTGTCGATTATTCTCCACTAATGTTTCGAAAATGGAGTTTTCTTTTCGTACTGCTAAGATTGGTATAATAAAGATTTATAAAGGTATGTATTTAGTGCTAATTTTTTTTGAGAGTAGGCCACTTTATTTCCGCCGCCCCATGTATGTAATGTATAGGGCAGAGGTCACCAAAGTGCGGACCGCGGTCCGCATCCGAATCGCCGACCCATTGTGTGCGGACCACCGACGGGACCAAACATTTTCGAAGATTAACTTCGTTTAATTGCACCAATTTCACTTCAAACTTCAGACAGATAATTAGCAACAAAAATTATCACTTTTCTCGTTGCTATGTAAATATATGGTCGCTGTTAAGCATTAGTGTCCTAACCCACAATTTTTTTGTCGTTAAATTTTGAATGCAGTCTTGTTCTAAATCATGTAAAGAACATAACTGCATTCATAACTCAATACGTAATTTTTGTGTGGGTTAGTACACGAAGATTATAATACCCTTGTAATTTCTGTAATTATTATTTTTTAAATATATTTATAAAATGTGCTGACCGTGAAGGTCATTTCATTCCTTAAAACGGACCCCGAGCGAAACTAATTGGTGACCCCTGCTATGGTATCTATGGACGCTGCCGTCCCTAGGCCTATAACGGCCTATAACGGCCTATTTATAAATCCGGGCTATTTGTATTGTCATTAATTTCTTGGCTTCAAGCGCTTGGTTTGAAAAAAAAGTAAATACGTAGCTGCCGTAGACCAGCTGCTATGTTTTTCAACCTTTTAAGGGTTCCGTAGTCAACAAGGTACCCTTATAGTTTCGGTCTGTCCGTCCGTCTGTCCGTCTGTCCGTCTGTCCGTCTGTCCGTCTGTCCGTCCGTCTGTCTGTCAGTCTGTCTGTCTGTCTGTCTGTCCGCGGTTTTGCGATATTAAATATAATATTTAATAGTCGATTAACTAAAAAAATGGCGAAGTATAAAGGAACTTTTCGTTCAAATTCTTTTAAAAGTAACTGAGATGATGTTGTTAGTAGTGTAAAACACGTTATAAATATACATTCATTGACCAATAAAAAAATTTAAAAAACTATCGGTACCTACTACGGAACCCTATAATATTGCGCGTGGCCCAACACGCACTTGGCCGTTTTCTTTATGATGAAACCTGATATGAAAAAAAATTCACGACCTTTGACTTTTTACCATGTATTTTTATAAAAATTAATAAAACAATCGGACCTATAAGTACCATAAATTGCCATAAATAAAAGAGTACAGTTCGTGTGTATAGGCTTGTCAATCAAAATCTCCTAGTGAGTGTGTTGTAGTGTGTGTAATGTTTTATTTGTTAGAAAAATGTATGATGAAAGCGTAATTTCAAAATAATATTAGCTCGATGCACTCCTTCACCATATAAACTATAATTGACAACATTTCAAAATTTGAATATGGCTTTTTTATTATTTTATATGAAAGTAGACTTAAAATAAGGCAACATGTGTTTCTTGCTTTTTCAAAATTATGTTTTTATGATACCTAAAAAATAGACGTCAAGTGACGTCATACTTACGTCTGAACGGTTAATTCCATTACACTTTAACAAAAGAAAAAATCTGTCAATGTCAGTTTGTTACGTTTATTATGACGTCTGTCAATGTCATCGTCAACCTGGAGGATAGGTAACCAATGAGGTAATGTTATTTTTTAGAAATGTCATTGTTGACAGTGGTTGACAGTGACGTTTTTGTTTTTATGCTTCATTTTGTTTTTTCAAAACTATTTTACACCAGGCAAACAAACTGTATGATATTATGCCGTAAGTATGACGTCACAGCGTATTTTTCAGTTTTTCTTTATTTTCTCAGTAAATAAGCAATAAGTATAAAAAATTTTTGAATATTTTTTTATATCAGGAGGAGAAACTAAAGAAACGGTATTTTTTATTTTAAAGCTTAAAAATTTTGAAATGTTGTCAATTGTGCAAAATTTCAATCAACTACGTTTCCGCATTTTTCGTCAAAAGGGATCCAAAGTTTTTCGCTCGCGTAATAACATAATATTATAGCTTTATAGATAACATTATGACTGTAGCTTTTCCCTATGATCATTATGTAAACTGCCCAAGGAAAACAGTTCTAAATATTATTATTAAGGAAAATTACCAAAAAAATAAAGTCGCAGCCAACAACTTGTCTTATATATTTCGATATTGCAGGGATAAATAGACGAATTGCGAGGGTTTGGCTGTATAAATCATATTATAACGAGCAATAAGCATTTTTCTATCGCCATTTGTCTGCGTCGGTGACAATAATATATCACGGATATTATTTCCAGTAATAAATCCGTAGACACTGAATGACACGATGGAATTAACACGTAGTGAAGTATTCCACTCGGATATCGATATTATTAGATATGGTGTTCACATTTACGATCCGATCGATTCAATCCGATCGTTTCGGCTCACATACACCTTCCAGTTCTTAGAACATCTCGCAAATACCACCCTGCTGAAGCCACATCCACATTTTTGCACAATTTACCGCTTGTCTGCTCGCTGAGAACTCCAAGATTACAAGTTGAGCGAGAAATATTAGTCGTCTTCGTAGCGTACCTGCTTTACGTAGAGGTAGGTTATAGTAGATTTTAAAACTATTATTTATAATATGGTCGCTGTTAAGCATTCGTGTACTTATTAGCCCACATTTTTTTTGTTGAGTTACGAATGTAGACTAGAGAGAAAGAGAATATGTAGAGAAATGATCTAAAGAACATGACTGCATTCATAACTCAATACGTAATTTTTTGTGGGGTGTCACATAAATGTTCAACAGCGCCCATAATAATTTTAGGTACCGTACATTTACTTCTTGTCAACTGAGTTTATTCTTAAAGCTATAAAGCAGTATAACCGCTGTCAGTGACACGCCTAGATTTTGTGTAGCAATTGGATCAGCATAATTTATACAGGTAGTTTTTCTTCTTCTTATATATAAAATTCTCGTGTCACAATGTTAGTTACCGTACTCCTCCGAAACGGCTTTACTGACTTTTACCAGATTTTATGTGCATATTCAGCAAGTCTGAGAATCGGCTACTGGCTACTATTTATATTCATAAGTTCATATTTTGTTGAATAAATAATAGTAAATTATTACAACTCGATACCGACGGCGACCATTTTTTGTGTGACGGGATAGCGATGGACGTTGCCATGGTGACATACTTATTTAGTCACTTCAATGAAATAATATGGGCGAAATCAATGAAGTTTTTATAATAAAATATCACTGGGCGAAATACTTTAGATGGCAAAACAACGTTTGCCGGGACAGCTAGTAGTTATATAAATTATTAGTAACCTACAGATATATTTTATGAATGAAACGTAACGAAGAGCATAGACAATAGAGCTCCCGCATTATCAACTATAACAATGTTGACTCTAATTGAAAGGCCAAATCCCGAAATTTCATATTGTCAGTTCCAAGTTAATAACACTACACGAAGCGGAGTTAGCAAATTGCTGTTTACTAATGCCATTTGCTTTCCTCGGTTAAACAATAAGCTCACTGATAAACAATAACTCTCCTATCATTACTACCACACACTACGAGAGATTACTCAGAAATAGGAGTCCAAATAAAATTATACAATTAAATTAATACTAGCTGTCCCAGCAAACGTTGCTTTGCCATAATATAAAGTCAAGCCCAATCCCCTACCCTTTTCCCTTTCCTACCCTCCCCTATTTCCTTCCCTAACCTCCCCTATTACGCACCTGCAGCTCTTCTGATGCTGCTAGTGTCCATGGACGACGGAAGTTGTTTTCCATCAGGTGACCCAATAGCTCGTTTGCCCCCCTTATTTCATAAAAAAGTACCTATTTCGTCCCGGGTATCATTTTATTGAAGTGATTAAATAAGTATGTTACCATAGCAACATCCATCGCTATCCCGTCGCACAAACAATGGTCGCCGTCAGTCTCGAGTTGTAATAATTTAAGTACTAAACACACCGGCAAAATTAGAGGAACATAACAAAATTTTCAATTTTTTTTTAATTGTTCACTGATTTTTATATATTTATTTATTTATTTACTAATTGATTATTAAAAAATAAATTTATTATAAATTTAGGGCATAAAAACGTGAAAAATAGAAAAAAATCAGCAAAAATAAAAAAATTAAGAAAATCTTATAAATTTCAGTAGTAAGTTTTTAAGATAAATTCTTCATTTTTATTAAAGAAATGCCATGTTAAAAGCGTGTAATGCTGGTGTAATGCCTTCTATGGATCTCAAGAGGGCCTGGATACGCCATTCCATGCTTGCATTTTAATTGTCAATCATTTCCTGTGGGATATTCTCCTACTCCTCCAGTAGCGCCAACTCGAGCTCCTGGACTCATTTTGGAGCTGGAGTTTTAACTCGTACCGTTCACCCATTGATGTGCCACACGTCTTCAATCGGATCCACATCCGTAGACCACGCTGGCCTCTCCACCTGGGCTACGCCAGCATCGTTTAGGTAATAATGCCCGATTTTCTTACTCTATGGACGCACATAAAATTGAAAATAACTACCTAAAACGGTGTAAAAGGCACACCATGCAGTTCCAGGATGTCGGTGCTATAGCTCTGTACTGTCAAAGTACCATCATCTATAATCATCAGCTCCATGCGGGCTCCAAATCATATGCAACTCCAAACCATTACGAAGCCTGCATCATAGGCCACTGTTTCCGGTAAGTTTGATGGCCTGTAGCTTTCCTTATGATTTATCCACATTCTTTATCGCCTGTCAATACAATGTACACAGAATTTGCTCCCATCACTGTACAGCACAAGATTTCACTCACTTGTCTAATTTTGATGTTCACGCGCAAATCTTAGCCTGGCTCTTCGGTGTCCTGTCTCAAGTTTTGGTGCCCTTGCTGGCACTTTTGAGTTTAATTTAACTTATTTGAGTCTTCTTCTTACTGTACAATCACTTACACGTTCATCTTGGACCTGTTCCGACAGGTTTCGTGTCTGCATAGCAGTTTGAGGTCGATTTCTTAAGTTTTGTTTCCTTACAAAATGGTCATTCTGAACCATTGTCACCCGATATCTGCCTTGTTCTCGTCTCCGAACGTAAGATCCAGTCTCTCTGAAGCCTTGAAAGTTACGATGAACCACGGAAGCCGACACACCTAAGGCCTGACTGACCGAACGGTAGGTGTGACCTTTCTCTATCGTGGTTACAGCTCTAGCTGTCGCAGATGCTGGGAAATCACTAATTTTGTATCTAAGCAATGTGTTCTTCCAAAAACCAAACAATCAAATGAGCTGAGCATACCTTGCACCCCGCTAAAACGCCATTCTTATCAGGAACACTTACAACGTCAATAATCGAAAAACACTTATTAGGTTATAATTGCTATAAAAACCTGTCAACTTGCCAGTTTTGTTCAATATTTTATTTCTTGAATGAGCTTAGAAGCTATAAAAAAGGCTTTCAGACAGCCCGGCCCAGTTGAGTTCAAGTTTTGGCCCTTTTTACCAATGTTCCGCTAATTTTGCCAGTGTGTGTATTATTTATTCAACAAATGCATTTATCAATATAAAAAGTACCCAGTAGCCGATTCTCAGACCCACTGAATATGCATTATATAAAATTTGGTTAAAATCAGTAAAGCCGTTTCGGAGGAGTACGCGGCCTAACATTGTGACACGAGAATTTTATATATTACGAGCTTTTGTCCGCGGCTTCGCTCGCGTTAAGAAGTATTATTATATAAAAACTTTCATCCCCTATTTGAACCCATTGGGGTTGGAATTTATCAAAATCCTTTCTTAGCGGATGCCAACGTCATAACATCTACTTGCATGCCAAATTTCAGCCCGATCCGTCCAGTGGTTTGGGCTGTGCGTTGATAGATCACTATGTCAATCAGTCAGTCACCTTTGAGTTTTATATATAGATAGATTATAAGATGACCGTAATAAAAGTTACGAACTCTGATTTTCGTAATGGGTATTCAACATTATAATTTTATCATTTTATTTTCATTACTTAAGTACTTTATTAATTAATGTTTTGTTTATTTAAAAATTAATTTAAATTAAAATAAACTTGATTTAAAGCTTAAGTCGTATACCTACCTATGTTTTTTTTTAAATGAAATAAGCAAACGGCACGGGCAAACGAGCAAACGGGTCACCTGATGGAAAACAACTTCCGTCGCCCATGGGCACTGGCAGCATCAGAAGAGCTGCAAGTGCATTGCCGGCCTTTTAAGAGGGAATAGGGTAATAGGGGAGGGTAGGGAAGAGAAGGGAATAGGGGAGGGTAGGGAAAGGAATAGGGTAGGGGATTGGGCCTCCGGTAAATTCACTCACTCGGCGAAACACAGCGCAAGCGCTGTTTCACGCCGGATTTCTGTGAGAACGTGGTATTTCTCCGGTCGAGCCGGCCCATTCGTGCCGAAGCTACGATATAAAAATAAAAAATTTGTAACATCAAACAGGAATGCGACGTATGACTGAACGTATAAATTACAAAAGTGATTAACAAATACGAGTAAATATGCTTTGAGGCTTGATTTATTCATTTTGTTAAAAATAAATTCTATATTCCTTTGCTCAGTGGAATATCTGACCGCAATCCAATCAACATAGTTTCCGTGAGGGCGCGAGTGTCGAGTGCTATTAAATATATGAGGAGCCTCACTTTCAAAGAACTGACTCCGAGCCATCAGCGCCGGAAATCGCTTTGGACTGCGTTCTTCTAGTTTAATATGCAATATGCATCGCCCTTTATGACACGAGAATATTAGTTTTTATATTAAAAAATCTTTAAAGAATGTTGTATGTTTAGATATCTAGTATTTTCCGTGCGTTATTTTTACAACTGTCAGGTTTGTTTGTTTGTTTGTTTGCTTGACTTTACAACGTAGTCTGATGTTCTTGAAATATTATACCACGAGAAACAGGTTGAATTCCTTTATTGAAACTTTAAAGAAATACTTACTAACAACAAGTCATTTTCCCACTCATGATAATAAATATTATAAGGTTCAAACACTTCCAGATAGTCCACCCGTGACCAAGTGCTCCGCGACAAAATCCGGTGTTTCAACCTTATAATATCATGAGTGATACTCGCGTAAACTTAAGAAATCATCATTCATATTATTAGTTATCTATACGTGGGAGAGCCATGCTTCGGCACGAATGGGCCGGCTCGACCGGAGAAATACCACGTTCTCACAGAAAACCGGCGTGAAACAGCGCTTACGATGTGTTTCGCCGAGTGAGTGAGTTTACCGGAGGCCCAATCCCCTACCCTATTCCCTTCCCTACCCTCCCCTATTCCCTTCCCTTCCCGTCCCTACCCTCCCCTATTACCCTATTCCCTCTTAAAAGGCCGGCAACGCACCTGCAGCTCTTCTGATGCTGCGAGTGTCCATGGGTGACGGAAGTTGCTTTCCATCATGTGACGCGTTTGCACGTTTGCCCCCTTATTTCATTAAAAAAAAAAAAAAAAAAACCATCCACCTCATTGTATGATCCACTACTATCATTATTGCACATTTTCCTAGCAATTATTGTTATAACTGTTACTACCTAGGCAATCGAAATAGGATCTTATAGTCACTCTTCTATTTGTTATTCGTAGACCAAAACACGAGGTTGTTCAGACTCATCTGAACAATCACGCCTCGACTCTACATCCGTTACAAATTAACCAAGTTTCTATTAGGTTAACAACTTTAATCAGTTTGACCTAAAACTCATGTGATGCTTAGCCTAAACTCATTTATCCCGATTATGTAAAGAATTAGAGTTTGTTTGAGCCAAACATTGACATGAGTTTTATGGCTTGTACAACTCGGAGTCGAATTTAATTAAAAACGCAATATTTACAACGACAAGCGTGAAAGAATTGCTTATTAGGTACTAGATGACCCCTGCAACTCCATTGCGCTAAAAAAAGGTTTATCGCGCGGGAACCGTAAATTTTTCCGGGATAAAAAGCACCTGTCCTTTTCCGCGACTCAAAGTATCTACGTGCCAAATTTCAGCAAAATCGGTAAAGCGGTTTGAAGAGGTAACTTACAGACAGACACACTTTCGCATTTATAATAATAGTACCGCGGGAGTTTACGTGGAAGAGCCATGCTTCGGCACGAATGGGCCGACTCAACCGGAGAAATACCACGTTCTCACAGAAAAACGGCGTGAAACAGCGCTTGCGCTGTGTTTCGCCGAGTGAGTGAGTTTACTGGAGGCCCAATCCCCTACCCTACTCCCTTCCCTACCCTGTTACCCTATTCCCTCTTAAAAGGCTGGCAACGCACCTGCAGCTCTTCTAATGCGTCGAGTGTCCATGGGCGACGGAAGTTGCTTTCCATCAGGTGACCCGTTTGCTCGTTTGCACCCTTATTTCATAAAAAAAGTACGGATTATGTTTGTAAAAAACCATGTATTAAAAATCCGACTGCTTTGACGTTATTTCGACAAAGTTCCACACACTAATTGGACGCTGTTAAGCATTCGTGTTACCTACACCACAAAAAATGACGTATTGAGTTATAAATGCAGTTATGTTCTTTAGGTGATTAAGAACAAGACTGCATTATACATTTAACAACAAAAAAAAAAATGTGGGTTAGGACACTAATGCTTAACAGTGACCAATTATAAATATTAAAAATTATAAATATTATATTCTTCGCACTTCTGTGGTCGTTTCGCTCACATTTCTAATAGTCTGATATCGCAAACGTAAAACTTTCAAACTAGAAAGCGATAACTTGGTGGATGTTGCACCTACGAAATACTCTCACGAACGAATATCATAATAAAAAGCTAATAACGTCTAAGCTTCAATGCAGCCGTTCCAGCAGTTCCAGCTGTTAAGGCACTAAAGAGTGCCAAAGCATACTTAGGTAAAATAGACGCTTAAAGGCGTAGAAAATCTTCAGCGCGCAATAAATATACAAAAATACATAAAAATCATATCAGTCATACACTGAAAGTAGCGTATAAATATTTATGTAGTGAGTAAATATTTAGTAAGAATTCTCTGTGTGTCTGTATGTCATTACCTATTTGTGTTTTCTTACTTTGTTGTTTGTGTTGGTAAGTCAGCTGTTTGCTGTGGCGGCCATTTGTGTTGATTACACTGCAGGAGCATGAATAATGTAGAACGCGAAAAGGAGATTCTTTCAAGAACATACCGAGTGTAATCACCATTATCATGCACACTCGCAGCCTGAAATAGGGGAAGGGACAGTGTTAAAATGAGATTTGGAAGGGAGGCATTAGATTTCAAGGGAAGTTTATGATATTTCGAAGTGGTGTCACGAATTGAGAAAATATATTAAAAATATATAATATTCATATTAGGGCACTTGTACCTATGTCGAAACAATAAACAACTGAATTGCATATAGTCATGATGACTCACACCTAGACTTGGGGTGCGAGGTCCATGTCTCCTGTGACCACCTTCGAACCACGCTTATCATCATGACTACGTCAGAATAAAGTATCTCTCTACGAATCATAACGGAAAATGGAATAAGTAACTCGCGTAGGAGTCTTTGCTGATAATAATTGAGTTTTGCTGCAAAATTAAGGTTCTGTTCTAATTTAGCCGTCTGACTAACAGAAAATTATTAAGTTTTAATTGAATGCTAGTAGATATTAATTAGAATTAGTTATTTGCTTTACACTTTTATGCCTACATCACTGTTTAATTAATTAATCGAAGATATAGACTGGGTGAAGTTAGTAAGTAACATTTTACAACATAAGAGAAAATTTTACTCATTTTTTCCCTATTTTTTCCCTTATAATTTGAACAAATCTTGTAACTTATTATACCTAACTAGTTTTTGTTATTCGTAGTATCTAACTCATTATATATATATATATATATATATATATATACATAGAGTGCACATTTTTTAATTTAAAATAATTTTCCCGGTCCCAAATCCTTTATTTATGCAAAAATCGTCGGTCTTCCATTTATTATGTAACATTTTACAAATGTGTTCGTCTCACTGTCTTCCACGCTGTAATATTATATTTACAGTTATTAGTATTTCAAGTAGAAATTCTAAACACTTAAATTCTACAACTTTTTAATAGCGCTTATTGAAACTAATAAACTTTTGACTAAAAACACTCGATTTCATATCATAACAATTAGTAAGAACTAATCTTAATAAAATGAAACGTTCGTACATTTTAATCGTCTGAAGTTGGCTCCACAAATCTCTGTCAAAATCACAATGAATAACAAATGTTTGTTGCAACTTCAAGAGCGGTTTAACGTTTATGAAACCACGACATAAACCCGCTTACAGCATTAAATTTGCATTCTATTTCACTTAATATTCTCCAATGAATATTTAGGGGTATTTTTTTTATTATTCTTAAAAATGCAAATAGGCTCTAGTAGTGTGTGTGCTCTCTACTCCTCCTATAATTCAATTTCTACTGCTTTTGCTTTCTACCCTTTACTTACTAGCTAGCTACTCGTATTATACAGGCTACGTCTTCAGGATTTGAAATTGAAGACATTTGACATCGAAATAGTTTAGCTGATAAGAAATGACATACCAGGACGAGGTCAAAATAACACGACAAAACGTTTGGTTCTAACTCAATAATCGCCGGTAACATCTACCTATATTTTTGCACCTCCTACATAAATCTACGCTCAATGAATTTCGGAATAAAAAAATATTAAAATGTCGGCGCAATCTTGTGAAAAAAAAATGTTTGCGCTAAACAACATGTAACACATTCAAAGTCTACAAATTCGATTATATTTTCATTATTCTGGTGCGGTGAACTTTTTATTAGTCGATATTAACCTTCCATAAATCAATCTGTCGATTGGGTAGTCTTATTTTAAATGGATGGTAGTCGCGAATAATTTATTATCAGTCAGGTAAGCCGCTGATATATGAATCGTCTACATAAAAAGTGTAATAATGTTTGGGTACGCATTGGGGTACGCCGATACCTCTTGATATGAATGTTTAATCAGGAAGGAGTTATGTAAGGTGTATAATCAATTTATTGCAGTAGTAAAATCTGTTGTATTGGACTCAATTGCGGTACCAATTTTCATGAAAACAATATTAATTTTCACGAAAAATATATACTGTTTATTTATAAGCAAGCTGTTTTCAAAATGAGGAAATTAATTTTGGATCGACGCCGGAAGCTTCTTGAATAAAATGAGACTGTAATGAAAATGTACAATATCATAATCGAAGACATGAGTTGATGAAGTGGGTAACTAGCAATTTGTAAACTGTCGTTTTTGCATTAATTGAGGCTATAGGTCGGGGAAAATGACTTAAAATAAATTCTCTAGATGATAAAGTAGGATAGTCACAAGATGTGCTCAATTTTTAAGGGAAAAATGAGTAATTAAAAGAAAGAGTTCTTTTGTTGTAAAATGGTAATTACTGTCTTCATCCACTCATGCCTCAATTATTATAAAATGTTACAATCGAAAAATCCTGCAGAGAAGAGGAAATTAAAATTTGTTTCGGAAGATGCGGTCCGGTTGGCGCGCGCGCGGCGTAGCGCCGCGCCGTAGAAGTTCGTAGCACTCGACGCCTCGTAGCACACGTAGCGGCTTCGTAGCGCTACACAGCCCCCTGCCCCAGCAAGCCAACACGCTTTCTTTATCGCTAGTCGACCAAAAATGTATGAATTTACCATAATCGTTCGATAATATGAAGCCGACATTCGATTAATCATCTCCATACTTTTTATCGGCGATTCTAAAAATAAGCTATAAAGAAAACGTATTGGCTAGAGGCTCAGCTTATCCAGATTCCAGTGCAGTGCGCAGTGCAATTCAACAAAGTTTGCAAAGTACTCAGCTATTGTTGAAGTCAGTTCATTTCTCATTTCCCTTTCTTTGTCCAGTTTTAACTCCTTACTTATACTGTCAATGTTAATATACAGTCGTTCACATTGTCGTTTCACATTTATATTAGGAACTAGATGACGGCCGCAACTTGCGTCGGAATTAATTTATCGCATGAGAACCGTACATTTTTCTCAGATAGTATAAGATGTCCTTTCCCGAGAATTTTAGTCCATAATTGTTGTCAAGGTGTGTCGGGGGACCGCTAATGTAGATGTTTGATTTCGCATAACAAGTTTAAGGATCAATTCACAGCGATCTGAATCGAGATAGGTAATCAGCGACTTGGCGGTTGTAGGTTGTAGTTTACTTGGCGGTCCCCCGACACACCGTAAACTAAAATAGGCCATTCTGTCTATTTGTTCCGGCTAAGCTCTAAGGCTGTACCGATTTTTATAATAATAATAATAATTTTTATTTGCAAAAATATGGTACAGAGGGTGATACAATTCAAGCAGTGTTTCACATATTTTGTCGATTTTTCGACGTGCATGCGTTTATGGGGCTTTCATTGACACGTAATATATTATGTATACGTCGAGCTCGTTAGTAGCAGTTGTAATAAGGACATGAACTTTGAATTCCATTTCATTCCAAGTACGCTTCACATTTTCAGCCACTAACAGCCGCACCCAGAGAAACTTCCCTAATTGTTACTTATTATTAATTTTAAAAAGGTATATTATGTTCAGCGCCGATGTACTCATCATTAAATTCAAGTTAAATAATCTATATACCTACCTATATAAAAATGAATTTTCAATTGTGTTAGTAACGCTAAAACTCGAAAACGGCTGAACGGATTGGACTAATTTTAGTCTTAAAATATTCGTAGAAGTCCAGGGAAGATTTTAAAGTGACACGAAGTTTTCATTAAAAATATGTCTCAAATTGCGTAAGAATAATACAACGTTTTTTCCAAATAAACGATTCTTGAGCTGACACACCTTGACAACAATTATGGACTAAAATATTACTTTGCACAAGTTAGGAATTATTTGAACTTAAGTTCAAATAATTTCAAATTAATAAAACTACTGCCTTTAAAGGCAGTAAATATTATTTCATTACTTTTTAAATTTGTTTTGGCGGAGGTTTTTTTAAATTTCTGAATTTAATTTTATTAATATCTAGTTAACGCCCGCAACGCCGTTGCGCCAAAATTCATTTATTGCGTTGGAACCGTACATTTTTGCGGGATAAAAAGTATCCTATGTCCTTTCCTGGGACTCAAAGTATCTCTACCAAATTCTAGAAAAACCGGTTTAGTGCGGCGCGGGCGGTCTGGGCGTAAAGAGGTAACATACAGACACACTTTCGTATTTTAAATATTATCCAAGTTTGGTTAGGAAAATGCAGGCTGATCACCTAATTGTCTGACAAGTAAGATGATGTATGCGTCGGATGGGTCCCACTGTGTATTGCGCACACACTTGGTCACTATGAAATTACTCCTGCGTAACTGGCCTGGTTTTAATGGAACTGGCCACCGTCACCGAAACCAGTGTGGGAGCTATTATTATTAGATAATACTAGCTGACCCGGCAAACGTTGTTTTGCCATATAAATAATTTTTAATAATTTGAACAACCCTTATTACTCAGGGGTATGAAAAATAGATGTTGGCTGATTCTCAGACCTACTCAATATGCACACAAAATTTCATGGGAATCGGTCCAGCCGTTTCGGAGTAGTACGGGAACGAACATTGTGACACGAGAATTTTATATATAAGAAGATTATCCATACTAAAGTGCGATTGCCTGTCTACTGATCATTATTTTAAGCAAAAAATAAACAATGTATACCATACCCTATTTCAGACTTTAAGTTTACTGTACTTTTTAAGCTTGCATAATATTATATAAATGCATAGTTTTAGATTGTATTTTTAGTGATAAATTGTATGGTTTGGGGTTAACTATGTTATTACCCATTTGGTATTAAAATGTGCAATGTAAATATCTGTATATACGCGAACGAAAAACTTTGTATCCCTTTTGACGAAAGTGCGGAAAGGTAGGTGAATGAAATTTTGCACAGATATAGTTTATAAGGTGAAGGAGTGTGTCGAGCCAATATAATTATTTTGAAATTATGCTTTTATCATAAATTTTTTAGCAAATAAAACATTACACACACTACAACACACACACTAGGAAAATGACAGATTTTTGAGTGACAAGCCTATCCATACGAATTATACTCTTTTATTTATGGTTGAAGTCTGTTTCAACAAGATGACAAATTGAAAATGGATTATAGTTTTTTTAGATACGACCTTAATTATTATTTTTATAAGATTTCAGACTTATTCTAAGCCTGTTTTTGTATACAGGGACGGAGAGATAAGTCGAAATTTGATCAAGGATTTACTCGAAGCCAACTACAAGTGGGCCTAAGTGTAACAGCGTTATATACAGTAAGCTGACATCTGCATGATTCAATTATTATATTCAGCTGCGTGTAACGACGTTTACTCGCAGGACGTGAGCTCGGAGGCTTCTAAAAACATTTTTGTACAGTGTACAAAATGACATGTAATGAAAATGTATTTTTTACTATGACCGACATTCCATTGTTACCTCGTTTTCTATTTATTCGTTAAAAATTATGTAGGTTGATAAACAATATAAGTAATTCGAAAGTTTTCTGATTATCTATATCCGTACTAATATTATGCAAAAGTATGTATGTCTGTCTGTAACCTCTTCACGCTCAAACCGCTGAACCGCATTTTGCTGAAATTTGGCACGGAGATACCTTAAGTCCCAGGAAAGGACATAGGATACTTTTTATCCCGGAAAAATGTACGGTTCCTGCGAGATAAACGAATTTTGTCGCAACAGAGTTGCGGGTATCATCTAGTTTCAAAATAAGTAAAGTTCAATCGCTGAAACAAGGCATACGCTTTATATTAAATGGCAATAGCTTTGTCCACACTGCGTCTTTTTTTGTTCATTAAGGGCATGCGTCATAGCGCAGTCAACATCGCACGTGAGGTATGCCCGCGACGCTATGACACTTTTCTTTCCAACGCGGATTTTGACGCATTCAATATGCCAAACGAAAGTTGAATAAAAAAAAAGATGATGACGAAAGATGAAATTGCATAGTGTGGACATTAAGCTTATGATTTAAATGTTACGTTAATAAGCAATTTGGCGGCAGATATTGCTAACACAAAGCAATCTCGAGTGAAATAAATAATCAATAGTTGTATTATTGTAATCGAATCTATATCGGTTGGCCAGGTGTAGGATTAGCTCTCAGACATCTGTTCCGGAAGCGGTCACGTTCAAGTCACGCGTGGAAATTGCTAGCAGTGGCGGCCTTAAGGGGTGCCAAACAGGGCACTCGCACAGGGTCTCGCTCTCGCACGAGCAAGCTTGTAAAACAGATTTTGCTTATTATATACAATTTTTAATAAAACCTTTAATTTTGATATTTTTGCATCATATAGATCAGGGGTTCCCAATCTTTTTTTAGCCTACGGCGCAGTTACACGCCACAATTGTTTGTCACGGCGCGGCGCCCTACTCCACCTAGCCATTACAAAAAGATACATAAATAAACACTTCTAATGATTATAGTAAGGTTAAGCAAGTAAATAGTAATAAACAAATATTAAATCATCTGCCTGCTTTAGCTGATAGAGGATTGACTCACGGCGCCCCTCTTGTTTTACCACGGCGCACCAGGGCACCGCGGCACATACTTTGGGAACCCCTGATATAGGTATTTTCCCGTAGGACAAAGAGCCTTGCATAGACCAGAGGCCGTAGCCAAAATTCCTTTCGTTAAAAACGATGACGAAATTCGTTATCAAAATGTATGGGATTTGACATTAGTCTTCGCAAGCGAAATGTAATTTAGCGATGACTTATCGTCACCCTCCTGGCTAAGTGTAGTATCTAACAAACTGTCGTAACTACACTGATACTACCTTCGAAATCGTAGCTTCTTTTTGCATAAGTTCTCTCTAACAATCGTATCGGTATCTTCTACCATTAAAGAGATATCACATTATTTTAAAACGCTTATCTGTCAAAGTATGAGAAAAAAGTAATGCTAGCTGTAGTATGTACATATATACGATAGTTAGTCCGAATGGATTTTCTATTAAAGTAATAAAACTTGCTGTTGTATGTACATTCGACCATAAATACCAGTGCAGTTTATGCATGACTTATCTATAAGGTTCCGAAGAAGCAAAACAAAGTATTAAAGAAGAGAACACCAAGCACCAGACAGAGAAAATTTTGTTTCGTACAGTTAGGAAGACATATAAATTGGCTGCACAGGAAAATCCCTCACTTATACAATGTGCTTCGTTTGATCTACAACAAGTGATCAGCTTACCCGTCAGCAAAGAAAGTGCAGTTTTTTTTATAAACGAAGGCTTATAGCATACAGTTTTACGATTTACGAGCTATGTCTTCAGGAAATTATTGTTCATGTTATACCTGGCACACAGGGGAATGTAAAAGGGGTTCATCTGAAATTTCAATTCATTCATTTATTTGCAGATGGGTGCAGTGGTCAGAATAAAAAATCCATTGTGGCTCATCTTAATATATATATTTCTTGTGTGCGTGTGTATGTGACTGAACTCCTCCTAAACGACTGGACCAATTATGATGAAATTTTTTGTGTGTGTTCGTGGAGATTCGAGAATGGTTTAGATTTACAGTTTGGTCTACTGGAAAATGTTTTTCAATTAATTTCTTATTTATAAGGAGTTGTTGATTTTGGAATGTTTTACATTAGATCCGGCGGACGGCGCTATCATCGCATTCAATATTATTCTATTTCAATTTTAGTTTGTCCTGACAGATGGTGCTACGATTAATTTGAAAAAAATTTTGTTATTCAATTCATGTGCTGATTAAAATATTAAATAAATAACACATAGGCTACAATTTTAACCGACTTTCAAAATGGGGGAGGTGTTATGTTCGTTTTCTTATATTCAACGATTACTCCGCCGTTTGTTAACCGATTTTCAAAATTTTTCTTTTGGTATATAGGGTATCACCCCAATTTGGTATTATATTCAGAAAAGTGGTGATCTGATGAAGGATCCATAAGTAATCGAGGGAACTCCTCAAAACTTATAGGGAAACATATGGTGACTTCGGTTTCGTGAGAAGTATTCTAAGCATATGCTACCAACAAGTAAGATTTTGCACCGAGATATACCTGGTATACCGTGGTTCGGAAGGTGCTGAGAGAATTCTTGATTCTTTATAGATACAAGTTTGGGAGTTTCGGCGTTGTTTTAAGAACAGAAAGCATATGCTACTATGCAAATTACATTCTTCATCATCATCATCATCATCATCACTACCATATTATACCATTTCATAGTCTTTTAGATCGAGACTCGAGTTTGTCAAGCGATAATTAAAAAAAATCTATATCTACCTAATATTATAAACCTGAAGAGTATGTTTGCTTGAACGCGTCAATCTCAGAAACTACAGGTCCGATTTTAAAACTTATCTCAGTGTTAGATAGATCATTTATCGAGTAAGACTCATCATTTATCGAGAAGGTTATATTATATTATTACTCTAAGACTAATACGACAGAAGAAACTCAGGAAAATGTGGGAAAAACGGGGGAAATATTTTTTATGGGAAAATGTACCTACGGATTCTGTAAAATTTCTAATTTACGCGGGCGAAGCCGCGCGGGACATCTAGTATTTCCATAGATCTCTTCGTCTTCTCGTAATTAATTTTCATATTGTTTATTGGATGTATTGTGGGTACCGCCACATTTACTTTCAGTCGTTTAGCTAAGTTTTTGGAATTCCTAGACTTGTCGAATATTATAGACTGATATTTTAATAATTATAACAATACTTACATTATTATTTCGACTGACCATTAATTAGTGATTGTACTAATTACTGTAATTAAAGAAATAGAGATATTTTCAATTCGAGACTGATCGTTTCATGGTTGTTATAATTATATTAAACAAGACGTGCTAAGTTTCTAGTAGTTCATTGATTATATTAAGACCGTTCATTTCATTGTTATAAATTATAATTAATAACATGTTTCTAAGTTAAAAATATATAACTTCACATAGAATGTACTTAGTTTAATTTGATAACACCTATAGAATTGTCGTTGTAACTGACTGCTCACACAGAAATGTAAAACAAAGTTCTCACAAAGTGACGTATCTGCTTTGTTCGAGCTTAACTAATTACCAAAGTTTTTAAAGCCTTTGCGATTCATATTAAAGCATAAAGATAGCCCAAAGAATCTGAAATCAGTAAATAGTTTGTTGATAAAACTAAAAATAAGAAATCCATAAGGCAAAATACATAACACTCAACCGAAAACCAGTTGCCCTGCAATACTAATACTTTCCAGTTACGACACTTAGCCAGGAAGGCGACGTTATGTCAAACGGCATATATTTTGATAACGAATTTCGTCATCGTTCTTAACGAAAGATACTTTGTCTAGGGCCTCTGCTCCGGGCCCTCGCAATGTGTAAGGCCGCCGCTGATTGCTAGAACACGTAGGTGTAGTTTCAACCGTACCTTGCTCTACCATAGATTGAACCATCTATATGAAAATCTGATTCTACAAGTTACTTCGGTTAGAGAGGCTGAAATTTCTCACCGTGTACAACGATATGCATCATTGTACTAGAATATTGTATCGTCCATATATTACAAGTGAATGTCTATAGACTCTATAGTCTAAATAAACGTCAATTTTATTTATATAACTTATTTACAAACACTTTTTTATTTTTGTAGCCATAATATTTTTTATTGTGCCTAGGGAATCGATACAAGTATAGTTATATCTCTACCTTATAAAAATTTAATTTTGAAAAGCTTACGAATATGTTACATAGAATTTGCTCTGCTTGAAGCAAATGTAATTAAAGTCGGATGCACGAGTATTTTGTTACTTCTCTCCTTTTGGACTGCTGCGAGTTCTAGACAATATAAGTAGTTTAATTTAATAGTTACTTATCTCTTAACCTGCTTTACTGTTACTCAGTGCAGAAATTAGCAAAATAGAATAAAAATAGACAATGGATTTTGCATTTAAAATATTAATCGGTAGGTAATATTAGATATTAATTACTACCGATTATGTTATATACCAGTGTAAATTACGTAATAACACAGTTGCGGATAACCTATCCGGCACTTATCAGGAAGTGGTGAAAAAGGCATTTATACTCGTTAAAAAATATCGGTAAATTCTACCGGTCTTACCACAAAAGATTTAAACATCCGTTGAACAGTTGTTTTGAGACCATTTTGTACTGATTTTTTCTCTAATCAACTGTTCAACGGATGTTTAAATCTTTTGTAGTAAGACCGTAAGTTTTTAACAAAATATTGACACATAGTTCGTTACATAAATGCCTGTAAAATTAATAGTAGTTAACGTTTAATGTGCGGTTCACCCTAATTTGAGTTTAATGCAGCAAACTAGGGATCAAATTTCAACTAAACTAGGTCGTTGTTTGATATTGTTCCGAAAACTTTTAGGACTATCAAAACATTTTACAACAGCAACAAATCGATGAAAATAAAAATTTCTTTCACCAATTTTTACTGACATTAAAACAAAATTCTAAGTAGAGTCCAGTTTATTATTTGATTGCAAAAGAGTAAAAAAGTGGTGCTTCACCCAACACGATAAAGTCTGTACTCAATCTAGAACTTAAGCCGCTCGGCTCGTCTGAAAACTTAGAGGATAAGAAGTTAACAACCATCTACATAAAATTGGGCGCTATTGGATGGGTCTATAAAGCGAGTTCTTTTGTGGGGTATTTTATTCAGCCGAACGTATTGCACTGTACTGGCTTCTTACATCGTTAAAACGCCTCTATCGTACATCATAAACTTCCGAAAATGTGTTGATAGGAGATAAGGCGAGGCACGTGGGTAGATTTACGACGATTATTTATGGCGGGAGAAGCGGGAGCGAGGTCACGTGGACGTAATTTCGGGAATCTTAACCCTTTTTTAATACATTAAAATGCTAAGCAGTAAGCAGCGTCGTTTTCCCCGAAAAATGAAACGCTAAATAAAGCGGTCGCCCCAGTCAAAGTAATTTGGGGCTTTCTGGTGTGAGCTCGTATGAAACAATTAAAGTCGACATCTATTAATTATTATTCCCATCTCAAAGGGTAAGGCATAAATTACGACTGATTTGAATAGGCTTTTAGCCCGTAGGTCTTCTGAGAGGAGTAACAATCCCTTTAGCCCTTTATTAAATCAACAACAACAAAGTAGAAATCTGTTCAGGGGTTTTAGAGTAATATGTTGCGTGGGTATTGTTGAATTTTATTTTGTGGTCTTTTTTCTCTAAAACGAAATACATAGAAGTTTGAATATTACGTACATTTTTCATGGTGTTTGTAGTTTTGTGTACTGTGCTTCCTTTATCAGTTTCTCTGTTTCTTATCTATACTTTAGAGACTTGTATATCTGTTTGATCTCTTAGAAATATAATTAAAATTTGTTTCAAGGTAAAGCAACTTTATAGTCACACTTTCATTTTTGTCCACATTACTTGAGCTGTCGTTTGTTTACGCGCTATAAAAGCTTTTATAATTCTGCGCCTCTTTCATAAAGTTTTTAGGTCTTATAATAAGATTTTTTTTTGTTAGTACTACAGCTGTTATATTCTGCTTTTACTGTGTATTTATAACAACTTTCCTTACCAAGACGGACTACGAGTAAAGATGGATTCATACCAAAAGTTAATATTATCCATTATCTCATCTACTCTCAGAAGTAATAGTTACTGAGCGACAACCCTACGTAATCGGCAGACGACCATGTCAAAAAAGGGGTTGTTTAAACAATGGTAGTATATCACAATGGCGATCACAAACAAAGGCGTTGAATAGCCTTTCAGAAAGGTCAGCTCTGGCCACAAAAAATCGCGCGCCAGATGAATAACTGCCATGGATCATCGCTGTAAAGGGATATACACTACGAATAATAAAAACTAAGGAAAAGTAACTCCGTCAAGAAACATGCTCCACAATACTTGTCAAAAAAGTGTACCTAAGGTACACATTTCAATACATTTGCAATATTTAGGTGACCTTGAGCGGTACTAGGCTGACGTAACATGACAGATCAAAAGGAACCAAATTTAAAACGGTAATAGTATGGGAGTAACGATTCCTTAGTTTTTATTATTCGTAGGATATACACGTATATTTCAATAGATTCATTTAAGAGGATACAACAGGGGCTAGAGAAATGAAAAAAAAGTACGTGTAATATCTATAGCTGTCTCCCTTACCTCAAGCCTATACCGCAGAACGCGATAGAGACAACTGCAGAAAATCCAGAAAATCAACGATTCGTTGTCCCCTGATTCCTTCTCCAAAACTTAACCGATTTAAGTACTTTTTTCATTAAAGATTAAAAAAAGGCTTGAGCTGTGTTCCTATGTTTTGTTTTTTTTGTATAATCTAGCCAAATCTGTTTTCTGGACGTTTGAACACAGTGGAAAATCTGGCCAGTTTTTTGGGTTTTTGAACGTTCATATCTTATTTAATAATTAAATTATGAAAAAAAAGAAAACATAGGGACATTGTATTAGTGGCCGTAGATATTCAGGAAAAAAATTATAACTCTACTAGCATTATCCAGGGAGGAAACAGGGGACAACGTTTGTATGGAAAAAAGGGCGGTGTGGAATCCTCTTAACGCGGGAGCAACTTCAAATTCTGAAATTTTTAGGGTTCCGTAGTCAACAAGGAACCCTTATAGTTTCGGTTTGTCCGTCCGTCTGTCCGTCTGTCTGTCCGTCTACCAGCTAAACGGTTGCTAATGGAAATTTAAAAAAAATCACGGAAGTACGAAATATGCTGAATTTAAAAGGAAAACTATCACGGCTAAGAAAACTTCATATAAGTTATTGAGTACCTAATAGTCGATCAACTAAACAAAATGTATTCGGCGGACGGCGAAGTATAAGGGAACTTTTCGTTCAAAGTAACTGAGGTGATGTTGTTAGTAGTGTAAAACACGTTATAAATATACATTCATTGACCATACAAAAATTATTAAAAACTAGCGGCACTACGGAACCTTATGTTGCGCGTGGCCCGATATGTTTTTTTATTTTAACTCAGGAGAGACGCTTAAAATCAATATTTTTAATAACTTTTTAAAAATAAAATGTTCTGTTACTTTTAACACTAACTAAAATATCCATTTTAGTTAGTGTTAATGTTTTATCTTGTTAGTCTAGAGTCTAGACGTCTGCTTTCTCTTCACGTTAAAGCTTAGGACAAACCTACGCGACCAAAGCGACTGCGAAGCGGTAGCGTCTACCGCGCGGCGGACGCTGCCCATGTAATCTTATGGCCGCGCCGTGCACACCTACGCGACCGCGACGCGAAATGTTCGCGTCAGCAAAGCGAAACATGCGCGTCAAGTTGTCAGACGTGTGTTTTGAAGTGTACATAACTAGCCTCCTTTTTAAAACCTTTTTTATATTATTTTGTACAACTCTTTAGTTTATGATTTTTTGATTTGTTTACGTTTTGATAGATTGTGTCATGATATTAGGCACCTATCACATGTGCATGCTTGAACACAGTTTTGCTAGCGCATGCTTCTCGCATGAAAAGATGTAAGACTGACTTATCTACCACATGCATGCGCAAGCCACATTCTTGCCGAGATCGTCGGCGTATAAACAATGTTTCTCAATGAAGAACTATTTCTTCTGCTTTAATTTTTCCAGTGTTTGCTAGTGACAAAATTGATAATGCATAAATAAAATATTTTTTTCATATGCGTATTTTTTTTATTCCTGTCAGAATAATCTTTCGATTTGATCTTCCACAGAGCGAGCATAGATTTTTATAATTCAACGAATTCAGTTGCAAACTGACGTTTATAATATGTACGTAAATCTGCCATTTTATAGCAGCGTGCGCGCATTTTAACACCATATTTTCACTGACAAAGAGCGGCTTGAACACTGAATTTCCAACAACACGCGCAGACAAGTCTACACGAAGGCATGCCTGAATTTCAAGCAAGTTTAAAAAACAACAAGACAAACTTTGGGGCTTGCGCGTACTACAGTTTTACCAACTACACGCACAATGTTCAGTGTTCAAGCCGGCATGCGCAAGCAAATCTGTAGTCAAGCATGCACGTGTGGTAGGCACCTTAATTAATTCAACTTGACCATTGTGGACGTGTTTTATTCCTCTGCACCTTCCAAATCAAAAGCAAGCTTAGCATCTCGAAACCCTCATGTCCGTCCGTCCGACGCATCGGACTCTGATATTAAGTATGAGGATGTCATTACCACAACAGTTAGCATACACAAGATAAAGTCGCGCGTCTTCAGTAACTGTTCATTAAATGAAGTTTGACGGTTCGCGCCGTAGTCGCGCAGGTGTTCAAGGCCAGTTTCGCGTTGCAGACGCTCCCGTCTCGCGTACCGCGTCCCCTGTCACTGACGCGTAGGTTTGTTCTAAGCATTAAACCACTGAAACTAAGATAAAATTTAGTATCAAGATATTTTGAGCCACGAGAAAGAATCATTTATGGAAAAAATGCGATTCCTGTGCACACAGACTGCGCGAACGAAGTTGCGGACATATTGTCCGCAACTCGTATACTAGCTGTCCCGGCAAACATTGTTTTGCCATAAAATGATTTTTCCTGTTTTTCTGCTTTTCTCTTAAAGTTTTTCCTGATTTTTATTCTATAGATCGCACGGAGCCCAAGACCTTTCCAACGAATGCGAAACCGCGGAAATCGGTTCGTGTGTTCTGGAGTTATAGCGTCAGGAAGGAAAACCCGACTTATTTTTATATATTAGATTATTCTGCAACAATATTATTTAGAATGTATTCTCAAATTTTAGAGATAATAAAATTTGAAAATGTTCTTATCACATCCTTATGCACATTTTTATAAACTAAACGAAAGAATTCCTAACGTAACAGACGAACTTTTTTTTCTGTTTTAGTCTGACGGGATCTATTTATTTCAGCTTTTATTGTACCGATTATTTTCATCAGACATGTTTGTTTTTTATACACGTCGAAAAAGTCGATAAATACTGTTTGATATTTACAGCAATACAAACATTTCAAGGGAGCGTTTGAAAATGTACGCTGAATAAAACTTTTCGAGATGAGAGCGAATCAAAGCAGCGATTGCAAAAATTTGTCATATTTTGCACTATTGTTGTGCTCGTTTTGTTAGCTTCATTTCGATATTTTACGCTATTTAACAATAGTAAATAGCGTTAAATGTTGAATAATGTATTAAACTAATTGGTGAAACAATATTTTTCAGATTGTGCGTATATTTTGTTATATTTTACGATACACAATTTGTATTACGTGAAATATATGGACATATGTGGTTATATACGTGGGAGAGCCATGCTTCGGCACGAATGGGCCGGCTCGACCGAAGAAATACCACGTTCTCACAGAAAACTGGCGTGAAACAGCGCTTGCGCTGTGTTTCGCCGAGTGAGTGAGTTTACCGGAGGTCCGATTCCCTTCACTATCCTCCCCTATTCCCTTCCCTTCCAATCCCTTTCCTCCCCTATTACCTCTAAAAGGCCGGCAACGCACCTGCAGCTCTTCTGATGCTGCGAGTGTCCAAGGGCGACGGAAGTTGCTTTTCATCAGGTGACCCGTTTGCTCGTTTGCCCCCTTATTTCATTAAAGAAAATCATATATTTTAGCACATTATTCATTTTATTGACTGAATGTCAGTTGACCTCGTTATCACGGAACAGTTAACAAATTACTACAGCGATCGAAACTAATAATAATTGCAAACATGCAGTAGTCGGTAACTAACAATAAAAAAATCCGTTTTGTTCCATAAATGAAGGCTTTAGGAACGGGAAAATGATTTAAAAAAAAATCGGCCAAGTGCAAGTTGAACTCGCGCACGAAGGGTTCCGTACCACAAATCACAATAGAGCAAAAATAGGCTGAAAATTGTGTTTTTTGTATGGGAGTAAATTCACCGTGGTGTCTTGTCTATTGCAATTTGTAAGTTGTTACAAATTGCACTACATGCATTATGTGCTCAGATTCATCAATTACTTTCTGTGATAGTTTTTGTACTTACTTAATATGCGAATATATTAGTTAAATATGAAAACTATGTTTATCGCAGTCGCTTAAACAGCCAAATATGAATGATCAATAAAATGTACGATGAGTTGAAAGACGATAAGATCTGCTTTTATTTTGTGGGCGCCAAATATCGTTATCGCTTGTATCGAATGGTTTGACATTGTTGAAAAGTTTGCCAATTTCCAGTTCCATGGAAATTTGGGAATCACGTTATATTTGCTAAGTTTTATAGCTTCTGTTTTAGTATTCACAGGGTTAAGGTTCCGAATGGACGGAATGTGCTTTTCCTGTCATCAATTACTCGGATATCACGGCCCATTACGACTAAACTTTTTAACGACTTTGTTATCACTGATTGTTTATTTTTAAATTGATGTTTTGAGTTGGATATATTATGTACACTATGTACATTGTGTTTTAATATAAATGTTGTGTATGTCTCTAATTGTTATGAATGCTGTAAAAGGACCTAATTGTTAATTATTAATGTAAGCTTGTAGGTATTCATATTGTTGATATACCTAATAAATAAATAAAATAAATATACAAATTTTCTGCGCACAGGTACCTACCATACTAACACAGTTGTATTCTTGATATTAAATTCTTGTACAATATAAAAAAATACCTGATCCTAATTTTAGCTGTATAATGTGTACATATTACATAGTTTAATACTGAATACAAAATACACATACAATTTTGACTACAGGCACATGATAATGGACTCATTAAATTTTAATCGTAATATTCCCCGGTACCAAATGAAAAATTTAAACGAGCAATTCTTGTATATATATAATTGGAATCTCGGAATCGGCTCCAACGATTTTCATGAAACTTAGTATATAGGGGGTTTCGGGGGCGATAAATCGATCTAGCTAGGAATCATTTTTAGAAAATGTCATTTAATTCGTGTTTTATCGAATACCGAGCAAAGCTCGGTCAAACAACTAGTATAAATTAAAACTATGCACGGTTCTAGTTAAAGTTTAATATTAGAACAATTAACGCTTCGCTGAAAGAATATATTTTTTAGGGAAAATTTATGAACTGGCTTTGGTTGAAATGATTGAATTTTCAGACGAACTTTTGAAGCTGAAATAAACAAATTAAAACCGATTTTAATGCACGCTAACATCACGTTTGGCAAAACGAACACAACATGACGGCATAAAATTCCACATTCGTAGTTCGCATTCTAGAATTTTTGCCACAATATTGTATATTTATTCAGTTTATTTAGTTCTTGTAGACATTTTTTATCTATAGGATAAATACTATGATTTTTTATACAACCAATTCACTATAATATTTTTCTAATTTTATTGTATGTAAGTATAACTTAATTTTAATAATATTTGATTCTATTATCTATATCTGGTTAGATAACGACGTAGTTGTTATTGTGTACTCTAGCTCGCTGATATTGCGTAAAATCGATAAAATATATAGAAACAGTGTGGGTGAGCCTCTCCCGTTTCGTAGTAACCAGAAAGTAACCTCACCCTATAAACCCTTTACATAAGACGTATTGATTTCCGAAACCCACTATTATCACAACTCGTCTTATGAATCCAAATAAAATCGGCCAAGTGCGAGTCGGACTCGCGCACGAAGGGTTCCGTACCATTATAGAGCAAAATTAGGCCACATATTTTATGAGAGCCCCCCTTATTTTTTTATTTTATTTTAATATTATTATAAAATATTAAAGTACACATACAACTAAGGACTTTGAGAAAAATTGAAGTACCTACCTGTTTACACAAGCAATTGAAATGGGCATGTGCTTTTTAAGCATTTGGAATAAGTTAAATGAATATTATTTATTTTAAAATTAATTAGTTATTATTATGTAAGGCGGGTTACAGTGCACATTTTGTATTAAAAGCGAAATAAACAAGAATTAATTTGTAATAGTTAAAAGTTATAATAAACAAAATTAGTTTCATTATAATTAAATTAGGTCTGAGTTTCGGTTGAGCTTATTAAGCGTAATTTCTCCGATCACAAGTTTAAATTAAATTGATCATAGTTTTCGTTAGAGTCGGTACCGCCTAATCGAATAAAGTGGTCTCGACCTGGGAAACCGTTTAAGGGCACACACAGCTCAATTTTCCGTCCTTTACTTATGGGAAGTGTTGAATGAATTCATTAAGGAAATGATCGATGTTGAGTTATTGTATTAGGGCTTCCACTTACTATAAGGTTTTTGTAAGGGCGTTCCGACATAATGATTTTATTTAATATGTTACCATGCTTGTTCTTAGAAAAACTATGGTTGTAGAAAATGTTATTTTGTGTAGGGTTATTGAGGAAGTGATTATGAGGAAGAGGAGGAGGAAGAAGAATTGTCACGCGCAAATTTAGAGGATGCGGATGAGGAACAGGATATTTTTTGAGGAAGAGGATGCGGATGAGGAAGCGGATGAGGAATGGGATGATAGGAAATTTCAAATTATAAATACTAGCGGACCCAAACCAAAAACTTTTGTCCAGTCTGTACATAACTAGGTACATACATTACACAAAAAATAATTAAAAGGGCATTTTCCAGTGGACCAAACTATGAATCTAAACCATTCTCAAAACACACACCATAAAGAATCATCAAAATCGGTCCAGCAGTTAAGGAGGAGCAGAGTAACATACACAACACACGCACACAAAAATAATCGGCCAAGTGCGAGTCGGACTCGCGCATGAAGGATTCCGTACCGTTATAGAGAAAAAATAGGCCAAAAATTGTGTTTTTTGTATGGGAGCCCCCCTTAATTTTTTATTTTATTTTAATATTATTATTGATCATCATTAAAGTACACATACAATTAAGGACTTTGTGAAAATTTCAAGTGCGTACCTCTTGCGATTATTGATTACGAGCAAAAAAGGCCAAAAAGTCAAGTTTGTTGTATGGGAACCCCCCTTAAATATTAATTTAATTTTGTTTTAGTTTTTGCTGTTATAGCGGCAACAAAAATACACAATCTGTAAAATTTTCAGAAGGCTAGCTATAGCCGTTCTTGAGATACAGTCTGGAGACAGATAGACAGACGGACAGACATCGAAGTCTCAGTAATAGACGTTTTTACCCTTTGGGTACGGAACCCTAAAAAGAGAAGTGAAGTGCCATGATTGGATACGCCGTACGCGACGCGCATGCGCAGTGAAATTCCTCATAAATTCCTCTTAAATTTTGAGGAAGCGATAGCGGAAGAGGTTTTTTTATTTTTATTTATGAGGATGCGGTAGCGGTTGAGGAACCCAAAATATTGCGGAACTTCCTCATTATGAGGAAGCGGAAGAGGAATCCTCAGCAACCCTAATTTTGTGTAACAATTTCACAATAGTCGATTTTACTTCGAAAAATGGATCATAATTTTATTATTTTAATAAGTTACTCTTGTTTATAAGTATAATTTGAGATTTGGGCCGGTTTAAATAGTCAGTACTCAAGATGCATCTCGGTCTCAAGACACGGTTCAGGCTCTGTGATTTGTTGGCTGTCAAAATTTGGACCAATCACAGAGCCGAACCGCGTCTTGAGACCGGGTCGCATCTTAAGTACTGACTATTTATACCGGCCAGTACGTAGAAGGCTATGGTGACAAAAACCGATGTATATTTATTTATTAAAACTTGAGTTCCTCAGGTTTTTTTTGTCTATTCTTTTAGTCAAATATTTACTAAAGTATTATTTATATTTTATAATACTGTAAGTAGTACATAATATTTGATTCATTTAATTTTAATAAGTGTGCAGTAACGTCCTAACGAACACAGAAGTAATTAGAAACTTTTGTGAAATTAGTTATATTGGAATCATTCCCGATCCATCCTATCAAAATATTGAAAACTAATAATGTTTCGTATTTCATTCATTGAAACTTCTATTTTGATAGAAAATAACATACAACTAATTCTGATAGAGAATTCAGAACAATATGTAATTGAAATTTGATATTAAAATATTCCGATAACTTTGATATAAGAGAAAATAATGGGTCTAGTTTAGTAGGTTTTTAAAGCAACCTTAATAAATATTAGTGTTTTGTGCTCTGTCCAATGACTAGTACGGTCCAATCAGTAGGACTCATATTTACCCTATTAAACTAGTCATGTTTTTTTTCAGAAACATGTCAGGCCAGAGGAGCACGCGGGGTCTCCCATCTCCGCGGCAGTGAGGCGCGATGTCGTCGGCGGAGGAAGACGGCGGTGCGGCGGCGGCGGCGGCGGTGGCGTACTGCATGCCCGGCGGTCTCGAGTTCCAGCGCGTGTACGTCAAGGTGCACGGCTACATCGCGCTCATCATCTGCCTGCTGGGCTCCATCGCCAACTCCGTCAACATCGCGGTGCTGAGCCGCCGCGAGATGACCTCCTCCACCAACTCCATCCTCACCGCGCTGGCCGTTGCCGACCTGCTCGTCATGCTCGAGTACGTGCCTTTCGCCTTCCACATCTACATCAAGATCGGCACCGAGCTCAACCGAAACTCGTACGGCTGGGCCGTCTTCGTCTACTTCCACTCGATCTTCAGCCAGACCTTCCACACGATATCGATCTGGCTGACGATCACGCTCGCGGTGTGGAGGTTCGTGGCGATCAAGTTCCCGCAGAAGAACAGCACCATATGCAACAAACGCAACACGAACTTGGCGATAGCGGTCGCGTACATGGTGTGCCCGGTGGTGTGTCTTCCAATATATTTCGCGATGAACATAGAGGAGCGGCCGAGCACCCCGAGCGGGCCGGTAAACGGCACGGCGAACGTTACTGTCGTCAACGACACCGCTGTAGCCGGTGACCCCATCTACGCCATATCGATGACCACCAACAAGGAGCTGCTGACCGCTATATTTTGGATATACAGTGTATTTTTAAAACTCATACCGTGTGTGGTGCTATCGATACTGAGTGTGTGTTTGATCATGAAGATGAAATCCAGCGACCGCCGGAGACAGAAGCTGCTCAAAAAGTCTGCGATAAAAACCAATGAGGTAACTTTTGATTTTTTTAAATTAGCAAGTCAAATTTTAATTAGCAATTAGTTAAGGCTAAAATAGAATATAATTATTATTATAGGTAAGGTAGGCAAAGTCCAAATGTAACTGAATTTTTACAAAACATAATATTTTGCTTGTTTGTTCAACGTTTTGTTGTAATTAACAAATGTGTTTTTGTAATTAACGGTCGTACTGCACACAATGATTATGAAAACACCTGCTCAAGAATTAACGTTACCTACGCTCACGTCCGGTAAAACATTATGTTTTTATATTTTTGCTAACAATAACATACCTCGGTCTTTGTTAAAATATTGTGGAGTTTAGTTCGTAATAGGGTTGTAATTTAAATCTAATCTAAACTCCACGAAAGTTTTTATCGGTAGGTAAACGTGAAAGGGTAGTGTGCAAACTAAAATGTTCTCGTTTCTCGGTACAATTTCACGTTAAAGTAAATTTTAATGATATTCACTATTCAGAAAAGGAGCAATTTATATTCAGCGAATGTTGGAGCAAACGGTGCATGCATCTGGCGAGGCGCACGGCAGTTTCTTTAAAATGAACACAGTTCAACACGAGTTTTACAATTCACAATAGAATATCGATCGAACTTTCGGGCTCGAATATTAAATAACTCCCCTGCATGTGATGTGACTAAACTTCGCTGGCTCTATCAGAACAGTCATGCGAAGCAGTAAACCTCAGAAAACACGATCCGTATAAATCTCAGTCCCACAATGTACATCCGGCCGTTTGTACGCAAGTTTTTCACTATTTTCCATTCGTTATGCCTGTCTAAACTCGGGAAATGTTCGCGAGATAAAAACATTTGGATATCTTACCGTGGTTTATGTATATTATTCATGAATATTTCATTAATATCTTTCCGCGTACCGCGGTTATAAAAGTAAATCTTTTGAGTTGGTTTTAGGCAATTTCGCCGGCGATTGGCAATGAAATTTAAAAACGATTATGCGGCCTACTCGGCGGCCATCGAAACTTTTTAACCTTGGTCTTGAACACCGCTTTCATCGAGTAGATATAATAAAATTTTAATCTGGATTGAAATACGTAAGATGTAATTTATTAAATACAATAAGGGCTGCACTGACCTCTTTTAAACGTGCTGTATAGCGCTAATGAGAGTTAATCTCTTAAGCTCCATTGTACGTATTGTCTGGCACATTGAAACCTCGTGTCTCGTGTGCATATTACACGTGTAAGCCACAGTTTAAAAAAATCGGCCAAGTGCGAGTGGAGTTCCGTACCACAATAGAGCAAAAAAATACTGAAAATTGTGTTTTTTTGTATGGGAGCCCCCCTTATTATTTCATTTATGTAAATTTTATTATGAATTATTAAAGTGCGAATAAAATAGAGTCTTTCGTGAATATTTCAAGTGCCTATGTATTGCCGTTATTGATTACGAGCAAAAAATAGCTAAAAAATCACGTTTGTTGTATGGGAGCCCCCCTTAAATATTTAATTTATTTTGTTTTTAGTATTTATTGCTATAGCGGCAACAGATATACACAATCTGTGAAAATTTCAGAAGTCTAGCTATAGCGGTTTTTGAGTTACAGCCTGGAGATACACAGATAGACAGACGGACAGACGGACAGACATTGAAGTCTTAGTAATAGGGTCCCGTTTTTACCCTTTGGGTACGGAACCCTAAAAAGGGAAAATATTAATAATATTGTAATATTCTAAAATATGTATTGAGCGTGTATGGATCTAAATATTGCCTGACTGACTGAAATCTTTTGATGCTAAACTACTAAAACGTTTTTAATACATTTTCGCAAAGAAAATGGAGATACATAAGTATTAAGTACATTTAAAAATCACATGGGAAATGACGTAGAAAGTCATTGTTTTTATTATTATTAGAAGTTGCAAGCAATAGTATACGATCTACCAGAATCTGATGGCAAAAAGTGAGAAAATAAATTGACTCTAGCAATACCGGGCTAATTGGAATAAAACATTTTGATCCTTTTTTCTTTATAGCGGCTTATTCTGTGTGTGAAACATGCAAATATAAAAATTTATCCAATGATCAAGGATGTTTTTTGAAAACCTCTTATCAAAATTTGCCATCAGATCCTGGTAGACATATAGTTATCTATATTATAATGGTAGAGAACTACATAACGCGTTGTACACTCTATTCACAGTCAATGAACGTTTTGAAATGAAAACGTTTTAGAACAGAAGGAAAACCCGCGTGATAACAGTATCGGTTTGCGTTGTAGTCGGAGCACGAAAACTTTTAATATATTTGTACGATTTGTCAAGCGAAGCGCGAGCTTCTTTACGTTTAAGAAAATATATTGTATGTTCATGATATTTTATAGGCTCTTTGATATTTATTATGAAATCTGAGCTTGACACATAATTATAACACTTGTGAATCTGCTGCTAATGTTAAGCCTGCCAGCGTGATTTTAGTACGGACCCCATACAGCTTTCCTTATAAAAGTTATTTGTTTTTCTCATGGCTATGTTATTTGTCTTCTAACAAGGTAACTTCCTGGTTATCTTGTCTACCAGTTATTGACGAGGTTAACTTCAATTAAAAGTGATAAACGTAATGTAAATCCTTCCAAAAACAATTAGCATCTAGTTCAGGATGTAGACAATTTTTATAATTATAAAAGACAATTTTATTATTATTATTCCGTGAATATTAAATAATTAAAATATCTTTAATCCCACACTTAGTCAATGTAACAATAACAATAGTAGTCCATTAGAAAATAACCAATAGAAAACCTGCGTGAAAATTAATATTACGACTGACCTTTCGACTTTGCGATCCACCTACGGCCACGATAAATTTAAATAGTTTGTGCGCAAGTACACAGTAGATAGGTGTGGAATGTTTGAACATTATGTACTTATTATATACGATGAAAATGAAGAGAGCTATAGATATTAGTATTACTAAATAATTAATTACTTAACCCTAAAATATTCGCTATATATACATTACTAGATGACGCCCGAAATTCAGTTGCGCTAAAATTTGCTTACCGCGCGGGAACTGTACATTTTTACAATGTAAAAAGTATCCTATGTTCTTTCCCGGAACTCAAAGTGTCTCCATACCTTTCAGCAAAATCAGTTCAGCGGTTTGGGCGTGAAGAGGTGACAGAGAGACAGACAGACACACTTTCACATTTAGAATAAAACCCTGATAGTTAATGTTGACCCCTTTTTTGGAAATTTAAGCTAGTATAATAAGGGAATCTGGGATAAGGTGGCAAGAAGCGCCGACCTTTAACTCTACAAAAATCTGCCATAAGCCGCTTTTAAAAGGAGTGTCCCAGATCTGTTTCACACCGGACAGCCACGACCGTTAGGTCTACCTCCTGAGGCACCAGAATACTTAGGGGCCTGTTTCACCACTTCTTGATAAGGCTATCTACCACTTAACTTGACAGATAGAGTATGTAGAATCTGTCAAATAAGCCTATCCGGCACCTTATCAGGAAGTGGTGAAACAGGCCCTTAGATTTTTAGTTAATCATGGGCAGTGAAAATACAAGAAATTTCCCCATGCTTAACTTTACACAATCACACTGCTTGTCTACTGCAACACGGCTACACTACAACTTACCATTTCGTGCAATTCAAGTATTGGTCTGAGTAAGGGCACAGAATATATATTAGGTAAGGGTTGATTCAGACCGCAACGCGACGCGTAGACGCATTTCTAAATTAGTATGGATTTGACAGATTCGCAAGACGTCTCACGCTGACGACATGTGTCAAATCCATACAAATTTAGGTCGCGTCGCGTCGCGCCTCGCCTCGTCACATTGCGGTCTGAATTGACCCTTAGGGTTGATAGACCGCAACGCGACGTGTATTTATATAGATTTGACAGATTCGCAAGACGTCTTACGCTATTGAAATCTATCAAATCCATACCAAACCTCGGCTCGCCACGTCGCGTTGCGGTCTGAATTGATCCTTAAGGTGGTACAAGTTGGAAGCCGGCTACATGAAGTTGCAGCAGACGACGTGTCGTCGCGACCCTAGTGGTTTCTATGTAGTTCTATGAATACTTATTCAGTCGCTAGCTTCGTGTCGCTTGCTGCGGAGGGTATTTCATAGAAATACATACAAACCAGTAGTGTCGCTGCGGCCTGCGACACGTCGTCTGCGGTTGCTTCATGTCTCCCGCTGCCAACCGGCACCTTAATAAATACCGATCACTTTCATGTCAGCTAGTGTTTGTAGTTCGATTTAAATATACGAGAACTAGATGACGCCCGCAACTCCGTTGCGCCAAAATTCGTTTATAGCGCGAGAACCATACATTTTTCCGGGATAAAAAGTATATGTCCTTTCCCGGGGCTCAAATTATCTCCGAACCAAATGTTAGCAAAATCGGTTCAGCGGCTTAGGCGTGAAGAGGTAACAGACAGACAGACAGACACACTTTCACATTTATAATATTAGTATGGAAGTATGGATATCAGCCGATGTAGCCGATTTTCAATTAATGTGTGTCGGACATTGGAAAATCCTTTCGAGATATGTTTGGAAAAACACCAATTAAAATGGGAGCCATTTGCTGTATGTTACTGCTATCTAGGGTCGAAGATCACTTTTATCAGCAATAAACACAGAATAGTCTGATAGTAAAAACATTTTAAAGCTGCGCCAATAAAAGACGAACATACCTATATCGGTATTCTTGAATGTTCAATAAAAGCGAGGGTACTATTGTATGTAAAGCTTTATTATCATAGTAAAACACTGCGGTTTTACCATCGAGTATTCGTTTAAGCATTCAAAATAAGGTGAAAACGTTTCGTATGTAAGCATAATCTTATCCCGATAAAGCTGGCGTTTTCAGAGGGTTGGTGTCTCGATTGATGCTTCTTTATATTTTAACCCTTTTCATTCGATACTAGTTTTCCTTGGCAGCTTTACACACGTGCACACTGCTCGGATCCAATAAAGGTGACTTGATCACCTGCAAGAGCAATTTCATTACTTGCTTCAAATAATAAGGAAAGCATGTGTGCAAACATTTAAATTGTTATTTATCTGAAATGTTAAGGGCAGGTTTACCACTTCCTGATAAATGCCGGATAGGCTATCCACCACTTACCTTGACAGAGAGAGTATGGAGAATCTGTCAAAGTGAATAGCCTATCCGGCACTTTATCAGGAAGTGGTGAAACAGGTCCTAAATGTTATTTAACTTATCATAGGCTGACCCATTTGTGATTCTTAAGTGATAAGCCCGCCCATGTTTGTTGGTCAGGCACCTACAGCCATTATGGAGCTTTTCTTTAAAACGTCTACAAATGTAATTTGTCACCCAGGGAGAGAAGGCGAGATTGAACGAGGAGAGCGGCAAGAAATGCGGCGGGGGGCGCACGGACCGCACCACGCGCATGCTGGTGGCGCTGCTGGGCCTGTTCCTGGCCACGGAGCTGCCGCAGGCGCTGTTCGGCCTGCTCACCGCCATCGCCCCGCAGCTCTTCGAAGTCTGCTATTACTCGTTCGGTAAGTTGTCTGTTACGGTTGCAAGGCAAAGGTAAGCCGGTGTTGCCCAAAGGTGAGTCATAAAACTTGTATGAAAAATGCGGCCCGCCCCGCTGCGCCCCATCACAATCTGCGAACGCATTTTGCACTATGGACTCTAGATCATGCAAAATAGAGTCTTATTTTTCACAAATTTTTACTGTACACTGTACAGTCACAGTATAGCAATATGACATCTAATATTGCTATACTGTGGTACAGTGTACACATTGACAATCATGTTTCATCTATATTTTGTGGTCATACTATATTTCATTTCATTTAAAAAAAAATAGTATTGTATTTGACAGTATTATTTTTAGGATCATATTCATCACTGTATCATAATGCTTATATATTTTATCTTATTTTATCTTTATTTTTATTTTATCTTATCTATAGAGTATGAAACAACAAATCTGATGTTTTCAAATATACATATTTTACAAAATACCTATTTAATTTTATCTTGCAATGTTACCTAGATCATACTGTAACTTTAATAATTACGCTACCTTCGCTCAAATTATGCCATTGGTGAGCAGTTCGGGTGTCTGACACGTCTCATCCTGTGATAATGGGTTGGCGATGATAGAACTAGAATGCGGCTGACAATGCCGAAAACAAAACTTATCATGTTAGTCCCAAGGCGCCTTATGATTATGGCGATATTGTGCTAGTCAAGATACGGTATTATATTAGTTTAAAACGGCCGCTGCCATTATTAGTTAAAACTCTTCATTACTTTTATAGAGCCATATCCAATTGAATAGGGTTATACGATTCTTTTGAAGTAACAATGGAACAAATTTTGTCAAAAATATGTGCATCTAATAAAAAGGTTATTATATGTGGTGATTTTAACATTAATTTATTAGATTTAACCTCCACTACTGTTAGATTCACATCTTTATTTCAATCGTATAACCTTTACAGTTTGTTTCAGGAACCTACAAGGGTCTGTGAGACTACAGCCACTTGTATTGACAACATATTTACTAATCTTATTCCTGATAAAAAAGAAATAATTAATAAGCTAAGTTCTGATCACTGTGGACAAATAGCTTCTTTTAATATGAAATGTGACAGTGACGCGAAGAAAAATCTTGTGTTTATTCCTGTGACCACAAAACGTATTGAGCAATTTAGAAGTAAATTAAATTCAAATATCCATTTATTGGATAGGTCACATAGCTCTGATGAAACTTTTAATAAATTATTTAAGGTGATAAGAACTCAATTTAATTCAATATTTACTTCTAAAACAGTTAGAAACAGTAATAAAAAAACTAAATTTATTGAATGGGCAACAAAGGGGATTAAAATTAGTAGAAAAAGATTATATGAACTATATGATGAAAGGTGTATTAACAATAGTGAAGTATTTAAAGCATATGTTAAAAACTACTCAAAAACCTTTAGAAAAGTTTGCAAAGCTGCTAAAGCCCTGTACATAAAAAACAAAATTAAACACTCTAAAAATAAAATAAAAACAACATGGCAGGTTATAGCTGGTGAGACTGGAAATGTATCCTGTCGCAGCTCTGATTTTGAACTATACTTTGAAAATAAAAAGATTACTAATGATCAAGAAGTTGCGACGGTCTTTGAAAAGTTTTTTGCTGACATTCCGGTCTCAACGACTAAAAATTTAAATTCTTCACCTGAAGCTGCCGAAAAGCTACTCAGAGACAATGTAAAGGAGTGTGATGTCAATTTTAAGTTTAGAGAAATTAACCCCAGAGATATTATTGATACCTTTAAATTGTTGAATATTAAAAATACTGCAGATCTCTGGTGCATGTCTACAAAAATTATTAAATCAATAATTGATATCGTAGCTCCTCATCTAGCAATGATTTTTAATAACTGCATAAAAAATGGTGTTTTTCCTGACTTGATGAAGCATAGCAAGATTGTTCCTTTATTTAAAGCCGGGACTAAATCGGATCCCACTAATTTCAGGCCTATATCGATTCTACCGACCTTTAGTAAAATATTTGAAAAAAATATTTTAAAACAATTACTAGTGCATTTTAATTCAAATAATTTGCTGCACGATAACCAATACGGATTTACTAAGGGTCGATCCACAACGGATGCTGGTATAGGACTTCTTTGTAGTATTTTTGAAGCTTGGGAGGAGTCGCAGGATGCCTTAGGTGTGTTTTGCGATCTCTCCAAAGCCTTCGATTGTGTTGAGCATGCTACATTGATCAGGAAACTGCGCCACTACGGCATAAAGGACTCTGCTCTCAGCCTTTTGACTTCTTACCTTAAAAATAGGACTCAAAGGGTTGAGGTAAATAGTAAAAGGTCCAATGGAACCAAAATAGAATTAGGTGTCCCACAGGGATCTATCTTAGGCCCATTTCTTTTTCTCATCTATATAAATGACTTACCTTATCTAGTAAAGGATAATAATAATGAGATAGTGCTTTTTGCTGATGACACTTCACTTATTTTTAAAGTGAAGCGACAACAGTCGAACTACGACGAGGTAAACAGTGCTCTCTCAAAAATAGTACATTGGTTTAATGTTAATAACTTACTTTTAAATTCTAGTAAAACTAAATGTATAAAGTTTACTTTGCCCAATGTTAGGCAAGTCCAAACCAATGTGCTATTAAATGATGAGAAGATGAATTTGGTAGATAACACTGTATTCCTAGGTATTACACTTGATAGTAAATTACAGTGGGGTCCTCACATTGCTAATCTAGCAGGTAGGCTCAGTTCTGCAGCATATGCAGTCAGAAAAATTAGAGAAATTTCTGACGAAGACACGGCACGATTAGTATATTTTAGTTATTTTCATAGTAGGATGTCATATGGAATCCTTTTATGGGGAAACGCTGCCGACATTAATACAATATTTGTGCTGCAGAAGCGAGCCATACGTTCTATTTATAAAATGTCTGCTTTAGAATCTCTGAGAGATAAATTTAAAGAAATTGGTATTCTAACTGTTGCTTCTCAATACATTTTGGATAATGTAATATATGTTAGAAAAAATATAAATAAATTTAAAGTTAAAAGTGACATTCACTGTAGAAATACTAGAAATAAGCACAAGCTGGACATGCCAGTGATCAGACTTAGTAAAGTCAGTAAATCTTTTAAAGGTCAATGTATACGCCTTTACAATAAAATCCCAGAAAACGTTCAAAATCTTTCCATTAATAAATTTAAAAAAGTAGTCAAAGAGCGTTTGTGTGCCAAAGCTTATTATAAGGTCAATGATTTCATAGAAGATGGCACATCTTGGGAGTAGGATGGCTTCTTGCAAGGCTACTTCTACATTATTATATTATGACTTACAATTATGTATGTTGACATTGTATATAATATTAAGTTACAAAATTGTAAACTTTATTTTAAAAGAATAATTTTTCTCTCACTTTTTTGGTAAAAAGTGGAACCCGTGCGAGTTTCTTACGCCGGTTCTTCTCGCCGGGGTAGTTCCCGAACCGGTGGTAGGCATCAGGTAGACATTCTGAAAAAATTTGATTCAAATTTACTCAGAAATAAAACATTTTTTATTTTATTTTATTTTTTATCAAATGCGAAAGTTTTTAGTGTCAAGATTTGATGATTTTAAGAGCACATACATTCATAATACTTAATAGTAAAATTTTTTATTACCTTAATTAATTCTGACGCAGACATTCTTGAGCTTAGGCTTGTCATATTTATGTCAAGTACTTAAAGCAATAAAAAACTGTTCATTTTTCGGATGGGTGTCGTAACTTTTCATCTACGTGAAGTGAATTTGTGTAACGGGAGTCGACGGGCGACGGGCGACTGGCGATGCTGACGAGAGATTTCGTTATATTTCGCCCGTCGCCGTATTTTACGAACATTTCTACCTCGTAAACTCTTTGTACCCAGTGAATCAGGAGCTTGAATAGAAAACAGCACTTGCGTACTCCGATATAAAATTTTATGTAATTTTTACTCTCGTTTAATTTAAAATTATAATGTTTTTTTTTAACACTGGAAACAACAAAATTGTGACTTTTACCTTTATAATCTATATATTAATACGTGAGAGAAAAACCTTGTAACCCTTTTTACGAAAAATGGGGAAACGTAGGTGCATGAAATTTCGCACAGTTATAGTTTATATGGTGAAGGAGTGCATCGAGCTAATATTATTTTAAAATGATGCTTTTATCATATATATTTTTAACAAATAAAACGTTACACACACAACGACACTACTACTAGGAAAAATGATAGATTTTTGAGTGACAAGCCTATACATACGAATTATACTCTTTTATTTATGATTGAAGTCTGTTGACAACAAGTTGACAAATTGAAAATGGTTTATAGTTTTTTTTTTTATTTAATTTTAGATACTATTAGACAATGCTTAAACGGCCAGTCTGAGATCAGCTGAGTCCCAGAGACAAGAATTGAAAATAGTATTAATTGAAACTAGTAATAATTAAAACGTGTCTGGACATAATGAGAAAATAAAATAGCACAGCATTGTTCTACGTTGGCGCCGCTCGCGCGCTGTGAACTAGAAACTTCATACTAGATTCAAATGTAAAAAGTTTACGAAAAAGATTAAAAGGAAACACAATGCACTGTGGGACGGACGAATTAAAATTGTAGATGCACGAAAAATAAAATTTTTTGGCTGAAGCTACGTGCGGAATAATAAAAAAGTTAAATCTATTATTATTTTACTGAACAATGGCATACGATGGTTTTATTTCCTTGTAGATCGGAAAAGGAAATAAATGAAGCACGTAGATGCCTCTCGGTTGATGTAACTCGGCGGGAATAAGAATTGCTTTCATTGTATCAGATGTATAGAGACAAGAAGCATGGGAAATTTTGCAGCAGTGAAGCGTGGACGAGAGAAGGCGAAATTCGTCAAGACTTAAAGTTTTATTGAGCAAATTCGCTGTTTGGCTCGTATTCGATTGCTACCAGTATATAAATCACAGAAATAAATCAAGATAGAACGGCGACGCGCGTGCGTTGCTAAGGAATCGATCGTGTCAATTTTTGCTTTGTATTTAGTTAGAACAAATAACTTACCCGTGGAAAGAAATACCTCCTTTTGACCGATTCACTTTCGTACTTCTGTTTTTACAATTAGACACTGCGCAATGAGGCATTTTTGCACAACCGCTCCGGTGTAATCAAGTCGAGACGTGCGCACTGACTAAATGAACGTTCAACAAATATTGTTCACTTGTGCAAGATTGGAACACGCGTACTCCACCCGCTTAGCCGTTCTATCTTGATTTATTTCTGTGATATAAATGATTTAACGAAAGCTCGCACTCTGTCGTTTTGAAGACTGTGTTCAAGTAGCGACTGAGATAGTAAATCATTGCAGTTAGTTCAGTGATAAATGAATTTCCAGAACAAGTGTTAATTAAGTAGTTATACTATTGATTAATTTGAATTGCATGCCTCAGACATTTCTACACACATACATTCATATACACATACATTTATTTAAACAGAGTCAAAAAAAAGGACATCGGACATTCTGGTCTAAAAATAAATAAATGCGCGGCCAGAACTAAGAATATTTCCAATTGCTATGTTATTTATACCTTAAACTAATTCTATGAATTTAACACTGTTACTATACGTTTTATAGTAGTTATTTAAGTTTTCTTAATATGGCCTAGCTATTTTAATTAATCCTAGGTCTGGCCGCGCATCTTTTTTTTAGACCAACATTGTATGGAAATTGCCTGATGTCCTTTGAAACATTCTTTCAGATTTTTTAAATATTATAAAACATTAATCTCCATAATATAATAATGCGTATTTTTATTTTTCAATAGTAAGATTCTTGAACTAACTCGAACTCCCCGAAATTAAACCTTGGCTCCGCGTATGGCCAGTCGTATCCACTAAAAAAACCCGGACCAAATTTCGTAAAAGGGTCACATATAAAGCACTATTAGAATGTTTTGATTTCGCCGTTATCATCTTTAGTCAAATTGGTGAATACGTTCGGAGATCTCTTCCTGAGTCCCGTCACGTTTTCACTCAAGGGTCTAGTCACTCCGCAATCCGCATATTGCTTTACTGATTTAATAAAAAAAAACTTTTCCCATCTTATCAACCTTACAAGTAATTACAAGTTTGCGGTAAGCTGCGGGAAAACCCAAAAATCTGTTGAGCCGTATACTTAATCTTATATCTTTAAACGAGCAATTCTTGTATATATATACAAGAATTGCTCGTAGGTTTCGGGGGTGATAAATCGATCTAGCTAGGAATCATTTTTAGAAAATGTAATTTTCATCGAATACCGAGCAAAGTTCGGTCAAATAGCTAGTATTATATTATGCATTGATCACCTTCTATTTGATAGAAATATCCTAAAAGGTTTGTTTATGTACTATTTTATTTTATAAATTAACATCGACTGATTTATATTGTAGTAACAACGACTATATAATTTAGAGTATTGTAAGAAAAGTTCACCCAAAACACACATACAATTTTGTTTTTCTAAGTACTAAGTGATCACAAGTCGTCTTGATCTTATAATGTTTACATTATAGTAATGTGCCATGTTTACAGTAAACAAAAGCTAGCTTTACTATTTGTCATGTTCAAGGGTTGAAACTTGCAGGGTTAAAAGCTAAACGCACAATTCATATTTTGTTAACTAACACAACTCGACCTATTTCCTATGGGGCGTGAGAGACGCCATGTGTACTGTGTGCATAGTGGGCAGCTATAGGAAAGGTGTATAATTTGACGCCGTGGGGTCAAATTATATAACACAATATGTGTCACGTTTTCCTTTTGAAATTCTATATTAGTTCTCTGTGGAGTAAGTTTTACCTAAACCTATAATAAGTCTTCAGCGAAACTTGATACTATAGTTAAAAAGCTTTTAATGCCAACATGATACTACTGATATCCATAACTTGTGGATATTTATTAATAAGAAATTGATATCGGTAATACTATAATGTTTTTCATACCTTCCATCGTACTGAATGACAAGTACAAAGAGCGCTCCTTCATATTGAGTTACACAACCCTAGGAGCTGTTTGTCTGATATCTTATTTGGTTTTTCCCTAACACGAAAATATCTCACGTAAAATTCTTTGTTGTTATTAAATAACAACAAGTTCGGTGGAGTCAGAGCTGACGTAACTCGATTACAGGAGGAAAATTTTACTATCTTGTGCTGTTTGTTTTTAACTTGCAGTGCAAAACTACTAATAATCATATCACATTAATAAGTAGCTGGGGGCATGGCTGTGCCCCCGTCAAGTCGAGCAAAAAAGCGGCACGGCCGTACCGTCCTTTTCTCGATTAAGTATTATTAGAAACAACAACAACAACGCGCACTACCTAACGTAATAGTAAAAAGTATTCATAGAAGTTATAAACTATAAAAACAATAGGTAGCAGTTGTGGGCAAGTTTCAATCAGAGACACGTTTCTAGTTAGTATGAATTAGCAGTCCGCTAACTCAAGGTTAATATTGAAAAAAAAACAGAAAATACTTTTTCTATGCATAAGAAATACGCAAAGCGGACGCAGAGTTTGAACATTTTAATTCTATTTGTTTTTGTTTCAGTTTCATTTATTTCTTTGTTTATTTTAAAACGTCCAAACATTTCGGCTTTTGGTCTTACGGGAGTAGAACTGCAAGCACTTCTATATTGCTCACCATTCGGCGCCATTTCTATGATAGTAGAGAAACGTCTAGTAGTCCCTCGTCGAACTCATTGTGTAAAACATTGTATTATTCAGTATGTCTTACAATCTCCGTTGTAGGTACACTAAAATCTTCGGGGACGTAACCATAAACTCTACGATTTAAAGAGCTTTCGCGGTTTAATTTAAGATTACATAAAACCTAGAATATTTTTTTTGGTTTAGCAATTTTTCATCAGGCTACCCGAAAAGGCGGTACCCAGCTAGAAACAAATGAATATTGCTTTTGTTGAGAAAAATCACAAATGTTTTATTTTACCGATTTAGTAAATTGGTTAGGTATTAAGTTCCTTTTGGTACCTAAAAGGGATCAATGAGTGGGACTTGTTTTAATTTATAGCATTGGTTGTCGATTTAAATTATCCAAGGGGAGTTCATTATTTCACAAAATATGAGTGAGGACTTGACCCAAATACGGAAAGTATTTGGAGATTAACTAAGAAAAATCACGTGTATTACAATTTAACTTACAAACAACAAAAAAGCTTCCTCAAATTACAAAACAAAACAATATTCACAATGATGAATCTAAGCAAAGTTATAGCCTTTACATCCAAATATTGTTTGATCTTAATCAAACAATATTTGGATGTAAAGGCTATAACTTTGCTTAGGGGTCGGTGGCTTAGCTTCAAATGCGATCAAAACAAAAAATGTTTTATTTGTTTAGATCCATCGTCACTGTAGGTACGAATAATGAAAATCCCACAGGGAACAAAAATTTAAATGAGACAGGCCAAACTTGGCATTTTGATAAGAAACGTTAAAGTTTGCCCGCAAAATTCTTCAAGTCACTGAACACAATAAAAACAAAAAAGTGTCGTAAAAATAAATGGTCTCATTATTTTATGTGGTTGTTTGTGGATTGTGAGTCCGTCTGTCTATCTTAAGCCGGTTCTTCTTGTTGGGCACCCGTACTGACTGTAGCCGGTAGGCATCATCCTACTTCCTACTAATATTATAAAGGCGAAAGTTTGTTTGGATGTATGGATGTATGGATGTGTGGATGTGTGGATGTGTGGATGTGTGGATGTATGGATGTGTGGATGTGTGGATGTGTGGATGTATGGATGTGTGGATGTGTGGATGTGTGGATGTATGGATGTTTGTGACTCTTTCACGCAAAAACTACTGCAACAAAAATTTAAATGAGACAGGCCAAACTTGGCATTTTGATAAGAAACGTTGAAGTTTGACCGCAAAATTCTTCAAGTCACTGAACACAATAAAAACAAAAAAGTGTCGTAAAAATAAATGGTCTCATTATTTTATGTGGTTGTTTGTGGATTGTGAGTCCGTCTGTCTATCTTAAGCCGGTTCTTCTTGTTGGGCACCCGTACTGACGGTAGCCGGTAGGCATCATCCGACTTCCTACTAATATTATAAAGGCGAAAGTTTGTTTGGATGTATGGATGTATGGATGTGTGGATGTGTGGATGTGTGGATGTATGGATGTTTGTTACTCTTTCACGCAAAAACTACTGCACGGATTTTAATGAAACTTTACAATAATATAGCTTATACATCAGAATAACACATAGGCTGCAATTTTAATCGACTTTCAAAATGGGGGAGGTGTTATGTTCGTTTTCTTATATTCAACGATTACTCCGCCGTTTGTTAACCGATTTTCAAAATTTTTCTTTTACCAAAATAATAATACCAAAAGAAAAATTTTGAATTTTTCTTTTGGTATATATACCAAATTGGGATGATACCCTATAGGGTATCATCCCAATTTGGTATTATATTCACAAAAGTGGTGATCTGATGAAGGATCCATAAGTAATCGAGGGAACTCCTCAAAACTTATAGGGAAACATGTGGTGACTTCGGTTTCGTGAGAAGTATTCTAAGCATATGCTATCAACAAGTAAGATTTTGCACCGAGATATACCTGGTATACCGTGGTTCGGAAGGTGCTGAGAGAACTCTTGATTCTTTATAGATACTAGTTTGGGAGTTTCGGCGTTGTTTTAAGAACGGAAAGCATATGCTACTATGCAAATTACATTCATCATCATCATCATCATCATCATCATCATCACTACCATATTATACCATTTCATAGTCTTTACGATCGAGACTCGAGTTTGTCAAGCGATAATTAAAAAAATCTATACCTACCTAATATTATAAGCCTGAAGGTCAATCTCAGGAACTACAGGTCCGATTTAAAAACTTAACTCAGTGCTAGATAGATCATTTATCGAGTAAGACTATAGGCTATATTATATTATCACGCTAAGACTAATACGACCGAAGAAACTCAGGAAAATGTGGGAAAAACGGGGGAAATATTTTTTATGATAAAATGTACGGTTTCTGTAAAATTCCTAATTTACGCGGGCGGAGCCGCGCGGGACATCTAGTTTTGAATAAAAAGAAGTTTTTTCGCGATCTGATTATTGCGACTTGCGACGTTTTAGACGATCGTTTTAGTAAGATTCTGAGTAAAATATACTCTGAACTAAGTGATTCCTTTGAATGTCATTAAAAGCGCCATGTTTATTGAGCTGAATTCCAATTTACTTGCTTTTAAGCAATTAACATTCTACATGAACACCATTTGTACACTTCATTTGCCTAAAATATTAATTTCTTACTTCATTTCATCAATAAATATGAAAAGTCTCGTTCTTGTTTTATTAATGTTCATCGCTTTCATAATAATAAATATCGGAGATGTTATGATTAGTAGAGCTATATTTTATTACAAGCAAAAAAGTCTTCTTATTAATTTATGTCGAAGAATATTAATTGTTGTAAGAATATTGAGACATATTTATTACTTATTACACTGGATTTGCACGTTAATAAATTATTATAATAATTATATTTGGGTCCAAACAATGATGAAAAACTCAAAGGGTCCAAATAAAAATATAGAGTTTAATTTTTTTTTTACATAATTTAAACAATTTCTTCGTGTTTAATTACGAGTATATAAGTGTAAAAGATTAGTTTTAGTTGCAGGTATCAAATACCAGTTCGTACTGCACATTTACGTTAATGTTAGTGCAGTATGTAATAATAAAATATGTTAAATAACATAGCCTAACATTTGAATATTTTAAAAAGGAACCCATTGGCAATTTTTTTGTATGTACGGTATGTGCGATTTTGAAATGGGGTGGCTATTATAATTTACGACTTCCCTTTGGATATGGAAATAATTTATCGTGCTGATATGGCATCCACGGGAACCCATACTGTCCCAAAATTGTTCATTGTTCAACCACCAAACCTATGACCAAACGGGTCAAGTAATATTGAAAAATTATATAATTTTTGAGAACATTTCACGTATCGTATATTGTAATAGGATCGTAAAGTTTTGCGGCTCAAATCTTTTCAATGTCTTCCTGTAGTTGTCGAGAGATTTTATTGCGGATATCGTGTACTTTATGCCGGTAGATAAGGGATTGGAAGACATTCGCAGAATTTACAACCTACCTTTATATTATGACATCGATCGGAGGCCCACAGTCGCCAGTTACCGAATACTCGTCGGTTATTTGAGACTAAATTATATATTGGACTAATTGTTAAGTGCCAGCGTTCGTTAGGGGACCCTTTGTTCCGACGAAGATTATAGAGGTTGGCGGAGGTCAGCCTTAATGATTTTAAAGTAGCGTTTCTTAGAACATGAGCTTCTCTATGGCGCCTCATAACTTTGAACGCTCCGAGGATAAAATTTGAAAGATGACACTGACGTTGACAGTTTTTAATTAAATGTTTAGCAAAAACGTCTGTTTTCCCCAATCTTAAACATAAACTTTGTGATTGACGTGTACACGATGATGCATTTATTACAAGTGTTTAAGAAAATCTGTTGCGCCTTCCTCTAATGCTTAACAATAGCAATGATTTATGGAGTACTCTTGTGGCCAGATTCTTACAAGTATACGTGGGAGAGCCATGCTTCGGCACGAATGGGCCGGCTCGATCGGAGAAATACCACGTTCACACAGAAAACCGGCGTGAAACAGCGCTTGCGCTGTGTTTCGCCGAGTGAGTTTACCGGAGGCCCAACCCCCTACCCTATTCCCTTCCCTACCCTCCCCTATTACCCTATTCCTTCTTAAAAGGCCGGCAACGCACCTGCAGCTCTTCTGATGCTGCGAGTGTCCATGGGCGACGGAAGTTGCTTTCCATCAGGTGACCCGTTTGCTCGTTTGCCCCCTTATTTCATTAAAAAAAAAGTAAAAACTATAATGATAACAACATATCGATGGACCCAACGAATAAACGTGCAATCGAAAAAAGACAACTTTTCAGGAAGACATAAAAACGTTAGGAACCACATAACTTTGACTACATAATAAATAGACAAATATAATGTATAATCAAATTAAAGGTAAAAAAAATATCTTTCAGCTCATATATTTATTAAAAATCAAATATTAATGGCTTACCACATATTTAGGAAAAACCATATTAAATTATTATTCTAGTCAAGAATATGTGACTTGTTAACACTATTGTATCAATGCACGTTTATTCGTGTCATAAATGAAGTTTTAACAAGTGCAGTGAAATGTTGCATGGTTATTCCACGTATATTTTTTTCCCCTGAGCCATGCTCTGGTCATTTACACGCTTATTCCTGTATATTTTTGTTGCTTTTACATGTTTGTAAAGATAAAAGCCCGTATATTAGTGTTAAGAAGATCGACTTATTATTTATGTAATACGACCTTATTAGTGCATGGTATAAAATGTAAATCTATACTAATATTATGAAGTTTTTTTTTTAATGAAATAAGGGGGCAAACGAGCAAACGGGTCACCTGATGGAAAGCAACTTCCGTCGCCCATGGACACTCGCAGCATCAGAAGAACTGCAAGTGCGTTGCCGGCCTTTTAAGAGGGAATAGGGTAATAGGGGAGGGAAGGGAAGGGAAGGGAATAGTTGAGGGTAGGGAAGGGAATAGGGTAGGGGTTAGGGGATTGGGCCTCCGGTAAACTTACTCACTCGGCGAAACACAGCGCAAGCGCTGTTTCACGCCGGTTTTCTGTGAGAACGTGGTATTTATCCGATCGAGCCGGCCCATTCGTGCCGAAGCTGGGCTCTCCCACGTATGAAGTGGAAGAGTTTGTTTGTTTGAACGCGCTAATCTCAGGAGCTACTTGGTCCGATTAGAAAAAATATTTTGTTGTTAGATGGCTCATTTATCTAGGAAGGCTACAGACTCTAAATTATCACTCCAAGACTAATAGAAGCGAAGAAACATAGGAAAATGTGGAAAAACCGGGAAAATTATTTGAAGGCGCTTATCTCGCGAACTACTGGATGAATTTTTAAGTTATTTGGCACAGATGTACAGAGTACAGAGTAGACCATGACGTGAAGGAACATAGGCTATTTTTTTGCCGTAAAATTTCTCATTTATGCGGGCGAGGCCGCGTGAAACGTCTAGTTAGCTAATATTTTCTTGTTCAGTAAAAAAATATTGTTGACCTATTGTTGTTGTTGTACATACATATAAAATGGAGTACATCCTTGCCTATAGAGGATCTAAATAGAGAGATCACTCGCTCAAAGAAACAGCACGTCAATAGTATTGGTGAGAGACTCGAGTGCCTTCCTTTGGGAACCCGTGAATTGTGGTCTCTGGAGTAAGCTATTAAAGGATATTTCTGAAAGCCATCCTACCATCCCTACAAGTAGGAAATGGATCGTTGGCCCACGACGCAAAAATATACAAAGACGATCTTCTGGATAAGCTGTTTTGCGTCAAACTCGACCTTTGATGAACTTGGGATAAAAACCGCTGACCATACCACAATGCAGGGGCATCATGTCAGATATTAGGTTACATCAGCGCTCAAAGTGAATAGCCCTGTGTGCCCTTGATATACAAAAGTCGAGTGGGCCTGACGGAATCCCTCCTATTGTGTTGAAAAAGTGTGCTTTAGAGTTGGCTCCGGTTTTAACGCGTCGTTTTCGGTTCTCCTACTCTTCTGGCATTGTCCCGGCTTCTTAGATGACAACCTTAGTGTACCCGATCCCCAAAAAAAGGTGACCGCTCAAATCCTTCCAACTATAGACTAATTGCTAAAACCTCCGTCTTCTCGAAGATAATGGAATCCATTATCAGCTCTTCCGATACTTCAGCGGCCAGATATTACTAAGCGACAAACATGACAAACAGTACGGGTTCCGAAAGGGTCGCTTAGCTGGTTATCTCTTGGCGTACTAAATTCATCGTTGGGCTCAGGTGATTGTGTGGACAGGAGAGGCATTGGCTGTTAGTTTGGATATTATGAAGGCCTTTGATTGGGTTTGGCTTAAAGCGCTGCTATCAAAGCTTCCATCATAATATGGGCTTCCCGAGAATTTGTGCAAATAGGTCACAATTTTTTGGCAGATCAGTGACATGCTACAGACCAACAGCATTTATTGCTATGCGGATGATAGTACAGGTGATGCCCTATCTACTGGCTTTCACCATATTTCTCGGTTAAATGTCATTGACAGTCGAAACGAACTTGTGTCTTAAATAGATAATTCACAGGAGTAAGTTTCTGAATGGGGTAGACGACACTTACTCCAATTCAACCCCGCCAATTCTGACCGTTCACAACTAAAAAGTCACCAATAATCGTATATCCTCGTTTTCAGGGCACCTCTTTAACAATCCCCTCCCAGCATTGAAATACTTGGCGTAAACATATCGAGCGAAGTCCAGTTCCGATGTCATCTAGAGGGTGATGCCAAGTTAGCCTCGAAAAAACTTGGTGTTCTTAACAGGCGAGACAGTGTTTCAGTCTGGACCAATGCCTGCAACTCTACAAGATGCAGGTTCGGCCTCATATGAAATACTGTTCTCATCTCTGGGCAGGTACCCCAAAATACCAACTAATCCCTTTGAATCGTATCCAACGAAGGGCCACTCGAATTGTTGACTGCCATATTGTTTCAAACGGGCTGAACCCCTTAGAATTACGCCGAGATGTAAATAGCTTCACTCTGCATCCTCAATCGGTTGTATCACAGGGAGTGCTCTGAGGAATTGTTCGGAATCATACCTCCTGCAACTTTTCGCCATCGTTCTACGTGAAAAATATACCATCCTCATAACTTTGATGAGTGGCAATCTTCCACCGTGCTTTTTTCGCGTAACTTTCTGCCGCGCGCTGTATAATTTGGAATACACTGTCACCAGCAGTATTTCCGGACCTATACGACCTGCAAACCTTCAAGCAGAGAGCGTATTCCCTCTTAAAAAGACTGGCAACTCACCAGCAGCTCTTCTGATAAACTTTACAATAGCTGTTCGAATAACCTTTAAGAAAACAGAAAAGACAAGAGAAATTAGTAAAAGTTAATAGAATAGCTGTGATTATTATATTCAAAGTTTCGCCATCTGCAATGAGGCATTACTCATAGAAGTCGCTTGCATTTTTACACGAATAATCGTGCAAGAGTTATAACCCAAAGGAAAGGATAGACACGTGCGCCAGATTGTTTTAACACGTTTATTCTGGGGAACTGAAATAAACAAAAAATCTGCAATAAGCGCATGTTTTGTTATTAATGTGATATATGTTATAATTTTTTCCGTACAACAAAGGTTTACATTGCCATAAAATCGTTATTTTAAGTCAAAAAAATTCCAAAAAATTTACATAGGTGTATCATAGGCCTTGCAAACGAAAAATCAAAAAAAAAATTTTGGGTAAGAGCTCTTGCACGTTTATTCGTTGGGACCATCGATATTATTTCGTTAAACTTAACATCGTCTCAACAGAAACGAGTTCTTCAGATAGCGATAACTTCTTCTCGGTGACCTTCAGGATTAGCTCATAATATGTACCTAATTACAAGTTAAAGCCGCGCTTAGCTATTGTTCCAGTGCCTTCGACTGTAGAAGAGTAAACAACCTGCCGTTATTTGAATCTCCTCACGTATTTCATTAGAAAACTTTGTTACGCACGCGCCGAAACTTTCCTTAATCACAAAAGTATGATTACCTTCTATGAACAGGTTATTATCGTTTCTCAATAAATATTTATCTACTTTAAGAGCTCGTAATTGATTTCAAGCATTTTCGATTCAACAAATACATAGTAATGTAGCTAGTTCATTATTGGAAAGTATTTGTGATTAGTTTCGTTAATTTTATTAACTTGATCTTATTTCGCACTCAGAAACTTTTCATTTAATTAGGATATCGACCGAAAATGTATGAACTTTGCATAGATATGATCTCCAGTCGACAACTGGGTGGTAGCTCCGTAATTATTTACGAAGCTACTTAACTAAGTTTTTCGTTAAAAAGAGTCTCTGAGACAGCGATATTAAACTTAAAATCACTTCCAAGTATTTTTGCTTGCATGATTAAAATCTGTCGAAAAAAGAATCAAGTGAAGTGTTTGCTTTAGTTTATTGCTATTCGAAGTGTTGTTGGGTCCTCACTCTTCGGTAATTACTTTAGGTCGTCGTCTGTCATTAGCGGAGGACGGACGGTTTGAGGAGTCGTGATTAAGTGTTCTTCGCGAACTCTGGAGTGCCATCGTTGGGCACGAAATCTGTAAGATGTTATTCATAAGCCACGATTCACGCATATTATAAATTGCTCCCTAAAAGCCTCTTTTAGGTGACAAACTCGCTGATCCTTACTGGCAGATCTTATATAACGTATTGAGTACATGATGTCATAATGTTCCTCGTGGAACTCAAATTATCAATTGACACGACAGTACCCCACGCGCCTACATTGTCTATTTGAGGAAAGGCTTTCTTTGTATTTGCTCTTTGCAAATTGACGTCTTTTCAACGCCAATCTATAATGTAATCACTCAAAGCTCCAATTTCCCTTCATTTTAGGTTGGTCGCTTTTCCGTATTCGATTCCCAAATTCGTTTTCCGTATTCGGAATTCCGTGAGACTAGCGCAAAGGTTTGTTTTCTCACGCGCGAACGCGTGCAAAATGAATGATGGCAGTCGGCAGATGGGTTGCACTTAGGGAATGCAATACCGGGATACCGGGATCCCGAAACACCGGGATCCCGCATGCATTTTGCGGGACTAATCCCGGTCGAAAATTTAGCGGGATCCCGCGGGACTGGCGGGATTACAAAGAAGCGTGATTCATACGTGTAACTCTGCAGGCGGAGGTGCGTGAACTGGCTACTAGCAGCCCACTAAACAATTATTTACCTTCAATTCACTTTTAATGACAATTGTACCAACCAGCGTGGAAGCTGAGCTAACTTTTTCAGCTGCTGGCTACCTAGTGTGGAATATCAGGAGCCGTTTGGCAGACGACACAAAATTAATATCTTAACTTTTTTAACATACTTTTATAAGTTTGGGCTGTATGTATGTAGCCTACTCTTTGAGTTCAAACTATTATTATTACGATTAGACACTAGACATATAAAAAAATAGTTTTCTTTTATTTTTATTAATAAACCCCTGTAAAAAAGTGTACACAAAGTTTGTTTTCTTTGACTTTCTGAGCATAAAACGGGGTATATATATCATTATAACGATTTATTTTAAAAGTTTAAAATCAACCTGCGGGATCCTGCAAACACCGGGATCCAGCGGGATTGTGATGGTTCTATCCCGCAAATACCGGGATTGAAATTATCTTGCGGGATTGCATTCCCTAGTTGCACTTAATTAAACGTACGTGCGGACTTTGTTCCGTACGGAGAAAAACGAACGTGTTTCTTAATGGTTCCATGCATTCGGTTTTCCGAACAGGAAAACAAATTCGGAAATAGCATAAGGAAAACGTATACGTATGCGGCCGGCCTTGATCGTAGATTATCGATATCGATCATAGTTTTTTTTTCCAGGCGAAGTGATGGACATCATGGCGCTGGTGGGGTCCGCAGTGAACTTCGTGCTGTACTGCAGCATGAGCCGACAGTTCCGCTGCACCTTCACGCGGCTGGCCGGCAAGCTACTGCCGCTGCGGAACCACAACCAGGGGCCCGGCAAGTCGTAGCACGCCGCCACAACCGCTACGGTTGTGCAACTCTAAGGACTAGCTGGTTGCGTTAAAATCTGCTGTGAGTTGTGACGCTGAAAACCAGTAAAATATACCCAACTGAAAACCATTGAAATGGGAGTTTTTCTTTTTTTCAATATATTTATTCATAAAAAAAATCTACATATTATTGTTACATTTTAAATCTCACCAAACTAATTGTTTGACGGCGAGATGCGTGATAGTGTGAGGTATCAAAGAATTAACACTAGAATATGACTAGTGGTTGTATAAGTACCCTAGCCGTTTTGTAGAAAGAAACAAAATTAAATCAAACGAAACTGAACCGTCCATATACTTATAATAGTTTTAGGACGACATATTATGACGGCCACTTTGAAACCTTTCTGCAGATCGGCTAGGTTCAATTCAATAAAAATATCGTTGTTCTATGTTCATTGGCCATTAAGTTGATAAAATACGACCTATGTAATTAATGTGAATAATAAGTACAATAACAAGTAGATATTCCATATTCGCTTCAAGTTTCAACTTATCAGCATTCAATTCGTGAAATACTTTTTAAATATATTTCTTCAATACAATAAACATAAAATTTGCAGATTCATACGCAAATAAAGCATATTTGGAGTGTATTCGTTGTATTGTTTTAAATTCGATTCGATGCGCTGAATATTTAATTATTGTTGTTTAAACAATGACGACCTTATTGAAAGGGTGAAGGACTCTCGAAAGTAGACTATTTATTTTTATTTGCGCATTGACCCCTATTCAATACGAGTTACGACATTGGAAATTGTGTATACTTATTGAGCAGTAGATAGTTGTAAGTAGCGTGTAGATTAAAAACGAATTTGTATGGTAATTACTAGAGTAAGTTAGATCTTATCGGAATGAAATATGAAAATTGAAAAGGCATAGCTTATGCTGCAGAAAAAGCAGCAACATTTTAAGGTTAACACAATTTCTCATAAGTTTTGTCTTATATTACTGAAGATATATTATGTTTAATTAATGTAAATATTACTATGTAACATACATATAATATACGTTTTGATGTAGATAAGCCAATTATTATAATCAAAGCTCGGATTTAGGATTCTGTGTAATCAGCATTAGCTGGGATTCCGTACATTAACCCAGTGGATGACACACCTTACGAATTAAATCCATCATCAAAATTACTTTTAGATTAAACCAATTATACGGGGAACACGTAAAACTACGTGATTTCGGAGTGTGGGTTGGGAGTGGGACAGCCGGGTTGGAACAAAATATGAATAAAACTTCTTCAAATGTAGGTACAGTCACGATTGCTACAATCTCCAACATTATTTTCAACGTTTCGACTGAGAATATATTTAGTCCTTACGAATTTGAATGTGCAGAAATTATATTACGTACATGTTAATTCGAATTTCGAACTTATTAAAGTACCGAAAGAGAATATAACTACGTAATAGAACTCAGAAGTAGCTCGTAGCTTTACGTTTTATAATGTGTCCCGCAATTTCGTTGCTCACCAATACGTTTAAGTCACAGCAATGCATTTTGCCTCAACAAAATAGCTTCATAATTGTATCTTATTTCATCAAAATCGATTCAGTGGTTTTAGCTTGAAGAAGTATCAGATAATTAATTATTTTAGTGTGTATTGCATATACGTTAACAAAAACTTACAAACGTAACTAATTCACTGTTTTTTCCAAAGGATGTTTGTACCAAGATTTTTTTTGTAAAAAAATAAATGCCAAGCTTAATTATAGGGTACACAACACAGAACAGCAGCCATTAGTCTCGAGCTCTAATTGAAATATCCTGTAAATATAATTATTATTATAGTAATAATCTATTCCATTGAAATATTATATAACTAAATTTAGTTTCCTTCATTATCCTCCAATTAATACGAACAGAAGGAGTTATAATCCGCGGGCTTATAAAAGAAACAACTTTTAATTGAATGTTATTAAGATTCTAACTAATCATAACTAAATATAGATTTCCTTAGCCTTCATAGATTGTTTAATACTTTTAGTATGTATCTAAGTAATGGAGATTCGATGGAATTCTTCATTTTTCATTTCCATTATAAGTATCATTAGGATTCTTGGAATTTTAATTTGTTTGCTTTATTAATAAAATATTCCTTTTTCGGGATCGCTTAAAAAGGGTCAAGTACTTATCTATCCTGTATTTTAATTAAATTTTATCGTAAAAGCCCTCTTTACTTCCTATAATAATATTAAATTGAAAAAGTCGAGTACCTATACTTCCTTTACAATTCAACGAGTTAATAAAGTTGTATTATGTATACAGTAAGGCAGCTGTAGTGTATAATATGAACAATATTAGATTGTATATTGTTATTATTATACGTACTATAGTAATTTAAGGCTTGATTTTGAGAATTACCTTGGCAACGCCAGCTGGAGTACCTTGCAGGTGACAGCTGTAGAGGACTCTATAACAAAACGACTTAAGAGGGCGACTAACCCAAAAAGTCAAGCATCGTTCTTCTCTCTTCACACTCACGCCCGCCTTTCATATGCCAGAAAAAGAATGACGCGGAATCATCGCCAAGTTAGTTTTTTCTTAATAACTCATTAATCACTCATATACAGTATTTTAAAAATGTACCAGGTCAGTGTCTCAATTATAGAATTTTATACAATGCATTAAAATATTAACTTAGTTTAATTCGCGGTTATGGCAATATATGAAAAAATTGTAAAAATTTGATGCATCTTTGTGATTTTTTTTTATCGAGAAAATTTTAAGTAATCTACGTGTTTTCGCTCAGATCAAATTCTTGGAAATATAATGTAGTAGGTATCCATGTTTAGAAAATAAAACAATTTGGGGCTTATTTTCAAGTATAAATAATAAAAAATGAATTATAAATTCGACAATTTTGGGTTAGTCGAAAGAGTTTTAGATTGGTTGCCAATATCTAATACCTATTATATTAGGCGTCACTATCGCTTCATCGTCCATATTAATTATAATATTTTTAGGATCCGTTATATATGTTCCTCGGAACCTTAAAAAAGTTTTAATGACATTTTTATTATCCTTTTAACGTAATTGAAATTATAACGTCACCATTACTTGTGGAATTATTATTTTACTTTAGCATTTACGGTGGCGTTTTATTCGTATAAGCAGAGGGACATGTTTATAGAGTGAAAACAGCAAACACATTTTCCCAACCGGCAGTAAGTTACGGGGGCCGTTTGTCAAAAGTATCGTAAATACTTATTCCGGTTTCCGGTAAAGCTGCTCGCGTCGCACTTAGCTGCAGACTGAAGACTTTATTTACACTCCACTAACACCTAATACACTAAAGTGACCTCTACTCGGTCGACTTAAGGATCCCGTAGAAGTAAAATAACCACGAACAGACATTAACCTATATGACCCATTAAACTATGTTTTATATAGACAGTAAAATGTTTACCGGTCTTATCTAATGCTTGTTTAGCCCAACCCCGCTTTTGTTAATGATCGCTTTGCTCAAGCTCAGCGAAAATGAGGGTGGCATGTGCCATGAATAGTTAAATATTTGCGTAAGTTTTAGTTCGTGAAATATTTCTCTATTGAATTATTTTAATTTATAATCCATATAACATTATAAATTCGAAAGTGTGTCTGTCTATCTGCCTGTTACCGGTTCACGCTCAAACCACTGAACCGATTTTACTGAAAATTGGTACGGAGACACTTTGAGTACCGGGAAAGGACGTAGGATACTTTTTATGCCGAAAAAATGTATTATGTACCCGAGCGATAAACGAATTTTGGCGCAACGGAGTTGCAGACGACATCTAGTTTACTATAATCAGTTGCGTAAATATCCGGGGCCTGTGACCAATTGATGGGGCCCTATGAGTAAAAATCGTCTTGTCAATAATAAAACAATGTAGGTACAAAAAATTTCTGACCTCACAGCCTCTTGGGCTGGGGCCCTTTTGGATCGGGGGCCCGTGTCATTTTGCCAGCCCTGCCACCCTATAGTTACGCCACTGACTATAATAAATGGGAGTGATTATCTTGAAGACGACGCCTTGATAATTTGGCTGTAGCGATATCGATTTTTCTCAGCAATGACTAAAGCTAAGAAATTAAAGTTCATTGTCAGTATTCATCATGTCTTCAATGTCTTTGAATTACCCTTAGCATAACACGATTGGTCAACTTTCATAACACAGAATAATCAATCAAAAAGACCTCTGTAAAAACAGGGATTCTAATTTTGCCAACAGAGGAGAGTGATTTAAGCTTTTATACGTGGGAGAGCCATGCTTCGGCACGAATGGGCCGGCTCGACCGGAGAAATACCACGTACTCACAGAAAACCGGCGTGATACAGCGCTTGCGCTGTGTTTCGCCGAGCGAGTGAGTTTACCGGAGGCCCAATCCCCTACCCTATTCCCTTCCCATCCCATCCTTACCCTCCCCTATTACCCTATTCTCTCTTAAAAGGCCGACAACGCACCTGCAGCTCTTCTGATGCTGCGAGTGTCCATGGGCGACGGAAGTTGCTTTCCATCAGGTGACCCGTTTGCTCGTTTGCCCCCTTATTTCATAAAAAAAAGCTTCTAAAATTTCTACATAGATTGGTTTAAGCATACACTTTAATTTGCCCATAGCTTATATGAAATATATTTATGTTTTTTAAATTACGCGACAAAAACCATTTTGTCGCTTACGCCCTTTCCATTTCTTGCTGTTTCATTTCTTGTTTTCTATGAGTTGCCGGGCCGGCCTCTCATAAAAAACAAGCAATCTAAAACATATCCAACACGGTTTCTTACTTTAACGCGGCGGCGTCACCATTTTTCAAAATATTTTTATAGAAATAACTTAGAAAATTAAAAGATTTTTCGTGACTTTTATCACCAATGGGCTAATAAGATTACTGTTCGTAGCAAAACCATCTCGTTTTTCATCAACTCTGTGGCTTCTGGTTATAAATTAAAATGTCTCGTTCCAATTTCAGCATTTGCAGAATTTCTACCCCGGTGGGTGTATTTCTGTATTGAAATTCTTAAGACAGAAATAGAGCTCCTATTTTGAAATACCCTATCGAAGGAAACCATATAAGACGCAAATGGTAAGTATTTTTTATTTGAGTCGACACCCACCGCGCATTTCCTATTGACTAGGAACGTAAATTTAAATTTAAAACAATATTAAACGTAAATGGAATATATTACTAAGTAGTAAGTGAACTGATACAGTTTCTAGAAATAATATTGTAGATTTGTATGGTTATCTCCATGTCGTATAAACTTTTATGCCTACTTAAAAATAATAACATTTTATTATTATGACTAAGTCATAACGGTAGCCGACCGACCGACCGGTCCCTCAAAATATATATTACATAAGTTTCAATGTAACATACATTTATAATATTACACATAGAACGCTTACTTCAGTCACTATCGGTTATAATACCTGGCACTGCTTAAAATATGTTTTATAAAATATATTTTACTAGCGACCCGCCCCGGCTTCGCATCGGGTATAAAATATAAAGCCACTGAAAAAATGATTAAAATCGATTCAGCAGTTTTGATACTTGTATTCATTATTACTGCGTGGGCCGTGGCCCGCATTGGTCGGTACCGCCGCAAAAGCTACGTCCCGCAATTTTTAAATCTGTAATATCTTCGAAAATATTCATTTAAATCATATGCTGTAAAGAGCCATATAGATCTAAGTTAAATCAACAATCTATTTAAGTTATTTAATTGGATAAGGATTAATGCTGTATTTATTGAAATTGCTTCGAAAATTAGCCATTATTTGTCGTAAAAAGAAAATGACAAAAAATGTTATTGTGGGATATCCTTAAGAGATAGACATACACCATCGCGGAGTTTTCTGTAGACCTTTTCAATGTGTACAATACTTGGTACATTATTTTGATTAATCTCGTAGTATTTCGCGGAAAATTAAGCGGAAAAATGTAATTATTTACGACATCACATTAGAAACCCGTTGGGGTTAATATAATAACAGTATTTATAATAACAGTATTTCTGCACTATTTAATGAATGTTATTATAAATTTACCTTCCTCTTGAATCGCTTTATATATTAAATAAAACCGCATCAAAATTCGTTGCGTAGTTATAAAGAATAAATGGAACAAAGGGACATGATGGGAAGACATCTTACGAGATCGGGATAAAAGTATCCTTAAACCTCCTGACACACATGACACACACCCACACACACCCACACCCACACCCACACCCACCCACACACACACACACACACACACACACACACACACACACACACACACACACACACACACACACACACACACACACACACACACACACACACACCCACACACACACACACATACACACACCCACAGCGCGCACTTAAAACTAAAAATCTTGGATTAGTAGCCAGAGGCTCTTTTATTTGTTTTTCAAATATTATACCTGTTTTTCTTAATTTAAATCTTAACTAAACTATAATTTAGTCTAAAAGAAGGAAAATATATTGGTGATCTGCAGAACAGGCTCAGCCTGCAGGCGCCAAAGTTATACAATATGTGTAAAGTCTGTTATTTATTGTCTTCGTAAGTTCGTATAAGTACAACTGTATTGTACTCCTAGGTCATATACCAACACAATGTAACAGATACTAAAAGTTTTTAAATAAAGATTATTATTATTATTATTATTATAAAGAAGTCTGCAATTTTCAGCAAAATCGGTTTAGCCCATTCTTAAGTTATAGCAGAGTAACTAGAACGACTTTCTTTATTCAGAGAAATTGAGTCTTGGCGTATGTAATTTGGTTAAATTATGACAAACTTAGCTGACTGATAACATTGATGTAACATAACCGAACCTAACAATCCACGATTATCTTTAATCCTGCCTGTTCCAAGTGGGCCTGAATAACAAACATACAACTCAATAATGTCGTATTTGGCCCATCCATCCCTTTTCAGGGTGACACATTGACGTGTTAAAGCGATGACGTGTTCAGCGACCAATATCGTGATCGCTCCCATTTCGTTCTAATGTCACCCTCACCGCTGATCAAAGTTGATCAAAATTGAGTTTGTGACACACATCAGCTGTGCAGCCACGTGGAAATGATACAGAGTATAAATAGCCGGTCAGGCCACGTGTAAGAGTTCGGAGGACAAAAGCGAAAATGTTTCTTACAAGATATTTGTATATTTTTTTTATGAAATAAGGGAGCAAACGAGCAAACGGGTCACCTGGTGAAAAGCAACTTCCGTCGCCCATGGACACTCGCAGCATCAGAAGAGCTGCAGGTGCTTTGCCGGCCCTTTAAGAGGGAATAGGGTAATAGGGGAGGGTAGGGAAGGAATTAGGAGAGGGTTAGGGATGCGCATGCACTGTTTCACGCCGGTTTTCTGGTATGTTATATTATTGCTATAGGCCAGATTGCTCGGCAAAACTGGAGGAGGCTATTTGCACATGTGTATTTCAAATTTCAAATTTCAAATTTTTATTTGCAACCAAGTACATACATAATATGTAGGTACAATATTAACCAATAAGGTCAGTTGTCACTATCGCGATCTTCCAATAGTGTGACCTCGTGCGCCACTCTCATTCTTAGGTACCAAAAATCTGACAGTATGCCTTCTCCTTTTATTGTACCGAGCGATATTAAACTTGTGCGCCCCCACCACATATAGTAGATAGATTACGAAATACGAAGATTGGTTAATCTTCGTAATATTAACTATATTATGATTGAGTAGGTTTACTCAATCATAGAGTTCGCAAGTACATTATTTACGACGTGAGGACGTAGGTATTTTTCACGGCAACTTTGAAAGCTACTATTAAAAGGACTTAGGTCGACCTCCAACTAGGTGGGACGACGATCTCCGTTTAGTTGCAGGCCCATGTTGGATGCGAGTAGCAGGAGATCGGTCATCTTGGCGTTCATTGAGAGAGGCCTATGTCCAGCAGTGGACGATTATAGGCTGATATGATGATTAAAATGACTTGAATAAGCGTTAGCTTGCAAAATATGTTTTCAAACGTGTAACACACTAGTCGGGCAAATGTAATAGTTTACGTGTTATATACTCGTAGAGTATTATTAATTGTTATAACATCAAAGTCGTAAACATATAATTTGTTTACGAAACAACAATCGTGTTCGTGGCGTTTCCACTTTCGGTCCGATTCAGCGTGATTCGTGAAGGGACAAGGGCCCGACCCTCCGGGCCCATGGAAAGGTTCCACGCCCTATTACATACAACAAAACATTTCACGACAAAAGATATGTGTAACGATACTTTAGTTTCTTGGGGGAAAATAGTAATTGACATAAATAATGCGCAAAATGAATTATACATTTATAAAACCAAAAAATAACTTGTCATAATTTCCCTGAGGAGATTAAACCTAACGTTAACAAACTGCCCTTATTATAATTAAAATTAAATTTTCTTTTAATAATGGCTCCGATATAAAATATAAGAATCTATCAAAAAGTTTTAATTAACTGCCTAATTGGTGTACTAAATTCGCGTTTTAAGTTAGTATTAACAAAATATGAATTTCTTTATTAATGTTTGAAAAATCGAGAAGGATCTTTAATGAAATAAAATTTGTATCTAACATTATTAATTTGTTTCAATAAAGTTTTATGAGACTCACAAAACGGATTTCATACACAGAATATTATGATGATGTGTCAATTAAAATGTATCTGTGTTCTGTATTATAGTATAACTTAGTGTTCGTATTGTACTTTGTGTTCTCAGCTTGTAGAAAATTCGCTATGCGTTTATGTTTCAATGTTTCAGTCAGACTAGGTGCTAGTGCTCTTTTATTATATCTGGATTACAGGCGAGCCGCCAGGTGTACTGTTGCGTATTTTTAATGGAGTGGGAAGCGTCCCCAGTCAGCAACATATTGTACTCATTCCCAGCGTTTAGTACCTCGTAAATTATCGTTTGCGTCTACAAAATTCTCTGTTCTTTTGATGTCCTAAAATAAAAATATTTTTAAAGTACCCGCATGTGTAATGTACACTGTCTGGCTGTTTTAAATTGAATAACGTACAAGAGTAAAGATGTGAGTGTCTTCGCAATAATGCAATAAATTAAATTTTTCGTTTCGCAAAGACATTTTCTATCGTTGGACTTCTGGATCCGCACGTTTTAATTCAACATTTTTTTCATCGTAGAACTTTTAATATGTAGCAGTGACCGTTTTGTCATATCACTGGTTTAACATAATATTATTATAATAGTATTTAAAATTGTCATTATGGATAATGCATAATATTAGATACAATATAAATGTAACATTGTAAATCGCTGTTAATCGCAATAAGTTGACCGGTACAGACATAATAACTGGACATTGTAGTCCACTACTTAATTGTGGAACAGTGTTAGTGTAGTGAAAGCAGAGAGGTTGCATAGTGAGGTAACTTCTAGCGTTTACTTAGTTCCGGTCTCATATTGTTTGTTTTTACGAGAGACCAAAATATATCAAAGTCGTTCATAAAATTTATTTAAAGTTTTATACACTCATACGAATCTATCTTATTCTTAAGATTACAATACTGATAAAAGTATTTATAAATATTAAACTTAAATGTGAGCAAAATTAACAACTTTAATTTTGCTCACATTTAAGTTTAATATTTTAATATTTTAGTTTTGTAGATCAAGGTCGAATAAGTTACGGCTATGCCACACGACGCGGTGCGGCACCGCTTCGGTGTCCGTCTCACCGGACTACCGGCCACACGGTGAGTGCGGCACCGCAACCTTTTTGCAGTACCTACTGTAGCAGCGACGAACTCGAGCTCCCCGCGTCCCCGCCTCATCTCGATTTAAGCGGCACCGGATGCGCCGTGTGCCATACCATCCGTTTTTATATGTAGGACACCGGAGCGGCACCGGTCAGGCGCCGTACCGCCGCCGCACCGCATCGTGTGGCATGGTCAGCCGCCAATCTACCGCAGTGCACGGAGAGACTACGCACGTGTGTCAAGCTTCGCTTTATAAGAAAATATATGTAACTGTGTCCACTGCAACCCACGGACACGCTACGCACGAATTGACTCACGTTACACGTAGCTTGCTCGAATATGGTGCACACGTAGCTCAACGCTGGCCACGCTACGCATGTTGTGCACGCACGGGATACACGAAAGCGTATACATAGTATTCAAAACTGTGCTGCGCTACAGTTGTACATAGTCGTGGCCATGTGCATAGCGTGTGCTGCAGTGGAAACGTTGACCCACGTAACGGTAGTCAAACTAATAAATCCGTGCGCCGCGTGGCCGTGCACAGCGTGCGCCGCAGTGGAATGGCGGCTTAAAGCCATCGAATAAGAAGTCGCAAAAGTGTAAACATATTTTGTACTTATTTGACTTGTGTAACATATTGAAACTGGTACACAAAATGAGGTATTAAAATTATATAAGGATAAAAATAAAAATTGTATTTTGTGAATATCAGCTCACAACGTTAAAGTTTTTTAAGAATATGACGGGTACCAACTAGAATAGAGGGATGGTTTTAGAAGTATGTGTTTTTTGGAAAGTTGTAAAATATAATATTTGTTATGTTTCGATGTCAGTAGCTGTAGTTCAATGTACATAATATATAAATATGAGACTTACTAGTGATTTACCGTAGATTGTATATAAAATGTGCTTTTAGTTATACTGTCTACCAAAATACAACTTAAGTTGTGTTATCAGTGTTACTTGTGTAAAAATAAAGGATTAGAAATATTTGGAATTTTTATTTATTCTTATAATAATATGTTACAAGAGTTGGCAGACTTGTGTTAAAACTACAGAAATATAAAATACTAGATGACGCCCGCAACTCCGTTGAGCCAAACTTAATTTATCGCGGCGGGAACCGTACATTTTTCTGGATAAAAAGTATCCTATGAATAGGTAACAGACAAACAGACCGACACACTTTCGCATTTATAATATTAGTATGGATGTAGGTAACAGTATCATGGTATCATCATCGTGAAATTTCTCAAAATACTTTTGACGTCTTATAGCTTGTCAAAAAAGTACACAATTTTGAAATCACATAAAAAATATGAAAACCTTGTAAAATCGAGATAAAAATGTGCAAGCTAATAATATTTAAAGTGTGTAAGCGTTCTCTGTGGAAATACAAAGAGGAAAAACCACCTTTTGAGCGTTATTACGTTTAGAAAATTTTGTACTGTGCATCTACTCTTTCTTGATAGAGTGTTTTAATTAGGTATGTTAATTAATAAGTCTTTAAATAACTATTTTAAACTCCTACCTTAGAATAAGATGCCCATTTTGTTGCTGGTCTTAACCACTTAACTGAGCAGAGTGATGGACTTATCCATCACTCTGCTCAGGATGACAGAAAGTTCGTGTTAACTGTTGTATGTAGATTAATAGCCCTAAAATGCACTGTTGAAATAACAAGCAGCATAATCAAGTGACGCAGAGTTTTATGACAACTCCTATAATATGTTAATTTGTTTTCAAATTCGCATTTTTTTAAAGTCTGTATGACAAAAAAATCCTTGTTTTCCATGCCCATTAAGGCGCTTTGCAGACGAAGGGGCGGGACGCACGGGCCGGTTAGTTTCGCCGCGAACGATAGCACAAAGGGAATCCTATATTACCAACGCACCTTTGGACAAACAGACCGTGCCGCAGGTGCCCGGCGGGCACTGGTGGCGCATGTCCGCGGCTGCCCGCCGTGGATCACACAAACCAGTTTCACATAATATTATAATTACGGTGCACGCGGCGCGGGCAGCCGCAGACACCGACGGGCGTACGCAGTCGTCCGTAAAAACATCTTTATTGCCAGTGCATTAGTGTGATGTCGTCCAGTCTGATGGACTCGTGTGACGCCAGAATGGCCGTCTAACTGTAGTGTTCCAGGCAAATACATCTTAAACAAACGTGGAGGACGTCGCAGTTACGAGCTTATATTTAACGACGTGGAAGATTTGTTTTATGGAAGGAGTCGGGTGATTACGGATTTAACTATTAGATTTGTTCGTTATTGCCGGAGCAATTGCTGCTCGCTATAAAAGTAAGCAGTAAGTAGATTTAACATTGTTAGAAGACTGGGATAGGAGTTGCTATTATTGAACGCGGGACATGGTCGATTCAAACTGCAAAATCGCGAGGCGATGGGATGTATTTTCAAATGAGCCATTCAAATTTGGAACAGGCCGAGCAGTAAGCAGCAAGTTTGTTAATTCTGGGCCTAAGCTCATACAAAATGAAGTAATATTATAGCTACACCAATTCGATTAGTTTCATGAATTACTAATGCACTAATAGTATCACCACTCTATAATTAAGCCCTCACAAAATGCACTCGTATTAACTCTATCCTCATCCAATGAAATTAGCCATTTGAATGGAAATAACGTTAAATTGGCTAAACGGTAACAGAGATGTAACGCGAATTGCCGCTTGATGGGCGATTTGCTCAAGCAAATTCAAAGACAATTATTTATCATCCTAATCCGGAATCCGGATAATTGGCTAGCAAAGTATTAAAATTTTTCATTGTAATACCTTATTTGTTTCATTTTCTGATCATTACTTATTTCTTTAAAATAAAATAGTATACGGAAAATCACTACAAGAACAACCATATTATGTCATGCATACATTTACACTTGGAGTGATTATTTTTTAATAACAGATATTAAGTATCGACAGATTTTCATGATTTCATAATTTTCAATTAATTTTCCCTAGTTTTAATAGGCAAAAAAGCAGGAAATAAAACTTAAGCCGTAACCACAAGCAATGTTGGATCAAGAAAATAAATGTTTACTTACAGTACCTATTGAATGAGAGTTTGAAATATTTTGTAAAAATAAAATTGAAAAACCAACGACGAGATAAACTGGAATCTTTTCAATTTATACGCCGCGGGATTATATTAAGTCGGCGTTTACAAACAGTTTCCAAGACCAAGGTATAAAATAATTTCAGAAATGGGAGATGCAATACTGAAGATACATACAATATTTAAAAGAAAATAGTCCTGATCGATATCCAAGTATTAAAAGAGTTTTTTATATTATGGCAAATCTCTGTAAACTTAACTCGAAGATTAATGATTAGTGAAAGATATTTTATACACAACTGATCTTTAAACTTTTTTCATTACAATTAATCAGTTAATTTCGTTCGAATAATTTAAACTCAAAACTCTTTTCAATGCGAATTTAAGATGAATAACCTTTTCAGTGATTATTTTAATTATAAAGAACTCCGCTGGAAGCCCAGCGAAGTTTCTGACAGTTTCTTAAAGTTAACTCATTCAAATGCACTAGAATTTTGAATCGAACTTGAAAAAGAGGATCCAAGAAAATTGATAAAAGTATTACGTAGTTTTATTGAGTTGTGACGAGGAGTGCAAATACTTATGAAATGCTGCGTCACAACTCACAAAGCTCAGAGACGGAGATTGAGCACTGAAAGGATTAGTAGATCACGAGTCACTGTTACTATCAAAGAGCTATATAACTATCAAGCCAGCTCTGCAGTTTGAGATTTTAAAGTAAATTATAATAGAGCAGTAGTAGTAAAAGTGATTTTTTAAAGACAAGCAGGCCGCGGGGTTAGCGAAAACCGAAAGTAAAATCAAATAGCGGAAGTAAACGATAAAAGTGACGACCTGTATTTTATAAAAACTAAAAATGCTTCGTTAACAGGGATAATATACCTTTATAAATTTTTATTTCTTTATATATTCAAACATGGAAGGAAAAACAAGGACTCAGAGAAGCTGTAGTTATAGTAATGTAGGTAAATGGGTAATTTTTGTCCCTTTAAATGTGCTCTTATCTTTGTAGAGAAATGAAAACACAAATCTTCATAGACGTTATCGCGATGCATTTAAAGCGTTTTGCCTCTCAGCTGGATTTTGTATTGTAATCTTATGTATCTTTGTTACGAATGTTTGTGTAATAAGACCGGTACGTTACCATACTGTGATCGTACGAGAAGAAGGATAATAGCTATTAGTCACTGTTATTATATATTCATTGTATGCTAAGCCACATAGGGATTTTTGTCAAAGTTCCAAATACCTCTAGCGATATCCTATTTATCCCAATTGCTTGTTGTTTGTACTAAAACAAAACAAAGTAGTACATTAAAATTGTGTGATGTTGAAGTAACATTCTAAAACCAATACAGAATAACATAATATGATCCACGAAAATAATATACTTACTTAGTTGGAGTAGATTTGAGTCAAATACATATTATTAATAATTTCTTTAAACTTAAACTAAATACCACATTCTAATGTGAAGGCAGCCTTATTCTCGCTCACATAAAGTAGAAATAAAGATTTTTTACCAAAAAGGATACCACACAAGTATAGTATAAAGTTCCTTGTAAGTTGTAAACCTTAGTTGACTTTACAATATATTTTACTATATTTCTCGAGAACCCCTAGTCTGGAGTTCCCAACCTTATCTCAACAATAATATTATTTAATAATGCGGGCTGAAACTCGCCTTTTCACAAAATATTTTTTATGTTAAAATTATGCAAGGTCATAATTGACCGTCAATTCGTCCCTCCGGATTTGTGACCGAGCCCATTTGGAATTTAATGTTTACATTTTATCCAGTCATTTATGATATTCAACATCCCTGTTTGATACAGTGACCTGTCAAGGTAAATAATAATATGAACTCTAATATTATACGTCAAAATTAATCAATTAGTATTTCTCTTTATGTGCGACATTTAGATACTAATAAAATGCTTAATATACAGTATACTATTAATTATACAGTAGGTATTAAAGGCTAGGCTAGTATTAAATGAATATTGAAAATTGTGTCTGAAATTGTTACAGAAGTAAATATAAGTACTTTAATAAACATCTGTGCCATATTTTATGAAATAAAAATTGTACCAAAGTATTATAATACTTTGGCACAGAACTACACAATAATATCTGCTGCAATAAACATTTATAACGAAAATGTATTTTTATTTAAAATATAAAAGACTCGGATTTTGTCTCTCTCGAATATTATATTAAAGAAAGTTTGCATGTTACACTGATGTAGAGTAAAAAATAATATATTCTGAGATCTGAAAACCATCAACTGTATCATGAGTCAAGACGATCACACGATTCGACACATTCGCAGGCTGCGTAATTGCGTATGCTGCGCAACCCGCGAATCAGCAGTAAACGAAGCGTTACCAAAACATCCGAAACCATGATCGGTTTGGCCGACTAGTCGGCCGATTAGTCGGCTTCTTTGCAACCGACTAATCGGCTAGTCGGCCAAAGTCATGATCAGCACATCTCTTTTTTTTTAATTTTTTATCTCACTTTTTTTGGTAAAAAGGGGGGCCCCGTGAGAGTTTCTTACGCCGGTTCTTCTCGCCAGGATAGTTCCTGAACCGGTGGTAGGCACCGTAGCTTATATCAACGTTCTGAAAGTATTTTCTTAAAATCTACTCAGAAATAAAACTTTTTTTTTATTTACTTAATTATTTATTCTAGTTAGTATCTTTAATCTTATGTGACGTTTCTAATATGCTAGATCAAGACAACTTGACTCCGTAAAATTAAAAATATGGTATAGGTATAGGTTTAAGGCCTTTCGTACAATTTCTCTCGCCATCCGAGGATAAATGTAAAGCTGGGAAGATATCGGTATGAGATGAAATATAAGTAGTATCTATAAGTCATGCAGCCTACGGATAATAAAAACTAAGGAATCGTAACTCCTATACTATTACCGTTTTAAATTTGGTTCCTTTTGATCTGTCATGTAACGTCAGCCTAGTACCGCTCAAGGTCACCTAAATATTGCAAATGTATTGAAATGTGTACCTGAGGTACACTTTTTTGACAAATATTGTGGAGCATGTTTTTTGACGGAGTTACTTTTCCTTAGTTTTTATTATTCGTAGCATGCAGCACTGTTTGATCTAGAGGGTCAAACAGTGCTGCATGACTTATAGATATATACGATACGACTGATACGAGGGCCCGACGATTGTCGCAGTACGCTGGCTTCATAAAACCTTTTCCGGGTAACATAATATTATATTATAATTTACTGTTACCGACTTCCAAAAAGGAGGAGGTTATATGTTCGGCTGTATGTATCTTTTTTTTTTGTATGTTCAACGATAACTCAGCCGTTTGTGATCCGATTTTCAAAATTCTTTTTGTGTTCTATAGGGTTTAACTCGAATTTGGTACCATGTTCATAAAAGTGGTAATCTGATTATGGGATCCTGGAGGAATCGAGGGGACTCCTTGAAATTTGTATGGAAACATATAGTGATTTTAATCTTTTCTGAAGCATTCCGGGTAACATAATATTATATTATAATTTACTGTCATGAAGCATTCAGGAACAATTAATTTTCATGGCTACTTTAAACATATTTTTTTATAAATAATCGGCCAAGTGCGAGTCGGACTCACGCACGAAGGGTTCCGTACCGTTATAGAGGAAAAATAGGCAGAAATCTGTATTTGTTGTTATAGTGGCAACAGAAATACGTCTGTCTGTCAAAATTTTAGAAGTCTAGCTATAGCGGTTTTTGAGTCTGTCTCTAGGCTGTAGCCTGGAGACAGACGGACGGACGGACGGACAGACGGACAGACATCGAAGTCTTAGTAATAGGGTCCCGTTTTCACCCTTTGGGTACGGAACCCTAAAAAAGAACATAAATAATGGCCGTTTTATTTTTACTACTAATGGTTAATATTACATGGAGCTTGATGTTGCCTGCCAACTAATTTAAAGTGTAGTTTAAAGCGTAGCACGCGACAATATGTGTTGGGAAATGTCCCGGAAAAAAAGAACTAATTTTCTACGAAATGTACTCAATTTCATCTAAAATAACATATAATTTAATACAAGCGTACATACCAATTATTTTATAGCTACAATTAAAAAAAACTATTTATATCATTTACCGTAGCGTCCAAATTCTCTAGCAAATAAGAGCTTTCAATGTTAACCAAATCCCAATGTCGTGTAAATAAATCTTCACATTTTTGGAATTCACTTCACTCTTTTATGAATTTTCGTATAAAATCAGAAAGGATTTACTATTTCGGCTTGCGAGAGCTCCCACAAGCAAACGCCTAGGTATTCAGATTTATCCGAGCTCAAATATGGAGGTGCAAATAAAATATTCGTAGTAAATATGAGAGTATTAAACTCGTTGTGTATTTACGTGAACCGAAACAAAATTTACTCGCAAATATTACATTAGGTACTGTATAAGTATGTAAAATGCAGATTCCTGTGTCTATAGTGTATAAAAGGTACTAAAGGTATTCATAAACGATCTTGAAAATTAATTTAGTCGCACAATTTACGTACAAGTCAGAAAAAATTACCTACTGGTATGATTATTACAAAATACAAATAGTACAAGAAATTGTGTTGTAAGTGTAACGTTTTGTCTAATTTCATTACACACCTATTATTATTCCGACATACTCGTAGGTACCTGTTTTAATTTAGCCAAATTGATAAAATACATAATTATTTGAACGACTTCAAAACATATAATACAAAAATAACATAACTTTGGGTACAAAAATGTGGACCCAAGTATTTCTTTTAAGCCGATTTCATTATTCCAGCCCATTAGTCCTTATAGCTACGAACAAAAAATTCAAACGAACTTCGTGTGAGTTTCTACCTGAATACAAATCAAATGTTTTGCACAGCATCCTCAAACTGATCAGAAACTTCCTTTCATTCCGAAATTCTTTCAATTCTTCAAAATATAATATTATGACACATTAAACTTTGGTACTCGAATGGGTTTTTTGAATGACGGGAGAAAATACGATAGGTAATATTTTAATTTTCACTAGCAGCCCGCCCCGGCTTCGCACGTGGACATTGATTTTTAAATAATTTTTTACCGACTTCCAAAAAGGAGGAGGTTATACGTTCGGCTGTATGTATCTTTTTTTTTGTATGTTCAACGATAACTCAGCCGTTTGTGATCCGATTTTCAAAATTCTTTTTGTGTTCTATAGGGTTCAACTCGAATTTGGTACCATGTTCATAAAAGTGGTGATCTGATGATGGGATCCTGGAGGAATCGAGGGGACTCCTTGAAATTTGTATGGAAACATATAGTGATTTCAATCTTTTCTGAAGCATTCGAGGTAAATGCTACCAAAAAGTAAGATTTCGCATCAGGTTATACCCTGGATCCGAAGGTACACAACAGAACTTTTGAATCCTTATAGATACGGGTTCGGGGATTTCGGTGTTGTTTAAAGAACTGAAAGCATAAGCCAACACATCAATTTATTTTATCATCATCATCAAATCATAATTATGCCATGGGTACCATCACATTATGACCCAATTATTGATGCTTTTCGTGATATTTTGCATCGAAGCAGATGTTTTTGATGATTATTTCGCTGTTTGTGGACCGATTTTCAAAATTCTTATGTTGTTGTATAGGATATAATCTTGATTTTGTATAATAATTACGAAAGTGGTGAGCTGATGATGGGATCTATGAGCAATCGAGGGAAATCCTTGAAATTTGTCAAAAGACTTATAGTGGTTAAAATGTTGTTTCTAGTAACTTAAACATATGTTACGAATAAGAGAAAGTTCATACAAAGGTGTCTCTTAGTCCAAAGGCATTGAACAGAACTCCTGAACCTTTAAAGATAAAAGTTTTTAAATTGCAGCATCGCTTAGATAACTGCAAGCATTTACCACAATTTCGCTTACAGTAACACAATGTGAATAGTTAACATTCGTAGTGGTTATTTACGCATAAAGCCTTATCTTGTAGATAACTAAAAAGAGTGAAATTATTACCAGTCCCAAAAGCTTCAGATATTCTGACATTGACTGAACTCACGATAAAATTAGCTGGTACCGACTTCAAAGCAATGAAGACTGTAGTATGTACAGAAATAGTTGAGATTTAGACGAATTCTGAAAAAGGCACTATTAAAGAAGTTATTTAATACTTTTTATTTCATATTATTATTGTTTTTACCTTGGAAGTCGGTTTTAATTTTTTGTTAAAAATAATAATTTTCAATCTTTTTTCTCTCATTAAATAATAATAGGTTATTTAATGAGAGAAAAAAGATATATATAGTTCCCTTTTTTCTCTCATTAAATAATTATAGGCTATAGCCTATGTTCAGTAGAAATAGTGTAGATTTAAAAATATGCATTAATTATACTTCCATCGGCATCGTGGGTATCGCAGACATCGTGGGTATCGCAGACACAATAGATCTTCAATAATTGTTATGCTGGCAGCCGGCTGCCGCTATTGGATAGAAATTAATTATAATAGCAATCAAAAATAATAGTCATTCAAAACGTAATGAATTAATGAAGCACTATAATATTATCCCATCAATGAAGCGGCACCCGGCTGTCGCATAACTATTATATTATAAATCTATTGTGTCTGCGATTCCCATGATCGAGGTAATAATAATTAATATTTACGTGGACTCTCCGGGCGAGCACACCCGCGCGGCGCGCAGTGCAGCAGAAATCGTAATATTTTAATTTCGCCATAACATTAAAACCAAACGTCCAATTTTAATCATTCAAAGACCAAATATTATCTACATTAACTGTACTTAGTAATGAAATAATTTATTTTGATAAGAATTAATGCCATGAGTAAAGGCATTTAAATGTAGTCCAAAAACATTTCAAGATTTTTTAATAAAAAAATGGTTATTGTGCCTCACTCAACAAAGATAGGTATAGTGTGTCGCGGACTTTTTTGTAGATATTTAAAAGATCTACAATTACTTAGAAAATTTTATGGTTCTATATTTTATAGTTTAGGCAGCGTACGCGAAAAAAGTAACATTTCTGGTTGATTTTTTACACCTTGCATCCGAAAATCCCAAATATCTTACGGAACCCTATTTTTTTCCATAATAAAATTTAGCCTATGTTCAGCAGAATTAATGTAGGATTCTAATGGTAAAAGAATCTTTCAAATCGGTCCAGTAGTTTCGGAGCCTATTCAAGACAAACAAACAATCAAATCTTTCCTCTTTATAATAGTAGTGTAGATAAAGATTTAAACTATAAACAACAATCGACATTTGTATGAATATTTTGAAACTATAGTCTCGTGGGTTTGAAAATGCTACTTCCCTTTGATCCAGAAAAAAAATATTCTGAAGTTTCTGTACCAAATTTCTTCCAAGTTAGCTCAGCGGTTGAGCATGAGCAATGGAGTACACCATGGGTAACAAACAGAAATACATACTTACACTTGATTGTACGCTTTTATAATTTTGGACGTGGCGGTAATATCGTGGACGTCCGCGGTAAAACGAAATATATGAAGACGCTTTTAAATTTCCGTCGACGATAACTTTTTAACGGGCACGTTAGAGCCTAGAGGACAATATCACGACGCACAAAGCGTCCGCGGTGCGTAAAATCAAAAGGGCATACGCATACGTTTTATTGTGGAAGTCGGCGTCCATAATAACGTGACGTCCGGAATTATAAAAGTAAGCGCATATAATATTTACGCAAAGTGCATTGAGTAAATATTATATTGGGCGTGTAACGTGTTGATATGCAATAAATACAACTCTACATTCTATAAAATATTCCAATCGAATAAAATAAACGATCAGCGTAACTGTGTTTATCTGAAAATAATTAAGAGGATTCCACACCGCCGTTTTTCCATACAAACGCTGTCCCCTGTTTCCTCCCTGGATAATGCCGGTAGAGTTATGATTTTTTTCCTGAATATCTATGGCCACTATAAGCATGTCCCTATGTTTTCTTTTTTTTTCATAATTTAATTATTAAAAAAGATAAGAACGTCCAAAAACCCAAAAAAATGGCCAGATTTTCCTCTGTGTTCAAACACCCAGAAAACAAAACTGGCTGAAATATATAAAAAAATAAAACATAGGAACACAGCTCAAGCCTTGCTTTAATTCTTAATGAAAAAATTACTTAAATCGGTTAAGTTTTGGAGAAGGAATCAGCGGACAACGAATCGAAGATTTTCTGTTATTTTATTAGAACTTTTGTCGTGTTGTCTTTATCGCGCTCTGCGGTGGGAGACTTGAGATTGGTGAGACAGCAATACATTTTTAAATACCTATTTTCAATTTCTCTCGCCCCTGGTGTATCCTCTTAACTCAACAGTCATTGAAAACGTTTATCTTCGTAACTTGATATAATGTGTGCTTATATTTGAGAGAAATAATTGTTTGCGTGAAAGATTAGCCTTACTTTCATTTAGGCTAGTCTGGGCTACATACGAAGAGATATTAATGTAGTTATAGTCATTATGGATTTAAAAATCGTGCTAAATTGGAAATTTGAATTATTTAACACTAGATGATGCCCGCAACTCCGTTGCGCCAATATTCGTTTATTGCGTGGGAACCGTACATTTTTTCGGGATAAAAAGTGTCCTATGTGCTTTCCCAGGACTTAAACTAGCTCCATACAAAATTTCAGCAAAATTGGTTCAGCGGTTTAATCGTGGAGAGGTAACAGACAGACAGACAGACAGACGGACTGACAGACAGACACACTTTCGCATTTATAATATTAGTATGGATTAGTATGGATGTAGTTTAATAAAAATACTAGCTATTTGACCGAGATTTGCTCGGTATTCGATAAAACACGAATAAAATGACATTTTCTAAATATGATTCCTAGCTAGATCGATTTATCGCCCCCGAAACCCCCTAAATTTCATGAAAATCGTTGGAGCCAATTCCGATGTATGTAGAAATACAAGAATCGCTCGTTTAAAGATATAAGCATATACATATACTGAAAAAATTGACCAAGTGCGAGTCAGACTCGCGCATGAAGGGTTCCGTAGTCTGTACTGTTATAGAGCGAAAGCAGGGAAAAAATAGTTATTTTTATATGGGAGCCCCCCTTAATTATTTATTTTATTCTAATTTTATTATTAAATATTAAAGAACACATATAATTGAGGATTTTGTGAAAATTTCAAGTGTCTACATGTTGTCATTATGGATTACGAGCCAAAAAGGCTAAAAAAATCACGTTTGTTGTATGGGAGCCTCCCTTAAATATTAACTTTATTTTGTTTTTAGTATTTTTTATTAAGCGGCACCAGAAATACATAACCTGTGAAAATTTCAAAAGTCCAGCTATAGCGGTTCTTGAGATACAGCCTGGAGACAGGCAGACAGACAAACAGACGGACAGACAGACGGACAGACAGATGGACAGACAGACGGACAGACAGACGGACAGACAGACGGACAGACAGACGGACAGACATTGAAGTCTCAGTAATAAGGTCCCGCTTTACCCTTTGGGTACGGAACCCTAAAAATCAAATTCGCAAAAAGCTAGGTAAGGGGCAATGGAAATGACGAGTTTGAGTAGAAAGCAATAAAGACGAAGCAAATATGAAAATCACATTGCGAGTTATTGTATTTACCTTTCCGGGTCAAAGCGGACTGCAGAGACATGTTTCAATGTGATTGTCAAACTAATTGCCAATCTCTGCGACCTTGTTAGCTGGATGAGGCTGTATCAGCGAGGCACATCCAGAGTTATGACAAAATGAAAATCGCTTAGGAATTTTTAGGTAATACGACAACGGCTTTATTGGGCTCGATTAATATGCGACACACCGCGAGATCACAAGCGATACGTAAATATGACAGCGTGACCGCGCCGCTACTTAAAAAATCATTACATAGTGTTACGGACCCACGACATATAGTGCCATCTAGCGCCAAACCAGCGAAACTTGTCGAGTGAACACAGACAACATGAATCCCCTACTCGATAATAGATGGCGTTACGTGCGCGAGAACATGCTCGAACTTTGTAGAAACATTCCACACTTGTTTACTTGTTTACGCAAATCGGGTAAGGAACTTTCTGGAACTCGTCTCGCCCATATAAATAGCCGCAGGTAGACGGGCAAGTAATTCAGTTCGATACGAGCTATCATCAAGGCGACTTCGAAGTGAGAAAAAGTGATGAAAAAGTGATTCTAGTGGAACCTACGACTTGGCTACGACCTAGGACAGTGATAGTGATTAGTATTTAGACCTAGTGCTTAGTGTTTGGACTTAGTGCTTAATGTTGGACTTAGTACTAGTGAATAAAGTCTTTAAGAGAGTCAGCAGGTCTTTCTCTTCAAATCCTTCGAACCCTTGCACGTAACAATACTATTTCTTGTGATCTTGTGGTGTAGCGGCTAAGCCGCTTGTTGGCACGGACGCATAATATTATAATTCCAGCAGAGCTTGAGGGTATATTGCGTCTGTTTCGTACTATTACTAGAGCTTACAGCTTAGTAGTTAGAGCTTAATTTAACTTTGCAGATGGCATCCTTTTGACAAATGTACATTGGTAATACGTAATAGGAGCGTAATATGAGTGTGGTACCACTTAAAGCTTGTTTGATTTCATCTATTTTTGGAGGATCAATCTTTCGGTGTTTTCACTATGTTGGTCGAAGTGAGCTATTGGACAATTACATACTTTTTCAACAATGCATTACTTACGTGAAATCCAAAACATTTTGATTTCGTATTTCGGTAGTGAAACTATCGAAGATATAGGCCGGCTCGTCTTAAGCCTATAATATGTGGCAGGCAGCTGACTGATATAGCTTAAGTCCTTTTTACTTTTTATTTTCTATTCTGTTTAAGTTGTGTGTTGGAAAAAATAAACGTATTCTATTCTATTCTATTCTATTCTATTCCTTCTCTCTTCACGCCCGTCTTTCATATGCCAGGTGAAAAAGGACGACGCGGATTCATCGCCAAATTAGTTTTTTTCTGAATAACTCGATAAGTATACAACATTTTAAAAATCCGCTAGGTCGATCTCTCAATGATAGAATTTTATGACAGTGTGTTAAAATATTAACTTAGTTCAACGCACGGTCATGGCAATAAATGAAAAATTCGTGAAAATTAGATGCAACTTTATGATCTTTTTCTATCGAGAAAATTTTAAGATATCATGTTTTTGTTCTCAGATCGAATTCTCGGAAATATAATGTATCTAATTTTAGAAAATGAAACAATCCGGAGCTAATTTTCAAGTATAAAAATGAATTATAAAATCGACACTTCAGGGTTAGTTGCCCCCTTAATAATTCAACAGTACGCATTTATCATCTTATACATGCCTGGTTAGGGCGAAAATTTTATCGATACCATAATAATAATATCCTAATTCCTAATGCACACCACAAATATATAGGTACAGTTAAAACATACACATCAGTTAAAAGTAAAACTATGTCAGCATATTACATTTAAAATCGGTAACATTTCATATTAAACTTTTAAGTACGGAGAGCGAATCACGATAGTTTCCAATCTCAAGTTGATCAAGTTATTGTTTATGTTGCCGAAGCGAATATTGATCGGTTTATGGTCTGTAAAACTACTATGTACCAACTTTTCTACCACATATCTCAAATTATACGTCATCTTATATTGGGTGGATGGTGATTTTTGTATTTGTGTGGTAGTATAGATTTCTCAATTTCAAACCTTAGATATCTTAATAATCAATTCTTTGTGGAGAGTTCACAGTGAAAGTAGCAGCGCTGAAAGACCAAATTTTTTTTCACTCTTGTAAGGGGAAACTCTTGACGCTGGCGTGCTTGCCCATACAAAAGTTAACGGCTAAAGGTATGTTACTCATAATATTATGCTTTCAGTAATTACTATAAACTGTTGATTTAATATCATCATTATAGGAGTATAAGCATGAGACACGATTTTTATGGTTCACTTTTGAATTGCTACGAAATTCATAACAAAAAATTTTGTAGCAAGAATGTCAATTCAATTCAAATATTCTTTATTGTGCACACAATACATAGAGAATACAAACAATTTAAACAAGATTTTACATAGGTGTCACAATGGCGGCTTTATTACTAGGTAGCAATCTCTTCCAGGCAACCACGAGCGAAGGTGATATTGTGGAAGAGATAAGTGTGCATGCGCAGAAAAAAGAATACAAATATTATATTTTTATAAATATATGAATAAATATGCATATATACAAAAATACTATACATAAATACCAAATATATACAGGGTGTAACAAAAACAAGTGATAATACTTTAGGGTGTGTATGTGTTCCTTATAGTGAGTTCACTGTGAAAGTAGCAGCGCTGAAAGACCAAAAATTTTTTTCACTTTTGTATGGGCAAGCGCCCGAACGTCACGAGTTTCCCCATACAAAAGTGAAAAAGAAATTTGGTCTTTCAGCGCTGCTACTTTCACAGTGAACTCTCTATAAGGAACACATACACACCCTAAAGTATTATCACTTGTTTTTGTTACACCTTGTATATCACAAAATAATACTATACAATATACATTATTTATAGAATTATATTAATAGGAATAATGACTTATGGCATAGTACAATACGGACATACCATGAACTTGAAACATAAACATAAATTATTTACAAATATTTAAATAGTGTAGCTTGACCAGATTTTTAAATGAATTTAACGTTTTTGCAACTTTGACATGCTTAGGCAACGAATTCCAGAGCTTTACATCAGTAACGACAAACGAGGAACCGTAATATTTGGTTTGATGCACGGGCATCTCAATGTCGATAATATAAAGAAAAATCTACCACCAATTAAAAATTACAAGCAGAATTATTAATAAATGTTTAGAGAGTTCAATAAAATGGAAGCTATTATTATAATAGTGAACTGGTTTCCGAATGAAATAACATCATACGAGCTTCAGCTGAAATATACGCTTAATTATGTTGGAACTGAACTACGACTTATTTCAATATAATTACAAATTGGTATATATTGTAGCGTCTCGTAAAATCCATACTAATATTATAACTGCGAAAGTGTGTCTGTCTGTCTGTTACGCTTAAACCGCTGAACCGATTTTGCTGAAATTTGGTACGGAGATACTTTGAGTCCCGGGAAAGTACATATAGGATACTTTTCAGCCCAGAGAAATTTACAGTTCCTGCGCGATAAACTAATTTTGGCGTATGATATTGAATGTACTGTCACTTCTTGGTGGAAATTCATCTTCAATTAAATAATTATACACTTTCCTTGCACTTATTCCACTTAATTTTAATATATTTATTACAAAATTGTTAAATACACGACCGGTTTCGAAAACATCATCATCAGGTGTACTGCAGGTAATTTTAAATTTTTTAAAAATTTGTAAACAAAAAATGGGTTGTCAGCATCACAAAATTTTTCTACCATTCTATAAAGATTGACGTATTTTTATGAATTGTTATTATTATTATTATTATATTATTAATTATTAATAAGTTACGTTACACGCGAATGCTCGGCAGTCAGGGAGGTAGTATTATAATGTAATGCTCAAAGTCGAATCTTTAATGTTACATTAAGTAGTAATAATTAAAATACAATAATAATTAAGGTATTGAATAGCTAAAAATAAACGTAATATTGTAGGTATATGTAATTTGTGTTTATTGTAACATACAGTTTCGTCGGATGTAGGCCGTTGGGATTTTAAAATTATTTCTCATTTCATGTCGTACTCGTATCGGTGACCGTCCCACGGACTGAGATAAATTAAAATGTTTTATTTAATTTCTTATTTCGAGGAAAAAGTTTTTAAATGTTTTGCGTTTGTTCATGTTCCACCAAACTTTGGGATCTGTTCTGTTGTTTTTCGAATTTTGTATAACGAGTTCTCGTGTTATCTTAGGAGGATCTATTTTATAAGCAACATGGTTTCGTACGTGAAATTGGAATCACGATGAACGTTATAATTTTTATAATAACAGGTAAGCAGATATAACAAATTTGTTCGTGGGAAATATTCATGAAATTAAGATATTAGTTATGTAGGTAAATTATATTTGGATACATTTGGGTAAAATATTTTGTGGCACATCATAACATTTATTTGAAAAACTATCCAAATTATTCTTTTTTTTTTTTAAATAAGGGGGCAAACGAGCAAACGGGTCACCTGATGGAAAGCAACTTCCATCGCCCATGGACACTCGCAGCATCAGAAGAGCTGCAGGTGCGTTGCCGGCCTTTTAAGATGGAATAGGGCAATAGGGTAGGGAAGGGAAGGGAATAGGGGATTGGGCCTCCGGTAAACTCACTCATTCGGCGAAACACAGCGCAAGCGCTGTTTCACGCCGGTTTTCTGTGAGCCTGTGGTATTTCACCGGTCGAGCCGGCCCATTCGTATGGAAGCATGGCTCTCCCACGTCAATACAATTCAACGTCACGTCTTCACTTACAATTTTACCAAAACCGTTAAAATGATCCCTATAGTCGGTTAATCTAGTAATACTTAAAGGTCTTGACGGTTTATAATATAGTATATTATACCGACTTGAGTAGGAATTAGTTGAATTGCAAGGATTGCCTGCGCTAAGAGGGATAAGGTATTAACGATGTCTTTGTCTGAGCAAGACACAAAGCTTGTGAATGCAGCCGTGTAATGATCAGTGGTACTTCCAATAGACTAAGGTTGAGTTGCACCAGAGGCGTGGTTAAAGTTATGCTCAAATTTATGGTTATAGTTAAGGCTAACTTAAACTTTAACCTTAACTTTGACCAAAGAATTTGACAGATGACAGCTGGTCCGACAAGGCTCGAAATGAACGTAGCTGCTGGTAAAGGAAAACTGCCAAAAATTGCGTTTTTGTATGATGACAGCGTTAATTCCTTTTTTCGCCACGTTAATTCAAAGCCTTGTCGAGCTCAAGGCTATGGTTAAATATGGCGTCCATTTTTGACTTTAACCAAAGATTTGACATTTTGCATTGTAGTTAAAGTTATAGTTAAAGTTATAGTTATAGTTAAAGTAAGTTGGTGCAACCCACACTAAGGGGAACATTCTGTATTGTTCCTCTTAGTCTAGTTGAAGTACCGCTGATAAAAAAATGTTCTAGGGACAAACAAAGACAAACAACAATTTCTTCTGCAAAATTCTCAAAAGTGGTAGCTAACAGAGATAGAAAGGATTTAATATTTCTATTTGATGATCCTAAAATATACTTAGTTACTATAGTTACTCTAAAAAAAAGTAAATTTTATAACTATTAACCTATGTTCAAAAAATCTGCTGGTAAGGGTTCCGTAGTCAACCAAGTTTTCTTGATTACAGAACTCTAAAACGGAACCTTAACGAGCTGGTTTTTTGTATCTTGATAGGTATTATAGAACAATCCATATTTTAAGTCAATCAAATCAAAATATCCTTTCTATCGCTGTTAGCTGCCACTTTCGAGAATTTTCGTAGATTGTTGTTCGTCTTATCAAAATGAAGCTACTCACGAAAAATTAGCTTGATAGTAATCAAAATAAATTTGTTTCAGGCAACTGGACTAGAACATATCCCATTACTTTTATTACTTTACTAGATGACGCCTGCGACTGCATTGCGCCTAAATTCGTAAACATTTTGGATTTTGGGGTAAAAAGTATCCTATGTCCTTTTCCCGGAACTCAATTTCCATTTAAGAAAAATCGGTTCAGCGGTTTGGGCGATTTGGGATATTTACCCCAGAATTTGCCCACTAACTTTTGTATCAATTGTATGGACAAATGACGCTGTGGCAAAAACAAATCACCAAAAATATCTCTTTCAGCGCTGCTAGTTTTACAGTGACCTCTAATATATTATAAGGGACAAATATACACCCTAAAGTATTATCACTTAGTTTTGTTACACCCTGTATATGTAAATGTTGTGTTATGTAAATGTAATATAGACTGTTGTTTACGCAATATCAAAACTTTCCACGTAAATATTCGGTTTGTTTATTGAAAACCTGTATTAGCATTTTCCTTATATAGGTAATCCACTAATACTATGCACTCCGTGTTCGGAGCGGACAAACCAGAGATCTCATTTTATCGGCTCCATTATGTACCGAGAGTAGGGTGACCATCTTACCACACTTAAACGGACAAATCAGTGCCCCTAGCCAACACGTTTGCCTTATCGCTTCTTGATCAAAATGTATGAAATTGACATAAAGCGATCTGTAATATGAAATTGATATTCGACTCTTGTCGTGTCAATTTCATACATTTTGATAGGCGATTCTATGAAGAAGGGGCTCAGCTTAACCTCATATTTGTATAGGCCGGAGGTGCCGGACATTACGCTTGACTTAGCATATCAACTCTTAGGGCTGGTTTACACGTATTAAGTAGATAAGTAGTAACTAAATTTTAACTTAATTTGAAGTGCCTGCCCGAAGTGTGTCAAGTGACAAGCCCGGCCTGCCAACCTTAGAGAAAATAGTCAAAATTCTAATTTCCTTGTATAGTACTTAACTAAATTTTAACTTACTACTTGCTACTAAATTTTGTGTTTACATGCAATAAATAACTTAAAATTTAGTTAAATACTTATCTACTTAATACGTGTAAACCAGCCATTACTTGTTAAAGATAAATTTTATTCTTGGCTTCATATTATGTACTGTAAAAAAACAAACCTGTCACTTGTCATTTGTCAATGTCTAATGTCATTTGTTTCCCGCTAATTTCTCTTGCTCTCCCGCCGTGCGAAAAGTTGTAAGCTGTGTGTCTGTGTTTTCAATAAATACTTTTGGTTGTATGAGAATTCTTGTTAATCGTGTCCATCAATCTCCAATTGGTTATGGGCTCAGTTACTCGTAAAAGATTAACAAAGAGCAGAATACAAGACAAAACGTGTTACAACTTACAAGGCAATTAGTCAAGACGGCGCGGCGTTGTCGTGATCTTCATACGGAAGAATGGAGTTTGGAAAAACTATGAATCTTGATAAGTTCGAGGGTTTCAATTTCAAACAATGGAAATTTCAGATAAAATGTGCCCTACGTGCAAAAGGTTTGGACATAAATAAGCCCAAACCTGAGACGAACCCTCATCAGTGGAATAAGGATGACGGAATGGCGATGTTCATAATTACATCGGCCATGGATTTAAAACAGGTTGCGCTCATTGAGAATTGCGAGACAGCACTAGAGGTCATGACCAAACTTGAGTCCATTTATGAACAAAAATCAGAAATGAATAAAATGTTATTACATGAACGTTTTTATCAATACAGAATGGTTCCGGGTGACAGTATGGCTCAGCATATAGCCAAAATCGAGAGCTTAGCTAAGCAATTAAAAGAGAATGGAGAGGATATCAGTGATACTGCTGTCATAACCAAAATATTAAGCACACTGCCTCTCAAGTATAGATCGCTCCGTCAGGCTTGGATGTCACTTGATTCAAGTAAACAAACCGTGATTAATTTGACAGCACGGCTATTAGATGAGGAGGCTAGTTTTAGTGTGGAAGAAGAAAATGAGACAGCTTTAGTTGTAGCCAAACAAAGTACAAAGGAAAAAAACTTTGCATCTTCAGAAACAAAGAAAGAATCAAAAGAAAAAGTAAATCATCGTTTTGTTTGCTATAATTGTGAGAAAAGAGGCCATTATGCAAAAGACTGTCGTGCACCTAAACAAAATAAAAAAGGTAATAAAAATAATAATATGTTGGCCTTTAACATAGATAGCACTGAATGGCAAGATGATGATGACGGAAGCAGTTGGATTTTAGACAGCGGTGCCTCAGCGCACATGTCTTATAAACGAGAAAATTTTGCTGAAATGTATCAATATACAGGACCCACACTGAAATTAGGAAACCAAGAAGACATAGATGTTGTTGGACAAGGAAATGTTTTGATTAATAAGTGTGTAAATGGACAGTGGGAGACAAGTATCCTAAAAAATGTCCTCTATGTACCTAAACTAAGAAGAAATCTATTTTCTGAAGGAGCAGTTTCTCGACAAGGTTATAGTATTGTGAAGAAAAACACTCAAGCCTTGATTTACAAGGGCAGTGATGTAGTAATGTGTGCTTATTTACAAAGTAACAATTTATATAAGTTAAATGTGAAAACAATTCAAAATCCAGTCTGCAATGTTGTGCAAAAATTGGATCTTAAAACATGGCATGAACGTTTGGGACACTTAAATGTCAAAGAAATTCAGAAAATGTGCAAAAACAATGTTATAACTGGTGTGGACTTATCAGACAGTGAAAAATTTGTGTGTGAGGGTTGTGCTTATGGAAAGCATGCCCGTCGGCCATTTCAAAAGTCATCGCGGCAACCACTACAGCCAGGTGATATTGTTTATAGCGATGTCTGTGGACCTATCAATGTATCGTCAGTACAAGGTATGAAATATTTTGTTATTTTCAAAGACGCTGCAACAAGTTTTAGGCATGTGTATTTTTTGAAGAACAAATGTGATGTGTTAGACTATTTTAAAAAATATAATACAAAGATTAAAAATCTTTTCTCACATGGTGTGCGTGCATTACATACTGACAATGGTGGAGAATACACGAGTAAAGTTTTCAAAGAATACCTAGATCGTGAGGGTATTTCTCATGAACTCACGGCTCCATACACTCCCGAACAAAATGGCCGTGCAGAGAGGGAAATCAGGACAATAATGGAAAGTGCTCGCTCCATGCTTTATTCCCGTGATGTACCACTCAACCTATGGGCAGAAGCTGTCAACTGTGCTGTTTATTTATTAAACCGCACATCTTCTAGTCAGACACCTAATATTACACCTATGGAGTTATGGTGTGGCATGAAACCAAGTTTGGACCATGTTCGAGTCTTTGGTTGCGAGGGGTTTGTTCATGTTCCTAATCAATTAAGAAGTAAACTGGATTCTAAAAGTCGCAAAATGATGCTTGTAGGCTATGATAATACTAACTATAAAATGTATGATCCAAACACAAAAAGAATAACAGTATCCAGAAATGTTATATTCAATGAACAGAAAAGTATTGAAGTAAGAGGAAATAAAACTGAAATTTTGGTTTATGATGATGATGATGAAGAGGAGACAGATAACGCAGAGAGGGATGTGAGTAATGAGCATATTACTTCAGATTGCAGTGATGAGAGTACACATACTCCTGTTGATGAACAAGATGAGACATATCAACCATCAACGGATAATTATTATTCTGATTCATTTGATTCTAATGTGAATACTCGACCACGGAGACAAAGAACATTTGAGGCAAATTTAATGGAGTTTGATGTGCCAGTGACTTATGATGAAGCCCTTAATAGCAAGGAAAGTAAATTATGGCTTGATGCTATAAAAGAAGAGTTGGATGCTCATAGCTGTAACAATACATGGAGTTATGTTGAAAAACAAAATCAGAGAACCATTACCTCAAAATGGGTTTTTAACATTAAAAGAAAGCAGAATGGTGATGTTGATAGATATAAAGCCAGACTATGTGCCCGTGGTTTTACACAAATAGAAGGAATAGACTATAGTGAGATTTTTTCTCCTACTACAAGATATGAGTCTATAAGAATATTGTTATCAGTATCTGCAGAATATAACTGGGAGATAATACAGCTAGACGTCAAAACGGCCTTCTTATATGGAGAGCTGGAAGAGGATATATTCATGGAAATCCCAGATGGAGTTAATGCACCTAAAAATACTGTATGTAAACTTAATAAATCCCTTTACGGCTTAAAACAAGCATCCCGCTGCTGGAATAGAAAATTTACAGATTTTTTAGTTAAGTTTGGTTTTAGTCAGGCACAAGCTGACAACTGTGTGTTTGTAGGTAACTTTCATGGTAATAAGGCTTTGTTGATTTTATATGTAGATGATGCCTTAATTATGTCTCAGTCTAGAAAAGTGTTGGACTATATTATTAGTTACTTAAAACATGAATTTAATATAAAAGAGCTAGAACTAAGCCGGTTTGTTGGTTTAGAAATTATTAAAACTAAAAATTCAATATGTATTAGTCAAAGGCAGTATATAGACCAAATTATAAATAAATTCAATCTGAGTACAGCTCACCCATGTAGTACACCTATTGATGTAAATGTCCAAATTACCAAAAATGTAGATAGCATGCAGTGTAATTTTCCTTATAGAGAAGCCATTGGGTCATTATTGTTTTTATCTATGGCATCAAGGCCAGATATTGCATTTGCTGTCAATCTTTTAAGTAGATATGTCAATAATCCAGGTCTACAACATATAACTCAGCTTAAGAGGATTATTAGGTACCTTATTAAAACAAAAGATATATGTATAAAATACCAAGGTCATGTAGATTTAATTGGATATTCAGACTCAGATTTTGCCGGGGATTTAGATACAAGGAAATCAACTACAGGTTATATTTTTATGTTAAATGGTGGCCCTATATCTTGGGCAAGTCAAAAACAATCTTGTATTGCCCTATCAACAACTGAGGCTGAATTTATGGCAGGATGTGAAGCTGCCAAAAATTTATTGTGGTTAAAACAATTTTTCAAAGATATTGATATAAAACAGAACTGTACTTGTTTATGTATTGATAACCAGAGTACTATTAAATTAATCAAGAATCCTGTGTATCATAAAAAAACTAAACATATCGATGTGAAATTTAATTTTATTAGAGAGAAGGTACAGCAAAAGTTAATTGATATTCAATATGTACAAAGTTCTGAACAAATAGCTGATATTTTAACAAAAGCTCTGCCTACTGTTAAATTTGAGCATTTGAGAGATGAAATATTGTTTAATAGTAGTTAAAGTTTGTATAAGTCTTTATTATAAATTATAATGCAGGCGGAATTTGTTAGTATAAAATTTAGTGGGAGTGTTAAAGATAAATTTTATTCTTGGCTTCATATTATGTACTGTAAAAAAACAAACCTGTCACTTGTCATTTGTCAATGTCTAATGTCATTTGTTTCCCGCTAATTTCTCTTGCTCTCCCGCCGTGCGAAAAGTTGTAAGCTGTGTGTCTGTGTTTTCAATAAATACTTTTGGTTGTATGAGAATTCTTGTTAATCGTGTCCATCAATCTCCAATTTTACTGTCGCACTCTAAGACGAATATTGATTACTTAACTGTAATTAAATGAAGAATTTAAAGACCCCATACATCTGTCAAACTCGACTTCTTTAAATTGAAGTTAAATTATCATCAACTGTTTCTGAGTCCGGCCGTTAGTATATTATATTTTGAAAATTCGACATCGGGCATACTTATCTGTGTTTTAAAATGTGAAGTCCTCTAATATCACGCGGCTTTTCATGACACGTTAACGATGCAAAGCTCTATAAAAGCCAGACTCCCTGTATTTTTGGCCGAAAGCGAATATCCACAGCTGAACATATAACCTCCTCCTTTCGTCGGTTAAAAAGCTAGACTTTGTCCGGTTTTATCCTCGACGCCTGGCTACCTTAACTGCACATGTATGAGAATTGAGATGCTACGATACTATCGCTTCATTCAATCAATGAGCAATATTTCTTAGAATTGGTTTCTGTTTTGCTGGTCTCCTATCGTCATATCTCTGTTATATAAACGATAGTACCGCATTTATAAACATACGAGTAGGTAACTACTCAAAAGTCAAAATCAAACAAACTTCGTAGTGATTTTGTGTGTAATGTATAAATAGAACAAGGGTCTGTTTCACCACTGTCTGATAAAGTGCCGAATAGGCTATTTACAACTTTTTTGACAGATTCTCCATACTTTATATGTCAAGCTAAGTGGTGGATAGCCTATTCGGCACTTATCAGGAAGTGGTGAAGCAGGCCCTAAGTAAACTATTAATTAAACTAAGTATAATATTTTTATCAGATAAAACAATATACATTTTATTTCGTTCGAAATATCCCAGGCTATTTGTAAAATTCTTTGTTTGAAAACTCAGCAATTTCCTATTAGGAAAATGAAAAAAATGATCGATACCAACCGTTGTAGGGGCGCAACCCGTTTTCAGTTCAAAGGTTCTTTGTTACAAACCAATTACTTTGTAATAGAGCAAATAATTCAATACAATTCTCTAGTCGATTTATTAAGAAAATTACTTCGTACAGCTCCGAAACTCATACAAATTGGAAAATTACATTTCAGGCATGTTATACGAGTAGGTATATTGTCTAGTAATATTATAAGGCGGAAGAGTTTGTTTGTTTGTTTGTTGGACGCGCTAATCTCTCAGGCTCAGGAACCAGGTCCGATTTGAAAAATTATTTCTGTGTTAGATAGCTCATATATCGAGGAAGGCTATAGGCTATATATTATCACGCTAAGACTAATAAGAGCGAAGAAATAGATGAAAATGTGGAAAAAATGGGGGAAATTATTTGAAAGTATTATAATACAAATGTTGTGAGTTCCAGACCTGAGTCGAATGAGTTTATATTTTACTATTTAAGGGGGCGACTAACCCTAAATTGTCGATTTTATAATTCATTTGTATACTTGAAAATAAGCCCCGAATTGTTTCATTTTCTAAAATTAGATACAACATTATATTTCCGAGAATCCGATCTGAGCAAAAACACGATATCTTAAAATTTTCTCGATAGAAAAAAATCACAAAGATGCATCTAATTTTCACGAATTTTTCATTTATTGCCATAACCGTGCATTGAACTAAGTTAATATTTAACACATTGTATAAAATTTTATCATTGAGAGATCGACCTGGCGGATTTTTAAAATGTTGTATATTTATCGAGTTATTGAGAAAAAACTAATTTGGCGATGAATCCGCGTCGTTCTTTTTCACCTGGCATATGAAAGACGAGCGTGAGTGTGAAGAGAGAAGGACGATGTTTAATTTTTGGGGCTAGTCGCCCTCTTAAATTAAACTGAGATTTTATCATAATATTATAAACAGAAAAGACGATAACTATCAAATAATTTTCCTAGGTCTAAAAAAAGGTCTATTAAATAAAACTGTATCAATAATATATTAAAACACTTGTAAAAATTTTGCAATGATTTGCTGATGGTAATGACTAAGAAGTGTCATCTACCAATTGTTTCCTATAGTATTACTGACATGTATATTTAACGACCCCGGATTAGCAAGATCGCAACTTGAATAGGGTCCTTTAGATATAATAGAGGCACGCCTCTAGCTTGTTCATGAATAAGGACAATGCAGAGTTTAGATTCAGACAGATCATTCACAAAGTGTATTTAGGAAATATCACGAGAACTAGTGTAAAGCCTTTTAACCGCTTTAGTTAAAATTGTTTTGATTGTTCATTTATGCTCTTAGAAATTGTTATAAACGTGAAAGTCAACTAATGAAACTATTTACTCAAATTGTAATTAACAATCACAAATAATGTCAGAAGTGCGAAATTTTTAAGATAGTATCACCCGCATAGAGGCGATGTAAACTTTAGCTTAGATTACACCCTCTTTTCCACTATAAAAAGGAATCCGTACAAGTTTTACCGAGTTGAACAGAATAAAGTACTCACACGATATGAAACTAATGTTCGAAACTACTTAAACTCAAGGAAAACTGATCTGCGGTAGGAGGGCTTCTAGCTTTGTTTGAGCCTGACAGATTTAACTAATAAGGAGTTTATCTTATATTTCTCTATCTTATATTTAGTTACATAGTAGGCGGTTGTTATCATTAAAATAATTATGCTTAAAATATTTCTTGATATATAAGTTCTATCTTGCGATAAGTTGCAAATGGCAATCAAAATATATAAATGGATACGTAGTTATTATTTATTAATTCAGTTAAAAAGAATATATATTATTATGATAATCGTCGCTCATTAATCATTTTAACTAACAATGAACAAGTTAAAAAGCCGTTTCATAAAATTGGAGTCCTGAACGGAATTCACAAATTAGTTTATGAAGCTTTTAGTGAAATTTCCGATCTATTACTAGCAGTAATGCGTAAATGAAATTAGAACGATGTAGCGACCACTGAAATGTATCTCGCTCGCTAACTGAATTTTAATGTTTCCAACTTATTTAAAAAACCAATCACATTCGAGGCGTGGGAGTAATAACAACGACCGACATTATGAAAGTGATTCTTGAGTTAGACGGGGTGTTGCCCTCACCTTTCAACGCCCACAATAATATTATGTATGTACTTAACAATATTATGTATAATAATTATTATTGAGTAACAATATTAGGTTCAAAGTGGCTTAAATTTTCCGTCGTCTCTTATTATAGTAACTAACAAATACATAATTATTATGTATGAGATCCATCCACGTAAGAGATCTTATTCTAAAAACGGAAGTTAATTTAATTATTTTTCGATCGCTATAATTCTGAAACCATTACTTTAACGTTCCCTACTTACTTAACTTTTAACTACGTTATTACACAACAACGTAGACATCTATTTTCCTCGTTGTTCTGCAAAAATGAAAATTGTTGTTATTAAATTTCCTGTCGATGGGGGAAAGCTAATAAAGTTACGACGAGTATTTGACTGATTTCCGTTGAAAATTGTACACGTAACGGCTCTACGAAAACTTTTTCCGAACTCAATCGTTCGTTGCAAAAGATAAATTGTTTAATACCTAAAGATAATTTCGTCAGGACAAGTTTAATACAGCCATAAATTATGAACGATTTGTTCTGTAATCTCAAAGGGTTTCAAGATTAGTGTTATTGATGACTACGTGCTCTATTTATAGAGAACATTAAATCATTACTATGATAATCATTACATATTATTGACTGGCTGTAATTAAACTTTAATGGTGCATGTAGAAACTCTACATGCAATATTCTGTAAATAGTTCTAAGTTGTAACAATGAATTTGAATTATGAGTAGTCTGAACTATATTGTAAAGTGTTAGCAATGAATACATAAATAACATTTACCTATAATAATTTAGAGAAGCTTTTAATTAACTTCAATTAAAAAATATGATGCGAAATAAAGAGTAAATTAGAGTATAAAAATATTAAAACGAATATTTCATCGTTGCTAGCAGATATTTAAAAAGCTTACAAAGATGATTCGTTATGAACTTAATTAGTTTTGAATCTAAATAATGCTGGTTTAATTATTTTCGTCGTTTGGGACGTTTTTAAGAAATACTGTATAAAATATAATGATCAGTTATGTATTAAACAGGTACAAGTATTAATAGAATAATTTTTTATTTATTTTAGAATAGAATAATTATTTATTTGCAGCTATAACTAACTATTACAGATACAATAAAAATAACTTAAATTATGATAATATTACAACAAAATAATGACAATAAAATTCCTAAATAAATCAGCCGCAAATTGGACCAAGTTCGGCAGTGTTGGCACACCTAGCAGGTATCCAACGCCGGTCTTCCGCTTGACCCATTCCGTGACCTCACAGCCGTCCCAACTTCCCAAGTCTCCATTATTTCAATAGAAATTAACAAAGAATCAGGTAAACATGCAATTATCAACATTTACTATAAAATTAAATATTTACTATTGAATATAATATAATTGAGAATAACTTGGTAACATTAAATCTTTACAACTACACTTCTGTTACAAAAAAAAATCAATTATATTTAATATATACAGTGTGTTAGTGTAAACACCGTTATCCTTGAAACCATCAAATAAGCCCGTCATAATGAACAACTTTTTCTTTGAGAACAGTGCTATGAACTCAAAAAATCAATCTTCATATCCATACAAATTGCCGATCCGGGCATCCGTATGGGTATGAAGACGGCATTTTTTTTGAGTTCCCAGCATTGTTCTCATAGAAAAAGTTGTTCATTTTGACGGGCTCATATTTTGATGGTTTCAAAGATAACGGTGTTGACACTAACACACTGTATATGTAAAGCTGGTAAAGATTTTATTCATCTGTCGTAGTTTGTATCAGAAAAGATAGCGCGCACTACCTAGATGTATCAGCTCAATCACAGACGTAGATCAAGATAGATACCGCATGTCGCTCCATTTGTTTGAAAACGAGCGTGCCACTTTTTTACTACCTACTGTGACGTACCGATGATAAGAAACGTGTCCATTATCAAGGCCGGTGTTTCTATTTGAATTTCTACGGCTCAATACGGCACTTTTAGGTATTTTTGAAATTCCGATTGATGTCCGATTCCGATAGCAGACTAAAGAAAAGACTTTCGAAAGACGAGCATTGCTCGTCGTTTGGGAATGCGATATGGCATGCGAAGTACATATACACATGCGGTATCTATCTAGATTTATGTCTGTGAGCTTAATCTATTTGATATTTCAATTAATTTTGTATTTTTAGCGAACTGTACCAGCTGAAAATTGGTCTGGTCGAGACTTTACTTTAAATTATTATTTTTGGAAGAAATTTAAAGTCTCAGATCCGTGGGAAGAGCAGCAAATGGCTCGTATTTCTTTCGCCAATTCACACCGTATTTACTCGAACAAAAATATTTTAAAAGCAAAGCTTTTCGATGTCGATATTCAGATTTGAAACAGGCATTGTTTGTTTAATTGCCATGAATGGCCTTCCAAATTACTGCCTCAATTTTGATAGTAAATCGTTGATAATATAGAATAAACCCAGGTAGCACAAATGCTACATAAGATTTGGCTTATATCGTTATTGGTCATATTTCAGTGATGTAGCGGTGATTTACATTAGAAAGAGCCAAATAGCGCCATATTACATAGCCAACTATATTTTTTCATTAAAAGCTGTGAAAAATTATAGCGTTTTTACACAGCTTTCATATGGAAGCTCCCAATACAGTAATTTCTAGCCAAGTAAGTTCCATCTATACAGCTTTTCGCCAATTAGAAGTTATTAATATAGCCTAGTAGCTATTAATATTTGCTGACCGCCATATAATTCACCTTTCATGGCTGTTTTTCTTATGAATGCTGAGTAATTTGCTTCAAAGCAAATTACTCAGCATTCATAAGAAAAACAGTCATGAAAGGTGAATTATATAGCATTCATAAGAAAAACAGTCATGAAAGGTGAATTATATGCTAGTATACCTTTAATTGATTTTGATGGAGTGCAATCTGTCAATTTTTTTTCTAATTTTATGAATTATCGATTTTAACGTTTAATTTCGGTTACGCCTAATAATAAGTTGTTTTTAACAGTGGTTTTTGTTAACCGAATAGGTATTTAGACTTTTAGGAAACTTGATTTCAGCTTTTAGTGACAAATAAAAAATAAAATATTTAAAAAATATGTTTTAATTATTAATACAATTTATGAAACCTAAATTCATAGATACATTAACAGTAAAACTTAATTTGCATATAAAATTAGGCTCATATTATGGCGAGTAACAATTTTCATAAAATATATGTAATACGTCAATGTTTTAAAAATCATTTAATTCTTAGCAAAGCTACTTACATCGTTTCTATATAGTAATAATTTGCTATATAAAGTGTGCCCAATTTGGTCATATAGAGCTTGAGTAGAAGCTTATATATCAATTTTTCATAGCAAATGGCAATGTAAAAAACGTGCCCACAAACGCTACTCAGCAATTTTGTGCTACCTGGGAATGATAGCTACTTTTCACGTATGTGATTATAAAATATGATCCATACTAATATTATAAATGCGAAATTATGTCTGTCTATCTGTTTGTTACCTCTTCACGCCCAAACCGCTGAACCGATTTAGCTGAAATTTGGTATGGAGATGCTTTGAGTTCCGAGAAACGACATAGGATACTTTTTATCCCGGAAAAATGTACGGTTCCCGCGAGATAAACGAATTTTGGTGCAACGTTCCAGCCGTCATCTAGTTTTGATAATAAATTCGAGCTAATAATAAATAAAGAACGATAGCTATTTTTAAATAGACCTTGGCCGTAGTCTTTAATATAGGATGCATATAGGTTATAAACTACATATATAGTAAGTTTGATAAACCATGAAAAAATTGTTGAGGAAATGTCTATGAAAATTATTTATGGCAACAACGTACTTTTACTGCGAATATCCCGTAATAAAAAAGGCTCTTACTATCCTCCTGAGATCTCATACAAGTGTAAAGTGTCCATATCGTCGTGTATGTAAATTGTAAACCACAGTACAACCCGTTAAAGCGGTTTTATTACACAAACAACGCATAAATAGATAGTAATGCAACTTACATTTCTCGTACGGTCGGCTAGTACCACTACAATGTAGGTACTTTCTACATGACGTATTAATACTACATACTTTGTAATAAGGCTTCGGCCAAACCTACGCGACCAAAGCGAAGGTTCGCATGAAAAATAAGTTTTTTTAAAGTGAACTAAGTATAAGTAACACTCTACGAATAATATAACCAGCCGAATGCGAGTCGGACTCGGGCATGAAGGGTTCCGTTACACTTGTATGAGGTCTTAAGAGTAGTAAGAGCCTTTTTTATTACGGGATATTCGCTTATAGATTAGGCCAAAAACAGTGTTTTTTTATGGAGTTCCCCTTATTTAATTTTTTTTATCTTAATTTTATAGTTAATTATTAAAGTACACATTTAATAATTAATTATATTATGACGACCTCTGTGGCTCAGTTGGTGGGCTGTTGGTAGCTCTAGCCGGGGTCGCGGGTTCGATCCCGCTGACGGAACAAAAAGTATTCAAAGTTCCTGGGTCATGGACGTGTATTAAATACGTGCATAATATAATTAAAATCTCAGATATATGTATAGTATAAAAGTATTAAATATATTTCCGTTGTCTGGTACCCGTAACACAAGTCCTTCAGGTACTTAGCACGGGGCCAGACTGACGTGGTGTGAAGCATCCATAGATAGATAGATAGATATAGATAGAATTAAAGACATTGTGAAAATTTTAAGTACCTATCCTATTGGCATTATTATTATCGAATAAAAAAAAGCCAAAAAATACGTTTGTTGTAATATGGGAGCCCCCATTAAATATTAATTTTATTTTGGTTTTAGTATATTTTGTTGTTATAGCGGCAACAGAAATACATAATCTGTGAAAATTTCAGACGTCTAGCTATAGCGCTTTTTGAGATAAAGCCTGGAGACAGACAGACGGACAGACAACGAAGTATTAGTAATAAGGTCCCGTTTTTACCATTGGGGTACGGAACACTAATAAAGAGTAAAGCTAGATCTTTCTTAGTATTTCTTTGATTTAGTGTACTTACTTACTAAATTCTAAGAAATACTTTTAAATTCAACACAACAATGACTTAAAAATGTTTTTGTAAAATATGATCGCACAAATAAAGTGCCTCTAAAAATCGTTAAAATATGTATTTGCGTATAGATATTTACGAGGGCTGCTATTTATGTATCCGGAACTGGCCACTTACAAGAACAATATTTAAAAAGTAATTATAACATTTGAAAATAGAACTCTTTGGTTGAAGAATACATTTTGTTTCATGTGACTGTCAATTATTTTTCCATTGTGGCGTCATTTTGAAAATTGCGTGTCTTCATTTGCCATGGATTTAACGCGTGAACATTTTCGTGCAATGATTTACTACGATTTTCGGCGTGGGCTAAATCAACAACAGTGCTTTATTCAACTCACCGCAACTTTTGGAGATGAAGCACCATCAAAAACCACTGTTTATCACTGGTACAGTGAGTTTAATCGTGGGCGGTCTATGCTCACGGATGAAAATAAAGAAGGTCGCCCAAAAACAACTGTTGTCCCACAAAATATAGATGCTGTGCGGGAACTAATAATGCGTGATCGTCATGTTACATATCGCGAGATAGAGGCGTCCTTAGGCATAAGTATGACGAGCATACATAAGATATTACACGAACATTTGGCTGTAAAAAACATATGTTCGCGTTGGATTCCGCACAACTTGACAATCGATCAAAAGCGGGATCGTGTCGATTGGTGCAAAAAAATGATAAAAAAATACAACCGTGGTACGTCAAAAGCCGTTTATAATATCTACACAGGTGATGAATCTTGGATCTATGCATATGACCCCGAAACTAAACAACAGTCAACGGTGTGGGTGTTCCAAGATGAGCCGAAACCAACAAAAGTTACTCGTGCAAAAAGTACTTTGAAGCAAATGGTCGCCTGTTTTTTTGGAATTAATGAACATATGGCTACAGTGCCATTAGAGAATCGTAAAACGGTTAATTCTGAATGGTATACGACCATTTGTTTACCAGAAGTCTTTGAAGAAATAAGAAAGGACAACCGACAACGCAGAATCATATTACATCACGACAATGCTAGCTGTCACACCTCAGCTGAAACAACTCAGTTTTTGGAGGGTCAAAAGATCGAATTGACTGGTCATCCGCCGTACAGCCCTGATTTGGCACCTAACGATTTCTTTTTATTTCCATACGCGAAGAACAAATTACGTGGTCAACGTTTTTCGAGCCGCGAAAAGGCTGTTGATGCGTTCAAAATGCACGTTTTGGAGATACCTCAATCAGAATGGAAAAAGTGCTATGAAAATTGGTTCCAGCGTATGCAAAAGTGTGTCGATCATCGCGGCGAATATTTTGAAAAGCAATAAAACCATATTAAATGATATATGTTTGTTTCTTTTTTTAATTCCGGATACATAAATAGCATAATGTCTGTCATTTTCCGGCTATAAATTAGGGTCATGGTACTTGGACTAGTCAAACTAAAAATAGCAACGAAATAGCGACTCGGAGCAGCTAGGTTATACGCGTTATTGGTCGGTCGGTGATAAATTTGTTCCTGTCTGCCCCCACGTCACCGCATGCTACGCTTTAATTAAAACTTCTCTTGAAAAATCTATGTATACTTAAACTAGCTTTTGCATGTGTCTTATTATGGGAATAATGATTTTTTTGGGGTTGAAAAAAAAACTAGGCCTTTACATGCGTTGTGAATGATTTCTACAATATTTTCGAAGCGAAGTAAACACTCCTTAAATTTAATACTGTAGTGCTTGGGACAATATTTTTAAATGTCCGTATGGTTGCCCAAGCACACACGGCATTTTTGCAACATAGTCGGCCTAGTCCAGAGGAAAGAACTAGTCAATACGTCTGGGACCAACCATGTGCGGGTTTCCTCACGATGTTTTCCTTCACCGTATGAGTGTCCGTATTATGTACTTGAGATCAGAAAATGTCTAATTGGTACACGTCTCCACCCGGGATCGAACCTGCACCCTCTACGAGTGCGAACCAAAGGTCTACCCAATGGGCCTGTGGAGCAAGGGCTGTATTATTTACAGACATACTACTATATCAATCTGTAGATAATGATTACATCCAAATCTTTATTGCAAACTGCACTATTTCCGGAAAGAGTAACAAACTTTTTCCTCGTTCGACCAAGATAAACCATGATTGCGATTGCAATCGCTCATCTTAGGCCAACGTGAAAGGCCACAAGATTTATAAATAGGCTTTTTCACACCATACTTTAAGTATTGAGTAACTTTAAAGCTGCTAATGCAGAATGCTCTAATTTGACCCCTTGGAATTACGCCGAGATGTAGCTTCACTCTGCATCCTCTATGGGTTGTATCACGGGAAGTGCATTGAGGAATTGTTCGGAATCATACCGCCTGCAACTTTTCGCCATAGCCCCACGCGAAAAATATACCATCCTCATCACCTTGATGAGTGGCAGTCTTCCACCGTGCGTTTTTCGTGTAAATTTCTGCCGCGCACTGTAAAACTCTAGAAGAGTTTAATTACGGCGGATACGATGGGGTTGACATGTCTTATTGATAAAAACCCAAAAAAAAAGAGATAAAAAAATCTCTAGAACGAACTATCACCAGCAGTATTTCCGGACCTATGCGACCTGCAAACCTTCAAGAAGAGAGTGTATTCCTTCTTAAAAGGCCGGCAACGCACCTGCAGCTCGTCTCATGTTGCGACTGTCATTGGTCGACGGTAGTTGCTTTTCATTAGGTGACCCGTTTGCTAATTGGCCTTTTTATTTTATTTATAAAATAAGGATTTTATAAAAAAAATAAAAATTAATTTTATATTTCACATCAAATAAATCATGATATTAGTTATGAGCCATAAGTCGATACGTAGAGTGTAATCAGTAATTACGGTATTCATAGCTATCTGTCAATATAAAATTGGAACATTTCAATTACTTTAAACGATTCTAGTCGTAAACCCTTTCGTTTACGGTACAATTAATGTACACAACACATTGTATGTGTCACCTCGAATCAGACCCAAATGAATTAGAATATACATATTATGTAGGTAAATGTTATATGAAAACATTTAACTCTACATGTATTTGTACCTCCAGAGGTACAAATACATGTTTTTAAACTTTTATTAATGTTTTAAATATTGTATATGTCGTAGGATGATTTGATAAATCAGTGTTTTCGCGAAATCCCTAGAATTTTCGCGAAAATTCGATTTATCAAATCATCCTACGACATCGTAGGATGATTTGATAAATCGAATTTTCGCGAAAATTCTAGGGATTTTGCGAAAACACGGATTTATCAAATCATCCTACGACATATATTTGCTGATAAGGGCAATACGAGTATTAGTTTAAAACGATAAACTGTTTTATCTATTTAATGCTTGTTTGTAAACGACCAAAACCTTAATTGGTATAATTCTGAAACTTTATTTAGATAAGTTTAAATAAATATGAAATTATGTTAGACTTCGTTAGTTAAAGTTGTAATGAATCTTATAATACAATCACTTACTATATAAGTAGTAGATTTATTATTATTTTATGCTCATAAGGACGATCTAATAAAAGTACATCTTCACACTCAGAGTGAAGTTATTCAGTATAGTATAGGTGATACATATATTCTAAAGAACATGAATGAATGGAAATTCTTTATTGCACCCATAAAGTAAATATACCTAGCGGAATAGAGAAACAAAGGCCTGAGCAAGAGAGATGTCACTATTAGTAACACTGCGAGGTAAAAAGAGACGTGTGATGCATGACAGCAGCTCTTTTTTTGACGTCCAGTCGGCACGTACCGCACGTTGACAATTTAATCTCAATTCAATCATGCTTGTGTAAGTGTATACTAGGGTTGTTGAGGAAGTGATTATGAGGAAGAGGAGGAGGAAGAGGAATTGTCACTCGCAAATTTAGAGGATGCGGATGAGGAAGAGGATGAGGAATAGGATGATAGGAAATTATAAATACTAGCGGACCCAAACCAAAAGCCTTTGTGCAGTCTGTACATAACTAGGTACATACATTACACAAAAAATAATTAAAAGGGTATTTTCCAGTGGACCAAACTATAAATCTATACCGTTCTCAAAACACAGAATAAAGAATCATCAAAATCGGTCCAGCAGTTAAGAGGAGCTCAGTAACATACACAACACACGCACACAAAAATAATCGGCTAAGTGCGAGTCGGACTCGCGCACGAAGGGTTCCGTACCGATATAGAGAAAAAATAGGCCAAAAATTGTGTTTTTTTGTATGGGAGCCCTCCTTAATTTTTTATTTTATTTTATTATAAATCATTAAAGTACACATACAATTAAGGACTTTGTGAAAATTTCAAGTGAGTACTCGTACCTATTGCCATTATTGATTACGAGCAAAAAAGGCCAAAAAATCAAGTTTGTTGTGTGGGAGCCCCCCTTAAGTATTAATTTAATTTCGTTTTTAGTATTTGTTGTTATAGCGGCCACAAAAATACACAATCTGTGAAAATTTCAGAAGGCTAGCTATAGCCGTTCTTGAGATAAAGCTTGAATACAGACAGACAGACATCGAAGTCTCAGTAATAGGGTCCCGTTTTTATTAAGATGAGTGAATGATACAATTCTCGCGCTCTGGCGTGTGCGTTGCCATGATTGGATACGCGACGCGCATGCGCAGTGAAATTCTTCACAAATTCCTCTTAAATTTTGAGGAAGCGATAGCGGAAGAGGATTTTTTTATTTTTATTTATGAGGATGCGGTAACGGATGAGGAACCTAAAATATTGCGGAACTTCTTCATTATGAGGAAGCGGAAGAGGAATCCTCAGCAACCCTAGTGTATACGTACACATAATATTTTTCCACACAGATAAAACCAATTTCGGTTACGTTTGACAACTCGAGATTGTTGCTCTATTCCGCTATGTATATTAACTTTATGATTGCACCAAAACAACCATGACATACAGAACTTAGTAACTATTGAGTAAAGACTAAAGAGTACAAAAAACATGACGTACCTATACTATACTGAACCGAACTGAACTGAGAAGAACTGTATAGTTTTATATAATACTAGCTATTTGACCGAGCTTTGCTCGGTATTCGATAAAACACGAATAAAATGACATTTTCTAAAAATGATTTCTAGCTAGATCGATTTCTCGCCACCGAAACCCCCTATATACTAAATTTCATGAAAATCGTTGGAGCCGATTTCGGGATTCCAATTATATATGCACAAGAATTGCTCGTTTAAAGATATAAGTACCTGGATAACCGAGCTTTCCTCAGTATAGCAAACACTCATTGACTTCGTGTTACTTAACAACGCCATCTGCTGGAATAGCTTTAGCTGTTGTTGTGTCGTTAAAGCAATTAGTTGCTCACAAAATAGTATTATTATTCGCCAATAGATGTCAGGAAGGGTCAAACTCAAACTCAAACTCAAAATTTTTTATTCAGAATAAATTTTTTCAAATATTCTCTGAACGTCGGGGCTACACAGATGCCTACCACCGGTTCGGGAACTAACCCGGCGAGAAGAACCGGCGTAAGAAACTCGCACGGGGCCATCTTTTTCTAAAAAGATGGAAAATTACAAAAAATATATTATAAAATAACAGTGTGACTAAATAAAATACAACGAGTGTACAATTATTATACATAATATTATATAGAAACAGCTCTGTAGGGGGCGACCCTATTCCCATGGTGTACTATCATTCATGAAATCAGTAACTTTATAGTACGCTTTGGTACACAAACGTTCTTTAACAACTTTTTTAAATCTATTAATTGAGAGATTTTGAACGATTTCTGGGATCTTATTATAAAGGCGTATACATTGACCTTTAAAAGAATTTTTGACTTTAGTAAGTCTAGTCACCGGAATTTCAAGCTTATGTTTATTACGAGTATTTCTCCCATGGGTATCACATTTTTTCGTGAATTGATATATATTCTTTTTAACATATAATACATTTGATAGGACATATTGAGAATCAACAGTTCAGATTCCAGTTTCCTTAAATTTTTCTCTAAGTTAAGTATTACGGGCCAACTTGTAGATTGCCCGCACAGCTCGCTTCTGCAGCACAAAAATTGTATTTATATCTGCAGCATTGCCCCACAGCAAAATACCGTAGGACATAATACTATGAAAGTAACTAAAATACACTAGACGTGCTGTTGTTTCATCTGAAAATTGTCTAATCTTACTTACTGCATATGCTGCTGAGCTGAGTCTGTCGGCCAACCCAGCAATATGAGGAAAATAAAAAGACATTAATTTCTAAAAATGATTCCTAGCCATATATACATATACAAGAATTATCTCATTTAAAGATATAAGATATATACTTAGCAGGCAGAAGCTGGGATTATCTGCAATAAAACTAGAATTTTATATTTTCATCCACGTTGTCCTTTTCTGTACTTAATAAGGCTTCCCGCAATTTATGTATGTCGCTCTTGTCAGTCTGTCTGTAGCTAAGCTTATGGCTAGAAAGCTGCATTTTGATATGGGTGTGACGTGGCTTTATAAATTCTTTTAAGGGTTCATTTACCTTTTGTATCATTGTGAACCACCGGTCTCGGCTTCGGAAAATTTTGCAACCATTGGAACTACAAAATGTATGTACTTGTAATAATATTTTAAATGCATAAATAATACTCGTATGTCCTGTTTTCACGCTTACGAGTAAAGTGATAAGCCGAATTTGATGGGTACGGTTGAGTCTCGGGTACGGATAGGATAGTTTTAGTCATGGCAAAATGAGCAACTTCCGCACGACGTTGACTACAACTAGAAGTAGCTGTTCTAAATAGTATTATTTTTTTATGAAATAAGGGGGCAAACGGGCAAGCGGGTCACCTGATGGAAAGCAACCTCCGTCGCCCATGGACACTCGCAGCATCAGAAGAGCTGCTTGCCGGCCTTTTAAGAGGGAATAGGGGAGGATAGGGAAGGGAAGGGAATAGGGGAAGGTAGGGAAGAGAAGGGAATAGGGTAGGGGATTGGGCCTCCGGATAACTCACTCACTCGGCGAAACACAGCGCAAGCGCTGTTTCTCGCCGGTTTTCTGTGAGAACGTGGTATTTCTCCGGTCGAGCCGGGCAATTCGTACCGAAGCGTGGCTCTCCCACGTATAAATAGTATGTTTATGTGCTTCAAAGCAACTGAAGGGGCATAAAATGATTGAAAGTGGCTACTTTATTGTAACAGAATCCCCTTTTACTAGTTCCACTCTTATCGGACTAAAGCCCCGGTGCCGCAGGGGCGAATTTGTTCATTATTGGAAAATAGAATGTTACGGGATCCCCGCATCAGCGAATAGCAATTATTTCTCCAATAAGTATTGAGTTCGCCCCTCAACACAATTAGAACTTCTTTATAAGTGAGAATTAGTTAAATATCAATAGTACTAAGTGGTAATTGAAAATAATTTGATAGCCTTAAAGGCGAGTATTGTTAGGGTCAGATCACATCGTAGAGAAACGAAATGGGGCGCGATAATGACGATGCATACAAAATTTAAATATCAAGTATCATTATGCATCGTCGTGACTCGTTTCGTTTCGCTGTGCATAAGTATTTTTTTATGTATTTCAGTAAATTAATTTTAAATAAATTTTAATGAAACGCAGTTGTTAAATAAATTATAAAACCGAAAACATAAAATTATGAAATCTAAGACATCGCTACAGTAGATATACTTACCGAATTTTTTTATAAGAAACTAGCTGTCTCGGCAAACGTACTCTTCTTCTTTGCCATATAAAGTACTAGCTGTTGCGCGCGAGTTCGTCCGCGTGGACTTCAGTTTATAGCGCGCGGTGTCAATAAAATTGGTGTCAAAAGCTTTTTAAAACCCTGGTACCCCTTAAATCAAAATACCCAAACAGCCGTGTAGTGTGTACATAATATGTTTTTTTTTTAATTAAACTTTTTTATACCTTTTGAAGCTTATTTAGCGTTACACAACTTAGCTGCATAATGCATTACACAACTTTAGGTTTGCCCAATACCCTTAAACTATTTAGTATTTATTATTGGTAGACTGTTGTTTCTGATATCTATGTTGGTACGTGAGTTAATTAATAACATGTATAACAATCGAAATATCAATTCAACATGGTACCACCTCTTATAGAAATCTATATCTATACTAATATTATAAATGCGAAAGTATCTCTGTCTGTCTGTCTCGCTTTCACGCCAAAACTACTGAACCGATTGTAATGAAATTTTGTTCACAGATAGTCTAAAGCCTGAGAAAGGACATAGGCTACTTTTAAACTGGAAAAAGGGGTTGTAAGGGGGTGAAAATGCGTAAATTTGGTCAAATTAAGATAGTTCCAAAAACTCAAAACAGATGGCGCCAAGAGTCCCCTAGATCGCGATATCGCTAGCTCATGCGTATTTCTATAAGATGTGGTACCATGTTGATCCGGGTTTTCGATTCTTTCAATTGTTATACATGTTATTATCTAATAAGTAATAACTCACGTACCAACTTAGATATCAAATTCAAAAAGAACAGCGCCAAAACTACTGAACCGATTGTATTGAAATTTTGTACACAGATAGTCTAAGGCCTGAGAAAGGACATATGCTACTTCTTACTGGAAAAAGGGGTTATAAGGGGGTGTTTATGCATAAATTTGTTCAAATTAAGTTAGTTCCAAAAACTGGATTAGATGGCGCCAAGAGTCGCCTAGATCGCGCTATCGCTTGCTTATATGTATTTCTATAAGAGGTGGTACCATGTTGAGTTAATATTTGCGATTCTTTCGATTGTTATACATGTTATTAAATAACTCACCTACCAACATAGATATCAGAAACAGTCTACCAATAATAAATACTAAATAGTTTATGGGCATTGGGCAAAGCTAAGGTTGTGTAATGCATTATGCAGCTAAGTTGAGTAACGCTAAATTAGCTTTAAAATTTGGTACTTATAAAAAAGTTTAATAAAAAAAATCATATTATGTGCACACTACACGGCTGTTTTGGGTATTTTGATTTAAGGGGTACCAGGGTTTTAAGGATGTATATAAGGTCAAATTCCGTACTACATCCAATTAAATTATGAAAGTTCTAAATATGTAAAAAATTGGACACCCAGACACTTATTATTAATAATAATGATTTTTTATAATAGATTGTTAAAAAACTATTCGATATTTAATTATTATTGAAAAAAAGTTGTTATATGAGCAAGCGATAGCGCGATCTAGGCGACTCTTGGCGCCATCTGTTCCAGTTTTTGGAACTAACTTAATTTGAACAAATTTACGCATAAACACCTCCTTACAACCCCTTTTTCCAGTAAGAAGTAGCCTATGTCCTTTCTCAGGCTTAAGACTATCTGTGTACAAAATTTCATTACAATCGGTTCAGTAGTTTTGGCGCTGTTGTTTTTGAATTTGATATCTAAGTTGGTAGGTGAGTTATTAGTTAGTAACGTGTATGACAATTGAAAGAATCGTAAAACTTTCTTCAACATGGTATCACCTCTTATAGAAATACGCATGAGCAAGCAATAGCGTGATCTAGGGGACTCTTGGCGCCATCTGTTTTGAGTTTTTGGAAATAAGTTAATTTAACCTTTACGCATTTTCACCCCCTTACAACCCCTTTTTCCAGTTAAAAAGTAGCCTATGTCCTTTCTCAGGCTTTAGACTATCTGTGTACAAAATCTCATTACAATCAGCTCAGTAGTTTTGGCGTGAAAGCGAGACAGACAGACAGACAGAGATACTTTCGCATTTATAATATTATATATATATTTTCACCCCCTTACAACCCCTTTTTCCAGTTAAAAGTAGCCTATGTCCTTTCTCAGGCTTTAGACTATCTGTGTACAAAATCTCATTACAATCAGTTCAGTAGTTTTGGCGTGAAAGCGAGACAGACAGACAGACAGAGATACTTTCGCATTTATAATATTAAATATATATATTCACCCCCTTACAACCCCTTTTTCCAGTTAAAAAGTAGCCTATGTCCTTTCTCAGGCTTTAGACTATCTGTGTACAAAATTTCATTACTATCGGTTCAGTAGTTTTGGCGTGAAAGCGAGACAGACAGACAGACAGAGATACTTTCGCATTTATAATATTATATTAGTATAGATAGTATAGATTTCGCCCGTTTTATTTTATTGAAGTGACTAAATAAGTATGTCTCCATGGCAACGTCCATCGCTATCCCGTCGCACAATGGTCGCCGTCAGTCTCGAATTGTAATAATTTATTATTATTTATTCAACAAAGGCACTTATCAATATAAAAAGTACCCAGTAACCGATTCTCAGACCCACTGAATATGCATATAAAATTTGGTTAAAATCAGTAAAGCCGTTTCGGAGGAATACGCGGCCTAACATTGTGAGACGAGAATTTTATATATAAGATTATTAAAGAAAGGTCATAATAATATATGAATATCAAAATTCACAAGTATCGTAGCGATTTGTTTTACAACAACTAAGATGAGATCAAACGTTCTCAGATTGTTAAGTATATTAACAATTTACGAAGCCCACAGAATCTAACATTAACAATGTCCAACAAAGTTGTTTGATCGTTTCCAAGTTGCGAGGGATTAGGCATTCGAGTTATTAGCGAGTTGCCGAAATAATTAATGGACGTAAACATAAAGGTCGCTTAGCCTCCGAATATGAAGAAAGTACAATAATAAAATTTGGAGCCCGAGAAAGGATCTTACTTTTATGTTTTTAGGTTTTTATCCTATTCTACTTTTATGTTTTAGGTTTTCAATGGTCAAAGTTACATCGTAATGTTGGGATATAAAACGAATATTTCTGACTAACACGTGTAGTACAACATAAGCCTTTGACTTCTTAGCACTTTTAGGCACTAAGTTTTGCTATTATAAATGTCAAACATTTAAACCATTTTATTTAATCATACACTAATCTATACTTACTAATATTATAAATGCGAAAGTATCTCTGTCTGTCTGTCTGTCTCGCTTTCACGCCAAAACTACCGAACCGATTGTAATGAAATTTGTAGACAGATAGTCTAAAGCCTGAGAAAGGACATAGGCTACTTTTTTACTGGAAAAAAGCGTTGTAAGGGTGTGAAAATGCGTAAATTTGTTTAAATTAAGTTAGTTTCAAAAATTCATAATAGATGGCGCCGTGCGTCTCTTACATCGCGCTAACGCTTGCCCAAAAGTATTTCTATAACAGGTGGTATTATCATAACTTCGTGTTATTCGATTGTTATTCCTTTTTTACGTTATTTAAGAAATCAGTATTTTATCTGTGCAGTGACGTAACCTTAAACCTATCAATGATAAATAGTTTATGGGTAAAGTTGTGTAATTGAGGGGCTAAATAAGCTTGAAAATTTGGCATAAAATATAAAGTTTAATTAAAAAATTGAAATATTATGTGCACACTGCACAGCTGTTTTGATTTAAGGGTTACCAGGGTTTTTTTATAAAAGCTTTTGATACCAATTTTGTTGACATCGCGCGCTATAAACTGAAGTCCACGCGGACGAAGTCGCGGGCAACAGCTAGTAACTAAATATAATGGAAAAAATTATTGTTTTAATAATTTATTGTTTTACTGTATTTTACTTCCGGTCAGTGATAATTCTCAATTTTCATACCTGAGTATCACCATCTGAATCATCATTTCAAGTACAAAGAAAATTATGTGATTACAAACCGAATGTAAATAATTTGTAACTGGGATTTCCGACCTTAATTACGTACTTTGTACACCCTTGTAAACCTCTTTTGGTTTCGATTTCATCTTTGATGAATAACCGTTAATGTGATTTAAATAGAGTCTCGTTTTAGATTGATTGGTAGGCTGAAGTGTGGGTTGATGTAATTAAAATCAGTCTATGGATGCCTTGGCAAATTTTCGTAATTTTGCTTAAAGTAATATAATCCAAAATTACTTGACTCTGTCTCAAGAAATTTGATTCTGACAGAGCCCGTCTCAGTCTATCATCAGACACAGCCCGGTAATACGCTGCCTGGTGCATACATATCATGAAAGAATAGTATATAGGTAAGTGATGGCTCAGCTCACCCTTTAGGTACGGAAGAAGGACACATCAAATTACTTGGAAACGACGAGAAAACGGTTGAACCATTTGTCAAATGACCTGAATTATGTAAATGTCGTTTTATTTACATATTTATTGTAATAGTACGTGTTTCACGAGGGCCCACGCCGCCACGTTCGCTGTCATTAATGTGAAACAAACTAGGGGGACAGGTAAGGGTAAGGTCACCGACAAACGTGTACACCAAAATTAGTAAACATTAATTGGTTAGTTGGTAGTTAGTGGTAGTTTGGTTCTTGACGTAATATCACTATTGATAAGGGTAAGCTTGACATCGGCTTAACACACACACAGTTTTTTTTAATTATACAAAATATTTTTTTAAGCATTTTTAGAAGTCATTCAATAGAAGAGACAGCTTCTATTTGATCATCAGTGACATGAATAGGCTCGCAGGTATTTGAGGCGGAAATGTCTTCAACGGAAAGGCTTACCTTAAATTCAGCTTCTAAAAAATCTTGTAATCCAAACTTAAATCAAGTATAAGGTCAAGTATAAGGTAAGGGGTCAGCTTTATTTATGAAAGGTAGGGAAGTGAGATATAATCAGAATAAAATATAACACGGATAAAGCTATCAGTGCAGTGATTAGATCAATATCTTGTACACGTAAGAATAAAATATCAGCCAATAAGATAAAACAATATCACAGCTAGGCTTCCGTCGTGAATCTCAATGTAATGGAAAAAGGTTCTTCTAGCAAACACTGTATGATAATGATATTGAACTTTACAGAATGCGTGCTTAAAACACATTCAGACGAGAGGTCCCGAATTGTGAAATGTAATCGTTTCGCCGAGGATCCTCGAGAAACTAGGGACACTGGACATTGGCCAATGGAAATAAAATTCCTCAAAATAAACAATGTCTCGTTGTATACTTTCCTACTTATTTTAAATTATTAAATTGTAGGTCCCAAGACGTTGTCCCTAGCTCCTTTAGAGGTTCAAAGGGTTTTCGTCGTTGCTTGCTTATCTCAAAATAGTTTCGAAGATCTTATTATACTCTGACCACTTAAAGTGTGACTCTCGTTGCATACTCGTAGCATACATTTAGTATGCTACGAAGGTCGCGCTTAAGCTGGTTGTACTATAGTAGTTCGCCTCTCAAACTAATGTTGCCTACATCTACACTATGTACATTTATGGTCCCATTATTGTAATATTGTACGTGTATTGGTGTAATGATATTATGCATTAGATGACTTTCACCTGAAATGTGCAGTTTCATTAGACGTGCTTATCTTTTCCTAATAATATTGTGTAAGTATGTAAAAAATATTAAACCTAAGTACTAATATTATAATTATTTTGGCAAAAGTTGGATTATGTACATGAATGTTTGTTATTCTATCACGCAAACACTACTTTACGGATTTTAATGAAACTTTACAATAATATAGCTTATACATCAGAATAATACATCAGAATATTAAAATGGAGGAAGTGTTATGTTCGTTTTTTATGTTCGTTATTTCATCATCATCACTACCATAAAGCATTATAGAACCATTATAAGAGCCCTTTGAAAAAGTTTACTTGTGTTTGTGTACTTGAATAATACAAACAATTCTATGCAACCGACGCATATTTGTCGCTTTTTCACTAATTTACGATTCTACAAACAAAAATTCTGATAACCTAATACTTAATTATTGGACACGTTTTATTTTTAAAACTGCTTGCTAACAATTGCCTGAAAGTGTATTTTTATCTGGAAGCCAATAGTTGCTAATTAATATATTATTTGATATCCCACTATTAATATTAGCTGCCAAGTCACAATTTTTAATACCTCACCTATTATTTCATTTTCCCCGCTTATTATTATTTGCTATCTAAAAGCAGCAGCCGCTATTGAGTTTTTATAGATCTTACGTTTTGTACTCGTAGCTCATCATAATATAATTGTTGCTAAAATATTTAAACGCTACCAAAGTATATTTAAGTCGCCTAATAAGTTTTTAGTCGCCGCAAAAATAAATGATGTCTTGAATGCTTTTATTACCTTGCATAAAAAATGTATGGTTGCCTGTTGATACACAACCTACAATATTCCCAACCATATTTTTATTACGTGAGTTTTCATGATAAAAGATTTAGCTAGGATTTAGCATTTCTTACTTTGTTATAGTAAGAAGTGCTAAATCCTAGCTAAATCTTTTATCATGAATTTTAACACAAACAATTTGGGGAAGGATATTATATTATATATATTTTTGTACATAATTATATATATGGAAGCTAATACAGTGTGGGTCAGGGGGAAAGTCAAAAAAACTCTTTTACAGCTGAAAATTTATTGAAATTAAGATCTAAGCACAAAAATTGTGTTGTTGAACCGAGGTTCAAAGCTACTCTGACTTATTTATTACGAAATGAAATAAAGAAAACCGTAAATTTTCACGTTGAATAGGATAACTGTGGAAATGATGTCATAACAAAGCCTTTATAATTAGCCATGTTCTTGTTTAGGTTATAGGAAGTAAATGGTTATATGAAGTATAAAGTATAATGTTTTGTATTAGTTTAAATTTTTAACACATGTACTTTTTTATTTTAATTTGAGTAATGTTAATTATTGTGATGTGTCGGCTGGGTTTGACGTAACGCGACCAAACTACGCAGGTCTGCCTAGGAATCAACTTCTCTGATAGTAAATTTTATCTATCTTAGATCTTATCTATTAAAAACACATAAATAGCGACGCATAGTGAAATAGAATACTCGTATAAAAATTGCGTATAAATCAACAGTCATGAACAATCCAGAGTCGTATGTGAAGTATCATAGACTACAGTACCGAGACAACGTGCGGTGTCTAGCGGAGAACATTGGGCGCTTCAAGTGGAAGACCACAGGTAGTCAAGATGTAGAGAAAAAAGTATTTCACCCATTGGATGTAAAAACTGAAGAGAAATCGACAGGTAGTAAACTGGACACGCCACAAAATGGCAACAACCAGTTGGATTTAGGCAGGCCAATACGCGTTCTGGATGTAGGCAGCGCCGACGGGCGATTCACATCCGTTGAACTAAGAAAAGTTCTACCACCAAACTGTGAAATAACAGGTTGTGACAAGAGCAAAGTTATGGTGGACCACGCGAACACCCACCACGCTGGGAACGGGGTGAAGTTCGAGCTGGTGGAGATCGGGAAACCAAACCTCCCGGATCACTTTATCGGCGTGTTCGATCACATCTTTGCGTTCTTTTCCTACCACTGGATACCGGACCAGAAGTAAGTCTATGTTCCATTTTTATAAATTAGTAAAGTACAATATAATTATAATAGACTTTTGTATCGGCAAAATTTTCATTTTGTAAATACTGACAAATAAGGAGCATACGGTGCAGTGGATACGCTAAACAGATTTCTTTTGATGATATAATATAATAAATATTATTATACTATGTGACATTTAATTGACAGATTATGAATTAAGGCGAGCACTTACCTCTCTTCCAAACTCTCTTCTTCTTCCTTCAAACATCCTTACTCAATTCCAAAACGATAACCTTGCACACAACGGAAGTGTACGCATCGCAATAAGATTCATTTTAGCTTAGCATAAAATTGTAGTTTCGAGGGGCGGATCTTCTCTTGTTATTTTTCATGTGTTTTTTAAATATCTTTGGAAAAATGGAAATAAATATTAAGAAACAAAATTGTTCGGTTCAGACCTTTTCAATATAGATTCACTAACAATTTATTCAAATAAAATGTATGTTATCCTATAAATTAATACTTATTATTTCGATGATAAAGATTTTTGTCGGAGGTGAGTTTGTAAATTAATTACAGCCAAAGTATTACGTTTTATTAAAATGTTTATGATTTAAACCATTTTAAATATTGTGCTTTATATATCTCATATTTTTTACATTTCATTATTATATTGGAACTAGGCCAATAAATAACAAAATGGTGTTTGTCCTCGCCTTAACATTTCTCATGTTTCAGAACAGCATTCTCTCAAACCTACGACATGCTGACTGACGGTGGGGATTGTCTGCTGCTGATGGCGGCCAACTCCCCATGATATATGACGTCTACCGATGGTTTAGCAAATCGAAAAGATGGTCGGACTGGGTTAAGGATGTGGACGACGTGATATCACCGTACCACGATTGCGAGGTGAGATCTATCTACTTCTATAGTTCTTATTCGCTTGCTTCATTCGCACTGACAGCTTGCTGTAAGCTGTCAGTGCGAATGTCAAAACTGAACCGTGATACTTACAATGATAACTTACTGTAAGCCATATGAATGTACTGTAACCCACGATGACTTTTTGAAGCCATGTAGTAGCGGCATCATTGCGCGTTGCAATAGGCTACTTGACCTATATTCAATTTCATTGAACAAATGCATATTTCTAGTAGAACTTGGCCTAGGAAACCGTATTTCACCCTTATCATCAAATAAAAGCTTATGATTGATAAATAAAGTTGATTTAAAAATTTGATTTTATGAAAATATGATTTGTACTGACGAAAACGCTTTTGCGGTATTTCCGATTTGGATGTGACGTCATCAGACGCGTAATTTTGTATCTTTTTTTATCGCGCTCGTTATATGTAAGTTTATTTGTACATAAATAATAAGAATAAGCCAAGAAAGATTTGTAAAATATATTTTGTAGAATAATTAAAATAAAACGTCAGTTTTATATATTATCTCCATTTATTGTAGACGGGAAATGAAATGGCCAAAACTTTTCTCCAAAAGTTTTCAACATTACAAAATATGATTTCTAATTTCTTATTTAATTATTTTATAATTTTTGGGCACTTTTAGACTCGTACATTTAGCACATTAAAAAAATTTCAATAAAGAGAGTTTGAAATACAAAACGTATGACGTCTCACTATGGCGGACAGTGTTGTGGATAGTGTTTTAGGCGCCATTTGAAAGGCATACATTTATTCAAACAAGATTTTTATGGGTTTCTAGTGTTTAAAATATTAAAATATTAGTTTTTTTTGTGAAAATAAATGATTAAGAAGCGATTAGCATGAAGCGAAAAAAATAGGTCAAAGTAGCCTATTGCGACTTATAATAAACTAGCTGTTGCCCGCGACTTCGTCCACGTGGACTTCAGTTTACAGCGCGCGATGTAAACAAAATTGGTGTCAAAAGCTTTTATTAAAAAACCCCATAAATCAAAACAGCAGTGCAGTGTTTTTTTTCATTTTTTAAAATTAAACTTTATGATATTTTATGCCAAATTTTAAAGCTTATTTAGCCCCCCCCCAATTACACAACTTTACCCATTATCTATTTATCATTGATAGGTTTATAGATAAAGTACTGAGTTATTTAATAACGTATTAAAGAAATAACAATCGGAAAAAATCGAAATTCGATTGTAAGATGATACCACCTCTTATAGAAAGACAATTGAGCAAGCGTCAGCGCGATGTAAGAGACGCACGGCGCCATCTGTTATTAATTTTTGGAACTAACTTAATTTGAACAAATTTACGCATTTTCAACCCCTTACAACCCTTTTTTCCACTAAAAAAGTAGCCTATATCCTTTCTCAGGCTAAAGCCTGAGGATTAGACTATCTGTATACAAAATTTCATTACAATCGGTTAGGTAGTTTTGGCGTGAAAGCGAGACAGGCAGATAGACAGACAGAGATACTTTCGCATTTATAATATTAGTATAGATAAGCGTTTGACGCGTCTAGCGAGTAGCGAACATGCAATTGTGCGCGACTGACTTCGACTGACTGCGAAGAATTTTCTCAAATTGAGTTTCAATGGAGACGACAACGGCATTCGGTTTACTCTTGATGCCAACTATAAGTGTAAGTATAAATACACAGAGCAAAAAAGTTCCTTCAGTGTATTTATACAGGGTGTAACAAATGAAAGCGATAGTTCTTTAGGGTGTATAATGTATATTATGTGCCCTAAAAGACACGCACCCTAAAAACTTTTTGTTCACTGTAAAAGTAGCAGCGTTGACAGAGCTTCTTTGAGATATCCTGTAAAATTATATTTACTAGGATAGACGAATTTGGGCGTAACGGAGTTGCGTGCAACCTTGAGTATAATATAAGTTTATGAGTTACGCGTGCAGATATAAGATAACACGACATATCGCTTATCGACTAACATCGCGTGGGTTAAGATTGTGGCGATAACACAGATTAAATATTTGAAACTATTTTGTTTTGCACTTTATAGAGTTATTTACTTATTCATTTTCTAGGATCCGGAAAAAAAAAAGTGAAAGAAATCGTGGAGGAGGCAGGATTCAAGAATATTTACGTGAAATGCACGAATTTAACTCACACATACGCCAGTGAGCAGGACGTTAAAAGTAAAATTATTATTTATTGTAATGATTAATACAGGTATTGTAAAATAAATGAATGAAAAATAATTTTACAGTACGATCCAGGTGCAAAGTAAATACTATGAGAACGTAATATTCGTTAGTACAACAATATTATGTTGTTATTTATTCTTGTTCATTTTATAAGTTTAGGTTATATTATTATTAATAGTAAATATCACGAATTCTGTACTAACTTGACTATTTTAAGTCATGGTGACATCGCTGAATCCCTTCCAAATACCAGAAAAGCTGATGGAGGAATATCTAGAAGAATACGTGAGAGTAGCTAAGGCTGAGGGCTACCTGAGCGATACACTCACCATGGTATACGCCACTATCACGATATACGCTAGAAAGTATTAATATACAGAGTATAACAAAACTAAGTTAAGATACTTTAGGGTGTGTATGAGTCCCATATACATATAGAGTTCACTGTGAAAGTTGTATCGCTGAAAAAGTATTTTTTTTACCTTTGAAGAGAAAAAAAATATAGATCACGCGGGGGGGGGGGGGGGGGGGGCTTGACTATACAAATTACAAAAAAATAAGGGACATATATATACACACCCTAAAGTATAATCACTTAGTTTTGTTACCCCTTGTATCTGTTATATAAATCCGTTGTAAAAAAGAATTTATTATATTTTGTGACTGGTTGTGAGTTCATTTATTGAAATAATCTCCTGGTGGGCCAGATGGAAGTAATCTTAAAACGACAGTATAGTCTACAGTCTATAAAAATAATAATTCTAAAAAAAACTAATAAATTATTAAAATTATTTGATACTAATTTACTAGTGCTATTTTAAACAATAAGGCAAAGATGAGAAGATTAGAAAATAAATGCAGACGTGAGTGTAAGAACCCCATTACTAACATTTTATACCTTAAGGACAATGACTTATTCTTTCCCTTACTTTATAATCTGGCCACACATAAAATTCTCAGTTTATTTCATTTTAACCCATCGATCGTGGAATAAGGAGACACAATAGCTTATCTATTGTTATCGCGGTCGGATGCGGCCGCTTAGGGCTTATGCAAGAATAATAAACGGTAATTTTTTAACCGTTACTTACCTAGTTGTTCCTCTCACGTCTTCGAATATAACATGAAAACCATTTTCACGTGTGCCATATTTCTTTTTACCCAGAAAACAATCATATTACATACAACAAAAGAATTTGTCACACCATATTCTGGCCCTGAAGGACTCAGCTGTCCGCTCGTCATAAAAGCAAATGGAAACGCTTGTCGGCTCTAGAAACTTATTACTTTAAGACCTGTACACACTATTTGATTTAAGATGTTTCTGCCACTGAGACTTAATCAATACTCAACTTAGTAAAATAATGGCGCCACGATCTGATTAATAATTACAAAGATATTTCGGCACGTGACATGTCGTGGGATTGATAGCCTCTGAGCTACGAATAATAAAAACTAAGGAAAAGTAACTCCGTCAAAAACATGCTCCACAATACTTGTCAAAAAAGTGTACCTTAGGTACACACTTCAATACATCTATACTAATATTATAATCTATACTAATATTGGGAAGAGTTTGTTTGTTTGTTTGTTTGTTTGAACGCGCTAATCTCAGGAACTACTGGTCCGATTTGAAAAATTCTTTCAGTGTTAGATAGCCCATTTATCGAGGAAGGCTATAGGCTATATTTTATCACGCTAATATTACTAGGAGTGAAGAAATAGAGGAAAGTGTGGAAAAAACGGGAGGAAATTATTTGAAAGGGCTTATTTGAACGAGCTAATCTCAGGAACTACTGTTGCGATTGGAAAAATTCTTTCATTGTTAGATAGCCTATTTATCGAGAAAGGCTGTAAGCTATATTTTATCACGCTAAGACTTATGAGAGCGAAGAAATACAGGAAAATGTGGAAAATATTGGGGAAATTATTTGAAAGGGCTTATTTGAACGCGTTAATCTCAGGAACTACTGTTCCGATTTAAAAAATTATTTCAGTGTTAGATAGTCCATTTATAGAGAAAGGCTAGAGGCTATATTTTATCATGTTAAAACTAATAGGAGCAAAGAAATAGAGGAAAATGTCGAAAAATTCTGGGAAATTATTTGAAACGGCTTATCTCACGAACTACTGGAGCAATTTTTCTGTTATTTGGCACAGGTAAGAAGTAGACCACGTGAAGGATTATATGCTATTTTTTGTGGACTAATTTGTCTGTGAAATATCTAATTTACGCGGGCGAAGCTGCGCGGAACGTTATATTTTGCGTAGTCACGACATCACGCGTAAACGGCTGGACCCATTTTACTGAAATTTGGTATAAAGATACTTTGAGTCCCTAAAAAGAACATAGAATACATTTTGTCCCGGAAAAATGTACGGTTACTGCACAATATACATTTATGATTTGCGCGTAAACTATTTAATCTATTTTGATGGAATTTGGTATGGAGATACTTTGAAAGGACAAGGAATACTAATTTTGTCCCGGAAAATGGACGGTTCCCTCACAATGAACTTTAAGGGAGATCGCCTAAACCATTCAATCTATTTTGATGAAATTTGGTATGGCAATACTTTCAGTCTCGGGAAATGACAAGGGATACTTTTTATTCCGGAAAATATACAGTTCCCGCACAATAAACTTTTATGATTATGATTCTCGCCTAAACTATTTCATATTTGATGAAATTTGGGAGATTGGAGATACTAATTTGAATCTGGGACGAGGAATGTTTTTTGTCCCGGAAAAATGTGCGGTTCCCACACAATATACTTTTTTGATTTGCGCGTAAACGACTCAATCGATATGTACGGGAACAACTACAAACTAAAGTCTACGCGGACGAAGTCGCGGGCAACAGCTAGTTTGCAATATTTAGGTGATCTTGAGCGGTACTAGGCTGACGTTACATGACAGATCGAAAGGAACCAAATTTAAAACGTTAATAGTATGGGAGTTACGATTCCTTAGTTTTTATTATTCGTAGCCTGTGAGGCATAAATGCGAAAATACTGTCACTCGAAATTATGCTAGTGTTAGGGCCGAAACACATACAACCGAGTTGCAGCGCCGCGCCGCTGAAATCGGCAGTTTGCGTTGCGTAAGGTAAAGTAAAAACAATGATTCCTAGTGTAATAAATATCAATATAATAAATAAAAAATATTGATATTTATTACATTAGCAATCCCAGGAACCAATTGAATCATTGCCAACAAGTGTGATGTCATAACGCTGGAATTTGAGCCGCGTTGAGGCGCCGTGTCGCTAAAATCGGCAGTGGCGCCACTGCCGATTTCAGCGGTGCGATGCCGCAACGCGGTTATGTGTTTCGGCCCTTAGGCTGGCTTCACAGCTATCCGGGACACCCGTACGGGCTGGAATTACGGGCGCCCGGAAAGCTGTGAAGCCAGCCTAAGGCTGCGTTTCTACTGGAGCTGAACTAAGCTGCGTTACGAGGAACGTAAAGAGGAGGTTTTAAGAACCAATAGAAACACTTCATTTGCCTGGCCTCGTTCAACGCAACGATTATATTGGTTTTTGTAAAACACATTCCTCGCAACGCAGCTTAGCTCAGCTTCGGTGGAAATGCAGCCTAACATTGGCATCATTTCGAGTGACACTTGTTTATTACTGTCACATGCAAAATTATATTGACAGTAGATTAAAATGTGTATAACAGGATTAACAGCTAATTTCAAAAGCAGCGTTATTATTTAATGATTGTTCTTAAGTGTGTGATAGAAAGCGTACATCACTTGGAAGTCCACAACTATACAGGCCACCTGCTATACTCTTTTAAATATTTATTATTATTATTTCTGTCACCTAATATGTACGCAGCTTTAGCGTAGATTCACACGGTATAATCCTGCATGTTTTTTGCAGTATAACATTCATACGACGATTGCACTATTTTATTCGTTAAGACGTATACTGCAAAAAAACGTTCAGGAAACGTACAGGATTGTGCCGTGTGAACCTGGCCTTTCACTTCCCGTGCGGATACCACGTAATGGCGGCTCTCGACATAGGCGAACGCGTTGGCCAACGCGTCTGCAGACGCGTTGGCCCAATGTGTAGAACGGGCGTTCGCGCGTTGGCCAACGTCTAAATACCTACGGCCAACGCGCGAACGCCCGTTCTACACATTGGGCCAACGCGTCTGCAGACGCGTTGGCCAACGCGTTCGCCTATGTCGAGAGCCGCCATAAGATGCTTAAAATAATGCTCGTTATTTGTAAACACAACACGATATATTATTATTTCATTTATATTCCGCGTGTGTGTTTATTATACGTCAAAAAAAATATTTATATAATTAATAATTATTTATAGATTAGAATGGCCAATATATTCTATTTGGAAATAAAATAGCGAGCTTGATCAATCTGAATTAGCTCGACTATAAAAAGAAACCAATTATTGAGTAGGGATTAGGGGCCTAATAATTAGGGTCCCGGGCAACTATGTCGAGTCTATTGACATCTTAAATCTGGTCAGTAGTAAAGCCCGTCACAGACTTAGCTATAATATATATTAATATACCGTACTATAATATATATTATAGTAGCTACCAGAAATATATATTATAGCTGAGTGTGCGGTCACACGAAAATTAGTATAGAAAATAATATATAGTAATATGCCTAGCTATAAAATATTAATATATATTATAGCTAAGTCTGTGACGGGCTTAAAGGCGCTTCAGTGCTGCAGTAGAACAAACATACGCAAATATATAACATAATATCCTAAGATCCGACCGTAAAATTCTGCATGAATCGTTTTTTTCGATCAAATATATTTTAAAATAATCTTTAGAACGTATAGAATGGATTAATGTTGGGTTGCCTTGTTAAAAGTAGCCGCAAGTACCTCTAAAACACAAAGCACAAAGATTTTGTTTGAACATTCAGCAATGTTATTTTTTTTATTTCTTTTTGCTTCGGCACTCCTCATGGTTGAAAAAAAAATTTTACACTACTAACAACATCATCTCAGTTACTTTCAAAGGAATTTCAACGAAAAGTTCCTTTATACTTCGCCAAATACGCGCATCCGCTTCCATACAAATTGTATGGAGGCGGATTTTTGCGATGAGCCCCGGCACGCTGAGCCCCGGCACGGCCCGTCTCAGTGTGCTCACTCCTTTAGCACACGTTGTCAAATGTCGAACAAACATTTTTGTTTTCTGTGCAGGTGCTGTCGTCTAGCGTGAATACATTACAGTAACATAGGAAGTATTACTATTGTCCTGAATCTTGATACGTACCAGTAGGTAGTGTGATCCCGAAATACTGGGATCCCGCATGTATTTTGCGGGACTAGTCCCGGTCGAAAAAGCGGGATCTCGAGGGACTGGCGGGATTACAAAAATGCGTCATTCATACGTCCTATAAATTATAATTAACTTTAACCCGTCAATCGTCTATTATATTATTTAAAAAAAATGTCCATGGCGTGATGGATTACAATTAATAATACCTTTTATTTCAATTATCCTTGGTGCGAAAAACAATACAAAGATAGCAAAAAAAGGATATGGGCGTAGAGCCCATAGACGGCCCCAAATTAAATTTAAGAAAAAACCGTCAATCGTAGAAAACCGAGACATAATAGAATTTCTATTGTGTCTCGTTTTTTCACGATCAACGGGTTAAAGTCTGAAGTATTAAAAAACCCTTGTTAAAAAAGTGTCAGACAAAGTTTATCTTATTTGAGTTTCTAAGAATAAAATGGTCATACTCGTATCTATATTTATCAAAAACATCATTGACATCTTTCAATAAAAACTTAGGAACACTTAGGTCTTACATCATAACTGAACAAAAAACGTGCATCACCAATAAGGAAAAATGTTCGCTAATAATTATAAATAATTTATAATGCATCTACTACTATAATAACAATAATATCTTATTTGTTTGTCCGTCAAATGTTTCTATGTGGTTTTATGAAGCTGGTGGTGGTCAGTGGCGGGGCAAAACCTAAATTTGATGTGGGCAAAATATATTTTGCGAGGCCCCCTGATGGATCATGGATGACGGAAGGAGACGGATTTTATTTTATTTATTTAACTCTATATTGTACACAAGAAACACATAAAGAGGTATGTGTAAATGCAATAAAGAATAATATTCATTCGTTCATTCATAGAGATACAATTTACATGGAAAGACGACACAAAGGAACTTCTTATTTCTAAAATAAATCTCTTACAGCCTACAGAGAGATACAATGTAAAAGACAGCAGATAGGACGTGCACAATCAATAGTTATTAGTTATTACTTACTTAACTAATATTTTGTTGAAAGAAAGTTGATACTCAAACTTTTATTTAAGTATAAAAAAATATATTTGAGTATAATTACTCATAAATCTTTGAAAAAAGTCTCCTAAAGGAGTGCGAGGGTCCTTGGACCGCGAGGCCGTGAATTTCATCTCAAATATATTTTTCTGTAATCTTTATCATCGTCACATTATAATCAAAAGGTATTTTTTCAAATTAGTTATCATTTAAACCCATAAAATGTTGTTTAAAAAATGAAAATTAATGGAGGGAAATTCAAACTTAATAAACGCGTCACCATTGGTCGAAACGAAATGTGACGTCAGATGTTACATATCGGCGTCGATATTCATACTGTGGTTATAGTATTTGTAAGGTGATGATTTATAAATCTATATTTATAGTGAATCAATATGAGTACTTATATTAGGTTTTTTAAATGAGTACAATATTAAATTTTATCAAAGCACAATCGGACTATCTACCGAAAATAGATGCAATTTATGATGTTAGAATATTTTGCATCAAATCTTGATTTTACGATTTTATTTAATAATTAGTCTAGCTGACCCGGCAAACGTTGTTTTGCCATATAAATTATTTCTAGTATCAATTTAAAAAGTGGATAAAAACCTATTCTCAGGCCTAACGAATGTAAGTATATAAGTATTAAGTATACAAAATTTCATCAAAATCGATGTAGCCGTTTTGGAGGAGTTCGCGCACAAACAGTGACATGAGAATTTTTGTATATTAGATATTCCAATTAACATGTTACGTTGAGTATCTACGTAAGTAGCTACTTATTTGTTTCAGATCTTCTATTTCAAAATTTACTTTTGACTAAATTGCATAAGGCTGTATATTATAACAGTAACATAAGTATGCTATATACATAATATAGCATAATTACGTTGAAATGATCATCACAATAGTAATAAACATGATATTGGAGATACATTATCGCTCTCCATCATCTTACACCATGGTTCTCGTACATCGTTTGGAATACGAAAAATACTTGGTGTGTTTCTAGTAATGCTTTTGCACTTCAGTATCACACAATACTTGTAAGAAAGTTTTTTAGCCTCTTCCATCTTCTCAATAGCAAATAAACCCAAAAATAAGTACGAAGTAACTGAATCACTATAGGAAACCAACACGGGACATAACATCTGACGTCATCAACATGGCGCGCTAAATGCCGGCATTTGAACGGTACAAATTTAATCAATGTTTTAAATTTGAATTTAAAGAATAATTTGAATATTTTGAAGCCTATTTATGTGTTATTGTCCTATATAAAGGACTAATTAAAGTCATTAAAAATCATGCATATTCCCTATTAGCGAGGACTTAATGCCCAATGGACACTTGCTAATAGCATGAGTGCTAACTGCTACGGTAAGATTTTGCTATGTACCATCATGGGCGCAGCCAGGATTCTATATAGTGGGGGGGGGGGGGGGGGGGGGGCAGTAGAAGAAAATCCTAAACTTCGAATTCGTGATGAATATGAGCGAGCGAACTGGGATTGAATGCCTCCCCTCCCACTCCGCAACTCTCTCCGCTCCACGTTTAGGTGTGAAACTTATGAGCGACCGATCGCTCTTGTAGGGGGGGGGGGGGGCAACTACCATCGAGGAAATTGATTCCTATGCAGTTGACGGACCTACGAGCTACGTGGTCGGCTTACGTCAATTCAGTGTTAGCTGTGATCGGTCTGATGAGTTTGACGTAACGCGACCAAATTACTTAGGTCCACCATCTGCTTAGGAATCAACTTCAGAGAAGTTATTAGTACTTAATATTTTGTATATTATATTTTAATAATAGTACTTACATAATATTAGGAATAGTATTTTTAACTCAATCGCTTATTCTTTTACAATCTTAGAAGTTACTAAGTTACTATCCTCCTTAATAATAAAATATTTATATTTTATATGAGAGTAGGCCACTTAATTTTGTCCGCTGCGCCAGGTGCGTAAAGCTGTAGGGCCTCTAATCTCTATGGATGATGCCGCCCCTTTTTTTTTTAACATGGGGAAATGCTTTAAGCATCCCCGGCAAATTGGGGATATCGGCCGGGGTATATGGCACTCCTGTAGTCTACCCACTAAAACCCCATGGTGCTCCACTCATCGCTTAAGGCGGAGCTGCGGGTACGATAGAACCTACCACAACTCTACCAGAGTAGGCCGTGACGTATAATGACTTTGCTTATAGCTATGCAAATTCAGATTCAACTTTAAATAATCTATTACTAGATATTGTAAGTGATTATTTTTAGTATTGAACACATTATGTTCTATTATTTATCATCCTCAAGTTTTTTGACACTGCATCGCATTATAAATTGCAATATTCGCATATAAATACACGAGCTGCCAAACAGACATCATACAACTATCAGGCGTTCCAAGTTCCTACAGACTTCCAACCGACAACCTCCAAGGTAAATTTATATTATACTTAAATTTATTTAATGTATACTAATAGTTTATAACATATCTACTTAAATATAATTTATTTAGTTAAGAAAAATATTATTTACTTAATATTATAATTTATAAGTGATAGCCAACGACACTTCTTAAATCTTGGGGTGTAGGTAATTACTATGAGTCTTTTTAAGGTTCCGTACCCAAAGGTTAAAAACAGACCCTATTACTGAGACTTCATTGTCTGTCCGTCTGTCCGTCTGTCTGTCCCCAGGCTGTATGTCAAGAACCACAATAGCTAGCCTTCTGAAATTTTCACGGATTATGTATTTGTGTTGCCGCTATAAAAGCAAATACTAAAAATAAAATAAATATTTAAGGGGCAAAAAAGAGGCAAAAAAGATGTTTGTTGTATGGGAGCCCCATACAACAAACATGTTTTTTGCCTCTTTTGCTCGATATCAATAATGGTAAGAGGTAGGTACTTGAAATTTTCACATAATCCTGAATTTTTTGAGTACTTACTTTAATAATAATTATTAATCATAATAAAATTTTAATAAAATGATTATTGAAGGGATACGCCATGCAAAAACACAACTTTAACGTTACGGAACCCTTAATGCGCGAGTCCGACTCGCACTTGGCCGATTTTTATTTCGACAATATTATGGTAGATACCAGACACTCGATTTTCTAGTCCTAAGTCTACCGACCACAATTAGTTCGGTTAATCGAGTTCCTATAGATACCTATTGCACGTAAATAATATTATGTATTCTGTGCTAATACTAATCGTGAACCCCCCTCCCCCTCAATTAGCTAACCTTTTACAATCTTAGAAGTTACAAAGTTACTATCCTCCTTACTAATAAAATATTTATATTTTTTAAGAGAGTAGGCCACTTAATTTTGTCCGCTGCGCCATGTGTGTAAAGCTGTAGGGCCTCTAATCTCTATGGATGATGCCGCCCCTTTTTTTTAACATGGGGAAATGCTTTACGCATCCCAGGCAAATTGGGGATATCGGCCGGGGTATGTGGGGCTCCTGTAGTCTACCCACTAAACCCCATGGTGCTCCACTCATCGCTTAAGGCAGAGTTGCGGGTACGATGGAACCTACTGCAACTCTGCCAGTCAATTAGCTAACCTAACCAAATTCTAATTTTATCTCTTAAATCCTGGACATATAGCTTGTCAAAAATGAGTAGACGCCGAACACAAATTTAAAATTACATGAAATATTCAAAAACTTTATTAAACTAAATAATATAAAATGTAAGTAATTATAATAATATATTACATTTGAAGTGTGCAAACGTTGTCAGGGAAAATGGGAGGAAAAAATCACCATTCGATACTGATCACGATTAGAAATTTTAGTTCAGCGTCTATTATAATTTAGTTAGAGTGGTTTGCACCAGAGGCGTGGTAATAATTAGTAGTTAGGCACAGTAAATTTATGGTCATAGTTATGGTTATTAGTTAAGGCTAGCTTATCTTTAACCTTAACTTTGACCACGGAATTTGTCAGATGTCTGTTGCGTTTATTTTTTTGTTAAAGCTACAGTTACAGTATAAAAAATGAATTATCCGTAAAAATCGACAGGAAAAATCCATAAAAAAGCGGTTATGGTTATTGTTAAATATGGCGTCCTTAAACAAAGATTTGACATTTTGCACTGTTATAGTTATAGTTAAAGTTACAGTTATAGTTAAAGTAAGTTGGTGCAACCCACCCTCAATTGGTTTTAGGTATTCTCGCTCCTGAATACTTCATTAGCTTTAGGGACCGCACTATTTCCTTCGATGAATAGATGTTATTATAGACCATGCTTAAGGCGTATGCCACATCCATAGGGCTCCTGTGTGTGCAAGACAACTCCTGGGTGATGCTGGTTACCAGGTTTGGACGAGTGTAATTAAGTTTAAAGAGGTTTTCACGCTCTATAAACGGGAGTTGGTTAATATCTCCAATGAGGATAACATCGTTGGCGCCTGTTAACTGATTCGCCATGACGATTGAGCCGAAATGGTTCATGAGGGCCTCGTCAACTATCAACCTTTTGTAGGTTTCTTTTGTCCCATTTACCAGCAAAGAGGCCATGGTACGAACTTTATCTTTAACTTTGTTGCCAGTTCGTAGCGATAGCCTTTGCTTTAGATCCTCGGCTGCTTCGATTGTCGTTGTTATTATAACGTCTGTTTCCTCATTGAAGTTATTAATGATCCAAGTTGTCTTCCCACATCCAGGAACCAATCTAAATACCCTGTATCTTGTCCACACACAAGAGGAGAAAGCAGCCCTCACTAATACAGGCTATGGATCGGGAACGGACTCTCGCGTCCTCACAATCCATGAAGCTCAGGGATTAACGAGTCCCTCGGTGATCATCATACAGACCAAGTCCCGAAAGCTGGCAATCCATGACAGCGTTCCTCATGCAGTTGTAGCCATATCCCGGCACACTAACACCTGTGTCTATTACACTGACACTGATGGAGACGCTGTGGCAAGCTTCATAAAAAGAGCCACGGAGGTGTCAACCGAACACATAAGAGATTATAATATAAAAATGGCTATAAAAGACAGGAACGATAAAGTCCTAAGCCACATGGCGGGTAGATTCGACACAGAACGATGTCTTTTTAACAACCTAGAAACTCCACCCAGCTTGAGTGACCCCTCTCCACCAAGCCAATGTCACAACATCTAAAGGCAAAGGGTGGAGCAGCATAAAATCTAAGGAAATCGGAAAATGTCGGATCTACTGGCCGCCACACCGACTGGGACCTCACCGTTCAAAACATTAATATTATTATTATGCAATTTATAAAACAATAAATGTATATATTTATTTATTATATGTATAACATATTATACTCTATTCTATTAAATATACATATACACATATATATAAAAAAAAAAAAAAAAAAAAAAAAAAAAAAAAAAAAAAAAAAAAGTGTCCATGGCGTGATGGACCACAATTAATTAAAATTCATAATATTATTTCAATTATCCTTGGTGCGAAAAATCTAAATAATAAAATAACAAAAAAAGGATATGGACGAACAGTCTATAGACGGCCCCAATTTTATAAAAAAAAAAAAAAAAAAAAAAAAAAAAAACCCACCCTCAATAATTTTCCAGATGAAATTCCTGATCGCGTGCGCTCTAGTGCTGACGGTGGTCGCCGCTGAAGACGTCCTGGTGACTAAGGACGACAATTTCGACTTCACCAAGGTCAGCCACGACGAGCTCACCGCTGTCGCCATGTGCTTCATGAACCAGGGACCCTGCAATGACCTGATGCTGAGCTACAAGCGTGAGTATATCTCCGGGTATGGCAAAGCAAAAGGGAGAGTGATTTAGGAGTGATGATGATGATGTTTAGAAGGAGGCGTGTAACCAATTTCCTTGTCGCCTCATCCTTGGGCGCCTTAAAGGAATATCTTCGGACCGAGCGAGATCACAATAATTCATCTGCTCGGTCAGTTGCATTGATCTCAGAAACTCTGATAGTGCGATCAGGACTGTGCGCTGTATAGTCTGCTACTATATGGCCCATAAGTCGTAACAAAATATAGGGCTTGTCTAACTTAACCCATCAATCCCCAAGCCGCAGCCGGCTGCCGCATAACAATTGAAAATCTATTGTGTCTGCGATACCCACGATAGAGGTGCTACAATGACTCGCCCCTCCCTCGTATCCACAGTACAAATTTTTTCATTTATATCAACTAGTGGGGTGGGGCGCGTCATTTCAAATTAGACTGAAGCTCTAGCAGACACTACAGCGCACAGCCCATAACTTGTGGACTATGGTTAAGATGTTCATCTGTTCCCTCATAATTTCTTAACTAGTTATCATAATAAGACAGAAATAAAGTGTCGTCGGAAGCCTCTTGATAGTCCGTTTATAAGTAATACTGCGCCCTCTAAGGAACATACTTAAAGTAAAAAAATCTTAAGGTGTCGTGTTGGGTATCAAAATATGAAATAGCTTGAAATTGTCTATTTGTAAAGAGCTATCATACAGCACACTGACAGACAGATAGTCAAACACACATTCCTATTTTTACAATATTATAGGATGGATAGCATAGATATGGGTAATTGTTACTTTGATGTTTGATTTATATTTCAGAACACTACCCTGGTGCAATAATCGACGCCTGCAAGCGCTGCAACGACACACAGAAGAAACTCTCCAAGGTCTACTTCGGCCGTCTCCAGAAAGAGCTTCCCGACGTCTACCATCAACTCAGGAAACACATGGACCCCGAGAACAAGTACTTCAGCAAGTTCTTGGTCGCCATCGACCTTTCGGAATAAAAAAAAACAATTAAAAAATCGGAATGAAATTTCAAAAATGTTCTAACGGCCATACATTTGAATAGTTGTAAGCAGGTACCTGTAATAAATCATAACATAATTAAGTTTTTATTTTATTTTAATTATTTACCACCCTAGACTAGGGGTTCCCAAACTGTGCGCCGCGGTGCCCCGGTGCGCCGTGGAAAGGCAAGAGGGACGCCGTGAGCCGATCCTCCATCATTATCCGAAACCACAAATAAAATTTTAGTACCTGCTTAACGTAACTATAATCATTTAAGGTGTTTATGTATATGAGTACTTTAAGAAGTTAAATAGTCTATTCTACCTACACCTCTTTATACCTTGTGATCAATTTATATTTTTGTTTAGAACTTTAGAAAAACCTGTGATTTTCAATCACCGTATAAAGATACTGTGCTTGTATGTTCCACGGGTCTTGTTTTGCAATAGGGAACATGCAAATTATTTATGAAAATTTTGCTATTAAAACGTTAAAAAATATAAAAGAAGGGGCACTGCAAGGTTAATATTAGGTTGGGGTAAAGTTTCTTCGCGTTTTATATAAAAATTCAAAAGTTTTTTTATAAACTTTATTTACAATTAACTAAAGTATATAGGTGCTATTTTGTTCGATAACTTTTTGCCATCTTGTTGGTAGGGACATGATCCCATTGCTATAAAAATTTTGGGGCTTCTGATGAAAACTTGTGATGTCAACCTGACACTGCCTAATGAATTCTGCAGCGACCGAAATAGGTGCAAAACTGAAGGTGCAAGGTCAGGACTATACGGCGGATGCATTAACACCTCCCAGCCAAAGTCCCGTAATTTTTGCTGCTCCACTTTTTAAAAAATGGCATCAGTTCTGTCCGTAACAGGGCGACCAGAGCAACGTGCATCTTTGATATCAAAATTTCCGGATTGAAAACGCTTAAACCGCGCAGTAGTGGATATATGTACGTTCTGGCTCACATACCGACTATTGTAAGAAGATCTCTCTGTTGTGTGTATATGTAATGTGAGTGGTGTTTCATGTTATGTTGGTGGTAGTATAAAATGGGTAGATTTTTAATGATCACTATCACCCCTGACCAGGTGTATGTGTGTTTTGTGTACTGCGGCGGGGCGGTGCTGCGGCGGTGGTCGGTGCAGCGGCGAGGGGCTGTGGTGTTGGTGCTGCGACCTCATGAGCGCTGTGTTGGTGGTTGGTTGTGTGGTAAGGAGGTGTCACGAGGGTGTTGCGTGATGAATAATTCAAGAAAACATCTTGAATTATTTTAATTAGGCAACCGGAGACTGCTTGTGAGGTATTGGACGGCGGCGGCGGGGGGAGGGGGGCGGCGGCGGCGGGGGGAGGGGGCTACGTCAGCGGGGCTCGGTGTGTTCTCGAATTATGTTAATTAGACAACCGGAGACTGGTTGTGTGTGTGTGACCTTGTGAGGTACGGTATTTTTTATTAATGTAGTTTAATGTTTTCTATGACGTATCATAATTAGTTCGCGCTAGCAGTGTAACATTTTATAGTGGTTTTTCTTATCTGGTATGATAAGGTATGACGTGTGTGCTATTAATAGAGTTTTATAATATTATTGTTGCAAGAAAAAAATGTACTCTATTAATAAAACATAATTGTAATACGTATATTATGCTTTCAAGAATTATTGTGTACTAGCTGTTGCCCGCGACTTCGTCCGCGTGGACTTCAGTTTATAGCGCGCGATGTCAACGAAATTGGTGTCAAAAGCTTATAAATAAAAAACCCTGGTACCCCTTAAATCAATACAGCTGTGCAGTGTGCACACAATAAGTACTTCATTTTTTTATATTAAACTTTATATTTTATGCCAAATTTTAAAGCTTATTTAGCCTCCCAATTACACAACTTTACCCATAAACTATTTATCATTGATAGGTTTAGCCCCAATTTCACCAACGTCTGTTAGTGTTAACAGCTTGTTAAATTGTCCTGTCTTCTCTTTCATTCATATGAAAAACGAAACAGCTAACGTGATACTAATTCGAGCATTAACTTTAACAGTCGTTGGTGAAATTTGGTCTTAAGGTTACGTCACTACCTGCACAGATAAAGTACTGAGTTATTTAATACCGTAGAATAGATATAACAATCGAAAAAAATCGAGACTTAAATGTAAGATGATACCACCTCTTATAGAAAGACTTTTGAGCAAGCGTCAGCGCGATGTAGAAGACGCACGGTGCCATCTATTATGAATTTTTTGAATAAATTTACGACCCTTACAAACCTTTTTTCCAGTAAAAAAGTAGCCTATGTCCTTTCTCAGGCTTTAGACTATCTGTATACAAAATTTCATTACAATCGGTTCGGTAGTTTTGGCGTTTGGCGTGAAAGCGAGACTGACAGACAGACAGACAGACAGAGATACTTTCGCATTTATAATATTAGTACCTATAGATTATACGTGGGAGAGCCATGCTTCGGCACGAATGGGCCGGCTCGACCGGATAAATACCACGTTCTCACAGAAAACCGGCGTGAAACAGCGCTTGCGCTGTGTTTCGCCGAGTGAGTGAGTTTACCGGAGGCCCAATCCCCTAACCTATTCCCTTTCCTACCCTCCCCTATTCCCTTCCCTTCCCTACCCTCCCCTATTACCCTATTCCCTCTTAAAAGGCCGGCAACGCACATGCAGCTCTTCTGATGCTACGAGTGTCCATGGGCGACGGAAGTTGCTTTCCATCAGGTGACCCGTTTGCTCGTTTGCCCCCTTATTTCATATTAAAAAGAAAGAATGTGCACACTGCACAGCTGTTTTTGGGTATTTTGATTAATTAAGGGCCGCGCTACACCGGAATGACAGCGGCGAGGCGAGCACTTTCAGCGCTGCCATTCCGGTGTAGCGCGGCCTTAAGAGGGGTACCACTTACCAGGGTTTTAAAAAGTTTTTAAATTTGACACAAATTTTGTTGACACTGCGCGCTATAAACTAAAGTGCACGTGGACGAAGTCGCGGGCAACAGCTAGTTATGAATAAAAACAATAATATATAAGTATGATTAGTTCTGTTACAATAATGAAGTAAAAAATAAAACGCCATCTGTTTTCATATATTAGAATTAAAATGTTGATTGCATTGATATATTTTCTGGATGGAATATAGGCCAACATGGTACACTCGAACTCCTTAGAAATGCAGTAGGAGTTCTATAAGATTGATTATTATTATACCAAGTGATAATATTATTAAACATAATATTCTAACGTATTAAAAACTATAAACAAAAACATAATAACTAATAAGTATGATTAGTTCTATGTTACAATGAAGTAAAAAATAAAACGCCATCTGTTGAATCATATTAGAACTAAAATATTCATTGCATCGATATATTTCTGGATTTTTTATAATATTATACATAAAATATATTTAAGATTTTTGAAATATTATTTTAATACACATCTAAGACCCAGGGACATTGAAAACTTTTTGTTCCGCCTGCGGGACTCGAACCCAGGACCCCCGGGATGAGCGCTGGCCACGCGCAATGCGAATTAATTTTCATCGATATTTTCATGGAAATAAGATATTTTCCCACATCAAAATGTAGCCTATGTCCTTTCTCGGACTCTAGAATAACTGTGTACAAAATTTCATTGCAATCGGTTCAGTAGTTTTGGCGTGAAAGCGAGACAGACAGACAGACAGACAGAGATACTTTCACATTTATAATATTAGTATAGATAGATTGAAAGTAGGTTAAAATTGGGGGTGGGCAACTTTAATAAAATGTACTTATTATTAGGATTCAGAAAAAAATTGTACTCTATTAATAAAACATAATAATTGTAATACTTATATTATGCTTTCAAGAATTATTGTGTATTGAAAGTAGGTTAAAATTGGGGATGGGTAACTTTAATAAAATGTACTAGGATAAAGATTATTGTAATTGTTGTAAAAAAAGAAAATAATAAAAAAAATGTGTAAGCATTGAAAAAAATGATTATTATGTCCTTTTTGTTTTTAATAATTGTATATTGAAAATGATTATTATAATATTGTGTGGGATAGGTTAATGTAGTACGTGTGCTTTTAAAAATATAAAATAATAAAACATTATTAATTTATTTTGTTTTCTTTATTGATCCAACTAGTTGTATTCAAACCGAACCATTTCACGAGTACTTTATCACCTTTTTTCTTCAACACTTTCTCCACTAGATAGACATCGGGATATTTAACTTTTTGTAGTTCTTTTTCATAGAATGAACCCAGTATAGGTTGCTTTTGGTCATCTTGCAACTGATAGGTAACTGGGTTGGTGTTATTCACTTTCACAATTTGAAATATTTCCGAACTCCAATTGCCAGTGTATCCTTTGGAAAAACACGATTTATATTTACTAATTCTTACATAATCGTGACATTTAAATTTAGCTTTACCACGAACCTTGATAAAATTGTAAACATTAGATAATAAGGCATTGGCATTAGTATGATTCACATTCACTGGGGCAAGCCCGATTGTGCGATGTATTTTGTTGTTATATTTTTTCCCGACATCGTATAGTACATGATCAATCCATGTGTAAGAACCATTAAAAGTAAATTGTTGCCAAATCCAATTCTTAATAGTTCTAATAAATCTCTCCACAATAGACGCTTTCATAGGGCTGTATGTAGAGTAGTGATGTATTACCAAACTTTCCCAATAACGCTTGAAATTTCCCATTGAAAAACTCACGTCCATCGTCTGATTGAATATTTTTCGGTTTTCTATTGAGATTGTTGTTGAGTAGAGCTTGCATGGCTCGTGTTACATCCTCAGCCGATTTACTTTTCACCGGTTGAGCCCACGCGTATTTGGAAAAGGTACCAATACACGCTAAGATGTACTTAAAACCCTTGTTATATTTTGAATACTTTTGCATATCTATCAAATCAATCTGCCAGCATAGCTAGCACGGGGTTTCCCAGTCGATTCTTCGGAAGAAAGTAATGGCAGTTTCTTTCCCATGTCTACATATCTTTTTCCCGAGCATGGCACCACCCATCGACTTGAGTTTCAGTGGACAAAGACAAGAAACTCATTCCATAGCAACCATTATAGCAACGGCAATTATTTTTTTTACATTTAGTTTCTTGGTTCTTTTTTTTTTATTATGGCACCTCGGCTATAAAACCATGGCCAGTGTCGAATAAATGGCGGCAAATTCAAAAAATCGACGTGTAGCAACCTTGTCTATAGCCGGAATTATAGTTTTGATCTACGAAATACGAATAATAAAAACTAAGGAACTTTATTATTCGTAGTTTGTAGATCAAAACTATAATTCCGGCTATAGACAGGGTTGCTATACATCAATTTTTTTAATTTGCCGCCATTTACTCGACACTGGCTATGGTTTTATAGCCAAGTGCCATAATAAAAATAAAAACAGAATCAAGAAACTAAATGTCAAAAGCGGATCGTCATGCTTGACTTATAGATTTTCAAAAGCGAAAGATATCGAGATACGAAAGAAACTTTTACTCCAATGTTTTTCCGGTAAAACTGTCAAAATTTAGTTTCTTTCGTTTGTCTACGTGCTTATGCTAACTATGCTGGTGTCATCGAGACCTTTTTGTACGAATCGTCTCCTTGGAAACTTTTTGTTAGCATTCTTATGAATTTCCTTAACGACCTGCCATTTTAAACTCATAATATTTTTATTGTACTACTTTATAACTAGGTTTTAGAGTGTCGTCGTCGGTTAATTGGTTAAATTATGTGATGGATCTTCAGGTTTGGAGACGTCTTTCTTCTTGGGATTTTGAGCTGTTTGAGATTTAGAATTGACTTCCTTAGAGGTCTTGAAGTTTTTACGTGAGGACAACGATGACGACGATGACGACGACGACGATGACGAGGACGCTGATAATGATGATTCTTGAGGATTATTAGATGTCTTTTTGGGATTTTTATTTATTTGAGGTTTAGAATTCACTTCCGGGGGGGTTTTTAAATTTTTTGATAATTCTTCAGGATTATTAGAGGTCTTTTTGGGATTTTTATTTATTTGAGGTTTAGAATTCACTTCCGGTGGGGTTTTTAAATTTTTTGATAATTCTTCAGGATTATTAGAGGTCTTTTTGGGATTTTTATTCATTTGAGGTTTAGAATTCACTTCCGGTGGGGTTTTTAAATTTTTTCGTAATATTTCTTGAAAATGGTTGTTGACCTTCGCTGTGATGTCCTCACACTGTTGATTGAGTTTTTTAATTTTAGACAAACAAAAGACTGTCGCCTCATCCAATTGAGCTTTTATAATCACATCGTTTTTTTGTATACCTTTACTAACATTTCTTAAGAGTCGTTTTTTAAAGTCCACTTGTCTACTATCGAAACGTAAAGTTTTTATTGATCTCTGACTCAACTTGGTATGTAAATGACGTCCAAACTTATTGATAGACATAATTATAATAAAGATGTAATTAATTTTTTTTTATATACACTCAATGGGGAGTATAATTATTAACAACTAGAGGGTTGGTTATTGGTGGGGTGGTTCTATTATATTGGCCTCCACTAGTTCTTCAATTATTGCAATAATCTCATTACCATGAATGGTGTTTCCGGCGTTTTGGGAAGCTATGAGTAAACGTAATCGATCCACAAGTTCATTGGGATCGTCCCAATATTTGAAGTCTGTATTAGGATAGTACTTTTTAAGTGAGAGGTCTGTAATTGATGGTGGTGGTAATGAGGATAATGATGACGAGTTCACTAAGCATCCTCGTCCAATGGGTGCGGACGAGGAGAGGCTTTTTATATATTTAGTATATTTGAAACTCTTATCGCCCTGTATCTGACCATATTTCGAGAAATTACGTCGGTGTGCGTTTGTCATTGTAATTATTTTATAGTAGTTGCGACTATCCTCGGCTTCAATGAGATGGGTGTTGGGTTCTTTCTTGAACAAGAGCTCCATCAACCCCGGTGTATATTGAAATTTTTCGTTTTGTACAGTGAAATGCTCTTTACCCAATTTGAGAAAACTATCACCCACGCGATATCCTTCGGGAGTAAAGTAAACACCAAACGGTACTTTTTTATCTTATTGATAACATTGTTATCTACATAGGTTTTTGCTAAGCGGTGGATGTCTTCTTCTTCTTCTTCTTCTTCTTCATATTTAGATAATTCTTTTGAATCATCCTCAATATTTTTAAGCTTTATCAAACTATCAGCATCTTCAAAATCATCAGTATCATCACTAGCCTCACCATCATCATCATCATCATCCGTGAATTGCTTACTAGTGGATAAATTCACATCATCCTGCACGTCCTGTTGCTGTGTCTTAACTGATTTTCTCTTACTTTTGTTTTCTTTACGGTTGTTGGTGGTGTTATTTATTTGAATTTCATTGAGAAGAGTGTTCAAGGGTTGTGTGATTGGTTGAAATGTTTCTTGCAGGCTCGATGTGAGCTCAGCTCTGCTCTCATTTAATGACTTGATTTTCTTTTTTACCGATTTAACCAAATCAACTAGTTTTCTTTTGAGCTGCTTATCACCAAAGATTTGTGGTGGTTGTGATGACGATGTGATGGTGTCCATTGCGGAATGTAAATGGTTTCATTATGACAAGTGCTTATATTATTATCTGTAATATCGTGAGTATTCTACAGAGTAATATAATCATCAAAACCTCTTCGATATCGACCCTTATTCATCTCATCATCTTTACTAATCACTATAAACCCATATTTATCACTCCAGCATACTTTACACATTTGTAAAAACACATCCCACGACATATCGGTATTGATGTGATCATCGTAAGCATGACGTAGATTCATTTCATCCTGTTTAAAAAGTATAATAAAATTAGCATTATCCCTCACCAGCTGTTTGGGTATTTTGCTGTATGTTTGACACAGATAAAAACAATCAATTCCCTTATGTCTCCCCATAGAGAAATGTAAGCGTATTGGTTCTTGATTTTCCATCGACACATCGTCGAACACTATAACACTATTAAACTCTATCTCTTCCGGTGAGGACACTTCACTCTTATCCGAGGACATTTAGAAATTAACTTCAGGTACATGGTTGAGTACTTGCTTTAAAAATTGATATTTCGGTTGATTGAGTGATTTTGAATACAAGTAGATATTTTCAAATATTAGGCCTTTAGGCTCAAGCAATAAGGTTAATAATAGGTTAGTTTTACCACATCCAGACGGACCACACACCAAACAACGTATACTGTTGGGTAACAGCTCACTATGTCTATATTTTCTACAATAATTATCAATATCGTTTTCCGATTTTATATCCCAACCTTTCACTGATAAGTGGGACGACTGCTTCTTGAATTTCATTCTGTTGAGAGTGTACATGTTGGGGGTTAGAGACACAACCTTAATAATAACAACAGTAGTAATAATAATACTTATATTTACTAACAATCACAATGATTAAACATAATAAAAATAAATACCACACTAATAACAACAACATCAGCAGCTATTATAAAGTACCTAATATGAAAGCAGTGGGATGTGGTTTAATGAACACACTCATCAATAACTTACCGTTCGAGTTGCACGTGCCTGGCTACAATTATTACAATGCTCGTCTCTACCTCAACTCTCAATACTATCCATACGAGTCGTTTGCTAATGACTTTGAAAAGGGTGTCTACTCCCTGTTGTATGAAGCGTTTTGTAACTTTAAAAGGCAATACTATGGTTTGAAAAACGCTAATGTTCAACTGAACCCAGCTCATTTTAAGACAAAAGCACCTCTTGTTGTAATCGACTGTTCCCGACAAATGGACACCATTCGATCGGGCGTGGGGGGGTGGTATAGACATAAAATTGGAAACGGAATTCAAGAAAGCCATCCCCAGTGACACTACCGCCTACTGCCTCATTATCAATGATTCCCTCTTTGAATACACCATTTTAACCAAATCAGTTCGAAAAATATCCAGTTAAAACAGGTTGTAACTGGTTCAAAAGCTGCTGTTCTGTTTGAAGCCCATGCTGTTCTGTTTATATTATCAGCTGTTCTGTTTATATTATTAGCTGTTCTGTTCAAGCGACTCAGTTCGATATAGGCTGTTGTGTTGTTAAGATGTGTCATTTACTCCCCCAACACTATATCTACCCACCCTCATATTCACCTTCGATTCCACCTTTCACTTTTGAACTTTGTAAAAACGTATATGATAGACATAAAATTGGAAATGGAATTCAAGAAAGCCATCCCCAGTGACACTACCGCCTACTGCCTCATTATCAATGATTCCCTCTTTGAATACACCATTTTAACCAAATCAGTTCGAAAAATATCCAGTTAAAACAGGTTGTAACTGGTTCAACAGCTGCCGTTCTGTTTGAAGCCCATGCTGTTCTGTTTATATTATCAGCTGTTCTGTTTATATTATTAGCTGTTCTGTTCAAGCGACTCAGTTCGATATAGGCTGTTGTGTTGTTAAGATGTATCATTTACTCCCCCAAAACTATATCTACCCACCATCATATTCACATTCGATCCCACCTTTCACTTTTGAACTTTGTAAAAACGTATATGATCTTAATTCAAAAACGATACCTCACATATCAACGTATTTAGTGGTATCGAATCGAATAAGAATCGAAAGGGTTTGGAGGAGGTGATTAACATTGGTAGTCGATTGTTGCTAACCAGAGAAGAATGGAGTGCAATTTTCGTGGACAATGCAAACCGAATCTCGGATTTCTTCAACACTGGCACAGCTACTGCAGCAGCTACTCTCCACACTGAAAATAATATTAATTCAACACAACAAAATCAGGAGTGCACTGTGAGATTTGTAAATGTGTCCGATCGTGGTGAGGGATTACAGAATTTCATATTTGTGTCGTGTGGTGGCGGCATCCAATCAATGAGTATCAGTAATGATGAATGGTGGCACCTACAACACATCCTAAACTGTCTCGACACTCGTCTACATTTTTTACATCGCATCAAACTCCACTATGAGAACAGAATGAACTTTTTCAAGAAGAAATTCAAGTTGAGCGGAGTTAAAACACTACACGAAGCGTCAAATATAATGGAAAGTGCTTACGATCGAACCTCCATTGTGGATCATGAAATCAGGTGTTACGCTACAGAGTACTTATTTTTCTCATGTTTAATATAATATAATTATACAATATTATAATATACAACGACATTAAAAGTTTTCCTGTTTGAATTAGTTTTTTATTACCCTTTAACATTTAAAAGGTTACCGCTATGATAAGATAAGTTCACCACACTCGTAACCAATAAATTAGACGTCACGACCATTAAATTAGTCATTTTATATGTATATAAACTAGCTATGAAGAGTAAAATAAATTAGTTACTATTTACATACAAATTTGACACCTCTGATTTTCCCCAAAACAATGTATACAATCTACCTTTACTCAACAAAAAAGTTATCGGTCTAATGAAAGACGAGAGTAATGGTTGCATCATCAGAGAGTTTATTGGACTACGCTCCAAAATGTATAGCTATATCCTAGATAATGATAAAGTTGTAAAAAAAAATAAAGGCACCTCCGCTGCCATTGTGAGAAACCTACACTTTAAGAACTATTATAAGGCCCTTAATCGTAGCTATGAAAAATATGATGATATGCGTACATTTTGTGGTGATAAACATAATGTTTACACACAAATCAAAAGAAAAAAAGTTTTATGTGGTAAAGATGATAAAAGATACATCTGTCCAAACGATGGTGTTAGCACTTTAGCTTGGGGGCATTATAAAATAAAATAAAAAAACATTATTTTCACACAACAGTGGCACACACGTCATACCTTATCATACCAGATAAGAAAAACCACTATAAAATGTTACACTGCTAGCGCGAACTAATTATGATACGTCATAGAAAACATTAAACTACATTAATAAAAAATACCGTACCTCACAAGGTCACACACACACAACCAGTCTCCGGTTGTCTAATTAACATAATTCGAGAACACACCGAGCCCCGCTGACGTAGCCCCCTCCCCCCGCCGCCGCCGCCCCCCTCCCCCCGCCGCCGCCGTCCAATACCTCACAAGCAGTCTCCGGTTGCCTAATTAAAATAATTCAAGATGTTTTCTTGAATTATTCATCACGCAACACCCTCGTGACACCTCCTTACCATACAACCAACCACCAACACAGCGCTCATGAGGTCGCAGCACCAACACCACAGCCCCTCGCCGCTGCACCGACCACCGCCGCAGCACCGCCCCGCCGCAGTACACAAAACACACATACACCTGGTCAGGGGTGATAGTGATCATTAAAAATCTACCCATTTTATACTACCACCAACATAACATGAAACACCACTCACATTACATATACACACAACAGAGAGATCTTCTTACAATAGTCGGTATGTGAGCCAGAACGTACATATATCCACTACTCCGCGCTACTCTCACAGATACCGCATTAGGTCATTTGTAAGTCTTAGGGCCTGTTTCACCACTTTCTGATAAAGTGCCTAATAGGCTATTCACTACTTTTTTGACAAATTCTCCATACTTTATCTGTCAAGTTAATTGGTGGATAGCCTTATCAGGAAGTGGTGAAACAGGCCCTTATTGACTTAGACTGTGAGGTCATGGATAGACCTTCACTGTGGGAAGTAAAGTAAAGTTCGTCTGGTGCGGCGGCGGGCCAAAGTATGCCCCCAATGATTTTTCCGCCAGTGTGTGGTAGGCCTTTCTCGACCCACCAGCACAAGGTTAGATTAAATAACTATAACTTTGCGAAAACATAATTTAGGTGTACAGTTTTTGGACTGTTGGAATAACCTTGAACTCAACTTCTTTAGATTTGATTCGCCCCGGAATCTGCCAAACAGGAAATGAGAAATAAACCAGGGAAAGTGGCGGATCGATATCGACCTGAACCGCACAAGAAAGTATTTTTAGTAGTTATGGGAAAGACAAAAATAAGGGGATATCGAAAATTTATTTTTATTTATATATTTGAATTCCTGTCTTTACAACACAAAGCACAAAGATTTTGTTTGAACATTCTGCAGTATGTTTTAATTCCTTTTATTTATTTTTTGCATCGACACTCCTCATGGTTTTCCGCAGTTTTTCATAGCACCCTGCAAAATTTCGCCGTTTAACGCTCATTTCAAGGACAATATGATCTTTTGTTTCCTACTATCGTGCGTTGTTAATTTTATGAAATGAATAATTGTATTTTAAAAAGATAATACCGATTTCAAAATTGTACGTAATTGATAATCAAAATTCCCTATCTTAAACACTACTGAACCGATTATGATGAAACTTGCGGTATTCCCTAAGTTAAAAGTTAAACAATACCCAGTACAACAAAAAAAGAATTACTTTAATTGGACTAGTAGTTCCGGAGACATGCGAACACCAATTTTTATATTGGTGTTCGCATACATACATACAGAAATTTGACACATTTGTTCAGATGCTGATAAAGATCATACCAAAATTGGGCAGTTCTGGAAATAATACATACATACAGGTCGAATTGATAGCCTCATTTTTTTTAAGTCGGTTAAAAAACGCGACGTGCGTCAGTTACGATAGATTGTACAACACTAACTAGCGAGGCGGGCGCTTGGTGCGGTATCGGGTCGCCAACCGCCTGCTTGGACGGCGGGACGCAATAGGCCCACTATCGCACCGAGTTGATTTTTGACACCGTAACTGCGTGGTAGGCCGATAAAGACCTGCCGTGATATTTTATAGGGAATACCTATAATTTAGAACCCAATCCTAAATATATATTTGTCTCTGTCGTACCTTTACAAACACCTGAGATAATCGTTCTGCACCGAGTGAGAGAACATAGTTTTCTTCGTCCGCACCAGCTAAAATTCTGATGAAAGTATTAAGCACTAAAACAATGTGATTTTAGAAAACTGTTTGAGATACAAATACATCAATGTATTGAATTATAATGTTGGTTAGAGACAACAAGCCGCAGTGTAAGTTAGCGCACAGTGCACACTGCATAAATCATGCAGATAAATCACAACTCACAAGTTTGTGCTGCCTTCCAAGCTCCGAAACAACGTTTGCCGGGACAACTAGTAGATAGGAAGCAAACGTTGTTTTGCCATATAAAGTATTACGCCTATAATATTATTTTATTGAAGTGAGTAAATAAGTATGGCACCATGGCAACGTCCATCGCTATCCCGTCGCACAAACAATGGTCGCCGTCAGTCTCGAGTTGTAATTAACTATTTATCTAACTTATGCACTTATCAATATAGAAAGTAGCCAATAGCCGATTCTCAGACCTACTGAATATGCACATAAAATTTGATAAAAAATCAGTAAAGCCGTTTCGGACGAGTACGGTTACTAACATAGTGACACGAGAATTTTAATATACAAGATAAATATTTAATTAAGTACTTGACTAATGAATAAATAAATAATTGAGACACTTGACAATGACTTTATTTAATCAATATTAAAATATTATTTTCAATAAATTACCCTATAAATTTAAAGTAATAAAATTCATATTTTCATAAAGAAGATTAATCCCGTTACTAAAGAGAAAGCGGTCAGCTACGCTACGTAGTCTGCGTAGAGCCATGCTACAGACCGCCGCTACGCCGTAGACTGTCTACGAGAGCCTACAACAATGTTGTATGACAATTTAAGTTTTTATAGAGAGCGAAATGCACTAGTCTATGGAAATGCATTTAATTTTTTATATACCAATTAAATGTGAGACCAAAAGTAGGGAAAAAATCCTTTTAATTAGCGTTACTGAAAACAAACACATAAGTTAAAATAACAATAGCAGGAAGTACATCAAAATAATTAGTTTAGAATTAACTGTTGACAGCGTTAAAGCTTAGCAGTTATGGCATTGACCTCATGTATGAAATATGATAAATAATAACGATAGTAAGACAAATATTGTTACTGCTAATGTTGTGGAAAAGGTATTTCATAGAGCATCTGATATTTATTTAAGTTCACTGAAACTCTGAAACAAATTCATAAGACAAGAAAATAAAGTCTGTAGAAGTTGCGAATGCCGTAGACTTTTAGGTAATATCTGGTCTCTGGTATCCATACTAATATTATAAATGCGAAAGTGTGTCTGTCTGTATGTCTGTAACCTCTTCACGCCCAAACGGCTGAACCGATTTTGCTGAAATTTGGCACGGAGATACCTTGAGTCCCGGGAAAGGACATAGGATACTTTTTGTCCCGGAAAAATGTACGGTTCCCGCGCGATAAACGAATTTTGGTGCAATGGAGTTGCGGGCGTCATCTAGTAACTCTATACAGTTCGATCGTTACTTCGTTTTTTATTATTCAGTTAAAAGTAAGCATATTCTAACAAGATTAGCAATATTGTTTAGCAATAACATTGATAAGTGACAAATAAAATAATTTGTGTATTGTATGTAAATATTAATGATAGGTTCAGGGCCAGTATTCAGTTTGATTAGCGCGATTGCAGGTTATTAGTGATTAGGAGAAATTAAAGGACTTGCACTTACAGTCGCTGTCCACACTTACTTTCTCCTGATTACTAATCACCTGCACTTATCACTAATCAAAGTGAATGCAGGCCATAAGACATATATGATAATATACTCTCTTACTTTACTATTGATCGATATTCACCACTAAAAATATTACTTTTTACACGACCTAATCATTGAGTACTAAATAACACGTACAACTTTAAAATAAAACAAAAGACGTGACTCCTCGTGAAATTCAGACCCAACAAAGCCACTTACACAAAGGTACTTCATTGAAGCCGGCAATGTGACGGTCGAGAAATTGATAAGAGGTGAATTGAGCCTACTTCAATATCCTTCCTAATACGTGAAAACCTCGCGTAAATAAAATACTAGGGTAAGAGCCAGTGACAGGCAGATATTCATTTCATAAAAGTTGAAAATTATAAACATAAAAGGTTCTTTTTCTCTGAATTAACACACGCTTTACTTCAAAAGTCCAAGAGCCGGAGACGGCCAGATTTTTGTCATTTTATAAAAGCTGAAAATTATAAACCTAAAAGGTTCTTTACCTCTAAAAAACACACTCTTCACTTCAAAAGTCCAAGAGCCAGCGACAGCCAGACTTTCGTCATTTCATAAAAGCTGAAACTTATCCTGTATACGATCCCTATAGAGTTAAGAAGACCAGCAACTACGCAGTTTCATTAGGTAGACATTTAGAACTGTAATAAAGTAACCGCGACCGATTCTCCATAGTTGTTGGTCGTTATTACTTCAATGGAGGTCGCGCACACAGGAAAACTTTCAGCTTTTTTAAAATGATGAATCTAGCTGTCGCTGCCTCTCGGGTTAACGCTTTTTGAAGTGAAACGTGTGTTTATTCAGAGGTAAAGAACCTTTTAGGTTTATAAAGACATTCGAGACAATTTTTTGGTCCCTCAAACTCGTTTATTTTATTTGTACACGTAAGCCGAAATATATTTTTGCGTGATTGATAAACATTTCGTCTATTTATGTGCTCTTTGATGGCTTCGCCTTCAATTTAATGATTGTTTATAGACATTCAAAAGTTATTTTCATGGCTGCCGACTGAAATTAATATTTGTTTGTAAGGAATACTTACTCTACGAATTGAACGAAACAACAAAAACAAATTACATCCATACTAATATTATACTTGCGAAAGTGTGTCTGTCTGTCTGTTAACACCTCACACCCAAACCGCAGAATCGATTTGATAGTAGTGTTGATAGTAACTATGCAATTATCCTTTTCATTTGTTAAAGCTTCTTTCCATTAGTTAGGTTAGGTTAGGTTTCAAAATTTCGACAGCTAAGTTTCAAATCGAAAATGTAAGTAGCGCTTGTGATAGTTTAATCCTAATATAACTCAAAAACGTTTTTTAACTTCTGTCTTTGCTGTTGAAATTATCGAATATGTAACTTAATCAAGTTGCATTCCGAGTAATTTGTCAGCATCCGTAAAGATATTTCGCTAAGAAATCCCATGTTTAGTAATTGGTTCGCTTTAATAAGTTACGAGGCAGCTGGAGCGTCTCATTACAATGTATACATACAGCCGATTCGGCGAATATTTATGTATATAATGATTGATTTACGCGCCAATGTAGACAGGAGAGGCTTTTGTTTAATTAACGCGAAATATTTAATAAACCACCAAGGCGTATTGAGGCCGTACTTTCTGACGAGTGAATATCACGTGACAGTCTGCTTATATTAAAATTTATTAATTAGCGACTAAAATTATTATATTAATATTCGCATATTAATAAAATAGTATGAAATATTATTAGTCACATTTTAATTCTTTATTTATCAATAAAAAGTTATACGGCGCAATATACCTAAGCTTATACAAGTTTTACCATGGGCTGCTTCTGGTGGTGTATGCCTGATGGGCTTATGATTTTTACAGAGAGAAGGAGAGATAATAGAGTATAATATACTCGCTATAATATACTAAGCATACGTCGTCTGGTGATAATATTATCACCAGACGACGTATGCTTTGACTAGGGTTGCGGTACGATCAGTAATAAATCTATCTATATTTATATTATATTAATACGTGAGCCAAAAACTTTGTATCCCTTTTGACGAAAAATGGGGAAACGTAGGTGAATGAAATTTTGCACAGTTATAGTTTATATGGTGAAGGCACAGATTTTAGAAGTAAGGTGAAGGCATTGAGCTAATATTATTTTGAAATTATGCTTTTATCATACATTTTTTTAACAAATAAAACATTACACACACTACAACACACACACTAGGAAAAATGACAGATTTTTGAGTGACAAGCCATACGAATTATACTCTTTTATTTATGGTTGAAGTCTGTTGACAACAAGGTGACAAATTGAAATGGATTATAGTTTTTTGTATTGAATTTTAGATACTATTAGACAATGCTAACACGGCCAGTCTGAGATCAGCTGAGTCCCAGAGACAAAAGTTGAAAAAAATATGAGTCAATATTTTTTTACAAAATATAGGTAGTAGATGTTGTTGAATCTCAGGTCGAATTTCGACCATTGGGCGATCTCTAGTGCTCTTAAATACAATGCAGATACAATTTACAAAGAAGATCAGTATCGTAAATTACCTATGAGGAACAGAACGGAGCTTAATATAGAACATAATATATCACCGTGCCAGTGTGCAACCTTTGTTCTGCTCAAGCAGGAAGCAGTGGAGCGCGTTACGTCGCAGCTTCGATTTAAAATATTGGTCCCTACTCTCGCCGCACTGGAACCAATAGCAGTAGATTCTCTCGTTATTTATGCGCTATGTTCAATTGTAGCTTAGTTTTCTTTACTGTGCTGTTGGCTGTGTCTTTGTCGTGAGCTTGAATGTATAAAGACGAAAATAGAAGAAAGTTCTTTATAAAATCTATTCGAAAAAAAAGAAATAAGTATTGTTTCTATGAGAGAATAAAAGGAAAGAAATTAATCTAACTTGCGACAGTTGTTTGGTTACACTTCTGTCACCACTCAAAGATGGTTATGTTTTTCGGACTGTCTGTTTGTCTACAAAAATTTCACTACTGGAACCCATATATAACCTTTTAAGCTAAGGGCTTATGAATTGGCAGACATACTGATAGTTAAAGCATCAGATAATCTTAGTTGCAAACTCTCATATAATTTTACAATGTACTCGTATATTACAATATTTATGAAACAAGTAAAGTGCCTATACTTATTTTACAAATACTATGTAAATTAATATTTTTACTAGCAACTCTTCCTCTTATTAATGAAAAGTACCTGGATGACCGAGCTTTGCTCGGTATAGCAAACCCTCATTGACTTCGTGTTACTTAATAACGCCATCTGCTGGTGGTTAAAACAATTAAAAGTTGCTAACAAAATAGTATTATTATTCGCCAATAGATGTCAGGAAGAGTCATATTTTTCAGTTTATCTATTATCGATAAAACACGAATAAAAAGACATTTTCTGAAAATGATTCCTAGCTAGATCGATTTATCGCCCCTGAAATCCCCTATATATTAAATTTAATGAAAATCATTGAAGCCGATTCCGAGATTCCCCGGATGGCTATCCACAACTTTTTTGACAGTTGGAGTATAGAGTATCTGTCAAAGTTGTGGATAGCCTTTCCGGCACTTTATCTGGAAATGGTGAAACACGCCCTATATGTTTATGCGTTGTAAATGTAAATATTGATCTAGGGAAATGTAAAAATAGATCTAGGTGTATACCTAGATCTATTTTTACTTTCCATGTTTTTTTTCAAATTATATAGTTATTACGCTAGCTAAAGTTCCGCTCATTAATACTTCAATCGTGGGAATCGCAGACACAATAGATTTTCAATTGTTATGCGATAGCCGCTGTGCCGCTTGGGGATTGATGGGTTAAATTGTGTAAGTAATTAAATCAAACTTAAATCAATTTTGTCGTTAAGTTAGTCATAATTAAATACATCATTGGTTAAAGTGAATTACTAACATTTTGTAACATAAGGACAATTACTCATCTTTCTTATAATTTGAAAATAGCCCAATTATTTCATAATTTGGATATAAATTTATCTATCTGTCTTTAAACAAAATCCTCATTTTTTCTTCCAAATAATTTTCCCGGTCCTAAAGCCTCCATTTATGCAAAAAAGTTTACGTAAACGTTTACCGTACTTGCACACTTTATTCACTTCCGTCTTCAATTGTACTTAGCTTCTTGCGAATAAACCACACTAAGTACGACATATCTCATTCATTAACATATTCATGATGCTATGCATACAAAATAATGATATTATAATATCTTTTATTCACGACATACCGAAACTTTTAATAAGCCGTCTCTCAAACGTATATAATTGCTTATTACGAGTTTTGCCGAGTCACATACAAAAATGATTTTAGTTATTTTCGCTTTTAATTAGCTACATTTCGACTGCTGGTTCGAAAAATCTTCAGAACTACTGAAAGTTGTTGACTTCAATATGAATACTGAATTGACTGGAAATGTAATACAAGTAATAATATTATAATGCGCTATAAATTATTGTGTTCTGCTTAAATTTTATTTTTTGTTTCCTACTTAGAATTGAACCATGAAAAAAAATCTTATTCAATTGCCTACGCCAGGGGTTCCCAATCTATTTTTCGCCTGCGGCGCACTTACAGTCACAATATTTGCACGGCGCCCTACCCTACCTAGCTATTACAAAAAATATATAAATAAAGGGTAAGCAGGTAATTGGGGTAAATAATAATAAACAAATATTTAATCATATGCCTGCTTTTTACAATTAATATCATAATTTTGTTTTATAATATTTTCGTGGTCTCGGATAATGAATGACGATTGACTCACGGCGCGGCGCCCCTCTTGCCTTTCCACGGCGCATCAGGGCGTTTGGGAGCCCCTGGCCTACGATGTACATAATTAAACTTAACGTGACTATAATTATGAATAATCATTATCTGTATAAGAAAAAAAACTTGATTTTATCTTTTTGAGAAAATTCATAGTCGGAAGGCCGTCAGACGTTTAAGCTATAGTAGGTACTATAAAAAGTGTGTTCGTTTTTTGCCTGTATATAATTTATACTGATGTGATCAATCACCGTCAAGCGATACATGAACCTACTCTATCTTTGTTACTCCCCGTGATTTTGGTTAACATTTTATCTCCAAATAGCAAATATTACGAGAAAAGACAAGGAAAATGTCTATTTAAGGCAGCGAAAGTAAGTGGATAATAATTTATTCCATTGCTGTGAAATGCAGGTTATTTTTCTATCCCACTTTTTATGAACAACTCTAACGTGTACTATCCGATTTTTTTTATGAAATAAGGGGGCAAACGAGCAAACGGGTCACCTGATGGAAAGCAACTTCCGTCGCCCATGGACACTCGCAGCATCAGAAGAGCTGCAGGTGCGTTGCCGGCCTTTTAAGGGGTAATAGGGGAGGGTAGGGAAGGGAATAGGGGAGAGTACGGAAGGGAATAGGGGAGGGTACGGAAGGAAATAGGGGAGGGTAGGGAAAGGAAAAGGGTAGGGGATTGGGCCTCCGATAAACTCACTCACTCGGCGAAACACAGCGGAAGCGCTGTTTCACGTCGGTTTTCTGTGAGGACGTGGTATTTCTCCGGTCGAGCTGGCCCATTCATGCCGAAGAATGGCTCTCCCACGATTTGGAGACATTCACTTCATCCACATTATTACATTACAATGCAGTCCAACTATTATACTAGCAAGAAGACAATAATAATATCTACTAATAATAATATCTAAGCACGCTTCGCACCACGTCAGTCTGGCCCTGGTAACTGAAGGACTTGTGTTACGGGTACCAGACAACGGAAATATATTACTTTTATACTATACATATTTAAGATTTTAATTATATGATACAAATATTTAATACACATCCATGACCCAGGAACTTTAAAAACTTTTTTGGTTCGTCGGCGAAATTCGAACCCGCGACCCCCGGCTTGAGCTACCAACAGCCCACCAACTGAGCCACAGAGGTCGTCGAAAAATTGACACTGAAAAATAATTATTTAGTCTGTCTTTCTAGTAGCGATATCATATTTTATTTATCAACACAATTAAGATCCCTAGTCTCTGAAACAAATGCGTAATAAGATACGCTCTAAAATAGAAAAATTGCTTCACTTAGTCAATGAAAAATTATCCTGTTGTCGCTTGAAGATGTGCTGGAGTAGTGCTCCCTAGAGGTAGGTGACAAAATTGAACACTACTAAGGACTTTGGCTGACTAAGTGGCGACTAAGTTCTGTTTTGCTTGTGGAGATGGCGGTGCCACACGCTATAAAAGTGGGATAGATGTCGCTACTTACATCTAAAATGGACTAAAATATTTACCAGCTCGTCTGCCCCAATAATATACCTTTTTTAGCAAGGTCCCAAAGACTGGTTGTGGCGTAGTAAATCTGAATTGAATCACATTAAAATATATTAGGTATGTATAGTGCTTCCTAAGGTTTGTTACTTAACAAGTAACAACAAAATAATTGTTAGGTACGTCACTCGTAAATAAGTATTAAAGTACGGTACTTACCTTTAAGTATGCTATATATTTTTAATCTTGATACCTTAAGGGTGAAGCCAAACGAGCGTAATTTGTGAGTTGTGAGTCGCAGAATTTCGGCTAGCAGAAATTCTGCTGCATTCAGTTTCATACAAAAGTCCTGTTTGATTCACACGAGCGTAATTTTGTGAGACATGATTTGTATGAAAAGATATTTACGCGACCGAAATTCTGCGACTCACAACTCACAAATTACGCTCGTTTGGCTGAAGCCAAACGAGCGTAATTTGTTGAAGGTTTTCAATCAGTTTTAGGGTGAACCCTAAAACTGATTGAAAACCTTCTCCTAGTCTACCCGATCTCAGTCTTAACTGAAACAAAATAGCATTTAATTTGTAGTGTAGAGCAAAACAGATCCATATAAATCTCAAAGGTACAAACAAGTTTGATGAGAACGGATCAATTCCTCGGTGATAATATCAATAAAAAGTTATGAACAAGTGTCGTTCACTAAAAGTGAATAAAAGTCGTCTTTTACAAGAACTTCGGAACACTTTCTCCTTGTTATTACTTTGTGTTGCCATCAAATATTAGTCGAGGTGGTTTTCTATTTAAAGTTATTAACTTTGCTTCTTGTTTCGAAACTTTAAATTTAGTTTAGAAGTTACGTACAGTGTTTTAACGAATTTACACTATCTAGATTATTTACCTTTATTGTATTTAAAAAGGGCCTGCGTTATAAAATTTTTGGCACCATCTTTTTTATGCTTACTTAAATAGATGGTAAGAAAGTGTTCACTTTTTATGCCGACATGTTTGTTTTATGAAATTATGGCTCATTTTTATGCCTGCCATCATCAATTCATCTGGCATTTCGGTCGTAAAATGCCTCCCGCCTGTTTCACACGGACTGCGTGATCGTAAACAGGTGATGAGGAGTCTATTTTATAGTCTTTTAGATATTTTACCTTTTTCACACGTATTTGTAGCAATTCTATCAAATGAGTTACCGAATACGTAAATAACGTAATCCCATCGAAAATATTTCTTGTAAAATGTTGCCGAGACGACCACATAAGGTTTACCCTGTGAAAAAGATATGAGAGCTTCTGAATCTACACAGCTAAAAAACGACGAAACACTTCTAGAAAAGGTAGGTACTGCACTTGCGCTTCGCTTGGCTGGTCTCGGCGGGTGCACGGCCGTGCACCCAGATTATGCTCATATTTGCATTAAGTGTGTGTATTTTATTTAACTTTGATTAAATAGTACAAGCTGAATGAACCTTCAAGTAAGTTTTATTAAATAAAATTATTGCCGGTAACATAGTTAACGCAGATCTCAATTATTATTTCACGTGAACCACACTTTTTACTACAATAAAAACTATAGAAATTTATTACTTGGGTTTTTAGACGTGCAGCTTTAAGTCTCGAAACTATCGAGAATCAAAGCTGCTTGATTTAAACCGGTTTAGCGACTTTTTTTATCTTTACTTAAAAATGTTATCGCTATTTAAAAATTTTGTTGATTCTGTGTCATCTGCGGGGCTAAAATTGTCACATTTAGCAATTCCTCTCAATCAATTCAGCAAATTAATTGTCAAAACTGTCAAACTGACAAATGTCAAATTATTACGAATTACTAGACATGAATTGCAAGCAGACTTGCATTTTGCGATGAAAAAAAAATGAATCATATTATGATTCATAATATGATTCTCCAAAGCGACCATTTTAGCCCTGCTGTACATGTCCTTAGTTTCTCGGACCAGCAATTAGGTTATCATCGCTTGATAATCTTAATTGCCTCAACAATGTAATTGGACTGTTTGAATTTCAAACAGGGATGCTCGGAATTGAGCTACAGAGGTTGACTATCATCACTAAATTGAGAAATATAAAATTAAAATAATGTACTAATACAGGTGAAAACCAGGGCCCGATCTAAGGGGGGGCGCGAGCCGGGCATTTGCCCAGAGCGGCAAAAATCAGGGGCGGCGAAATTGACTTATTCCTATCTTCCAACCTAGCCATCCACCACTTAAGTTTGAGAATTTTACCAGCTAGCCTACCTTACGTTTGCTAGTGGAAATATTTGAGTATTTTACTTAAATATTCCTCCCATTTTCCCCCAACAAATATGTTTCCTGTATATGTAAAGGGCGGCGAAAATTATCTTTGCCTGGAGCGGCTAAATGGCTAGATCGGGTCCTGGTGAAAACAATATTGTAGAGGGCCAAATTCATCTATGATTGGTATGGGCCTTGACCGACGTTAATTGCGCAAGCTATAGCAATTTATAACAATACTAGACGACGTCTGCAACTCCGTTGCGCCAAAATTCGTTTATGGCACGGGAACCGTTCATTCATCCGGGATAAAAAGTATCCTATGTCCTTTTCCTTTCCTATTTTCCTACCAAATTTCAGCAAAATCAGTTCTGTTTGGGCGTGACGAGGTAATAGACAGACGGACCGACAGACAATGTGGAAATGATCCTTTATAAAACATTTTCACGAAATATTAACTCGTAAAAATATAAAAACACTATTTATGACGAAAAATAAAAATACTACTCGGATAATAACAAAGTAGTTATTTTTATTTAATCTATACTAATATTATAATTCTGCAGAGTTTGTTAGTTTGTTTGTTTGTTTGTTTGAACGCGCTAATCTCAGGAACTACTGGTCCGATTTGAAAAATTCTTTCAGTGTTAGATAGCCCATTTATCGAGGAAGGCTATAGGCTATATTTTATCACACTAAGACTAATAGAAACGAAGAAATAGAGGAAAATGTGGAGAAAACGGGGGGAAATTATTTGAAAGGGCTTGTTTGAACGCGCTAATCTCAGGAACTACAGGTCGGATTTGAAAACTTCTTTCAGTGTTAGATAGCCCATTGATCGGGAAAGGTTATAGGCTATATTTTATTACGCTAAGACTAATAAAAGCGAAGAAATAAAGGAAAGTGTGGAAAAAACGGGGGAAATTAGTTGAAAGGGCTTATTTGAACGCGCTAATCTCAGGAACTACTGGTCAGATTTGAAAAATTCTTTCAGTGTTAGATAGTCCATTAATCGAGAAAGGTTGTATGCTATATTTTATTATGCTAAGACTAATGGGAGCGAAGAAATACAGAAAAATGTGAAAAAAATGGGGGAAATTATTTGAAAGGGCTTATTTGAACGCGCTAATCTCAGGAACTACTAATCGGATTTGAAAAATTCTTTCAGTGTTAGATAGCCCATTGATCGAGAAAGGTTATAGGCTTTATTTTATTACGCTAAGACTAATAAAAGCGAAGAAATAAAGGAAAGTGTGGAAAAAATGGGGGAAATTATTTGAAAGGGCTTATTTGAACGCGCTAATTTCAGGAACTACTGGTCAGATTTGAAAAATTCTTTCAGTGTTAGATAGCCTATTTATCGAGCAAGGCCATAGGTTATATTTTATTATTCTGCGACTAATAAGAGCGAAGAAATAGAGGAAAATGTGGAAAAAACTGAGGAAATTATACGAAATTGCTTATTATCTTAAGATTCTTAAGAACTACTGGAGCAATTTTTATGTTATGGCAAACATGAAGAATAGACCACGTTAAGGGACATAGGCTATTTTTTGCGGAAAAATGTACGGTCGCGTGAAATTCCTAAATTACGCAAGCGAAGCCGCGCGGAACATCTATACAGGCTGTAACAAAAACAAGTGATAATACTTTAGGGTGTGTACGTGTTCCTTGTAGAGGGTTCACTGTGAAAGTAGCAGCGCTGAAAGACCAAAATTTTTTTTCACTTTTGTATGGGGAAACTCGTAACGCTCGGGCCCTTGCCCATACAAAAGTGAAAAAAAATGTTCGTCTTTCAGAGCTGCTACTTTCACAGTGAACTTTCTACAAGGAACATGTACACACTCTAAAGTATTATCACTAGTTTTTGTTACACACTGTATATAATAAAATCGTAGGAAAGTCAATGCTGTACATTGAATATTTTTGTACAATAAATAATACTTGGGACGTGATATACTATACTAACAGTCGAAGTCGCGGGCAACAACGGACGAAGTCGCGGGCAACAGCTAGTTTTTTACAATAATATGCTCACTTTTATGTGTTTGAACCATTAATTAATTTTTATAATTACATTGAAACTGACAATCTTCTCTAAATTTTCCTCCTTATCTCGAATTCGTATTTTAACAAGTCGCTTATACTTCAGAGAAATTGCCTTAGGAGAACATATTTTCGTAATACATTGTATGTACAATGAAAATCATATTCGCGAAGAAAATCCTATTTCACCTCCGTGAAGCGTCGATCGCGAACTCAATATACAACGACACCTCAGTACTACCTTTTTGAATACTCCATAAAGAAGATTGGAAATTATGTAGAATCTTGAGGAATATGGTTGTATTCTTGCAGTGAAATAAAACTTAATTTCAATGCGCTCTAGGAATTTCAGCTTCTGAATTAAATTTTAATTAATGAACGTTCGTTTCATATTCAAATATAAAAAGAAAATTGGACTGTAAATAATTTAATAAAAACTATTAACTTCTGCGTATAATTTAGTCAAAAATAAAGCAAGCTCCAAATCTTTTTATTCGGTCTACGCGTATTGAATTATTTCAACGAAATATTTTAACAAATATTGAAACTTTACCTTTTATTTTAGAATTTAATCTTCGCACTATCCTGTTGACGTTTTTATGACCGGCTGGAGAGCACCACGAGGCCCAAACTCCCGCTGCGCACTGGTGAAAACCATTTCTGCGATACGCAAAAGGTTGAAAACTGTATCATTAAGTTTTATCTGTAGACTTTACTACATTTTTCATTTTAAAATAGCCTTTGCTATTTTTGCTTCATATATATGTGGGAGATATACGCGGGGGAGCCATGCTTCGGCACGAATGGGCCGGCTCGACCGGAGAATACACGTTCTCACAGAAAACCGGCGTGAAACAGCGCTTGCGCTGTGTTTCGCCGAGTGAGTGAGTTTACCGGAGGCCCAATTCCCTTCCCTATCCACCCCTATAACCCTTCCCTTTCCATCCCTACCCTCCTCATTACCATATTCCCTCTTAAAAGGCCGGTGTCGCACCTGCAGCTCTTCTGATGCTGCGAGTGTCCATAGGCGACGGAAGTTGCTTTCCATCAGGTGACCCGTTTGCTCGTTTGCCCTCTTATTTCATAAAAAAAAATCATTACGTTTATTTCTTTGAGGTACTGGAATTACTACAGATAAATATATCGCATTTGCGACAAAAAGAGTCATTTCTTGATATAAGTATATGCCGTATACTTATATTATATTGTATTATATTACTGAAATGGAATACCTATTCCAGTGAATGCCCAAATGGTGCCGACCCAAATGATTGCTTTTGAAAAACTAAAAATAGTCTCTGCAGTTAATCAATAAAAAAAAATCTGTTTCATTGCATTTTGTGTGTTTCATTTCATATAGTTGTGAGTTTTGCTTAAAATAAGACCCTTTTCCTTGAAAATCGCACTTTCAGTATATCTCAAAAACTAAAGCCGCTCCGAAAATTCTGACTACAGATCTGGAGTGAAAACTATTAATTATTGGTATAACATTTCATGCAACAAAGATGCTGTTCCCTTGTGTAATTAGATATTTCTAGTTTTTTTTTACATTTTGCTATATAAAAATTGGTTAAGAGCCGTAAAAAAGTATGAGCGTGTTGTTGTTATTTACAACAACAAAACGTCTCGGACGTGACGGCATGGAAAAATGTATTAGATTACTTTCCCCTGTGTCATGTTTATGTATCTCTCCCGCGACCGAGCATTTGATACCGACAAATTTACCTTTTATCATATTATGAGACAAAACAATCTTTATACGAAAATGTCAATTCGAGTAAGGAGCCATTTTTCGTGTCGATTCGATGCCTTGGCCAAAGTTGATTGAAAAATGAAAAGATACTAACATATCGACTTTTTAATACTACGCTAACTATCCTAAGTTTTTTCTCGGACTTAAAACGGTTCCGCGTTGGTGTGAACAGGTAATATAGCAAGACAATCAGTCAGATACACACTTTTGCGTTTATAATATTATTAATAGTGTATAACAAGCGCTGTTTTTCGCCGAGTGAGTGAGTTTACCGGAGGCCCAATCCCCTACCCTTTTTCCTTCCCTATCCTCTCCTATTCCTTCCCTACCCTTGCCTATCCTCCCCTATTCCCTTCCCTACCCTACCCTAACAGAAAAAAAAACTTATGAAAGCTAACCTACGAACAATAAAAAGTTTTTCATTATTCGTAGGAGCTAACTATAAAATATGTAGGTGGTATTCTATATTAAGATAGTTGACGCTCAATGACTGAAATGAAAAGAAGTATTTATAGCAATTGAAACCTACGTTTGCTTAGTCAGGTAGCTTCACAAAACAAACCTGAGTAAATACCCTTTATTTACTCAGTTGTTACCCCAAGATAACGAGTTCCTTATTAACTTGAGTATTTGATTAAGTGACAACAAACAAATCCGCTACAGACACTAATGAAGACAATGGATATTGGTATTTATTTACTGACAGTGTAACCCGCCAAGTAGGCAATAATAATTATTATTCTCTACTCTATAGGGTCAATTCAGACGAATCTGTAAAATCCATACTAATTTAGAAATGCATCTACCCGTCGCGTTGACCGGGTTGATTCAGACTGCAACGCGATGCATTTCTATATTACTATGGATTTTACAGATTCGCAAGACGTCTCCCGAAATTGAAATCTGTCAAATCCATACAAATATATGCCGCGCCGCGCCTCGCCTCGCCTCATCGCGTTGCGGTCTGAATTGACCCTGGTGTGGGCTTACTTGTACCACTCTAAGTTAAACTTTATCCCAAGTTAAATACTTCTAATCAGGTTTTTCGTATTGCAAGTGTTTTTTTTTAATAATTTATATTTAACCCTTAATTCGACGGATTTTTTTTTCGCGCCTTTTAATTTTTTTTCTCTGATCTGTCTAAAGATGTACAGAAAAATATAAAAAAAATTCTATATTTGAAAATTTTCGAGAAAATGATAGTATAGTATATTATACATTACCGGGTTCCTACAAAACATACTTCCAATATATACTTACGTATAGCCCGCTTTGCAACTCTGATTCGGAGCACATTACATTTAATTATTTTTTTTAGAAATAAAATAAATTACGAAGAAATAATTGGTTTCTACGCTAAGTTAGGACAAATAATAGCTGTTTCTTTAGCCTGTTATATCGATTTGCTTAAACAGTGACATTTATTGGAGATGAAACATAGGGGTAGTTATAAGTTTCTGGAAAATATAATTATAAGTGTCCTTTTTTAGGATGTTAAATGTTCACAGAGAGTAGTTGCTACATTATAGATTTAATTTCAAACGTAATATTCTACAAATTGGAGGTTTTCTTTAAGGATTTGAAAATGAATCAAAATTTGACTACCAACAGCATTCGCAGATGAAAGCTTCTGAAGCTTCGAGTAAAAGTATTTGTCAACTGGCTGATTTCGAAAAGCATTTAGAAGATGCTTTTAATGTCCTGATCTTTAAAAAATAGAAATTTTAATAAAATACAGCTGTATAACTTACTTATAGCTGGTTGGTAAAAGCGCAGTAATGATAGAAACTATGAAAGCTCTAAAACCATGTTTCATGACCTATAATAGAGTCATATACCTATACCATATACCTATATTATATTATCTTTTCCGATGTTTATACTAAGGCTCTCTAGCCTTAGTATAAACATCGGAAAAGATAATATAATATCAAAAACCAATTTAATAGCCATCCAAGTGCCTACTAAAAGTGCTTTAGTCAAAGTGGTTGGTGAGGATTTTCATCAAGACCGTAAAGGTCAATTAGTTAAATTTTACTTATAAAAATACGTCAATCATCGTATCCAGTTATAGTTTTGGGCCTTTATAAGGCCTTTTACGTATTTTTTTTTTCTAAAAAACCATTGATATCTAAAAAGAAAAGCCTCAAACTTGCAATTTACCAATTTTTACAAAATTATAAATATCAGAAAAACTTTTTTCCAGTAAGCTACATCACTGAGGAATTACTCAATGAGGAAAAGAAAGCTTTTGTTAGAGCTTAGAGAGGGTAGAAATATAAAATTCCTATAATAACCAAAATATTTCTCACAGAACAGTACAAAAGTAAGCTAAGACTAAAGGGGCCGAACCATTTTCAAATCTGAGACCATAATATATCGAAATATTAAGTCTAATGAAGACCATGGACGAAGTATAAGTCCAGTTAATCCAACAGCTCCAGCTGCAGCAGTTAACAAAAGGTCCAGGATGGTATTACCTACTTCACACCTTTAATTCGACGAAGTGAAACCCGCTATACATAGAATTTCGTAGTGTAATTTCAGAGAAAGCGGCAATGTAAAATCGGCTAAACGTATACTTTGGGCATAATTATAGGTACAATTTGAAAGCAGATTTGTCCAAATTATTATTCAGTCGCATGATTCAGACAGTTGACAATAAATAACTATTGCTAAAGTGTAACTGAGACCATTATAAATAGTTCAAATGACATTATTTAAAAACGTATTCTGCTAACGATCGACTTTGGTTTACATTTTTCGATTGTTTATATTATTTTTATTTGAAGCATATAAAATAGTATTTTTCTATTAAATCTAGAATAGTTTTTTAATAGTATAATACAGAAACCTCATTAAAATAAGGAATAATTTTCGAGCTAGAATTTTTTAAAGTAAACGTATTGCCCACTATTTAGGGTCGAATTAAGGGTTAAAATGGCTAATTTAGTCTTGAAATATTCGTGGAATTCCAAGGAAGGTTTAGGTATATTAAAAGGAAAGTGTACAGGGTGTAACAAAACTAAGTGATAATATTTCAGGTTGTGTATATGTTCCTTGTAGAGAGTTCACTCTGAAAGAAGCACCCTAAAATATTATCGCTTGTTTTGTTACACCCTGTATAATATGTTCACAGAGTTATCTAGTATAATATCAATGTAATTAAAAAATAAGTTTGGCGCTAGTGGGCTTAAGTAAAACTTACTTACACACTTACCTTCATAGGTAAAATTTCTTCCTTTAAACTTAGGCTCTGTTTATACCGACGCGGAACGGAATGGAGGCGGACAAATTAAATAGCTACGATCTAAAAATTGGACGTGACGCGGAATTCTCGAGAATTAATTAAAAAGAGAGAAGAGAAGAAAAAAAGACACGCGTATCGCAACGTATTTAATTTGTGTGTTATACTGTTGACTTAAAGTTAATTGTGCTTTATACAGTTTCGTTGCAAAAAGTCGCTTCTATTCCACTCCGCGCCCGTATAAATTGAGCCTAACACTAATTCACGTGTCTGACAATGACTGTCCAACATTTTTTTATATATATGTATCGTATAAAAACATGTAAGCTGAGGCATATAATATGAACAATAGTATGATTAAAGGCTTTATGATTTTACAGTATTGTATGTAAAATGTGTCGCTGTAAATCGATAATTTGAACAAGGCCTCCGACAGTCGCTACGAATTTCCCATGGGGATATTGTATCCATTATTTTAAGGTTATGGTTCTATAATAAATTTTGTTGATAAGCAAGCATGGCGGTTAAACTTTTTTATTATTTTAGGACCAATATACTTAATTAAAAAATTAAAATATTTTAAGGGCCTGTTTCACCACTTCCTGATAAAGTGCCGGATAGGCTTTTTTGACAGATTCTCCATACTCTATCTGTCAAGTTAAATGGTAGATAGCCTATCCAGCACTTATCAGGAAGTGGCGAAACAGGCCCTTAATGTAGTAGACTCAGGTGCAATAATATTAATTGTAGAAAATTCTACCTAATCTGATATTTCAAAGAGGCAAGACTTTCTCTTTGTTTACTTTGATTATAGGCCCTGAAATTTCACACAGGATTATAATCGTACAATAGGATTATGTTTAGGCCACTTTTAATAGGAAAAAATGTTATTCCCGTGGGATTGTGCATCAATTCGAAGACAATAAGGTGGTGTATAGTTACGATAAAAGTGGTAAACAATTTTTCCGTCTCTATTTTTGTGTGTTGTTGTAAGTTGTAATTGGATACTTTCAATATCATGTTACAAATGGTTGAAGTTTATTTTCCTTAAAGTCAATGTTCTTGCACAAAAGCGGTGTCATCTACAACGGATATTAAAACCAAAATACTGACAATACAGAAATTACTTTGACCTTGGTCACGTTAGAAATCCCAATGTAAAAAACAGTCTTATATTTTAGAATAACTATTTATAAATTAGATTATAAAACATAACCATGGAAGAGAGGTAAATGTTTGACTATAAAGCAAAACCGTGAATAGCTATTTTCTTCACGAACATAAAAGGAAAATCCGTGAGAGTGAAAGAGAAAGATACTATGTATGCTCCTGCGCTTTTTTCTAATGTAGATTGTAGTCCCGGACACTATTTATTATCCAAACTGAAGAAGTGTTTGTTTGAGTTACGACGTGAAAATAAAATAATTTATTTTGTTTTTCGTGCCGCCAATTAGCAGTCTATTGTCTAGAATCGATGTTTAAAGTGAATATTTAAGAAAGGATCTCTCACACAGAATAGCATAGTATAATTTTGGGTTAAGTAAGTATATTATTCGTCGGTAACTTAGAAATCAGTTACTTCAATCAACAAATATTCGATGTTTAGTTTTTAGGTTGGGCTGACGGGTGCGAGCCTATGATTTATTAGGTCAACCCTTTCATCCTTGTTGTTTCTAATATGGCTTCGGAAGTAATTAAGCATAATAGCGTTTTATATAATAAGTTAACACAGAAATGCGTGATACGGTAATGCATAGAAATAAAAAATAAAAAATATCCACAGCCGAACATATAACTTCCTCGTTTTTTGGAAGTCGGTTAAAAATTGGCATGTGAAATAGCTTGACGCTGCTTGCCAACTAATTTTTAATGATATTAAGCATCCACAAGTCGCGCCTCGTATAAAGGGACTTTTTCAGTCAAATGACTAATTTTACGGCATACTTCACAATCGCCTCATGTTCAATTTCCAACTAGTAAGTAGTAACTCACTAAGATTTGTTGCTGTTAACATTGTACTAAGTGACAGTGATAAGATTTTTAACTCTTTGTGGCTAATTATAATTTGGCAATTGTTTAAATACATTTGTTTTTAACCGTAAATATTGGTCAGAAGTTTTATGTGTCATTCCTTTTCTAAATAAATTAGTCTACGTAGAAATAAATATTTAATAGTCCTTGACGGCTCTAATTTGCCTAAAACATAAAGGACAGTCCCAAAAGATTTGTGATCTTTGGTGATGATCATTATTTTTCCTTTTTCCTTATAGTACGGGAGCCCTAGAACAATTTTTTTTCATTACTATAAAGCTAACTTTTTGTGAGTAGCTTCATTTTGATAAGACGAACATTTTTATCTGCAAAAAATCTTGAAAGTGGTAGCTAACAGAGATAGAAAGAATATATGACTATTAATCTATCAATATACAAAAATCATCTCGTTAGGGTTCCGTTATAGGGTTCTGTAATCAACAAAACTTGGTTGACTACTGAACCCTAAAACGGAACCTTGACAAGCTGATTTTTTTATTATTGAGAGGTTAATAGAACTACATGTAATTTAAAAGTAACACTGTCTTACAAATAGAACAATCCATATATTTTTAGGACCATCAAGTCAAAGTATGAAATCCTTTCTATTTCTGTTAGCTACTACCACTTTCAAGATTTTTCGCAGATAAAAATGTTCGACTTATCAAAATGAAGCTACTCACAAAAAATTTGCTTGATAGTAATGAAAAAAAAATTGTTCTAGGGCTCCCGTACTATTATTATTGTATAACAAGAAATTTAAGCCCACTGCTAATACGGTATAAAAGACCTTTCTTCGGCAAACGCGTCTAAGTTATAAGCGGAATGTTGTGGAAACATTTTAAACTTCTAATATATCCAGCACCTAAAGCCGGGCGTTGATAAACTGTATAGCCAGTTTATACGTCTTTATACATTTTAATATAACAAATTGTTAGAAGGAGATATATTGAATTCAGCCTTAATAACTTACAGCTTAGTAAAGAAAATGTACGTCTATATTTTTCTGGTACTTGAGTGTTAGTACTTATAGTCAGGGATCCCTAGAACATTTTTTTTTCATTACTATCAAGCAAATTTTTTGTGAGTAGCTTCATTTTGATAATATAAGTCGAACAACAATTTTATCTGCAAAAATCTCGAAAGTGGTAGCTGACAGAGGTAGAATGGATTTCATACTTTGATTTGATAATCCTAAAATATAGATTATTCTATTTGTAGGACAATGTTACTCTTAAATTATTTAACTATAATATTAACCTATCCATATACAAACAATCAGCTGGTTAGGGTTCAGTTTTAGGGTTCTGTAATCAACGAAACTTGGTTGACTACGAAACCCTAAAACGGACATGTTTTTTGTTTAAAAATCTTTATTTTTATAAATTAAAAATATAAGAATAGTAAATTATTATTGACAAAATATTAATTTTACGTACATTCTAATAATAATTTGTTATTTACCTACGTTCTCCTTTTTTAGTTTTTTTTCGTATACTTAGTAAATTGTAAGTAAAAACTAATTATAGAACTGCTATATTATTTTAGGGAATTCCTCGTAGTTACTAAGTACACAATTAGTACATTATTTTGTATGGCTTTTGATTTTTGTTTCTACTAACCCCAATCTACTTTCTGGAAGTTCTTAATAATTTATTTTTCTGGATAAGATACATACCCAGAGCACTCGAATTTCTGTGAATGGTCCTTTTTTCAACATGGGGAAATGCTTTACGCATCCCCGGCAAATTGGGGATATCGGCCGGGGTATGTGGGACTCCTGTAGTCTACCCACTAAAACCCCATGGTGCTCCACTCATCGCTTAAGGCGGAGTTGCGGGTACGATAGAACCTACTGCAACTCTGTGAATGGTCCTACGAGAAATTCATATTAGAAATTCGAGATTTCATTCTTATATATCTATTTACCTCGGGACTTTAAAAAAACTGAATTTAATTGCGTGTTAAATGTCTAAATAATTTTTCGTCAAAAAGCTCGGATATAAATGCTGAGAATTCAAATGGAATTACTCCTTAAATTATAATCTTAATTAATGAGCGCTAACAATTAATATAATTATTATTAACATCTATTCCTTGGTTTTCCTTGTAGACGGGCAAAACGTCGCTTAATCAGAACAATGGCTCGTAAGCCGCTTAATCAAAACATCAAAGCCGTTTATATAGTCAAAGATATTACGTCTGAGGAGATATAGGTTCCCCTTATTATGTAGTATCATTCATCATCATGAGTCTAGACCAGTGTTTTTCAACCTTTTTTATGATGTGACCCCTCTAGTATGAAAAATATTTCGGGACCCTACCCCACCTTTCGCTACTCTGTGCTTATTTATCATGTATTATGAATATCTGAATTTACGATTATCTTCTAAAAAATTCTCCTACTTAATAAATTAATATTTTTATTATTTATTGTTTTGAAGTGAATAGTTCTTCTCGACCTCTGGCGACGAGAAGCTTCCCGACCTCTCAGGCGGTCGTGACTCGCATGTTGAAAAACACTGGAGGACGAGAATTGATTAAATTTCGAAAATAAATTGGCTTCTCTTTATCAGTTTAGATAACTGTTGATTGTTAAGCATAAACGTATTAAGGGATTCCATTTGTACTACAACTTTAGCTTTATCTTTTGTCCCTATCTGTAAATAAGGCCAACAAGGACTTTTATTTAACAAGGCGAGTGAAGCGAGATCTATTAGTATATCGCACAACCTTTACATTTTGTGGTACACTTTACGGAAAAACTATCACGCCTATTGATTTGTACTTAAATTAGTAATTTTTATTTATATGTATGTACTATGTGTTATCATTAGTCAGTCAAGGTTTTTTTATATGTGGAATAAATGTGTTATCATCAGTCAATTAAGGTGTGATGACGCGAGCCCTCACAAAGCTCGGTTTTTAGTATATAATAATATAAATTAGTATCCTGATTCCTGTGTATTCTAGAACTATTCAGTACTGGGCACTTCATAAACGGTTTCAGAGCTGTGGTACCATTAGTATTGTATTTTTATAAAAGAGAGTAAGTGTGGTGTAAATAGAGTGTAAAAAAACCTTTTGTTTGTAGATAAAAGTAAGTCAGAATACGTTTAGAGCCGGCCCGTATAGAGCCTTAGTCAACACGTTTTCATTACCGTTTATTTATAGAATCACCGATAAAAGTGTATGGGTTTGACATGACTCATGAGTCGAATGTCGACTTCATAATATTGTCGATTATTATGATTGTTATGTCAATTTCATATAAATTTTCGATCGGCGATTCTATAAAGACGTGTTGGCTAACGGCCGTTTCCAATATTTGATCTATCTCTGGTTTTGCCCTACTAGAGATAGGAATAGCTCACAATTGACATAAAATATATGTCCCTAATGTCTAATAAGAGCTATTCTTATCTCTAGTAGGGCAAAACCAGTGATAGATCAAAATAATATTGGGAACGGCCGTAAGTCAACTGTTCTGTCAACAAAATTTAAATCTGCCGTGAAAGCCTGTACCGTCTGAGCACACTTAATGTATAATGTAGTTCCACCGAAGATACGGCGCTATCAGATCCTCAGGGATTGTCTAACCCAGGGGTTCCCAATCTTTTTCAGCATGCGGCGCAGTTACACGTCACAATATTTTGTCACGGCGCCCTACTCTACCTAGATATTAGAAAAACATACTTAAATTAAATACCTTTAATGATTATAGTTAGGTTAAGCAGGTAAATACCTAGTAATAAACAAATATATTTTAATCATCTACCAGCTTTACATAATTAATACAAATAATAAAAACTACATAATTTTTGTGGTGTCGGATAATTATGAAGGATCGACTCACGGCGTCCCTCTTGCCTTTCCACGGCGCACCAGGGCGCCGCGGCGCACAATTTGGGAACCCCTGATCTAACCTATTTTCTTTTCTTCTGCAGCCCATTCTACGTTTATTGATTCTCTTGTAGTTCTATAGTATTTAAGTAGTTTTTTCATAGATATAAACATCATAGCTTTATTTTTACTAAAACACTTACAAGTTAAGTTCCTAGGCTGCTGTAACTTACAGAATTTTTAATTTTTAACAAGATTCATAATCATCTTGATCTATAAATCTTAAACATAGATATTCCGTCAATAGATAGGTACTCTATTGAAACCTTTTCAAAAATCGAAATTCGAATTTTTGTCCATCTTAAACGGTTTTCGATTTTTGAAAAGGTTTCAATGTTTTTTTTTTAATTTAGGCTTTGTTACTTACTTTAAAAATTGTATTGTATGGATCCTTGAAGGAGTTTTAAGGCTGACTACGTAATGTATTATCACGATTGGATACAATACATCCCATTATCCTAATGTAGGTACTACGGGAGCATCTGGGATGACACTATGTATGAAGTAGTTCGGAGAAAATTTATTTTCTTAGAATATTGAACAGAAAGAAAGTAGTACTAGCTTAAGTGTTTTCTATGTAATGCATTAATTTTCTGCAAATCAAGTTTTGTAAATTAGTATTGTTTGGTTAGATACACAAAAATGAAAATAAGATATGAAGTTATTTATTTATATAATGTGTGTTTTTAAAATATACAGGGTGGTACGTATTATGAAGACAAGGGAAGACAAGTAGGTACAGAATTGACGAGATAAAAAACCACAAAATTACGTGAATTCTAGCTACAGCTATTTACCCAACGACTTGCCCATAAAAATGATAATATTATGAATTTACGGTGACACAGATATTTTATGAGGTAATGATACCGATGTAACTTTATCAGCGAAGGAAGAAATCATAAAAGTAATATTAATGCGACAATGTAGGAGGTAATATCTTTGAAGATATTTTAAGCTTCAATTCATGCCACCTGCTTATTTTACAATTTTTTTATAAAATATTATAATTACTAGAGATCGCCCAATGGTCGAAATTCGACCTTAGCTTCAACTATTTTTTTTTTAATTAAATAAGTGGGCAAACGAGCAAACGGGTCACCTGATGAAAAGCAGCTTCCGTCGCCCATGGACACTCGCAGCATCAGGAGAGCTGCAGGTGCGTTGCTGACCTTTCAAGAGGGAATAGGGTAATAGGGGAGGGTAGGGATGGGAAGGGAAGAGAATAGGGGAGGGTAGGGAAGGGATAGGGGATTGAGCCTCCGGTAAACTCACTCACTCGGCGAAACACAGGGCAAGCGCTGTTTCACACCGGTTTTCTGTGAGAACGTGGTATTTCTCCGGTCGAGCCGGCCCATTCGTGCCGAAGCATGTCTCTCCCACGTATAAAATCAACGTTCAATATGTTAGAAAAAATATAAGTAAATTTAAAGTTAAAAGTGACATTCACTCTAGGAATACTAGAAATAAGCACAAGCTAGATATGCCGGTGAAGTAAAGTCAGTAAATCTTATAAAGGTCAATGTATACGCCTTTACAACAAAATCCCAGAAAACGTTCAAAATCTTTCCATTAATAAATTTATAAAAGTAGTTAAAGAACGTTTGTGTGCCAAAGCCTATATGATTATTGATTTCATAAACGATGGCACACCTTGGGAGTAGGATGGCTTGTTGTAAGGCTACTTCTTCATTATTATAGGACTTACAATTATGTATGTGGATATTGTATATAATACTCGTATTTAGTTACAAAATTGTAAACTTTATTTTAAAAGATTAATTTTTTTTCTCACGGCCCCGTGAGCCCCCGTGCGAGTTTCTTACGCCGGTTCTTCTCGCCGGGTTAGTTCCCGAACCAGTGGTAGGACATTCTGAAAACATTCATTTTAAATTTATTCAGAACTAAAACAATTTTGATTTTGATTTTTTTGAACGACATTAGGACTTACTACCTATATTTTGTAAAAAATACTGACTATCATATTTTTTTCAACTCATGTCTCCGGTACTCAGCTGATCTCAGACTGACCGTGTAAGTATTGTCTAATAGTACCTATCTAAGATTCAATAAAAAAACTGTAATCTACTTTTAATTTGTCACCTTGTTGTCAACAGACTTCAACCATAAATAAAAGAGTATAATTCGTATGTATAGGCTTGTCACTAAAAAATCTGCCATTTTTCCTAGCGTGTGTTGTAGTGTGTGTAATGTTTTATTTGTTAAAAAAATGTATTATAATTAAGCATAATTTCAAAATAATATTAGCTCGATGCACTCCTGCACCATATAAACTATAACTGTGCAAAATTTCATTCACCTACGTTTCCTCAGTTTTCGTCAAAAAAAAGTTTTTGGCTCACGTATTAATATATAGATTTTGAGTAATTGCCTATGGTCCATAATATAAAAATGAATCGTTCAATATGTTGGTAAGGGCTAACCTCAAGAACGGCTGAACCGATTACGCTAATTCTTTTTTTTAAGAATATTTCTTGAAGTACGAGATTTTGATGATGAAATGGAGACAAAGTTTAAAAAATAATTAATGGATAATTAAAAATTTCAAGCACTTTTCTACCGTATAGAATAATTTTAAATGATATAACCTCACCGCTTTTAATATAATTTAAGCTTCGTAGATGTGACGGAATAACGTCTGTCGTTGTCGCTAGTGGCTATACATTATATTATTTTATAATAAAGAAAGTACTTTTTAAAAAGCTTAGCAGTAACAATTGATGGCTAAGTGTAAATAATAATATACTAGCTATTTGACCGAACTTTGCTCGGTATTCGATAAAACACGAATAAAATGACATTTTCTAAAAATGACTCTATATATATTACCCGAGATATATAGATACAAGAATTGCTCGTTTAAAGATATAAGATGTCACAGAGGTCAAAAAGGCTCGATTTACGGCATTTCCTTTTAAGAAAGTTACGAATACGTAGTTGTGTGCTATTCCATAAAACCCTTTTCGAGAGGGGTTCGTGTATCGTGAGCATCCGCCAGCCGCCCGCAATAATGACCCTGTTTCCGATAATACTGAACCGTCTACGTGCGACCGACAGACCAGAATAATTTGGTCTTTGTATACGCGATTACTACCTCTATACATGTTACTTTACCTTACCTTACCTTGGGTTGCAAGCCATATTATCCTACTAATATTAAAAAGGCGGTTTGGATGTATGTATGTATGGATGTTTGTTATTCTTTCACGCAAAAACTACTGAACGGATTTTAATGAAAAAACCTTACAATAATTATAACTTATACATCAGAATAACACATAGGCTACAATTTTAACCGACTTTCAAAATGGTGGAGGTGCTATGTTCGTTTTTTTATGTTCAACAATTACTCCGCCGTTTGTGAACCGATTTTCAAAATTTTTCTTTTGATGTATATGTTATCATCCCAATTTGGTACCATATTCTTAAAAGTGGTGACCTGGTGACGGGATCCATAAAAAAATCGAGAGAACTCCTCAAAATTTATATGGAAACATATTGTGGTGACTTCGGTTTCGTGAGTAGTATTCTAAGCATATTATGCTACCAACAAGTAAGATTTTGCACCAAGGTATAACATTGTTGCTGTAAGCACTACAATATTGTTAATATTTAAAGCTCTTCCTTATTCTAATAATATAATTAATGTAATGTTGTTATCTATTGCTAGCAATTTATCTTCTAGTAGTAGCAATGTAATGTTATTGATTATTTATTATTAATAGTATCTTAGTTCTGTGTTAAATTGATTATTTAATTATTTTAGTTAAGTAAGTACTAATTATGCTTGAATAATATTATGATTAACTTGTACCTTAGCTAATGTTGTGTCACCTATAAAATGTTCATATATCGGGATTGTACCTACTTGTGTTGTTTTTTAACTGTAATGTTCAATACATGTACTGCTGGTGTCCTTTTTGAATAAATAAAATAAAATAAAAATAAAACCATGGTTTGGAAGGTGCTGGGAGAACTCCTGAAGTCCTGACTCTTTACAAGTTTGGGAGTTTCGACATTATTTTAAGAACGGAAAGCATAATATGCTACCATGCAAATTACATTCATCATCAATTATTATCATCATCATCATCATTACAGAACCATGTTTCTCTTAGTCTTTTATACTATATCACTTAAACCGTGGATAACACCGCGGGGCACAGCTAGTTAATTTATATCTTAAACCAGTGGGTCCTTCACCTGCAGGTTCACTTGCTCTAAAATTACTTTCGGATAGAGTTTATGCAAAATTATTACTTGTTTCTGTTTTAAAACTTTCCCTAAAAAAAGAAATTTTATTAATATTGAAAAATTATTTTGTAAAGTAAAAAAGAAATGGTCAACTGTGAGTCGTGACGCACAACAGAAAATTAGTACAAAAGTCATATATTATAAGTTTTTATGTGCTCAATATACTTCGTCACTCTTTCATATCTTTACAATGTTAAAATAAGCATTTGGCTTATTTGGTCGTGCCTACTTAAAATCCTGTTTAAAAGAGGCCTTCAATTTCAGATAACAAGAGTGATTTTAATTTTACATTTACTGAGATGCGAATACATTTGCTGGGATAATAACGTTTTGTCGGAGCGATTAAGCCAGCTAGATCCCTTTCGGAAATGGAATACTAAATAGTAATAAGATTTAACAACATACTTATGGATTTTACTCATTTAGAAAATAAGGAAAGGTGGGGCAGGCGGAGTACGCACTACGTAAAAAATCAGGGATTCTCACAATTGGCAATGGAGGCTTTAGTTTCTTCCTTTAATAACCTTTCTTCACTCGTGGTCATCCCTGCAAATGCACAAAACGAGTTAAGTCAGATTGGCCTTCTTTTTTATGCCGAGAACATGCCTTTAAGCATCTTGCGGGGGATGGGGGATTCTGCCCAAAAGATGGTAATGGATGCAACCCTTATCCACTAAAAACTTGGCGGCACTCCGCTATGCGCTCTGGGCTTAAGATTAGTCTGATCGATTGGCTCTTACGGTGAGATCTTTGTACAAAATATGCCAGTTATAATTTGCTATATAAATTGCACCAACAGTGACAGTGCTCATGTGTATTTATTATTAAGAGGCCGATTAACCCAAAAAATCAAATATCATCCTTCTCTCACATTCTTCACATTCCCGCCCGTCTCTCATATGCCAGGTGAAAAAATACGACGCGGAATCATCGCGCCAGGTTAGTTTTTCTCAATAACTCGATAAATATACAACATTTTAAAAATCCGCCAAGTCAGTAAGTATCTCAATGATAGAATTTTATACAATGTGTTAAAATATTAACTTAGTTTAATGCACGGTTATGTCAATATATTAAAAAATTTAAAAAATTAGATGCATCTTTGAATTTTCAAAATTTTTAAGATAATATCGTGTTTTCGCTCAGATCAAATTCTTGGAAATATAATGTAGTATCTAGGTATAGAAAATGAAACTATTCGGGGCTTATTTTCAAGTATCAAAATGAATTATAAAATCGGCAATTTTGGGTTAGTCGCCCCCTTAAGGTATCCCCGTGCTTACCTGACCTGTAATCACGCAGGCGGTGGGTTGGTCACGTTCTACAGATTTTATTTATCGATATCATAAACGGATTTTATTATCATAGAATAAAATAAATGTTGGGGTATAAAACGCTGAGCATATAACAATTAATGCTGTTAATACCACTATTATTGGCACTATCATCGAAATTTATTCTTAGGCAGATGGCAGACCTACTATATTTATAATTTGGTACAATTTTTTTTATAAAATAAAGGGGGCAAACGAGCAAACGTGTCACCTGATGGAAAGCAACTTCCGTCGCCCATGGACACTCGCAGCATCAGAAGAGCTGCAGGTGCGTTGCCGGCCTTTTAAGAGGGAATAGGGTAATAGGGGAGGTTAGGGAAGGGAATAGGGGAGGATAGGGACGGAAATATGGGAGGGTAGGGAAGGGAAAAGGGTAGGGAATTGGGCCTCCGGTAAACTTACTCACTCGGCGAAACACAGCGCAAGCGCTGTTTCACGCCGGTTTCCTGTGAGCCCGTGGTATTTCTCCGGTCGAGCCGGCCCATTCGTGCCGAAGCATGTCTCTCCCACGCCAAACATGCCTTAACTAGATTCACATGCATTAGCATTTGCTGGCACTCCATCTTTTAAATCATAGTTTTTCCGCTAGAGCACTGTACTTTTTAGAGCACCGAGCTCAAATTAGTCTACCAAACCGAATGTTCGCAAAATTCATTCAGCAGTCGTTGCGTTAATGAGTAACGAAGATCTATTGTCCACATTAACAATGTAAGTACAAGCAATAATTTGTTTTGATAAAGGGTAATAACCTATGTAGTTTTGAAAGTTGGTATGAATGGCTACTGTGTTTCAATTTAACAGCGTGGGCGGTCGTGGGCGGGACAGATCACTCGAAGACTCGATCCCATACAGACTATTCCTGTAATGTACATAATGGGCGCAAATACTGGGCCCTCCGCCGACATCCACAATAATCTCTGCTTTCGGCCTCTCAAAATATGCCACATTGTAAGTAAACCTTGTAAACGTTTATGTAAATTACCCAAGGATTTCAAACTATTTGAATATAGATGGCTAAGGATGCTTTTGTAAAATTAGATCTTTAACAAAACCTATTGTATCCAATAAGTCTGGATGAGATTATAATATTTAAATATTTTTCCCACAAACCATAAGCTTAACCTTTAAGTCAATACTAGATTTCACCCTTCGTTATCTTTACCGATAGTTCGGTAACTTATACATCCCAGCAAGTAGAATAACCCTTACATTCATTGATCAACAGTCCATAAATTTTATTTCATACAAAACGCATCATCAAAAGTCTTCGAAATTTAAGAAAGTAAGATTTTCGCAGTTTTGAAATATTTTAAATTGACGATAAGGTAAAAATTACATCATAGATCGTAATCTTACTTAATATTATGTAGTACGGTAATTTATATTGAGTAATATTTTTTAAGAATGCGCCTATCGTACATTCTCATTATCACCCTAAGGTTTGCTGGTAGAGAATGCCACTAGGCATTAAGCCCGCCTATGTAAATATTTGCATGGAGTGTTTAAATAAATAAATAAAATATTATTACTTAACTGGAGGCTAAAGGAGCACACTGAGACGGGCCGTGCCGGGGCTCAGCGTGCCGGGGCTCATCGCGAAAATCCGCCTCCAAACAATTTGTATGGAAACGGATGCGCGTATCGCACACTGTGTCGGGGCGCATCGCAGCCGATTTCGGGATAAGGAAGAAACAAAACAAAAATTAAGATTCAATATTTTTGTTGCATGAAAATCCTTTGATGGATAATTCGGTATATATTTTTAATCAAACCGCGAGTGATGGATTCTATCGGGGGTGTTCCTTAAACAATATTGACTTTGATGTATCAATTTTAATAAAAGAAAATATTCCTTATATATCATGAAAATATCTCGGTTATACTATCTATATATACAGGGTGTAACAAACATAAGTGAAATACTTTAGGGTGTGTACGTGTTCCTTTTAGAGTGTTCACTGTGAAAGTAGCAGCGCTGAAAGACCAAAATTTTTTTTCACTTTTGTATGGGGAAACTCGTGACGCTCGGGCCCTTGCCCATACAAAAGTGAAAAAATATATTTCGTCTTTCAGCGCTGCTACTTTCACAGTGAACTCTCTACAAAGAACACGTACAGACCCTAAAATAATATTATCACTTATTTTTGTTACACACTGTATAAAACTCAAAGGTGACTGACTGACATGGTGATCTAGCAACGCACACCCCAAACCACTGGATGGATCGGGCTGATAGTTTGCATGCAGGTAGATGTTATGACGTAGGCATCTGCTAAGAAAGGATTTTGGTAAATTCTAACCCCAAGGGGTTAAAATAGGGGATGAAAGTTTGTATATAATAATACTTCTTAACACGAGCGAAGCCGCGGGCAAAAGCTCGTGGTTTATATTACTCGGTTTCTAAGAATCATAATATTTGCTTTTGTTTACGATAAAGCTCTTAAATCGTTCTCTCATTTTTAACAATATGTACTGTAAAGTGTATGTATCACAGTGTCTAGTCTCGAAATAGCTGTAAAGTATGGAGTGTAGACTGTAACCTTATCCCAGATGAGCTCCAAGCCTACGTGGCTTATGAAACAAACCGTATTGGTACAACATCCACATAACGAAACTAAACATAGCTGCGCACCGTTAATCAAATAGTTAACTTCGTTTATCGTTCTATATATATATATATATATATATATATATATATATATATATATATATATATATATATATATATATATATATATATATGTCTGTGTTATATATACTTAGTAGAATAGACTATACCATATTATACATATAATAAATAAATATATATTTATTGTTTTATAAATTACATAATAATAATATTTCGACATTATTCGATTTCCTTAGATTTTATGCTGCTCCACCCTTTGCCTTTAGATGTTGTGACATTGGCTTGGTGGAGAGGGTACACTAAAGCTGGGTGGAGTTTCTAGGGTGTTAAAGAGATATCGTTCTGTGTCGAATCTACCCGCCATGTGGCTTAGGACTTTATCGTTCCTGTCTTTTATAGCCATTTATATGTTATAATCATTTATGTGTTCGGTTGACACCTCCGTGGCTCTTTTTATGAAGCTTGCCACAGCGTCTCCATCAGTGTCAGTGTAATAGACACAGGTGTTAGTGTGCTGGGATATGGCTACAACTGCATGAGGAACGCTGTCATGGATTGCCAGCCTGAAGTTAACAGGTTAGAAACAAACAAAATATCCATATAATTCTAATGTGTTATTTAATATTCGGGCATAAGGTGCATATTCCCCTTTATGAAGTTGAAGTTCTCGTCTGTAAAGCGAGGCCCGTTTTGGTGTTAAAATATCTTTACACGTGGAAAAAAAGGTAATGTGCATTATTAAATTGAGATAAAATGTGCAAGGTATATTTAAAGTGTATAAGCGTTCTCTGTGGAAAAACAAAGAAAAAAAAAAACAATTTTTGAGCGTGATTACGTTTAGGAAATTTTGTACTGCGTCTACTCTTTCTTGACAGACTGTGGGTTTGAAACTGTTTTTCGCGCCACGCCGCGGTGCTGTGCGGTAAATAGTAGGCATTGGATTAACGATTAACGGACTTCTACAAATTAACGGAAGTTAACGTTAACATTTTCTAAATTTAACTTAAAAGTTAATCCGTTAATCAAAATGTTAACTTCGTTAATTAACGATTAACGGATTAACGAGTTAATGCCCAGCTACGCATCTAAATATACCTCTAATATTGTATTAATGAAGTTAGATTATTTATTGAGGTGGTAAAAACAATTAAAAATAATATAATATTTACTATCTCTCGGTATTAATTTGGAAACGAAAACAGGATATATACTTAGGATACTTTTACCTACAGCTTCTGTCTAAAATAATTTGAAGTAGATCAACATAATAGACTAGAATTTACTTAAACATTTCATTTATAATTTGAATAAAAAAAAACATATATTGTTACAAACATCCCCGTAAACATGTACGAAACAAAAGAATCTTCCAAAGCGGTTTCCACCCTCTTACCTCCTATAAACGGCAATTGTATGTAAGCACGTACCTAAACATAATCATTTTGCGCAGTTTTCTTCCCGCTAACGTATTTTTATGTTCGCCTCCAAGGGTTGGGAGACTAATGCTCATGAAATAATGAAAATATTATAACGGCAACAATTGCTGTCTCCTAAGCCTTCTTAGTGAAACCATTTTGCTTTACTGAAACAAAATAATGAGAATAAATGAGGCTTTCGAGTCTGTGGGCTGCTGGCGGGTATTTTTTTTTCCTGAATTTTTTATGTTATTAACAAACATTCTTGAGGAGAAGCTGGCCTAGAATGTACTGTAAAATTAATATAATTTACGCATTACGGCGGAGGATGCGCTAGTATACTGCGGGTGTTAGATGTTGTGGTATAGGCATCTAAATGAGTAGCAAAACATCTTATTAAAAAATGTATGTTTAATTTTGTATGAAATTGTGATTCGCCTAGAGGTGGCCAATAATGATCGTAATAATTGAAAAGTCTATTTATCAATCTTCTTTCTACCATAGACCGCAATAAACACTGATTTCAGTAATTGGTGTTGTGTGATTGATGTGTAAATAAAGGTTTCCATTTATGTAAAGACAATGACAGATATTCATATTCAGACAGTAAAAGATTACCATTTCCTTATCAGATTATTATGTCAACATAATAAAGTAAATATACCTAGCGGAATAGAGAAACAAAGACCTGAGCAAGAGAGATTTCACTATCAGTAACACTGCGTGGTAAAAAGAGGCGTTTGATACATGGCAGCAGCACTCTTTTTTTGACGTCCAGTCGGCACGTGCCGCACGTTGACAATTTAATCTCATAGTAATCATGTTCAATCATGATTGTGTAAGTGTATTCGTACACATATTTTTACACACAGATGAAACCAATTTCGGTTTCGTTTGACAGCTCGAGATTGTTGCTCTATTCCGCTAGGTATATTAACTTTATGGTCAACATATAAAACGTTTTATAGTATTTACTATCAAAGAAGTTGATTCATAGCATAGGTACATGATGGATGTACGTAATTTGGTCGCATCACTATATCAAGACGACAGATCTCGACTGAGAATAGACATAACCTGACCAAATGAGTTAGTTCCGCCATCCTATAAATGCTATGCCTACGAATCAATTTCTTTGATGGTACAATAATAATAATAATAATAGCTCCCACACCGGTTTCATTGAAACCAGGCCAGCTACGCAGGAGTAATTTTATAGTGTCCAAGTGTGTGCGCAGTACACAAGAGAACTCTCTATTCCTTTACTCTCATAACCCAGTGGGACGGAAGACCGACACGACCGGCGAGAGATCAGGCGCAGGACCGACTTTTTACATGCCCATCCGACGCATGGATCATCTTACTTGTCAGTCAATCAGGTGATCAATCTGCATCGTCCTAACCAAACTTGGAAATAACATGTTTCCAACGCGGGAATCGAACCCACGACCTCCGAGTCAAGAGCCGCGCTCTATACCACTAGACCACGGAGGCGAAACAATAATGATCGGATAATACACCATAATAAGCTTGCTACAAGTGGCCCACTTGGAATAGCTAATTTTGAATTTGCCTAATTTCGGCGAGAACAAGACTAGACTCCACATCGCCGGCGGTGATTCTATGATATTGTGTTTTGAGACTTACGCCTGCCATCTTAAGTGCACTTTGATACGTGTTCGGAATTTGAATTCCTCAATATCGTTTTTCGCTGAACCGAAATTCGGTTAATAATGCTATTATCGAAACGGTAACGGCGACTATTCTTAGCTTGATCACCAAACTGTTTAGAATAGACTAGGGATTTTTGTTGCTTGTCATTATATTACTAAACTTTCCTGGCTCATAAGTCATAACCACTTTGCTGGGCGTATCATCGTTAAAGTAAGGATCCTATGTCCTATTCCTCGTTCTAAGGTCCCACCAATTTGCAATCAAATCGGTTCAGGCGTTTTTGTCATATTAATATGTATATGTAAAAAAAATGGTTTACGTCATATATATGAGGTTTCCGGCCACACGGTGCCGTATATTAAACTAAGTAGGTATAATTTATAACTTAATATAAGGTAATATAACATTAGTTACAAATTGAGTACAAAAAGAGATAGTCTTCTTCTGAGTAGGTATTATTAATGAGTTTTAACGTCAGGAGCCCGAGACAAGACGGATCTGGCTATTTAATTACCAAATTTTCAAGGAAACATGAGTCTCTTTCGGTAAACATCGCAATCAATTATAGTCCAGTCATTTTAGGGGGTTGACCTCACAAAATCGACACACCCAAACCCATACATACCACATTATTACCACATAAAAACTTATATTTTGGCATCCTAAAAACAGTTCTCAAAATTCACATACCATGGACCATGTAAGGCCACTTTAACGGAAAAATACTTTTTACTCGCGTTTATTAAAATAGGGGATGAAAGTTTGTATATGTGGGATAATCACAGTGATACATCTCAGCTGTCGTATATACACCGACGCGCTCAGAAAACTTCGATAGCGCGATTCAGGAATGTTAGGCGAATTGTGGGTACCGCCACATATATAATAATACTTCTTAAAGCGAGCGAAGCCGCGGGCAAAAGCTCGTAAGTAATATAAGTAGATAATTTTTAGGCGTTCCTTGTAAAGTCCATGAACCCTAGTAAGGCCAACCATTAAATCTTTGGTTGGGCCTTATAAGGATCCACCGGCCTTCCTAGGAACATTGCCAATATTTTAACTTAAATAAGTACATTTTCTCTTATTAGTATCATACACATAATCCATATACGACAATTCACTGTAGTAAAATGCGAGTTAGATGTAGGTTATGTAACTAAAAACTTAAGTTTTGCAGTGTGAGGAAATTACAATTGAACGCTCGAGGTTACAATTGTAATTGGTTGTCGACAACCAGAGTCTACAAACAGTGAGATCGCACTGCCACAATTGCGGCGCGTTCGACTCTCCGCCGCGTTTGTGGCCTTAAGTTTGATGGATCTAAGTGTGTAGTAGAAGGAATATGTCTTACCATGACGATAACTGCGACTTTTTAATAGTTGGCCTTCAAAAGATCGTGGCCTTCCATGGTTCATGGTCGTTATAATTGGATGGTCGCAAGTTTTAAAATCAGGGGTCAAAGGTCACAAAAATCGATGTTTTTTTTTACATATTTTGCAAATATTTCGTTTCTTTGGGTTTTACGCTATTTGTATTTATTGAAACTTTTGTGATCATTTTATGATTTGATTATGAAAACAAATAGAATTGCAAGCCTTTTCATATTTAAAGTAAAATAAATGATCTCCATTCAAGGCCTGCAGAGCCACTGAGCACTGTTCAAAATAATAATAATAATAATAATAATATATATGGACGCTTCACACCACGTCAGTCTGGTCCCGTGCTAAATACCTAAAGGACTTGTGTTACAGGTACCAGACAACGGAAATATATTTAATACTTTTATACTATACATATATTTAAGATTTTTATTATATCATACACATATTTAATACACACCCAGACCCGGGAACATTGAAAACTTTTTGTTCCGTCGGCGGGATTCGAACCCGCGACCCCCGGCTTGAGCTACCAACGCGCTCACCACTGAGCCACTGAGCACTGTTCAAAATTAATGACATGTAAACAAGGAAGTTTACTTTCTGCCTTTGGCTTAGTGACCTGTCTTTAGTTAGGATGGTAATAAGTTATCTTCACTGTCCCGACCTTTGTGAAATGTTTCATCGTTTAACCTTAGCCAAGATTAATTTTAAATGTATCAACTGAGGAAAAGTGTATTGATTTTAACTACTTAGGTATAATGGCTGAGTAAATACGAGAGAGCTTTGTACAGTTTGTACTATTAAAGATGATTATTTTCTTTTATAAATTAGCATTTAATTTAAGTGTTGTGTCAATTTCAGAATATTTGTTTTAAAAAATCTGTCGACGAGAAAATGTTAATATGAATAAACTCTCCCGAGTCCACAAAGTGAAAATTTCATTTGCAGAGACTATAAATTACAATTTCGCTCAAAATTATGGGTTTAGATACTTATCCGTTGACATATTTAAATTCTGAGAGAGACAACTTAAAATAATGTGAGGGTGATTAGCATTTTAGGGATATGTTTCACGTTTGTGTCTCGGAAAAGATTTCTATGTGGAAATTACATGGATGATCGCGAAACTTTGTACGTCTACCTGCCTATACGGTAATTACAAAGTTGTGTTATATTATCTTTAGTACATTTCAAAATATAAAATTATTTTATTTATGACCATATTTTGATATGAATATTTTCTTTAAATTGCGTACCTACTCTCATGCAAATACTTATAATAGATTAATATTACTATTACAATTTACAAGTCGTTAAGCATTGTTCACGCTAGGGCATACAGTTAGGGCACCATGATTGTGAAACTTATTACCATAGAACGGTATAGGCCATGGATGGTCAACATTAGTGAAATTCTGAATAACACACTCACTTTATTATCACAGTTCACGTGGTAGAGCCATGTTTCGGCACGAATGGGCCGGCTCGACCGGAGAAATAGCACGGGCTCACAGAAAACCGGCGTGAAACAGCGCTTGCGCTGTGTTCCGCCGAGTGAGTGAGTTTACCGGAGGCCCAATTCCCTATCCTTCCCTATTCCCTTCCTTACCCTCCCCTATTCCCCCTTAAAAGGCCGGCAATGCACCTGCAGCTCTTCTGATGTTGCGGGTGTCCATGGGCGACGGAAGTTGCTTTCCATCAGGTGACCCGTTTGCTCGTTTGCCCCCTTATATTTTTATATAAAAAAAAGGTTATCACGATGAATTATAATAAAAAAGATAAGGTTATCATGTGTCTGTGATATTTGTAAATATTGATACATTTCAATAAATGTAGATAATATTTAATGAATATTTTTTGCGCAGGTACGGTGTACTATGTGCCCTTTTTATGAGTTTTTATTCAAATGCTTGATAATATAATATTATGTTGCCAATAAATACAATATTATATTTTTTGTGTCATTAGTCTTTTGTAATATTTAGTCAAAATTATAGGTTATTTTGACTAAATATTACGAATAAGATATGCTAATAATACTGGGTGATTTTTATAGAACTTATAGGAAATAATAATTATATCAACATCAAAAAATGCTGAAATTTTTTGGAAAATCTATGTCCAAGGCGGGAATCGAATGAACACAATTTAAACGCTCTTTGTGTCTACCACGCTACGGAAGTCCTATTTCCAAATCAGTTACTATCTAATTAAATATTTATACACTACCAACAATTGACTTACGTCAATACTCAGTTCAAATTAGATGTAAATTATAACAATTTTACATAATTTTTAGTTTTATATGAGTAAAAATGTACAGTACAGTGGACACACAATAAGTGCAATATCAGTTTTCAAATAAATTATTTCATAGGCGGATGGCGGACCACCGTAGTTTAGGTCGCATAACATTTTAAATACCCAGCCGAAAAATCACAACTAAGTGTCTAAACACACTAGGCCGAAAAAAGAAGAGAAGTTCGGCATGATTACGTATCTAAGAACGTATTTTAAATTATTGATGGCACACCATGCCGAAATTACGTCGCGTTATATTGTATATGCGTAGCGCATTGCAAGCGTAATCATACCGAACGTATTTTCGGCCTTGTATTTAGACACTAACAGTAACCTAACCGAATAACGTAAGTTCGTATCTGCCTATATGAATTAATTTCAATGATGGTAAGTCTGTTACTTTCATAATTAAATCGGTGACGAGATACCCCGGCACTAATAAAACTGACACTTTTCTCATTGATAATGTAAATAAAATACCTTTGTAATTTCCATAATTACATTGTTTATTTTTTTTATGTGCGGACCGTGGAGGTCATTTTACTTCTTTTAATGAACCCCGAGCGAAACTAATTTGTGACCCCTGATCTGGTCCATTCTTTTCTATGCCTATCACCGGTTCGGGAACTAACCCGGTGAAGAAAAAAGAAATAATATAAAGCTCGCCCGAGGCCATGAGCCCTCTTTTATCAAAAAGATGGAAAATAATTATTCTTTTGAAACAAAATAACAATAAGTATAACAATGTTATGACTTGCAGCTTCCAGCTATGTAACAAAAAATAAAGTAACCCACTGTAGCTTACAATCTAGTGTTAAGCTTAGGAATACGGCAGTGTCAACCAAATTAATTTTCTCATTATTTACTATAATATATTATATAAGTGCAATGAGGTAATAAATAGGCACAATATATTTCGAGGTCAAATAATATTGAAATTCATATCGGAATAATACTGTAGGTACATCAATATACAATTCAATGTCCCGATATCAATGCGAGGAGACAAAAACAAAATGGTTCGCCAAAATTACCATCATTATTCAATACTGTTTTCGTTGAGGGCTCATCACAGTATAACGTATACAGTAGCATAACTTTGCCATCTTCTTAAAATCATATTCAATCAACACAGATACAAGTTTTACGTGCGCGTAATATAATACGTGCATTGTTTCATAAATGTGTCTGAACTCTGAAGCCACGCTTATGTGTGCATTCGATTCAATCTATCCTAGTTCGAAAATGGTCTACTGTAATATGTTACACTGTTTTATCACGTTGGGGTCGGCGCGGCGTCGCGTTGCGTCGTTTTGGTCGCAGGCCGCAGCAGTCAGATGTAGTCGCAGCTTAACCGCGGTCGCCGGCTGACGCTCCCGTTGTATGAGGATTGTATGTGCACGATATCTGAACATTTTTAACTGTCAGTGATAAGTGAAAATTATGTGAGCCGTTGTTATAGGTAAGAAATAAACATGAATTACCGATAATTCTTGTGATATTTGAATATTTAACTTTTTGTTTAGTTTGTTAAGATTAGCAAAGTTTATAAAATAGTCGAGTTGAGCGAGTAATTTTTCGCTGATCGACCTCTTCGCGGTCAACATAATATTTTCGGCATTGTTTTTAAAATGTTAACTAGCAAACCGTGACGTTCATTTGTGGTTTAACACTAACAAAATATGAGGATGTACCAATAAAATATGAGTACAAAGTTTACAATCGATTTATTTGGCTTCTTAATATTTTGTACACTTGGATGATTACAATATACTTATTTTATTATTTTAAAGTATTTAATGCCGTATATAAAACTGCTTCATTTTTTAGGGTTCCGTACCCAAAGGGTAAAAACGGGACCCTATTACTGAGACTTCGATGTCTGTCCGTCTGTCCGTCTGTCTCCAGGCTGTAACTCAAGAACGTGAAATTTTTACAGATTATGTATTTCTGCTACCGCTATAACAAAAAAATACTAAAAACAAAATAAATTAAATATTTAAGGGGGGCTCCCATACAAGAAACGTGATTTTTCAAACAATTTTTGCTCGGTATCAATGATGACAATAGGTAGGCACTTGAAATTTTCACAAATGCCTTAATTATAATAATTATGTGTAATTTAATAATTTATAATAATATTTTAAAAAAAATTAAGGGGACTATAGAGCAAAAATAGGCCAAAAACACAATTTTTGGCCTATTTTTGCTCTATAGCGCACTTGGCCGATTATTACTACATGCGCTTGCAACTTTGTTGCGCATCATTTTCTTTATTTCGCGAGAACCGTTTATTTTTAGAAATGAAACTACATAATATCTTAATATGTGTATTACCGAAACTCAAATTATCTCTGCATTTACTGAAATCTGTTAATGGCTGAGGCGTGAAGAGGTGACAGATAGACTGGGCGGGTAGGCTGGACGGACGGCAGGTGGGCAGTGGCCACACTCATAATATTATGCATATTATAGTTTTACAATCAATATTCGATCATCATAACATTATTAATATCGTTGCAAATGGTAGCTGGTAGCATATTAGGTCCTATTTAAAAACCTACTTAATGCTAAGTACTCATATACGGTTTTTCTCGATAGTTTTACTCCGAATCGAAGGAAATGACATATTTAATTCCATCGAGCCGGCTCGAAGCGAGCCTTCGAGCTGTCAGTTTTGCGGTCCACATGGTGGATATTGTTCGATTTGGAGTGAAACTATCGAGCAAAACCGTATGTGAGTACTTAGCATAAGTCACATACTAAACAAATTTAAAGTTACCCGCTACTCCCAAAGTTATGAATGGTTTATACAGAGCCCAAGACGTTTCTTGTTGACATTCGACTCTTGTGTCAATACTCAATTCTATACATTTTGATCAGTGATTCTATAAAGAAGCGATAATAAAGCGTCTTGGCTAGGGGCTTTGGCTATTCTATTATAATTTGACAGACTGACAGTCATACCAATTTTAACATTACGATTTATGATGACATAATATAATTATTATATTTTACGGTCGAATTTTTAAATAAGACCACATTCATTTCTGTAAGGAAAAGAGAATCCGTACAAGAATTTTCTTTTACACACGAGAACCTCCTTGAATGGTGAATGTTGTATTGAAGACTGAATATATAAAACGAAATTAGGTACTTTCAATGAGCACAAAACAGTGCTTTTTAATATTTGCCAACCCGCTTGAAAATACGTTTTCAATAGAACCTTTTTCGATGCTCATCGATTATTGCGTACTTGTAGACTTTAGCAATGTTGACATCGCCCGCGGCTTCTACTGTGTTGGATGCTACTAATTAAAGTAGTACAGACTGATACAATATTACATTACCGAAAATATATACATAGGCTGGCAACGCACCTGCAACTCTTCTCATATTGTTCATGGGCAACTGTAGTTGCTTTCCATCAGGTGACCCGATTGCTCCTTTTTTAGGGAAAAAAGGAGCAATCAGGTCACCTTTTTTTTTAAAAAGTCTGCTGTCTATGTCTGATAGTTGATACTATCAAACGTTATATAAGAGAAGACAGCAGGACATGTAGATACTTTATTCGCTGTGTAATTATTTTCAGCAGTAAGGGCTTATTTAAAATGACTAGAGATCGCCCAATGGTTGAAATTCCACCTTAAATTTAATTATCTTCTTTTGGCTCCCCGTTTAAAGTATTGACTATTTCAGATTTAATAAAAAAACAACAATCCATTTTTAATTTGACAACAGACTTCAACCATAAACAAAGTACATAGTAAAATTCGTGTGTATAGGCTTGTCAGTCAAACATGGTAGTGTGCTTGTTGTAGTGTGTGTAATGTTTTGTTGATTAAAATAATGTATGATGAAAGCATAATTTTAAAACAATATTAGCTCGATGCACTCCTTCACCATATAAACCACATCTTGCGAAATTTCATGCTCCTACGTTTCCGCATTTTTCGTAAAAAGGGTTCCAAAGTTTTTCGCTCGCGTATTGGGACCTGGCATATTTGGGTATCTAGTAATCCTTATAAACAACTGCTATAATATTATATTGGTATCAAAAACATATAACAACGAGGCATTATTATATAATGAAGGTTTATTAAGAGGATACAGAGTTTGGCGAAGCACTCGAGCTCTTACACGAATACAGCTGCGCTCTAAAGCACTTGACAGACTTTAAGAGGGAAAATTTCTAGTAAGGATACGAATACTTGCTTGCTTGATTAAGTGTGTTACAAGCAGTGCCGAATTTATGTTTTTTATGAGTGTAGACTGTAGGCCGATTTATTTTCGCCACCCCATGTACGCAATCTGCTGGCCCCCTTATATGACCTATACATACGGCCGATTTATAAATCCGGGGCTGGTTACGACTTACAAGTACTCATCAATAATGTCCTTAATACGTAGGTATTTGTAGTTACTTCACTGTATGATATTATTTTATACTGTGCATAACATGATGTGTAAGATCAGCACGATATGCAGTCACAATACTTACAATAGGTAATTGGTATTGTCGCACACCTGCCTTCCTTGTTAGTTGTGACGCGGACCTTTCGGTCCCAATTCATATTTCTACTATACAGATTCGAAGATGATATGAAAGGTACACTGACTTGAAAGGTACACTTAAGATGATTTGATACGGCTTATATATTATGGATGATTATGTAATGCGGCTTATCCATGTGTTGGCTCATTCTGAACTAATTCGCGCAATCACGAACGTGAAGAGGGGTATATTATATTCGTCTTACGTCGGCACTACATATAGACGAACGCGTTGGCCGACGCGTGCTGACCCAATGTGTAGAACGGGCGTTCGCGTGTTGGCGGTAGGTATTTCGCCCGTTCTACACATTGGGCCAGCGCGCCGGCCAACGCATCGGCCAACGCGTTCGCCTAGATGTAGTGCTGACATTAAACCCATTATCAACGTCAAATGCGCTATAGACACTTAGCAATCATAGCTATCCAAAATAGAGCCAGATAGAGCTCTGCCTTTACTTTAAAGTTCCGCGAATAGTCGTTTTTGGTACATCATCTATAATTTATATTTTCTACAGATAAAGTAAATTGCATTAGCTGCATTAGCTGCTAATGCAATGAGGGTTGTATGGTGCTATGTAGCCGTCATGTCTATCGTGTCAATTGTCGAGTCAAACAGCTGTCGTCGCGAAATAGCTTCGACATGTCACGATTTAGCTGTCATATTTCTGACACGACAGACATACAGTCTGTCGTGACCACAGGTCGTGACCGTGACCTAACACATAACATATGTTAGGTTTTTTCGGTACGGAATTTCTTGATTCGACCTTTGCGCTCAAAGCCCGCGATAAAAGCCATGCAATAGCTATCTTAGTAGAGTTCAGCCTGCCTAGCATACGCCAACGAGATATCTCACTCTACATGTTTCCTCGATGTTTGATGGTTTGTCTCTTCATCTCTATTGCAAAGAATTCTATTTAATTAAATAGAAGTCTTTGCTTTATTGACCCTAGCATGACAAAAAAAATTCTCGCGTAGATCTATCATCGAAATAACACATTTTTATAGAGATTTGTCGAGATTATGTCGAGATTTTGACATTATGAGACGAGTAGTTTTTAATTATCTCGAGAGTGAGATATCTCGTTGGCGTATGCTAGGCAGGCAGGGCTTACAAAGATTTTTCTCTCATGCGGGCCTCAAACAGGCAGCACTTTTGTGAGATCTTCTTATTTTCTTATGCTCAATCACATGAGAAAAGTTTAATAGAGTTTTACAAAACAGAGGTTAACTATTTAACACAATATCCTAAGCAGTACAAAAATAGAAATATTAATATTATACTTATGATTAAAAATCATACGTAACTCACAATAGTGGAATAAAATAACGATTGACGTAAAAACTTTATTAGAATAATAAAGACAGTATAAGCACAATGTATAAGGTACAACTTTTTCATTTTGTTATTTTAATTAAGTTTTTTCTTAGATGTAATTAATTGGGTGTCGCAATTACGACGATATTAAATTTGATATTATACACCTTGCTATATTATTTTAAATACAAAAATAATAATAAAAATGTAGTGACTGCATCATTTAAAATAATCCATACTAATAGTATAAAATGCGAAAGTGTTTCTGTCTGTATTTCTATTCAGAAATAAAACAATTTTTATTTTATTTTATTTTAACTATGTTCTTAAAATAAAATAAAAATTGTTATCTGCACGCCCAAGCCGCTGAACCGATTTAACTGAAGGTATGGAGATATTTAGAGTCCCGGAAAAATGTACGGTTCCCGCGCGAAAAATGAATTTTGGTGCAACGGAGATGCGGGCGTCATCTAGTTCTAGTGCATCATGTACTTAATATTTTGTGCTACGTTCAAAAATCCATGTCATTTCAAGGCAAAAGGCACGGTTACTTGAATGGCGCCACCTTGTGGTTGTTTGGGGTCATTTTGACGTTTGAACTATATATTATCTATACATACATACATATAAATAAAATTGGAGTGTCTGTTTGTAATATTGAAAGAACCGTTTTTTACTACATGCATATGAATCTATATATACGCTACATACACCAAAACAACATTTTTCACAATTTTTGTCTGTATGTCTGTCTGTCTGTCTGTTTGTTCCGGCTAATCTCTGAAACGGCTGGAGCTATTTTGACGGGACTTTTTTTGGTAGATAGCTGATGTAGTAAGGTGTAACTTAGGCTACTTTTTAACCGACTTCCAAAAAGGAGCAGGTAATATTTTACTTTTTTCATATTTGTTAGCGGACTATCCATCTTTGTTATTATACTATGTTGACGCGGACAAAGTCGCGGGCGACAGCTAGTAATACATATATACTTTGACGTTGATAGATTTTATGACGTAGATGGGTTTTTCTGGCATGACATTTTTTCTCCGTCGTGCGTCAGAGTGGCCAAAGCACAAAGTTATACCACTAGGTATATTAACTTTATGGGCCAAAGACAATTACACTAAATCGTGAACTATCGAAAGAAAGAGGGGAGGGCCTTTGCCCAACAGTAGCATACTTACGCTGGTTAAAGTGGTTATACTTTTATTAAGGTGTACCTACTCGGGGAATCGAGACAGTACGGTAGCGGTAATTGACTCCCTGTCAAAAACATGTCATTTTCTATATAAACCGCGATTGACAATGAAGTGTCAGATGTTCCTAGTCTAAGGGCGATATCATATTTTGCATACTCGATGTGGACTGAATATGAAGCACATCTTCGAACTCATAAAAAGTTGGAGATTATCATTCTCAGAGGTACCAAGAGGTTTTCTGATAAATCTGTAATAATCTGGGGCTTTAAAAGAGGTCAATTTTATTCTTAAATATTCTAAATACAGTGCGAACATTTTTCATTTAGCGCCTAGACTAAAAAGGTCATTGACCGCTACCGCTTCGTTTTTCCGAGTTCAAACATGAACGTGCCATATCCTAAACTCTTGAAATCTTAGTATGCGCATCAAACAAGTTTTTGTACCTACGTCGTTTCATGCAAATAAAGTTATTAAGTGCTGACGTATTGGTGTACATTAGTATCATAAACGTTTCTAACTATGGTAGCTGTTTATATTATATACAAGTAAATAGGTATATGCGAATAATATTATATTTTTTGGGTTCCGTAGTCAACAAGGAACCCGGTAGTTTCAGTCTGTCCGTCCGTCTGTCTGTCTGTCTGTCCGTCTGGCCGTCTGGCCGTCTGTCTGTCCGCGGTTTTGCTCAGAGACTATAGGATCTAAAAAGCTGTAATTTGGCACGAACACACATATTAATGAAGCCTACAAAATGGTACTGTTATAGCTTTGGTATGTATGTAACATCCCTTAGTCAGCCTCTTTCCTACCTATCCAGCATTTCCTTTGTCTAGCAGCTTCGGTTGCATTCCCAGTCCCACACTCTCCATCCAGTATCCATCCGCGCTAGACGTGTGCATCAAAAAACCAAAATTGTTTTTTTTAAAAAGCCAAAATCCTTGTGCGTTGTAACAGTACATAAAATCATAAAAAATATTTCTTTTATGGTACCTGCCCTATACATCAAGCGGGGATTTTTTTTCGCACCCACCCCATCGTATGGGATGTCGTTGGATAGGGTTTTTAAAAATATTATGAGTACTTATTCATAGATCATTTTGCGATTTAGGGATCCATTTGTGAAATATTAGTTTTAAAGTGGAAAAAATCGTTAGAGTCCAGTGTCCCCCTGTTCTACCAGCTAAGGGTTGCTTCTGGAAATGTGAAAAAATTCACGGGAGTAGGAAATATGCGGAATTTAAAAAATATTTTATTTTTTGATAGTAACTGAGATGATGTTGTTAGTATTGTAAAACATGTTATAAATGTGGACAGACCAACGTTATTTGGTCGAATATGTCAATTCAATGTTAATTATTGTGATCTGTCAGCTGGGTTTGACGTAACGCGACCAAACTACTTAGGTCCCCGATTTGCATAGGAATCAAATTCTCTGATAGTACGTTTATTGACCATACAAAAAATTTCCAAAACTAGCGGTACAACGGAGTACGGAACCCTATATTGCGCGTGTCCCGACACGCACTTGGCCGGTTTTTTAATAATATATCTGTTAATATATCTGTTATAGTTACAAAATCATGTGAAAAATGTATCTTGACAAATTGTATATTTATTTCAAGTAAAGTGATAAGAAAAACATGTTTTACCAAAGACCATCCTATTCGTATGTATCTTAAGACTACATTACATGAAAATGCTATTTTAATCATCATTTAAACCAGGGGTTCCCAAACTGTGCGCCGCGGCGCCCTGGTGCGCCGTGGAAAGGCAAGAGTCGATCCTCCATCATTATCCGAAACCACATATTATATATATATTATAAAATAATTATAATACAATATTAATTATGTAAAGCAGGTGGATGATTGAATATTCGTTAATTAATTACAGCTAGCTAAAACTAGCTATTTGACCGAGCTTTGCTCGGTATTCAATAAAACACGAATAAAATGATATTTTCTAAAAATGATTCCTAGCTAGATCGATTTATCGCCCCAAAACCCCCTATATACTAAATTTCATGAAAATCATTGGAGCCGATTCCGAGATTCTAATTATATATATACATATATACAAGAATTGCTCGTTTAAAGATATAAGATAAGATAATTACTATTTCGATTTTTCTCAGCAATGACTGAAGCTAAGAAATTAAAGTTCATTGTTAGTAATCGTCATGTCTTTGTCTTTGAATTACTCGTAGCGTAACACGATTGGTCATCTTTTATAACACAGAATAATCATTAATCAATCAAAAAGACCTCTGTAAAAAAAGGGGTTTCCTATTTTGCCAACAGAAGAGAATGATTTAAGCTTCCATAATTTGTACATAGATATGTTCAAGCATACACTTTAATTTGCCCATAGCTTATATGAAATCTCTTTATGGTTTTTAAATTACGAGACAAAAACCATTTTGTCGCTACGTCCTTTCCATTTTTTGCTGTTCCATTGCTTGTTTTCTATGAGAGGCCGGCCCGGCTTCTCATAGAAGCAACCTAAAACATATCCAACACGGTTTTTTACTTTAACGCGGCGTCACCTTAACCTAACTATAATCATTAAAGGTATTTATTTATCATGTATCTTTTTCTAATAGCTAGGTAGAGTAGGGCGTCGTGACAAAATATTTCACGTGTCACTGCGCCGCAGGCTGATAAAGGCTGGGAACCCGTGATTTAAACAGTTTTGATTCAATTTTATAGATTCGACATCTATTATCAAGAGTCGAGTCTGCATTATATTATTATTTGGATAGCAGAGTAGCAGGGTGGCATTCCTTGTTTACGAAATCGTAATTTCTCTAATTATGGTAAGCTGTACTCAGTCCGGACTCCAAAGCCTTCAAAAGATTGTATATTCCGGTGATAGAGCTTCGGTAAATAATAGACGAGATGTTCAGAATTCACAAATTGATGTAATTATTAAATGAGAGTAACAGAATAATCCTCCGTTCACATTTTTTGGAAAAGCAATTAGCACCCTCTTTTTCCGTGAACATGGTAAGATTATATTATTATTTCTTAACAGTCAGACAAAAGAATATAACATTTTTAACTTTGCCTTCAAGAACACTTTACATTTTATATTAGAACAATTTAAAAAGACATCGTAATCTTATATACTTATTACTTTATTATAAAATTCTCGTGTCACAATGTTAGGCCGCGTACTCCTCCGAAACGGCTTTACTGTTTTTTACCAAATTTTATATGTATATTCAGTAGGTCTAAGAATCGGCTACTGGGTACTTATTATATTGATAAGTGCATTTGTTCAATAAATAATAATAAATTATTACAACTCAAGACTGACGGTGACCATTGTTTGTGCGACGCGACGGGACAGCGATGGAAGTTGCCATGGTGACATACTTATTTAGTCATTCAGCAAAACAACGTTTGCCGGAACAGCTAGTATTTATATAATATGATTCGTTTTATTTCAGTGCCATAAAACGTGATTTATTTGTAGTCTTGTACAATTATAAAGAAGAAATTGAAGCTACGCTTAAAAGTCAGAGAGAATGATACTGAAAGTTTTCTCTATGATACTTTGAGCTTACCTTCTCTATTAGCTTTCAAAGCTTCTAGGAAAAGTTGAAAGTTGATGTCGTTGTAGCGGTAATAAAATATTTTCTTTTGTAAAACCTAAAAGTTTTCGTTTGACTTATACTTCTAAAGTCCTACTATGAATTTTATATAAAGTTTGTTAAGCGCCTCATATAAAATGCCTAAAGCTATTAGATTTTCTTAATATTTGAAGGGAAAAATGTTTTAGAATGTTCTTAAGGGGCGTCTGGACGTTGAGTAACATTGTGACCTCGAGAAATATTACATTCTGATGACTTGAAATTTGTATATATGGGTAACCCATATTTGCTAGTGTCAGCGCTAGAGTACTAAAGACATATTATCTACTTGAGTATAATTTATAGTATTTTGTTATATCAGTAATAAATGTGTTTTGCTGAATCTGTATTACGTAGGTATACAATATAATGTCATATCTGATATTATTTCAGACGTACAGAGCTATAATATGACTAGATGACGCCCGCAACTCCGTTGCGCCAAAAGTCGTTTATCATGCGGCAACCGCACATTTTTCCGGGATAAAAAGTATCCTATGTCCTTTCCCGAGACTCAAAGTATCTCAATGCCAAATTTCAGCAAAATCGGTTCAGCGGTTTGGGCGTGAAGAGGTAACAGACAAGCTTTCGCATTTTTATAATATCAGTATTATATTTAGAAGTATGGAAGTATGGATTGCTGTAGCTTACCAGCTAGTTTACGTATTCAAATCACGCCACAATCAAACCCAGCTTAGGCAAAAATCCTCTAAGAAATATTTTCATGTACTTATAAGCAGACACAACGACCATCTAAAATATTTCCAGGCTTTTGTTTGAATAAAAATGTCGGAAAACTTTACGAAAAATGTTTATATATGGTCAAGTTCCTATTTATTTATTTGAGCTTGAAAATTCGTGTGAAAAATAAAAATATATATTTTTGTAGCGAAACCCGTGGCAAAAGTTTAAGCGGTCGGTAGATTATTCTAATCAAATTAGCTAAATAAAGACACGTGTCACGTGGTTGGTCTCGAGTCATGGTCATGGTTATGATACATAAAGTTATCTAAACTTGCTAATGAGTCTACATTGTGTTCGATTTAGGCGATCTAGTACAAAGCCGGTCTTCTGAACATACTTATAGTGTGACAATATTGTGCTAAGTCGTGTGACAATCGACAATAGATCTCGAATACAAACGCCTTAACGATCACTAATGACTAAGGTCCGTTTACGTTCAATGTCCTCAAAGGATACAAAAGGACAATAGGTACTCCTTAGTTTGAAAACTTTTTATATCAATAATAATGGTCTAGTAAAGTTTATGATGCAGTATTTTTCATTAAAATTATAATATTAAAATTAACAGTTCTTTTTCAGGATCAATGATAACTATCATATTATTATGATTATTTAGTATGAAAAAAAGATGTAGCGACTGGCGACCCCCCAGTGTATAAATATAGCCTTCTGCCTTATGTTAAAATCCTCCCTCCCAGTATATAAATCTTTTGCATTTTTTATACGTGGGAGAGCCATGCTTCGGCACGAATGGGCCGGCTCGACCGGAAAAATACCACGTTCTCACAGAAAACCGGCGTAAAACAGCGCTTGCGCTGTGTTTCGCCGAGTGAGTGAGTTTACCGGAGGCCCAAGCCCCTACCCTCCCCTATTCCCTTCCCTTCCCTTCCCATCTCTTCCCTCCCCTATTACCCTATTTCCTCTAAAAGGCTGGCAACGCACCTGCAGCTCTTCTGATGCTGCGAGTGTCCATGGGCGACGAAAGTTGCTTTCCATCAGGTGACCCGTTTGCTCGTTTGCCCCCGTATTTCATAAAAAAAAAAGAAAAAAAAAAGAATCTTTTTTTTTATTGGAATAGTTCTCTCGGCATTTGGCGACCCCGCTACAGACCCCGCCAACAAAAACACTGATAGGGTGGGTTGCATCAACTTATAGTTAAAGTAAGTTGATGCAACCCACCCTGGGTTGCATCAACTTACTTTAACTATAACTGTAATTTTAACTATAACTACAATGCAAAATGTCAAGTCTTTGGTTAAAGTCAAAAATAGACGCCATATCTAACCATAACCTTGAGCTCGATAAGGCTTTAAAATAACGTGGCGAAAAAAGGAACTAACGCTGCCATCATACAAAAACGCCATTTTTGACAGTTCTCCTTTACCAGCACTCAGCAGCGCCCCGCCGCCCCACGTTCAATTATAACCTTGTCGGACCAGCTGTCATCTGACAAATTCAGTGGTAAAAGTTAAGGTTAAAGTTAAAGTTAACCTTAACTATAACCATAACTTTGACCATAACTTTAACTTTAACCACGCCTCTGGTGCAACCATCACAAGTAATGATCCGATTTAAAATCTTTTCATTATTGTGTCGGTTGAGCAATGTAACGCAGCAGTCGACGCGTGTTTTCTGGTTTGTTTCACTTCAATTCATTTGAATTTGGAATTCTTAACCAAAAAGGATATTTGAGATCAAAGTGGCCTGTACAACAAAACACTATATTTCATAGTAGGTAAGGACCTAATAATATAATTGTGTTTTTGACGATGTGATGTGTGCTGATAAATAATTTAATTGTACTAAAGTTATGAGTTATGTCTGACAGGGGTTCCCAAACTGTGTACCGCGGCACCCTGGGGCGCCGTGAGTATATCCTCTATCATTATCCAAAACCACAAATATTATGAAATTAAATTATAATAGATATTAATTATTAATTTAAATACAAGGCAGCCAGATGAATAAATATTTGTTTATTATTATTTATCTGCTTAACATAACTATAATGATTATTAAAGGTGTTTATTTAAGTATCTTTTTGTAATTGCTAGGTAGAGTAGGGCGCCGCCTGCCGCGCCGTGACAAAATATTGCGACGTGTAACTGCGCCGCAGGCTGAAAAAGATTGGGAACCCCTGTGTTATGACGAGTCGTGGGTCACTCGGCAAAACAGACATCAATACAATCAGTGGCGCAACAATAAGCAGGTGGCAGGGCTGGCAAAATGCCACGGACAGTGGGCCCCCGGTTCAAGAGGGCCCAAGAGCTAAGAAACATTTTTTAAATTGTACTTGAGTTGTTTCATTATTAACACGACGATTTTGAAAAAGAATTTGCCATTGGCGACAGATGATATTATAGTTAGGCCACTGAATATAATTGTTAATTTTTTTAGGGAAGCCTTCTATTCTTAAAACTATTTGCCGCACGCTCTTTTTTCTTTCACATTTTCCTGCCCGTATTCACAGTTGGATAGGGATCGTTAGCTATCAGCAACAGTTTGGCAGCAGTACTTACCTAAAAAAAAGTCTGTGTCAATACTATTGCGGCTGGTTCAATTTGCATTACTGATAAGATAACGAAATCTATGGCAAATAAAATTTGGCTGCCCGCATCCACCTCCACGTGCGACCTTGGCAACACTAAATAGGTACAGATAAGGCCAAGGATATATTTTATTATCGGGGGAAATTTGTCTATCCCTTCTCTACGCTTCTTGTTTATGATAATATCAGAAAATTGATTTATACGCAGATCACGTAATTTGGTAGCGTTGTGTGGGCCAGCCCGACTAAATAACGTATTACGTAGGTGCTGATAGTACATATTTTAAAAGAAAACTACTTGACAGACGTTGCATGTTAATCCGCATAGAAAGATGAGGAAATCCGATGTAATCAATAGATGCAATGAAACTTCATTCTCGATTCAATTTGAATTTGATAAATCTATACTAATATTATAAAGAAGTAAACTTTATTTGTTTTTTGTGTGTTTGTTTGTTTGTTTGTTTGTTTGTATAGGCTCAAAAACTACTGGACCGATTTTAAAAATTCTTTCACCATTCGAAAGCCACATTGTTTACGAGTAATATAGGCTACTTTTTATTTTGGAAAATATAGGGTTCCGTAAGATATTTTGGTTTTTCTGACACAAGGTGAAAAAAATCAACCAGAAAAGTTACTTATTTTGCGTACGCTGCCTAAAGTATAAAAGATAGAACCATACAATGTTCTAAGTAAATGTAGATCTTATAAATATCTATATTTTTTCTTGGACTACATTTAAGCGCATTTATTCTACTCATGCTGATAATCCTTATCAAAATAAATTATTTCATCACTAAGTACAGTTTGGGTAGATAATATTTTGTCTTTGAATGATTAAAATTGGACGTTTGGTTTAGAAGTTATGGCGAAATTAAAAATTGCGATTTACGGCCGTTTCGAAGTAGGCGCTACCAAGGCGGGGGTGCGCAGTAGCGAAGATTATGACCCGCCCTGCAGCTGGTGAATTAGCTCATAATATACCAAGAATACCAGTGTTCTCTACTGATTTGCCTATAATTACCCTTCAAAAGGCTCCAATTTGTTGTAACAAATTCTTTTGCACTAACGATAAATAAATAAATCCCAGGGCCAAACATTCCAATTAGTATGAACAGATTTACGATTATTATTTTTTAACAAAAAATTGAACCCGACTTCTAAGGAAAAACAATATTCTAAAAATGACCTAAAAGGTATGAAATAATTCTTATTCTTCATTAGTGCCTTTTTCAAAATTCGACTAAATCTCAACGAATTCTGTACTAAAATTTCATTCGGTTGAAGTAAAATTACCAATAATTGGGTCATAATGTGATGACCCATGGTGTAATTATGGTTGTAGTGATAATGATCAATCAAATAGATGTGTTGGCTTATGTTTTCAGTTGTTTAAACAACGCCGAAATCCCCGAACCTGTATCTATAAGCATTCAAAAGTTCTGTTCGGTACCTTCGGATCCAGGGTATAACCTGGTGCGAAGTCTTACTTTTTGGTAGCACTTTTGTGAACATGGTACCAAATCCGAATTCAACCCTGTACAACGACAAAAGAATCATGAAAATCGGTCAACAATCGGCGAAGTTATAACCTCCTCCTTTTTGGAAGTTGGTTAAAAATAATGTTTTACGTGGCAACTTTACATTGCCCTATTGCGAGTCGGGGCTCCCGACCATCAGTATATTTTGTTACGAAAATAACTAAACGTCAAATGTTGTTTATAGAGAAGCTCTACAATAATCGCTTTAGTTATCTATCCTGATTCCTAAACAACGAGTTGCACTTTGGGACTACCGTCAGAAGTGAAAACTTATAATTAAGTAATTATTAAATATTCTGATCATTAACAACTTTAACATCCACAGAAAGATAACTGCGTCGTCGATGTTAATGTCGGTGTCTGTGAATTGACCTGCAGGCCGATTCTGTATCGTACATTTGTGAGTTAATCACTGAGTTATAACGAAACGGAGGAGTGAGCAACGGAAAGTCTCACTTTTATATGCAAGTGAATACAAAAAGTGGCACTTTCCGTTACTCACTCCTCCATTTTGTTATTAACTCACAAATGTACGATACAGAATCGGCCAGCTGGGAATCATTTTGCTGACCGTGTCTCTCCGGGGTAGGCTTTTTGCAAATTGCAGCGGTAACCAACATCCACGCGAGCGGAGCCGCGGGCGACCACTATCTAATATATAAAAATAAGTCGGGTTTTCCTTCCTGACGCTATAACTCCTGAACGCACGAACCGATTTCCACGGTTTTGCAATCGTTGGAAAGGCTCCGTGAGGTCTATAAAAAAAATATCAGAAAAAACTTCAAGAGAAAAGCGGGAAAACAGGGAAAATCATTTTATGGCAAAACAACGTTTGCCGGGACAGCTAGTTATTAAATAAAGCTAGTTAAAATAAAATAAAATGTTCAAGCTCAAAATTATTTAAACATTTTCACAAAACTCGAAAAGACAGCAGAAAGCTTTTGTGGCAAAAAAGCCCTCTGCTGTATCAACAAACATGTTATAACCGTAGTGAGGCACCCGCTGGTATTTTACATAGGCAGATGTGTATTTCTTTGAACAGGAGGGAAGCGCCAGCTCTATATTCATGAGTCGCTGCTACCTGCAGCTTGGCGCGAGAAAATGTAATGTTTTCGAGGAAATCGTGTAGTCTATATATATAAAACTCAAGGGTGACTGACTGATTGACATAGTGATCTATCAACGCACAGCCCAAACCACTGGACGGATCGGGCTGAAATTTGGCATGCAGGTAGATGTTATGACGTAGGCATCCGCTAAGAAAGGATTTTGATAAATTCCAACTCCAGGGGGTTAAAATAGGGGATGAAAGTTTGTATATAATAATCCTTCTTAACGCGAGCGAAGCCGCGGGCAAAAGCTCGTGAATAATATGAAAATAAATGTTTATTTTGTTGCCTTAGTTAACTCAGGATAAAGCCCTCATTTCAAAGAAAAATACTGCGTTGCAAAAAATGTTGTATTGTACGTGGGAGAGCCATGCTTCGGCACGAATGGGCCGGCTCGACCGGAGAAATACCACGTCCTCACAGAAAACCGGCGTGAAACAGCGCTTGCGCTGTGTTTCGCCGAGTGAGTGAGTTTACCGGAGGCCCAATCCCCTACCCTATTCCCTTCCCTTCCCTTTCCTACCCTCTCATATTTCCCTATTAACTATTAAAAGGCCGGCAACGCACCTGCAGCTCTTCTGATGCTGCGAGTGTCTATGGGCGACGGAAGTTGCTTTCCATCAGGTGACCCGTTTGCTCGTTTGCCCCCTTATATCATAAAAAAAAAAAAAAAAAACTACCCGCTAATGCAAAATGGCCTATAAATATAATTCATTATATACTCAATACAATAATTATTATGTTCTTCATTTAATCCGGAGACCATACTAATATATGGTTCAATATTAATATATTTTTATATTATCTAATAAATGCGACGCTATAAATATAACACCCCTTTTTTGTCGAGGGTTAGTTAATAACTAAAGGAGCTATTTTCGACTAAGTACAAGCAATGTAAAAAGTTACTCTGCTAAGCTATCAGTCTGCTAGGTATCAGTTTCAAGCTGATATTCTCTGAATAAAAAGGCCGGCTTAAAGGCCGGCAACGCACCTACAGCTCTTCTGATGTTGCGAGTGTCCATGGGCGACGGTAGTTGCTTACCATCAGGTGACCCGTTTGCTCGTTTACCCCTTATTTAATTAAAAAGAAAAAAAAAGAATAAAAACATGGTAAGTTGGTAAGAAAAACTCGGCAAAGATCAAAAGGTATTGATTTAGCCGGCGATTGTGAGAGAGTTTTCACTGTTTCAGTGTTTTATTAGCTTTATTCTGTATAACATTACTTTTTATTCGCGCTGAAGTGTTGCAAAGGCCTTACAAAACATTCATAGAATTAATAATGAAACTAGTTTGTTTTTGTGCCCCGAAAATAATGTATCTTGAATCCTTCTCTAGCGTAGAGTCTACTCTGCGACACGGGAATAACAGTTGTTTGGATTTAAGTAAAAAAAAATGTTGCTTTAATATCAACCACATTTTTATGGTTATCAATATTAATATTTTAGATACTCTCTTTTCTTTTAAATATTTCTTAGGTTCACGCAATTAATACTCAAACATTTAGGTATTACACTTACGGATTTTGTTGCGGACCACTTTTCTTATTCCTATTTGATGATGATGATATTTATAAAATTTTAATTTACCATAATATTAAAATGAAAATACATATCATACTCAAATTAAAATCATATTTAAAACAATACTACACGTTGTTCGTGATAAAAACAATTTTCACTCATTTTAATGAGGAGCACGGTCATTAGTCGGGTTTTTATGTTATTTACTGATGCAGGCCTTTGCATATTTTCAATTCATATTTCACCCAAACTAATATTATTATTGCAAAAGTGTATGTATGGTCACATCAGGTGACCTTGATGGAAAGCAACTTCCGTCGCCCATGGACACTCGCAGCATCAGAAGAGCTGCAGGTGCGTTGCCGGCCTTTTAAGAGGGAATAGGGTAATAGGGGAGGGTAGGGATGGGATGGGAAGGGAATAGGGGAGGGTAGCGATGGGAAGGGAAGGGAATAGGGGAGGGTAGGGAAGGGAATAGGGTAGAAGATTGGGCCTCCGGTAAACTCACTCACTCGGCGAAACACAGCGCAAGCGCTGTTTCACGCCGGTTTTCTGTGAGAACGTGGTATTTCTCCGGTCGAGCCAGCCCATTCGTGCCGAAGCATGGCTCTCCCACGTCTAATTTTTTGAATGAAGATTTGAATGCGTATAGAGACGAGACACAATAGACTTGGGCCCCGGGAAAGAACACAGAGTTTTTACTTTTTATTGCAACAAGGGGTATCTACGGTTACTAGTCCATTGAAATGTTACATGAGCTTTGTATTTATTAGAGGACGCAATTTTATTTTTGGAACATGTAGGGGGGGTCAATAGAAGCTTAACCTCAAGTTTGTGGGGTCGCCACTCTTGTACCCCAGCCGCCATCTTGGACAAGAGTGGCGATTCTACAAACTTGAGGTTAAGCTTCTGTTGACCCCCCCTATATGTCCCATAAATAAAATTACGCCATCCAATCCCATAAATAAATCGGAATTATACCTTTTGCAACTTTTCGCCATCGCCCCACGCGAAAAATATACCATCCACATCACCTTAATGGGTGGCAGTCTTCCACGGAGCGTTTTTCGCGTAACTTTCTGCCGCGCACTGTAAAACTCTGGAACTGTCACCAGCAGTATTTCCGGACCTATACGAACTGCAATTACATTCAAGAAGAGAGCGTATTCCCTCTTGAAAGGCCGGCAACGCACCTGTAGCTCTTCTAATGTTGCGAGTGTCCAACGGCGACGGTAGTTACTTTCCATCAGGTGACCCGTTTGCTCGTTTGCCACCTTATTTCATAAAAAAGAAGGTTTTTTTTTTAATGAAATGAGGGGGGCAAACGAGCTAACGGGTCACCTGATGGAAAGCAACTTCCGTCGCCCATGGACACTCGCAGAATCAGAAGAGCTGCAGGTGCGTTGCCGGCCTTTTTAGAGGGAATAAGGGTAATAGGGGAGGGTAGGGATAAGAAGGGAAGGGAATAGGGGAGGGTAGGGAAGGGAATAGGGTAGGGGATTGGGCCTCCGGTAAACTCACTCACTCGGCGGAACACAGCGTAAGCGCTGTTTCACGCCGGTTTTCTGTGAGAACGTGGTATTTCTCCGGTCGAGCCGGCCCATTCGTGCCGAAGCATGGAATTTTTACTTATTTTGTAAGTATACAAAGATGACTGATGATGCTTGGCAAAGATTATTCATGCTTTGTTTTTTTTTTAGTTTAAAAAAGATAAATAATATTATGTTGAAGCATACGGAAATATATTCAAATTCAAATTCTTTATTAAGCATACTATAATATACAATAGTATAAAAGCTAAGTAGCGTACATCACGTTGTCTAATCCCATGCTTATATAAAAACTTGTGTTATGGCAATCAGACAACGGATGCATGCCAAACAATTTTATCCTAATATACCGTACTTAATATATTATTTACACATTCCCACACAGAATCACACTACACTTTATCACGTAAAGTCTCTTTCGGCGACGTGATGCGCGCTTCGTTCGGGAGCCTCCCCCGGAACCTCCGGTAATCTACCCCGGCGGGCCAGAACTCCTCCACCTCGAAGATGGATAAAACTTGAGTCGGCACTCTCACCACAAAGGAACTGAAATTCACTTTGTGGCGAGAGTGCAGACGCTCCACCCTCAAGGTATAGGTGGTCCTCTCGCGGTAATTTTGTAAAACGTTTAAAAGATTTCTTAAATAATTTAATTTTGTCTTTTTTTAATTAGATCTTTTTGGGTTTTTCATTTGTTTAATTTTATTATTTTATTCAGCATAATATAAGTTCGTAAAATATAGCAATTTAAAAACAATGGAATTAAGTGCTGTAAAATATGCGTGGAAGTTATACAGCGATTATACCATCATATAACTATTTTACACAATAATATTGTAATATTAAAATTACTTATTTTATCCCGCTGTTTCGGTATATAAAATATTTGAATACGGCTTTTTTAAATTTATTTTATACTTACTGAGAAATAATATAAAATTCTTATCTAACATATTTTTGTAAATCAATAATTTATACTTCGTTAGACATCACTTGCAAATGTTTGAGAAAATGGTTTTCCTTCTCATTTTATGTGATTTATTCAACTTGAACAAGATTAAAGTGGCCAATATTGTCATAAAAGGTTTGTTTTAAATTAGAGGCAATTGAATATTATAAAGTACGTCGAATTTCTGTTTAGTGTCTTTAGGGCTTAGGCTGTTGATAAATTGGCGGCAAGGACTAGGTTGAGTTTCCATCGTGTCTCGGGAGCCGACTCCCGAGACACAATGTTTTATACCCAGATGCTCTTTAGCGTAATGGAGGAACGCTTATCTTGCATTCTACATAGCCACTTGGGCTTATAGCTCAAGACTTAAACTAAAAGAAATCCCATCGGAAATCATGCCACATTTTGCAGCTAAATAGCTCACGACTAAAGCTAAATAGTTAAATAGCTAATAGCTAAATAGCTCATTTTATTATTTTACTGGTATACTTACCCCGATTGATTGGTCGAATGCATAAAGTTAATATATTCCGCTAGGTATATTAACTTTATGGTCGAATGTTAAAAAAATTAATCGTTTGACGTGCTCGACGACCGACGTAGACGTATATTATTTGGGCGATCTCTAGTATTATGAGATCAGAATACAATTTTTGTGTACAATAGGATCTGGCCTGAATCGAAGCTGTATTAACGTTTGAACTAAGGAACAATCAGGAAAAAGTTTTACGAATGTTTCTAGTTGTTGGCTTCAGGTTATAAATAATATTTCTCACAAATACAACTTGTTGCCGGGGTTACCTAAGCCGTCTATAGAAGCTTATTTCAATGTATACCGGCTTATTCTTTTATTGCTATCATCTTATTTCACTTCAAAGAATTCTTTGAAAGAAACTTAATCTAGAACCTTGTGATTCAGACAAATTTATTTTTAAGTTTTTGCTAGACCATTTAAGTTATATTCTTAGCAGAAATATGGGTACAGATTTTTTCGAAGTCTGACAGCAATACCTAGCCTAGCAATACCTAGCACCTAGCACCACGATATATATATATATATATATATATATATATATATATATATATATATATATATATATATATATATATATATATATAATTGGAATCTCGGAATCGGCTCCAACGATTTTCATGAAATTTATATATGTATATAGGGGGTTTCGGGGGCGATAAATCGATCTAGCTAGGAATCATTTTCAGAAAATGTCTTTTTATTCGTGTTTTATCGATAATCGATAAACTGAAAAATATGACTCTTCCTGACATCTATTGGCGAACTAATTGTTTTAACGACCAGCAGATGGCGTTATTAAGTAACATGAAGTCAATGAGTGTTTGCTATACCGAGCAAAGCTCGGTCATCCAGATACTTTTAATCTTTAATCGCGATAAGTTATACCGAATATCGCACGAAAAATTAGGGAATAACTTCTAGTATCTCAATAAATTCTACAACGTTTAGGAGGTGCGAAGTGACGCGCATTCAGGAGACTAAACGATCCGTCGCCAGTACTCGCCAGCCCGTCACTTGTCAACCTCCATCAAAGTCACTGTAATTATCGCGAAAATAACAAGCGAGCAAATATTGGTTTACCTAAATTGTTAGCTAAAACAAAAGAAGTTCTTAAAAGTGTAATTAACATTGAAGATCTCTTTTAAAGCAAAAGAGGAACATTTTCTGTTAAATTACTATCATTTAGTCGATATCACAGTATATTTACAGGGTACTTAAATAATTATTTATTTGTGGTTTGAGACTTTGCAGAATGAATTTCCTGAAAGAAACGTGGGAGAGCCATCTTCGGCACTTCGGCACGAATGGGCCGGCTCGACCGGAGAAATACCACGTTCTCACAGAAAACCGGCGTGAAACAGGGCTTGCGCTGTGTTTCGCCGAGTTAGTGAGTTTACCGGAGGCCCAATCCCCTACCCTATTCCCTTCCCTTCCCATCCCTACCCTCCCCTATTACCCTATTCCCTCTTAAAAGGCCGGCAACGCACCTGCAGTTTTTCTGATGCTGCGAGTGTCCAACGGCGACGGAAGTCCAGACGGTGACCCGTTTGCTCGTTTGCCCCCTTATTTCATAAAAAAAAGTCTTGACCATGAGAAAGCTTCAGCACTAAAGTGCTAGTTCTGCAAAAGCCTTGAAACAGAATATAAACATTGACTCTGTATAACAAACTATACATCATATTCTGTCCTATGAATATAGTAAATCTTGTTGTCTGTCTGTTATTTAAAGTGCTACCCCAAGGTGTGCTCTCGTTCCAATTTCCGAGTGTGATTGTCTAATAACTGTTGTAAGGACATTGGACAGGGTGCATGGGAAATTTCCGCTCACTAGCACTCTTGTTAGCAGAAATCAATTAAAGATGGATTAAAGCTCCATTAAGTCTCTATTTCGTTGATCGTTCAGTAAACAAAAGCAAGTAGTTACCTATTAGCTGGTTAGTGGTTTTTAATACGAATCGTCTACAGTCTTTGGTCTCTTTTGTAACATTATTTGTACCAAATATGAAATATGTATTAGTTTCCCTGATAGTATAGTATATAGGTAAACGATTTGTTTAATCGAATATGGCGTTTGGCTTTTAGCGAAATCGTGGAGCGTCACGATGACGACATTGCGCTGCGGTTTTTGCCTTGCGATAATGAACAATAGCCGATAAGGTAAATCATCTTTGGCGTCATAGTGACAGAGTGGAAATTGCCGCCTTGACACGAGGTGTCACCATCGCTATTAATCCATTGAAGTATTTTTATGAATATTAATGGTTCCTATACAAAATATATATTCTAGTATTTCTAAACTTAACAATTGTGGATTCTTATGTAGACTAACTGCCGTACTCAGAGCCGAATATTAATTACTCATTACTTTATTCATTATTATTATATTAGTAGTTAATACGCGAGCGAAAAACTGGATCCCTTTTGACGAGAAATGCGGAAACGTAGGTAAATGAAATTTTGCACAGTTATAGTTTATATGGTGAAGGAGTGCATCGAGCTAATATTATATTGAAATTATTCTTTTAAATCTTACATTTTTTTAATAAATAAAACATTACACACACTACAATTTGCACACTACTATATTTTCAATGACAAGCCTATACATACGAATTATCTCTTTTGTTTATTTATGGTTGAAGTCTGTTGTCAAATTAAAAATGGATTGTTGTTTTTTTATTAAATCTGAAACAGTCAATAGGTACTTTTAAAGGGGAGCCAAAAGAAAAGGTCGAATTTCGACCATTGGGCCATCTCTAGAAACTAAGATTTTGACATACGCCCAAAACATTATATTATGTCAAACTCCCAATCAAATTGAAGTTTAATTTAATGTCTCTGATTGCGGCCGTCTGGGTCATTGTGAATCGTTTATCAAGAGGAAGACATGATGCGTTTTGTCAATTATGTCAATTATTGTCTTTTATGTGAATGTAAAGAAGAAGAGAGATAGTACGATATATCTACAATTATTAATTTTATCCCCTACTGGTTCGTTGCCTTATTATGTTCGAAATACAATAATTTTAATAAAACATGGAAAATTTTGTAGTTGCACTCAAACAAACCATGAAACAAAGGGTGTAATAAAATATAATTAATAAATTCAGTGATTAACCCACATTGTATTATTAATACACTCCAACAACGTAATAATTTTCCAAACAAGCCTATCATTATACTCGCGCTGAGGTATTAACATCACCACAAGCTATTATTTGAATATGTTTTCGATGTAAATATTGTATTGTTTGGCGTATACGTAAACATATTAGTATTTATTATTCCCAAGGCCAAGCTAATGTCTTAATAAGCAATGGTCTACAGCAGGGGTTCCCAATCTTTTTTAGCCTGTGGCGCAATTATGCGGGGTTTAGACGGGTGACTACAGCCGCACGATTTACGCCGCACGGTGAAAATCGACTGTCTAAATGGCAATTCGGCTACGCCGCATGCGGATCAAGCCGATTGCAAATGGGGTGGCGAATGGCGATTCGGCTTGGACAGGCGATTCGACTAATGACTTGCCGCACGACCATTGGCGTACCCAGGTTCTGGGCCCGGGGGGGGCAAATTACCCAGGTTCTGGTGCCAGGGGGGGGGGGGGCAAATCAGATTTTTCATAAGCTAGGTGTTTATAAAGAATAAAAAAAATATTTTTAGTTGCACAAATATTGTATTGCAAACAAATGGCAAAATTTCGTTTTCTTAATTTTTAATTTTTATAGATAAAAGTAATAGATAATATACTTAGTAGGGACGTCAACATGATCCAAGGGGGGCAGCGGCCCCCCCTGCCCCCCTCCCCCTCGGTACGCCCATGCGCACGACTAAAATCGACCCGTGTACCATTTACCACCATTACACGTCACAATATTTTGTTTTTGTGAATTGGCGGCAAATCTAAAATTCTTGTTACACGTGAAAATGAACCTACCGCGAGAAAATTTTCGTTAATGATTTTTGTGACTTTCGTTGTGGGCTTACTCAACAACAAAGCTATGATTAGCATTTCTTAATGAAGCCCCATCTCGTGCCACTATTTACAGTTGGTTTAACGAGTTTAAGCGTGGACGTAGCGATCTCAGTGATGATCCGCGTGAGGGACGTCCTTTAACAGCGACTACTGAAGATTAGATCAGTGCTGTGCAACGCAATATGATAGAGGAAAATAAAAGAGTGACCTATCAGCAGATACGGGCAAGCCTAAGCATTGCTATGAGTCATGTTCAAAAAATGTTACATGAACATTTAGGGCGAAGCCAAACGAGCGTAATTTGTGAGTTGTGAGTCGCAGAATTTCTGCCGGGCAGAATTCTGATGCATTCAGTTTCATACAAAAGTCCTGTTTGATTCACACGAGCGTTATTTTGTGAGTCGTGATTTGTATGAAAAAAAATCTGCCCGGCAGAAATTCTGCGGCTCACGACTCACAAATTACGCTCGTTTGGCTTCGCCCTTAGGCGTCTGGAAGCGACATCGTCACAGGTGATGTAAGCTGGATATATTGCTACGAACCCAAAACCAAAAGACAATCAGCTCAGTATGTGTTTTCTTTCGAGCCAACTAAGGTAAAGAAAAGGAGTCAAGGAAAAATATGATTGCCTCATTCTTTGGTCGGTAAGGTAATTTTGCGACAGTTGTGCTAGAAAATGAAAGGATAGTTACTGCAGACTGGTATGTCTATCGCTTTTTGCCTGTTCTATTGTCTTTAAAAAATTTCGACAACAGCGCCTTCGAAGCAGGATCCTCCTTCACTGCGCGCTGTGCAGCGCAGCGCAGCGCGAGTCCGCAAAACGGACAGTTGAATATTTGACTATGGCAGGTGCCGAAATTCATAATTCATTATCTCATAATTAGCGCTAGCGAGATAGCGAGTCAACTGCCATACAGTCCTTACCTGGGGCTCTACGACTTGCATATTAATTATTCCCAAGAACTAAAGATAAAATTTAAGGTATTCGCTTTACGTGGCCTGAAGATGCGTAAAAAGCGTACGAAAATTCCATAGAAGAGACCTCTAAGGAAGACTGGGCCCACCGCTTTTTTCAGTGGTTGCATCGAATGCGACGAATGTGTAGAGAGGAACGGAGATTACTTCGAAAAGCAATAAAAGTATTGGCAACTTTCTACATTAAGCCATTTTTCAGTTTCTTAACGTTTTCAGTGTTACCTAGGTATTAAGACTTCGTTGTCTGTTCATCTGTCTGTCTGTATGTCTTTAACCGGTCTTTTTTTGCTCTATAATAGTAACTCGCACTTAGCTGATTTTTTTAGAAGCTTTGTAACTAAAAATCAGGAAAATACCAGTGCAATAGAATACCTGACTTTAAAATATATTAATTCTTCCCAGTATGATAATGTTATTTCACAAAATAAAACGGGATATTTATATTTTAAACGTTAAATAAATATGATATCCATTACTCGTTCGAAGCTTTGGAATAAAAATAAAAGTCAAAAGCTTCGCAAAGTCAATTAAGAGTAAAAAAATCTAATTTGCGCTTTAAAAACAAAGGAGACCTTTCATAGATGTTGTTGTTATTTAGACTCTATTTTCAGGGATTTAAAAATACATTGAATTTAAGTTAATTAAGGATATTATTATTTATTTATAGTCTTTCATGTCATTTATCGTTACCCAGGGGACCTAAGTGTTGGCTATCAATTTACATTATAATTATTACATAAAATTAATAAAATTTCAATTTTTATATGAACGACGAATTTTAAAATATCTAATGCATATTAATTAACACCTCCATCGTGGGTATCGCAGACACAAAAGATTTTCAATTGTTATGCTGCAGCCGGCTGCCGTTTGGGGTCTCACCAATCACCAGTCCTACTTTCATAAGTATTATGAAGTATTACAAAATTTGTGATGATGGATATAAGTAGATTTAAATTATTTTAAACCCTTTTACACCCGTATCTAATGTCTAATCACCCGTATGTAAAAAGATTTAGAGTATATCGAAAATTGGCTCAAAGACGAGATGGATTAGGATAAAATACTAAGTTAATACTGAAAAATAATGTTATACTTTCTCTGGTAAAAAAGAAATAGTTTATTTAGTATAATCGAACACAAGCTTACATTATTGTGTCAGAGGCGGACGTCGGTGTCGAGAGTAGAGACCCCACAATAAATCTCTTTATGGATCATGGATTTCCGCAAATAAACGCCTTCCTAAATTAGGGGATGTCGATACAACAATTGACCACTATCTATGTCGTGTAATGCACATAATATTAATATATTATTACCAGATGTCCCGCGCGGCTTCGCCCGCGTAAATTAGGAATTTTACAGAAACCGTACATTTTCCCATAAAAAAAAGTTTATGTCTATTCTATATATCTACTCCCTTCACTTGGTCTACTCTATATCTGAGCTTAATATTGCCATAAAAATTGCTCCAGTAGTTTGTAATTTCTAATATTTCCCCCGTTTTCCCCACATTTTCCTGCGTTTCTTCGGTCGTATTAGCCTTAGTGTGATAATATATAGCCTATAGTCTTACTCGATAAATTAGCTATCTAACACTGAAATAAGTTTTAAAATCGTACATGTAGTTCCTGAGATTAACGCGTTCAAGCAAACATACTCTTCAAGTTTATAATATTAGGTAGGTATCATTTTTTTAAATTATCGCTTGATTCTCTCGAGTCTCGATCTAAAAGACTATGAAAAGTACCAATAACAGGGTCATTATAGGCTCATAAGTCATAACCATGGAACGATGCATGGTATAATATGGTAGTGATGATGATGATGATGATGAATGTAATTTTCACAGTAGCATATGCTTTCCGTTTTTAAAACAACGCCGAAACTCCCAAACTTGTATCTATAAAGAATCAGGAGTTCTCTCAGCACCTTCCGAACCACGGTATACCAGGTATACCTCGGTGCAAAATCTTACTTGTAGAAGTATTCTAAGCATACGCTACCAGCGTATAGTGCGTCAAGAATATCTAGGAGGTGAAACTTTTTTTTTAAGCAATAGCAACACTCTTTTGAGATTTGTCCCTTTGTTGTATCAATACTCTATGACATAAAATTTACAAAACAAAGATTTTCAATTTGCTTAAATTTAGTTTTACAATGTGAAAACAACATGTTACTGTGATTAATATTAATAATTAAAGTGAAAGACGTGTCATAGTGCTGAAAAATTGAAGATTTTCATTAAAGAAAAATAGTAATACGCGAAAATATCACTGAAATTCTCGCGTCCACATTTCCGATTCTGATCGCACAATCGCCATAGTAGCAGGTAATTAAGCGTTTGTTTTATCAATTTTATTTGTTTATTTTATTGTATAATGCAATTCTAAGTAGCCTGAGTAAGTATTATGTGGTATAATAAAACAACAATTTTACGTAAACAATGAACAACCTTAAGTTTACGTAAACAATGAACTGTCAAAGAAATCTATCATATAACGCGCCTAACAATGATTGATACTGTTACGTGCTAGGGTTCGAGGATTTGGAGAGAAAGACCTGGTGACTCTCTTGAAGACTTTATTAACACTGCACTAAACACTAACTCACAACACTTAGCACTAAGTCCAAGTACTAATCACTAGGTCCAATCACTAAGCACTATCACTGTCCTAGGTCGTAGCCAAGTCGCAGGTTTCACTGGTTCACTCACTATTGATCACTTGTTGTCACTCCGAAATCGCCTTGATGATAGCTCAAAACGAACTGAATTTCCGGCCCTCTACCTGCAGCTTTTTATATGGCGAGACGAATTCCAGAAAGTTCCCGATTCACGTAAACAAGTAAACAAGTATGGGAACTTTCTAGGAGGCTCCAGCATGTACCATCTAGCGCCATCTAGTTTTGAGTAGGGGATTTATGTGTAGTGTGTCCCCTGATCAGTTTCGCTGGTTTGCCGCTAGATGGCACCACATGTCCGTATACCGTGTACCGTAACAATTCTTTGACTTAGGTGCTTTGCGTTTTTAGACGTAGGTATATAAAATCCTCGTGTCGCAGTGTATGTGCTTTACTCCTTTAAGAGCTCACCTGACTCTAAAAATCAAACATCGTCCTTCTCTCTTCACACTCACGCCCGTCTTTCATATGCCAGGTGAAAAAGGACGGCGCGAAATCATCGCCGAGTTAGTTTTACTTGAATAAAAGACGAACTATAATGATTATGAAAAAAGTGTTTTGAGCAAATTTAGGTTTTATCAATACCTTTTTAGATATTAAAAAAAATTAAAGAAAAGACAGCAAACTTCGAAGATCCAAGCAAAAATGTGTCTAAAACAAGGTTTTTTGTAAAAAAGAAACTATCGAGCATTTTTTGAGTAATCGTGTTTTCGTCTTGAGCATTTAATCTTTATGAACTGAAGTTACATGTGTCAAAAAATCAGTTTTCTAGACCTTACAGATTTTGAGATCTAGGTTAAAGTATGTAGTCAAGTTAGGGTCATATGGGCTCTTAACACTTTGATGCAGCGTAATATAATATTATAATTATTACGTTTTAATTTTTACGTTACGTTTACAGGTAGCAGAAAAAGCGTTTAACGAAATAACCGAAATGATTGGGAGAATTTATGCTATCATTTTGAAACACTGAAAATAAATACAAGGAGTGGGAATTAACCCTTTATTAAGATATCCTAAATTCAATATTGAAGAGCTGATTATTGAAGATGAAAGTGCCTCTTCACTGTGACACCACTGCTGTAACTACATGGACCTAGAAAGTGGCCATGATTCTGTTTCCGGCTGCATTGTAGAATATTATTTGGATGATCATATTTTATTAAAATAACAAAACCCTGTTTTTCACTTATTTATTTTGTGTATTTTCTTAAACAAGTAGTTCCATAATAAAAAAGGAGTGAGCTTCTCTCAGCTCTCACTGGTCATCAAAGTAGCTCTGCAGCTCTCAGGGAGAGGGTACTTAAATAACAGGTGTTATAAATTCATAATAATATATGTAGCACTAGTGACTGGATGTCCCGGTGAACTTCGTGTCACTTATAAACCTTCCCTGGACTTCCAGGAATATTTTAAGACTAAAATTAGCCACATCAGTTCAACCGTTTAATCGAGTTATTGCATTTTTTATATACTCCGTCAAGAAAGTGAAGAAGTTAAAAAGTGGCAACATCGTAGTGTCATTTCTTTTTGGGGTTCCGTACCCAAAAGGTAAAAACGGAACCCTATTACTGAGACTTCGATTTCTGTCCGTCTGTCCGTCTGTCTCCAGGCTGTAACTCAAGAACGGTAATAGCTAGAGACTTGAAATTTTCACAGACTATGTATTTCTGTTGCCGCTATAACAACAAATACTAAAAACAAAATAAATGAAATATTTAAGGGGGGCTCTGATACAACAAACATAATTTTTCAAACATTTTTTGCTCGGTAACAATGATGACAACAAGTAGGCACTTGAAATTTTCACAAAGGCCATAATTATAATATGTGTTATTTATTAATATTTAAATAAAATAAAAATTTAAGGGGGGCTCCCATACAAAAACACAATTTTGGCTGATTTTTGCTCTATAACGGTACGGAACCCTTCGTGCGCAAGTCCGACTCGCACTTGACCGATTATTTCTTAGATTGATTTGAAAGGGATGACACTACGATGTTGCCACTTTTTAATTTCTTCACTTTCTTGACAGAGACAGACTTTGACATATACAAAGATTATAATAGGTAGGTACTTTACATAGATTAGATTGTTTCTTGTAATGTCGTAAATTAAACACACAATATAACTACATCATAATTATTTCAAATTTTCTTAACTACATAATATATATAAATCATAATATTTACAACGTGTTTTTAAACTGTATTTAATATAAAGTATCAAAATCTTTTATAGTGACTGGATACATTGTGGCCATAAGAGGCCACACCGGAAACAAGTGGCGACTCCATTAATGTCGTGACTTTTTTGACGGGCTATATGCTTAAAATACTTCTTACGAAACCGAAGTCACCACATGTTTCCCTATAAATTTTGAGGAGTTCCCTCGATTACTTATGGATCCTTCATCAGATCACCACTTTTGTGAATATAATACCAAATTGGGATGATACCCTATATACCAAAAGAAAAATTTTGAAAATCGGTTAACAAACGGCGGAGTAATCGTTGAACATAAGAAAACGAACATAACGCCTCCCCCATTTTGAAAAGTCGGTTAAAATTGTAGCCTATGTGTTATTTTGATGCATAAGCTATATTATTGTACAGTTTCATTAAAATCCGTTCAGTAGTTTTTGCGTGAAAGAGTAACAAACATCCATACATCCATACATCCATACATCCACACATCCACACATCCACACATCCATACATCCATACATCCAAACAAACTTTCGCCTTTATAATATTAAGTAGGATATTATTAATATCTATATTCTATAATTTTAATACTATAAAGCGGATAAGTTTGTTTGTTTGTTTGAACGCGCTAATCTCAAGAACTGCTGGTCCGATTTGAAAAATTATTTCAGTGTTACATAGCCCATTTATCTAGAAAGGCTAAAAGCTATATTTAAACTGTATTTATTTATTTATTCTTCATGCACAAGGTTACAAAGACACATTTAAACGTTTGTAATAATGCATCGGCGTACTTATCTCTTAAAAGAGATCTCTTCCAGCAAACCTTATAATTTTGTGGATGTATTGTAATAGAGGGGGCATGTACACATACGAGGGCTGCTATTTATGTATCCGGAACTGGCCACTTACAAGAACAATATTTAAAAAGTAATTACAACATTTGAAAATAGAACTCTTTGGTTGAAGAATACATTTTGTTTCATGTGACTGTCAATTATTTTTCCATTGTGGCGTCATTTTGAAAATTGCGTGTCTTCATTTGCCATGGATTTAACGCGTGAACATTTTCGTGCAATGATTTACTACGATTTTCGGCGTGGGCTAAATCAACAACAGTGCTTTATTCAACTCACCGCAACTTTTGGAGATGAAGCACCATCAAAAACCACTGTTTATCACTGGTACAGTGAGTTTAATCGTGGGCGGTCTATGCTCACGGATGAAAATAAAGAAGGTCGCCCAAAAACAGCTGTTGTCCCACAAAATATAGATGCTGTGCGGGAACTAATAATGCGTGATCGTCATGTTACATATCGCGAGATAGAGGCGTCCTTAGGCATAAGTATGACGAGCATACATAAGATATTACACGAACATTTGGCTGTAAAAAAAATATTATGTTCGCGTTGGATTCCGCACAACTTGACAATCGATCAAAAACGGGCTCGTGTCGATTGGTGCAAAAAAATGATAAAAAAATACAACCGTGGTACGTCAAAAGCCGTTTATAATATCTACACAGGTGATGAATCTTGGATCTATGCATAAGACCCCGAAACTAAACAACAGTCAACGGTGTGGGTGTTCCAAGATGAGCCGAAACCAACAAAAGTTACTCGTGCAAAAAGTACTTTGAAGCAAATGGTCGCCTGTTTTTTTGGAATTAATGGACATGTGGCTACAGTGCCAGTAGAGAATCGTAAAACGGTTAATTCTGAATGGTATACGACCATTTGTTTACCAGAAGTCTTTGAAGAAATAAGAAAGGACAACCGACAACGCAGAATCATATTACATCACGACAATGCTAGCTGTCACACCTCAGCTGAAACAACTCAGTTTTTGGAGGGTCAAAAGATCGAATTGACTGGTCATCCGCCGTACAGCCCTGATTTGGCACCTAACGATTTATATTTTATTACGATAAAACTAATATGAGCGAAGAAATAGAGGAAAATGTGAAAAAAACGGGAATAATTATTTGAAAGGGCTTATCTCACGAACTACTGGAGCAATTTTTATGTTGTTTGGCACAGATAAGGAGTAGACCACGTGAAGAATCACAGACTATTTTTTGTGGACTAATTTGTCTGTGAAATATGTAATATACGCGGGCGGAGCCGCGCGGAACGTATAGTTCTTATACTTATACATAATGAGATTTACTTTTAGAATAAGAATCATATATTCTAAGATCTCTTTATACATACCATTTACAAAAACTTTAAAGTTTAATTCGCCGTTCTTAAAAAACAATAAAAACAAACGTTGTGATAAAAACAATATTATACATTTTAAGAATATTATTAAGTACTTACATTGTTTAATTTAGAGTTTTTCGTCGTCTTCAATTCAATCAAGTTAACAAAATACTCGTATTATGTAAATGGCGTTTTATTAGGAGCAGAGCATTCAATTTAAATGATTTATTAACTCAAATACTTTACAACAATTTATGCTGGCAACATGGCAGGGCCTATAATATTACTAATTCTAAGTAATGTAGGCTTCGGAGTCTCCGGGAATGCCCTAAGCTAATCTTATTTGAAAGGCGTCTGCCTGCGCCCTCATGATACAGCGCTATTTACTAACATTAAACGATTACTTACAATAATCATTATTATCCCTCTCTCTGTCATCTTTATAATATCCATTTAGTTATGTACTATCAGGAAGTTTATGCGCACGCTAAACGGTAATTCTGCATTACATGCATTACGTGCTGTAATGCACGAATTATCGTGTATTGCAGTGAATGATGCGAATTACATGCAAACTACGTGCTGTACAACGTGCTGTACATTGAATTACAACTTCTTTAATTTTTCAGCACGACATGAGTTACGTGCTGTAATTCACGCATGATCGTTTATTGTAGTGAATGACGCGAATGACATGCAAACTACGTGCTGTACATTGATTGACAAGTGGTCTAATTTTTCGTCATGCAATAATGCAGCGGATCGCGCGATCGGCATGTCATCGGCATGCCCATGGGACAACTCAGTTCCAGGGTGGTGGTCCCGAACACTTAAAAAAATTATGCGTTTCTTTGAACAGGGCATACAAACTGTTAATGTGCGCAAAATTAATAAATCAAATAATATATTTTGCCATAATATAATATTTTATTGCTAATAAATAACTTTTGGACGAATATAGGCTGATATGATGATGATGATGATGAAATAACTTTTTCAATTTAATTTATACAAAAAACTTCGGTAAGTATTTACAAGAACGTATCGTGATCTCCGTGGTCCAGTGGTTTAGCGTGGTCGTGGGTTTGATTCTCGCGTTGGAAACACTATTTTATTTCCAAGATTGGTTAGGACAATGCAGCTGATCACCTAATCGTCTGACAAGTAATGATCCATGCGTCGGATGGGCATGTAAAAAGTCGGCCCTGCGCCTGATCTTTCGCCAGTCGTGTCGTTCTTTCGGTCCACTGGGCTAGGAGAGTAAAAGGAATAGAGAGTATACCTACTCTTGTGTACTGTGCACACATTTGAGCACTATAAAATTACTCCTGTGGGATGGTCTCAATGAAACCGGCCACCGTCACCGAAACCGGTGTGGGAAACCGGAAATATTTGTACAATAATTTATTCATGGTGCAATGAATAACATTATCATCATAAAAAACTTGAGAGGTGTCAAGGGACACCCGGATGGAACGAAGGTCCAGTTTACATATTATACTAGTTACTTTAACAACTATAGCAAAAATGTTAAATAGTTGTAAGCCGTGCGGTAGTGCTTGTTTCTCTCCCCCTCTCTGGCATTGAACAGTGCGGTGAAGCGACGTCTATTTTTGAGTGTAGGGGAACTGCATGCAAAACGGACCATGCAGGCAAAACGGAACGGTCAAATTACTTGAAACCTACTAGGGCCATCTATTTGCTAGGTAACGCTACTAATTACTCGGGCCCTTCCCGTTCTCGGTCATTGCCGGCGAAACTGTCATACGGAACAGCGGATTTTTATCGCGGTTAAATATTTTTTTCACATTTTGATGTAAAAAACACAATTTTTGACCAGTCCGCACTTTTGTTGTAATTAATGTTAAAGTTCTGCATGATTTTAACTTTAATATATGTAAAGAATGAAAGGGGTAAAACGGTTAACTTCAAAATGTGACATTTATTCATGAGAACCTAAAAACAAAAAAGACGGGTGCAGTGCATGATTTGTCTCCTCTAGGCACATTGTAGTTTAGTTGTACACAACATTTATTTGTAAAAGGTATTCCTCAAATGACATATGCATTGGGACCATTTTGCCCTTTACCGTGGTCCATTTTACCTTCACACGCAGGCAAAATGGCCTGTGTGATTAATAGGAATTGTAGAGTGATTAATAATAAAGATATTCTATAAAAAATTTAATAGTAAAGCTATATTTGTTGATGTAAGACGAGTTTGCCTTAAATATACAATTTTGCCTTCAGTTCCCCTATACAGGTTTTTATTACTTACTTAAGAAATAATACCTATCTAAGCCCGGGTGTCCTTTGACACCTCTCAAGTTTTTTTTTTGTTTATTTTCCGTTATTATGGTGTGTGAATATTTTAGTGAAATTATACATTTATTCGAGCTAATTTTTTTTTTTAATTTTTGGCAGTTTAGAGCTTAGGCTGAAATGTTTCTTAAAATGTTTAACCTAAACTTGGTACTACTAATATATATTCTGTGCCTAAACATAAATTTAAAAAAATATATACTTATCGGATATAATAGGTAGGTATGTATTTTTTTTTCTTCTGTTCTGAATTTCGAAATTTAATAATAGAATAGAGAAGGAGATAATTTTCCGAGCTCCACGCGGTAACTTGTTTTCGCATTTCTTTTATTTCATTTTATTAGTTTATTAATTTACGTTTTAGTTTTATTGTTCAATATAATGTTTTAATATGTAACTTCTTTCAGTACATATCTGTATCTATCTAATATCACAGCTAATATATAAAAATAAGTCGGGTTTTCCTTCCTGACGCTATAACTCCAGAACGCACGAACCGATTTCCACGATTTTGCATTCGTTGGAAAGGTCTCGGGCTCCGTGAGGTTTATAAAACAAAAAAAATCAGAAAAAACCTCAAGAGAAAAGCAGGAAAACTGGGTAAACAGGCAAAACAACATTTGCCGGGACAGCTAGTACTTATTATAAAACAAAGTCGCTTTTTTTCCCTCATGTCCCTTTGTTCCCTTTAATCTTTAAAACTACGCAACGGATTTTGATGATTTTTTCAGTGTTAGATAGCCCATTTATCGAGGAAGGCTATAGGCTATATTTTATCACGCTAAGACTAATAGGAGCGAAGAAATAGATGAAAATGTGGAAAATTATTTGAAAGGGCTAACTTGAACGCGCTAATCTCAGGAACTACTGGTCCGATTTGAAAAATTCTTTCAGTGTTAGATAGTCCATTTATTGAGGAAGTCTATAGGCTATATTTTATCACGCTAAGACTAATAGAAGAATGCGGAAAAAACGGAGGAAATAATTTGAAAGGGCTTATCTCGCGAACTACTGCGGCAATTTTTATGTTATTTTTTAGTTAAGTAAATAACATTATTATTATACTCTTGAATTATCCTCCTGAATTATCATGCTGCATGATGAAAAATGAGCGTTCATCATGCAGCATGTAATTCACGTAAATGAATGGTCATGCTGAATTACCGTGTACGGGCAGAGTAAGCAGATGGGGGACCTACGTTGTTTGATCGCGTTACGTCAAACACAACCGACAAATCACAATTGACATTGAATAATTGACATGATCCGACCAAATGACGTTGGTCTGTCAACTGCCTAGGAATCATTTTCCTCAATGGTACATTGAATTTAGTCAACCCCCCTATAACAGCACAAAACTCATAGTGTAGGGATTGTGCACCTAATTTTGTAATATTCTATACCTATCTTTTGTTTAGTTTCATTTTCTTATTATGTATTTACTGAGAGACAATAAACTATTATTATTTTAAGAAATTATTAAATTGTTATTTGTTATTATTGTGCCTAGAATTTAAATACGTTTCTAGACTGTTTCCTTGCAAGTATACCATTAACTCAAAGATTTTCTTTCGATAACCTGGGGAGAATACGCAACGGCTACCTCATAAAAAGAGATTATCGTTGCCTATGTATGAATGTCAGATCAGCGAAAATGCATAAAGGAACCTTTGTGGATATCTCTTGTGGTTTATGGGTATGGCAACACCTTCCCTTTTTGCACACGAATGTGCAGATTAAATACATAATGAGTAATGACTAAAAAAAGTAAATTTGTAGAGAAAGAAGCGTATTACATACGTTCAACATTTCATGTTAAACTCAAAACATTTTTAAGAGGATAAAATCATTTTTACTTATAATTCTAGTTCGTATTTTTAAGTAGGTACTTATGTAAATTACGAATAGGTAATTTGCATAAAAACATCATTCATCGTCAATTATAAGTTTATATTAACTTTTTTGGCTCATGTTTCATACTTTATGTAACTTTTTTATATTCCAAATCTAGATTTACGTTTTGTCCTTGATTTTTTTCTATGTGTCTGTAGATTTTTATCGTAATAGGTATACAACTGTTTTTAAAAATGTATTGCTACATTTATTTCAAGGCACAGGAAGCAAGTTATCACTTAAAAGACCGTCACCTAAACAACAATAATAAGTCTATGGCACTTACAAACTAATAAAATTAAATTAAGAAATTAAAAAAAAACCCCGCCAAACAACTTTAAAAAGTAATGAAATAATATATTTTACTGATTAAGTTTAAATAATTCCTAAGTGTAAAGTGATATTTTAGTCCATAATTGTTGTCACGGTGTGTCGGGGGACCGCCAACTGTGTCTTTTGCATTTTGTATCGCCATGTCACTGATTGTCACGATTCGGTTCGTTGTGAACTGACCCTTAAACTATAATGTTATGTGAAATCAAACATCTACATTAGCACAATAGACATAACTACCAGTAGTTCGACTGCAAAGAAACGGACAGGTTTCAATATCTGTCAAATTCGTCGGGTTTCACTAGGATTATGAACGGATTGTGCCTCGCGCTGGCTGATATAATTTATTTTTAAATATTTAAAATAAAGATTTCAAAATTGGATTCTGACAATTTTAATCACATGTGCCAAAACACAAACAACAATACGACCAAAGAGGAATACGTCCATCGAATATGTCATATTTTTAAATTCGTAGGTAACAAGTTAACAACCCTAGCGACGATTTACGTCATAATACGTCAAATTTAAAAATTTCAACATCAGTAATTGTAAGTCGGCATACTCTATCATTCTGTCTACTCTGACATTAGCGGTCCCCCGACACACCTTGACAACAATTATGGACTAAAATATCACTTTACACTTAGGAATTATTTAAACTTAATCAGTAAAATATATTATTTCATTACTTTTTAAAGTTGTTTGGCGGGGTTTTTTTTTTAATTTATTAATTTAATTTTATTTCATGCTTTTTAAACTTGTGTTGTTTATAGTGCAGAATAATTCCTATAAACAGGATCATATTATATCCCAATGAATACCACCTACGAATGTCCTTTTGGATGAGGCCGTCAATATGAGCCCAAACATGAAACCTCCACTTTGGGTTCATTATTCATAATATGGAGCTCGGCTCCTATAGAATCCAGATGACGCTGCAGCAGCAGCATGCAAAAATGTATTGGTTATCTACGTCTTACTAGTTGTCGCAATTCAAATGAGCCCAAACACGAAACCGTTGCTCTAAGTTGGTGAGGAGTTGGGTATCCTATTGATTACCAGGTGATGCTGCAGCACCAGGTCAACTTTCCATTAATGTATAATTTTTCATAAATGTCACGAACTAGAATGCTATAAAGCCCACCAAACGACTGCAAGTTGCTAATCGGCCCTTCACGAACCAGATGAACCGCGATTTTTCAGCATGGAGCAGGCTGATGATGATGAACTGTAGCTAAGAATACTCTCAATGAAGTCAGCTTTCAAACAAAAAAAAACTAGATCAAAATCGGTCCACCCGTTTGGATGCTACGATGCCACAGACAGAGAGACAGACAGACAGACAGACCGACAGACAGACACGTCAAACTTATAACACCCCTCTTTTTTGTCGGGCGTAAAAAAAACAAGATCAAAATCGGTCCACCCGTTTGGATGCTACGATGCCACAGACAGACAGACAGACAGACAGACAGACAGACAGACCGACAGACAGACACGTCAAACTTATAACACCCCTCTTTTTTATCGGGGGTTAAAAATTACATTAAACTTTTGTAGAAAAAACTTCTTTGTTGACGTTAAAGTCTGTGGACTTTTAGACTATGCCCAGTGGACAAAAATACCTGCCCTTTTAATGTTTTAAATGAAAAGACTTTGTTCACCTTGAATTTACATTGTGAAATATTATGATAGTCTTGTGCCTACTAAATATGCTTGGCTGAAGGTTTTTCGTAACATTTTAGCCCTCACCAAAAACTGGGTGTCATACTCGTATTACGATGTAATTATGTTTTTTAAGCCAGGCTCAGTTCTCTGAGGATCTTTTATAATATGCGTTATACTTTTGCTCATGTAAATGTCTCGCTAACTATTATGAATGTTATAATGAAAATACTTAGGTTAATCAAAATATAAATTATTTACTGCCTTGAGTTTTTATAAAGATTAAACTTTAATTTCACATCCTTTACATTAAGTTTTACAAAACTTAATTATATTGTACACTAGATGACGCCCGCAACTCCGTTGCGCCAAAATTCATTCATCGCGCGGGAACCGTACATTTTTCCGGGTTGCAAAGTAGCCTATGTCCTTTCCCGGGACTCAAAGTATCTCTATGCCAAATTTCAGCAAAATCGGTTTAGCGGTTTAGGCAGACAGACAGACCAACACACTTTCACATTTATAATATTATTATTATATTAATATTTTAGTATGGATTTACTGCCATGAGTTTTACAAAAATCTGCATATCCTTTACATAAAGAATATTGTAAAACTTAATATTATATACATTAATATATTATTATTTTTTAGTTTCTTTGTCTGGAGTAGGAACTGGGGGGTGAGCCAAGATTTTTTCTTTATCACTTCGTTATAGAATAGCCAACCAAAATGTACGGAATTGATATAAGCGTTCGATAATATTATGACGATGACGTTCGACTCGTGGGAGAGCCATGCTTCGGCATGAATGGGCCGGCTCGACCGGAGAAACACCACGTTCTCACAGAAAACCAGCGTGAAACAGCGCTCGCGCTGTGTTTCGCCGAGTGAGTGAGTTTACCGGAGGCCCAATCCCCTACCCTATTCCCTTCCTTACCCTCCCCTATTCCCTTCCCTTCCCTTCCCTTCCCTTCCCTTCCCTTCCCTTCCCTTCCCTTCCCTTCCCTTCCCTTCCCTTCCCTTCCCTTCCCTTCCCTTCCCTTCCCTTTTCTTCCCATCCCTACCCTCCCCTATTACCCTATTCCTTCTTAAAAGGAATTTTTTTCTTCCCGTTTGCTTGTTTGCCCTCTTATTTCATTAAAAGAAAAACATACATTTTGCTTGGTGATTCTATAACGAAGCGATAAAGAAAAGATCTTGACTCACCCCCCTGGGCTCTGGTTTTATTATTACAGATAAGGAATAGACGAGTCATCAAGTTTATGTATTGTGTATTTCCTGTGTAGACTGTACAGTAATCCCTGACGAGTCAAGCGTGAAGCGGCCATCGTTATTTCGTCTGTAGAGCACCACTAAGAAGTAATAGGGCTCGTTTGAGGTACCCAGATAAGTTTATGCATACACACTTAGCCTAAAACTCGTATAATCCCATCACTTTTATAGTCTTTTCCTAAAGAATAGTACTTTGAAATTTCATTCATATTTAAAATCAATATATTTCTAGGAAATAAATATAATTTTTGAATAATCTTGTTCTGTAAATATTGATTATACTAGAATTATACACTGTATACGACCTCTGTGGCTCTGCAGTGGTGAGCGCGTTGGTAGCTCAAGCCGGGGGTCGCGGGTTCGAATCCCGCCGACGCGCAGTGGAAAATTTGGGTCCTTATCGGATCAAAAATCTGTAACTTCAAGGTTTTGCATCGTAGTGTATTGAGATTTGGCACATGTATACAGTGATATACAAAGATTTTAAAAATAATCAATTTTTGTATTTTTTTTCATTGTATACCTACATATTTATTTTAGGTTAAAAAAAAGAAAAGATAAAAAAGTAATACGAGTAGTTTATTTTTTATAAATAAGTACTAATATGAGTAAAATTATACTTATCACACAAGCATAATAAAATACATAAAATTATAAAATCGTATAGTACCTATCTATGCCTCACACCAAACTAATTTATCTTAGATTAGACAAATCTTATAATATTATTGATTTTATTCTAGGTTTTAGTTACTTATAATGTTATATCTAATTGTTATTATCCTCGCTATTCCTAACTAAAATTACTTCCGCTGTAAATGTAGGATCACCTTCAGGTACCACCTTTAAAAGACTTAGTGCCTCTTCATCAAGATCCTTCACATTTCTCACATAAGGTTTTCTTAAACTTGAAACGTATGGATCTGAAGTATATAGAAGCGTTTTAAATACGTCTTCATTTGTAGCTATACGGGAACATTTTCTGGCATGGTGCAGGCGCATATTTCTGTAGTCTTTATTGCGCGACTCTAGTGCATCTTCCGACAATAGGAAGAACAGAAAAATGTTTGATCACGCTTTCTCCGTGTATAAGTAATTTGTGCACGGAGGATGGCATGTAGTTACTAACATAAATTCGCGCAGTTTCTAAGGCATAAACTCCAAATTTTTCGGGATCGATCATCATTCCAGAAGATAGAGCTTGTAAAATAATATACAAGCGTTTAATCAATGTTTCATCAACACCTGTTATGTTCGCCGAGCAAGTGTAATTGTAAAAGAACCTTCGTGCTGTATTTCCATCACTTGAGTTTCCACTTATCTTCTTCGTTCACCAGAAGTTGATGGCAGTGAATGTGCTTCAGACCCCGAAACTGTACTGAATATCCTGACTCCAGCCAGCTTGTATTATTCCGAATAAATTTGTCCTTTTTCCGTGATGCTTGAGCCCAGCGCTTATTGAAAGAAGGCAGAATATGTCTTTGAATGTCACCAATTACAAAACACGAGTTGTTTTCAGAAACATTTAATGTTTGCTGTAGAACTATGGACAACGATTCCAAGGTTCTGCCACGCTCGATATAGGGAATGATGAAATCGCCCTTAGTACAGTTGAAAGTTGACATTTTAATGGAAATAACCAATTTAAATAAGTGTCACTCAATATGAAATACACGCTGAAGTGTGCAATTTGAAGATATTTGCTTCCCCTTATATACTGGTTTTTTAGATATGAAATACGTACTAATATGAATGTTATGCATATTTACTCATGCACGACGAGTGCAAAATAGATGATAAGCTATTGCTATCAAAATATTGTGGTTAATATAGTTTTTGTAAACTCATCATCATCATTGGCCTCTTCATCAATTACTGATGATTTAGGTAGGGGTCATATTATGGGTGCAAACTGCAAGCTTCTGTTTCAGACACTTCTTTTGATGACTATAGAGTCCAATTCTCGATCGACAAGACCGTCCGCAATTTATGCACAAGAGAGCATTGTTTGATGGATGAGGTTGTGAATTATCGCTAGCTTTGACACGCCTTTCAGCCAACCTGTCGAACCATTTTCGATCATGGTACCGGACTCCCTGAGCTATACTTTGCCTCCACCTGTTTCTGTCTTCGGCGAGCTCGTCCCATGCATTCTGCTTGATGTTGAAGGAGGCAAGGTCACGTTTAATACAATCTTTGAAACGTAGCTTCGGACGCCCAATGCCCCTCTTTGCATCCGCTACCACCGCCAACATAACCTGTCTCGGCAGCCTGTACGTCGGCATGCGATGCACATGTCCAAGCCAACGCAGTCTTCGCTGTTTGAGTATAGCCGCCACACTAGCTAACTGTGCCTTAGCAAGGACGTCCTCGTTCGTGACTCTATCCTCCCACTTAATTCCAAGAATGCCGCGAATGAATTTTGTAAACTATGTCAGCAGTAACCGCAAAAGATACCGAATTATCTACTCCGACCGCTATCACATTTTTTCCCATAACTTCCAGGACCGCAAACTTCCGCAGCTGATTTTTTTAATTTTTCATTTATAAATAGTTAGGCTATCAAATAACACATAAAGTTGCACGTCGCGAGCCGTCGGTAAATGTGAAAACCTTCGACGAAAAAAAAAGAAAAGTGAAAAATAGGGTATGTCAATTTTTAAGTACTTACTCAAAAATAAAAAGCATATTAAAAAAAGTTAATAGCTCATTATTAAGAATATAAAATATCATTTTTAAAAATGTATAAAACCGCATGCATGAGCTAAATACTTTTTTCACAATATTCATTTGAATTACGTGTATGCAAACATTTGAATGAGCCATCCGCTACTTCAACTTACTTCAACCTATGAAAAAAAAATATTTATGCAGTTTTAGAACAAAAAAATGTCTGATTAGGATTATTTGGTTATTAGAGTATCGAATGCAATAAATATTTCATTCAAATTGTGATATTTTTAAAATCCATTTATGATATGCTCTAGTTCTACCATTTTCCATAGTGCGACGGAACAAAAAGTTTTCAATGTTCCCGGGTCTGGACGTGTATTAAATATGTGTATAATATAATACAAATCTTAAATATATGTATAGTATAAAAGTATTAAATATATTTCCGTTGTCTGGTACCTGTAACACAAGTCCTTAGGTACTTAGCACGGGGCCAGACAGACACGTGGTGTGAAGCGATATTATTATTATTATTACTGTATCGTTACTAAATTTCATCGTATATTAGATAGTAAGTAATTACACAAAAACCAAACCACAAAACAATATTTGCTAGTATTGCAACTATACTGTACTCGGCGAAACATGGCAGTAGCGGTCATTGACTCCCTGTCAAAAACTTGTCATTTTCTACACAAAGCCGCGATTGACAACATCTGACACCTCATTTCAATCGCGGTTTATATAGAAAATGACAAGTTTTTGACAGGGAGTAAATGACCGCTACCGCCATGTTTCGTCGAGTACAGTCTTGAATGAATATTATAGAGAATGATTTTTAGTGGCTTACTGTCAAAATATGTAATATAATTTTGTTTTTGATATAAAAGCTTAAGCTTCTTAAAGAAGTTTCAGAAAAGCTCAGAGCATTGATAGAATTGACAAATTGTTTTTAGATTTTTACAAAACATATTTTTATTCAATATGCTTTTCACTAAAACAAAAGGTAAATTATGTTATAGGTGGACTTAACCTTTAGAATCTTTTTGTCAATATGAGGATCGTGTTTTCAAACTCGTAATATGTTTATTTTGTAAGTAGGTAACTCTAATGCTATGTACCTTACTCTACAAATCTTTATAATCTTAAAATCTTTCGATACTTTATACGATTTTCATAAAATTTAGTATACTTATATAGGGGGTTTCGGGGGCGATAAATCATATAAAGATAAATTTCCGAAAAAAAAGTACCGAGCGAAGCTCGGTCATCCAGGTACTATTGATGATGTACCTGGATGACGTATACAATATGATAATGACCACATAATAACTTACGTTTTATCTTAGACAAAAGGTCCCTTAGGTAGGGACTGAATAAATTAACCGACTTGGTATTTATTATACAGATCTCACAATTTTTTTACGGTAGAAAAACTGAGTTGCGAGACTTGGTTTTTTTACAGCATGTTTTTGATGGGATGATATTATTATCTGAATACATAATTTAAGAACTAAAATATTTTTTTATATAATTGTACCTTTTAAGATTACTGTCGTAGGCTTCAAACCAGAAGGGCATATTTAAGCGAGCCTACTTTTCTGGAAGCAACAAAAACTTAATAAGTTTTTGTTTAATTCATCAATACAAGATACAACTGAGCATGTGTCTGTAAAAGTATTTCCTTAATTACGTTAAATGATCATTTATATTTTAACTTTTCCAAAACTCCCAATATTGCACTAGCATCTATTTTCTTCTAAAAAAACTACTTTTTTTTATACGCCCTTCTGGCTTGAAGACGGCAATGTATGAAATTACTGATGTTAGGTTACTTTTAAGTTTTAGCGAGCATTAGCTAGCACCCCGAGACAAATTTTCACTGGCGCGTCAGTTGTTACCGACTTACTGCTCCTTGTGCACTCGGTTTCTGAACAAACAATAGATGAAAATGTACCTAAAATATCCACTACCCAGAAAAAACATAACTAAAGAGAATCCGAGTCAGAAGCGAACCTTGGCGGGGCCGCATCTAAATTTTGTTCGGCCCCCAAACAGGGGAACAAACAAACTTAGGAAGGTTTGCCCTTCTTGACTTTTTCAATAATTAAAAAATTGAAAAGATTTCACTAATTTTTGCTTGCGCACGTTGGTATGGCCCCTGTGGCCCGGGGGCCCCGTATAATTATTGATATTTGTAGCGGTAGCTACTAGCTACGCCCCTTCCGAGTTCCTATTATGTACACAATTTGATTAGCCTTTTACTCGTGCAATTACTGAGATGCCCATTGCCCATATCTTTGCATATCGATTGACCTACCTACACTCAGCACTTTAATTAATTAACAACTTCGAGGAATTGTTTGCAAAGTGATTTTTTTTTAATTTGCTTGATTGCTCGCGATGCTTTCAATTTATTAGCAAAGTAACCCTTTCGATGAATCACAAAACGGAACGTTCATTCGGGTATGTTAAAGTCAGTTAATACGAGACAGACAGACACACTTTCACATTTATAATATTAGTATGGATTTTGTGTACTTTTAACATAGATAATAATTATTGTTTTGTATTTAAAAATATGCATCACATATTTTAGTGTTCATGGGTGCTATTATGATAGACGAAATAATTACGTAGTAGACGAAATAAATGCCTCATTACCAGAGATCGGAATTGGGTGTGTGAAAATACCTAAAGTTTGTAGCGGGACATAATATGGAGCTGTTATAACCACTTAAGTTAAACCGGTTTTGGATTTTACCGGTTCAGTTTTGTATTTTTTTTTAAATGTTCCTTACCTTTGAAACACCGATTACACACACCGAAAAAAAGATTAAAACCACATTAGCATTTTGCAGACATGTAAAATTCTGTGTTTGGCCGACAAAGAAAAATTGAGACTAAAAAATTAATTTAGAACTGTATAAGCAGCTTGTAAATGTTTATAGTTCGGTGTTTCAAAGGTAAGGAACATGTTAAAAAAAATACAAAACTGAACCGGTAAAATCCAAAACCGGTTTAACTTAAGTGGTTGTAACAGCTCCATATTATGCCCCGCTGCAAACTTTAGGTATTTTCACACACCCAATTCCGATCTCTGCTCATTACCCAAGCAGCACACTTCAGACGCCTTAAATCTATTTATGCTTTAGGAGTACAAATCATGTTTTTTTTTATAGACATCATAGACAGTGGCATTCTATACGTGGTTTTGAATAAGAAGTAAGTTTCTTATAGATAAAAATATCTAGTGTTCCTTGTTTTAAAACCTTTATTAGTTCATAACACTGAGTTAAGAGCAAATTGATTTGTTATGGACTATATTTGCTCTGTTAAAAGCGCTGCTGTAGTTCAATTATTCTATAGACTTATTATCACAAATACTTTTTAAGAATTGAAATTATTTGTAGAACAATTACTCTAAAAGTAATCAAAAAGGTTTTTAGATGGATTTGTTAGGCACTTTTTTAAGTCTATACTTAATAGAATCAATGACTAGATACTCAATAGTGTATACTCTAGTGAAAGTCCAGTTTCCTCCTTCAATAAGGAACTTAGGCTTTAAACATTTTATTTTAAGAGTATTAAGTATATAAAGGACAGCGTTCTGCAAGCATGAAGAAAGCAGGAGATACAAAGAAGACAGGAGGCTTTCGGCGAAAAGTGGAAAAGTATAAAAAACCGGTCAAGTGCGTGTCGGGCCACGCGCAATATTATAGGGTTCCGTAGTGCCGCTAATTTTTGATAATTTTTGTATAGTCAATGAATGTACATTTATAACGTGTTTTACACTACTAACATCATCTCAGTTACATTCGAACGAAAAGTTCCTTTATACTTCGCCGAATATTTTTTTTAGTTGATCAACTATAACTCAAAAACTTATGAAGCCTTCTTAGCCTTTCTTTTAAATTCAGCATATTTCCTACCCCCGTGAATTTTTTCACATTTCCAGAAGCAATCGTTTAGCTGGTAGAAGGGGGGGACTCAAACGATTTTTTCCACTTTAAAACTTCATATTTCATAAACGGATCCCTAAATAGGAAAATGGTCTGTATGTATTTTTAAAAAACCCGTTGGATAGGTTTTTAAAAATATTATGGCACACACGGTAGGGTGGGTGCGGAAAAAATAATGCGCTTGATTTTTTAAGATTTTATAGGTATACCATGTTGTCGGCGTCATTAAGATGTACATTCATACCGAATTGCAGCTTTGTAGGACTTTTAGTCTCTGAGAAAAACCGCGGACAGACAGACGGACAGACAGACGGACGGACAGACCGAAACTATAAGGGTTTACTGAACCCTAAAAAGGTGCCGTTAGACAGTCACATCAACTTTCTTTGCCCTCAAATTCATCAGTCATCACTTCAGCAACGAATCGACATATTTTCATCATATCAAGCTGCGAAGAAGAAGAATTGACACCGTCCGAAAATCGATTCTTGATGAAAACCATGATGAATTACAGACTGACAATAATAGTGAAAGTGACGATTCTGGCGATATTAAGAGGTGCCTATAATTTGTTTGCTTTAAAAATACGTGTAATAACTAATACGCAATTACTACCTAACAGACCTAATAGTTTTCTTACAAACAATAAAATATTGCGAATATTTTTGAGTATATGACAATAAGTAATATAAAACAGGAAGGCCACCAGAAATATTGGTTCTCTATGGTATTGCACTGAAAAATCACCAAAACGCGAACAAAACACCTTCTTTTTATGCCAGTCTCATATTATACTCTGGTAGATAATTACGAGAAAAAATAGTTTACAAACTTTTCTTTCTATAGATTACGATAGGATGGTCTTAAGAACAATTATACTATTGAAAGATTAATTTTTCTGGTGAAAGTGTAATTTGACTAGTCATGCTCTTAAAATTACCTTTAGCTCAGTTTTAGGAGTAAATCTTCTAATCAAGACTTATAGATAATTTAATCTAGAGGCCATTTTTATTAATAGAATACGACGGTAATCGCCATTTCGGTAAAAATCTAAAAATTTTGTTACAATAAAATACGCGATTTATTTATTTGTGAACATAAAAATACTTAAATAAATGAAATTTTTATCAAAATACATTGTTTAGGTATTTATTTTAACAAAATATATTAAAAAATGTGCATCAATAATATTTTTTATAAAAAAAAATATCATTTAAATTTACGAATATAATAGGCCCATAAGTTTTTTAAAACTATTTCATCGACTTTTACGATAAAATAAATTCGGCACGGAGTTTTAGCCCTCTGTTCGCGCGAAACAATAAAATATATTTACTTATTTAATTTCATTTCGCCATTAAAGCTTTAACTTAAAATAATTTTAACTACGGTGTGCCATTAGTAAATAGGAAATGCTTTTTAAAAGAAGTAACTCTTGTTGATGTTTTTATTTAGTTGATTTTGATTATTAGTGGTTTTAAAAATATTCACCACTAGAACATCAGTAGAGTAATTGTGTTATCTTAATGTTGGCTACAAAACCTAATTCCTTTCTTATGTGCCTCTTATTATGTTCTTATAATAGTTTTGTAGATAATCCCTATAAATTATGAATTCTTATGCTGCACTTGTCATTACAGTGTAGACAGGTGCCCATTTTTACTGAACTCGGTATATAGGATATCTTCAGGATATCTCCAGGGATTATTGACTCTTATGTAAGAACACCAAGTTTAATTCTATAAAATAACTAATAGTGCTTCACTAGATATACTTGTGCTGCTTGGGTAATTTATACATGGTGCATTCTAAACAAAAACTTGAAAATCTGGTACAAAAAAAGACTAAAATGTGACACTGTATGACATCATCACCACAAATATAACTAATTTATTTTATACTAGAGTTTGATTATACTTAATAATTATTTCAAGAATTATTAGAATACAAATTTTATAAATAAACGAAAAAAACCACCAACAAACTAATAAAGAACGAATCGATGGATTATATCTACACGATATTATGATTGGAAAATAGATTTCAAATTTAATTTAATAAAGTAGTTAGCTGCAGCGTCCAATATAAATATTATCCGCTTATATTTCTCTGCGGGTGGAGCTAATAAAGCAATACAGCATATTATTTTTTAATTTTATCCGGGTTTAATTTAAATTATAGTTCGAACAGAAATAGAACGGCTCGTTTTTGTTTCAGAAAGCAACAATGGACTGGGGCCCGGCCGCGATTTCACCGGCGCCGACACCCCTCGGATGACACGATGACATGACCGAGAGCCCCCGAGAATGGCGAACGCGACGGACGCGCTGTGCGTGCCCGGCGCCAGCGACTTCAACCGCGCCTACAGCCGCCTGCACGGCTACATCGCCATCGTGATCTGCATCATCGGCTCCACCACCAACACCATCAACATCACCGTCCTCAGCCGCCGCGAGATGATCAGCACCACCAACTCCATCCTCACCGGCCTCGCCGTCGCCGACCTACTCGTCATGCTCGAGTACATCCCCTACGCGCTGCACATGAACATCAAGATCGGCCCGCAGGTCAACAAGAACACGTACACGTGGGCCGTCTTCGTCTACTTCCACTCGATCTTCAGCCAGACCTTCCACACGATATCGATCTGGCTGGCGGTGACGCTGGCGGTGTGGCGGTACATCGCGATCGCGTACCCGCAGCGGAACCGGACGTGGTGCAGCAGGCGCAACACGACGGCAGCGATAGTGGGCGCGTACGTGATCTGCCCGGTGCTGTGCCTGCCCATCTACTTCGCGATGAACATAGTGGAGAACGAGGTGACGCGAGAGAACAACACGGAGTTTGCGGAGGACCTGGCGTTGCCGCACAACCGGACCGTGTACGTGCTCGAGATGTCCAAGAACAAGGAGCTAGTGACCGCGATCATGTGGATTTACAGTGTCATACTAAAGTTAGTGCCGAGTATAGCGTTGTCGGTTCTGAGTACGTGCCTCATATCCAAGCTGTCCACCACCGAGAGGAAGAGGCAGCGCCTGCTAAAGCGGTCCACGCTGGAACGTCACGAGGTACGTATTATTTTACTGTACTTTTATTTTTCTGGAATAAAAAGTATCCTTTGTCCATTCCCTGGACTCAAAGTATTACCATGCTCAGCAAAATCGGTTCTGCAGATTGGGCGTCAAAAGGTAACAAACAAATGGATTTTCTCCTTTATAATATGAGTATGAAGTATGATGTGTTTTACTAAACTTGTACTAAAATGATGGGCAGGTAAACATAATATGTAGAGATCTCTACATCCTTACTTTGGTAAAAATAGTTCATTGAGAAATATTGACACACAATCCTATTACGATCTGACACGTAAAAGGTAGGATTTATTAGTTTCTATTCAGTATAGAACTTGGGGAGAAAAATACGATATCGTGAAACTAGTTCAATATCTTATATTATTATTTTCGTAATCTATATTGTAAAATTATTTATACAAAATAGATAAAAATATATATATACGTACTTGTAATTTCATTCATATAAAATAATTTAATTTTAATTAGGTAAAGCAAGTTATGTACCTAATATGACCAACAAAATGACCTGTTAATTACGTGGCATTGATTTCCTGTTTACGGTTGATCAAAGCAAAATGTAATCGTAACATATAGCCTCTAAATATAATTATTTACTATACAGTAAACTCCTTAGCTCATAGCGCATGGGAACCTGCTTTTGCTGTTGTTATTATAGAAAACAATATATGTTAGTATCTATGGTTAATTGATTGTTACCGCCGTGTTTGTTTGTAATTACTAATTAAGCATGGAAAATTGAAACGAAAATGTAATTACGTATAGTTCCTATGCAAATTACTCGAGACACATAGGCATTTTACTAAACAACATAACACAAAATATAGGGGCAATAATAATATGTTCTCATTGTAAAGCGATTCTACAATATTAATGCAGCTTTGTTCTTTGTTTAATATAGTCCGTTTTCTATCAAACTATAAAATGTTATGCTCATGAAATTTTGAATAGTAGGATTGGGGTACATACTACACAACACACCCCATAAAATAATAATAAATTGTCAATTAACACCATTACATGCGTAGGCCAGGGCAGGATAGTAAGAGAAACATCACTAAGATTTTGCCTTCAGTGATATTGCATGGAAACAGACTGATGACGATGATAAAATGATGGCAAGCATAAAGTAATATACGCGAGAGTATCCTTTTAGCGGCGAACATTTTCATACAATGCTCCATATAACTTTGAGGTCAAAACAAACATTTAAAGCCCCAGCGTTTTTACAAAAACGCCATTTTTCACATCCGAGCCTAATTATCTCGAATTCTGACGTAAAAGGACATATTTCATTGTTGGCAAATCCTTTGGAAAACAGGAACAAAATATTTTAAGTTGTAATTTTAATTATTTGCTATGTAAAAATGTTTTTATCTTTTGGAGCTAACCACAAAAAATAGGACTTTTAGTATAGTTTTAGTTAAAAGTTATCAACATTTATACGTGGGAGAGCCATGCTTCGGCACGAATGGGCCGGCTCGACCGGATAAATACCACGTTCTCACAGAAAACCGGCGTGAAACAGCGCTTGCGCTGTGTTTCGCCGAGTGAGTTACGAGAGAGTTACGAAACGTTATTTCTACAAAATACCACTGATCCCATAAGCATAAAAAATACGCCATTTATTTCATTAAGTCACACACTAACCAGTTTAGGAGGTGGCTGTGGGCTGGGTTGTACCAGTTTCCAGCCAGAAATGAAAGAAAACCGTTTTATCACAAAACCCCCGATTTTATGCAATTTTGGTGTACTTAAATTATCCTACTTGTGGCAATATTAAATATCATGTTGTTATTTTGAATATCGGTAGAGTTTTGGTTTGTTTATAGTTAAGTTAATATGCTATAACTTTAGTGCACATAGTTTTTCTTTTAAGATTATTTTTCTCGCAAATTCCAATTTTGGTGAGTAAATTTTGGTGGGTAGGTGGATGTGTAAAACGTTATTTTTACAAAATACCATTGTTTCTTGAAGCATAAAAAATACGCCATTCACTTCATTCTGTTACAAGCTAACTCGTCTAGGTGGTGGTTGTCGCACCAGCTTCCCGTAAACTCCAATCTTAATGGAAACAAAACAAAATCCCCAATTTTGATGGAAACAAAAATTTCCGCCAATATTATATAAAAAATGCATGTTGTTGAAATCCACTCAAGTCTTTCAGCCTTATAATATCATAAGTGATACTCGCGTAAACTTAAGAAATCATCATAAAACAAAGTGATAATATTTTAGATTTTAGGGTATATTACATTATATTATATAGAGTTCAATGTAAAAGTAAAGTAATATGGTAGAGATTTTATATTTTAGAATATAAATAATACCCCTTAAATAGATTTAAAATCGATGTTATCTACCCACCCTATTGTGCGGAATCTGCGGGAGACTCCAAAGAATTTATGTCCCATCCATACACTAAATAACCTGCACGGCTGACATAAAATATTCCAGCGATGCACAAGAGTATACCTAGATTCTGCTAGTTTAGTCTAATATTAATACAGCTTTATACGTGGGAGACCCATGCTTCGGCACGAATGGGCCGGCTCGACCGGAGAAATACCACGTTCTCGCAGAAAACCCGCGTGAAACAGCGCTTGCGTTGTGTTTCGCCGAGTGAGTGAGTTTAGCGGAGGCCCAATTCCCTTCCCTACCCTCCCCTATTTCCTTCCCTTCCCTACCCTTCCCTATTACCCTATTCCCTCTTAAAAGGCCGGCAACGCACCTGCAGCTCTTTTGATGCTGCGTGTGTCCATGGGCGACGGAAGTTGCTTTCCATCAGGTGACCTGTTTGCTCGTTTGCCCCCTTATTTCTAAGTTAGACTTCTGACATTTTTACAGATTAGTTATATATTTTTGTTGCCGCTGTAACAACAAAGTTGTAAGCCTTGCATCAAAACTATATTGTTGTGAAGCTGTTTAGCAGAATCGGCGCACTGAAAGCTCCAAATACCAGAATTATACCTTAGTACGGTACCGGCAAACTAAAAGCTAACTTCAATAGCTCTGCAGTTCCGAAGTTCAATAAAATCGTATAAACGGGAATGTGATCCGATTTGCGTTGCAATTCCGTAACATTCTGTATGATTACATTGGTTTATTATAAAACCAGATGACGCCCCCAACTCCGTTCCGCGAAAATTGGTTTATCGCGCGGGAACCGTAAATTTTTCCGGGATAAAAAGTATCGTATGTATTATAATATTATTTCCATACGTTTTAAGTATTAGTAAAGTACCATTAGTAAAGTACTTATCAAGGAGCCAGATAATCATTATTAAGGTTTTTGGTTTTGTACACTGCTAGCTTCACGTGAAGGTAAGCAGTATTCGCATTTATGGCAAATTTTGAAGAGCACTAAATTCGCAGTTTGTGCACTGAAAGAGCACATAATGAGCACTTATTAGCTAAGTATTTATTACGAAGCTATTTTATCATTTTAAAGGTTTTTGGTTATGTACACTGCTAGCTTCACGTGAAGGTAGCAGTATTAGCATTTATTCCGAATTTTGAGGAGCACTAAATTCGCGGTTTTTGCACCAAAATAGCACTCAATTAGCACCTAATTAATAACGCAATCCCGAGTTATTTTGCTAACTTTGTCATGCGCTAGCATGAAGCTATTCACATACGTGACTAGACGGAAAAAATTGTAACGACATTTTTTAACCGACACTTTTTGCCACAGACATAGACCAAGATAGGTAGATACCGCATACTGCATGATCTTGATCTATATCTCTGTGCTTTTTGATATAGTTGTAAGCCGTGTGGCGTGCGCGTATCTCTCCTCTCTCTCTCTCTCTTTCTCATAAAAAGCAAGCCAGTTATGTTTTTTTTCTTCGTTCATCCGGGTGTCCCTTGACACCTCTTAAGTTTTTTCGTTATCGTCATTTTTTAAGCTTTCGCAGTTGTTTTACTTTGGATTCTCAATTCGTGATCCGAAAATGCTTAATTCGAAATTGCTTAAAGTAGGGGCACGTTTAATGATTTATTTCAAAATGGCTGCCCAAGTGTGCGGAAAATACTTCCTTTTATTGTTTAATGACTTATTAATAATGCCTGATGAAATATTAAACATTTTGATAATAATTTACGGCGCATTCATTTGCTTACCTAGTATCAGTGTCAGAATCAATAATTTGAAGACTTATTTTTGATTAGTCGACACAAAATACAAATAATAAACGATAAATAAACAATATATTGCAAGTTGCAATTATTCATCCTTTATTACATAAGAAATTTAACATTGATCGCGCAAATCGCAATATTAGATACAATTATATTCCAGCGACCAATTCTGCGAAATTAAATGCATTTTGGGGCATTATTTGGGAACTTCGTGGCATATCGACTACAACTTCTTAGCATACAGGTCGGTAGGTATAAAGTTATACTAGCAATATTCGTTTAGATTATACAGCAAACATTTTATTCACATTTCACCGCAGAAATGTTTCAGCTGACACTAACGATACATACGTGCTTCGCCATAGGGACTCGTCTAATGAACGTACGTCTGGAGAAATATTCTGTAATATTTACGCATATAATGTAATAAATTGTGCCGAAAATAACTCGCTTTGTTTAATAATTCGCTACAGGTTTCGCAGTAATTCTTGTAATTCGTGAAAATTTCTTACAAAGTCTGTATTATAACTTCACACACAATTTGGATAAAAACTTCACGGGTTAAATAGTGATCGAGTACCTACCATCTTAGTATACTAAGCGCAAATGCGTCGCGCTTTAATTCGTTCAAAATTTTCCGGGATATAAAATATCATAATAATAATATGTCCTTTCCTGGGAAAGTATCTACTCAAATTTCAGAAAAATCAGTTCAGTGGTTTGGGCGCGAAGAGGTAACAGACACTTTCGCATTTAAAATATTAGCAAGGATTCAACTTTTTGCTAAACCTACCAAATATCCTAGACGCAATTAGTTATCTTTTAATAATATTTAAGCTCAAAATGTATATTCAAACCGAGATCAAACCTTTAGCCTCTTTTCATACAGTTAAATCCTCTGTGAGCCGACAGCCGACAGGTAACCGTAATACTTGCTCATGCATGTTAATAGGGCCTTCAATTGCCTTCAAATCCTTAATCCCGCAGACAAGTGGTAGACGTTTTCGGGTTTTTTTTATGAAATAAGGGGGCAAACGAGCAAACGGGTCACCTGATGGAAAGCAACTTCCGTCGCCCATGGACACTCGCAGCATCAGAGGAGCTGCAAGTGCGTTGCCGGCCTTTTAAGAGGGAATAGGGTAATAGGGGAGGGTAGGGAAGGGAAGGGAAGGGAATAGTTGAGGGTAGGGAAGGGAATAGGGTAGGGGTTAGGGGATTGGGCCTCCGGTAAACTCACTTACTCGGCGAAACACAGCGCAAGCGCTGTTTCACGCCGGTTTTCTGTGAGAACGTGGTATTTATCCGGTCGAGCCGGCCCATTCGTGCCGAAGCATGGCTCTCCCACGTATAAAATCGGGTTACCTAAATTTCATTATATTAAAGGCCAATATCCACATCGAGCAATTTACAGTATTTCATCATTACTTTCGATTGGATTGGAATAATTTGGAACGTATTCTTTTGCAAAAAGGGTTCTTTGTAGGGTTTTATATTTAAGTAGATATGCTTGATCCAAAAATTCCCCTAACTCCAATTTATAATATTAGCAGCATGGTTAAGGTAAACATGGGCATACAAAAAGTATCTATGTTTCCATTAATTTTCCGAGTTAAAACACAACTAAAACTTGCCCCTTTTCCCTAACTAACCTTATTAAAATCTGTTCACTCTAATTAATTTATTAACACACTTAACCTTCGTCAACGTTATTAAGGTTCTAGTTAGATTTTATGACGCTCAACTAGCTTGCGGTTCAACGCGCGAGACGCCTTGGACTCTAATTCTGGTACCTTTGTGCTTCATTCGATTTTCACGCACACGATATTGTGTACTCACGACTCACGAGACACAAAAAACAGTCCTTTTACATTATGTCAAATATAGTACGGGAGCCCTAGAACAATTTTTTTTTTAATTACTAACAAGCTAATCATTTCGATAAGACGAACAACATTTTTATTTTCGAAAAATCTCGAAAGTGGCAGCGAACAGAGATAGAAAGGATTTCATACTTTGACTTGATGGTCCTAAAATATGGATTGTTCTATTTGTAGGACAATGTAACTCTTAAATTATATAACTATTATATCAATATCCAAAAAGTCAGCTTGTTAGGGTTCCGTTTTAGGGTTCGGTAGTCAACCAAGTTTTGTTGATTACAGAAACCTATAACGGCTCCCGTACTAATAGTGATATTATATGTAGAGCGAGCGAATTCAAATTAGTACGCGTAGCATCGGAACGCAATGTATGTTACCTATAGACATCGACTTGCGCTTAGACGTGTGATAAGCGCTTTCGGAATAAGACCTATCGATTCGAGATTCGAGGTTTTTTTTTTTATGAAATAAGGGGGCAAACGAGCAAACGGGTCACCTGATGGAAAGCAACTTCCGTCGCCCATGGACACTCGCAGCATCAGAAGAGCTGCAAGTGCGTTGCCGGCCTTTTAAGAGGGAATAGGGTAATACGGGAGGGTAGGGATGGGAAGGGAAGGGAATAGTTGAGGTTAGGGAAGGGAATAGGGTAGGAGTTAGGGGATTGGGCCTCCGGTAAACTCACTCACTCGGCGAAACACAGCGCAAGCGCTGTTTCACGCCGGTTTTCTGTGAGAACGTGGTATTTATCCGGTCGAGCCGGCCCATTCGTGCCGAAGCATGGCTCTCCCACGTATTATAGGTATAGGAATTGGGGTGGCTGTCGCGATCGGTGTGACTCGAGCGAGGGAAATTCGTCGTTTAATTTTAACGCGATTAAACCGCGGCTGATACGACACACGACTGATGGTCTAATTTTCCAGGCGATTTGTCATCGCAATGTAATCATATTAAAACCGTTTATGACGTCACGTATAAAATGAAATTTTAATAACACGTAGGCGTGAATAAATATCGGTTTTGCTGTAGGCTGTCTGTGATAATATGGTAGCTCGACGTCTCCAAAAGTACCAAAAATTACTTACACGTAACGGACGCTGTGCAAATAATGCAATCCTTGTTAAACGTACTACAGAATCAAAAAACGATTTAGGCAATTTTAATAATTAATATACCTATTACACAACATAATTAGTTATGCCATATAATTAATGAAAATAAAATGGATGCCGTATTATAAATATAATTATATTACTTATATTGTAGATTTTTCTTTCATCTATACATCCTACTATCCTACTTCCTACTAATATTATTAAGGCGAAAGTTTGTTTGGATGTATGGATCTATGGATGTTTGTTACTCTTTCACGCAAAAATTTTTGAACGGATTTTAATGAAACTTTACAGTAACATAGCTTATACCTCAGAATAACACATAGGCTACAATTTTAACCGACTTTCAGAATGGTCGAGGTGGTATATTCGTTTTCTTATGTTCAACCATTACTCCGCCGTTTTTTAACCGATTTTCAAAATTTTTCTTTTGGTATATAGGGTATCATCCCAATTTGGTATTGGGTATATTCATAAAAGTGGTGATCTGATGAAGGATCCATAAGTAATCGAGGGAACTCCTCAAAATTTATGGAGAAACATGTGGTGACTTCGGTTTCGTGAGAAGTATTCTAAGCATATTATGCTACCAACAAGTAAGATTTTGCACCGAGGTATACCTGGTATACCGTGGTTCGGAAGGTGCTGAGAGAACTCCTGATTCTTTATAGATACGAGTTTGGGAGTTTCGGCGTTGTTTTAAGAACGGAAAGCATATGCTACTATGCAAATTACATTCATCATCATCATCATCACTACCATATTATACCATGCATCGTCCCATGGTTATGACTTATGAGCCTCTAATGACCCTGTTATTGGTACTTTTCATAGTCAATTAGATCAAGACTCGAGTTTGTCAAGTGATAATAAAAAAAATCTATACGTACCTAATATTATAAACCTGAAGAGTATGTTTGCTTGAACGCGTTAATCTCAGGAAGTGCAGGTTCGATTTAAAAACTTATTTCAGTGTTAGATAGCTCATTTATCGAGTAAGACTATAGGCTATATATTATCACGCTAAGACTAATACGACCGAAGAAACTCAGAAAAATGTGGGAAAAACGGGGGAAATATTAGAAATTGCGATTTAATGGAGCAATTTTTATGGCAATATTTGGCACAGATATATAGTAGACCAAGTGAAGGGAGTAGGGACATAAGCTATTTTTCATGGGAAAATGTATGGTTTCCGTAAAATTCCTAATTTACGCGGACGAAGCCGCGCGGGCCATCTAGTATATATTATAAAACAAAGTCGCTTTTTTTCACTAATGTCCCTTTGTTCCCTTTAATATTTAAAACTACGCAACGGATTTTGATGATTCTTTCAGTGTTAGGCTATATTTTATCACGCTAAGACTAATAGGAGCGAAGAAATAGAGGAAAATGTGAAAAAAAACGGGGGAAATTATTTGACAGGGTTAACTTGAATGCGCTAAACTCAGGAACTACTGGTCCAATTTGAAAAATTATTTCAGTGTTAGGTAGCCCAGTTATTGAGAAGGCTTTAAGCTTTATTTTATCACGCTAAGACTAATAGGGGAATGTGGGAAAAACGGGGGAAATTATTTGAAAGGGCTTATCTCGCGATCTACTGGAGCAATTTTTATGTTATTTGGCACAGATAAGAAGTAGACCACGTGAAGAATCATAGCTATCGATTTTAATCATTTTTTCAGTGGCTATATATTTTATACCCGTGCGACGCCGGGGCGGGTCGCTAGTTATAAATAAACAATTATACTTAAGTTCTACAAGCAGGTAAATAATTATCATGTAAGCAAAGCTAAGAAAATTGAAGATGAAAATATAAATCTTTTATGAGTACGTGTATACGCAAAAGGCTTTGTTATTCAGAAAATCCCTCGGGAGTAAAGTATAACAAAAACAAGCGGTAATAGCCTCGTTTACAGTAATTATGCCAACAGATACGATATGAATAATTAAACTTCTTTTTCGTTTGATAACGAAGCGAATATTTTATCTAAATGTTTGTGATACAAGAAGAAAATCTTACAGGGGACATATAACACAAATTTTCCCCAAAACTCGGATATTTTCTCGTTATAAGTACTTTTTCGACTAACTTATACATTGAGTTTACTGGTATAATAAGTATACTTATTCGTTTGCTTGCGTGTAAGGAAAATTACAACTAGCAAAATAATCTCCAAGATTTTCGAGGTAGGTTATAGGTATTAAAATTAATAGTAAAGAAACTGTAGGCTATAGCTAGGTATAAAATTATTGTGTAATCTCTACATAAAATATAATTAAAATATTTAAAAAACAACAAGGCTTATTTCCAATTTCATTAAAACTTTCATATTCCTTATTAAATTTGAACATTGCGGTCGTAGCCGTCGACCTCTGATCTCCCCATTATGGGGTTTCAAGTTTAACCCAAAACTAATCTTTTTAAGTCCCTTCACGAGCTACTAGCAATTAGGGCCTGACTAATGGAAGATATTACTGACGTGACCAGAATGTCCTAATGCGGCACACCCTAATGTTAGTGCTAAACGCCTTTTACTTAAACTTTAGAGCTCCAACTTTCGCTTCTAAGGTACTTACTTTTTAAACCCAAAGTGTTCCTTCATAACTTACTTTACACGTAGGTTAAAGTAAGTCATGAAGGAAGTTTAGTACTTGTGTTACAGCCAGAGAAAAAGTTTTCGTAGTCAGATGACGGACCCAAGTTTGGTCGGGCTATGAGCTCAGTAGAGAGATCACGAATAATATTGACGTGACTTGATCAAATAACAAAGTTCCGTCATCTTCCTTTGAAATATGAACCAATTTCTCTGATTGGACAAACCATTGTTCGATTTTCAACAGGAGGATGATTAATTATATTAAGATGCTTCTCTTACGGAAATGCCGTAATTTACTGTTTGTAGAGCCTTAATATTAACTCCTAATTTGAAAGCTACATTATTATAATTAAAATACAGCAATAATCTTCTATATACGAACGTTCCTTTCATGTTTATTAATTTCCTATTTTTGTTTTTTATATTCATGATAGCTTCCAAAGTAATACCAATTTATTTAAATTATTCAAGCATACATTCAGTATCTCCATAGTATTTACAAGTTACGTTTATTTGAAACACACGCCAATAGATCGAAAATTTCATATTAACTACAATATACTGGACGTTTGATTTTTTTAGGTCAATGTTGAACTAAGATAATTAAAAAAAAAGGGTTTTGGCGAGTTTCGGCAAAACGGCAAATAAATGGTCATGGTCGTTTGCTCTGGGGATGGCCTTAAAATTATAATTTAATTGAGAAAGTAAGAAAATTGAAGAAAAATTTCAGTTATTTACTAGACAATAGCTTTATTCCTTTTTTTCGCCTACCTACTTGAAGAAAAATATTAATTTTATTTTAGCTGCTCGTTGAATGTTCAGTGACAAACTTATAAACGAAGTAAATTTATTACAAGAATTAGAAAAAGAATTAAAACTTTGCGAAATTAATAATACTTTATTTCACAAAATAAGAAAGTTAGCGAAATGAAATTAAAATCTCAGGAGTTCCTGAGAAAAAAAAAATCTCAGGAGTTCCTGAGATTAGCGTATCGGATAAGTAGTTACTTATCCGATTTGAAAAATTCTTTCAATGTTAGATAGCCCATTCATCGAGGTAGGTTATAAACTATATTTATATTTTTAATTTTTAAAATTTAAATTTTAAAATGAATTAAGAAATAGAGAAAAAATGTGGAAAATTATATGAAAGGGCTTATTTGAACGCGCTAATCTCAGGAACTACTGGTCCGATTTAAAAAAATATTTCAGTGTTATATAGCCCATATATCATGCTAAAGACTAATAAGAGTGAAGAAATAGATGAAAATGTGGAAAAAACGGGGAAAATTAAATGGAATTGCTTATTATCTTATGAACTACAGGAGAATTTTTTATGTTATTTGGCAAACATGAAGAATAGACCACGTGAAGGGCTATTTTCTGCTGCAAAATGTACGGTTGCGTGAAATTCCTAAATTACGCAAGCGAAGCCGCGTGGAACATCTCGGTATATATAATAAAGTCGTAGGAAAGTCAGTTCTGTATATTGAATATTTTATATTTGTACAATAAATACTACTTAGGATGTGATCTACTACTCTAACGCGGACAAAGTCGCGGGCAACAGCTAGTATTAAATCATTTTACAGACTTTGTTCTTCAAAGGGATTTAAAATACAATACATAATAAAAAGTTGTGAAGTTGATTCCCTGTGTTATTTATAAGGTAATCAGTAATGAATATTATAATGTAAGCGTTTGTTCAATGTAAGAAATTTGATGCGATATCAAGGAAATCAAATAACATTCAATATTTGGTCGGACAATAAGAAATTAAAAATCGGCCAAGTGCGAATCAGACTCACGTACGTACGGTTTCGTACCGTTTAAATAGAGCAAAAATAGGTCAAAAATTTTGTTTTTTGTAAGTAAGTATGTTAAAAAGTAAATCTTCATTTTTTTTTATTATTATTAAAGTACACATAAATAAATAAAATAATATAAAATGTGGATTTTGTAAAAATTTAAAACGTAAGATTTATACGCATCCTACACCTATTTGCTTTCCCCCGTAACATATACTAAACGTATTTTCCAATTTTTACAGCCAGAGAAACAAACTCTATCGGAGGAGGCGTCGGCGCGGCGGACGAGTCGGACAGACCGTACGACGCGAATGCTGCTGGCGGTGCTAGGGCTGTTCCTGTCCACGGAGGTGCCGCAGGGACTGCTAGGGCTCGCGAGTGCGTTAGCGCCTGAATTCTTCAAGAGCTGCTATAGCATGTTTGGTAAGCCGGTTGCCGCATAACAATTTAAAATCTATTGTGTCTGCGATACCCACGATGGAGGTGTCTTAACTTCTTTCTAGTAGGTACTAGACAAATTGTAGTTGATTTTTTCTACAAAACTTATAATGTGAATAATATTTTATACGTGGGAGAGCCATGCTTCGGCACGAATGGGCCGGCTCGACCGGAGAAATACCACGTTCTCATAGAAAACCGGACTGAAACAGCGCTTGCGCTGTGTTTCGCTGCGTGAGTGAGTTTACCGGAGGCCCAATCCCCTACCCTATTCCCTTCCCTACTCTCCCCTATTCCCTTCCCTTCCCTTCCCATCCCTACCCTCCCCTATTACCCTATTCCCTCTTAAAAGGCCGGCAAGGCACCTGCAGCTCTACTGATGCTGCGAGTGTCCATGGGCGACGGAAGTTGCTTTCCATCAGGTGACCCGTTTGCTCGTTTGCCGCCTTATTTCATAATTAAAAAAATATATAATTCTGTCAACTTTCCCATAAAAAAAGCTTATGTCCCTACTCCCTTCACTTGGTCTACTATATATCTGTGCCAAATATTGCCATAAAAATTGCTCCAGTAAATCGTAATTTCTAATATTTCCCCCGTTTCTCCCACATTTTCCTGAGTTTCTTCGGTTGTATTAGTCTTTGCGTGATAATATTATATTATAGTCTTACTCGATAAATGAGCTATCTAACACTGAAATATGTTTTTAAATCGGAACTGTAGTTCTTGAGATTTACGCGTTCAAGCAAACATACTCTTCAGGTTTATAATATTAGGTACGTATAGATTTTTTTTATTATCGCTTGACAAACTTGAGTCTTGATTTAAAAGACTATGAAAAGTATCAATAACAGAATCATTAGAGGCTCATAAGTCATAACCATGGGACGATGCATGGTATAATATGGTAGTGATGATGATGATGATGATGAATGTAATTTGCATAGTAGCATAATAATATGTTTTCCGTTCTTAAAACAACGCCGAACCTCCCAATCTTGAATCTATAAAGAATCAGGAGTTCTCTCAGCACCTTCCGAACCACGGTATACCAGGTATACCTTGGTGCAAAATCTTACTTGTTGGTAGCATAATTGCTTAGAATACTTTTCACGAAACCGAAGTCAGCACATGTTTCCCTATAAATTTTGAGGAGTTCCCTCGATTACTTATGGATCCTTCATCAGATCACCATATTTGTGAATATAATACCAAATTGAGATGATACCCTACATTCCAAAAGAAAAAATTTAAACGGCGGAAAAATCATTGAACATAAGAAAACGAACGTAACACCTCCCCCATTTTGAAAGTCGGTTAAAATTGTAGCCTATGTGTTATCCTGATGTACAAGCTATGTTATTGTAAAGTTTCATTAAAATCCGTTCAATAGTTTTTGCGTGAAAGAGTAACAAACATCCATACATCCAAACAAACTTTCGCCTTTATAATATTAGTAGGATAGTAGGATTATGATATTTTATTTAAACTGGGCCTCTATCATGAGCTCTTAAATACATTCACTTTACGTCCTTATACAGTAAGTATAAGGACGTAAAGTGAATGGATTTAAGAGCTCATGATAGAGGCCCTGATTATTAAAAAAATCAATAACTCAACTACCCAAACTGTTATACGGATTATACGGGGTATAAAAGAGTATTTTTTTCTGCATGAAACAGCAGTTACTTTAAGTAGGTAAGTTGCCTACATAATAAAAAAAAATTATATCCAGGAGTTATCACGATTCTGAGTAGACAGACGAATATTTGTCCGGCTTTAGGGTTACGTACCCAAAGGCTAAAAACGGGATTTTATTACTATAAGACTTCCCTGTCCGTCCGTCTGTCCCCTGTAGCTAGCTACAGCGGTTCTAGACGGACAGACTTCTAAAATTTTCACACTTTTTCAGATAAAAAGTATCCTATATCCTTTTCCGGTACTCAAAGTATACCCATTCCCCATACCTTTCATCATAGTAATTGGTTCAGTGGTTTGGGTGTGAAGAGGTAACAGACAGACAGACACACTTAATTCGCATTTATAATATTAGTATGGATATAATTCGACTGCTCCTAGGTAGATTATTATCGTAAGCCACAGGAATGGCAAAATTCGTTTTATTGCGAAAATGCATAAAATTAAGTTAGATCTTTTAGGATCTTCAAGAAAAAATATTAAATTCGAACTACAATTGCCTTTTTCTAAACGTAAACTGTAGTATGTTTCAAACGCCTCCGACGTTATTTATCGTTAGTCCCTTAGCGATAGTCTACGCGGCGTAATACGGGATATATTATATTATAATCGAGACTCGAATTTACGTGACATCGTATGTATCACTTGCGACTATCTACGTCGGATGTATCCTAACGTAAATAGTTTACGTTAGTAACGTTAGTTTGTACCACTTACAATCGTTTGGCAATACTTGGCAAATATACATACAACAACAATAATTATTATTGTTGTTGTAGGTATATTTGCCAAGTCAATTATTCGAATATAAATTGAGTGGGCACCTTGTTACGTACTATTTCTGGATACCGATCAGAATATTACATTACAATATTGCATTATAATATTATTATTGAGTATGTTAATAAAATGAATTCATTGTACAATTCCGCGTATTTTCATCTCACAGGCAATCATCGAAGCGAATTACAAATAATTCATACCATTGTATATTACAAACTAACAGTAAAATTACCAGAATAAAATCATGTTATAAATGTGGAATATTATTATCTGGTTTTTCCGCGTACCATTATTATGCAAAAAACTACACTAACAATTAATTAATTATTTTTAAAACGGTTTAGCGAATGCTGCTACCAAGTAGGCCGGCAACGCACCTGCAGCTCTTCTGATGTTGCGAGTGTCCATGGGCGACGGTAGTTGCTTACCATCAGGTGACCTGTTTGCTCGTTTGCCCCCTTATTAAAAAAAAAAAAAGTTGGTAGACATTTTTCCTAAATGAGGTGTATAATCTAATAATATTCCTACTAGATGACGCCCGATAACTCTGTTGCACCACAATTATTTTATCGCGCAGGAACCGTACACTTTTCCGGGATAAAAAGTGACCTATGTCCTTTCCCAGGATTCAAAGACCAAAGTATCCCCATACCAAATTTAGGGAAAATCGGTTTAGTGGTTAATTGAGCGTGAAGAGGTAACAGAAACAGACAGACAGACACACTTTCGCATTTGTAATATTAATATTAGTAAAGTATGGATGGATATACCTACGGTCGAATTGAGAAATCTTCTCCTTTTTGTAAGTCGGTTAAGCGTTGATTAAAACTGAGCCACGCTGTTTACGAAAAATTTAAATTTTCTAATAATAATTATTAAATACTTACTCTTTTCATCGTAAATCACTAAGGTTCAATCTCGTTTGCCCATAAATCAAATTATTATCATATTAATATGTTTCATAAATTTTGTAGTGGCATAAATGAATTCTAATCCTACTAATATTATAAAGGCGAAAGTTTGTTTGGATGTATGGATGGGTGGATGTATGGATGTTTGTTACTCTTTCACGCAAAAACTACTGAACGGATTTTAATAAAACTTTACAATAATATAGCTTATACATCAGAATAACACATAGGCTACAATTTTAACCAACTTTCAAAATGGGGGAGGTGTTATGTTCGTTTTCTTATATTCAACGATTACTCCGCCGTTTGTAAACTGATTTTCAAAATTTTTCTTTCGGTACCTATATAGGGTATCATCCCAATTTGGTATTAAATTCATAAAAGTGGTGATCTGATGAAGGATCCACAGGTAATCGAGGGAACTCCTCAAAATTTATAGGGAAACATGTAGTGACTTCGGTTTCGTGAGAAGTATTCTAAGCATATGCTATCAACAAGTAAGATTTTGCACCGAGGTATACCTGGTGTACCGTGGTTCGGAAGATGCTGAGAGAACTCCAGATTCTTTATAGATACAAGTTTGGGAGTTTCGGCGTTGTTTTAAGAACGAAAAGCATATTATGCTACTATGCATATTACATTCATCGTCATCATCATCACTACCATATTACACTACGCGTCGTCGATTATGAGCCTATTATGTGTTATTGGTACTTTTCATAGTCTTTTAGATCGAGACTCGAGTTTGTCAAGCGATAATTTAAAAAATCTAATTAATAATTATAAACCTGAAGAGTATGTTTGCTTGAACGCGCTAACCTCAGGAACTATAGGTCCGATTTAAAAACTTATTTCAGTGTTAGATAACTTATTTATTGAGTAAGGCTATAGGCTATATTATATGTATCTTAGCGTGATAATTCACGCTAAGATTAATACGACCAAAGAAACTCAGGAAAATGTGGGGAAAACGGGGGAAATATTAGAAAGGGTTTATCTCACGAACTACTGGAGCAATTTTTATGGCAATATTTGGCACAGATATAGAGTAGACCACGTGAAGAGAGTAGGGACATAAGCTATTTTTTATAGGAAAATATACGGTTTCCGTAAAATACCTAATTTACGCGGGCGAAGCCGCGCGGGACATCTAGTTGTTTATAATAAAATGTTAAGCACGAAATTATAATACACTACTTCACCTAAACTGTTCGTTAATTTGTTTAAGAAAGAATCTCGTTTGAGAATTATGATGTTTGAAATGTCTAAAAAAATATTGTTAAGTACTTAATACTGAATAATATTTGTATACTTATACACAAATATTATTTAGCACTATAAACACATAATTATACAATATTATTCTAACTCTTTAGCGATTTTGATTCCATTTCAGTTTTTATTATTTGTATACAGTACCTATAGCATTTGTGCCTGTATAGTAATATAAATCCTGTGATATAGGTAAGCATCCTTTGTAAGTTAGATTAATGTTTTTCTACTATACAGGAGTTGATAAGGTACCTAATATCATTTTATTTTAAATGCTTTCTCCGTACACCGTGATAAAATTTTCTTTCGATTTTCTATTCAAACATCGCTGGTATAAATTCGTTATGATGCAGGCTGGTATTCAATCTTTGTACAACTTATAGAACGTTTTATAAAAATTGTTTTCATTACATAGCTTGATAATTACTTATCAGAATATTTTTGACATGTCAAAATGAAATAAGATATCCCCTGCGGTCATTGATCTTTTTAGCCTAGGAGCTATTGTATTGAGCATAAACTTATAATATACTGTCGTATAGACCACCTGACAACCCGAAAATGCGTGACGATTTTTGATCTGTCAATGTGTGCGTGTGCTAGTGATGTATATTTTACTATCGATAGTTTATTCCGTTCGAGTTATTTTACCTGAGTTTCTATAAGAAATAAATAATATGCAACTTTGACAGATTTTGTATTTCAAATCAGGTATCATAAATTTTAATTGGCAAAAAAGGTGACGATTGAAAAGTAGATACACATTTTCGTTTGGAATGATTTTTCAATCGTCATTCGTCGGGTATGTTATGACTTATGACATGAGGTTCTTATAGGGGTAAATAATATACACATAACACATTATAAAGTTACTTATTTATTACTCAGGTAAAATCTATCTGGTAAATCAGCCCTTACATTGCTGCATTGAAAGTAAACGTTAAAAGTAAACAACACACATAGTAAATTATATTTTATTCTTAAATTAAATACATATCAGTGCCTCCGCTGCCGGCGCCGGCTCCCAAAAATATCAGTAATGGGAACTACGGTAAGTATACTGCCGGCAGCCGAGATATAAAACAACGACTGCCGGCGCTGGCACTCAAAATGGGAGCCGGTGATAATGCGTAAAGCGCTAGGTTCCAGTGCCGATACACAAATTTGAAAAAGAAATTATAATTATAATCTCAATTTATATATTCGACTTTTAAAGGTGAAGGTTTGGTACCTATTTGTTCGGCTGTGGATATTTTAGTTTTTTGTGATGCATTTTCTTAGCTTAGCTTTACCTTAGCTATCTTTTTTCAGCTACCAAAAAGTAAGATTTTGCACCACAGCTACAGTTATAAATTCCGTGGTATACTTCCGAAGGAACAGAACTTCAGATTCCTTATTCATGTTAGAGAGTTTCAGCGTTGTTTAAAGAAGCAAAGATATTGTCTTTAAATGCTACTATGCAGATCACATTTATCAGCATCTTCATCATCACCACCATTAACCCATCCAAGATTCAAGCCCCATACGAGCACCGGTGATCGCGACAACAATAGAATACAATAGCATTTCCGAGAATCCCCGATCGAAGGATTTAAATAATTATGCATCCTTACAATTATTATGACCTTATTATTTGTACTTTTCATAGTCATTTAGCTCAAGTCTGATGTTTTTGATCATTATTCTGTTTGACAAGCGATGTTTGACGAATAGGCGCCGGCAGCCTATTTGGCAAACATCGCGTGACTTCGGCAAACTTCGGAGTTCGGAAAACGGCGCCGGCAACCATTTTGGCAACCGGCGCCGGAGGCGGAGGCACTCCCTAATACTTTTTATTACAATCATTTTTAACCGACTTTAAGGAGGAGGTTAGACGTTCGGCTGTGGATATAATATTTTTTATGTATGTTCAACGATTACTCCGCCGTTTGTGAACCGATTTGAAGGTAAAGACAATAGTAATATTATACTTAAATGAACTAAAAAGTATCAAATAATCCTTATTCTGTATTCAGTATTTCTGTTCTCAATATTCATAATTTTGAAGTCGGTACCAGTCCTATTAAGTATAATATAAGTTGCACTTATACCTATTTTGTCAGAGAACTATTATATTATTGAAAGCTGCATTCAATGAGTATTAGATTCAAGTGACTGATTTGTGAAACCTTGATTTTATACTAGGTATGTCAAAAGATAATTATTACTTAAAAATAATCGTTAAAATAAGACAATATGTCGTTTTTATGGTGATAAATGTAAAGGTAAATGATTTTTATTTTAGTTTTATGTTATTGTAAAATATCGATAAGCATATCGATAAATTTGATTCAAGCACTAGCGTATATGTAAAAAATTTTAATGAAAATTTTTTATTCAAAATTTGTGTAATATAAGAACAATAGTAACTTTAGTTACGCAAAAGATGAAAGTAAAAGGGAGGATTCACAATATTTTATTTGAAATAGAGAGCTAAAGACAGAATAGAGCAAAAATGAACACATCGTAGCAATTAGGACATGAAGATTAATTACGTGTGAAATGTATATTTTTCAGGATTATTCCTATGATTTACACTGCAATCACTCACAGCACAAGTTACTTTTGTTATACAGTGTGTAACAAAAATAAGTGATAATACTTTAGGGTGTATACGTGTTCCTTGTAGAGAGTTCACTGTGAAAGTAGCAGCGCTGAAAGACGAAAAATTTTTTTTATTTTTGTATGGGCAAAGGCCCGAGCGCCACGAGTTTCCCCATACAAAAGTGGAAAAAAATTTTGGTCTTTCAGCGCTGCTACTTTCACAGTGAACTCTCTACAAGGAACACGTACACACCCTAAAGTATTATCACTTATTTTTGTTACACCCTGTATATAATAGTATTTGTTGAAAATAACATACGATTTAAATAATAAATTGCAAATACCGAAAGGGCATAAAAACGATTGACGACTTTTGACGACATGTCAAATAAAAGTTGTTACAATTTTCATTAAACTGCCTCTCTCTTTTCATCTTGTTATAATTCCATAAAGGATTTTCTTCTCTCTCGCACTCTTTGTTGGTCTATGCAGGTATTGAGCTAGCAATTTGACTAGCAACATTGACATAAGAAACTATAACTAGCAATGATCGCTACGGACAATTATTTTTGGCAATACTATAATAGTTTATTTTAAACATAATATGTTTTTTTTTTTTTTTTATGAAATAAGGGGGCAAGCGAGCAAACGGGTCACCTGATGGAAAGCAACTTCCGTCGCCCATGGACACTCGCAGCATCAGAAGAGCTGCAGGTGCGTTGCCGGCCTTCTAAGGGGTAATAGGGGAGGGTAGGGAAGGGAATAGGGGAGGGTACGGAAGGGAATAGGGGAGGGTACGGAAGGAAATAGGGGAGGGTAGGGAAAGGAAAAGGGTAGGAGATTGGGCCTCCGGTAAACTCACTTACTCGGCGAAACACAGCGGAAGCGCTGTTTCACGCCGGTTTTCTGTGAGGACGTGGTATTTCTCCGGTCGAGCCGGCCCATTCGTGCCGAAGCATGGCTCTCCCACGTCATGTTTTACTAGATGACCCATTAACTTGATACAAACCTCAAAGGATTAACCTTCCCGGACTTCCTCGAATATCTCAAGACTAAAATTAGCAAAATTGGTTCAGCCAATTTAACGTTTCAGCATTTAAGATTCATTTCTTTATTTATTCGCTTTTCGTTGAATTAAAAAAAGACCATGCCAAAAAATGAATACATGATATTTTTCAAACGCGTGCACTTAACTTTTAAGATTAATTTTTATGCAAAAATATATTATTATATTCAACAATTATTGTATATTCACTGAGGCTTTGGAGGACAATTGGGACATAATTGTAATTCCTGCCGCCGCCGTCTGTTGCCTAAAACAGTTTCAAACAAATAGTTTTCTTCGAAAATGCCTAATGAAATATTTTCTCCGCTACTTTATATATTCAGACTTATTTTTCCGAGCACGAGCGAGAAGTTCTGGGGAAAGTTCAATTAGTACTACTGAGGTTTTAATCAATCTTATTAATTCTCAGGAACTGAACCGAACCGAACGATCTTTTTAATTTCAACGTGTCACAAAAGGTTTACCTTGGAACTTTCTGTGGGATTTTTATATTATTTTAAAGATTTAGTGGAAATTAAACTTGTGGGAAAAGCAGTTTGATTGATTAAGTAATGGTTTAGAAACGACAGAAACTTTTGTAATAATTCTGGCCGACTTAAACTCCATCTAAGTTTTTCTTGGAGTTTTAGTAGTTCGAATCAATCACTCAAAAATGTCCGTTTTATTGGAGACAAAACTACACACACTGGCAAAATTAGCGGAACATAGGTAAAAAGGGCCAAAACTTGAACTCAAGTGGGTCGGGCTGTCTGAAAGCCTTTTTTATAGCTTCTAAGCTCTTTCAAGAAACAAAATATTGAACAAAACTGGCAAGTTGACAGGTTTTTATAGCAATTATGCCCTAATAAGTGTTTTTCGATTATTGACGTTGTAATTGTTCCTGATAAGAATGGCGTTTTAGCGGGGTGCAAGGTATGCTCAGCTCATTTAATTGTTTGGTTTTTGGAAGAACACATTGCTTAGATACAAAATTAGTGATTTTCCAGCATCTGCGACAGCTAGAGCTGTAACCACGATAGAGAAAGGTCACATCTACCGTTCGGTCAGTCAGGCCTTAGGTGTGTCGGCTTCCGTGGTTCATTGTAACTTTCAACGCTTCAGAGAGACTGGATCTTACGTTCGGAGACGAGAATAAGGCAGATATCGGGTGACAATGGTTCAGGATGACCATTTTGTAAGGAAACAAAACTTAAGAAATCGACCTCAAACTGCTATGCAGATACGAAACCTGTCGGAACAGGTCCAAGATGAACGTGTAAGTGATTGTACAGTAAGAAGAATATTCAAAGAAGTTAAATTAAACTCAAAAGTGCCAGCAAGGGCACCAAAACTTGAGGCAGGACACCGAAGAGCCAGGCTAAGATTTGCGCGTGAACATCAGAATTAGACAAGTGAGTGAAATTTTGTGCTGTACAGAGATGGGAGCAAATTCTGTGTACATTGTATTGACAGGCGATAAAGAATGTGGATAAATCATAAGGAAAGCTACAGGCCATCAAACTTACCGGAAACAGTTGCCTATGATGCAGGCTTCGTAATGGTTTGGAGTTGCATATGATTTGGAGCCCGCATGGAGCTGATGATTATAGATGATGGTACTTTGACAGTACAGGGCTATAGTTCCCACATCCTGGAACGGCATGGTGTGCCTTTTACACAGTTTTAGGTAGTAATTTCAATTTTATGTGCGTCCATAGAGTAAGAAAATCGGGCATTATTACCTAAACGATGCTGGCGTAGCCCAGGTGGAGAGGCCAGTGTGGTCTACGGATGTGGATCCGATTGAAGACGTGTGGCACATCAATGGGTGAATGGTACGAGTTAAAACTCCAGCTCCAAAATGTGTCCAGGAGCTCGAGTTGGCGCTAGTGGAGGAGTAGGAGAATATCCCACAGGAAATGATTGACAATTAAAATGCAAGCATGGAATGGCGTATCCAGGCCCTCTGGAGATCCATAAAAGGCATTACACGCTTTAATCATGGCATTTCTTTAATAAAAATGGAGAATTTATCTTAAAAACTTACTAGTGAAATTTCAAAGATTTTCTTAATTTTTTGATTTTTGCTGATTTTTTCTATTTTTCACGTTTTTATGCCCTAAATTTATATAAAATTTATTTTTTAATAATCAATTAGTAAATAAATAAATAAATATATAAAAATCAGTGAACAATTTAAATTTTGTTATGTTCCTCTAATTTTGCCGGTGTGTTTATTAAATACGGTATAACGGTTATGTTACTACATAAGCCTAATGGCTTATATTATGTATAATGTATATATATAAGTATGATTACTAGTTGACGCCCGCAACTCCGTTGCGCCAAAACTCGTTTATCGCGAGGGAAATCTATTTTTTTTTTTCGGGATAAAAAAATGATGTCCTTTCCCGGGACGCAAAGTATATCCATACCAAGTTTCATCAAAATCGGTTCAACGGTTTGGGCGTGAAGAAGTAACAGACAGATACACTTTCGCATTTATATGAATATTAAATATGAGTAAGGATTTATCACAGGTGACCTGATGGACGTGCTGGCGCTGTTCACGTCGTCGGTGAACTTCGTGCTGTACTGCAGCATGAGCCGGCAGTTCCGCTGCACCTTCGCCCGCCTCGCGCGCCGCCTCATGTACCCGGCCGAGGAGCCCGTCAAGCTCGCCACCAAGCTCGAGCCCACCACACAGGTACGTTCGCTGAGGGTTTTTGATATTCCGTTTGCCACCAGGTGCCACTAATTACCCAGGGTATATCGTGTCAACCCACTGTCATATGTCACAATATAGCTGTCATGTGTCACGATATTGCTGTCATAATATGTCTAATGTCTATTTGACACGAAAGACAAATGACGGACAGCAGCCCCCGAGACGAGGACGACGGAGGGGGTGTTGACGTTAAGACTGTTTCGTAATAACGCGATAACGCTGCGATGGCCCAGCGCCCGTGTGGAATGTGGATTAGCTCTAATGTTACATAGAGGCACCTGGTGGCTAATAGAATAATTATCAAACACCCTCATTACTAGTCTGGTTTTAATGGCTAGTGCAATTCAACGTCTCGGCAGCCTCAGATCAAAAAAAAACTTGAAAAGAAACAGGATATTTTTTTCGGGAAAATGTGCAGTTCCCATGAAATTCTTTATTTATGCGGGCAGAGCTGCACAGAAACCTTGGTATGCCCATTGCATCAACGGTTGATGAAACAGTATACCTGGCATTAATATGCAGTTTGCTCCTACTCAGTTTTCTGTTTATTTTGTTTCTGCATTTCTGGTTATTTAAATGTTTGTGCAATCAAATTCAACAAATAGATCAACACTTCAAAGGGTCAAGCCACAACACTGCGTTGCAGCGTCGTATCGCAAAAACAACATCGCACAGAAATGTAATGCGTTGTCACAACGCAAAAATGTCATCGGAAATCTCGCTGTCTGCGCCCACGATGCGTTCTGCCGTCTGCGACATCGTAGATTTATACGACGCGACGCCGCAACGCACTGTTGTGGCCTTGCCTAAAGACTTGGAAGCATTGGTACTATAACACGTTTTTATTTAAAATTCTTTTTTTAAAATGAGATAATATAAATATTATTCAAAAATTTTGCTAAAGCTTCCCGTAAATAGACTTACAAAATGATGTCCTGACATAATTTAATATTATAAGGCCACCTCATTTTGGCTATTCTTGTCACTTACTCAATTTCCTTATATAATTCTTTACGCCTCTTAAGGAGGTAGGTATTGGAATTCACGGAACACAGAAAGTTGGAGCGAACACCACATTAAATTCTGAGTTTACCATAAAATGTTGGCTTGTTAAACTTTTTTACTTAAAAAATTATTGAATAATTTTCTTAACACAAACACGCAGATAGAATGTTTTATTTGTGCACAAATATGTATTAAATCTTTCTCATAATTCGGCCTGCTTCGGCCCCAAAAATAAATCAGCCAGCAACATGATACATGCTTCTACGCTGCAGAGATAATAACATACTTTTTCTCTACACGATTCAAGCCTTTGATAAGATTGTGATCGAGCTTAGAAGAACCTTTATAAGGGTGTGCAAAAACCCTTTGTAACTAAAGAAATAATATATTCTTTGGTATTTATTGGTATGATATTTTTATTAAAGCAGCATTTTTGTTTGGACGGAATGTTTTTCATACGTAACTTGGCGATTTTAATAATGTCAACCACTCGCATGGCATAAAATACGATATCAATACCCGCCAGATACACAAAACTATGTGATTAATGATTTTTAATAAAGCGATCCAGGGAAAACTGACATGCAATAAAAAGTAGAAACCAATACTGCCGCGCAATTCATAAACGCAGTAAGTACCACTTACTGCGTTTATGGTTGTTTTAGATATTCGAGATGCTGACGTTAAGCTCTATAAGAATCAAAAACCCATTTTTTCCTATCGTTATTACAAACGCCAAACCATATTAACATAAATGCAGTAAAGAGCAGATTTAAGATTTATGTACTTAGTATAACCGCAGTAGGAGTACTCAAAAACTTAATGTTACGTGAAAACCCATGCTTACTGAATAAGCATCTTAACAAATATGCAGTATGTGCCAATTACGTCATTCTTGTCATATTACTAAAATTATTAATTTAGTCTTGCACATAGTATACATGCAGTAAGGTCACTTAAACACTAAAAAAATTGTTTTCATGGTCAAAACAGATGACAAGTACTTAACATTAATGCAGTACTTTACAATTATACTGCATACATATTAAGGTTCACCGAAGTGCAACATGTTACAAACGCACTTAATGACAATTACGGCATTTATAGTATGTGTGCGCATTGGTTTTCCTTAAATACGTTTTATCTTTTAATGACGTGAACTCAAAAATAACGGACTTAAGTCTATCTTAAATCTAGTTGCTGTAAAAATATAATAAAAAGCATTTACAAAAGTAAGTTATCAATGTGAGATCAATAAATCAAATACCGTACTTATACCTAAATATGTACTAAGTTAAAAAAAATCAATTTTCAAAAAGTGCTTACAACAATTTTTTAAACATTGAAAATAAATATTATAGTCTGTAAATATTAAATTTAAAATGTATGAATTTTAGAACTCTAACGCAGAAACTGTAACCGGCAAATTATACCAAAACCGTCTTCCATTTTCGGGCATTAGAGGAACTATCTTTTGGATAAGTAATTGCATTTTAGAGTGGCCTCTGGAATATATCCTTTAGATATATTTTTAACCTTCAAAAAATCAACATGTTGTTGATCAAACTCAATTAAAAATAATTAAAATCGTAGACTTTCTTCATGCGTAGCAATGACAATTCCACTTGGTGGTGGAAACTATCAGCAGACAGAATGTGTGCCCGGGCTTTGCATCTCAAATATTTACAAACTTTATTGTTTATTTTCAATGTTTCAAAAATGTTTTTTTTTAATTTTATTTTTTTAAGTAAGTAATGTATTTATCTAGGTGTATTAATTGATTTATTGATGTCACATTGATAACTTATATATTTGTTTATTAGACCTATCCAGAATCGGATGGCAAATTTTGATGGCAGAATCTAAAAAAAATATCCTTGATCATTGGATAAATTTAAAGGGTTTCGTACCCAAAGGGTAAAAAACGGGACCCTATTACTAAGACTTCGTTGGCTGGCCGTCTGTCTGTCTCCAGGCTGTATCTCAAGAACCGCTATAGCTAGGCTTCTGAAATTTTCACAGATTGTGTATATCTGTTGCCACTATAACAACTAAATATAATGAAAACAAAATAAAATTAATATCTAAGGGTAATTAATATCCTTCGCTCTATATCAAAAGTGGCAAAAGGTCGGGACTTGAATTTTTTTATACATTCTTTTGTTATATAATTGTGAACTGAAAAAAAAGTGTACTTTAATATTTAATAATAATATTAAAATAAAATAAAAATTCAAGAGGGCTCCCATTTTTAGCCTATTTTTGCTCTGTATCGTATTCGTGCGCGAGTATGGCTCGCACTTGGCCGATTTTTTTATATTTGCATGTTTCACACACAGAATCAACTGTTATAAGGAAAAAAATTGATAAAAATGTTTTATTACAATTATTTGTCTTAGCAATAGCTAGAGACAATTTCTTTTCTCACTTTTTGCCATCAGATCCTTGTAGACCTATAAATGCTTCTTAGTTTTTATTATATTTTTACAGTCACTAGAGTGCAAAGACCTGTGTTAAAAATAGTATGACTTAATTAAATTAGATTTAAGATAGTAAGTCCGTTATTTTTTTAAATAGTTGTAGTAGCTAAAGCTGTGATTATTTTAGAAAAACTGTTGAGTCTGTGATTTATTAAATTAAGAAATTCCAGTAATTATTTGTTTTCCTTGTGTCCTTTAAATTATTTGTGCTCATTGCTTGGTAAACTACTCATTGGTAAAGTTCAACGTGAAAACGGCATTGACATAAGATAAACGCAGTATAATTGTAATACTACTGTGCAGTAAATAGTATTGATGAGTTATTTCAGTTCATGTTCCCACTCATAAATGCAGTAACCTGTTAAAATACGGCGTATATATTATGGTGTAGGACTTTTCATTACATTGAATCATCTCATATATATGCCGTAAGTACAGGAAACTACACATAAATGCAGTAAGAAACACTTTTACTGCATTTATGAGTAGTTGAGTAGCGAGTGAAAACTAAGCGAAACCATAACTGAAACGGTTTTTTTGATATTTTACACACAAAACATAACATTTGACGGGTTAAGCAAAAAGCAAAAAACTAATATCCACTTCATCTCCTAAATTCGCACTTTGAACTCATATACATATTTTTACTAATGGTTGAGTAACAAAGTGCAGGCAACCAAAAATAAAATTTCAACTTTGACCGCGTTTTTCTCGAAACCTATAACATGTTCTTTACCGCGTTTACAAATTGCGCGGCAGAATAGTAATAAAATAGGGAACAAGAAATTGTTTACCGCAAACGCAATATAATATCTTATATTTTTCGAAAAAATAAAACACTCGATATTTGTGATTGGTTGTCGTAAATTGTGGTCTGTAACCCCTAGCCAAGCCAAGATGTTTTCTTTATCGTTTCTTTATGAAATCAACATAATATAAGCGTTCGATCAAATAAAGTCGACATAATTCTCATGTTACATCTTGGCTAGGGGCTCTGCAAAAGCACTTAATATATTTTTGGAAAGATGAACCATCTATAATCAGGAACCGTCAAACTGATAAGTTACAGTAAAAATATACAACTTAATAAACATAATAATATAACTTTCTGAGAGCCCATTTACAACGTAAGCGTCGCACAAAACGAGCGTAATTGAAAACTCGATGAAGTTAATTATCACCGATTCAAACAAATTGATTGAATTTTCTCGATTTGATGAAGGCATTTACCATTGTTGCAGGTGACCGGCCCCCTATAGCGGCAGGTTCCCGCCCTGGCCCGGGTGGGGGAGGAGAGCATTATATAAATTAGGTGAGGCATTTCGTGATAAATGTGGGTAAACTGGCATTTTGCTGATTTAGAGCAGGTGCCGTAGGTAAAACAGTTTAGTTGGATTAAGGTACAACACGTGCGGCGGCAGTAAATGAGTGAGGTTATGTTACATATTTGGGAACTACAGTTTAAATTTTAATAGTGTAATTTACGTTCTATTGGACTGTTTGATTCTTATTGCAATTAATATCTCTTATTTTATTTAAAAAATAAAGCAATTCATAATAAGCTATAACGTGGATCTTATTAAACACAAGTTATACAATAACAAGTGTATGTGCTGACTGCTGAGCCTCACCCACTTCACTCCCACCGGAATTGTAACAAGCATGCGATACAATCATTTCGCTACGCTTTCAACCCGAATATTTTAATTGAAAATTCCTTTTTATCTTTACATGGAATCCATTCTAATATTGTAAATGCAAACGTATGCATGTAAGTAGGCCTTTAGGCTTTCATCGCTGAATTGATTTTAGTGAAATTTTTGTATGGCAGATACTTAAATCTTTCGCCATGATAGTAAAGTTTTTAGAACGGCTCCTGTGAGATACAACGAATTTTAGAGAATAGTTGCGCTTGAGTAAATACAATATAATATATTAAGCTACCTTTGTGAGTACTTATAGTTGTATGGGTATATTATGGGTATAATAAAATAGGGATGATGACAAGGTCAAAGATTAGCGAATTTTGTTAATAAAATAAAGAAATCACGGTAAAAAATAAGTGTTCCCAAAATTTCAGCTTGATAGCATTTGTATTTTTTTTGTTATGCGCCTTCAAAGTTGGATATTCAAGTCGAATTTTTTTTCAATTAAATTTCTTAATATTTGTATACAATTCGATAACTTATGCAATTAAAAGCAACTTTTGTTATGAAACCACTTTCATAAACGCAATATTTAATATACCTGTCGAACAAAGTTGTCTCCCGATGCGTACAAACTACGAAAGACTGACGTCATACTTTCGTAGCACTTTGTATGGAGCGTTTCGGGCAGGTCTTTTTTATGAGATATTTGAATTGTCATATCTTGGTGAATTTTTAAGCTATCAGAGTCATTCTTTCAACGACGTTTCTATTTTTTAAGTGTCTTTCAATTAGCGATAAGAAAAAAAAATAGTCATCATGCCTATTGCACAGGGCTGATGATTATGACAACATAATACTTTGTCACGGCCGACTTTATAAGTGGCCACTCGAGCGAAGCAAAGAGGGTAGGGACAGCTTATATTTTCCAAGACCCACCCTTTTTAATTTCAAAAGTTCTTGTATTTTTTCATTATAATATTAAAGAATTTTACAGTATTGGACAGGCGTCTTGTTTATTATTTAAAGTTTATTAATTAGGAAGAAGGCGTATGGCTTCAAATGACTGTAAATAGTAGTAGGCGAGTAGAAGTAGTCGGCGTAAGGTGATATCCGATTACTATAGTTCCGGCTTTGACTACGAAACGCTGCAACGCACTTCAGTCAGACTGATTACTACGAAACGCTGCAACGCACTTCAGTCAGACTGATTACTACGAAACGCTGCAACGCACTTCAGTCAGACTGATTACTACGAAACGCTGCAACGCACTTCAGTCAGACTGATTACTACGAAACGCTGCAACGCACTTCAGTCAGACTGATTACTACGAAACGCTGCAACGCACTTCAGTCAGACTGATTACTACGAAACGCTGCAACGCACTTCAGTCAGACTGATTACTACGAAACGCTGCAACGCACTTCAGTCAGACTGATTACTACGAAACGCTGCAACGCACTTCAGTCAGACTGATTACTACGAAACGCTGCAACGCACTTCAGTCAGACTGATTACTACGAAACGCTGCAACGCACTTCAGTCAGACTGATTACTACGAAACGCTGCAACGCACTTCAGTCAGACTGATTACTACGAAACGCTGCAACGCACTTCAGTCAGACTGATTACTACGAAACGCTGCAACGCACTTCAGTCAGACTGATTACTACGAAACGCTGCAACGCACTTCAGTCAGACTGATTACTACGAAACGCTGCAACGCACTTCAGTCAGACTGATTACTTCTGACCGACTATTAAGTAATAATAATACTCCCCACACCGGTTTCGGCCGGTTTCATGATACCAGACCAGGTACGCAGGAGTAATTTTATAGTGCCCAAGTGTGTGCGCAGAAGAGAGCACTCTCTATTCCTTTACTCTCATAAACCAGTGGGACGGAAGACCGACACGACTGGCGAGAGATCAGGCGCAGGACCGACTTTTTACATGCCCATCTGACGCATGGATCATCTTACTTGTCAGACAATCAGGTGATCAGCCTGCATTGTCCTAACCAAACTTGGAAATAACATGTTTCCAACGCGGGATTCGAACCCACGATCTCCGGAGTCAAGAGCAACGCTCTAACCGCTAGACCACGGAGGCGTTATTAAGTAAAATAATATATTGATAGTATTTTCTTGGAAATACATTACGGTCCAAGAGTCAGCGACATTTTCCAAACGACAAACTTTCTTCATTTTTAACCCCCGACAAAAAAGAGGGGTGTTATAAGTTTGACGTGGCGACATAGGTTTCCATATAAACGGCGCTACATAACACCACCACCTTATTTTCCTGTTCTGAGTTTCGGATAGTGTGCGGGGGGCGAAATTCAACTGTTTCTGATTAGAATTCGGACAATGTGCGGCCGGGCTAAAAAACATATTTAACAGAAAGAAGCAAAACATTAGAGAACGAGAACTCTCCCGTTTGAGATACTAAGCCCCAGTATAAAAGGAGCTTTGATTAAATCAGTCAAATAAAACATAAAAACTCCGAGTGGTTGTTTAATCCCGTTTAATAGTGCCTAGAGAAATATAACAGTCATGAAAAGAACATAAAAAACAGAATGAAAATAAAGGTTAAATATCTTTTTACTTCGCATCTAAAAGAGTCAATATTAGTTTGTAGGATACTTCATTCCCTATCTATTGAAACTAATTGTTCTTATAATATTTTTATTGGGATCAATTGTTGCTTGGTTTGATCAGTTTTTTTACGCCTGTTTCTCAAATTTGCTTTTTCTATAGACAGCTAAATAATATATCGGAAATTTGGAGTATGCGAACAAAAATGCACAGTTTTTTTAATCTAAACGTATTTGTAAATAATTTTCGATCTCGTGGATGCCGTGAGTGAACCCTTTTCTATTTATATTTAAATTTTTACGTGACTGAAGCGCCGAGCATAGCTACTCAGTATAAATTACGAAATCTAGTCTCAGAGTTGAATGTAGTCTCTTAGCCTCCGTCGACTTGTTTGACGAACTTTTTTAATTAAACAGCGATTTTATCTACTACGAATGGTGAGACAAACCAGCACTTCATTTTCACCCACATTTTAAATTAAATTAAAGGTTTAATTAAATAGAGCAAAGTCTATCTGATACACTCTGACATTGGCAATCCACGAAACTGCCACTAAAGAAGAAGAAGAAGAAGAACTTAGTTCTAGATCTAAAAGTATTGTTGGTCATAACTTAAAAAAATACTTTTTAGGGTTCCGTACCCAAAGGGTAAAAACGCGACCTTATTACTAAGACTTCGTTGTCTGTCTGTCTGTCTTTCTGTCCGTCTCTCTGTCTCCAGGCTGTAACTCAAGAACGGTAATAGCTAGAGAGTTGAAATTTTCACAGGTTATGTATATCTGTTGCTGCTATAACAGCAAACACTAAAATCAAAATAAAATTAATATCTAACGGGGGCTCCCTTTTTTGCTCTATATCAATAATGGCAATAGGTAGGTACTTGAATTTTTCTCAAAGTCCTTAGTTGTATGTGTACTTTAATATTTAATAATAATATAATAATAAAAAATTAAGGGGGGCTCCCATACAAAAAACGCAATTTTTGGCCTTATTTTGCTCTATAATGTTACGGAACCCTTCGTGCGCGAGTGCGACTCGCACTTGGCCGATTTTTAACAATCCGCACACTTGGAGCCACTTAAAACTCCGTGATAATTTCATATATTTTTATAAGTGGAATAAAGTCGTAGCCGTAAAAATAAAATTTAATGGTCGCCCAACATAATCGGAGAATTTATGTTATTTGGGAAAAATAAGGAATGCTTAAATTTTCCAGCGAATTGTTCGCCTGTAATTGACGTTTCATTAATTATTATTTTTGAATATTATAATGTTAATCTTATCTTCAGTAAAAGTAAACGATTTTAACTTGTAACTTTATTTTAATGGAGGAACCCCAGAATATTTTGATATCCGATTAATTTTGCATTAATTTAATATATATAATATATTAAATATATTATTTAATTTTTAATATATTATAATATATATACAAGAATTGCTCGTTTAAAGATATAAGATATTTCCACCCGTATCCGCCCACCATTCCACTGTACTTTTAATCACTTAATCGTGCACTCGAAGTGATAAAGTCGAGTGACAGATTACAATATCGAGGGGGGTTCGTCATCGTCCAATCATTTTCCAGATACAGCCCTCGGATAAGGGCTCCTACAGATAAACACGATACGATACGACGTCGCGTCGTGGAAATCTACGACACGACGTCGTAACTCGTAACGCTGTTAATAAGAAAATTAAGAAAGAAAATACAGATACTCAGAAGATACTGGATCCACCCATTTCTTTCAACCACGAATAACGGGAGTTGCTTTATAAAGAAGTACAATGCCTTAAAAATAGACCACAACAACTTTTTCGTTACACGTTACGACGTCGTGTCGTAGATTTCCACGACGCGACGTCATATCGTGATTATGTGTGGGAGCCCTAAAGCAGATCTAGATTAATGGTGAATTGTTACCGGTGAATGTTGCCAGCCTTTGAAAAATGATCGCCCTTAGGGGCGCAGAAAAAGCGAGTTACCGTTTAATATCGTGCCTCCGTCTCGAGGTTACAGACTGAAAAAATATAATATTCATGTAGCTATTTAAATAGTTTTCTTTATGAAATGTTTGTGATGTGCTTTTATACGATTGTACTTTTATACGATAATGGGCAATTTGGTTTTTAAGGCTTCTTTTTTGTCTTACGGAGTAATAAGAATTTAGAGGTATAAAAAAAATATATACTAGTCCTAGTCGCGAAAACTTTTAATTGGCCTTTGTATGATTACTTTTGAATCGTACCTTTGTACTAGCTGTAAGTTTTCCTTTAAAATAAAATAAAAAATAAAATATATTATTAATAGTTTCTATTATAGGTAACGTTTTATAATTTTTGTTAGTTTTTATGACAAGAACCTACTGCTTATAGGCTCTGGTCTTACACCCACTCTACTGGGTGGTATTTGGTTTCTAATAAAAACGATTCTAATGATGTCGTGGGCCGCTGCTGCTTGGCAACATAATTATTTTGTAATTCCACTCACCATGGAAAATGTTACGCTTCCAATATTATGATATTGTAATAAATATAAAAGATTTTTCCTGGAAAAATGTGTTACAAGCGTATAATATTGTTCTCTTTTTACAGATTCCCTCGTCTGTTATCAGGAGCGAAGACATCAAATTTCTTTTTTATAGTAAGGATGCATGTATTGTAATAATAGTATAAATTATATACAACTGTACGTCTAGATGTATGTTAAATTATTATAATGTAAATATTGTAAAGCAGTAGTTTCGGCGTCTTTTGAGCCGAGACGCCGAAACTCGAAGGTTAGAGGGTAATTAGAAAAGACTTTTAATGTTAATCCTATACATATTTTACTTTTAGGGTCCAAAGAGTGAGTCAAAGAAATGTAAATATAACCTGTAAATATTGTTCGTCGGTACCTGTAAAAAATTTTAATTCAATATAATTTGCATAAAAATTGTTATAACTATTTTTTTTGTATTGTGTCTCTTCGAAATAGCAAATAAAAATTTTAATCATTATTGTGTTTTTTCATTTGTTTAAACGTTAACTAAACTAAATTAAAACTGATGGAATGTATGAAAATACCTAAATATCACCATGAAGATACTATTGGCTACCAAGTATCAAATGCAAATCCAGCATGTCATGTTATGTTGTTTTATTCAAAAAGGTTCCTATAATATCATAATCTATAATATACACGAAATAAATATAATCAGCTACGATAAATAAAAAGTTTAAACAAGTTCAATGAGCTGACCATCGCCCAGGAAGAGGTCTTCTTTTTTTAATTACGGGGCAAACGAGCAAACGGGTCACTTGATGGAAAGCAACTACCGTCGCCCATGGACACTAGCAACATCAAAAAAATTGCAACCGCCACAGCTGAAGGGTTAATATTATAAAGCGGAAGAGTTTGTTTGTTTGTTTGAACGCGCTAATCTCAGGAACTACTAGTCCGATTTGAAAATTTCTTTCAGTATTAGATAACCCATTTAGCGAGAAAGGGGGAGCTAATAAGAGCGAAGAAATAGAGGAAAATTCGGAAAAAAACGGGGGAAATTATTTGAAATTGCTTATTATTTTAAGAACTACTGGAGCAATGTTCATGTTATTTGGCACACATGAAGAATAGTGAAGGGACATAGGCTATTTTTTGTGGAAAAATGTACGGTTTTCGTGAAATTCCTAAATTACGCAAGCGAAGCCGCGCGGAACATCTAGTAATTAATATAATATGCCGATTACTAATTCACGTACGCGAAAATTCTGTATACAAAGTTAAAACTAAGTTAACCCTATGTTATAGCCATAGAAAAGCTTTGGATTGAGTTGGAGTCCTAAAAGTAGGAGGTCCAAAGAGTACTTCAAGGAAGATACAAATGCACCAATCAACTTCAGAGCCGGATGTCAGTGGAGTAAAAGGAGATGATCTTCCATCAAAAGCCAGCTAGCTAAGTATAGTTTCACCCTATCCTTACTTTTTGTTTAGTCTAAGACTATCGCGAAGTAAACCTCTCGCAGGCTGATCCTATCCTTACTCGGTTGATCCTATTATGCAAAGCCGGAAAATTATCGCTCCTGCTTGCGGCTGCTCGTTAGATAACTGTGCCTTGAGTGGCTCGTTAATCTAAGATAGACTTATAATTATTATGGTAAGTAATACAACTAAATATAATATACAGGGTGTAACAAAACAAAGTGATAATATTTGAGGTTGGTTTAAAACGTGTACCTGATAAAAATGACTGAATTGATTTGGTGTATATGAGTTCCCTGTATAGTGTATACATTTCACTATGAAATGAGAAGCAGTAAAAGAATAACTATTTTAACTTTTGCATAGAAAAATTCAAGGTGCTGGGGCGCTTGCTACAAATTAAAAAAAAAAACCTTTTCAGCGCTGCTAGTGTCATAGTAATAAGTGAACTCTATAATATAAAGAACACATTAACACCCTAATGTATTCTCGCTTTGTTTTGTTACACCATGTATACTACTTACTACTATTTACAGGCCTATAGCTTTTACCTACGAATAATAAAAACTAAGGAAACGTAACTCACATAGGTACTATTACCTGGTACCTGGTACCTGACCAGGTGTCGCACGTAGACCTACACAAATTCGCAGGTATGCTAAGTACACGAGGCACTACTAAGAACCTATGGTTTCATCCATCAGAAAGTAAGTTATGTCTTATCCTTCTGAGATCCAGGTCCATATTACCGTTTTGTTTCCTTTCGAACTGTCATGTAATGTCAGCCTGATACCGCTGCCGCACTGAAGGCCACCTAAATATTGCAAAGAGAAAGAGGAGTTCTGGCCGATTGGAGTCGTCTACAGGAGGTTTCGAGGACGACTTCCGAACACGTCGCGCCCCACGTCGCAGACAATACGTGTTTAGTGTTTAGTGCTTAGTGTTAGCTTTAGTTCATATGTTAATTATGTTTTTTAGTCTATAAGGTAAGTATATATAATATGGGCCAAGATGCCTGATTTAAATAAATAAATAAATAAAATAAATTGCAATATGTTGTAAATGTATACCTAGGTACACATTTTTGACAAGTATTGTAGAACACGTTTTTGACGGAGTTACTTTTCCTTAGTTTTTATTATTCGTAGGTTTTTACTTTATGTTTACTTCCACAAGCGTTGAATAGCAGTTGATGACAAATAAAGTATAGTACGGTTCCCGTAGTTCAGCAGAAAGCCTGACCTAATTAGTGTACATAAACTTACGGAAACAAAACTCGACCGGCAAAGGTAATAGCTGAAACTGAATTGTAAACTCGCTCCGTAAATAAGATTTATGCTCGCTCCTCAGACAGGATTTTAAATTTTGTTATTCTTCTACATGCAATATTCTACTTGAAATTCAAATTGTATCTGAACCGTGACATGTGAGATCGTTGACATGAAGTGATTGGCGTACTTTTGAATTTTGATAATTATATTGGGTAATGTTAAAACTATGTATTAAAATGTAACCACATCTTTAAACATAAGAAAATAAGTGAACCTACTGCACCTAGAATGGTCCAGTCAACTTTGGCTCAAATTAGGTATGAACCTCGGAATTCGAGATACCCAGCTGTTAGCCTGTAAATATGTGTATATTTACAGACTTACAGCTGGGTATCTCGAATCCGAGCTGAACTTACTATAATAATTGGACTAGAACCTAAATATTAATGGAAGTATTTAAATAACGTACTCACGAATTGGCAAGCAAAGCAGCACGAGATTATCATAATACGAAATGACATTTGAATGGTATATTATGCTTATATCCCACCCACATGTTATACATAATTCAACGGATATGACAATATAATATTTACATACCTCAATCATACTCTATTGACTCATAAAATTCATATTAAGTGATAAGGAAGCTGCCTCATAAAATCTAAGCGTTTATGAAATAAAAAGATACATGTCATACTACGAATAATAAAAACGAATTAAACGTAACTCCCATACTATTACCGTTTTAAATTTGGTTCCTTTCGAACTGTCATGTTACGTCAGCCTTTATACCGCTCAAGGCCACCTAAATGTTGCAAATGTATTGAAATTTGTACCTGAGGTACACTTTTTTGACAAGTATTGTGGAGCATGTTTTTTGACGGAGTTACTTTTACTTAATTTTATTATTCGTAGATGTCATACCAGTCTAATAAATCATCATCATCATCATCATCCTATTGCAGTCTACTGCTAAACGACGGTAGCTGAACTAGTGAATAAATCGTAATGTTTACAATATTGACTTTAATACTTACGATTGAGTATGTAATCACTAGTGTAATTTCGATTTAATAACCATCCAAATCCCAAAGAAATAAAAGCTTAAATTCTCGATTTGTACCATCGATACATCAAAAGATTTCGATATTCGAGTACGAGTACTCGAGTCTGAATAGCAGTAGAAAAAGCGAAATTGTATCGAAACGAAAGGCATGTCATTATCTCCACTCTTAAGCTCCTAGCGTCGAGTAATTAGTAAAAAACTGTTATTGATGACTCCCACTGAACATTAATCACACAAAACTTACCAACTACAACGTTTGTTCTTAAAGTTTTTATTACAAATTCCAAACATCTTTGTTTTATAAATTTCATAAAAGTCAACTTTAAAAGTAATGGGCATTGTCCAAAAAAAATCACATGTACTTTTTATATTTTTTTTCGTTAAAATAGGGTATTTTAAGAATATAAATTAAATAATTTTGAAATTCATTGGCTAGTTTTTTCTCAATAAATTTTTAAAGTTTCGCTCTGACGTCATCATCGGCCGCCAATTGACCTCTGCATATGTTTTAAATTTTCTTTCAATCTTATTTATAATGGCTGGTTCGTCAAATGCAAGTTCTCATTATGTGAAAGCTGATACGAGAAGCTTACCAAAAGTTCGAAACGTAATGTTGGTCGAATTTATTGCTAATTTAACGCCATTGAAGGTCAAACAAAGGTTAAACGTATTTGTTCAAAAATATAAGTAACTAATGGGTATTTTTTTCGTTTATATACAGAAAAACGATCACTGACCTTATTCCTCGAAATGTTTTTGTAATGAGCAAAATTTCAAAAAAATGGACATTTTTTTAAAAAAATACGTGTAATATCGAGTAAAAAAGAACGACCTTTAATAACAAGTATATTTTTTGCATCACCTCTGTAAATAAATAGAATTATATTCGTCAAAGGAGAAATATTTGTGAAATAGATCAAAAGGAAGTCGGGCCATTCAGCCTATGAATATAATTCATGTTGGCGCGATGCAGGTTGCTGAGCTGCTAAGCCGACAGTGCTGCCTGTATCTTTGAATTCATTTTCTAAACTAGATGTAAAAAGTGCCATATGACTATTCAAAAGTTGTTTTAAATATACCTCTGATTGCGGATGCCCCTTAATTAGGTTTATAATTCGATACAATTGAGTATTAAAAAAAATGATTTTTTTATGTATTTAAAACCTTATTATTAATAATATTGATATTTAATACAAAAACCTTTAAAATGTTTTTTCAATTAATTATAAGCAATTAAAAATTTATCAAATTTAAAAAAAGTCACGTGACTTATAAACGCGCCATGATTGAGATGTGACGTTAAAATGTTAAATACATTTCAATAGTATACGCCAATATTACCCTAATTACGTTAATGTTTAAGGTCAAAATAATTGTTTGCGCTAACTATAATATGTCATGTACGTAGCTAAACTTTTTAGTAAATCCACAATAATTAAACTGATGCTCCTATGTTTCTTTATTGTAAAACAAACTCTGTTTTATGTACTGAAGGTGTGTTTTGGTTTTCAGTTTTAATAAATTTAAGGCTTATTTGGATTTAGAAGTACGCGTCCAATCAAAACATTCATTTGTTAAACAATTCGTGGTATGTCAGTTCTATTGTTTTTATTGTTCTGTGGTGAACATTAACATTATGACGTCACACGCGCTCGTGCCGAAGTTTCGGCGTGTCTTCTGGCTCATTTTCATTGGTCGTTAACTCGTTCGTTATACAGCATGCGGGCAGTCCCCGCAGCCGAGATAACGACCAATGAAAGTTATAAGTCGATACGTGTTCGTTACACCGCCTGCGGGGATTGCCCGCATGCTTTATACCGACCGTGATATCGACCAATGAAATTCATCGGTCGATATACAGCTTGCGGGACGCGAGTTGCCACGTTTCCGACAGTTCCCAATGGCCGCCATACTACTGCAAAGGAGATTTTTTTTTAATTTGTACCACCCTGAAACTTTTTTTAATAGTTCCCTGTATGATCATAGATAGAAGTCTGATAATGCCATACCTGTGGGAGGTCGTGAATGTGAACAATATTTTTTCAAAATCCTAAGATTTCATTCGTAATTAGAACGATTTGTAACAGTATGGCACTAATTTTTCTGTAAGTTTGAGGTTTAACAAAATATACATAATATAAATACAAAATTTCAAACACCTAGGTGGCGGCAATCTTGTCAAAGTAGATGTTATGTTGTATAATATTCGGCGGCTCCCACCGCTCGAAAGATTTCTCAAGATGTTCCACCCCATAGTTATAGTATGGTTACATACTTTTTTTAAGGTTGAATTTTATCCAAATGAACCGAATACAATGATGCCTAAGGGTCTAAATACACTAGGCTGAATTACGCCGGCGTAATTTACGTGGTCGAAATTACGTTCAGCCGCTTACGCCTAATGCCTGATCAATTGTTGTTCCATGGCAAGAACGTATGTAACTGGCGACGAATACAGAGGTTCTCCCCAGCCCTGTGGGCCCTATCGACTAATGAAAACGGTTCCTCGAATGCGCGCCCTGTGGCATGCGTTTCAGAAATCTCTCGCACCCCGCATGCGGGCCCTATCGACCAATGAAAATGAGCCAGCGGTATTTACTATTTTTATTTTGAAATAACTTTTGAATTATTCCGAAAAACAAAAAAAAACAAAATTTGTTTGATAAAAAACTTATATATTATGATGTTTCCATTTACCAAAAAAACATTTTTGTGGAAATACTCAATTATAATATAATTTAATTTTACTCGAACAAGACACTACCGCTGGCGAAGCATCTCCGTAGCGTTCCCTCGTAGCACCGTGTAGCGTCATGAAATAGTCATAAATAATCTAATATAAATAAAAATGAACTTTCCATTCTGTAAATCTCACTAAAACTCGAGAATGGCTAAACAAATTTGGCAAAATTTAATTTAATTTAATTACGAAAGAAGCGATACAAAGGAAGAATTTAGCTAGGAAGGGAGTGATCACCGTGCCATCTAGTAACACAATATGTAATTAACGTAGCAATTGTAGTACAAAGGCGTATACAGACACAAATAAAAGTATATTTATAGCTAGCAAAAATAAGATACATATAAAGTTAATTTCGTTCAAATTAGCTTTGTAGAGTCGCCGAAGCACTGGCGTAGCACCCTCGTAGCGGCAGCGTAGCGATTTAAAATTGTCATTATATTGTCACTATGTAATCCTACATGGTGATTAGTGACTACAAGTGACAATATAATGACAATTTTAAATCGCTACAAGGGTGCTACGCCAGTGCTACGGCAACGCTACAAACAGTGATGATAATATAAAGATCGTTCGTTCCATCGTTTTTCCGGGCATGTGAAAGATTCATGTTGTTTTTTGTATTGTTTTCCTAAAATAGTGTTAACTGGATTTTTATTGGTAGGATATTAATTATTAGATATTCGTTACGATATACAAGTGTAGGAAAGTAATACAACTTCCAGAATCGTGCTATTTTGTGTTCCCTCCAAAACTCCATCGAAAGTTTCAGTAAAGCGTCTACCACTTTATTCAATCGATCGACTTGACTCCTTGACTGTATTGACTTTTACTTAGACTTTGACTAGACTGTGAACTTGATCGATGCTAAAACAGAGTAGATAGAACTAAGGAGTTCTGTCTACTCTGTCTAACCTCTAATATACCTATACGTGAGTGTCACTTTCAACATGTTTTACAATGCTGAGCGCTAATTACTGCGCGCGCCGGCCGATATGACATACTACGTTAAACCTATAAACGAGATCTCTTCTAAGGTTCGATTCGACCAAACTTGAAGTTACACGAGTATAACTGTCATGAGAATAATTTTACTCCTTTAATTTACTCTAGGATATTATCGTTTGCATTTTACCAAGTTACTCAAAGAGTATGAAATAAAATGTCAATTATAGTTCACAATGACACCGACCGTGACAGTTGACACCCTGTTGTGCAACAATTCTCAGTTTAATATTTACTCCACCAAAATAGCCCGTGTAAATATTTACTCCCGTGTAATTACCTTATTCTTGGGTTAGAAGTTGGAAAAACGCAAAACCAGCTTACTCTTAGATTAGGAGATAGTTATACTTGAGTAAAATTTTACTCCAGTTTGGTCGAATCCGCCCTAAGTCAGCCTAATCGTTTAATTTTTTTTACAAGAACATTGTATTCCTGTCATACTTGACACTGGCCGTAGCGCCAAAATAAGCGGGCCAGACGATCAATTTTATTGTGCAGTATCAAGTATTGTGCAATAATATTGACCGGTTAATATTGTACGCTCCTGCCTTTCGAACTTATTGTCAAATAAGTTGTTCAATTAGATATTCAATTTTATTGCTTATTTAAATTGGTCTTAAGTCTAGGGGCCCGCTAAGAAAAAAAATATAAAGAAGATGTGACGTGTGCACGAAACTATTTTCGCCATTTTGCAAATTGTTACTTGAGAGAGTGGAAGAGCTCGCGTTTTATATTTTGTGGCTGCATCATAAATTATCGCTTGTGTCATTTTACAATGTCGTCCGCACGGACGACATTGTAAAATGGTGCACACCAAAACATCTTTAGCGATCTGTAGTATTTGTTTTAATAATAATAATAAAATATCTATATAAGTAAGTACTTTATTAATGTGATAATCTAAAATTTGTAATTAATAAAATAATGTATTTTGAAGTCAAAAAGTTTTGTAACATCTATTTTGAATGAACGAATTTGACTTGTTTTTGACATTATCATAATATTTACCCGGTAACATCGTAGGTAACTTTTTAATTATTTTTCTAGAAAAATCTTAAAACATATGTGGCCAGAAATGTAGGTACTGCTTTAGGTACTGCTTTGTGTACTATAATAATATTATTATAGAATGTGTTGTAACGTTCCCCGAGGTACTTCCTAGAAGTCACGTAAGAGTGTACTCCCGGTCACGTTTCTAAAGCTTTGGGCTCTCTAGTTACTATGTTGGAACTTAGAACTTATATTCAATAAGGATCCTTTAAATATGTAAGTAGTTCTTATAACACTTATGGCCTGTTTCACCACTTTCTGATAAAGTGCCTAATAGCCTATTCACAACTTTTTTGACAGATTCTCCATACTTGATCTGTCAAGTTAATTGGTGGATAGCATTATCAGGAATTGGTGAAAAAGGCCCTTAAAATGATGTCCTATTTTCCAATAAAAAGAGACGAATCTTCGTGAATCAAAAATTGTTGGCGGACTTTAATAATAACTATCTATTTGACTGAGCTTTGCTCGATATTCGATAAAACACGAAAAAAATGACATTTTCTTTAACAAAATCCGAGCCAGATCGATTTATCGCCCCCGAAACCCCATATATACTAAATTTCATGAAAATCGTTGGAGCCGATTCTGAGATTCTAATTATATATATATACAAGAATTGCTCGTTTAAAGATATAAGATATATTAGGGTAATGTATATTATCATGGAGAAAAAATTTAATACTAAGGTTAAGGTTTTCAATAAAACAATTGCTTATAATATTACGTAGAGCTAAAACTACTTTACTGTTACTGCATTATATTGATTGAACGATAGTTTTTCGTATAAAACTTTTCTTCTTTACTCGTATTCTCAGAAATCAATATAGCGGAATAATAGTCAAAGTTCTGCAACATGTCAGTGTGTAAATGACGAGGGACTCCCTTCGTCATAATCAGCCCTTTGAAGAGTTACATTTAGGACGGCAGGTCAAATTACAGGTCTGCAAGGGCGAAGTTATGCGTTACAGTAGAGATCAAAGTAAAAGCAATCATATTCATATTTGGAAGTTAACGCACATGTATATAACATATCATGCGGTTTAGTTAATTAAATAAAATAAAATAAATAAATAAATAAATATCTATGGACGCTTCACACCACGTCAGTCTGGCCCCGTGGTAAGTACCTGAAGGACTTATGTTACGGGTACCAGACAACGGAAATATATTTAATACTCTTATACTATACATATATTTAAGATTTTTATTATATGCTACACATATTTAATACACATCCATGACCCAGGAACTTTGAAAACTTTTTGTTCCGTTGGCGGGATTCGAACCCGCGACCCCCGGCTTGAGCTACCAAGTACCAACAGCCGCACTGAGCCACAGAGGTCGTCAAATTAATTAACAAGGATTATATTGCTCTCTTACGTTGCGGTTACACAGCGTCAATACAGCAACGATTTACGTATAGACCTATTGTTTGCAAAGTTGATACGTTCGATTATTCGATACGTGCCAGTTATCGGTTGTGATTTTTCAACGGATTGACGGTGAAGAAACAACGCGCTGTCGGAGCTCCGTATGTATCTGTCGCAGTCCACTGGTTAAAATAGCCGTTCAATCAAACAGCTAGCCCATTGATTGAACAACGCCATTCAATCACACGGCTATACGTCGTTTAGCTGACTTGTTGACTGCAACGTTCAACACTACCACTAGACGACGCTTAGCTTACTGGTTAAATGGCAAATTAACTAAGGTGACCATTTGTTTAACACTAAACACATGCACACACACACACACACACACAAACATTTATTACACAAGCGTAATAATAACAAGTAGAATAAATTGTATTCTAACTCATTTTGAACACAATTGCAACAAATACCTTGGTGATGCATTTCATAATCCCGTAATTTCTTCTCGAATATTTGTTTAATTTTGATTCACTCGTATGTGCCCCCGTAGTTTCTGTCACTTTAATAATACTTGTAACGTATATATACGAAAAATACCTCAATACAATCACAAAATACCGGCTAGTTGACGCCATATTGTAAACAAAACGCACATAGCGCCCGCGCCGCGGTGGCGAGCGCTGAACTGATTCAATCAAACGGTTGCTTTTGAATCAGCTGTAATATTGAACGTTTTGAGCGAGTGTGATTGAAGGGCGTTGTTCAGTCAAAGGGCTAGCTGTTTGATTGAACGGCTATTTTAACCAGTTGGCTGCGACATCCACAAATGTATGTTTTTAGTTTACTAAACCACAAATCCAACGATCGATCGATTAACATTTGACATATTATTATATACTTTAGCTATGGAAAAAAATGTGCCTCAAACAGTTTAATTTGCCACCTACAAAGTGAAAATAATAACGTTATAATAGTTACTCAAGTAACAAGGACACTAATGTAGCACGTAGATTACCTAAAGAGCTGGAGCCTGGCATTTCAAGGAAAATTGCTAAAAGCCACGTCCCCGCGGTCGTTTTACCTAAGGCCTTTGCACACAAGCAACAAAATTGTCTTTGTCGCTCATAATAATTCCAATTAGAATTACCTAATTAACAGAAATAAAATACTTCTTTGTCTAATTATTTTATAGTACTTGGCCAAAATTAGTTAATCGGTGAACCGTACATTTTTCCAGGATAAAAATGTCTATGTCCTTTACTGGAATTCAAGGTATTAATATAAGGGATATTATTAAATGCACATCAGAATAATTTTTCAGCACACTACCTTAACTCCGCTAATTAACTGAATGCATACCAGAAAAACTAATGCTGATCAAAAAAAAAACAATTGAATATGAACATGTCCTTCAAAAAAAACTTAAACATCATACAAAACGAGACGACCTTTATAATCGAATTCACACCAAAAATATGGTTCATACATCGGATATATTATTTGTAAAACTAAAATTTAAATTGTTTATCAAAAATACTAACTTGCACTCTAAATTGGACAATCTTACAACGGAATTTCTAAAAACGATATCGAAAGGTGCACCACAATAAAATCAATTTCTATTATCAAAACAAGTCTACAAATTGACAAATCGTGCAACTAAAATATTTTTAACCTAACTTTATTTTCTTTTTGTTTCTCTGTTTTACTGAAAAACATGTTGGGGCCTCCTCATCTAACGCCACACTCACTCCTTTGCGCTCGCTCTTTACTCTTTAGCGACCACAGATATATCTTGATCTATTTCTGTGTTAGCGACAAAGATTTTTGGTAATTATGATGAGATATGGTGAAAGATTTTCATTCCAAAACTATATAATTCAAGGTTTCTTGATAAAAATTAAGAAAAATTATCAAAATTTACTACTGTATTGTAATTGTATAGGTTAATAAATTTAGTTATGATTCTTAAATAGTTAATAGCAATGTTGGCCCAATACGATTTGATTGGGTTAGGTTAGGCTACGCTGCGCTACGCTCCCGCCTTAGCCATCGTGGTTATTTTTTGTTAACCACCCAGTAGTAGCCCGCGTAGCGGGGCTACGTCGACTCATAATTGAAGCCAGTTGTTTTTTTTTTCTTTAGTAGCTTGTCAACCCCTAGAGTGCAATTCCTAAGCCGGAGGCTTAATTATTTTGCAATATATCGGTAAGGAACCCTTTGTGCGTGAATCTGACTCGCTCTTTGCCGATTGTTTATTATTATTGTTTATAAACTAAGTTACCATTCACTGTGCCAAAGTTTAGTCCATGTTAAGTTAGCACTTTATGATTTTCATGTGTTCTTAATTATATGAACATAACAGATTAAATTGGGTTTTATTTAGAATAAATGATGTTCCTAAAAGTAATTTTGGTGATGGTTTTCCTTTAAAAAGTTGTAGTATGTTTGTTGAACTAAGGAATTGTTAGATATACTATTTTAATAATAGTTATTCGTTCAGTCAAACAGTTTCACAAATAACTTTAAATGGTATGCTGAATTCGCATTATTTAGGGTGCATAATTAGTGTGCAAAGTCAGTATTTTTGGTGAAACTTTCAAATATTTTGATCGAGAAAAGGGAATATACAGATATTGATTTAAATACATGCCTTAATATAATATACTGAAATTTCAGCAAAATCGATTCCACGGTTGGGGCGTGTTACGTGAAGAGTTAAAAGACAGACAGATACACTTTTAATATTAGTATGAAAGTATGGATTCAAATATATAGCTACGCCTTTTAAAATAAAACTAGCTGTTTGACCGAGCTTTGCTCGGTATTCGACAAAACACGAATAAAATGACATTTTCTAAAAATGAAGCTAGATCGATCGATAAATCGATTTAGCTTCATTCAGCTTAGTAGCAAACACAATATGAAATCAAAATAATTGCATCGCAAACAATCGCACGGATTGTTCCGATTACATTACATTACATTACAGAGCAAAATTAGGCCAAAAATTGTGTTTCTTGTATGGAAGCCCCCCTTAATTTTTTATTTTATTTTAAAGTTATTATCAAATATTAAAGTACACGTATAAGTGAGGACGTTGTGAAAAATTCAAGGAACTACCTGTTGCCATTATTGATATACTTACTTAGAGAAAAAATGGCCAAAAAATCACGTTTGTTGTACCCTTACATATTAAATTTTTTTTTTTAGTATATTCTGTAGTTATAGCGGCAACATATAAACATAACCTGTGAAAATTTCAACTCTCTAGCTATAACCGGTCTTGAGTTACAGCCTGGAGACAGACAGACGGACAGACAACGAAGTCTTAGTAATATAGTCCCGTTTTTACCCTTTGGGTACGGAACTCTAAAAATGATTGGAAACAGAGAAAACTTTTTTGCTCTTGCGCACTTTTTTCATCTAAGTCCTTAGTTAAGAAAAATATTATTTATTACTTTCTTAATTACATTAGAAATATTATTATTTTTTAAGGAACACAATAACACACCTTACGATCGTAAAATTAATATTAATGCTATAAATTTCTAATAAACCAAACATGTTTCGAATGCCATCTGTTCAAACATCAATGCTTACGAGACGCTAATTGGAATATTATTTATGATCTACTTTATTACGTTAATTGAATTGTGCAGAGTATTTGTAGTTTAATAAAACTAGCAATAATAATTACTTAATATTATCCTTTTGTGCTTGTTCTCCATAGGTACAGCTATTAAGCTCCTTTTGTTTACTTCATGAATCTTCCTTTACAACATTGCATAATTATTTAATCCTTCGATCGTGGATTCTTGGAAATCAATTGTAATTCTATTGTGTCTCGGCCACCGGTGAGCAGGGGCTTGATGGGTAAAGATAAAACCTGGTTTGATCACGAAATACATTGCGATTTTACATTGTGATACAAATTATTACATGTCATTGTAATACCCTACGAAGGTGAGGTTAAAATATTCCGAACAAACCTAAAGTTCCCGCAGCTGCCGCTTAGAACAACATTTGTCTTGCCACTTGATAAATAGCTTAGTAGAACTCAGCGCAAAATAAATGAATAAACCCTAGTTAAATAAAATTTAACTTACATCACATCACACAGCGTTCAACGTGTTCACAACTTTTTGCTGGAAAAAGTGGAACTAATCCTATTTCACTCAAGCCTTTTCTGTTGAAATTCTATTCATTCACCTATTCTGAACTTTCAGCGAAGTATTTCATGTCCATTCGTCGCTTTCACACATAACGGCCAATGCCATAAAATTGTTGGGCTATGTTTTATAGCGGTCTGCTTTGTTTTATGTTTCACGTATATTGTATACGCAGTCATCACTTCTCATTTATATAAAACTAGTGATCCGCCTCGGCGTCGCACGGGTATAAAATATAAAGCCACTGAGAAAATGATTAAAATCGATAGCCTATGATCCTTCACCTGGTCTACTTCTTATCTGTGCCAAATAACAAAAATTGCTCCAATAGTTCGCGAGATATGCCCTTTCAAATAATTTTACCCATTTTTTCCACATTCTCCTATTAGTCTCAGCGTGATAAAATATAGTATATAGCCTTCCTCAATAAATGAGCTATCTAACACTCAAAAAATCACCCAAAATCCGTTGCGTAGTTTCAAAGATTAAAGGGAACAAAGGGACATGAGGGAAAAAAAGCGACTTTGTTTTATAATATGTATAGATTAGGCACTGCGCCAAATTTTGCTTTCACCAAACAGAATACAATTATATAGTGAAGAATCCTTTGTCCTGTCACGGAACTCAAATAATTCTCATGCTAATTTCAGTAAACACATTGAACGGTTTTAGCGCAAAAATGTAGGAGGCATATACACGCGCGTTACGATATGAGTATAAACGTGCAACTGAAAACTTTGAAACTTATTAAGGTACATAACTTTTCTAACTGTGATATTCGTGTATGTTGTAGCTAGTGTAGCCACAAATATTTAGAAAGTCCGAAATATAGAATTCCCTAAACTTGCAAACTTGACGTAGAAGTTTGGTATGCCTCGAGGCTACAGTCTATCAAAACAGAGTTCAAGGCATTTATTATGTTATTTAATCACATATTTTTTATTGGAGTGAGTAGATTAAATTTTTGTTACAAATATTTGATTTTTAACTAATTCTATTCACTTAAAAACTTTTTTTTTCAAATAAACTACTTCTTGACAAATAAACAAATTCTTTGAAATAAGTAGTAATTTTTACCTACCACTGAGGGCCTGTTTCACCACCTTCTGATAAAGTGCCAAATAGGTTATTCACAACTTTTTTGACAGATTCTCCATACTTGATCTGTTTAGTTATTTGGTAGATAGCCTATTCGTCACTTATAAGGAAGTGGTGAAACAGGCCCTAAAAGTCGTAAACTATAAAAAGGTTGTTACTTTTTATGTTTGTTCCAACTGATGTTTTTTCTAGCAGTCACAAATCACAATAAGAAGGGAAATAAAAAAACGGATATAATATTTTCGTTTCGAGAACATCATGAAAACATTATTGTGAGCAAGTTAATAATAGCATAATAATTTACTTTTAACGAATAAATTATGAATTATTTGCTTATTTGCGAGGGAGTTAATATCCTACTAATCCTACCAATATTATAAAGGCGAAAGTTTGTTTGGATGTATGGATGTATGGATGTGTGGATGTGTGGATGTATGGATGTTTGTTACTCTTTCACGCAAAAATTTTAATGAAACTTTACAATAATATAGCTTATACATCAGAATAACACATAGGCTACAATTTTAGCCGACTTTCAAAATGGGGGAGGTGTTATGTTCGTTTTCTTATATTCAACGATTACTCCGCCGTTTGTTAACCGATTTTCAAAATTTTTCTTTTGGTATAATCCCAATTTGGTATTATATTCACAAAAGTGGTGATCTGATGAAGGATCCATAAGTAATCGAGGGAACTCCTCAAAACTTATAGGGAAACATGTGGTGACTTCGGTTTCGTGAGAAGTATTCTAAGCATATGCTATCAACAAGTAAGATTTGCACCCAGATATACCAGGTATACCGTGGTTCGGCAGGTGCTGAGAGAACTCCTGATTCTTTATAGATACAAGTTTGGGAGTTTCGACATTGTTTTAAGAACAGAAAGCATATGCTACTATGCAAATTACATTCATCATCATCATCATCATCATCACTACCATATTATACCATTTCATAGTCTTTTAGATCGAGACTCGAGTTTGTTAAGCGATAATTAAAAAAAATCTATACCTACCTAATATTATAAACCTGAAGAGTATGTTTGCTTGAACGCGTCAATCTCAGGAACTACAGATCCGATTTAAAAACTTATCTCAGTGTTAGATAGATAATTTATCGAGTAAGACTATAGGCTATATTATATTATCACGCTAAGACTAATACGACCGGAGAAACTCAGGAAAATGTGGGAAAAACGGGGGAAATATTTTTTATGGGAAAATGTATGGTTTCTGAAAAAATTCTAATTTACGCGGGCGAAGCCGCGCGGCACATCTAGTACTCTATAAATAAAGAGTGGGATATTTAATGTGAATTATTATTCTCTACAAATAAAGAGTGGGCTAATAATCTTTAATCTTTATTTACAAATATCGTTTATGTGAAAGTGTATGTCTATGTGCCTATCTACTAAGGTAACAACACCTAAATAGTTAAACCGAATTCCTGAGATTTGATATGATTGCATAGGTTATACTTGGAGACCTGGAAAAGGCTATAGGTAGTACTGTTATTATTGCGGAAAAATACGCTTTCAATAATCAAATTTCAAAACTTTAAGAATGCGGGCAAAATCTGCTATTAATGCTTTTTTTAATGCTTTTTCACTCTACCTTACTAGTTTTATTAAGGGGTCGAGGAATAACGGCAAAATTATATGGAAAAATTATAAATATTACATGAATAATAAATAATAATTGTTTTTAACCAGTAATTACGTGGGTAAATTCTATAAATTATGCGCTAATTGTTGGCGTGTGGTTTTTAGCGGTTGTGGTCATATAAAATTCCACACAATATCGTGCCGTGCATTATGTTGATAATTAATGGAGGCGGGAAGAGGAATATTAATAGGAATATTATGTACAACAAAGTAAACCCAGGTATTTGTGTGTGCTCAAAAGCTGGGCGCATTCTCATGCGCTGTGTTAGCACAGCGCGTGAGAATGCGCCCAGCTTTTAATGATAAACTGTGATAAACTGCTGTTTAAAATACTCAAGTAAAATCATAGCCCCTAGCCAAGACATTTTGTTTATCGCTTCGATAAAGAATCGCCGATCAAATTGTGCGAAATTGACATAGGCGTTCGATAAAATAAAGTCAACATTCGACTCATATAGTGTCCACTCCATACATTTTAACCGGCGATTCTATATAATAAAGAAGCGATAAAGAAAACGTCTTGGCTAAGAGTTCTGGTATCGGAAAGCTGATTTTTGCATAAAGTCCAGTCTTTTTAGGGTATCTATAGATTATAGCGATAATCTTAAAAATGTAAGAAATAAATGCTATATTTCGTTTAACGATTTATTTATAACAAAGAATTTGTGATCATGGCGTCCTACACTTGAGTATTTTTAGGAATCTTAACGTTGCTGTTATTAAAGTGAGCCGGCACATTACGCAGTCCCTTGCAATTATCTTAAAGTACTGAGTAATATGTTTTTAATTATTTGGAGATTATTAAATTCATACTTGAAACATTAATTACTAATTAATAAACTATTTAATCGCATAGATATTAGATATTCGTATTAAAACGAGGCCAGTGGCCACAACGTTTCGTATTGATGCGGTGCGTCGTCCCAGCAGCGCCTCGGCGTTTTACAAACGAATTTTAATGATAAAACATTGGGATTTGGTGTATTGTATCGTCGGACGCGGCAGCGTTTTGATGGACCTGCAGACAAAAGGTAAAAGTTTGATGGTAAAACGCGCTGCTCCTACCCGTATCTACCATTATTAGCCCCAACAATAATTCAGATCTCGCACAAAGAAAAAACAAAGTAATGTGTATATGAATTGAGATCATATGATTGTTTGTTAAGTAATATTATCAAAGTATTAATACTGCAATAAGTAATAAGACACCCTGTACTGTTATCATCATGATTGTGTTATCGCGCGTCTATGCAACGTAGCGACAACGCGATGCAACCATAAAGTTAATATAGGTATATTAACTTTATCGATGCAACGCAGCGACAACGCAATGCAATGGAGCAATGTGACCATGGTTTTACAGTGAATATCTGAACCGTTATTTTCAATTGTATTGAAACTTGCATTAAACATCAAAATGTGATTATGTCACAGCATGTCACGGCTGTACGTGCAATATGATTATTCAGTACAGGATTGTCTCTTAGCGGACATGTAGCGTACCAGATACAATATTCTATGTATATTGTATATTAGTATGTAATGAGTACTGTGTACAGTTAGTCTCAAATACCTTCGTAGATAAACTTAAAAATATCGGACAAAGAAATAGAAAATATATATATTTTTCCAATTAGTCAGCGTTAGCAGAACAAAAAATATTGTGGCTCCACTCAGAGAGATTTAATTAATGTATTTATTAATAATTAAATTGGCGCACTTTATTGTAATTAAAGTTAAATAATCATTAAATCATTTAATATGTCTCCGAGCCGGTCGTTAGTCTTGGGACTAGCATTTGCTTGCTTTAGTAAAGGACATAAAACGAAAAATATCGGTACTTTAGTTTTAAAACCCTAATCTTATATCTTTAAACGAGCAATTCTTGTATATATATATATAATTGGAATCTCGGAATCGGCTCCAACGATTTTCATGAAATTTTGTATATAGAGGGTTTCGGGGGCGATTCTTGAAACAAAACAAACTACAATCAAGTAGACTTAAGAAAATAATAAAAACTTTTTAAAAAAAAGCGTTTATTTAAATAGTTACTTTAAAAAGAAGAAAATAAATTTCCCCTAAAATTCTAACTTTTTTTCAAAAAGTTTTTTGCTTATAATTTTTTGTTGAAGCAAACATCGTAATATAAAGTAATACTTAGCTATTATTCTCTTAAATAAATCATGTTTTTTGAGGAGCGGGGATCCTTGGGGGAAAATGTTATAAGAGCATTTATAGCGACCCCCGAGGCTGACGAGTGGTGACATTACCCAGGATTAAAGGTTTATACTTGAAACAAAGGCTTCCACGGATTACTTGCAGCTCAATAATGACAACGTTATTATCGGCATCCACAGATTATACTCATTTTTAGGGTTCCGTACCCAAATTTACTAAGACTTCGTATATATATGTATAATATTTTAAACATGGCAACAGGTACGTACTTGAATTTTTCACAAAGTTATTATATGTGTACTCTAATATTTGATAATAATATTAAAATAAAATAAAAAGTTAAGGGGGGTCCTATACAAAAACCACAATATTTGGCCTAATATTGCTCTATAATGGTGGAAAGGCAATAGCGTGTAAATAGCTAAATTGCCTGCGGAATAATACAAAGTTCTCAAAAAAAAAACACTTCGGATTCCGTATCATGCCCGACTAACCTGTTCCATAGTCAGCAGGGGTGCTCATCAGGCAATTGCAGTAGCAGCAAGCCCGTTGGATCTTGTAGGAGCAAGATGATTGTCTTCTGTAGCGCGTGGTCCGCTCCGGAGCGTAGTTGAAGTACTCTTGAATTTTGATGCACTTTGGTCGGCCGACCACACAAAAAGTTCACAGCGATTATATTGAAAAACCAAAAGGGAAAGAAACTTGAAATTCCAGCTGGATTAAGCCTTTTCAAGGAAAAATTATCAGAACAAAATTTTCTCGTATGCCGTCAAACCCGGTTCCAAAGAGAATGTCACCCGGTTCCGCGGCAAAAAGGCGGCCAGCAAACACTTGTCATCTGTCAAGTATCAAAGATATGTATTCTTCGTTTTCTTCCGACAGTAGTGAATTGCCATATTATGTTAAAGGTTCATCCAACGGTTGATGAACAGAAACTCCCAAACTGAGCTACATCCCAACAGTGGAAATCAAACACAACACAAATCCAGAGTGTAATTTGAGAACTTATTATTTAATTATTAAGGAAATATAATATATTAAATTATAACAAAATTAAGTGCACAACCAAATGGTATGGAACACTTCGTGCGCGAGTCCGACTCGCACTTGGCCGATTTTTAAGCTATTGCACAGCTTTTATCGCGGACTTTGAGAACGGCGACCGAATAAAGAAATTCCGTAACGAAAAAACCTAACACACCCCATGTTTGCCAACGGTGGTGCGGTATTGCCAGACTTCGGCGTGCGATAACGTAAATACCAAACCAGTGTTTTGATACGCTAACATAAGTCATATGCACAATGTTTGGACCTTATGGCAAAATCTTCATTCAATAATTAGAGATAAGTAATTAAGTACCTATTAAACATTTGTAAGAACTGCCATAAGAAACCTGAGCTAGTAATTTGGAGGTTTAGTCGGTTAAGTGTACTCAGTTATTACATTATTCTGCACCTTCGCATGGTAATTTGGGTGCGACGCGACGTCGCCGCAATTACACTTGATGAGCAAAATCACGGCCATATTATGGTATTATAGGTATATATATACTTACACCTCATGACTATTAACCTAATAGGTTAATCATTTCTAAAGTATATGGCTTACTGCCGCACTCAGATACTAATATCAATTATTGAAATCTAATTAAACTAGAGATCGCCCAATGGTCGAAATTCGACCTTAGTTTCAACGACATTAGGACTACTACCTATATTTTGTAAAAAATATTGACTTTATTAATTTTTTTTCAACTCTTGTCTCTGGGACTTAGCTGATCTCAGACTGGCCGTGTAAGCATTGTCTAATAGTATCTCAGATTCAATTTAAAAAAAAACTATAATCCATTTTCAATTTGTCACCTTATTCTTCAACAGACTTCAACCATAAATAAACGAGTATAATTTGTATGTACCTATAGGCTTGTCACTCAAAAATATGTCATTTTTCCTAGTGTGTGTGTTGTAGTGTGTGTAATGTTTTCTTTGTTAAAAAAATGTATGATAAAAGCATAATTTCAAAATAATATTAGCTCGATGCACTCCCTCACCATATAAACTATAACTGTGCAAAATTTCATTCACCTACGTCAAAAGGGATACAAAGTTTTTGGCTCACGTTATATAGATAAACACTTTGACATAAGCCTCTTACGTTACCTATCAAACTCTTCATTTAATTACAGTCAAGTCTAGACACGCGGCAGCGTGTCAAGCCAAGTTCAAGTCTCTTTGTGTTATGGCGGCTCTCGACATAGGCGAACCCAATGTGTAGAACGGGCGTTCGCGCGTTGGCCAACGTCTAAATACCTACGGCCAACGCGCGAACGCCCGTTCTACACATTGGGCCAACGCGTCTGCAGACGCGTTGGCCAACGCGTTCGCCTATGTCGAGAGCCGCCATTACGTAGTATATGACATTCTCTTTGTTTCAAGTATAACAGAACTGGCGAGCAGCACCGTGTGTAATATTATAATTAATATTCGTGAGTGCGATCGTAAGTCTAATTTTTTTCCTAAAAGAGCAAGACAAAACGATGCAATCCAAAAATTGAACGGTTTTCTTACGTATTTCTTTTCAAGCATACGTACCTAATATTATGTTTATCGGATCGTCGAGCGGTATTAGAAACTGATGACTGTGGAATAACATTGCATTCATCCTCTATAATTGTGGGCGTACATTAGGTGCTGAAATAAAGCTGTGATTAACCATATATCGTCAGATTTGGAGCCGATGGGCTTGGGAGCATCCACCGTACTCGGTACTTCCCGACATTCTTAACAATCTCGGCATTTTTCAGATGATGGTTGTCACCTATCAAAATATCCATCGTCAGTTAGACAGCGTCACTCAAATACCCATCCGGTACTGGCCGCTCCAACAGATAACATACATTATGAAACTTATCTCAAAATAAGTTGCCAATAGACAAGTTAATCGCGTACGCCGTTGCGTTAATTATTATTTAAATGAGAAAAGTTTCTTGCCCCTTCAAGCTCTCTATTTTGGTGTGAGAATAAGATAGTTTGAGATCCCCAGAATATTTCCTTCATAGAAAAGATTTTATAGACAGAAATTAAAAAAGCATACGTACCAACTACTACAAATTAATTCCATTACAAATCCTAATAAATAAACTGTAAAATAATAATTATTATTGTTATTATTTTTATAAAATGTTTTTATAGCAAAATTTCAAAATCATCATGTTTGTCAACTTCCAAAGCGAGGCGTCATTAAGCGCTTTCCAAAAGTAAATACCTATCTAATGAAGATAAGCGCCCAGCAGTATCGACTTAAGAGGCAATTAAATACTGAAACTTTTGCAATCTTGCGTATCTCAGCGGCTCTAAATTCATTTCGCGTGATGAGCTATTCATACGTCCCGCTAAAACTCCTGCCAACTTCCTGAGTTTCATTTTGGACTCTGGATAAATAACATCAGTAATTAATTTAGGTACCTTTTCACGTGTACGCAAGGCTTTAAAAGTTTAACCATAATTTTTTATGTACGATCGAGTAAGTTGATTCCTATGCAATTGACAGACCAACGTTATTTGGTCGAATATGTCAATTCAATGTTAATTGTGGTCTGTCAGCTGGGTTTGACGTAACCGACCAAACTATTAGGTCCCCGATTTGCATAGGAATCAATACTTCTCTGATAGTACAAAAATTAGTCATAGCGTCCACGGTGCAGCTCTAGACGAGATGTAATTGGACACAAAACTTAAATTCATCTCAAAAGTTGGGTGTTACTGTAAATCTACTTTAAAATTTTGCTGAACAACTCGGCCAGGGTGAGTAATTTAATTTTTTATGCCTAGATAGAGAATTCCATCGAGCCACAAAGTGAAGCGTCAAACAAGATGTATTACGCGAACCTAAATTATGCTTCATAAACACACATCACTAACATTACTCATTAACATATAGATCGCTTCGGGGCCGAATAATTGTATGGGCTGGCTGTCATCTCTCACAAAACTCACATGATATATTTTTCATTGACGACCTCTGTGGCTCCATGGTTAAGAGTGTGTGGCAGCTCAAGCCGGGGGTCGCGGGTTCGAATCCCGCCGACGGAACAAAAAGTTTTCGATGCTCCAGGGTCTGGATATGTATTAAATATGTGTATGATATAATAAAAATCTTAAATATATATACAGTATTGTATAAAAGTATTAAATATATTTCCGTTGTCTGGTACCTGTAACACAAGTCCTCCAGATACTTAGCACGGGGCCAGACTCAAGACTGACGTGGTGTGAAGCGTCCATAGATATTATTATTATATTATTTCATCTTTATGTCCCATTTTCGAGGGACGAAAATGGAAACAGACGCAGTAAATGGAGACGGAGATGCAAGTTGCGTGAGCTCCCTAATGGTAAGCCTTTATATTATAGTCTGCTCGAAAAATATGTATGTCTACAGAATACAATTTTATAAAAATAAAAAAATATTACGTACATACGCTAGCCTTACCTATAGCCCGTCAAAAAAGTCACGACATTAATAGAGTCGCCACTTGTTTCCGGTGTGGCCTCTTATGGCCACACTGTATTCAGTCACTATAAAAGATTTTGATACTTTATATTAAATACAGTTTAAAAAAACAAGTTGTAAATAATTATTATGACTTATATATTATATATTATGTAGTTAAGAAAATTTGAAATAATTATGATGTAGTGTGTGTTTAATTTACGACATTACAAGAAACAATCAAATCTATGTAAAGTATTATAATCTTTGTATATGTCAAAGTCTGTCTCTGTCAAGAAAGTGAAGAAACTAAAAAGTGGCAACATCGTAGTGTCATCCCTTTCAAATTAATCTAAGAAAAAAGGGATGACACGTCTACGATGTTGCCACTTTTTAATTTCTTCACTTTCTTGATGGACTATATAAAAAAGCAATAACTCGATTAAACGGTTGAACCGATATAGCTAATTTTAGTCTTAAAATATTCCTGGGAGTCCAGGGAAGGTTTATAAGTGACACGCAGTTCACCGGGACATCTAGTCACTAGTGTTACATATTATGAATTTATAACACCTGTTATTTAAGTACCCTCTGCCTGAGAGCTGCAGAGCTACTTTGATGACCAGTGAGAGCTGAGAGAAGCTCACTCCTTTTTTATTAAGGAACTACCTACTTATTTAAGAAAATACAAGAAATAAATAAATGTAAAACAGGGGTTTGTTATTTTAATAAAATATGATCATCCAAATAATATTCTACAATGCACTATGCAGCCGGAAACAGAATCATCGCCACTTTTTAGGTCCATGTAGTTACAGCAGTGGTGTCACAGTGACGTGGCATTTTGATCTTCAATAATCAGCTCTTCTATTTTATAAAATTCGTATAAGTACTTATATTTCATTTGTAACATTAATTTCATTTTATTTGTACAATGTTTTACAATTTTATAATAGTAGGTTTTAACATTGTAACAGAATGTGAATAATAATTATGTATTAAATGTATCAATCAGAGCCTCGCCCTAAGAATACACATTGGGCCTGAGTATGGGATGCGACATTTCCAACTTATGGCCAAGCCTAGTAAGCCTCTACACGTTGGCTCAATGCGCTGGCTCAATGAGCTGGTTAAATGCGCTGGCTAAATGCGCTGGCTCAATGCGCTGGCTCAATGCGCTGGCTCAATGTGTACAACCAGCTTATTCTGTACATAGGTCAACTCCTTTACAAATCGCTCCACATTCCTGAACCAAGGTGGAGAATTTCTAAATAATGTTACATGTAGGTTCTCTTAGAAAAGTACAGCCCGCAACATTTCTGAAATAGTCCTCAGTATTTCTAGAAACCTTAAATATTATTATTGTAATAAAGTTAACAACTTAGGAGGTATGTATTTAACTTATCAAAGTAACGAAGCTAATCTAACTAAAGGATTTCACACCATAAATCATTATATTGTACACAGCTACAGTTAAGTCCATCAGCTATTCTTTTCTTCTTTTCTATCTGTCTTATAAATTGTATAAATTAATAATTATGAATATCACGCATTTTACTTTTAGTTTCAGAAACAAATACGTGTGGCACTCCGCACTCGGAGACTGCCGTGGCAAAGCTATTTCATGGCATTTTTTGTCCGTCTAGTCGCGCGCACACAAACACCGTGCCGAAGTCTGGGCCGTTGGTGTGCCGGTCGGAGTAAGGGGTGTTAGATTTTTTCGTTACAGAATTAAGGCGATGCCATGATAATTTGGCTGCAGTGATATCGATTTTTCTCAGCAATGACTAAAGCTAAGAAATTAAAGTTCATTGTCATTATTCAGCATGTCTTTTGAATTACCCATAGCATTGATTATTCTGTGTTATAAAAGTTGACCAATCTAACAGGATTGGTCAACTTTTATAACACATTAGCCAGCGCATTTAACCAGCTCATTTAACCAGCTCATTGAGCCAGCGCATTGAGCCAACGTGTAGAGGCTTACTAGGCTTGGCCATAAGTTGGAAATGTCGCATCCCATACTCAGGCCCAATGTGTATTCTTAGGGCGAGGCTCTGATTGATACATTTAATACATAATTATTATTCACATTCTGTTACAATGTTAAAACCTACTATTATAAAATTGTAAAACATTGTACAAATAAAATGAAATTAATGTTACAAATGAAATATATTGAGTACTTATACGAATTTTATAAAATAGAAGTCTACCTACCTAACTTATTTATTTATTTAGGACCAAAAACAGTTTGTTAATTGCGATGGCACCTGGACTCTTAACTTGGCTTCAGCGGACTTTTTAATTAATACTAGGTAATTGTTAAAATATTTTCAGATTCGTTGGCATCTGTGGCGACCTCATAACATTCAATTAAAATATTGCAGTATTGTTAAATTAATACTTTTTGGCATTCATTCAATTTATAGTAATCACTATTGCATGGCATTTTTTGTGCCATGCAATAGTGATTACTATAAATTGGAAGAAATACCACGTCCTCACAGAAAACCGGCGTGAAACAGCGCTTGCGCTGTGTTTCGCCGAGTGAATGAGTTTACCGGAGGCCCAATCCCCTACCCTATTCCCTTCCCTATCCTCCCTTATTCCGTTCCCTTTTTCATCCCTACCTTCCCCTATTACCCTTTTCCCTCTTAAAAGGCTGGCAACGCACCTGCAGCTCTTCTGATGCTGCGAGTGTCCATGGGCGACGGAAGTTGCTTTGCATCAGGTAACCCGTTTGCTCGTTTGCCCCCTTATTTCATAAAAAAAAAAAACCTAAATACGTACTGCCGTCATAAGAAAAAAGGCCGCTAAGTGATTTTCGCGATTTTCAGGTTTTGAGTCCACTGAACTAATTTCAGTGGACTTAAAACCTGAAAATCGCGAAAATCACTTAACGGCCTTTTTTCTTATGACGGCAGCGTAGGTCCGCTACAGCCTATGAATAAATTTATCTGCTGGTACATTGTTGTCCTACTCTGCTATCAGCTGTTTATGTGCCAAACATTTAAACAAAAAGCTTATGCGATTGTGCAAAATATAATACATAATATTATATATACGAAAAAAATATGTTGCCTGAGGAAATCAAATTGAGGAATGATAGTTTCATTGTGAAAAACGAATTGCTGTTTATTTACATTCAGTTAAATTGAACTATTTCAGACCTCTATGCCAACGACATAAGTATCACTTTTATAGAATCTTCTAGAATCTAGGTAATAAAAACCTGAACAAGCTGCAGCCTGCAGTGATACGTCTTATTAGATCCTATAGGACCACCAATATTCATAGGGTTGGGGCATTTCTCGTAGAAACATAAAAGTCATAATAACTCTTTCAGCGCTGCTGCTTTCACAGCAAATACTGTACATATTAGTTACACACCGTCAAGATTTTTTTTTCTTTTGACTTTTGTTACACCCTTAGGGTGAAGCCAAACGAGCGTAATTTTGTGAGTCGTGAGTCGCAGAATTTCTGCCGCGTAAATATCTTTTCATACAAATCATGACTCGCAAAAAATTACGCTCGTGTGAATCATATTGTATGAAACTGAATGCAGCAGAATTTCTGCCAGCCGAAATTCTGCGACTCACAACTCACAAATTACGCTCGTTTAGCTCCAAAGCTTCGCGTTATTGTGACCGAGTGCGCGATGTGTCATAAAAATAAATGCGACCCGCCCCACTGCGCCCTGTGACCCATCACAATGTGTGCGAAGCTGCACTCCCATCATTTCATTAGTAAACAAAAAGCTTTTTCACGTTAAAAATCAATCACACGAAACGCATGCACATAAACCTGTTTAGTTTAGTACGGATTTCAGCACAGATATTTCGTAGCGAATAAAACACTATTTTTTTTCCGCGTGCAATAAAAGTATGTTACATTCACGAAATCTAATAAAATATATCGCAGTCAAAGCGTCGAATTCCACGGACGAAAATAGAATTTAAATGCCTGCTTTGTAATAAAACAGAGAAGGATAAAGAATGTTTTATAAAATTATTATGTAAATATACAAAAGTTATAATATAAAGAGATAAGAATGTATAAGATGTAATATAAAAAATACTGTCACATAATATTATGACGCAATTTTAGACCGGCGGCCACTCGTTTGGAATCGATCTTTTCTCGTGTTTTTATTCTAAGAAACACATTACATAGCCGTTTTTTGTTATGTATCGAAACAATCGATTGCAAATAATAATTGGCCACTCTTAAACACTTTAGAACTAACACATAACAGGTAGGTAACGTTACACATAGGAAGATTGATAGGTACACTGTAGGTACACATCAGATTTAAAATATATTCATGTTAAAAATTATTATTAGTAACGCTACGTATAATAAATAACGGCTAAGTAGCACGTTATTGAGACACTCCTAGTTTATTTAAATATACATTTATAGAGCGAACACCATTAACCTGGCTGTGAAAACACGCACAATAATTTAGGTATTTAATTAATAGTTGTGAAAAAGTACTTAAGTATACTTAAATATCCAAATACCGTGATACTACCTTATATATTTTACGAGCTTTTACCCGCGGCTTCGCTCGTGTTAAGAAGTATTATTATATACTTTATACTTTCATCCCCTATATTAACCCCTTGGGGGTAGAATTGATTGAAATCCTTTCTTAGCGGATGCCTAAGTCATAACAGTATTTTAGTGTTAGTGTTAGTTTTTTAGTATAATTGTATGTAAGTATGTTAGTCTTTAAGGTATTTATAATATGAGCCAAGATGCCTGACTTAAATTAATAAATAAATAAAAAAATAAATAACAGCTACCTACATGCCAAATTTCAGCCCGATCGAATCCGTCCAGTGGTTTGGGTTGTGCGTTGATAGATCACCAATCACCATGTCAGTCAGTCACCTTTGAGTTTTAAATATTTAGATTCGTGAGGTGAGAAATAAAAGCAGTATCATAGTAAAAAAATGTGTAGTGCTTTTACTTATGGCCTATACTTGCAGAAAATAATAATTATTCGCGCTATAAAATTGTATATCTAAATAATACTAGCTATTTAACCGAGCTTTGCTCGGTATTCGATAAAACATGAATAAAATTACATTTTCTAAAAATAATTCCTAGCTAGATCGATTTATCGCCCCCGAAACCCCCTATATACTAAATTTCATGAAAATCGTTGGAGCCGATTTAGCCGATAAGATTCCAATTATAATCCCTACTTAATATTATAAATGCGAAAGTGTGTCTGTCTGTCTGTCTATCTGTCTGTCTGTCTGTCTGTCTGTCTGTCTGTCTGTCTGTCTGTCTGTCTGTCTGTCTGTCTGTCTGTCTGTCTGTCTGTCTGTTACCACTTCACGCCCAAACCGCTGAACCAATTTTGCTGAAATTTGGTATGGATATACTTTAAGCCCCGGGAAAGGACATAGGATACTTTTCATCCCGGGAAAGAGTACGGTACTCGTGCGATAAACGATTTTTGGCGCAACGGAGTTGCGGGCGTCATCTAGTATAATATATATACAAGAATTGCTCGTTTAAATATATAAGATAATATAATATCTGTGTGTTGTTTTCTTAGTTATCGATTTCTTAAAGGATACAAACATAGCTTATTTTTACTTTTTTGCTTTCCTCTGAGCTACTACTTATTAAAAATTGCAACATTTAAAAGTAGTCTCACGAAACCCTTTATACAAAATTGATGTAAAAAGCAGAAAAAACTTCTTTTTCATATTTTTCGAGCCACAAAAAGGTAGACACTTTTATTATATCCAGGCTCCAGCCTTATTCAATCAATCCCGTTGACGCGAGGTTACAGGGCCAATCGGTTCCCTTTATCATGTGCCCTAAAAAGTTTTCCACTTGAATACGTTGTCACTAGAGACAAGCAAGACAGTTAGGATATATTACTGCAATGTTTTCACGCTAGAATGCAGCACCAGCCTATGCTCGACTCGACAGCCTGTTTACTGTCGACTGTTTGTTTACTGTCTATACAATAAACAAAAAGTCGACGTTTGACAACGTTTCCAGTTTCTGTCAATGTTCTGTTGACGTGTTATTTGTGTATGTGCTAGTAGCTATTATATACTGGTCCATGGAGGTCGAGGACATCGTGGACTACATCCAGATTCCAGAAGAAGACGACACTGCGCCTGAGGGTGCATTTGTGGTGAGAGTACCGACGAATCTTCTGTTGACTTTCGAGCATAAAGTTAATATACTTACCTAGCGGAATAGAGCAACAATCTCGAGCTGTCAAACGAAACCGAAATTGGTTTCATCTGTGTGTAAAAATATGCGTACGTATACACTTACACAAGCATGGTCATTATTGTGGGAAGTCAAGGATTAGTATCCAAGATTGACTGGGAGAATCTACCTACGGTGCTCGTAGATGGAAATACCCCTAAGTACGAAAGTGAAACACTTGGGTGTGCTTTTGGACGATCGTCTTTCCTGGTCAGACCATATTTCCTTAATCAGCAGCAAGGTGTGTGCAGTATGGAGGTCGCTGAGAAGGCTAAAAAATGTTCTTCCAGTAAAGACTAAAGTTCTACTTGCTGAGTCTTTGTTTTTGTCCATATTGGATTACGCGGATGCTTGTTTCACTGACATCACTGAAGAGCAAATGGACAAACTCGAGCGTCTTCAGAACATGGCAATTCGTTTTATATTTAACTTGCGTAAATACGACCACATATCCGAATATCGCCTCAAGCTTTGTTGGTTGCCCATTCGCCTACGACGTAACATGCGTATCCTCACCTTGCTTTACACCCTGCTATTCAACCCAAAAGCACCCTCTTACCTCAAATCAAGGTTTGAATTTCGAACGTCCGAACTTCAACTGCGCTCTGTGTCCAATCTCCTTCTCCATATTCCTAAACATAACACCAATTTCTACAACAAATCATTTACAGTCAGGGCAATACTGCTATGGAACTCCTTACCAGCCAAAATCAGGCAAGCTAAAACTATTGTAACTTTCAAAAAAAGCTTAAGATTCATTACCTCAGTATTTCGTACGAAGGAGTTGTAAACCTTATATTAAGTATTGTATTAAGTATTGTATTTATTTATTTCTGTGTATGTAGGTATGAGTATGTATTATATTAAAATATATATTAGTTTGTTTATATTTAGTATTTGTATATTAGTATATTATTTATAATAAAAATTAGTAGTATTTAACCCAATATGCTTTATAATATGTATTACATTTTAGAAAAGAATTTAGCGTAATTTATTAAGATTTATGATAAGCCTATTTTAACTTTAGTAATATTCCAACTTGTTGCACTGTTTTGTAATTAATTGTCTCCATGCGCCAGAGGTTGCTTGGAAGAAATCGCTCCATAGCGATAAAGCCGCCTTTGTGCTCATGCTCAGTTCTTGTAACTTCTTTATTATGTTTGTACATTTTGAGCACAATAAAGCATATTCATTCATTCATTCATTCATGATTAAACATGATTTCTATGAGATTAAATTGTCAATGTGCGGCACGTGCCGACTGGACGTCAAAAAAGAGTGATGCTGTCATGTATCAGACGTCTTCTTTTACCACGCAGTGTTACTGATAGTGACATCTCGCATGCTCAGGCCTTTGTTTCTCTATTCCGCTAGGTATATTAACTTTATGCTTTCGAGGCGCCGGAGTTCTGGCCGATGGATGTAGTCTATCGGAGGTTTCGGGGGAGACTCGGAACGAAGCGAGTCGCCGGCAAAACGTGACAGTGTTAGTTTTTAGGTACCTATAAAATATGTAATATGTATGTTAGTTTTAAGGTTCGCGCACACTTTGTCAGCGCGTGCCGGGGCGGGTCGGGGCGCAGCGCAGCGCAAAATGCGCAATAGCACACTTTTGCCGGGTCGGGTCGCATCGCATTGACGGATTTTAACGCTCACTGTGCCGGGGCGGGTCGGCGCGCAATGCATTGACGGATTTTAAGCCGAGGCTTGCCGGGCCGCATCGCATGACATCCGCGCGTCGCTTACTATAGCACACTGTTGCCGGGGCGGGTCTTGTCTGGCCGTGTCGCATTGACGGAAATCCGCCGAGCAAAAATCCGCGCCGATGCGCCCCGCACATACGCGCATCCCCTTCCATACAAATTGTATGGAGGTGGAATTATGCGATGCGGCACCCTGAGCCCCGGCACGGCCCGTCTCAGTGTGCTCACTCCTTTAAGGTATTTATTATATAATTATATGTATGTTAGATTTAAGGTATAAATTGTTATATGGGCCTCTGATGCCCGAAATAAATGATTTGATTTGATATACTAGATCTTGCCAAAAAAAACTTTGCGCTAAGGCCGCTGACATTGTGAGCTTTTATAATTCCGGACGTCACGTTATCGTGGACGCCACTTCCACAATGAAAGGTTGGGTACGTACTACGTTTCGAAAATGTTGGCACTTAGGGTCCCCGCAGACTTACAATTTAAAGTTGGCCGACTATCGTACAAACCACAGAAATAGATCAAGATAGAAGCGCCATACGCTCGTGTTCATACAAATTGGAGCGACACGGCGCTTCTATCTTGATTTACCTCTGTGGTTTGTACGACAGTCGGCCAACTTGAAATTGTAAGTGTGCGGTGACACTTAAACCCTTTTTATTTCTGGTATTCACTTTATGAAAATATGTACTACGGTTACCGAGCGACACACAAATTTTGTTGAAACGGAATTCCGGGCGTCATCTACCAATATTATATTTTTAAATACCTTTTATTAAGCCACAAGAAAGCTTTTGGTCAAAACTGAATTTCACATCCCTGTACGTGACCTCCGGAGAAGTAAAAGGATCGAGTGGTGAATTTTAATGAAAAGTATAATTAATTATTATAACGACATGTTGACACTCGACGGTCGTCTGGTCAGTCAGTCATGAGAAGGTTAAAACTGAAACAAATTAGTAATTTTATTAGCTTTACAATAATAATTACGAATAAAATATTGTCATTTATGTAGTTTGAAACTGTTCACTGCTGATAGTACTAATGAGACTAATCGAAACGGTTTTACATTGAATCTTTTTTTTATAAAATAAGGGGGCAAACGTGCAAACGGGTCACCTGATGGAAAGCAACTTCCGTCGCCCATGGTCACTCGCAGCATCAGAAGAGCTGCAGGTGCGTAGCCGGCCCTTTAAGAGAGAATAGGGTAATAGGGGAGGGTAGGGATGGGAAGGAAGGGGTAGGGGATTGGGCATCCGGTAAACTCACTCACGGTTTTCTGTGAGAACGAGGTATTTTTCCGGTCAAGCAGGCCCATTCGTATCGAAGCATGGCTCTCCCACGTCAAAATAAAGGCATATTAACATCATTGAATCTATGACATGGCTAGGTGCACATTAACTCCCTCACCAGCTACGGTGCCGGTGGCCGGTTTATGTGAAGGAGGAGGAGTAATAGTATAGTGCCCACGTATGTGCGCAGCACACATGAGCCCTCTCTATTGATCCAACTGGGTTATTAGAGTAAAGGAATAGAGGCTATTACTTTACTCTCATAACCCAGTGGGACGGAAGAATGACACGATTGGCGAGAGATCAGGCCCCCGACTTTTTACATGCCGATCCGACGCATGTATCATCTTACTTGTCAGACAATTAGGTGATCAGCCTGCATTATCCTAACCAAACTTGGAAATAACACGTTTGCAACGCGGGAATCAAACCCACGATTTTCGAGTCAATAACCACGTGCTCTAGAATATAGACCCTAGACCAATGGACCACGGAGGCGTTCAATTCATAGGTGCACAAAATAAAATAATGAGTACCTGGTCATTGCGCTAGAATATTCAAAATACTCAAAAAATATAAATGGGTACCAATGAGTATAAAATTCCTCGAGAACCTAGTGGATAATGACTCGTAGGCAATTTGCCAACTTCAAATTTACAAAAACATAAACACAACAAAGAATTTGGTGGGCAACAAACAACGTGAAAACTCAGGCATTGTTTGATCAAGTTTCGCGTAACAAAGTCAAAGTTCGGGAGTAATTTGTTACTACATTCCAATAGAAAAATTGATTCTACAAAATCTTGCTTACAAAATTATTAATATTACATTTATTATTATTTTGATTACCTTACAATTATTGAGCTTTAAATGGTTTTGGTCGCGGTTATGTTATTATTTTTGTGTCAGCATAAATCTTATAAAAACTATTTATTTAAAATCCATTCAATAGTTTTTCCGCCAATGACTTTCCATTCATTCATTCATCCATGTATCCATGTAATTTTTATTTACACTAGCAGTGAGGAAGAAAATATTATTATAATAAAATAATATTATTTTCATGGTTGTTCAATATTACAACCATAAAAATTATCTGCATTAAGTAATTAATAATCGGCCAAGTGCGAGTCGTACTCGCGCATGAAGGGTTCCGTACCGTTATAGAGGAAAAATAGGCCAAAATTGTTTTTTTGTATGAGAATTGAGAGCCCCCCTTAATTTATAATAATTTAAATATTTTTTTTATTAATAATTATTAAAGTAGACATAATAATATAACTAAGGCCTTTCTGTAAATTTCAAGTGCCTAGTTGTTGCCAATAATGGCAACAAATAGGCACTTGCTCGTAATCAATAATGATTACGAGCAAAAAAGGCAAAAAAGTAACGTTTGTTGTATGGGAGCCCCCCTTAAATAATATTTTAATTTTATTTTGTTTTTAGTAATTGTTGTTATGAAGGCAACAGAAATACACAATTTGTGAAAATTTCAGAACTCTAGCTATAGCGGTTATTGAGTTACAGCCGGGAGACAGACAGACGGACAGACATCGAAGTCTCAGTTATAGTGTCTCGTTTTTACCCTTTGGGTTCGGAACCCTAAAATGGGCTGTAACAATGTCGGGCTACAGCTGAGCTACCTATGTCTCAACTCTAAGAAAACCGAACATTGTGTCACGAAAAATCTTTTCAGTCAAAAAAAAAGTGCGGTTCCCCCGTGATTTCTTTTGCACGCACGAAGTAGCGTACTACATAAAACACACACATAATAGCAATATGGGTATTATGTGTGTGTATAGTGTATAGTAAAAGGAAGGGAAGTAAGTTATCTTCATATAAAGGCATCGCGCGCGGCTTGTATGTGTGCGCCATAGTATCAATGCGTCGCCACGTACGGCACACAACAAAATTTCCGCCAGTTTTACTAGGCTGGTAGAGTGCATTACCGTACCCGTTTAAATCATCCCAATTACCAATCCAGCGCTGGTTTGGATCAATGGATTATCATAATGTAAACTGGCTATTATGAAGAGCATCTTATGTCTTGGCCTTTGGAAGGCGCGTAGGAGTCGTAAAATGTTGTATCTTAATGGCCGAAAAGCGTTCCAGTTGTCATCAATGTTTCTGTAAATATATTATACTATCGGCCAGCAGGCCTCGTAAACGGTTTCAGCACAGGTTAAAACGGATTAACGCGACGTGTTTACGCCCACTAATATTTCCCAAAGTTCCTACTTGTAATTACGACTTCAAGGGCCTGTTTCACCACTTCTTGATAAGCGCCGAATAGGCTATCCACCACTTAACTTGACAGATGAAGTATGGAGAATCAGTCAAAAAGCTGTGAATAGCCTATTCGGCACTTTATCAGCAAGTGGTGAAATAGGCCCTTACTGACGCGGCTTGTAAGTACTGATAAAGATATTATGATTTATCTATACTATCTATACTAATATTATAAAGAGTACGGAACCCTATATTTTCCAAAATAAAACGTAGCCTATGTTACTCGTAAATAATGTAGCTTTCGGTTAGTGAATCTTTCGGAAAGCAATATTTAGGTGACCTTGAGCGGTACCAGGCTAACGTTACATGACAGATCAAAAGGAACCAAATTTAAAACGGTAATAGTATGGGAGTTACGATTCCTTAGTTTTTATTATTCGTAGGTTCCGTAAGATTTTTCAGTTTTTCGGAAACAACCAGAAAATTTACTTATTTTGCGTACGCTGCCTAAACTATAAAAGATAGAACCATACAATGTTCTAAGTAAATGTAGATCTTATAAATATCTACAAAAATGTCCGCGACACACTATACCTATCTATGTTAAGTGAGGCACAACAACCATTTTTTTATTTAAAAATCTTAATTTTTTTTGGACTACATTTAAATGCATTTATTTTACTCATGATAATAATCCTTATCAAAATAAATTATTTCATCTCTAAGTACAGTTTATGTAGACAATATTTGGTCTTTGAATGATTAAAATTGGACGTTTGGTTTAGAAGTTATGGCGAAATTAAAATATTGCGATTTACGCCCGTTTCGAAGTTGGCGCTACCAAGGCGGGGCCGCGGGGGTGCACTCGCGGGAGGGGAGTTTAGATCTGTGGATCTATGAGTATTGACTAATGAATAGTAATGTATCTATCAGTAGTATCGACGGAGAGCTGACGACCAAATCAGTCATGTTACATGTAGCTTCAGCTGTGTTAAAACTCCGTTAGCTACTTCCCTGAACAACCCTTTCTGATAATCTGCGTGCTGGCAGGCCGTGGGCGGTGGGTGTGGGAGTAGTGGGGTGGGGAAAAAAAAAATGTAGGTTCAGCTGTATTAAAACTCCGTTAGCTACTTCCCTGAACAACTCTTTCTGATATTCTGCGTGCTGACAGGCCGTGGGCGGTGGGTGTGGGAGTAGGTAACGGAGTTTTAATACAGCTGAACCTACATTTTTTTTCTTTTTTTCCCCACCCCACTACTCCCACACCCACCGCCCACGGCCTGCCGGCAGGCAGATTATCAGAAAGGGTTGTTCAGGGAAGTAGCTAACGGAGTTTTAACACAGCTGAAGCTACATGACTGATTTGGTCGTCAGCTCTTAGTCGAGCAGTAGTAGTAGATCTATGAGTAAACAAACAAAGTTTACCTCTTTATAATAATATTAGTATATATTAAAAACTTATTTGTTCAGTGAGTGACATTGGCTATATATTTTTTACCCGTGCGAAGCCGGGGCGGGTCGCTAGTGATTGATATAGTAGGCCGCTCTCTTCACATTTAGATAAACATGATTATGTTATAGCTGTCTATAGATGTGTGTAGACTTGTTGAGTGTAGACTGTAGAACATTCTAAACTCTTAGTTATAGCGAATATACCCCAGACCCCTCTACACTTCCCAGTTCCCTATATAGTCACTAAACGTTTATATTATTATTGGTTCTTCAATCTTCATGTACTAATGTGGTAACGCGTAGGCGATAATATAAAAAATTGGCCAAGTGCGAGTCGGACTCGCGCACGAAGAGTTCCGTACCATTATAGAGCGAAAATAGGGAAAAAAATGTGTTTTATTTATTTTATTTTATTTCAATTTTATTATCAAATATTAAAGTATACATATAATTGATTATTATGTGAAAATTTCAAGTGTCTACATGTTGCTACTATTGATTACGAGTCAGAGAGGCAAAAAAAACACGTTTGTTGTATGGGAGTAGGTATGGGAGTCACCCTTAAGTACATATTATTATTAACTTTAATTTGTTTTTAGTATTTGTTGTTATAGTGGGACTAAAATACACAATCTGTGAAAATTTCAAAAGTCTAGCTATAGCGGTTCTTGTGACACAGCCTAGAGACAGACAGAGAGACGGACAGACATCGAAGTTTTAGTAATAGGGTCGAGTTTTTACCCTTTAGGTACGGAACCCTAAAAAGATTATAACTAAAATGTTGGCTTTAAACCTGAACCGAACTTCTATTAAAATCAATCATTTTATTCACTCTGGTTATTTACATAAACAATGGAAGCATAATATTAAAAGGAGACTTTTATAAACACTTTCTCAAAAGTTCAAATTAATTTCACAAGTTTAAGACTTAATTTAAGTTTAAATCCTACTGGCCTTAATTTTGTGGTAAATTAAATATTTAATGCTAACACCTCGCGGCTGGGAGAGTGAGTATCGACCACGGAGGTATCGACTATCTTATTTGCAGTTTATTAACCAATTTCCAAAAAAGGGGGGAAGTTATGTTACGAGTACATGTATTATTATTTGGTTTTTTGTTGTGAAGCTAATTATATTGATAACAGAGTTATTCTTTATCACATATTTTGGATGGCAACTACTATAAGTTATAACAGTTGCCAGCCTGCGACTGCATTTTATAATCCACTTTCTTTTTCTACATTTTTCTATGTAGCCTTCTATTCATCTTGGCATGAAACTCGTAAGCAAGAGTCGTATAAATTAAAACATGGATTAGACGCCTCCGCAGGGGCGGATCTTGAATTTGTGGGGCCCTGGGCTAATGCTGCTTAGGGGCCTTACCTAATTACTCAACTAATTGCCATTTTGACAAGAAACTGTTTTCTGTAGTGATGTAGGTATATCTATATTCTATACTAATATTATAAAGCGGAAAAGTGTGTTAGTTCGTTTGCTTGTTTATTTGAACGCGCTAATCTCAGGAGCTACTGGTCCGATTTAAAAAAAATCTTTCAGTGTTTGATAGCTCATTTATCGAGAAATGCTATAGGCTATATTCTATCACGCTACGACTAATAGGAGCGAAGAAATAGAGGAAAATTATAAAAAAACGTGAGGAAATTATTTGAAAGGGCTTATTTGAACGCGCTTATCTCAGGAACTACTGGTCCGATTTGAAAAATTATTTTAGTGTTAGTCCATTTATTGCAAAAGCCTATAAGCTATATTTTATTTTCCTCTATTTGTTCGCTCCTATTAGTCTTAGCGTGAGAAAATATAGCCTATAGCCTTTCTCGATAAATGGGCTATCTAAGACTGAAAGAATTAACTGCAAATTATTTTATTTGGTCATCGCACTGAAAAAACAAACTGCAAATTCTTTTATTTGGTCATCGCACTGTAGGTCCTTTGTTAAATAGAAATTTATCAAAAGAACTGATAATTGATGATGACATTGTTGTCCTGTATTTGTTTTCTATATACGATATTCTGGAGAAAGAATGCTCTGCTCCCCGTGTATTATATTTCTCTATGACTCAGCTTCACAGCTAGTGATCGGCATCGTTAAAAATTCTTTAAGATGGTATAGCAGTTTGGGAAAACATCAACCAGTTTCTTTTCATAAATTAGCCAAAAAAATTCACTACAAGAGGTGTAAGACTCTGTCTTTGACTGCAGTCAGTAAGATTTTAACTGAATGCACTCATTCACTAAATGTTCATCTACGGCATTTGGATAATGCGCCAACCTTATGATTCTAGATAATTTTTATTATTGACAATATCGTCTATTGGTTTCAGTTCGGTTGGGGGCCCTCTGTATCCGCGCGGGGCCCTGGGCTGCAGCCCAAAAAGCCATATAGTAGATCCGCCCCTGCGCCTCCGGCAGAATTAGGTCTTGTTTCGGTCTTTTTAGTTAAAATTGTTTTGCAGTCGGGTTTTTGATTTTTGAATTAATTTATTTTATTTCCCCAACCTATTATTAATACTTATATAATCGAAATCAACTGAATTATCATAATATTAAGTCGCAAAAGTTTCTAAGTAAAACTAGTTGGACTAATAATAAGTAATAATATTAGGATAATATATAAGAATGCTTGGTAGAATTTTTTTTTACCTCACATCATGTCGTCAAAAATCCACCTTTTTTTTTAATATCACCTATCTAAGAACACTTGAGCTATTAAAACAAATCTAACGATACCTCAAGTGTGAAAATCCGCTTAGCGGTTCTGAAGATACGAGGTAATAAAGAATATTACATACGTACATACAAGATACGCGCTAAAAACATAACCCTCCTGGCAGTCGGGTAAAAATTATAAGGATGTTATCATTGTTTTTACCCTGGAAGTCGGTTTTAATTTTTTGTTAAAAATAATAATGGCGCAACGGAGTTGCGGGCGTCATCTTGTATATTTCATACTTTTAGGACGTCAGAATGCTAGCACGTATATTGTAGCTTTTATCGGTAACACAATTAGTGCTGAAGTATTAGATAACTTTGTATCGGAACCAGATACGGAAGTTTAAATTTCGATCTCGATGCCTGCTGAATGAAAATGTAGAAAATTCGCTTTAAGAAAGTAAAAAACTCCAATATCTTTAACATTTCCGCACTGAGATATTTCTTCTTTTATTTCAAGATGAAACTAGGAGATTGTACTAATAACGTTGATTTTATGTTAGGTAACTATATTTGTCTTATTAAGGTACGAGCATATTATGATGGGTCATGGGCCGCAGCGGAGTGGGACGCATTTTTATGGCCTATCGCACATAGTCATAAAATATTTTGTATTGAATAGGCGGCCCGTCACCCTGCGCTTCGTCATAAAGTGCGCGTACCTATATTACACAACCTGAATCCACAATGGACATAACCTGAAGCTTGCCAGCCACATGCATTCTTATGTCAAAAAAGTTATTAATGTAAGTCTACGAATATTTTATGGCCTATCGCACATAGTCATAAAACATTTTGTATTGAATAGGCGGCCCTTCACCCTGCGCTTCGTCATAAAGCTGAAGCTTGCCAGCCACATGCATTCTTATGTCAAAAAAGTTATTAATGTAAGAGCTGGCGCGCACTACGACTTTTTGTCACGCGATTATTTTACCAACCGACCAAAATTCAAATAAAATGTCACTTTATGAAATAGGCTATAGGTTTCATTTTCTACCGACAATTGCCTATCGACCTATGCTGCCGCTACTTTTCAATGGCATAGAGCAAAATGAAACCTATAGCATATGTCATAAAGTGGCGTTTTATTTGAATTTTTATAGGTCGGTAAAATAATCGCGCGACAAAAAGTCGTAGTGCGCGCCAGCTCTAAGTCTACGAATAATAAAAACTGGAAAACTTTATGAAATAGGCTATAGCCTATATTTTATATTTTCTACCGACAGTTGTCTATCGACCCATGCTGCCGCTGATTTTCTATGGCGTAGAGCAAAATGAAACCTATAGCTTATGTCATAAAGTGGCGTTTTATTTGAATTTGTGTAGGTCGATAAAATAATCGCGCGACTAAAAGTCGTAGTGCGCGCCAGCTCTTAAAGCCAAAAAACAATATTATATGTTCTACAGTACTTGTCAAAATTGTGTACCCAGGTCCTAGGTACACACTTTCAATACATTTGCAATATTTAAGTGGCCTTGAGGCGGTATCATGTTACATGATAACATGACAGTTCGAAAGGTACCAAAATAACGGTAAATAGTATGGGAGTTTAACGTTTCCTAGGTTTTTATTATTCGTGGATGTAAGTACTATAATATCCAAATCCATACTAATATTATAAAGTGTGTCTGTCTGTCTGTTACCTCTTCACGCTAAACGGCTGAACAGACAGGCTTGTATGCTTTCTTCTTAGATTAAGTATATGTATAATATTAAATATACTTTTATCTTTGTCTACATGTACTTAATCGATTGTGGACAATAAAGTACATTTTAATTTTTTTAAAAAACCCTATTTTGAAAATTAATAATTGTGAATTGTGATGTATGAAGCAAGCCGATACTCCTCAAAATTACTGTTAGCGGGGGACTTGATATTTTTCGAAACTTTGAATGCATATAAAATCAAAACTACTAGTTATTTTTGACTACAACAAAAACTAGTGTATTTGTATACATACAGGCAGAGTAGACCGAATTATAGAGTATACCGACTTAGAACTGATGTTGAAATTTTTAAATTTGACGTATTATGACGAAATTCGTCGCTAGGGTTGTTGACTTGTTACCTACGAATTTAAAACTATGACATATTCGCTGGACCTGTTCCTCTTTGGTCGTATTGTTGTTTGTGTTTTGGCACATGCGATTAAAATTGTCAGAATCCAATTTTGAAATCTTTATTTTAAATATTTAAAAATAAATTATATCAGCCAGTGCGAGGCACATTCCGTTCATAATCCTAGTGAAACCCGACGAATTTGACAGATATTGAAACCCGTCCGTCTCTTTGCAGTCGAACTACTGGTAGTTATGTCTATTGTGATACAGGCTTTACTGTGACAAAATTTCAAGCGATTTGGCATACCTAACCTAGTAACATTCGCCATTCCCATAACCAAGAGCTAACGAATATTTTTGAGCAAACTAGTGAAAACTTGAATTCTTAAAGGCCAAATTCACAAAGAGGCTACATGCTTTGTATTCCTTCCTCAGGTATTAAAGGCATCACACACGCCTCAAACAAACTCAATGTGTGAACTAATAGCGAGTTCAAACAGAAAATTCAAATGCGAACTGATTGTGTTACGGCTTGTAATAACTAATATATAAAGTTCCTTTACAGTTTCTGCTCATGAAATTTGAAATGTTTTAAATTGAATATCACAACTTTTACAGTGTGGTTAACTGATTATTTCTAACCAAAATAATATTATAAATTCGAAAGTGTGTCTGTCTGTCTGTCTCTTACCTCATCGAGCCCAAACTGCTGAACCGATTTGCTGAAATTTGGTATTGTGGTATTATCTCAAAAAAATTATAATCAGCCAAGTGCGAGTCGGACTGGCGCATGAAGGGTTCCGTACCGTAATAGAAAAAAAAAAGGGTCGAAAATTGTGTTTTTGTATGCCCTTAATTACTTATTTGAATATTATTATCTTATATCTTTAAACATATATATATATATATATATATATATATATATATATATATATATATATATATATATATATATATATATATATATATATATATATATATATATATATATATATATATATATATATATATATATATATATATATATATTTAAAGATATAATATATATATATATATATATATATATATAATTGAAATCTCGGAAATTTAGTATATAGGTTTCGGGGGCGATAAATCGATCTAGATCGATTTCTTCGAGGACACCACACCAGGGAATAGGGTGGCTCCATGCAGGTTACTTTTCTTTTAATTTTGTTACATAGCTGTAAGCCATAACATTGTAATTTTCCATTTTTTTTTTTGCAAAAGATGGCCCCGTGCGAGTTTCTTACGCCGGTTCTTCTCGGCGGGGTAGTTCCCGAACCGGTGGTAGGCAACGTAGTTTCTTCGTTCGACTTTCAAAAAGTGTATCATGATACCCATTTTGAATAAAAAGATATTTTTATTTTATTTATTTTATAGCTAGGAATCATTTCTAGAAAATGTCATTCACATCGGATACCGAGCAAAGCTCGGTCAAACAGCTAGTTAATTATTAAAGTACACATAATATATTTAAGGCCTTTGTGAAAATTTCTAGTGCCTACCTCTACCTCATCATTGATAACGAGCAAAAAAGGCCAAAAAAATCACGTTTGTTGTATGGAAGCCCCCGTTAATTATTAATATTATTTTGTTTTTAGTATTTGTTGTTATAGCGGCAACAGATAAGTATACAGAATTTGTGAAAATTTCAGAAGTCTAGCTATAGCGGTTCTTGAGATATAGCCTGGCGACAGACAGACAGACAGACAGACAGACGGACGAGAACGAAGCCTTAGTAATAGGGTCCCGTTTTTACCCTTTGGATACGGAACCCTAAAAAAAGTGTTACCTACTTAACAATTTCGCTTACTTGAATAAGGCGATTTTAAACAGTAATTTGTAAGTAACTATAAATAATATTTACAAGTTAATTATACGGAAATATATTTTGTATTTCTGTGGCTAAAACTTAAGTTTGTAATTATTATTATTCTAAGTTTCCCGGGTTGGCGATTAATCATGTCACACCAAATTAAGGAGGAAACAGATACTTAATATCTTTATTTATTACATAAAGCACTGCTACTTTTAAATCTATCTACATAAAATTATATAATATAATGTTATTATGTAGATACGTTAGGTGTACAACACAATACATCGGCAGTCAAAAACTTTGCGGCATATTTTTTACGAAGCGCTCAAAAATTTGAAAAACCAAATTCAACTCCATAAATTTTTAACAAGCGAAGTTTAGTACATTCGATTACGATATTCTGGTTTTGGTCGTCCTGTCTTTTTGTTTTACTGCGAAATTAAGTTTTAATAAGTGAGTTTATAAATACTAGTGTTTTCGGAATATTCATTAGTAGGTATATTTTATCCGGTTACATCATAGTGTAGAAAAAAATCTACATAAATAATTATTGACCTAATTATTGTGCTTGCGGCTTACCTCTCAGTTCTCACTTGCAGGCGAATATACCTATAATAGTATTAGTATAATTACAGGTATATACTATTTGAGCCAGGTGTACGTGTGGGGGGGGGGGGGCAAGCCGGGGCCCACGCCCCGGGCGGCAAAATCAAGGGGCGGCAAAATTCACACTTCACGGACCAATGGACAACTCATCATTTATTTAACTTTGACCACGGAATAAATAATAGCACAAGTACAGCAATTTCATGGCCATATCAACTTGACCAATACCCTGAGCGCGGAGTGAGACGTGCTGCACGCACCTTTATTATTCGTGAGGCGCGTGCCGCGTAGGCATAGTTCAAAAATACGCGGACGACTCTCGCTCGCTTTTAAAACCTACCGTCAGTGGAGGATTTACAGATTTGCCGCCTGTAGGCTATTCAATTTTTGCCGCCCCTATAACTGACCTTTGAAATTCAATACGTTAGTTTAGTTCACAATCATATCCCACCGGCCACCAAACATTTTTTGAAAATTTTTGCTGAGACGACCACACAAGGTTTCACCCTGTGCGGTAGCGAAACGGCGAAACCTTATATATTTACTGGTATGTAGAGTTTGTTTAAGTTAGGGTCAGTAAAGTTAGGCCGTGTAGATTCAGAAGCTAATTGGCTCTACATGAGATCTCATATCTTTTTTACAGGGTAAACCTTATCTGGTCGTCTCGACAATATTTTACAAGAAATGTTTTTGGTGGGATTTTTTATTTCTGTAAGATAAAAAAATGGGGCTAAATTTGCCGCCCCTCTAAATCTGCCGCCCTATAGGCTTCAGCCTACTTAGCCTATTGGTAAATCCGCCACTGTCTACCCTGTTAAATATACATATTGATAGCTGAAATTATATGGATGATAAAGGTGAAAATAAACATAAATAGGTAGGCGGGGCGGCACTTTTCAGCTTTTGCCCCGCCTAAAAAAAATTTAAGATCCGGGGCTGGTGAAAGAGACAAGAAGCTATAAGGTCAATGGACGAAGTTCTCTATGTAGACACTTTACCATTCTACCCTTGTTAAGGTTCGTCTATATTCTATATACTATAATATTATAAAGCGGAAGAGTTTGTTTGTTTGTTTGAACGCCCTAATCTCAAAACTACTGGTCCAATTAGAAAAATTCTTTCAGCGGTAACCCATTTATCGAGGAAGGCTATATTAGGCTATATTTTATCATGCTAAGACTAACAGGAGCGAAGAAATAGAGGAAAATATGGAAAAAAAACATCTTATTATCTTAAGAACTACTGGAAGAATATTATTTTGTGTTATTTGGCATACATACATGAAGAATAGACCACGTGAAAACGAAACGACATAGGCTATTTTTTTGCGGAAAAATGTACGGTTCCGTGAAACTCCTAAATTACGCGGGCGAAGAAGCGCAGAACATCTCGTCATTTAATATTTTGATATTATATAATTATTGTTCAATAATATTTTGATACTTTTGAAAAATAATTATATTATTTTGAGCTACCCAAAACGACAACGTGTACGCGAAGTTAAAACTGTCACAACTCACAAATCTAGAGTATTTAAATTCCGATCCGCACAGTGCGTGTTTCGACTTTATTAACGTCTCTACATAACATAACATACATAATATACAAGCTACAACGAAGTACTATAACAAAAAACTTGGAAATGTAGGTAATATACATTCCAGGCTCTACAAAATATGAAGTTGTAAAGAGGAAACTCCAATAATTGACGGTCACAAATTTTTACAGTCCCTCACAAACGACATACAAATGTTTCACAAATTCCGTCCTTTTGTTAAACTACCCTCAGTATCGGCCCCCGGAACACTCGAGGCCGGAAACGTGGATTCGCAATTTTCACTCTACCGTTCTCTGTTTAAGTGTCACTCGAGAAAAAATCATTATTCGTATTCCACAACATAAAATTTTTCGATAGCGTTTTTGTGCTTAGTATGTGATCGTACTAAGTTGCTTTTACATTAAGTACTATCGCTAAAAAAAATCTTTATTTTTAAAAAATAAAAGCAGCGAGCTTAAAGAAAATTAGATTATTTTGTCTCTGAGTTAATTAATAATTATGTTATTCTTATTAAATACGCTAATTATAAAGAGCTTTTTTGAGACGTTATTTTTACAAGGGAAATGATGTTATAAAATATTTCGTAGTATCCGACCGAGGTTTTGACTTCGGCCATAGCCTCAGGTTTCAGCTTAAAATCAAGGTCGAAGCCAAACCATGAAAAAATGACGATGCAGCTTGCATTAACGTATTGTAATAATATTGTAGAGGAGGGGAAGGTTCTATTTGTGTAGTCACTCGAGCGTCATTGAGACCTAGTAGGTTTTTTTTTAAATAAGGTAAGTAAAATTGATTAAAAAAAATAAGAGCGTTTTTTTTTTATTTATTTTAGCGGTGGGTTCAGAAACTGCAGCCATTTTAAAGTTTTGAGAAAGAAAATATGTATATTCAGAAAATTGCTTATTTAGGTAAATTATAAATATATTTTAGACAACAAGGACAAAATCATTTAGTTTAGTGCAAAATAAAATATCTGCGAAGCTTAGTTAGGAAAATACGAAGCTTTATTTTTTTATACTTTAAAATGTCCCTACAGGCTTACCTAACCTTTGAATCGTCAGTGCTTTATATTGAAGCTTCTTTGGGGTATACTTGGTTAATAGACAACTTATACCAATCGAAAGTATGAAGCCCGTAAAATATGCATTAATTAATGCTAAATGCATATTCTACGGTAGACAGACCGGTCGCGGTACTAGTATCGATTAACCTGCTTACCCAAGAGTTGTGACAGGAAAAAAATAGACAACCTAACGTTTTCATAATATTCTACGGGCTCCATACTTTCGATTGGTATAGAATTTGTCTAGTAACCAAACCAGCAAAATGTTTAAAAAAATTTTTTTTTTTATTCTGGACTGAAATTCTTAGGCCATTTTTATATTACGCGACGACAAAATTAAACAGTTTCAGAAAAATCTAAAACTGTTTAATTTCGTCACCGTAAATCGTAATATTTAAAGTACCTAATGTTACTGATATCATTTATCTTCTTTTTTCAAATAAAAAGCATCTGATGCACAATTCCCTAAGAAAAAGTCGTTCTGCGTCTAATCTCTCGCTGGTTGAGTCGGTGATCCGTTCTAACGAGTTAGGAGAGTAGTGTGTTCTTGTGTGCTGCGCGCGCACTTGGCACAATATTTTACTCCAACTTAGCTGGCCTGTTTTATTTTTATGAAACAAGGGGGCAAACGAGCAAACGGGTCACCTGATGGAAAGCTACTTCCGTCGCCCATGGACACTCGCAGCATCAGAAGAGCTGCAAGTGCGTTGCCGGCCTTTTAAGAGGGAACAGGGTAATAGGGGAGGGTAAGGATGGGAAGGGAAGTGAAGGGAATAGGGGAGGGTAGGGAAGGGAATAGGGTAGGGGATTGGGCCTCCGGTAAACTCACTCACTCGGCGAAACACAGCGCAAGCGCTGTTTCACGCCGGTGTTCTGTGAGAACGTGGTATTTCTCCGGTCGAGCCGGCCCATTCGTGCCGAAACATGGCTCTCCCACGTATAAAGTTACCTCCCACGTATAAGGTTTCAGTGAGACCAGCCATGGAAATGGAAATCGGTGTGTTGGCCAGAAACCAGTTCTATAGACTCCCTTCCTCCCATAGAGCCCTGTGAAAATAAAGTGACCGCAAAGACTACTCTTGGTCGAAGACATTCATACGTGGGAGAGCCATGCTTCGGCACGAATGGGCCGGCTCGACCGGATAAATACCACGTTCTCACAGAAAACCGGCGTGAAACAGCGCTTGCGCTGTGTTTCGCCGAGTGAGTGAGTTTACCGGAGGCCCAATCCCCTAACCCCTAACCTATTCCCTTACCTACTCTCAACTATTCCCTTCCCTTCCCTACCCTCCCCTATTACCCTATTCCCTCTTAAAAGGTCGGTGACGCACTTGCAGCTCTTCTGATGCTGCGAGTGTCCATGGGCGATGGAAGTTGCTTTCCATCAGGTGACCCGTTTGCTCGTTTGCCCCCTTATTTCATAAAAAAAAAAAAAAAAATTTTTCGATATTATTTTTACGTCATGCTCGTTAGTTGTTGCTGAAATGTCTGTTATATCATCTCTTATCGAGGATCTAATGTGATAATGTCACTTGTCTGTCTGTCTGTCACGGAGTCGGCAGTCGCCGCAAGAGACGCAAATGAGGTTACCTAAAGATGTCCTTGAGACTAATATAATATTATTATTTTGAAGTCGCTAAGGGGATATTATAAGCTAAAGGGTATAATAAATATCTTAATTTTCAACTAGGTATCTACTGGGACGTTTACCTATTCCGTTCCTTGAGGAATGTTTTGGATTAAAATTAGATTATTATATTATCGTTACTTATAGATATTATAATACTTATACCTATTATAAAGATAAAAGAATAGAGGCAGAGAACTACTCCAAAATGGCTTGACGCGATTTTTGAGTTCCAGCTATGTCACTTTTACAGGTTTGCGGAGGGTGGCATTGCTTCCGTGTCTCTTCACTCCACTTTAGATTCAGTGGGTTGACCCGATCCCGCCGGGAATGTTTAAAAATTCCCCCATGAAAAAAGCACATACTTTCGTGTCTGTTAAGAACAACTGCAGCTATTGGGTCGGCTAATACATTGTTTTTCTTTTATAAAAGGGCGCAAACGGGTTACCTGATGGAAAGCAACTACCGTCGCCCATGGACACTCGCAACATCTGAAGAGTTGCAGGTGCGTCCGGCGTTTTAAGAGAGAAATCGCTGTCTACTTGAATTTTTAAACAACATAAGAAACCTACATAATATTATTTATATCCTTGAAAATGAAGCGTACTGCGTAGTTCTTATTATACTTACTGGATCGCGTGTGCTTTAATATTTCTACTAAGTTCCCATTAATCACTCTGGATAATATATTAGGTAATTTCCTAATATTACCTGTATACAAGATTTTGCCCGCAACTTTTTTCGCACAGAAAACGTATCGCGCCGAAACCGTCGACTTCATGATAACAACTATCCTCGTCCATTCTTCGGGACTCAAAGGAGAGATTTTGATGAAATATTGTATGGAGGTACTGCATATACTTTAAGAGGAGTCCACACCGCCCTTTTTTCCATACAAACGTTGTCCCCTGTTTCCTCCCTGGATAATGTTAGTAGAGTTATAATTTTTTTCCTGAATATCTACGGCCACTAATACAATGTCCCTATGTTTTCTCTTTTTTCATAATTTAATTATTAAATAAGATATGAACGTTAAAAAACCAAAACAAAATGGCCAGATTTTCCGCTGTGTTCAAACATCCAGAAAACAGATTTGGCTAGATTATGCAAAAAAAATAAAACATAGGAACACAGCTCAAGCCTTTCTTTAATCTTTAATGAAATAAGTACTTAAATCGGTTAAGTTTTGGAGAAGGAATCAGGGGACAACGAATCGTTGATTTTCTGCAGTTGTCTCTATTACGTTCTGCGGTATAGGCTTGAGGTAAGGGAGACAGCTATAGATATTACACGTACTTTTTTTTCATTTCTCTAGCCCCTGGTGTATCCTCTTAAGTAAAGAAAAAGGACATAAATTGTTTTTATCCCGGATAAATTTTCCCGAATAAACTACTTAATTTTGACGCAAAAGGTTGCGGACAACATCTTTTTACTTTTTAATATGACGTATAAAATCTACAATTTTAATAATAAGTAATAATAATAATAGCTCCAACACCGGTTTCAGTGACGGTGGCCGATTTCATTGAAACCAGGCCAGCTACGCAGAAGTAATTTTATAGTGCCCAAGTGTGTGCGCAGTACGCAAGAGCACTCTCTATTCCTTTACTCTCATAACCCAGTGGGACGGAAGATCGACACGACTGGCGGGAGATCAGGCGCAGGACCGACTTTTTTCATGCCCATCCGACGCATGGATCATCTTACTTGTCAGACAATCAGGTGATCAGCCTGCATTGTCCTAACCAAACTTGGAAATAACATGTTTCCAAAGCGGGAATCAAACCCACGACCTTAGAGTCAAGAGCCGCGCTCTATATTATTATACCACGAAGGCGTTTTTTCTTTTTACTATACCTAACTAGAAGCTACAATTAAGGGGGCGACTAACCCTAAAGTTTCGATTTTATAATTCATTTTTATACTTGAAAATAAGCCCCGAATTGTTTCATTTTCTAAAATTAGATACTACATTATATTTCCGAGAATTCGATCTGAGCAAAAACACGATATCTTAAAATTTTCTCGATAGAAAAAAATCACAAAGATGCATCTAATTTTCACAAATTTTTCATTTATTGCCATAACCGTGCATTGAACTAAGTTAATATTTTAACACATTGTATAAAATTCTATCATTGAGAGATCGACCTGGCGGATTTTTAAAATGTTGTATATTTATCGAGTTATTGAGAAAAAACTAATTTGGCGATGAAACCGCGTCGTTCTTTTTCACCTGGCATATGAAAGACGGGCGTGAGTGTGAAGAGAGAAGGACGATGTTTGATTTTTGGGGTTAGTCGCCCTCTTAAGCCGTCGTAAAATTGAACAAGTCCGAAATATTCAGATTCAGATTATTTATTTAAGAGAGAGCGCTAAAATTCACAACCAGCCTTTTAGCTCTCTTGTCTACTCTTGAAAACTTTCAAATTCAAATTCAAATTCTTTATTAAGCATACTATAATATACAATAGTATAAAAGCTAAGTAGCGTACATCACGTTGTCTAATCCCATGCTTATATAAAAACTTGTGTTATGGCAATCAGACAACGCGCAACGGATGCACGCCGAACAATTTCATCCTAATATATATTATTTACACATTCACACACACAATCACACTACACTTTATCACGTAAAGTCTCTTTCGGCGACGTGATGCGCGCTTCGTTCGGGAGCCTCCCCCGGAACCTCCGGTAAACTACACCGGCGGGCCGGCATCTAATACTTATGTACTTGAGTACATAATTATTAGATGATCGTCTACTGTAGGTATATAATATTTAGGTACTACTAAGTACTGTGGTTCTCAAAGTAACAACGCTGTCACCAATCTGTTTGACATCCCCGGCTTGGAACAAAGAGCTTCCAGTAGCTTCCAACCATTATATCAGTTGCACAATGAAACTGACTAATCGCGTAATTAAGTAATACAAACTCCTAGACTCGTCTATTCACCAATCTGCGGATCAATAGAAATTAATAGTGTCCGACCGAAGCTTCGGCTTCGGCTTCGGACAAAAAAACCATCTTCGGCAAAACCTTCGGCTTCGGCCTAAAACCCGGCCGAAGCCGAAGCTTTTCCGAAGGTCCGAGCAACCGTCGAAATTGAACGAAAGACTGAGTGAGTCGTGAGAGAGCGACGGACCGGTTGCGTATGCAGAGGCCACTGGGAGTCACTGTCAAAATATATAATAAACAAACACTAAGGGTCAATTTATATTAGCGCAGAGTCGAAGCGTATCGAAGCAAATTATTAAAACTGAACACAACCAATTAAACCTCAACACCAAAGCATTAACGCACTTTTTACTTCTGAGAATTTAAAAAGGCGCGACTAATGCTGATTGGCCTCGCAAATACCCGTTCGCTCTAAGTTTGCCGCTGTCAACTGTCACGCGTTTACCGTTCTCTCACTCACTCACATTCATTCACAGAACCGTGTGAGTGTGAGAACGGTAAACGCGTGACAGTTGACAGCGGCAAACTTAGCGCGATCGGGTTGTACGTTACGTTACGCTCTAGAGTTAAGATTGAATTTTCTGTGTTCGGTTTTTGGAAATTCGCTTCGACTCTGCGCTAATATAACAATTTATACTCTATACCCTAACGTCTTCTAAATCATTTTAATTTGGCACATTTGTTCAGACGCTGATACAGATTACGGACTAACATATACGAAAATTGGGCAGTTCTGGAAATATTACATACATACGTGTAGTGACCTCAGTCACTTTTTATACTATCGTAACAAAATTTATTTTATTTTGTCAAAATTTATAGTTCATAAATTTACATTTAAATAAGTTTTTACATTTTACATATTTTATATTTACCGTTATATTTACAAAGATAGTTTTTACATATTTACAAAAGTTTTGATTTTATATTTACACTTTTTTATACAACTATAGGTACTTTATTAATTTAACGACTGATAACATCTAGTCATTTATCTATATTGTATTCTATAACTACTATTAAACCTAAACTTAGTTACAACAAAATTATAGATTATAATAATTATACGATATACTTATACGCGTATGAAGAGTCGACGCGTATGAAGAGAGGAGAAAGTACAGTCCACCCTTTCTATTACTAGAAGGAGCTACACAGCCAAGCGAGAGAGAATAGTCGAAAATAAAATACGTATTTAGCGCGAAGCGGGCAAGGAGCAAATCAGCGATAGTCATGCCTCCTGCGTAAAAGCATGATCAGACTACCAGTGTTGCAGAAATGACATTTATGAAATCGGTGTTGCTACCAACTAAAAATCGGGAGAAATAGGGAGATTGCTACCAACTAAAAATGGGGAGAAATAGAGAGATTGCTGCCTAAATAAATCAAATTAAAACACGTGTAAAAGTTATTAATCATTAGCCTATTGTCTAAGCTGCAAGAAGGAGATAAATCTCCTTCTTGCAGCTTAGACAATAGGCGTAGTTTGCATCTTTAATATTACTGCTTGCCCCCCACTCTTTTTTATATTTTTGTAGTAAGTAGGTATATCTTTTTCTTTTTGTTTCGAACGTACCACTACTAGTGGTTGGCAAATCACTGTCTGGGTCTGAACTAGACATTTGATTTGCGTTAATACAATATGGGAAGTTGCGTATCGGCCGAATGATTAGAAAATGAAAAATTAAAATTGAAAATTTGAAACCTGTCGCATTCATATCGACGTATTTCAAAAATATATTCCCCTACATTAATACAACTTTAGTGAGTATGAATTACAGCCTAAATTTGGTTACTCGTTATAGATTATAATAGGTACTTACTCGTAAAGTGGTCACATTTTGATGCTGAAAACAGTACTTTGTATACTTACTTATTTTATTTTTGTTCAACAGTAAAAAGTATAATTAAGTGAAATTAAACAGTATAATTAAGTGAAATTACTGTGTAATTTCACTTAATTATACTGTTTAATTATAATAATGTTTAAAACGGTCGCGGTATAGTTAGCAACCCTAATGGGGGCGCAAAATTGAGTAAAAGGAGCAGCAGCATAGGCTAACAAACATTTTTTAGATTTTGTGCGTGACAACGATATACAGAAGAACCACAGAAGAACCTACCTATCATTATTGCGTTTGCAAAGTGTTGTTTTATCCCCTTGAAACAGTGAACGCTGCGAAACGTTGCAGTTCCCATCGTGATCCAGTTGAGGACCTTATGCCAACGAGATAAGAATTTACTTCATAGAAACCCGACGTAAAATAACTTAAACACTTTATACACGCGCGGCGCGCCCTACACTTCATTTTACGCCCTATTAACCTTTTTTCCATTTCAAAATCCGGAACTCAACTGTATATCTATATATATAAAACTCAAAGGTGACTGACTGATTGACATAGTGATCTATCAACGCACAGCCCAAACTACTGGACGGATCGGGCTGAAACTTATCATGCAGGTAGATGTTATGACGTAGGCATCCTCTAAGAAAGGATTTTGATAAATTCCAACCCCAAGGGGTTCAAATAGGGGATGAAGGTTTGTATTTAATAATACTTCTTAACGCGAGCGAAGCCGCGGGCAAAAGCTCGTATATTATAACTTTAAAAGTGTGTCTGTCTGTCTTTACCTCTCTACGCCTAAGACCTTAAACCGTTTTTGATAAAATTTAGTAATTTGGGTCCCAGGTTTATATCCCTTACGATCGTTTAACGTTTTTAACTCGAAAACATGTACGGTTCCTGCGCATTAAACGAATTTAGCCGCAACGAAATTGCGGGCAAAATCTAGTTTTACTTATATGTATTGAAGGGGTATGAAGATTTTGTCCGACCTACTATCCGCTATTGTGACACTTTACGCGGTTTTGTCCAAGATTATTATATTTTTGTTTGTATTGATGTTAGCTATACCTATTCAATTTTTGAAAAAAATATTCGGGAACGCGGAAAAACACAATGGCGGAGAGTAGGTCGGCCAGGCTCCACATAAGTAAGCCTCCTAATAACTTTATTAGGAGGCTTACTTATGTGTACACATTTTGCTAGGACTTAATAAAATAATTGACATTTAAAATTAAGTAAGTAACTGAAGGTAAGTAACTAATCTAAGTTCGCGTTTGTACATAATTTAAAATATTGCACGAAAACATGGCTAGACCATAAACCTTAACGTTGTACGTTTTCATTAATCCCCAAATTTATGGTTTTTTTTGGGGTGTTCCGTGTTCCGGAACAAAAAAAAGCAATTTAAATAAAAAACTACGTCTTAGCCTTTGTGAAAGTTTAAAGTGAGTAATTAGGCATTCAACCTTGCGGCGTGACCTCTCAACTTAAGTATACCCATAGCAAGAAAATGACACAGCAAGTAGTTCGCTGTCAAAAACAATTTCGAACTTTACTCAGCTGCCGAGAACCCTTTTACACCCCTATTACACTCGATCATTACACAAAACATATAGTTACGTAAAATTAACCCTAAACTTCTTATTTGAAGTAGAATATCGTAGTTAATTGTAATTAATTTTAGATTGATTAAGAATTGTTAGTTGATTAAAAATACTAGAAAGGATCACGTGATTAATGGAAAGCCCCCACGGGCAATAACTAGATACTTTTATAGAGACTATACAGTATACACTCGCTTACAAATGAAAATATTAGAACTATAATAATATTGCTTTGCGATGTTTTGTCTTTGTTGTAACTTACAATAAAAACACGCTTAGTAGACAAGAATAACATTAATTTACATTGTGTAGCGTATCCATTGTGTAACTATTTTTAATAGAACGGGGTCAAACCTACAACATAAAGGATGTGTTTATTAAGGTGACACCGTGTTAAAGTAAAAAAGTAAAAACCCTGTTGTATTATATGTTAGATTGCTTGTTTGATAGAATCATAGAAAACAAGAAATGGAACAGCAAGAAATGGAAAGGGCGTAAGCGACAAAATGTTTTTTGTCGCGTAATTTAAAAACCATAAATATATTTTATATAAGCTAAATACGAATTAAAGTGTATGCTTGAACCAATCTATGTACAAATTTTGGAAGCTTAAATCACTCTCCTCTGTTTGCAAAATTAGAATCCCTTTTTTTACAGAGGTCTTTTTGATTGATTATTCTGTGTTATAAAAGTTGACCAATCGTGTAATGCTATGGGTAATTCAAAGACAAAGACATAATGAATATTGTCAATGAAATTTAATTTCTTACCTGTAGTCATTGCTGAGAAAAATCGATATCGCTACAGCCAAATTATCAAGGCGTCCCCTTAACAGTTGTAGCCCAAACAACTCCCGTTTGACTCCATTCGCCATAGCTAAGATTCCATCACGCGCAGGCTTCGCGCGAGCTAAGCCGTGAAGTGAGACGTCTGCTAAATTCCGTGTAAGCGAATTACTGGTGATAACTGGTAAGTTTTGTTCCAGCCTGTATATCCTTTATCACCATGAAGGATATACATTATACGTGCTGTAACAAAAGTGAAAATACTTTAGGGTGCGAATGTGTCTCCTGTATCTACCTATTATCACAGAATAGATAATAGTACAAGCTAATGTTTGTGCTATTATAGACTTCGCTGTGAAAGTAGCAAGGCTGAAAGATAAAATTTTCTCTTAATTTTGTGTGGGAAAATTCATGACGCTGGGGCTCTTGCCCATACAAATTACAAAAAAGTTGATCAGCTTTCAGCACTGCTACTTTCACAGAGAACTCTATACAAGGGATACATACTCATTACACACCTTAAAGTTATGACCTACCTATTATAGAAAATGTTTAACACGCGTCAAGAGTTCGAGACATGTCATGATGATCTAAAATTCCTTTAATTATACACACGTAAAATTCGTAAGGCGTAGGGAGAGTAGAGCGCCGGCGCGCCGTAGGAAAGGAAGTAATATTTCCCTCTTTTTTGTCTACAGCGCGGCGAAGCACACACTTGCTTCAGTACTTTTAGGCCCAATTTGTATAAAAAAAGTAGTCACGCGGCCATATTAGAACGTTCCCTTAGATTTTCTCATACAAATTTTCGTATAATATTTTGGGACTCGACTAGTGGCGTAGACCAGTGTTTCCCAACCTGTGGTCCGCGGACCCCTGGGGGTCAGCGAGTGTACGTATGGGGGTCCGCGGTGTCGTCTCTGGACCATACATAATCAGATTTTTTGCTGTTTATTTTATTAAGGAGGTCCCTAAAAACTGTACTGTATGATTTCCTAGGGGTCGGTGGCAGAAAAAGGTTGGGAAACACTGGCTTAGACCATAAAATACCTAATAGTGAAATCTCAGTCTGAGTATTGTTAAGCACGGGCTAAGTGGTCACATTACCAAGGCTAATTTAGACACAGACAACTATTACAAAGTTACCCTAAAATATAGTTTCGGCAAAAGGCCTCTTGCAGGTAATTAAGCTCATTATACATTCTTACAGGATGTAACTAAACAAAGTGATATAATACTTTAGAAGTTTATGAAATAGGATGTTTATGAGGCCCCTGTAGAGTTCACTGAGAAAGTAGCAGCACTGATGTAGTAACTTTTGACTTCTACGTTTCTATAAAAAACATCAACGTCATGATATATATGTCCATTGTCCATACAAAAATTAAAAAAAGGTTTGTCAGCGCTGCACAATGCACTTTTAAAGTGAATTTTATAAAAGGGACACATACACGCCCTATAAAGTATTAATACCACTTTGTTTTGTTGCACCCTGGTCCCTGTACCTATAGTGTTTTAAGGTTTTTAACTCAGTAAACTTACATTTTTGGAACGAAGTTCCTTATCGCGCATTGCGAAAGGGGGCTAGACGGAAAAAATTAATACCAAAACTTGTAACTTTCCTTTCCCTGAGGCGCACGCTTCTTCCGTCGTGAGTCTTCTTCTACTGCTGTTTTCTATTACGTTATTACTATTACGTTAACTCTTGTCTATCAATTTTATGTTATATTATACATTTTCATGCTATCTAATAATTATTATTACTACTTAATTAAACTTAGATATAATTCTTATATAAGGGATGTAATTGTTATTAATCAATCTTATGGTATGTCGATTTTATTAAGATACATTTCATTCTTACAAGAAACACTAAACAATACACAATTTTCGAACCAAACTATTTATACTAAAATAATAAACATAAAAACACCTCATAGTACAGAAACTTACATTATAAACAACATTTTACACACTTACACACAGTCAGTCTATCATAATATTACACTCTATTACATAAATGACCCACTCAGCCAAACTCTAAATTTTATTTTTTTAAATAGTAGTTATCTATCCCTGGGGATACTTTATAAATGGTCGGGAGATAATATAACAGCGCGTAACACAAACATAATTTACTATTCGATAACATAAACCAAGCTATAAACGACATTGACTCCTCATTCGTCGCTGACTCTGCTTACTGTGATCTGGACGATTGCATCCCATCTGGAGCAAATCTACAAAAAAATCTCAAATTAATTTGTCAAAATATCCGAAGCATTAACAAAAATATGCAGGAATTTGAAATCGCTCTTGCCCGAACCCGAATCCAGTGGGATCTGATCGCCCTGACAGAGTGCTGGAAGCGAGGAGTCGAGACTACACCGCAGTTACAGGATTATAATTGCTACACAACCAATTACAACAGACTACAAAATGACGGTGTAGTCGTCTACACAAAAAAATACCTATCAGTAACGGTGAGTGAGCTTCCTTTAACAGACGCAAACTGCCTGCAAATATCCCTTAAAAACAACACAAAAGTACTGGTAATATATAGATCGCCATCGACAAAAGATATAGCCCCATTTCTTAACTCACTAAACGATTTTTTAACAAAAATAGACCGGACAAACAATATAATAATAGTTGGTGACCTCAATATAAACATATCTGACAACTCCCAAGATCAGAATAAAAGCCAATACTTAACTTTACTTGCAACATTTGGATTGCTCCCAGCTCACCTTCTGCCAACTCGGCTTACCAACTGTCTTGACCATGTAATGCTAAAGACTAAACTTCCGGCTAACGTGCGTGTTGCTCATTCTACCATTACTGACCATGATACCATCATGTTGTTCCTATCGATACAACTAATAAAGACAGAGACTCGTAAAATTACTACAAAACTTAACTACCAACAAATTGCTATTGACATATCTAAAACAGACTTCTCCCCAATCTATGAATCGGAAGACCCTAACACGGCAGCAGACATGATCGTTTCTTTAATTTATTCAAAAATAGAGACCAACACAAAACAGATAAAACATGCAAATCGGAAAAAAATTCTAAAACCTTGGGTCACGCCCGGTCTTCTTCGCTGTTTAAAAAACAAAGATAACATGCACAAGAAATTAAAACAAAACCCCGATAATGAAACTCTTTCCGTCACCTACTCACATTATAGAAATTTTTGTACCAAAATCCTAAAAAAATTGAAGCAAGAATACTACAGAACCGAGCTACTAGCCTCTAAAAATAATACGAAAACGTTATGGCAATCCATTAACAAAATTACAAACAGAACTAAAAATCGTAGCAGTGCGACGGATATACTAACACTCACCTCCTCACCGGAAAACTCCGTGAACTTAGTCAACGAATTTTTTATCAATACAGGAAAAACTCTAGCTGAAAAAATACCCCAGCCACCACAAAGCCCTAATAGTACTACGCCTACTCCCTGTCACTCAATGGTGCTGCTCCCGACTGACGTTAAGGAAGTTACAAGAGTTGCAATGTCCTTGAGAAGTAACTGTGCCGTGGGGACAATATACCAGCAGGGGTCATAAAAAATAACATAGAAGTTATTGCTCCACCCCTAACTCATGTCTTAAATTTGTGCCTTTCAACAGGCATTTTTCCAAAAGCTTTTAAGAGAGCAATTATTCATCCAATATACAAGGCGGGTAACAGAGACCAAATCACGAATTACAGACCAATTGCTGTCCTACCAACCTTAGCAAAAATATTAGAACGAATCATGAACTCTAGATTAATATCCTTCCTAGAAAACAATAATATTCTTTCCACATCACAGTATGGATTCCGCCAAGGCAAATCAACAGGTGAAGCAGTACACGAACTCACAGACTTCATAGTAAAAAAGCTTGATGTTGGACAAAAAGTCATATTAATATTTCTAGATCTAGCAAAAGCCTTCGATACGGTCTCGGTTCCTATCCTTCTAAAGAAGATGTTCCACATAGGCATAAGAGGAACCCAGCTCAAACTGTTCGAGGACTTTCTAACTGAGCGTACACAGAGTGTTAAGGTAGATGAGTACCTAAGTTCTGAACGCACTACTACGCATGGCGTCCCTCAGGGAAGCGCAATTGCTCCAACCCTCTTCCTCATCTACATTAATGATCTGTGTACGCTCAACATACGTGATGGAAAAATTTTCACGTTTGCGGATGATACGGCTCTCGTGTTCCACTCAGATTCCTGGACTAGCGTTTTTAATACGGCACAAAGTGGCCTCGACACTGTAGTAGAATGGTTACGCAAAAACATTCTTACCATTAACACCCAAAAAACCAAATACATCCCATTCGCGATACGAACGCCCCCCTCGTTGACATTCCATAGTATCACCGCACACACTTGTAACCCCCATGTTGAGCCATGTACATGTGAACCTCTGGAAAGAACAACCTCAACCAAATACCTGGGAGTTATCTTGGACCCCTCACTCAGCTTCCGTCCACACGTAGAGGCGCTTACGTCTCGAATAAGAAAATTGATACCAATATTTAAAAACTTAAGAAATGTGGCGGACGGAGGACTGAGGAGGGTGGTCTATCTCACTCTTTGCCAACCATTACTCACGTACTGTATATCAACATGGGGCGGCACACACAAAGACACTATGTTGCAATTGGAACGAGCGCAACGGGCAATCCTCAAAGTGTCAAACAGCCTTCCATTCCGTTACCCAACTGAGTCTCTCTATAAGCAAACAAAAGCATTGACGGTACGCCAACTGTATATATCCTATGCAGTCCTCAAACACCATAGCCTCCTTAATTACATCCCACCATCCGGTTGCAAAAGACGTAATAACCTTGATGCAACCGCGCACCGTTTTCACACACGCTTCGCCAATCGTTTCTTTAGTTTTCTGGGGGGATATGTTTACAAAAAAATTAATAAGACAATAAACATTTACTCCTTAACCATGAGAGCATGCAAAAAAAGAGTTAATGAATGGCTGCTAACACTATCTTACATAAACACTGAAACTCTCATTACTGTACCTGACTAATACACACACTCACACAAACACACACACACACACACACACACACACACACACGCACGCACGCACGCACGCACGCACGCGCGCACGCACACACACACACTATACTGTCACACTATTACCCTATAGGCAACACATTGATAATTGTTTCACTGCTTTGTTGTAAATATGTAGTTGGAATACTTTTACCTTGCTTGGAGATCCTGGTGTCCTGAAATACAGGCTACGCCTAGTTTAGGCACCAGTCTCCCACATAACCAGTGCCAAGTTTGTTGAGTAAGTAATACATAACATTGTATTTTGATCTTAATGTGGTGAGATAATAAACGAATTTTTATTATTATTATTTATTATTATTATTATTTTCTCGCTGGCGGTGGTAGAGGTTCGTTCCGTCGAGGTTTGTTCTGTTTCGGACGTTTCGGCGGTTTCCCTGGAGTTTTCCTCCTGTTCTTCGACCGGTGGAGCCGCGGGGCGCGTCGATGCTCCGCTTCTCGTCTGGACTCCGGTTTGACTCGCTCGTTTCAAGTTCGTTTCGTTCAAGCATCGCCGATGGGGCCATCGGCGATGCTTGAAGCCTTCGATTTGGACATCTTTCTTCACTGACCGCACTGGCTTCTTGATTTTCACTTGATTTTCTTTCTTCCTCGGAGAGAATCCGGCTTCTTGAAGGACCATACAATGTCCTGGCGTAGAATCCGGCTTTACGAAGGACCATACAATGTGGGGGACAGCTTGCGCTAATTCCCCGTAGATCGCCTAGGTCAGCGTTTCTTGAAGAGATGAGGGTGATGATGATTACTTAATGAGGAGATGAATTTAAACACTTTTTCAGTCTTGTTCCAGGTAGCAAGCACACAGTAGTTCCGAAGCTGGGCAACGTTGGAGAGCGAGTGTCGTACTATGGCGGCCGAGCCATATTTATATCGGCCCCGGTACCCAGCTTCTAGAACATTCCATGCCTCACCCCCTTGGAAGGAAAATTTATTGAATTTCGTACATTATTTTACAAAATATACATTGGTTTTATTTGTACAATTCTCTTAGCTATAATTTTACACTGAGCGTCCGTGGCCTAATGGGTAGACCTTCGGTTCGCACTCCTAGAGAGTGCAGGTTCGAACTCGGGTGGAGGCGTGTACCTATGAGACATTTTCTGATCTCAAGTGCATAATACGGACGCTCGTACGGTGAAGGAAAACATCGTGAGGAAACCCGCACATGACTAGTTCTTTCCTCTGGACTAGGCCGACTATGATGCGAGAATGCCTTATTAATGACTAATATGCGCTTGGGCATTTAAAAATCTTGTCCCAGGCACTACAATATTTGAGGAGTGGTTACTTCGCTCTGAAAAATACTGTATAAATCATCCACAACGGATGTAAAGGCCTAGTTAATTTTACATAATAAACATGTTCGTGCCGACCTCCGTAACCGAAATAATGAAGAAATGCAAAAATCTATTTTTCCAATATTTATACTACCTCGCCGCCCCCCGACATAACGGTCGTCTCTGGCTGTCCCTCTCGCACGAGACTTCCTTGTCTGCGACAAGGATAGCCCGCTCGAGATGTATACTATCTCCCTCACTTTTCGGTTTCAGAAATCGGCACTACCACACTGGCTCTAAACCCATCCCATTGAATGGCACTATTTTTCACTGTACACTGATTTCTCACTAAAGACTACACTATTTACTGTCTGTCGTGCACACTTAGTTATCAGTAGATACAAACTAAATAAAATCTCTTCTTTGATTAAATCCATGTCCCTTGTTGATTCAAGTTTTAAGCTGCTATTTAGGCTACTTAAACCTAATCTCTCCCTTAATTGTATTCGTAAAGTTAGGAAACTGAACATTACGAATGATGCAGGCTTTAACACACATCAGCTGGCCTAGATTTGTGCGCCTGAAACGACTATAGGGCATGGCGCGGCCACGCAAACTGTATGTGCGCCGCAGACTCGATCACACAAAAAGTGTGCCGTCTGCGATCTCCCATAAAGTAACCTATAGAGTATAGATTGTAAGATAAGGAGAAAAATGCATAATTTCGTACATTTATATTATTACTAGATGATCACCTTGATGAGTGGCAGTCTTCCACAGTGCGTTTTTCGCGCAACTTTCTGCCGCGCACTGTAAAACAGAGTTTTACAGTGCGCGGCTGAAAGAACTGTCACCAGTTGTATTTCCGGACCTATACGACCTGCAAACCTTCAAGAAAAGAGCGTATTCCCTCTTAAAAGGCCGGCAACGCACCTGCATCTTCTGATGTTGCGAGTGTCCATCTTACCATTAAGTGACCCGTTTGCTCGTTTGTTTATTTAATTTAAAAAAACTCCGTTTCGCCAAAATTCGTTTGTCGCGCGGGAACCCTACATTTTTCCGGGATAAAAAGTATCCTATGTCAAGGACATGGGATAATTTCTATCCCGAGACTCAAGGTATCTCAATTATCAGGTTCAGCGGTTTGGGCGTAAAGAGGTAACAGACAGACAAACTGTCAGTTTGTCTGTCTGTTACCTCTTTACGCCCAAACCGCTGAACCTGAAAATTGACAGACAGACTGACAGACAGACAGACAGACCGACAGACTGACACATATTATATTATAATATTAGTATAGATTATTGTCGCTATATCTATTGCGTACCTACGTAAACTCAATATTCGCGGTCGAGTAAAAGAAACAGGTAGCGATGAGTGAAAATTTTAAATCTCGCGACTGGATATTACCGACCTTTATTTATTTAGTTTTTTCTGCAAGTATTTATTGCGTTTAAGCACTCTGTAATTTGTAATTTAAATCTTTGTCAACAGTAATCTACAATATGTAGAATAAAATCTCGTCTATTTAAGGGTGAGACCGCACTAAGCGACACTACTCTTCACGTTCCATAGAACTGATGATTTGTCGCGAAGTGTCACTGCCGCGTAGTGCGGCTAACATTATACAATTTCATACAAAGAATATTTGACCGTGACGTGTTGCATCGCGTCGCTGCCGCGTAGCAATGAAAAAGTTTTAACATGTAACTAGCATTTAACAATGTCTTAACAGCATCCTCAGATTTTTTCATCAATAAAACAACCCCATTAATACGTTTGGAATATAATATTATAAAACATTTCAACTTAAACATAATCTATGGGAACTCCACAAGTATTTACACGAAGGCGGATCGTTCAGTCGTCGAGCGGCGCGGGCGGGGCGGGCGGGGCGGGGTAGAGGCGCGCGGTGTCGGGCGCGACGTGCGCGGGGAGTGCGGGGTGCGCGGGGGACGCGGGATGGGCGGGGTGTGCGGGCGAGGCGGCGGGGGAGGCGCTGCCCAGCGGCGACGGCAGCGTGGCGTACACCGTCGGCCGCGGCGGCTGGTACGATGGCGCGTACGAGTCGCTGCGCGGGTTGTAGAACGGCGAGTCGTCCGCGCACGAGTCCAGGTTGGGCGAGTAGGGCGTGACCGCGCCGCACGAGGGGGCGTCGTCGCTCGGCCGGTACGCCGGCTCCACGGGTGCGTACACCGTGCGCCTCGGCGGCTCCGCCTCCGGCTTGTGGTGAGAGGAGGGGGCGTACGCGTCCGACCACCGCGCCTTGCTCGGCGTGAAATCCCCCTTCACGTACAGCTGGATGGGCCGCCGGAAGCCCTTGCTGGCGTGCTGCGGGACGCCCAGCACTAGGCACTTGCTGAATCCGACCTCGGGCGAGAGTAGGTACTCCCGGAACTTGTTGGGGAACAGCTCGATCGAGTTGAAGTTCTCGTATATTGTCGGCTGAAAAAGGTAAAAACAAAAACTTTTAGAAAATAATAATCTGCTGATAATAAGCTTCTGGATCCGGAGACCCCTTCCTAGACACACACACAAGAATATTGCTATTTCTTTCCACGCATGACGCACATGTATATAAGAAGTGCAGCAACACATATGCCAACACAAATGTAAATGAGAAAGGGATAATAAGACTCTAGTTTTTGTTATAGCTGGCCCACTTATCGATGACTTTCGAGTATTTTCCAATATTATTATATTCATCTTCTTCTCAAAATACGTCCAAACCAAAATGTAAACATTCAAAATGACCTAATAACAATTAAAATGTGTGGGTTGCTAAATGTTAGTCAATTTCTATTAATAGAGCACATGAGCTAATATTGCACAAATATGGGCAAGTGAAGGTCACTTAATAGTACATAATATGTCTGCATAAACAAGACCTCAAATTTCGCACGCCGTTGGTTTTAACTTATTTCGAGTACTCATTGTAATTAGTTACTAACATTAATTAGTTTTCGCAGTGTAATATTTAAGTGTTTAGTAGCCTAGACTACTGTAGTGACTAGTGTGTGTTATAATTCTCGGTAATTGCATATTGTAAAATCTTTGTAGCGCGCCGAGTTAACTCCTGCATCTACATCTTGTATCCAGACAAGCACTCTCGTTCGAGCGCAAATATCGACTGAATAGGGACGCACCGTACGCGGCACCGTGACACGGTGCGGCGTCGTACCGTATCACGGTGCCGGCGCCGCGCCGTGTCTGATGGGAACGCAGCCTTAGTCGTCTGCCCATCGCCTACCTAACTTGACGTGCAAATAAAGTGATTCAGCGCATCCAGTATCATTTGAAGACCCCAGCCTTTGTACACAAAATTTACACTAAACTACCTAGTAAAGTCGAACAAAAAAGTCACAAAAGTAACTTAGTTCTTAACTTCTTAGGCTCAATTGATGCCGGCGCGGAATGGAATGGAAGCGACTTTTTGCAACGAAACTGTACATAGCACATTAAACTTTATGTCAACACAGTATAACTCACAAATTAAATGCGAGCCAAAAAATTGGAAGTGCGTCTTGCGCGGAATTCTCGAGAATTCTCCGGTGTCAATTTTCTCGCATGAGGCGAAATTGACACTTCCATTCGTTCCATCGCGGCGGTGTAAGTTGAGCCTTGGAGTGCATTTTTTTCCTTAACTTTGTAAGCAACTAGAGTGTTCTAGTACTTTATTCGTATTATTTCGATTCGTGTTTGTTATTAATTATAATAATACTAAAATTATATTACGGCTAACTGACAATCAGGGCCCGATCAAGCTATTATTACCGGGAAAAGATTATTCGCTGCCCTTTACGTACGAAAAACATGTAAATCATGAGCTAGTTTTTTGGGGGTAAAGAGGGGGAGGGGATATTTAAGTAAAATACTTGAATATTTCCTATACAACCTGAAGAAGGTTGGAATGTAAAATTCTCAAACTTGGGTGGTTATGATGTTGTGACCATCGCGAAATCGCCTCCACAAATCATTAATGTGATAATAACCTCACACTCATGTCTCGAATTGAACATATTGTATTTTTGACTATAATAGATATTATATGGCCAAATCTACAATGGCTAGTCACAGAACTTCATACAAAGATCTTTGCAAACATTTAAGATTACATGCACATTATGACGGGCACAGCGTGTCAGGCCATAATTTTTTCTGACCTTGCTCGCGACGGGCCATAAAAAAATATGAAAAATTCGTCCTGTCGCGGCCCAACTTTACCATAAAGTTTACTAGCCTCATATTGTAACCATTAGTTCCAACCCACACATACCACAACCACACCACATGGTCGGGCATATATTTCATATTGTAAATGAACTGGACCATTCACACGTATCACATTTTGTAGTCGTTGTCGACCACTTGTGTGATACCGACCACATCGCAACCACGGCCGACCACATCGCAACCACAACGTTGCGTCTATACAATGACAGTGCGCGCACACCGCCCGCGCTCTTCCCCCCCTCCGTTTCATTGAATTTCGTACGTAACCACACCGCAACCACTGGCGACAACGCAACCACGTTGGCATTTTGTCGGTACCACAACGCAATTCACACGTAACCACTGCTCGACGACATTTTGTCGTTGCGATGTGGTGTGGTTGTGGTACGTGTGGATTGGCCCTTAACCTCTCGAAATTTTTTTTATGTAATAAAGGGGGCAAACAAGCAAACGGGTCACCTGATGGGAAACAACTTCCGTCGCCCATGGACACTTGCAACATCAAAAGAGCTGCAGGTGCGTTGCCGGACTTTTAAGAGGGAATAGGGTAGGGTAAGGAAGGGAACAGGGAAGGGTAGGGAAGGGAATTGGGCCTCCGGTAAACTCACTCACTCGACGAAACACAGCGCAAGCGCTGTTTCACGCCGGTTTTCTGTGAGCCCGTGGTATTTCTCGGGTCGAGCCGGCCCATTTGTGCCGAAGCATGACTCTACCACGTTATAAATCGAATACCGGGATGTCAAAATTCAATGACCGAGTTCTATGGCGTCATTTAAATTTTCGTAATTTCAAATTTTACCGCCAATCAGGAACGAATTTAGTGCATACTTTTTGTAGCCAACTAGATATAGATATAGAACGCATCGAACAAATTAAATTAAATCTTATACTCATTAAAATAAGTTATAAAACTGCGTGACGTCGAGTGCAGTCAGGTAGGGATATGGTGTCGGTTGGGTTGAAGAGGTTACCACCATTACATACCGTTAAACGCTTTTTCTTCTTATAGCTGGCCCAGTTCTGCGCCTCGAGCACCAGTTTCCCCCCGGGGCGGAGGTCGGCGAACATCCTCCGGAAGGCGCGCTTCAGCCCCACGTCCCCCCAGTTCAGGTGCAGCCACTTGGTCGTCGACAGACACAGTATGAGGTCGAACTGCGGACTCTCCATGCCCGATCCCACCGCCACTTCCTCACGAGGCACATAGTTTCCCTGGAACATGATGAGTTAATGTCATAGTGTAAATATATTTAGGACTACATGACGCCCGCAACTCCTTTGCGCCAAATTCATTTATCGCGCGGGAACCGTACATTTTTCCGGGTTGCAAAGTATCCTATGTCCTTTCCCGGGACTCAAGGTATCTCCATACTAAATTTCAGCAAAATCGGTTCAGCGGTTTGGCCGTGAAGAGGTAACAGACAGACATACACACTTTCGCATTTATAATATTAAAATTTAAATTCCATACTTCAATATATATATATAAGTAAGTATGGAAGTATGGAAGTGTGGATAGTATGGATGTATAAACAGGACCTTTGGTATTATGCACCAAAATATAGTCAAAAGGAAATAAGTTGTCCGCAGTGACTTTTTAGTCTAGGAGCTATAATATGAAAAATGCTCAGTATACAGTCAACTTGAAAAAATTGAACTCAGTCACTATCAGTCTGACAGAAGTCAGTTACAATGGTGCACCAAGTGACCACATCATACAAGTTACTGTCATGTGCAAGTTGCTGGGGTGTGAGTTACTGCTAGATTTTTTTGTTTTCAATTGGCACTCGCCTTCCCCCACCACAGATACAACATGACTAGGCGATGTCATGATGATAAACCTTGGTTTGGTGAGGTTTAAATGTATAAGTTTTTATGTTTCTTGAAATAAATAAACACTTATTAAAATTATTTTAAAAATTATAAAAAAAAAAAAAACGGATTTTTTCTACATCAATAATTTTGGCCTAGGATTCTAATGAGCAATTGTGTTTTATTCACAACATGCCATGATACAGTCTGGAAAGATTTTTATAATATGAAAAATGTTATTATAAATTACCTGTTTAAACATTACATTATATGGAAATACTGGTGTGGACATATCAGCGGGCTGGCTTCCCAGTGGACCAAACATCATGGACATTGACATCGGGAAAAAATACTGTCCTTGGTCAGGCCTATTTATAGATTTCCTATTTTTCCTCGGCTTCTTCAGCCTTCTACCGGGTAACAGTTTCTTTGCATCCTCGTCTTTGTCCTGTTTGTCCATGTGAAAATCCTGACACTTGGACTCATCACAAGCTTTATCACACTTATCACATTCCCTTTTATCACCAGATAACTTTTTGTCATCTTCTGTCTTGGCATCTTCTGAAGGTACTGGCACAAATGACTGAAGATTTTTTCTTGCCCTTCCTGAAAATGTATAATAGGATATTAAGTAAAAAGGAAGGAAAGAGGGGAGGCCTTTGCCCAGAAGTGGGACACAAACGGCTAATTAGAATAGAATAGAAGTAAAAACGTCTAAAATATACACTTCCCCACTTATACCACATCTACAATATTTTGTTGTTCTTATTTAATATTTTATCCTTGACTGTCAAGGCACTTTTTTAGCTTTAAAGCAAGAAATTTTATCAGTAAGACTAAACACTGTTCATTAAGAAAACAAGCATTTGAGAATAAGTGTATTCGTATTTAAACCTTGTATATTATTATCATTTATTCACTTCTTATAACTGCAGTAATTAACATACATTAGAGTCTAATTTATGTAAGAATTATGCCTGCTTCATTTGGGTTACAGTGAATTTAACATAACAATAAAATGACCACAAAATCTTTATCCAAATGTATCTTGAAAACTATATTATTATAAAAAAATTAACAGCTATGTGGTCAAATGTTATAATATATTAAAATGATATTAAAGTCAAAAGTTTTAAGAATAGAGATAGTTTTTTTTTATTAATAAATAAATACATTTTACTTACCAACCAGGGCGGGGTCTATGTCAATGCCAACAACTGATTTAGCACCAAGTGTTCTTGCTACAGCGATTGAGATGTGGCCGACATTACAACCAATGTCTAAGACGTCTTTGTTTTGAAATAGGTGACGATGCATTTCAAAAACTTGCAGCCTTATATCCATCATCGCATTTAAGTTACGGTAACCATAATACCTGTAAGTGACAGTACAAAAAATTAGAGATTTCATTAAATAGCATAATAAAATATTGGAAACTTCAAGAGGACTATCTAAGGACTTTAAATTAATAAAGCATTCAACTATTTCTGTATATTTTTTAACTTATCATGATTGAGTGGACATTTAACTACAAAGTGAAAACTTCTTTGTATTACAAATGAAATAATATTATGGATATTATTATGAGGTAAGTATTACCAGAATACTTAACTTGTTTGTCTCAAACATTTCTTTGTAATAATGTAAAATTGGCAATAGGAAATAATATGTTGACCTAGTAACAAAAACAACAGCAGTTGACCAACCTACGCTGCCTATGTCATGTGGTTGGCTTATGTCAATTCAATGTTAGCTGTTATCGTCAGATGAGTTTGACTTAATACAACCAAATTACTTAGGTTCACCACCTGCCTAGGAATCAACTTCTATGATAGTACATTACACATTGTTTTGTCTGTGACTAACACATTAGAAAAGTTGCTTAACATCACAACAAAAAAACATTGTGAAACTTAAGAATTGGAAAAAATTGGTTTACTGGCTTAATTTACTCGTATGAAATCATACATAAAAGAAACATATTTTCCTCTCATAATTAGTAAATTTCTTAAACTTTTAGACATTGTCTTTCAAATGCAAATGGACTCAAGAAAACTAACAAATTCTGTCCAGACAAAGTATTATAATACAAACAGATGTAAGAATACTCCAAAAAAAAACAAAAGAACAAATTTTAATGCACAGAACAGGTTAAACTTCACTGGGTAATCATGTACAGTGTACACTTCACATACATAAAAACATTCAAGATAAGTCAGTAATAAAAACATGAACATTAACCTCAGTCCATGCATTTATAACTCCTTAAGTCTAGAATTCTAGACTGTTGTAGGCAACACAGCTAAGTATTCCAAGCACATTTTTTACAGAATTTAAATTCTAATAAGAATAAAGTTAACTGCAGCAAGATATTAGTAATAAAATTTTTGATTTAATATAAAAATTATTAGTATGTGTTACATAATAAGTTGGATTTTTTTAAAATAAGGACTGTAAATGTAAAGTCAATTATAATTCACAATAATTTTTAAGTGAATAAAAAGTTGAATATACCTGTCATAATTTCCATATTGATATCTTGAGTTCTTGGGATGAAATGTTGGCAGCTTCTGTATTTCCTCGGAAATACTTTTCTGTCTAGTCCGGTGAGGGGAAGCTGGACGCTCCTGAGGTCCGGCACGAGGCTGAGGCCGCGCTCTCATCCATGCCCCAGGCTGAGGAACTACAGGGCTAACAATCTTGTCCAAAGAGTCCATTCTCCTTAATTTCTTGCCATCCTTGCCCTTTTGTGAATTTTCACTTTCACTGCAAGATCTCTTCCGTTTTGTTTCCTTGGAAGTGGATGGCTCAGGTGGGGGCGGCTCCTTGATGCCCTCATCTTTCTGGACCACAACCTCAACAACCGGGGGGTTGGTTACTGTTTCTGTTGTGCGACGTCTGACTCGAGGCTTCTTCCTTGGCTTTCTCTGCTGCATCTCCAACCTTTTCTCGTACTCCTCGTTATCCAGGGGCTCCATGAGATTCAATGGGTCCCTTATATTTGGTGGAATGATAACATCTATTTTAGCTTTATGCCGAGGAGGAGTGGGCAGAGGTGAGGATTGCGGAGTCACAGCATTCATAGCTCTGTTTACGTTCTCGTCTTTTAGACTGTTAAGATTTAACGGATCAGATATATTGCCACCTAGAAGAAACTTTGTGGGAGGTATAAATGTATCTTTGCGCGGTCTTTTGTAAGGTAGAAAAAATTTTGATATTGATGGAAAACTTTGAGCCCTTTTCTTCGACTGCTTGAATTTTGTGCCTGTGTGATGGACCCGCCGTATGGTGGCTCGCTCGGGATTATCTTTGGATACGACATGATTCTTTTTTCCGTGACGAAATTTCTTTTTAGTCTTTTTCGCACCTACGCCGCCGGCGACATCGTCCTTAGACGAAATGACATCATTACTCTGATTAAGCGATGTATCTTCTGCAGATACTCCTGAAGTATCGGAGATATTATTTTCCGATGAGTTAACATCTCCTTCACTTTTTTCTATTTCACTTTTATTTTCAGTAGTTGTGACGTTTTCCTCTGAGCTTCCCATTGCTTAATGTACTCTTATAAGAACTAACATGTTTAAATTACAACGAACAATTGAATTTACCGCCACTGCGGCTGTTGCAAAACGCACTAGGATATCCGTCAATATGAGTGATAAACAGGTATAATAAAGTTAACAAAACACTTCATTCACAATTAAATTCCATGAAATGTAAAATACGAATATAATATAACTAAATTTGATTGGAACCGTAGATCCAATCTACGAAAATGTAGCAATATGGTTCACAAAATATTCACTATCACAATACAATACACATGCAATGGATTGCAAATGGCAAATGGCAATTTGACAGTTATATTTTTTTTGATGTTGCCAATATTTAAAATTATTGAAATATTTTTTTCTAGATATGCAACAAAACCCATTAGAACCATTGCTATTTAATTACTGAAATTGCTATTTGCTAGTTAAAACTTGAAGCTAGTAAGGGCGTTTGTGCACTACACGGAATTTTACCATCCGGCGCGGCGCGGCATCTTGATTTCCTCTCTTATATTTTAAATGTCAAACGTGAAAGTTATATGAACGCCGGAAGGTAAAATTCCGTGTAGTGCACAAACGCCCTAAGACCGCCTATAAATTACTACATAGTTTTCCTTCATTGTGTTTTTTAAGTTTAAATTTAGTTTTAAGTTGTACAAATAAAGTATTTTCTATTCTATTCTAACTCATACAATCGATTTATATAATTTTGTTTTAGAAACATCGAACTAAAACCAAAAAGAAATCCCTCGTGACCTTAGAGCATTAAACCAGCCGTGCCCCGTGACCAGTCACCAATCACCACTTACCAGGCTGAGCTCCGAGTTCTGACTCTTCTGAGGCTTCAATCATCAATTTCTTTGATCATTAAAAATTCAAGAAAATTCAATAATTGATCATTATACTAGAACACTAACGGCCGTTCCCAATATTTGATCTATCTCTGGTTTTGCCCTACTAGAGATAAGAATAGCTTACATTAGACATTAGAGACATATATTATTTTATGTCAATTCAATGTTAGCTGCGATCGGTTGTATGTCAAACCAGAGATAGATTGAATATTGGGAACGGCCGTAAGTTACGCGCTTTAGAGACGTTTCAGTCTGTTTCAGTCTATTATAGACTTAGGTGTGGTCCTAAGGTGAGGTCTCAACTCTCAAGAGCTCAGCCTTTACAGTTCAACAAGGCCTTATATTACGAACGTGGCGAGAAAAGGAACTAAACGCTTCCATAATACAAAAACGTCATTTTGACATGTTTTTGACGGTTCTCTTTTACCAGCACCGCTCCCATCAATGTCACCGACGTTTATTTAAAGCCTTGTCAAGCTCTATCTATGGCAGGTATTACACGAAAAGAAAAGACTGTTTATGATAATTACCAGAAGGAAATAGAAGAAGTAACTAATACAGATACAGACATTCCGTGATAATATTGATTGATTGAGGCCGAATCGCAGTATCACAGACCACAGTACACTAATTGTGAATCGCGTGATATGATAATTTTGATGCGTGTAATACAGGACCTGCCTATGAGCTCAGCAGATTGGTAAAAATTTAACATTACTTTGTTTGTATAGTCTGTCAAGAAAGTAAAGAAATTAAAAAGTGGTAACATCGTAGTGTCATTCCTTTCAAATCAATCTAAAGGGCCCCCTGAACAAATGTGCAAAATTTAAAAAGTGTATATTATTATATGTTTTTATGTTTGTATTCACATATCTCCGGAGTCCGATTTAAATATTTTTTGTTGTACTAGGTATTGTTTAACTTGGGAGAATTCTGCAGGTTTCATCATAATAGGTTTAGTAGTTTTTGAGATAGGAAGATTTAATTAAGTTTATTAGTTAATTAGTTTTTGAGATAGGAAGATTTGAACCTAATTTCGTACAATTTTTAAGTCGGTTTTTTCTTTTAAAAAATACTATTTATTTGTTACAAGACTCATTACTCAACAGCGCGTATTGAACCAAACCATTCATACATACTATACATACTATTAATATTATAAAGGCGAAAGTCTTTCCGTCTGTCTGTCTACCTCTTCAGGCTTAAACCACTAAACCAATTTTGATTAAATTTGGTGTGCAGATATGTACTTTGAATCCGGGAAAGGACATAGGATAATTTTTATCCCGGAAAAAAGTACGGTAGCCACGCGATACAGTATATATTATGTCTATGAACCAAACTGCGCAGTGTCGGGACAATGGGCATCAAACTGTTGCATCAAACACGTAAGGTTTGAATCAAACCGTTTGACCGTCTCGGGGGCCCTTAAGAAAAAAGGGATGACACTACGATGTTGCCACTTTTTAATTTCTTCACTTTCTTGACAGACTATAAAGGGGCCCATTCACGGCCGGCTGCCTTGCCGTCCGCCGGCTTATGCAGGATTGTGATTTATGTTGTCGCAGCCTGCACGGCGGCCGGCAACACTGAGCAGGATGTTGACAATGGACAACACGGGCTTAGGCGAGTTTATTGAAATATTGCTGGTAGACGTGTTAAACAGTTTATTACGCACCAGTTCGCAGATGGGCTCGTCCCAGAGCCTTTGGGAAGATGTGTTCTTGGGGACCTCGCTGCCGGCACTAGCAATGTCCCAGGCGTCCTTGGCCTCGTCCGCGAAGGGAATGACGAATGTGCAAGATGAGGGCTCTATTAAAGGACATCGCTATTTGTGGGACCAAAAATCCCCAAACTATAGTACTAAATAATAAAAATAAATTATAAAAAATATGTTTATATAATAACAGAAATAAACATAACAGAATAGCTATTTTCTTTTTTTAGAAATAGCGCGGAACATCATTACAAGAATACCGACACCAATGATGCAACTGATGATGGACAGTAAATCAGTATATAATATAATCTGTAAGCTATGTCCAGCTTCACAGTCCTACCGGCGAACTGCCATGCAGGATAGTGAATAGACCCTTTAAGTGCAGCACTTGTTCCATTTTTGCATATTGTAACATTTATTTGAAAATGCACTATTGTCTATTGTTTGGCTGTATGGGCCACGCTCCCTTTGCTTGTCCCGACCGCGACTGGGACGAATTAAAAAAAGAAAAATGTCTATTGTTTTCGAATTTTGAAATTAGTCCGTTTTTTGACAAACGTCGTTGTTGATTGTTATGCGTGTAAATAATTATTTTATTGTGTGAATGTAATAATTATTGTTGTAAAATTGCTAATATACAAGGTGAGTGATAGAAATACGAATATATTTTAGCAATTAATACAGTACGTTATACAAATATTTGTTCGAAAAACGCGAGCCCAAGCGTAGCCAAAACCACTCAAATATTTTCAACTTTATTTTGTTTTTTTCTTACTGAAATACAATATTAACTTTCATTTATTATAAATTAAATTATACTGAGATCTCCTTTTTAAAAACAAACTATTTTCCAGATGTCGCGTATACCGAAGTTGCCATCAAGTACAACTAAAGAAAACAGGCCAGGATTTGCTTTTTCTAATGGAAGAAATCTCACCAGAACAATTGGGAATGGCTTAAGTGACGTCGAGAAAAGAAATTTAATCACAAACCACACGAAACCTCTGCTTCGCGGGACATCAACAACCACCTCAAATGTTGTGCCAGCACCTCGGATCAAAAGGGCGGCAACGGCCCCTTCTGTAGCACCTTCCGTGCCCGCAAAATCTAACAGAGTAGAGAAAAAAACTGCAACAGCCACTGCTAAAATTCCTCCATATGACTATAAGGCGAGGTTCAATGATTTGTTAGAAAAGCATAAGTCAATGAGAGGTGAGCTAAATGATTTGAAAGATAAACATTCTGAAGTATTTGACGACTATGAGAAACTTAAGGAGACAGTGGACAGCAGTATTCAGGAGAGAGACATGCTCAAAGAGAAGTTATTGAATACTATTAAGGACTTGAAACAGAAAACCTCAGATTTCGATAGACTTAAACTTGACTTCGACATTCAAAAGCATGAAGTAGAAGATCTACAACAGAAATCTAAGTTGTTGGAAGATGTAACAAACAGTTTGAAAATCAAGACTTCCGAATATGACAAACTTAAAATGGATCATGATGATTTATCTCGTAGATATAAGAGCCTCAAGGAGGAAAATGAAGCATTAAGAGTTTTGACAGATCACCTTAAGAAGATATCTGCCGAGCATGATAAGTTACAGTTGGACCACAAAGACGCACTGGAAGCAATTTCTAGAACGAAGAATGATTCAGAAGCACTACAGAACATTTTAGCTACTATGTACAGCGACCAAAGAGTTCTGAGAAATACAATCCAAGACCTGAAGGGTAATATTAGAGTATATTGTAGGGTCCGCCCTCCTCTGGAATCGGAAGCATCCAAGCCCCTGTACATTTTAAATGTGTTGGACGCATGCTCTATTGAAGTTGAGAAAATTGAGTTGTTGAGCTCAGCCAGAAAAGGGAAATCACAGCACTCTTTTTCATTTGATGGCATATTCACTCCACATTCCTCCCAGGAAGATGTCTTTGCTGAAGTATCCTCTATGGTTCAATCAGCTTTGGATGGATATAATGTGTGTATATTTGCATACGGCCAAACTGGCTCGGGAAAGACGTACACAATGGAGGGTGGTTCAGGAGGGCCCGACCAGTATGGTATTGTACCGCGTGCCATAAATATGATCTTCACCTGCATGGAAGATTTGAAAAGAATGGGCTGGGAGTTAACTATAAGAGCTTCATTCCTTGAAATTTATAATGAAATAATTTATGATTTGTTAGATTCTAGCAAAGATCAAGAGAGTCACGAAATCAAAATGGTTAACTCAAAGGGAACAGATTTATATGTTTCTAACCTTAGGGAAGAGGAAGTTAAGAGCTCGCATGATTTCATCAGGCTGCTAATATTTGCCCAACGTAACAGACAAACTGCAGCAACCTTAAACAATGAAAGGAGTTCCCGATCACATTCAGTGGCTCAAATAAAGATTTCAGCTATAAACGAAAAACGCAAAGAGAAATTCACCAGCAATCTGAATTTAGTAGATTTGGCTGGCTCAGAAAGCGGAAAGACTACACAACGAATGGACGAAACGAAACACATCAACAGGTCCCTATCGGAACTTTCTAAAGTAATTTTATCCTTGCAAACAAATCAATCACATATACCCTACAGAAACTCCAAACTCACACATTTGCTGATGCCAAGCCTCGGGGGCAACTCCAAAACCCTTATGTTGGTGAATGTTAATCAATTTGATGAATCGTTCAACGAGACTCTTAACTCCTTACGATTTGCCACAAAAGTAAACAGTGTTAAAACTATTAAGGCTAAGAAGAACATAACTATGGTAGACTCATAACTTAGATTTAATTATTTTTAATATTATTTCAATATACCATTATATTGAGTTCTTCAATATTAATTATGGATTTATATAATATGCGTAAGAGTCCTAAATTGGGCTTTTAAGCTAAGCAAGTACTACTAGTTAATATTAGAATTTACAAGAACAATACCTGCACTGGTTAAATTTTAATATTTTTAACTTTTTCATTGTAATTTTCAAATTAGATGTACCTAAGTTGCTTATCAAACTTTACTTGCTGGACAAAATAGATTGTTAGAAATTGACTTACTGTTTTAGATGTAGCTTGAGTTAGGTACTCTGTATTAATAGCGATAGAAACCGTTGACATTTTATTTTACATTGATAATATGTTTGTGGGTAAAGTAAATCAAACCTGTGTTGTCAAAAAACTTTATTAAAATATAAATTGTTGTTAATAAGTTTTCACCTTTCATAAATTATTTTTTAATACTGACATGTAGAAAATAGTAATAGCCAAATTAATTAAGAGAAATAAATAGGGGCTACCAATTCAATATTGTATTGTAATCTTGTTATTAATTGTAATCAATTGATTAGTATTAAATACATCCTACCGAAAATATGCTTCTTATTGAATCTTTACATTTTGTGTTCACTTTGTGCCTATCAGGAAAAATAAAACAAATAACTTGACAAGTCTACTTTTGATAGACGATAAATTGATTAACTACTGCTAAATATAATGTTATTAAACATTATATTGTTAAAATCTATTATATTATGTAAAAGTAATTTTAATATAAAGATTTCTAATATTGACACTAGATAGCGCACTCTATATTAAAATTAGTTTAACTTTCTTTATCTTTAAACTTGCGTTAAAAAAAATTTAGGCGCTTATTTTTATAGTTACTATATTGGGAAATGTCAAATGAATCAGTAAGAATTGTAGGACCAATTCGCAGCTCTACTTAATATTATGTTCAAACTATTTTATTTTTATTTCAGATCATTACAAGAACGCGAACGGTACAAACAAATTAAAGTTGTTCGAGAAAAAAAATATTCATAGGTGAGTTCTTATCGACATTTTTTTTTCTGTTGCACAGTTGCAACAGGAGTTAACACTAGAAAGACTGGAGCGGTCAAATGACCGCATTTTTGTTTTTAATTTGCGATATTTTTGTTACCGTTGCGTGAAATTCGTTTTCCTTTCGTGACATTTAATAATTTTCGGTTGTTTAAATTGTTATAAAATGTTTTTAATGATAGCTCAATAATTATAAGTTTTAAATAATAACCTACCTAGAAAGACCGCAGCGGTCAATTGACCGCTTGAATACAATTTCTAAAGAAAATGGGTTTATCTTGTATGTCTTATTTTTGTTTCAAATGTTTTATTATTATTTATGCTTTGTTTGTATATAATATATGAAATTTGATTTAAAATTTATTAAAAACTCGACTGAAATAGATTTGTGAATGACTCATAGGACAAAGATTGGGATAAATACTTTTATTTATGTAAATTATCTAAAATTTCACATTTTGATATGTAAACATATTGGGAATATATTTGCAAATATATTATCACTAAAACGTGTACAAATAAAATCTTTTGCATTGCCTGTTTTGACACTGTAGTGTATTTCAAGGTTTTTTCCTAGTGAAACCCTGTTTATTGAAAAACATCAACGTTACTTCAAATATCAGCGTAGATTTTCGTATTATTGTTGCCTGACCTGGCCTAACACAGCCAGGGTTTATTGGTTGTTCAAATTGAAACAAAATATTTATGCTAAGTTGATGTTATTTTTTTTATTTTACTTACACAAACAAAGCAAATAAAAAACTAAAGGTTACGAATTGTAGTTCTATGAAAAATTTATAAAATTGTTAAAAATATGCAATTTTTAAATATATTTTATTTCTATAGCATATTTTTATACTTTTTTAGCTTTAGTGATAATAGATTTTTATGATGTGACTAAAAATCCGATACCAAATCACGGTACGTTTACGCGGTATTTTCACGAAGATGCTCATAGCTTCTTGACACGATTTACTGTACATTCAAGTAACTTTACCATTCTATGCTAAAATTGGAAAATATAAAATATGTAAAAAACTGACTTTTATGCTCAAATATAGGAACAAAACCTACAAGTCTTGTGGAGTCATTATAATGTCAATCATGTTAGTAGTAGGTCTATAAAATGCTTTTTTAAATATATTTTTTTAATATTTGTTCTATAATTTAATTTAATTACATTTATAAATAATTACATGATCAACAAAATGCAAAAGCAAAATAATAAGACACACAAAAAACGTCAAAACATACGATGGGTCATTTGACCGCTCTTGGTCTTTCTAGGAAGTTCAGAATTCCGGTCTTTCTAGTGTTAAGAGGGCGACTAACCCCAAAAATCAAACATCGTCCTTCTCTCTTCACACTCACGCCCGTCTTTCATATGCCAGGTGAAAAAGAACGACGCGGATTCATCGCCAAATTAGTTTTTTCTCAATAACTCGATAAATATACAACATTTTAAAAATCCGCTAGGTCGATCTCTCAATTATAGAATTTTATACAATGTGTTAAAATATTAACTTAGATCAATGCACGGTTATGGCAATAAATGGAAAATTCGTGAAAATTAGATGCACCTTTGTGATTTTTTTCTATCGAAAAAAATTTCCGATATCGTGTTTTTGCTCAGATCGAATTCTCGGAAATATAATGTAGTATCTAATTTTAGAAAATGAAACAATTCGGAGCTTATATTCAAGTATAAAAATGAATTATAAAATCGACACTTTAGGGTTAGTCGCCCCCTTAATATAATGTGTATCTCCTCTCGTGTTTTGAGTGTCTCTGCTGCTACCGCTTACCATCATGATCATCGTGATACTCAGGATACTGGATATTCCGTCTGCTCGTTTTCTGTTTAGAATTGAAATACGTACCTGACTATTTTCTGATATTATTCTTACTAATAGGGGATGCATCTACTCGGGTCTATAGAAATTGAATTAATATCACCTACCGTACATGGTGTAATTTTTTCAAATTTTTGTCTTCCCGCAACTTCTCAATAGATGGCGCTGGGCTACCAAATAAAATCTACAGTTTTGTACAAATTGCTTGAACTAGAGTTTTAAATTAATTGAATTTAATTGAGTATAACCAGAGACCAGATATTTACTCTATGGTATAACATAATAAGTACTTATAAGTACTAATATACATATTTTATTGATTGAAAGGTTCTACTGAAATACATGCTACATTTATTCAAGTAACTGAGTACGATTTAAAATGAGTATGTTAATAATATTGGAGTTATTACTTAGACTTTAGAGCAAAGCATAGGTACCCCATTTGACGCCTCACCGGTCAATGCCTTTTAATTGACAACAAATAAAAAACCTTAATAAAAAGTAAAATTATGTAAGTTTTTAATTTATATCTGCCGACAGTATAATGCGGGTACCTCCACAGTGGTGGTGGCAGTCAGTGTGTTTTGCCCGTGGTTTTGCCATTGATTTTACAACCGGATTGACCGGTATCTATTTCCGCACTAGCCACGTTAGGCTCTAGAGTCTAGGGCAACGGTTTTTGACCGTCGTGTCGTAATCAGCTGAGCTCACTCTGTCGTAATAAGCTCAAATTATAAAACTATAGGTAAGTAGATATTGATAAATAAGACAAACAAGTAGGAATAAAAATTAATTTGTATTTAAATAATTAAAGACTAGATCATAAAGCGACAAATCGCACTCTCACATTATAAACTTGCAAACGGAATTTCTGTACATCTCCGGGCTTGTCCGGGAGAACTCCGCAACCCGTGGCGAAGGGCGGCCCTCGGGGGCGCCGGCGGCTCACGACCGTAGATCAAAACCACGTTTCGGGGCGCGCGTCTTCAACGCGAGACGTCCGGCTCCGATATCGGCTCCAGCTCGGCCGTCTCTATCGTATCTATCAACCTATCCAGGCCGTAGAGGAAGCCCTCCTCGTGGTTCCCCTGCCGCCAGGGCGACCGGTGGTCCACCTCGATGCCCTCGGGGACGCGGCGCGTCTTGCCGAAGTCGATGAGCCAGGCGCCGACGCGCTCGTCGTCGTAGATTATGAAGATGCTGCTCCCGACGATCTCGTGCGTCCGGAAGAACTCCGACTTCTCGAAGAGGCTCCTTATCTCGCGGAGGCGCGCGGCGATCGCCCGGCGGGCGCGTTCGTCCCCGCCGAAGAAGCGGCCGACGGTGGCCGAGATGAGCTCCGGCTCCTTGACTTTCTGCAGGTCGGTGAGGGGCGGGCGGCCGGGCATCTTGACGGCCTCGATCCGGAAGCCCTGCTCCGCCGACGAGGAGCAGCGCTCGCGGAACTGCATGTAGCGCAGCTTGGTGACGGCGCGCGCGGCGTGCTCCGCCTCGGTGGGGGCGGTGGGGTCCAGCCGGACCATCTTCTCGTACAGGTCGGGGCGGGCGCGGGCGTTGCTGACCTCCTCCTCGAGGAAGGTGCGGGTGCCCATCTTGACGTCCATGACGTGGGGGTCGCGGAAGCCGTGCAGCAGGTCCTGCAGCTCGATGAAGTGCTCCCCGTCGTACTCGAGGTCGCGGTAGTAGCGGGGGATGGCGGAGCGCATGTGCGGGCAGGCGGCGAGCGCCTCGTAGGCGTCGCGCTCGGGGTTGTGGGCGGGGCGGTCGCCGGGCGCGCGACGCTTCCACACCGTGCCGGGGCCCGCCGGCGCCAGCGAGCCGGGGTGACCCGACAGCTGGAACCACTCCGACGACCGCGACTTCAGCAGCGCGTCGGACGCCGGGGCCGACAGTTCCAATGCATTCTGTAACAACGAACACGCTCCTATTAGTTTATCGTTTCTATCGTTTACTATAGTCAACAACAGACCAGCAACAGTCGCAAAGTTTTTCTGAGTCGCCTGAGGACTCGGGGTCGGCGCAACCGGGAGGGGAGCGGAGGCGGGGGGGGCGTTATTATTATAACTCTACAAAAGAATGTCCTTACATTGCATAGTTTACGATTTCATTCTTAATTGCTTAATCGTGTTTTTGTAAGAAAATGCTCGGCAATTAAAACGTATAACGAGTTTAACAAAGACGTCAATACACTGTGCGTGCGTAACAAAGTATTTTTGTATTCGACTGTATTTTTTGTACGAATTACGACTTAAGGTGAGGTAGCAGCATAGATACTCACGATTGCGAGGAACTTGAGCAGGTCGGAGGGTTGCGAGGGCGGCGCGGGGGTGGCGTCCACCACGGGGGTGGCGCGGCGCCAGCGCTTGAAGAGGACGCCGTCCTCCTTGGAGCGCCAGCGGTCCTCGTCCTTGCCGGAGGCGACCTGCGGACAATGGAAGCGCACGTTGAATTCACTGCGTTTACGGCGTTAAAACACTGAGCTCCTAACACTTCCATAAAACGTTTAACACCACACGATGCGATGACGTACCGCTATTATTTTATTGGCGGCGTAGAGGAGCCCGCCGGGGCCGAAGCGGCCGAGCATGGACTGGCGGGAGACACTGTTCATCTTGCTGGAGACGGTCATGGCGCGAGCGAGCGGCTCGGAGTCGCGAACACGAGTGAACGATAGGAGCGAGGCGCGAGAGCGAGCGACGGAGTGGCGTGCACGCTGAAGGCTAGCTTGCGAGTGATGCCAGTGGGAGGGTCCTCGGTGCTTATATAGAGACCTCGGCTTTCTCGTGACGTCTGCGCCCGCGCCGCGCGTCTCGCCGCCGGCCGCCGCGTCCAGTTTTACTACAACTTCGATATTCGATCACAGACCTCCGAGTCGTCTCTAATTCGACAGAATCGTTATCGCTACCGTTTCCAACACGAGTACTGGAATTTCGGCTACAGTAATCTTCTGACTATCCGACAACGCTCTCTACCAGCTTTGTTTAGTAAATCCAACTATCGTACGTTTTTTTAATAACTTAAAAGCAACAGGCAGAAATTAAGTGGTCCGTGAAAATTGTGAATATTTTTAAGGCATAATCCATTAGCGATATAACCGAAAGATACGGTTGGGTGATAGTATGAAAAATACTACAACGGTTTGTATTTTGATTCTATGACGTCTGTTTACAAAAAATATGAACTCCGAGGAATTTTATGTTGAATAGTTATTGAGATTAACAATGCGTAGGTAAATCTTAAGAAGTAGGTAAGGTTGGTTATCCAATACGATAATTAAATAAAAGTATAAACTCTTGCTACTATCACAGAGAACTCTATAATATAATTAGGGACAAATAATTATTAATGACCCTGAAATATTATGACTAAGGTATTTTTGTTATACCTTGTAGATATATTCCTATTGCTAGAAGTCAGCAGTATAAAAGTTAGAACTCTACATTTATTTGGATTTGAGATTTTTAATTTCAAATAATGAAACAAATCTCAAAAGTCAAAAGGTATAAATCTCCTTGGTGTGTAAGCAATAAAAATATTAAAATTGATAAAAAAATAAACTAATTACCTAACTGTACTTACATAATTTTAGAAACTTACGGATTTAGCTCATAATATATTTAGGTATTAAACGTAGTTTAACCACAGTTATGTGATTGTTTCAGATTAATTTAAAGATCATGATAAATATATTGTACTAACTAATATTTTAACAAGTAACTAGGTATATCTAATGTGCGAGTACAAGTTAAATTAATGTAGGTAATGTTAATATGTTAAGAAAATTTAACATATCTAACTACCTAGGAGACACCATTCGAACTTTACAAAGTTTTTTTGCACAGAAAATGGATCTAGTATCTATGGACTATATCCATTTCTGTGTTTTGTTGTACACTAGGAATATAGATTTTGATATTTATTAAAAGGTACAAGTACCTTTTAATTAAGTAATATCAAAAAAGAAACCCACAATTAATATTTTATTTAAAAAAATATCTTTATCATAAATTTATGATAAATATATTTTTTTAATATAATATCAATTTTGGGTTATTTAACAAAATATACTTATATACTACGTCACCATGGTTTTTGGAAAAAGAAAATATATATACCTATCGGTACCTATTACCGGTTTAGCCTTTTGGGGTTTTTAATCAGGTTCCTAATCTACTGAGAACTTGAATATTGCCAACATTTATATAGAATTGGAAATTTGTGGAACCACTCTGTTAATAATGAACTAGCTTTTTTCCTAGTAAAAAATAAGACATAAAAGTTGGTATTTTATGTCTTATTTTTTAAAATCATTTACTTACTAGCGAAAGGACGTATTGAGGCCTCTACTAACTGAGGCGAAGACCGCGCATGGGTAAAATATTATGCCTTCTTCCAAACCAAAAATTTAACAGCTATTAACATTTTAACTAATATAAGCTAATTAAAAAGCTCGTTCCTTAAAAAAATGCCCTAAAGATACAATTATTTTACTATCGTAGGATCGGTCACCGGATAAACTTTTGATCGCTTTTTTTTGTACAAACTGAAGAAAAAAATAACTTTTTTAAACGTCTAAAGCTGCTCTCTCACCAGGAGCATTCACGTGTAATGTAATATTTCAGATTCGACTATGAGCATTACATTACAATACTACCTCCCTGACCGACGAGCATTCACGTGTAATGTAACATTAGATTCGACTTTGAGACATTCCATAGCTAGTTGATGTTACAAGTTGTATCAAGATATTACACACTATCATTACAAGGTGCGCATTGTAATGCTCGGCTCTCCTTCCTCACTGATGTAATGCTCGACTCTGTACGTTACCTTACAAGCGAATGCTCCCGGTGAGGGAGAACCTTTACTACAACTTACACGTTAAAATAAAAAGTTATTTACGATTTCACACCAAGTATCTGTGACTCACTGTACTAACAGTGAGTGATAGTGTTTACATAAGCCTTTTGACTGACACCTAGGAGTCAAGGTCGGCGCTGCACCACTAGATGCAGATCTGGTGCATTATGCGCAGACGGCGCGTGGCTTTAATTCGAGGACACCTTTAAGTAAATATATTTTTTACTAGATGACGCCCGCAACTCCGTTGCGCCAAAATTCGTTTATCGCGCGGGAACCGTACATTTTTCCGGGATGAAAAGTATCCTATGTGCTTTCCCGGGACTCAAAGTATCTCCATGCCAAATTTCAGCCAAATCGGTTCAGCGGTTTGAGCGTGAAGAGGTAACAAACAGCAAAGGAAATGGTAAACAACCGTATTAGTTTTTGCGTTTTAAGAAAGTTCATAAAGTGGCTTAAAGGTAATCGCACATTTATCAATAGTCAATGCGCACGCGCCGAACGCGCCACAATTTAGAATTCGTTGTATCTTGTATGAAATGATGTGAAACCTCGCACATTCGTCCGCAGTCCGCACGGTGCGGACTGCGGACATACGGTGCGTTCGACGCGTACCTACGACGCGGCGCGTACGTTGCTAACAATTAGTGTTGTGTGTCGCAGTGAACCTGACTTTCAGTGTATTGGAACACAAATATTGGACAATTCGAGGGTAGTCGTAGAACAGACCGCCCGGTGCAAGCGAAGACGTCGCGCTCCTGCAGTCCCCTCGTGACCACGGCCGTTGCAACACGGCCGAAACTTCGAGAAAAAGTATGTATTCGTAGTAGCATTACTACTTGAATAAGTCGCGTTAAGTCCCGATTAAAAAGTTTTAATTGTTGTGCGATCAGCTTTAAAGTTGTATTTAATGCCTGGGTTACACGGTGCGAGCTGACATGCGAGCTGGCCTAGTCAGTTACTGAAGTGCAGCTACTTGCAGCGTGTGACCGCATCATACGAATAGAATGGATGCGAGTCAAGCTACTCTCGTGCAAGTACACAAGTGCAGTAACTGCCTGCTGTCACTTCAGCTGCTCGCACGGTGTAATCTACCCTTAAGGCGCGACATACGAGCTACGAGCAAGAGCTTTAACGCGAGACAAAGCTCGACGTAACTTAGGACAATAGACAAATTAATTAGCGTTATGTTGATCCTGTCAAGTCTGCTGTTTAGCAGACTGTGTTAACTGTACTTAAGGCCACGTTGTAGGCCTCGATAGATCTCTATGCTGGTTTGTAATAGCTTGTAACCATCGTGGGGCAACGTACCTACCCGTAAAAGCTCTCTAGACTAAAAAGTGATTGATATTTTCATTTAATTGTATTTTTTGCATAATGATAATATACTTCTTTGTGGTATGTCGGTACATGATTAGCTGTTAGGTACTATTAAAAGATAAGTATACTTTATTTATTATTAATAGTAAAATGTTGTTCAAACATTACATTAATAGCCATTTGCCATGATTAAGATGATTAAGGGGTTAAGAAAAAACGATGTATACTACAATTATGTACTTGTCTCATGTTGTCTGTAAGTACTTACAAGTAATTATAATATTATATGAGGTTAAACAGTTTCTATACTTAAGCATATTGGTTGGAAAACGTGAATTTAGCATTTTAATTACTTTTATTTAAATTTGAAAATTGGATAATCAAAATCTTCCTTGTCAGTAAAAAATATATAATATAATGTACTACAAATTATAACGTCAAGCTATGTTTTATCGGAGAGCTCAGTTTTCTTCGTCCCGATTAAATTACATACTTAGTTACACAACATCTATGATACCCCTTAAAAGTATGATGATGAAAAATTAATGTTGTAAAGAGAAAATGTTTATTTCTTGCATTGATTAGGTTCCTAACCGGATCAATTTTCCTGTAATTTGGCGTAGATTATACTAACCGCCGTGCGCCGTACTTAGAGACATTTAATTATACGTGGGAGAGCCATGCTTCGGCACGAATGGGCCGGCTCGACCGGATAAATACCACGTTCTCACCGAAAACCGACGTGAAACAGCGCTGTTTCGGCGAGTGAGTGAGTTTACCGGAGGCCCAATCCCCTAACCCCTACCCTATTCCCTTCCCTACCCTCAACTATTCCCTTCCCTTCCCTTCCCTACCCTCCCGTATTACCCTATTCCCTCTTAAAAGGCCGGCAACGCACTTGCAGCTCTTCTGATGCTGCGAGTGTCCATGGGCGACGGCAGTTGCTTTCCATCAGGTGACCCGTTTGCTCGTTTGCCCCCTTATTTGGGCAAATGGCCCAGGGCCTATAGACAAGTGGCAAAGCAAATGCTGCAAAATGTATGCGATTTGACATAAGTCATCGCTTCGCTAGCGAATACTAATGTCAAATTCATACATTTTGTAGCGCTAGCGCTAGCGTTAGCGCTAACGTTTTGCCACATTTCTACGGGGGCTGATCTCCGCAAGTGGCGGCAATAGTTATATTTTTTTCACAAACGAAGTTTTGGATAACGCGTCTAGTGCAGAAAATGTTGAATTATCAAATATTATTCTGATAACGCCGATCTTATCTCGGCTACCTTGAACCGAGTATACGCAAAAACTTAACAAGACTTTAAGTTTTTGTATTCGAGAACAGTTTTTATACTAAGAATGATTTAGTTTATAATTTACGAGTTCGGACGTAGATTTTCTCAAGGTAAATGTTAGAAATTGTTGAAGTAATTAATTTGAGAACATAAATTATGTTTATAATGAGTTCCGTAGGGCAAGGAAAATAATTATATTGTTTTCGCTCAGTCCGTACCTTAGATACCTCCGTACCTTTGCTATTACTCAATGTATACTTTTTTTAAATAATAACTTAACTAAGTACACAACAGGAACTAATTATATCAAGCAAAGAAACAGAAAAAAATGTTAAGTATTCTAAATTCAATATTCAAATTTGAATGGCCGTTAGGTGCCACGCCCACTGGTTAATAAAATATAGAGGAGAACACATTACTCAGAGGGCACAGTTCACACAAATGTATATTGTATTATGTATATGTTACGCTCAAAGACCGAAATCGCTCAATGAGCGAAAAAATGGCTCACAACGCGTTGTGGTCACAATGAAACTATATTATATATTATGGAAAATAAAATATATTATGGAACTATGGATATTTTATAAATAATAATGATAAACACGTTATGCAGCGATTTAGTGAAAGAAAAAATATTTTGTAGTATGCGTGGTAATTCAAATATAATCTTCCATACCTATGGACGATTAATCAATCAAGAACAAATCAAGAAAAACGAATAGCATATCAGCCACGACACGAATTTCGCGTTATGGTCTTTTTGTGATTGCCAGAAGGCGTCATGGCCGTTTTCATTAGAGCCACGACGCGAATTTCGCGTCGTGGCTGTTTCACTGTGACCACAACGCGTTGTGAGCCATTTTTTCGCTCATTGAGCGATTTCGGTCTTTGAGCGTAACATATACAAATGATTAATGGAGACCACGTTAAAGTAATTTATTTGCAGAAGTGTTGGCCTTGTGTTAAGACGTCATTCATATTGTTTAACATTGATGTAACTTGTAAAATTTAGGACATCGTAACCCGATAGAATGGCTTTTGATTGACTTACGTTTAATTAAACGTCAACCAAAAAACAACGCTATTGCAAAGAAGCATAGATCCAAAAGCTACGAAGTCATAGTTTTATTGTCAACCGTTTTTACTAAATTATGACTTATGAGTAATGACTAATGTGTTATGGAGGCTGCTCTATTACGACCGTATCATTTTATACTGTTCCTAATTTCTATGAAACGGAACAAACTATGCTCGAAAAACTCACACAGATAACTTAACCCATTTAGACCCAAATGAAACTGAGCCATGGAAAATATGAATTTTCTTTATTAATTTATAGAAACCAATAAAATTATTAGGAAAATACAAAAAAACTTATTTTTTTTAATTCTTATATTAAAAAAATTGCCGTCCTCAAATGGGACCAATGGGATCATGCGGTGTGAAAATTTTCGATACATATTTTATGAATGTACCGTGTTTTCACACATTTCTCAACTTGTCTTTGACCTTTTTCATGACGTAATGCTAGCCCACCAGAACAACGCGATTGTTGCGACAGTTTTTCGGGAAATTGACCCTTCATGCTGCAGATTTGGCAGTACAGATATGTATTGCTAGTTGCAGGATTCTACCGCTTGTATGTCTCAAGTAATGACGACCAAATACCGCCGAAATTGGAGCTGATTCAATTCTTGTTTTTATTACTTTGATGATGCAGCCGCCATGCGTTTGCCACTGCTACATACAGCATGTGCGTAAACAGTACCTACCAGTTACCACCAACTTTTGTTTCGTATGACAGTGCTAGAACATTGATTGACCAGTTGACTTGACCCTACGCATATCCTTGTTATAGCTTTGATAAAAATGTAGGAAGCTTACGTCCACATTTTTTCAATAGTAATACATCTGTTTGCTTTTCCCAGAAGAAAAACGCTGTAATGGCTTCTCCCGATTGCATAGACATTATAATTCAGACGATGTAAAACAAATTCTGATTTAGTTGGTCGAAACGGTAGTCAAACTCGTCGTTTTCTTTTTTTTCATACCCTTAACGGATACGAGAGGACACTTTTCTGTACTGCCTTGGCCAACAGTATCAGTTGCACAATAGCCAGCTACCCCTTGGAATAGTGAAAAACTGGTAAAGAGACACATGGTGGCGAAGGAAATACGAATATATATATATATATATATATATATATATATATATATATATATATATATATATATATATATATATATATATATATATATCTTTCCACTGTCATCTTCTATCATAGCAACTTTCTGAAGTCCATAGTATTTATCATAGCTATTGAACACCCTACAGTTCATTTATTATACGACATTGATCGGTGGACAAAAACTGGAATAATTTACATCCAATGTGCCCATTGGCCCCAAATAGGGACACTTGTATAAAACTACTCCTAATCTTATAAAGACTAAAGCTTTTCACAGTAATATGTATACTTTTTATAGGTTATAGTGTAATGAGCTCTTTCGAGTAAAAAAATATAAATGCCTAAAAGAAAAACTTAAAAATAAAAAATACTAACTTGGCGTCATTTCGGATATTAGAAACAGTTTCAGAAAAATCGTTATTTTTATATTATTTGTTCCTTCTATGAATAAAAAAATACACTTTTAGCAAATTGACACTTACAATAAAAATAAGTATAAACTTGAAAGACCAAAAATTTTAGTAATTTGAAAAGTGTCCTCGTTTGGGCACGGCGGGTCTATATGGGTTAAGTAAATATTATGTTGTACGCGGAGTATTTTATCTGAAGCGAAGAAAGTTATGTGCGCTATGTTCATACTTACATTAAAATGTTTATCGAAGTTTCTCTTTTGACTTACAAATTACCTAGACCGTAATTTGCTCAGCAGTTTCCATAAGAGTGAATCTTATATCTTTGCCAAAAGGGTTTATTGAAGAAGAATTAAGATACCACGGGCTCACCGAAAACCGGCGTCAAACAGCGTTTGTGCTGTGTTTCGCGAACTTAGTCCGATTCCCTACCACCCTAGAAATGCCGCAGGTAAATTAGCGCTGAGTGTTTTGCAGCAACGAGTCGTTCTTGCTATTGACGTTTTGCATCCCGTAGTTTTCCGATGTTTGCTCGACGTATACGGTGCTCGTGGCCACATGTATTTGAACGTCAAATATGTAAACGCCATCTAATGGGAGCGTACAGACTACAGACGCGTGCGAATCGCAATGCAAATAAACTTGCCTTGTGAATTGTGTGCATACATGCCACATTCTAACACTAATATAATTGCATTATTATAAACTTCTCGATTCTAATACAGGTTTCAAGTAAATAATTAGTTTAAATAACTAAAAATCTCGTCAGAATTTTCAGTAAGCAAATAATAAAAATTGAGCCCCTGAATATTAGTGTCAAAAACATAGTCCTGACAAAACTGATAGGTGGGTTAAAAATAACTTAATAAGTAGGTGCTAAGGGTGTGGTTGATAAAACTGGCATTTAAGAGCCCAATAATTATCGTAGTTTTTGAATGTTATTTATACGAGAAGAAACGATTAGTGTGTTATTCAAACGATTAGTGTGTTAATCAAACGATTAGTGTGTTATTCACATTTCACAAGCAAACATAACACATGGCAACTGCACATTTTATTTCTGTCAAATACGAAAAAAAAAACGCAAAAAAAAAAAGTAACTCCGGATTCCGATGTTATTTTTGGATATTTGCCTGTTTGTGCTAACGAAAGTGACTTTAAGTAGTGGGTAAAGGAACCTTTTGGAAGGAAGGATTTTGGCTTAGTCCAAAGGTTTCAAAACTCATCACGTATGTTTCACAGAAAATATTCATACGAGAAAATGTAACTCATTTATATTCAATACTAGAAGTCCCGCGCGGCTTCGCCCGCGTAAATTAGGAATTTTACAGAAACCGTACATTTTCCCATAAGAAATAGCTATACTTCCTTCACGTGGTCTACTCTATATCTGTGCCAAATATTGCCATAAAAATTGCTCCAGTAGTTCGTGAGATAAACCCTTTCTAATATTTCCCCCGTTTTTCCACATTTTCCTGAGTTTCTTCGGTCGTATTAGTCTTAGCATGATAATATATAGCCTATAGCCTTACTCGATAAATGAGCTATCTAACACTGAAATAAGTTTTAAAATCGGACCTGTAGTTCCTGAGATTAGCGCGTTCAAGCAAACATACTCTTCAGGTTTATAATATTAAGTGTAGATTTTTTGTTAGTTAAATTATCACTTGACAAATATGGTAGTGATGATGATGATGATGAATGTAATTTGCATAGTAGCATATGCTTTCCATTCTTAAAACAACGCCGAAACTCCCAAACTTGTATCTATAAAGAATCTGGAGTTCTCTCAGCATCTTCCGAACCACGGTATACCAGGTATATCTCGTTGCAAAATCTTACTTGTTGGTAGCATATGCTTAGAATACTTCTCACGAAACCGAAGTCACCACATGTTTCCCTATTAATTTTGAGGAGTTCCCTCGATTACTTATGGATCCTTCATCAGATCACCACTTTTGTGAATATAATACCAAATTGGGATGATACCCCATACACCACAAGAAATTTTTTAAAAATCGGTCTACAAACGGCGGAGTAATTGTTGAACATAAAAAAACGAACATAACACCTCCCCCATTTTAAAATCGGTTAAAATTGTAGCCTATGTGTTATTCTGATGTATAAGCTATATTATTGTAAAGTTTCATTAAAATCCGTTCAGTAGTTTTAGCGTGAAAGAGTAACAAACATCCATACATCCACACATCCACACATCTATACATGCATACATCCAAACAAACTTTCGCCTTTATAATATTAGTAGGATTATCATACATTAAATGGTCCCAAAGTGGTCCCAATTTTTTTAACTCCACGGCTATGTAGGGATGATATCCAAGGTAGCAAATATTGTGTTGTTTCTAATTGCCCTTACCGGATGTGAATAATTATTAACTTCTTACAATATAGGTGTTGCTGTAAAAAACAACTTCCGTTTTCGTCAGCGACTTTGCCAGTACGCGCTACAATTTACAAACGTTCAATTATATTTCAAAATTACTAATTTTTCTAAGATTTCAATTTCTGATACAATAGCTGCATCTAATGACATCGGGAGCTTAATCAACACGTTTTGTTTATCGCTTCTTTATAGAAACGCCGATCGAAAATGTATGGAATTGACATACGCGTTCGATAATATAACTAAGTCGACATTCAACTCATATTGTGATGTCTGTTCCATACGTTTTGATCGGCGTTTCTATAAAGAAACGATGAAAAAAACGTATTGGCTAAGCCCCCAGGACCTATACCTAATCAAGTTATTTGTGATAAATCGCTCATGAGTCAAGACACTAATTGACAAAATTTGTATATCTACTTTTCAATCGGTCTTTGTTTTTAAAGAAGAATTCCGATCGTTTTCGAGGAAAACTCAAACAAAGTGAAGCCTTAATATTCAGCTTGGCATGCAGTAGATGTTGAGGGTTAACTGATGAGTTATTTGAATTAAAAGGTTACCAATAAAACCCACTAACGGCCGCACGTAGACTGCAGAGTTTGACAGATAATACGTAAGTTTCGCCTATTAAATCTTCATGGTTATGAAATTAATTTTCGTCTCTGATTTTGGGAGTTAAGATTGTAGGTAGTGTGAGTAGTCAATAGCCAATCATTATCATCATCATTATATTATTATCATCAATAACTCTGTACCTATTGGGTACAAGTTACAACGATCAGCTTACTACCTACTACCCGACCTCTGCCATGCCACTTTTTTTTCAAATAAAGAGTATATGAATAGAGAATATTACGGAAAGGGCGAAGCAAAGGGCACTACTAGCACATACAGTAAGTAATCCGACCAAAATCCGTCAATCCGTCATGTTGCACACTTCAAAACGAATATTGGCAGAAAGTCTTTTTTTTTTTAATGAAATAAGGGGGCATACGAGCAAACGGGTCACCTGATGGAAAGCAACTTCCGTCGCCCAAGGACACTTGCAGCATCTGAAGAGCTGCAGGTGCGTTGCCGGCCTTTTAAGAGGGAATAAGGTGGGGAGGATAGGGATGGGAAGAGAAGGGAATAGGGTAGGGGATTGGGCCTCCGGTAAACTCACGCCGGTTTTCTGTGAGAACGTGGTATTTCTCCGGTCGAGCCGGCCCATTCGTGCCGAAGCATGGCTCTCCCACGTCTAAAATGTCTGTGCTGGTGCAGCCGTCTAGCGTGAAAACATTGCATTGACTATCATATGCCCTTTCCCGGAACTCAAAGTGTCTTCATACCAAATTTCAGCTAAACTGCTTAAGCTGTTTGGATGTGTAGAGGTAATAGACAGACAGACACACTTTCGCATTTATAATATTAGTATGGATTATAATTTTTCAAGTTACAATAACGGCAATTCCAGATATACACTATTTTCAACATAGTAAACTCTACATGCCCTATTAAGTATGTACATGTATGGTAGAGACTAGGAGTTCGTGGTAGAGCCTTAATCGTAGTCGGAAGTAGGTGCCATTGAGTATGACATTTTAATTAATTAACACTTAACAGTAATTATGTATGCATATTTAAATATAAGTATGTATTGAAATAAAGTGTAACTGCTTATTTTTCGTATTTAAATACAATATAATTCTCTATCTACAAGTTTTGTGATATAAATGAGTGACTGTCGACTAAACTTTAGGGTAAGTAATGTGTCCATTAAATTGAAAACTTTGGTTTTATGTTTCTATGGAAAATGTCCCAATATCATGAAATGCCTTTACAATAATATTTGATAAATAGCAATTTTTACTTTCGGCTTACTTCGCGGCTTTCTTTTCAGAATAAACTCTATACAACTTACAAAGATTTGGAACACACAAGAACTAAAGAAATTTTATCAGTTTATCAGTTATTTATGTAACTATAGTGTAATATATTATATAAGTATTACCCTAGTTAATAAAAGTTTTGCACTATGCCGGAATTGAAATCTTCATATACGGAATATATAAATACATTTTCTGCATTATATCTATGAGTAATACTTGAAGTAATTTGCGATAACAATTGCTGTCGAAATTCGCCGCATGACGCAAAACCTGGCCAGGTGTGTGTTGGAACAGCTGACAAGTGTGACTTACCACTGTTTCAAATGTGAATTAAAACGTGACTCATCGTAATTCGTACTCATGAGCGTGAAATTTAGCATATTTTGGGGTTCCGTGAAAAGGCGGTTCTAACTTGTATCTATGTACAGCCGCGTGCTGTCTACAATAATTAGTCAATATACCTTCATGTTCGCAACTGTACTAAACTAACATAAACTTACTAGCGATAGATTATTTTGTAACCAAAGTCATCAATAAGTCGCCGTTATCGAAATCATACATATACAAATTGGGTTGCCACTTGCCAGGCCGATCACTAAACCGAACGTGTCCGGCTTTATCCGGATTCCGGGCGCCTGGCTCCTACATACAAAAAATATATCTAATAAACAGACGAACACATAACCTCCTCCTTTTTGGATGTTGGTTTAAAAATAACCTACATGAGAATAATACATTGTTTGGTAGAACTTTGAGGCAAGTGGACAACTTTACGCGTGTAATAGGTACTTGCAAGTTGCAGGTGTACCTATATAGCCATCAAAAATACGCATTGTATGTAAAGTTAAGTAGAACATTGGCCGAGAGCCATCCATATTAGTAGACTGATTAAGTTGTCACACGTCAATACCGAGGATACTACACAGTGACAGTACAATTCGGGGTCAGGCTGTATTGGCATACGGAAGCCGGCGCCCGCGAATACAAAATGCTGGCCATGTCGGAACTGCTGCAGCGTAGCAACTAGGGATAAAGAAAAAAAAGAATAATAAAAGAAAAAGACAAGCCCTGACTGCTTTTGTTACAACACATCATGAAAGGCAATTGGCCCACTGCAACGCCTGTGTCGCCAACTCGACAGTGATAGGAGTAAAAAATATATAAGTACAGTCGAATATAGAACCTCCTCCTTTTTGGAAGTAGGTTAAAAAGTAGTTCACCGCGACTACTCGCTCACATTGATGCACCAAAAGATCACTAAAATCTTCGTGAGCTGGGCGTACCCAGGATTTCAGCTGGGGAAGGGGGGGGGGGGGGGCAGCATACCTGTAGACCTACTACGAAACTGTTTTGAGACTCAAACAATCGGACCAGAATGCCGCGTCCTAAATAAAACTAGCGTACTAGATAAAAACTATGTATCTAAGTTTTGTATTATGTATGGTGTAACAAAACTAAGTGATAGTTTCCACCAAAAAAGTATTATGCTTTAGTTTTATACGCACTGTATATGATTGTCTCGCTTGCAGTATTAAGACCTACCCGTATCGAAATCGTTTTACATTCAAATGCATGGATGCATTAGGAAAATAACCTTGTGGGTTGTTTTTTCTGTATTCCGTGTATGTCAATGTCGTCAGCGCATACCTCCTAATGGCCTGAGCGTGTACAGTCGAAGGAAGTTTTATAGAAATCGTCGGAAATATACCTAGCACTTAGCAGTACTATATCTGTAACAAAAGATATTTATAGAAAATCTCCAGCTAATCACTGCAATAACGCTTCAGAACTAAACTAGAACGGAATGTTTTCACCTTATTGTTAGTTTATAACCACTAGCTATTTGACCGAACTCTGCTCGGTATTCGATAAAACACGAATAAAATGACATTTTTTTTTTAATAATTCCTAGCTAGATCGATTTATCGCCCCCGAAACCCCCTATATGCTAAATTTCATGAAAATCGTTGGAGCCGATTTCGAGATTCCAATTATATAAGCATATAGCTGTCCTGGTGAACTTCGTGTCACTTTAAAACCTTCCCTGGACTTCTACGAAATTTTAAGACTAAAATCAGCCCAATCCGTTCAGCCGTTTTCGAGTTTTAGTGCGACTAACACATTTGAAAATCCATTTATTTAACAAGTTTCTCTATCTAAATCATAAAAGTGTAACGACTGGTTTCGTGATTTATTGGTGGCAAACTTATAACAAAATATTATTAAACAATAAATAACGATAATGACCTACATAATAAATATTTTCGAAGCAAATATAAGATTCTGAATCCGAGGGTACTAGCACAATAGACATAACTACCAGTAGTTCGACTGCAAAGAAGCGGACAGGTTTCAATATCTGTCAAATTCGTCGGGTTTCACTAGGATTATGAACGAATTGTGCCTCGCGCGTAACTATTTAGTAATCTGTGCTCGCGCTGGCTGATATAATTTATTTTTAAATATTTAAAATAAAGATTTCAAAATTGGATTCTGACAATTTTAATCGCATGTGCCAAAACACAAACAACAATACGACCAAAGAGGAACATGTCCAGCGAATATGTCATAGTTTTAAATTCGTAGGTAACAAGTTAACAACCCTAGCGACGATTTTCGTCATAATACGTCAAATTTAAAAATTTCAACATCAGTTCTAAGTCGGCATACTCTATAATTCTGTCTACTCTGGTACTAGCTCTTACACCTCTATAAGATTATGACGTAATGAAACTTTATTCTTGCGCAAACACTTTATGTAACATTAGCATCTATTTGATAAGCGAAAAACTTTTGAATTTAGATTAGTTATGATGTCAAGGTAAGTCCTTAGCACCATCACAGTATAAGCAATATACAGTAGTGAGTAGACCATCTATTCTTCATACTGCAATGCACAAATCGGGCGTACGCTCTCATTAGCATGATTTCGGATAAAAATTATTACGCGCGTCACGCGTGCGACATACGTGCGTAAAAATAGTTTCTCCGTTGAGTAACTTTGATTTCAATCAAATCAGCCTATATTCGTCCACTGCTGGACAAAGGCCGCTCCATAACTCGATCTCCTGCTGGCTGCTACTCGCATCCAACATGGGCCCGCAACTAAACTTGATTCCAATGGCACGGCTGACTAACCATGCTGTATGTTATATTTTATAATGTGGCGCTATGGAGTTATGAATACGAAATAAATCAGATGTAGTTGTTTAACCTGATTGTACGTGAATCAATAAGGGATACCAGCTTAAATTTTTTAGCCAATTTTTTAGTTACCTAATAATAAGTAGTAGATATAATTTTTATTTTTCTTTTTTATGTTGTATTTTATCTATATATCGTAAAATACAACATAAATATATGTATATATATATATATATATATATATATATATATATATATATATATATATATTTATGTTGTGTTTTATCTAAAGTGTTTGCTAGCTATTCTACTTGGTTTATAGTGATACCCATGTCGTCACCAATGGCTCTTGCGGAAGACCGGCGCTGAATATGCCCCTGGGTGTACCAGCACATGCCGAGCATGAGCCAATTTGCGGCTGCTAATTGGAATTATATATTATCTTGTAAATCTGCACCATGTATGAATGAATGTAGTTGCAAATAAACTTTATTATTATTATTATTATTATTATTATTATTAAATCGAATAATACGCAAGGGCCTCTTTAGCTAATCCTTTATCATGCTTTCTCTTTCATAGAAACGAGTAGAGAAGGGACTATCGGAGACATTGATTTATAAGCAGATGGTGGGTCCAGTTTGGTCGGATAATGTCAAACGCAGTCGACAGATCGAAACTAAGTTAAATATAACCCGAACGAATAACTCAGGTCAACCCATAAATTTAATATATTCCGCTAGGTATATTAACTTTATGGGTCAATCATACTTTCATGTCGCTACTCGCTAACGAAGATAATTTCAGTCATTTGTGAACTAACTACAGTGTGTAACAAAAATTAGTGATAATACTTTAGGGTGTGTACGTGTTCCTTGTGTAGAGTTCACTGTGAAAGTAGCAGCTCTGAAAGACGATTTTTTTTTCACTTTTGTATGGGCAAGGGCCCGAGCGTCACGAGTTTCCCCATACAAGGGTGAAAAAAAAAATGTTGGTCTTTCAGCGCTGCTACTTTCACAGTTAACTCTCTACAAGGAACACGTACACACCCTAAAGTATTATTACTTATTTTTGTTACACCCTGTATATCGCTGCAACATGTCTTTTGCTTTATGTCGTTCTCTACCAACTTGAACTTATAATATTTGATCCACCAGTAACCCTGATAGGTGCCCAAAAATAACTTATTTTCCTCTTCAGAATACAAGTCTACTAATTTATCTCAGCACTAGCGGCCCGCCCCGGCTTCGCACGGGTGGACATTGATTTTTAAATATATTTTTTTCAATCTTTATTTCTTACTCAATCTTTATGTTAAGCAGAACATAAAAATGGTTTACACTAAACGAAATGAATTAATGAAGCACTATAATATTATCCCATCCATGAAGCAGCACCCGGCTGTCGCATAACTATTATATTATAAATCTATTGTGTTTGCGATTCCCATGATCGAGGTAATAATAATTAATATTTACGTGGACTCTCCGGGCGAGCACACCCGCGCGGTGCGCCTTGACGACGCCCAATTCGCAACGTGCAGCAGAAATCGTAATATTTTAATTTCGCCATAACATTAAAACCAAACGTCCAATTTTAATCATTCAAAGACCAAATATTATCTACATTAACTGTACTTAGTAATGAAATAATTTATTTTGATAAGAATTAATGCCATGAGTAAAATAAAGGCATTTAAATGTAGTCCAAAAACATTTCAAGATTTAAAAAAAAAATGGTTTTGTGCCTCACTCAACATAGATAGGTATAGTGTGTCGCGGACTTTTTTGTAGATATTTAAAAGATCTACAATTACTTAGAACATTTTATGGTTATATATTTTATAGTTTAGGCAGCGTACGCGAAAAAAGTAACATTTCCGGTTGATTTTTTACACCTTGCGTCCGAAAATCCCAAATATCTTACGGAACCCTATTTTTTCCAAAATAAAATTTAGCCTATGTTCAGCAGAATTAATGTAGGATTCCAATGGTAAAAGAATATTTCAAATCGGTCCAGTAGTTTCGGAGCCTATTCAAGACAAACAAACAATCAAATCTTTCCTCTTTATAATAGTAGTGAATTACATATTAGAACCGTAACATCTTGTTTATGATCCATTGTCAAAATAACAATGTGAGGAAAGGATCTCCAAAGGTAGTATAGTATATAATCATACAGAAGATTGACTCAGCCGTGTCCTTGAAATCAAACTGGCTTAACACAAAGACAAGATTCACGAGAGTATACGCCAACGAGATACCTCACTCTCGAGATAATTAAAAACTACTCGTCTCATAATGTCTAAATCTCTACATTGACGTGACAAAACTCTATAAAAATATGTTATTTCGATGATAGATCAACGCGAGAAAAAATGTTTGTCATGCTAGGGTCAATAGAGATGAAGAGACAAACTATCAAATATGGGGAAAATGTGTAGAGTGAGATATCTCGTTGGCGTATGCTAGGCAGGCAGAGGGAAGCCCTAGACCGACTACTCTCAAATGGTCTGAAAACCATAGGAGAGGAGCTGGCAAAACTCCACGGCGTTGACTTATTTTGCTACTTCAGGAAATCTGAAATCATTCGAAATTAGACGTAATGTAGGCCGGTATAAATAGTCAGTACTCAAGATGCATCGAGGTCTCAAGACACGGTTCAGGCTCTGTGATTGGCTGGCTGTCAAAATTTGGACCAATCATAGAGCCGAATCGCGTCTTGAGACCGAGGCGCATCTTAAGTACTGACTATTTATACCGGCCTTAGTGTGTGACTGTGAGTGCACTCGCGATCCGCCATCAATGAGAAGTGTACTGATACGTACATATTGTGTTGTGTGTAGGAAGCATTTATACATAAAAATATAAATCAAAATTCCGGAGACACAACAGGAAGTGTCATCATTGTCCTGCAGCAGCCCACACAGATGAGCATGTTCATGTTTTAGTAGGAACGAGTTGTGGCACTCGAATATACTTTTCCGCAAAGTTTTTATGACATAATTGGCAAAACTTTTAGCGATATGAGCAAACTGGATCTTAATTAGGAATCTGCTACGGAAGCTGCAATATACTTAACATTAATAATAAACACTATGAAGTAAGATGATTGGTAAAGTTGATGAAATTACGTTGGTGCAAAAATTTGGAGAAATCCAGGTTGTTCTTTCTCGGGACTCAAAGTATATTCATATCTTTCCCAAAAAAGCATTCAGCCGTTAATTGTAAAGAGATTCAGATAGACACACCTTCGTATTTAAAATGACTACAGATAATATTTATTATTTCCAAAGGCTACATACAATCTACATCTTAGGTACTAAAGGGTCAAAATATGCACGAAGGTAAGAATAAAGGAAAATAGGCAAGGTGATCTGATGGTCTTCGAAAAACGTGAACAGGTTATCAATATGCAAAGGGCTTAGGTCTTATATATTACAGCCTTAGTACTTATTCTCGCATTTACTTCGATAACTACAGAGCGTAAGCCAAATCATACGACGAAAATGGGTAAAAAGTTTTTCAATTCTTTTTACTTTTCTTTCCTTTTAATATTTGTTATTATAAACCGATTAATAATAATCATGCTTAATTAAAAGACAATGATTATTATCCATATCAACTGTAGTGATGAAGTTACATATTATTATATTATAGTAAGTTTACATGAAAACTCTAAGGTTGGGTTGCACCAGAGGCGTGGTTAAAGTTAAAGCTATGGTTATAGTTAAGGTAAATTTAACTTTAACTTTACTTTGCCCTGAGAAATTGACAGATGACAGCTGGTCCAACAAGGTTATAAATGAACGTGGGCGGGGGCGCTGCTGGTAAAGGAGAACTGTCAAAAATGGCGTTTTTGTTTGATGACAGCGTTAGTTCTTTTTTTCGCCACGTGCACTTAAAACCTTGTCAAGCTCTATGGCTATGGTTAAATATGGAGCCTTGATGGCGTCCATTTTTAACTTTAACCAAAGATTTGACATTTTGCATTGTAGTTAAAGTTACAGTTATAGTTAAAGTTAGTTGGTGCAACCCAGTCTAAAGATACTCTAAAAATATATTCAAAGGAAAACTGTATATTATGTATTTTAGAAAGACGGTTACAATAATATTATTATCACAAATCACAATAATAGTGATACAACATTGTGATAATAGTGTTTGTTATAATTAAGATGAAGCCTAGTAACATTTTAAAATTCCTTAAAAAGTTCAAAAACAAATTTTTACAAAGTACGAACTCATCAAAATAAGTTGTTTTTCTACTTAGAAAATTTAGGAGCCCGAAAGAGAACTAGTTTGGATCCGCCCGTACTCACATGATGACATGATTTAAATCATTACAGAAACGATTATAGCTTCCTTATTAGTCGGTAAAATGATAATGACAGCTATTATAAGCGCCGTTCGTTTTACGTAATCGACAAACTTTTATAATAAATAACTTTGTTGAAACCGTTATTTAAATAATTGTTTTTATCTTTGATCTTAATCTGTCTCATAAATAGGACTATTTAACTTCATATAAATAAACATACAAACTCTTTGTGTGAATATTTAATGAAAAAAATAGCGTTAAAACACGCGCAATTTTTTTTAGTTACACGTGTCAGAAGTAAATAAAATTTAAATCACGACGCTAACAAAGACTTAATCTATGTTACACAATATATGAATAGAAGTCTTTAGACACTGTAGTGGGTTCTTAGTATATTTTATTCACCTAACGAAATTTCACATCACAAATTAAACGTGTTATTGTATTATACGCCGAACCAAAATGGTGTTTGCTAAGAAGATATCGTTGTACAGTTCAGTTTTACCCTCCTTAGAAAGATTCACAGGACTAATAATTATATTAAAAATGTTTATGTTCAACAATACTAAAGAATTGTATTTTCTTTTGAAATCACAGCGTATCCCTAAAATCGGCCCCACGTTACAAAATATAGCGCATCTTCGCAAGGCTATAACGCACGTCACATTTCGCATTATTCAAAAATAGTTTCGACATGCTCAGGGTTTTTATGCTTCGGTGGACTTTTACATATTTATTTGTTTTTAAGGCGTTTTTCGTTCTGTTTTTCTTGGCTTAGAAAATGTTAGTGCCGACTCTACGTAGAGTTTTTCACGATTTTAAAAAGCTCTGCGAACGAGCAAAGCGTTTCTGACTAGCCAATGTTGATAATATGGAATAAGGTAAAATAAAATTTTACCTTATTCATTTGCCTAAACAAACTTCTTATTTTCAACTGAGAAGCAAAACCTAAAAAAAGTATTGTTGTTCTGTAAACATGCTGAAAAATTATTTTTAATGTTATGAATTTACTCAAAAAATTATTTGTATGCTTAGAAATATTTAAGCACATCACAACAACGATTTAATCGTTGTTGTGATGTGCTTAAATATACGTTTTTTGCCATATACTCGTAAATATATAACGAATATACGAGTATATGGCAAAAAGTGAGAAAAGAATATACTTGACTGATAAAACATTATTATAAGTACGTATAGTCTGTCAAAAAAGTGAAGGAATTAAAAAAGTAGCAACTTCGTAGTGTCATCCCTTTTTTCTTAGATTGATTTGAAAGGGATGACACTACGATGTTGCCACTTTTTAATTTCTTCACTTTTTTGACAGACGTAGCGACCTGACTTTTAAAATATAAGCAGATAATTATCGTACCATAATATTATTTTCTACCTTTGTTACTGACTGTTACATGACATAATATAATTGGATTACCAAAATTATTATAACTAGAGATCGCCCAATGGTCGAAATTCGACCTTAGTTTCAACGACATTAGGACTACTATTTTTTTTTTTTCAACTCTTGTCTCTGGGACTTAGCTGATCTCAGACTAGCCGTGTAAGCATTGTCTAATAGTATCTTAAATTCAATAAAAAGTCCATTTTCAATTTGTCAACTTGTGGTCAACAGACTTCAACCATAAATAAAAGAGTATAATTCGTATGTATAGGCTTGTCACTCAAAAATCTGTCATTTCTCATGTGTGTGTGTTGTAGTGTGTGTAATGTTTTATTTGTTAAAAAAATGTATGATAAAAGCATAATTTCAAAATAATATTAGTTCGATGCACGCCTTCACCATATAAACTATAACTGTGCAAAATTTCATGCACCTACGTTTCCCCATTTTTCGTAAAAAGGGTTACAAAGTTTTTCGTTCGCGTATTAATATTATGATGATGATGATTAGAAGGTAGGTAATATCAAGTTCTTTTAACATTCAACTTGCTATCGGCGCAACTTGAGACTCCCTACATAAAACATAAGTTCTAAGTTTTTAGCATATAAATGTACAGTTTGATATATTTTTTACAACTTGCGTCCAGGCAATTCGTCATAATATTTCGAATAATAAATTCTCCTGAAAAACCCAATTTTAAACTTATTCTTAGCAGGGCCGGATTTAAACATTTGGTGCCCTTGGGTGCTAAAAATGCCGCCGCAACATTAAAATGTCACTAAAGGTAATGCAGTTTTGATATCTTAAGAAGAAGAGAGAAATTAATGAATTAAATTATTATTATTTTGGAGATTTTCAAGATACAATTTTTCGATTTGACAAACATTGTATTTATTGAATTTCCCTTTCAAAACTTTTATATTTTCTCAACTTTCCGTATTTTCCCCCCTAGAAAATTTGCCGCCCTGGGCACTAGCCCCGACTAACCCTAGTGTAAATCTGCCACTGGTTCTGAGAACATTTTCGATAACTGAAGACACTTTTATGTATGGTATTTTTATGTAAAATTTTCGAAAATATGTCGTAACGTGTATTTTTTTGTTGTTTTCATGTAAGCCGAGCGGGCATTTATTCAGAGTGGCCGTAAAATCCTCGTGGCGCATATTTGATGCGGCGTTGTATAATACCACACTTGTCGTCCTACAGATTACACAATACGAGCTCGTGGGACCATAGACGAGTCGCTAGATATACAACGTGTAATAAAACAAAATCAATACATTAGGGTGTGTACATAAATCCCCTATATAGATTTCACTGTGAAAGTAGCAACTCTGAAGGAGTAACTTTTTTTAAACTCATGACGCTGGGGTGCCTACTGCCTGCCCAATTCCCAAACAAATCCCAAAAAAATGCTCTCTCGACGCTGCTATACTTTCACTACTTACTTCGCTGTCTGACTAGGGACAAATACAAACCCTCAAGCTCAGACCAAATAAAAAGTATTTTTATTTCGTTTTTCTTTTTATTTGGTCTGAGCCCTCAAGTAGTATGTATCACTTTGTTTTGTTACATTCAGTATAACAACTTCATAAGTAACGACTAAAATTCTTGGAACGCCTACTTATTTCGACGCTAGCTAAATGTTACAGCTAGTCTTCTTTAACTATAACTGATAAATCGTATTTTAGTTTTATAATTTGTGGTTGCTAAGTGAAAAAGATAATATCTAAATTTTATTAAGATGCTTCCGATGGTGGCTGACTTATAATATCTATTGTACATATGTACATTGTACATTACTGCAGTTTTGAGCACAAAATAGAGAATAACTCAAGGGTATTATATAATAACTTACATAACACCCGTGGCAAGTAAAAAAAAATATACATTACATTAATATACCAAAATATAATAAAGTTTTGGAAGTTGGATACTTCAGCACATATTTTATTTTCAGAACGCACCGGCAAGGAAAATAAAATAAAAGTCATAAACAGTTTTGCACACCGCTTATAAAATATAATTATTATTATTAGGTTCAACAGCCTCTACTACAGGTAGCTAGCTCTACAACCAATAATAATTATAACTTTACGTTAAAGAACACTTAAAAAATGACGTGTTTAGACGTGTGCGTTTTCTGCGTATTTTTGCGCGTTTTCTACTGTACTACTTCAGCGTACTAGCTAGCGTTTCGGAAAACAGGCTAGCTGAATCCGCACGGACTAATAAAGCATACAAAGATGAAGCTATGCCACTACAATAGCTTATAATTAGAGGTCATTGTCGAAAATGTACGTCACTTTCAATTATAAATAGCCGGGTTATCTGAAAATGTGCACTTCGATAATCATAATGTTTTGGTGACGTTTGTTATCATACGATATTCAGTGGCGTAGAAAAAGATGCCTCTTTTGCTTATAGGTTGCCACCTATATAATATTTATTTCGACGGGGCCAATGATTCTCTAGGGCCTGCGCAGAAAGTTGCAGAACGCGAGATATGTAGGAATGAAATATTAATAATAAAATAATATCATACAAATGAGACCTTTTTTATGTTTGTAGGATATTTTCATGATAAGTAAGTATTAATCAGATTAGTATGAGAGCCTGAAAAATACTAAAATGATGCCGTTTCACAACCGAGAGAAGAAAATTAAGAGCTAATTTGCCAGATAAAATATGCCTTTAATATGACATTAAAGGATCGGACACTGGTGTCAGAACACATTGTATAACTGTAATTTGTGTACAATTTTTTCTGTCACATTAATTTAACATCGGAGGCGCGGCTTGCCCTCACAGGTCAAAGCTCAGCCACGCTACGCCACTGACAATGCTATATTGTTTATTTTAAAATTATATAAATAAAAACTGACGACAAAAGACCATTGAGTTTATTCATATCTAGAAGAGAGAGAGAGAGAGACTATTTTTGAATATTGAAATGTCATCGGATCTGTCAGATTAAGATAAGGAATGTTAAGTGGTATACCCTAAAGACGCTTCCATATAAAGCACTGACGATTCAAAGATTAGGTAAGCCTATAAAATATAAAAAATAAAGAAGACTCCAAAATCAAACATCACCTGGGAATTTAGAAGAGATTACAATGCTGATAATATTCGTAAATTTAAGGAATGTATTTCAGCCTTGTCATTTTCAGAGTTAAGGGAAGAAGAAAATGTGGAAGTTACATTCAATACATTTCATGATCAAATAGTCCTTTTTTATAAATTATGTTTTCCACTGATAAAAGTACGTAATAACAAGAATAGACAACGAACATTATGGCTAACTAAAGGTATAAAGAAATCATGTTTGGTAAAAAGAAAAATGTATTTAAAATGTAGAATCTCAAAAATAAATAATTACAATACAAAACAGCGTTTAATAAAATATAATGATCTACTAAAAAAATGTATATACAAATCAAAGCAAATACAAAACACTAAATATATAAATAATCAAAAAAACAAGTGCAGAGCAGGATGGAAGATAATAAATGAAAACTTAGGAAATAATAATGAAGATAATGACATTGCGTATATTAAGAAAGATATGAATGTGTATACTGAACCTAATGACATCTGCAAAATATTTAATGACTATTTTACTAATATAGGAAATATAAGACCAAAGAAAGGGAAAAGTACAAACGAAAAAAATACTTGTCCGATCAACACGAATAAAAACACAATTTTCTTACACCCTACAGATCCTCGTGAAGTCTATAACATAATATTATCTTTAAAGAATACCAATTCTGTGGGTTATGACGAGATACGGACAGATATTATTAAGAAGTGTGCTGTACAATTATGCTATCCACTTACCAAAATTATAAATCAATCACTAGAACAAGGTGTCTTTCCTAGTCGACTAAAAATTTCAATTATTAGGCATCTGTTCAAAAAAGATGATAAAACTGAAATAAATAATTACCGCCCAATAACTTTAATTCCGATTTTAGCAAAGATCTTTGAAAAAGTCATGCTAAAACGTATTAAAAAATTCTTCAATTCAGAAAATCTGCTAGCTAATGAACAGTTTGGTTTCCGAGACAATAGCTCTACTACAGAAGCCTGTTTTTATTTGAGCAAAATAATACATGAAAGTTTAAATAACAAAATACCTATCACAGGGATATTTTTAGACATGACCAAGGCTTTTGACTTAGTTAATCATGACATTCTACTGGCTAAACTAGAAAAATATGGAATCAGGGGCAAGGCATATGACTGGATAAAATCCTATTTAAGTAATCGGAAGGTGTGTACAGTAATTACAAAAATTGTTGGTAATTTTAAAAAAACTTATAAATCTAGGTATGCATATTTAGACATAGGAGTTCCACAAGGAAGTATGATTGGTCCATTTCTTTTTCTGGTGTACATAAATGACGTCACAACTGCAACTAAACATCTAAAAATTCTGTTTGCTGATGACACTACAATCTTGGTCAAATGCCAAAACATATTATTTTACGAACAAGAATTAAGAAATGCCCTCAATGATATAATATCATGGTTGATCAAAAATGACTTACAAGTTAATCTTAATAAAACGAAAATAATGCAATTTAAATATTATAATGCAATGCAGATACCCAAGAAAATCACTTATGACAACATTATTGTAGAGGAAGTGGAATCATTAAAATTTTTAGGACTTATGTTTGACCAGCACTCCAACTGGAAAGCACATGTTGACTATATTTGTAGCAAGCTTGACAAGTTCGTGTATGCACTGCGACGCTTAGCAAAGACTGTATCAATATCGGCAGCTCTTTGTGCATATCACGGATATGTGTCATCCATCTTATCTTACGGTCTTATAATGTGGGGCAACTCTGTGGAATTTGATTCAGTTTTTAAATTGCAAAAAAAATGTGTTAGAGCAATTTGTGGTGTAGGGCCGCTTGAAAGTTGCAAACCCTTATTCCAAAACTTGAAATTACTTACGCTGCCTTGTATGTACATTAGAGACATGTGCATCTTTGTTAAAAAACATCCAAAATACTTTGTACAAAACAAGGATAACAATGTTGCAAAAAGATCACAACGTTATCCTAATAAATTAATCATGCCCAAATGTAGCAGCACAACGTTTCTTAAAAGTCCTTATTCTATGGCTATTAAAATCTATAATAACTTGCCAAAAGATTTAGAAAAATTAAGTTTCATTCCTTTTAAAAGAAAATTAAATGAATGGCTTTTAAATAATTGTTTTTATGAAGTAAAAGATTTTTTCGTTGGTACTTATTTCTGACAGTTCTCCATTAATGACATGTGACATTTAGTATTAAGTACTTCTACTTCTATCCTTCACCTTTTAGACTAAACTTTATAAAATATGACATTTGCATACTATTAGTTTAGTTGAGTGTTATGATTATGTATTTTATTATGAAGACCATCTAACTGTACATTTCACTCTGGCAAATAAATGATTATTATTATTATTATTATTATAAAAAAGCTTCATAATATTAACCTAATTAAGCTTCGCAGATATTTTATGTTGCACTAAACTAAATTATTTAGTCCTTGTTGTCTAAAATCTTGTAATAATTTACCTAAATAAGCAATTTTCTGAATATATTTTCTTTTTCATAACTTAAAAATGGCTGCAGTTTCTGAACCTACCGTTAAAATAAAAAACGCTCTTATTTTTTTTTGAATCAGTTTTACCTAATGTAAAAAATTACTTGGCCTCGATGAGGCTCGAGTGACTACATGAATGGTACCCTGGGCTCCCCTAGGTATCGCGCGGGAACCGTATTTCGCAGAAAAGCTATTATTCTAGATGTCATGTCCTGGAAGTGAGTGCACTATGGACCAAAAATCTGAAGAGATACTGGATATCTCTTTCAGATCACACTTTAAGTTTTATAGTTCACACTTATGGATTAATTTTTCAAGTTCGCGTGCTTCACTTACAAACAAGTCAATTAAACAATTTTTTGTCATGAAACTCTGGCGACGCTATATTATGATAAGTTTTATAGTCGTTGAAGTGGGATGATCTCAAACGGATGTGCCATAATTATTAAAACATTTGTGCGAAATTGATCCGTGCCGTCATTTGACCGCAACAAATTTAAGGTTTTTTGCTTTATTATTCTTAACAAGAATTAAGGTCCGGAATGAAAATTACACGCTCGGAATGTTAGCGGTATGTAAATTTCCGATTCAGGACTAAATACCTACTTTTGATAACACCAAACACTTGTATTTAGGCAAACTCATATTCGCTAAATACAACCTTTTAATATTTTCCTCATTATATAAGAGTTCTAATTATATTTTGGTACGCTCAAATCTGCTACATCTGCTTATTTTGAGTTTATACTTAGTTTAATCTAAACTTGAGTTTAATATAAGAACTTGTAACTTTGGAAATAGGGGTGAGCATTTACTTATATATTTTTTAGATTCTCGAAATTTTTAAAACTCGGTATAATATTACGGCACATTATTTCAAGAGACAATTATTACAATTTACAGACATCTCAAAATGGTCCAGACAGTACCGAAACGACAATTTTAGGCCTTGCTTCTTGCCCTGATGGCTGATATACTACATTTATTACGGAAAAATCCAAACTTACTGATTAATAAATTAATCCAATAAAGTATGTAAAAGGTGTAAATATTTTACATGACAAAATGGAAACTAGTAAATTTTAATTTATGCAAATTTTAATTTGATTTCAGATAGTTGTAAGTTGTAACCACGAAGCTAAAACAAACTTTGTATTAGCTTCATGGTTGTAATGATGTCAGGAATCCGCACGGCTCGTCAAAGGTCAACATTATACTATTTTATTTCTGAACATGATGGATAGGTCAGTTCGAAGCTAGTAATAGTCTAAACTCTAAATTAAAAGCTGTCCAAAACGCTATGAAAATTAATATAATTGGACGCTGTTAAGCATTCGTGTCCTAACCCACACAAAAATTACGTATTGAGTTATGAATGCAGTTATGTTCTTTAGATGATTTAGAACAAGACTGCATTCAAAATTTAACGACAAAAAAATTGTGGGTTAGGACACTAATGCTTAACAGCGACCATAAATTTGTAATAATGAAAATGGATCATTCTTTTTAATTCATTATACCACTGTTTAATGTGGATGATTCAATGTTATAATTTATGTAGTATTGTTATATAGTTTAAAGTAAGAAATTAACGTAGTACCTACTAAATATACAATAAGTCGTAAATCTTGATGCATATTGAGAGTAAAATCAAGTTTATTTTCCCTTTTAAATTCGTTTTGACAGGGACATCCTTCGTCTCTTACGTAGATGAGGTAAAAAGTGTTATTTATTACTCGATTAGTTTGTATAGTGCATAAATATGTCATTTCCACGACGAATGCTGAGCGAGGTCGTTCGTTATCACTGACTTCAGTAAACAGTAGGTAATATTATTATAGTTACAATAAAATATTATTGCAGTCTATGTCAGACCACCTGAAACACACACATGAACGGGATTTCAGATAACAATTATTGGTCTACACTCTACAGAGTGAAACAAAACAAAGTGGTAATAGTTTACAGTCTTTAGGGTGTGAGCCTTATACAGGGTGTAACAAAAACAAGTGATAATACTTTAGGGTGTGTACGTGTTCCTTGTAGAGAGTTCACTGTGAAAGTAGCAGCGCTGAAAGACCAAATTTTTTTTTCACTTTTGTATAGGGAAACTCGTGACGCTAAGGCCCTTGCCCATACAAAAGTGAAAAAAAAATTTTGTCTTTCAGCGCTGCTACTTTCACAGTGAACTCTCTATAAGGAACACGGACACACCCTAAAGTATTATCACTTATTTTTGTTACACCTTGTATATAGAGTAAAAGCAGCAGCGCTGAAACATATTTTGTTTGTGATTTGTATGGGCAATCGCGCCAGCGTCATTGATTCACTTTATGCCCATCCAAAAGTTTAGAAAAAATACTTTTTCAGCGCTGCTACTTTCACAGTCAACTCTATATAATATAGGGAGTCATACGCATCCTTAAGTATTTTCACTTAAGCTCAGTATAAGTAGCAAAATATACATAAGTAAATGCAGAGTCACGATTGAAACTTATGTTAAGCTTGTTTGGTCGAAATATTTCAAGCATTAACATATTAAACTAAGCTAAAACACGTGTTTAAGCTTAGTTTAATATGTTATTATTGTTAGTATGTCGTCTGTCTGGCTTCAAGAATTGGCTACAATTTCCCAGTAGCGAATATGACGTCTACTGCAGTCTTTATTACTCGTAGGAGTTACGAACCGTAGGGGTCATCCATAAGTATGTCCCACCGAAAGCGGGTGTAGGGCTCTAAGTTTTGTAGAGCTAGAACAGGGCTCACCAAATGGCGGACTGCGGTCCGCATCCGGACGGCCGACCCATTGTATGCGGACCGAGCATTTTCGAAGGTGAACTTCGTTAAAAATAAATTTCGGTCTTGACTTACTGATGAACATCTCCAGGATTGTCAATAGCTTGCACCAATTTCACTCCAAACAATTCTCATTGATATGTAAATAAATACCTTTGTAATTGTTTAATAAATATATTTTTTATTATAAAATATCGTGCGGACCGCGAAGGTAATTTCTTTTCTTAAAATGGACCCCGAGCGAAATTAATTGGAGACCCTGCATGAGCTAGAAATTTTAAATTTTAGACGCGAGTGACGCGTGTTTCACTATAATAATTTTGCATCCACTAGGAAACTGGAAAGGTTTTTTAAATTCTACCCTCAAGGGGGAAAAAAGGGTATAGGAAAGTTTATATGTTAGGGATATCCATGCGGTTAAAGCCGCAAAATCGCTAGAATATCATGAACATTATAAACATTAATCGACGGTACGTAGGCATTACCGCCAACACAGGTTCACAACAACAAGACGTGTGCTTAAACAATTCTCAACTCTATTAAAAAGCAAATAAGGTAAAATTTAAGTTGTGAAGTGAAGTTAATTCTTGTATCAATAAATGCTCGTCTGAGCACATGTTGATACAGAGGAGGCATTATCCTTACGACTTACGGGGAATTTTAGTATCAATTCCAACTTATATTACGCGTCTGTGGATCCCTGACGTCGTGCAAACTGCAAACCGAAATCCTAAATGTTTTACTGAAATGGTTATTTCAAAACTTTTTAATCGGAACTTAACGCGACTTATTTAAGTAGTAATGCTACTACGAGTACATACTTTTTCTCGACGTTTCGGCCCCCTCCCCTCGTGACCACGGCCGTTGCAACACGGCCGAAACGTCGAGAAAAAGTATGTACTCGTAGTAGCATTACTACTTGAATAAGTAGCGTAAAGTACCGATTAAAAAGTTTTAATTATAATGCAACGCGAAAGTTTAAAATGTTATGGTTATTTCAACACCAGGATAATCGTATTTAGTAAAAATGGCAAGACCTTGCAAGTTGCAAGTAGGCAATTTGCGTTGAGTTTTGCAGTGCGTTTTGCAGTGTTCCATAAAAATAAGTTATGGATTTTATTCCATAAAATAAAAGGTTACACATTTTGTTTGTTGTGTAATCCGTTATCATAAAACTTTAGGCACCATTGACCCACCAACATAAGTCCAAGGACGCCGAATATTATTTAAATGGATCGCTGGACTTCAAAGAGGCCAGATATGTCAATCGCGATTGATTAGTTCACTATAACTTAAATTTGCATAACAGTTAGATGCTTATCGAATTGAATTTAGTGCCGGCAAACTTCAATTGCTCCTGTGACTTGAATAAAACATAATGCAAAGGCGAAAAACATTTTAATTTATTATTTCATATTATAACTATTTCTATATAATGGTTTAAGCCAATTTGAGCGGGGTGCCTTAAAGTCAAACCTGGGTTGTACATCGTCTTTAATCCGTATTTAATCCTGGTTTAAGATTAACCCAGATCTGCAAGTAGGCTTTTACAAAAAGCCCCATGTATGGAAAAACGGCGGAGTGGACTCCTCTTAAGCAGACGCTTAAGAGGAGTCCACTCCGCCGTTTTTCCATACAAACGTTGTTGGATAATCCCTGGATAATGCCGGTAGAGTTATGATATTTTTCCTGAATATCTATGGCCACTATTAGCATGTCCCTATGTTTTCCTTTTTTTCATAATTTTATTATTAAAAAAGATAAGAACGTCCAAAACCCAAAAAATGGCCAGATTTTCCGTGTTGATTTTCTGTGTTCAAACACCCAGAAAACAAAACTGGCTAAAATATCCAAAAAAAAATAAAACATAGGAACACAGCTCAAGCCTTGCTTTAATTCTTAATGAAAAAAGTACTTAAATCGGTTAAGTTTTGAAGAAGGAATCAGCGGACAACGAATCGAAGATTTTCTGTTCTTTTATTAGAACTTTTGTCGTGTTGTCTTTATCGCGCTCTGCGGTGGGAGACTTGAGATTGGTGAGACAGCAATACATTTTCAAATACCTATTTTCAATTTCTCTCGCCCTTGGTGTATCCTCTTAACGGGTAAGCAGGCCGTTACTCGTTAGTCGTTAAGACTGGAATGAGATGAGTCGCTTATTTCGTAGTATTTCTTATGATACATATTTAAGCAGACCTATGTTGACTCACTACCCCGATTCCGGTAATCCAATAGTAATACAGCTTAGACACGTTTTCGGTATAAAAACTACAGTATAATAAAATGTCCTCAAATGTCAAACGCAGCCTGATTGGTCAAAACCTAAAGAAAGAGTCGTTTATCCCATGTTTGGCGTAGAGAACACTATTTTGCTGTTTGATTGGATGTAGACTGGATTGAAGCTGCAAATAGAAAAAGACAAATAACTAAGCAGCTTAGGGCTTGTTAAACATATATTTTAATGAGCAAGGCTTGCTTCTTATCTATAAAAATATTTGAGGAATAACACGGAAATTCGCGCAGTTTTGCTTCGCTAAATAAAGTAGACGTTATCAGTTAATTTTTGCAAAAACTGATAATTTGTCCAGAAAGTTGTATACGGGTACAAGAAAATTGAAAACAATAATTTAAAAAGATAAAACCGACTTCATAATTGTACGTAATTGATAATTAAAATTACATCTCAAAAACTACTGAAACGATTTTGATGAAACTTGCAGTATTTCCTAAGTTAGAACAATACTTAGTACAAAAAAAAGAATAACTCAAATCGAACTTATAGTTCCGGAGATATACGAACACAAACACAAAAACATACATATTATGTATAGGTATACAATTATACAATATACTTACATATTATACTTTTGAAATTGGGCACATTTGTTCAGACGCTGATATAGACTAACATCAATATGCTCACAAAATTTCATGAGAATCGTTCAAGCCGTTTCGGAGGAGTACGGGAACGAACATTGTGACACGAGAATTTTATATACATATAAGATAATATAAGAAATCGAAACGTTTAACAACATGAGTCATTACAACATTATTAATGTAATTTATTTAATAAATTTATATCAACAGCCTCCAACAAAAGGAGTGCAGCAGTTCAATCTTGCGTTAGTTACTAATTCCTATACAATGTGTCCCGACACCGGTGTCCGATCCTTTAATGTCGTGAATCGTGTCGTGAATCTACAAATTGGCTCTCAAATGTATGGACTCTGGTTTAATAAGCCTCAAACACAATTTATTATATATTTTTTTAAGGTATACCCATGTACTATCAGAGAAGTTGATTCCTATGCAAATCGGGGACCTAAATAGTTTGGTCGCGTTACGTCAAACCCAGCTGACAGATCATAATTAACATTGAATTGACATATTCGACCAAATAACGTTGGTCTGTCAATTGCATAGGAATGAACTTCCTCGATGGTACATTAATCATTACTAGAGATCGCCCAATGGTCGAAATTCGACCTTAGTTTCAACGACATTGGACTACTACCAAAAATATTGACTTTATCATATTTTTTTCAACTCTCGTCTCTGGGACTCAGCTGATCTCAGACTGGCTATATTTTTTATAGTATCTAAGATTCAATAAAAAAAACTATAATCCATTTTCAATTTGTCACCTTGTTGTCAACAGACTTCAATCATAAATAAAAGAGTATAATTCATATGTATAGGCGTATCACTCAAAAATCTATCATTCTTCCTAGTGTGTGTGTTTTAGTCTGTCTGTCCGCGGTTTTGCTCAGAGACTATAGGACCTATAAAGCTATGATTCGGCATTAATGCATATATTAATGATGCCGACTGGTGGTATATAAAATTATTAAAACATATTTTTTATACTCGTGAAGCGGGGATGCTGCTCTTTCAATCAGTCGGTGGTTTGCTGACATTGTCTGTGTAATATGTCAATCCATAACATACTTAGGCTTAAAACCGGCCAAGTGCGGGTCCTGCCACGTGCAATATATAGGGTTTCGTAGTACCACTAGTTTTTGATAATTTTTGTATGGTCAATGAATGTACATTTAAATTTTAAAATTTGTATATGTGCATATAATATGCTGTTATTATACATAAACTAGCATATTCTTTTTTACTACACTAGTATTATAGCGAGTTTAAACGAAATGGCAAATATTTTAATTGAAGGATAAACCATGATTCATAATAATATACTGATTTATTACCATGTAAAATTAGTTATTGATTACGTGTTACCTGTATTATTATGTACTAGATGTTCCGTGCGGCTTCACCCGCGTAATTTAGGAATGTCACGGAAACCGTACTTACATTTTTTCGCAAAAAAAGAAACCTATGTCCTTTCACGTGGTCTATTCTTCATGTGTGCCAAATAACATAAAAATTGCTCCAGTACGTTCAAATAAGCCCTTTCAAATAATTTGCCCCGTTTCTTCAATACTTTCCTCTATTTCTTCGCTCCTATTAGTATTAGCGTAATAAAATATAGCCTATAGCCTTTCTTGATAAGTAGGCTATCTAACACTGAAAGAATTTTTCCAATCAAACTAGTAGTTTCTGAGATTAGCGCGTTCAAATAAGAAATTTCAAATAATTTCTCCCGTTTTTTCCACACTTTTCACTATTCCTTCGCTCCTATTAGTCTTAGCCCGATAAAATATAGCATATAGCCTTCCTCGATAAATAGGCTATCTAACACTGAAAGAATTTTTCAAATCGGACTAATAGTTCCTGAGATTAGCGCGTTCAAATAAGCCCTTTCAAATAATTTCCCCCCGTTTTCTCCACACTTTCCTCTATTTCTTCGCTCCTATTAGTATAAGCGTAATAAAATATAGCCTATAGCCTTCCTCGATAAATGGGCTATCTAACATTGAAGGAATTTTTCAAATCGGACCAGTAGTTCCTGAGATTAGCGCGTTCAAACAAACAAACAAACAAACTCTTCCCAATTATAAGATTAGTATAGATTCTGTAGGCATACTTGGCAATTGAGTGTAGGACGTAACTGGTCAACAGTCGTCCTCAGTCGAATGACGCATTTCAACATTTCTAAGGACGGAACAACCTAAATTATCATAAATTGAACGATCATTAAAAGAAGGTTGTGTATAATTATTGAATAAATGAATAATTTACTTACGTTTTAGCGATAATTCTAGTCGAGTAGGCATTGTTATTAAGTCTTCTATATTAAAATAAATTCTTTCATTTTAAGTGATTACTGAACATGAAAGAGATTATGTATTGGTTCTTAGCTCTTGCTTGCCTTTAGGTGTCGTAAGAATACGAAAATACCTCAGATCAAATAAAAAAGTATAGATAAAGTTCTAAGAACTACAAACAGTGCCCGGTCAAATGTAATTACACGGTGTCACGCACACATATTTAACTAACTACGCCTTACTTAGTGGAGCGAGCTGTTGCGGTGTGTGATTTTATATGTATGTGGTGCATTGCACCTGGCGCTCTACATACATAGCAAACGCAGCTTTCTCGACCTTCATATTTCTATATTGTTCTAAATGCTGCTCACATTTGTAAAATAAGCTTAATATCAGTAGTATTTTGACGACCTCTGTGGCTCAGTGGTGAGCGCGTTGGTAGCTCAAGCCGGGGGTCGCAGGTTCGAATCCCGCCGACGGAACAAAAAGATTTTCAAAGTTCCTGGGTCATGGATGTGTATTAAATATGTGTATCATATAATAAAAATCTTAAATATATGTATAGTATAAAAAGTATTAAATGTATATCCGTTGTCTGGTACCTGTAACACAAGTCCTTCAGGTACTTAGCACGGGGCCAGACTGACGTGGTGTGAAGCGTCCAAACATATTATTATTATTATTATTATCAAGAGAAACTCGAAACCTCGTGAGGCCAGACTATTCCAAATAGAAACTCACTGATAGGGCGTGGGAGCAGTCACATGGTGTGAATGTTTATCTAGCTGATAAACATTTAGTACCTATAAAGTGGTATAAACTATATATTCAAACGTTACATTAATAATGGCATTGGCTACACGAAAACCCTGATTAATAGAGACTGGGCGAAAATTCCCGAAAGTCAGGTACAATTGCTAACTTTGCCCTACCCAAAAAAAAAATATACTGCGACAATGTTGATTATAATTTAATAGTGGGTTTGCCTTGATGATGATATCGAATAAGATGATGCTAATAATATTATCTCTAAAACACGCAGGCACGAAATGTTTTTAACAATCTGTATCCGGCCGGATGTACCCCTATCCGGTGATATTAAACAAAGCAAAATATTTTATCTAACGTCAAATTATTTTTAATTGATGCTCTATAAAACGTTGTACGACTGAAAAATGTAGAGCTTTTAATTATGTTTTAAATGTTGAAAACAGTATAGTAATATAATTTTAAACAAAGACTTCATCTGAAATCTAGAAATGGATTTATAAGGAACACGGTTGCGTATTAAGTATTTACTATATTTTATCAGGTGCATTTAATAATTATGATAATATAACATGTTACGTAACATACCCATAAAAATTATACACGGAATTTATATTACATATTTTTTCTAAGTACTTTTATTAATAATTATAATATTTTCAATGCTGCGTATTACGTATGACTCGTATGAGATAAAAAAAATAGTAAACAAAGACTCAGTTGTTAATAATAATGATTATATTTGATCTAATTTAGAATTAGGTAATTTAGATTAATAATAATGATGAATGAGTGTTCTTAATGAAAACTTCAAATGGTTAGGTTAGTATTCCACGCTAACATATTATTTCGTCCAATGATATTCTATGTTACTAACGATTTCGTCATGAAATCAAAGCGTCTAAAACACAAAGAGCTTTCCAGAAACCGTGATTTTATGCGCTCTATTGATTGTGCGTTGCAGCTTTAAACAAGAATTTAATGTACCCTTAAAAAATAGCTCACAAAATGAAAAGAATACCGATCGTCAAATATTCACACTAAGAATTTTTTCTCAGACACATTTGAATAGGAAAAACGTAAAACCCATGAATACGGATTACGGGGTAGTTGAACTGTCGATTCCAATAAATCAGACACGTCTTGACTCCTAATGTATCGCTATACTATTTCCGCTTACTTTTTCCTTCGCGGTGAATCGTTTCAAATCGATTAACTTCTGGTACTGCCGCAGGGCGCGCATGTAGAGCCGGTCGGGGAGGTCGGCCGGGATGAACCTGCCGGCTGTCACTTTGGTCCCATCCATTACACTGCACAAATCGCACACATCCAGCGAGTTCTAATTTATTAATTGCGAATCGCGCGTCCGAAGTGAGCGTCGCATGCACGTAGAACTGACGTAGACGGTAGAGTCGACCTCGCGCACGCGCGTACCCTTAACGCTACAAAGTAGGGAGGCCAATTTTAACTTTCTCCGTTTCGAGACGCGGCCGCTGACCTGACCCGCTTTTTTAAATAAATCACGACTACGCAAGTCATCGTCCTATACTATTGTAATTTCATTTAAAAGGTCATTTTGTCTGTCAATAAGCCTCACTAAAACACGGCCAAGTGCGTGTCGTGCCACGCGCAATATAGGGTTCAACATCATCTCAGTCACGTTCAAAGGAATTTGAACGAAAATTCCTTTATACTTCTCCGAATACATTTTTTGTTGATCGACTATTCAATAACTTCTGAAGTCTTCTTAGCCGTGATAGTTTTACTTTTAAATTCAGCATATTTCCTCTCTCGTAAATTTTTTCACATTTCCAAAATCAACCGTTTAGCTGGTAGAAGGGGGGAACACTGGAATCTAACGATTTTTTCCACTTTAAAACTTCATAATATATTATATACCATTTTGTCGGCATCATTATAATGTGCATTCATGCCGAATTACAGCTTTGTAGGCCTTATAGTCTCTGGTCTAAACCGCGGACGGACAGTCCGAAACTTTACCTACCTTGTTGACTACGGAACACTAAAAAAGTGTTCTGATCGGTTCCTATACAATCAACAGTAATAATTGTTTGTTTATGAAGTTATATAAATACATCACGTTGCTTATGACGGTGTTCCCCAGCTGCAGCTAGTTAGTGTATGTTTAACACATATTTTGAATTGGCTAGTCCTAATGAACAACGTGAATGGTAGTATGACGTCGATGAAATCAGGATGTCCAAAGAAGCATGTCCGGTTTTTTGTAGTCCAATACGTGATGGGACCAAGTTAATAGCACTCGTTTCCGGACTCCACAGACATTCCAAAGAAGTTACTTTTTATGAGAACTTTTCGGTAAAGTTCTAGAAACTCAAGTATTTTAATTATTAAAAAAATATTTTTAAAGATTTTGTTGTTTTTTTTTTATAAAGTAAAGAAGTTACTTAGCTATAAGTTCAAGTATAAAAAAGTGAAAAAGAGTGTGCCCGGCAAGTGCGCATATATAATTCCAAAATAATAATTATTGATGAAGCAGGCCCTAATCGTATAAAATGCACCACGGGTTCATTCACCATTCCACATATTTATTAATGTTGAATCTAGGACGTTCGCTGGAAGTTGTAAAACGCGATAGTAGAATATTTCAACACAACTGCAGGTTTCTCACACTGGCTATCGAATTTTGTCATAACTTTGTAGCAAAAGTATTTTTGTGAGCCTTAAAATACATAGTTTAAGTAATATTATTTGGACTCTGATATGCATTTGTGTATCATCCCACAAAAAATACGTAATGAGTTATGGATGCAGGTATGTTCTTTAGATCATTTGGAACAAGACTGCATTCATAACTCAACAAAAAAAATGTGTGGGCTAGTACACAAATGCTTAACAGCGACCATTTATCACTCAAACTTTACTAAGATCTCTAATCCACAACACAATAATACTTAATATCAACGCAAAAAAATGAACTGTACAATATGTAGCTCTACTGCAGTCTATATTCTTTTTGAAGTTAAAATAATTGCTACGAATAAAATCAGTTTTATAAAACTTTATAAATAACACTTCGGATATTAATTATTTTTGCAATTTAAAAATGTAAACAAAACAATTTACTGTTGAAACTTACATTCATCAACAGAGCTTCCATAGTTGCATACATAACCTCAAAACCGAAACACCATGCACTTTTAGTTCAGTTTAAATAATTATCTTCACGATACAAGTTTATAACACACGAACTAAACTCATATAAACTTATCACAAACTAGTTTAAGCAATATTTTACTGTATTTACTCTCGTTAATTCTTTGCAAATCAAAATCAGCTTAGTTTATCTCCCGTCTTCCCTCTTCCCGGGCCATGGCGGTTCTTATTATAGAGATCGGAATGCACAGAGTGAAACGGTAAATCAACCTTACCTCCTCGAGCGAATCATAGACTATAGAGCGTAGAGCTTAGCGAATTCATAAATCGAATTGAATACAAATTGTAATTTCATACTTCAATATTTCATAGCTAAAAGCAAGAGTTATTTTAGCAGTTACAATAATTATGATTGTACAATGTACGTACAGTGTTATGTTTTTAACTTTTGATAATTAGTTGTGCAGTAATAGTGTGCAGGTCAGGGACAAGTTTAACCACAGAGTTTAACGTACAAACGGATAAGACCGTCCATTAAGATAACATTAAAAGGAAACGAAAGTGGAAGTTGTAAATACAAATGTCAGCCGCTTTCTTTAAACTAGTTTTAAAAGTAAGTTGACAATACTAATTTGCTGATTTTCTCTTCGTTTGGAGATCGACTTTAAAACATTCTTTTAGAAGTAACATGCTTGATAAACTTCTAAATGATGTATGATAATTAGTAACGGAACCGTCGCTTAGAAGACTTCCGAATTAAATAAAATACAGACATGGTTCGCTTCCAGCCAAACGGACGTAAGTTTTTAGGGTGATAAACCCTAATAAAGAGACTGCACTTGGTTGAATAGAGATGTATCGTCAATGCAATCCCTAAGAAACATTAAGCTCATGCTATTAATTGTTGGTGTGCACGTGTATTTAAAGTAAGATAAGCGTATGAAACATTACCCCTATCAGTTACTTACATAATATGATACGAAATTCAAGCTTAGTACGTTTCTTAGATTGGCGTCACACTAGTCACTAGCAACCTTCGGGCTGCGCTGGCGCAGCTCAATGTCGACCAATTCACTAATCCATTCAAAAACAACTCATTTATATACACAGTGCGTTTATAAATACCTATTAACTGACCGTATTCTATACTACTTGAATTCTAGAACATTTTAAGCGATCAATACTCTCAGGTAATAAAAGCAGTTTTTTGTCCGCAAAAGTAGCCTAACGATAACATTTTTTTACTTCAAAAATCGAATTTTACCAAAAAGATTTGTATTCGGCACTGGCCGAACACAAATCTTTAAGTATACAATGTATTGTGTAATATAAAAAAAATATATTCCAAATTCAAAACTGTTGACAGGCGACAGCATAAATTCATAACTTGTTCACGCGAAGGTACGACGCATGCGGCGTCCCAGGTACATGGGATTGTATAAAATTTTAGAATATGACAGGACCATATGTTATACCGAGTGACCCTGTAGGCATTGACGTCAATAGCACACACATCTTCTGCGTCCCACAACCAACGGCTTGTAAACAATATTTTATTACTTCGCGTTGTAACTACATACATTTACCGCACTGTAAAGAGGTTCTTTCGCATGATATTATATAATACTAGATGTCCCGCGCGGCTTCGCCCGCGTAAATTAGAAATTTTACAGAATCCGTAGGTACATTTTCCCATAAAAAATATTTCCCCCGTTTTTCCCACATTTTCCTGAGTTTCTTCTGTCGTATTAGTCTTAGAGTAATAATATAATATAACCTTCTCGATAAATGATGAGTCTTACTCGATAAATGATCTATCTAACACTGAGATAAGTTTTTAAATCGGACCTGTAGTTTCTGAGATTGACGCGTTCAAGCAAACATACTCTTCAGGTTTATAATATTAGGTAGATATAGATTTTTTTTAATTATCGCTTGACAAACTCGAGTCTCGATCTAAAAGACTATGAAATGGTATAATATGGTAGTGATGATGATGATGATGATGATGATGATGATGATGATGATGAAGAATGTAATTTGCATAGTAGCATATGCTTTCTGTTCTTAAAACAACGCCGAAACTCCCAAACTTGTATCTATAAAGAATCAGGAATTCTCTCAGCACCTTCCGAACCACGGTATACCAGGTATATCTCGGTGCAAAATCTTACTTGTTGGTAGCATATGCTTAGAATACTTCTCACGAAACCGAAGTCACCATATGTTTCCCTATAAGTTTTGAGGAGTTCCCTCGATTACTTATGGATCCTTCATCAGATCACCACTTTTCTGAATATAATACCAAATTGGGATGATACCCTATATACCAAAAGAAAAATTTTGAAAATCGGTTAACAAACGGCGGAGTAATCGTTGAATATAAGAAAACGAACATAACACCTCCCCCATTTTGAAAGTCGGTTAAAATTGTAGCCTATGTGTTATTTATTTAATATTTTAATCAGCACATGAATTGAATAACAAAATTTTTTTCAAATTAATCGTAGCACCATCTGTCAGGACTCAGGACAAACTAAAATTGAAATAGAATAATATTGAATGCGATGATAGCGCCGTCCGCCGGATCTAATGTAAAACATTCCAAAATCAACAACTCCTTATAAATAAGAAATTAATTGAAAAAACATTTTCCAGTAGACCAAACTGTAAATCTAAACCATTCTCGAATCTCCACGAACACACACAAAAAATTTCATCAAAATTGGTCCAGTCGTTTAGGAGGAGTTCAGTCACATACACACGCACACAAGAAATATATATATTAAGATAATTATTATTATGTTTAAAATTATCTACTAACATGAGGACTGATGTTAATGGCTTCTGAGGTTATTAGGTATGTGGAATTGGCCAACCCTTGCATTACGTTCAATTAAAAAACATGGGGCCATGGGTTATGCCGTATGCCAAAGTTATTTTTAATACTTTTTAGTTATTAAGTACGGTACCTAATGTTATGTATGCTCAGAACAGGAAAATAAGTACGTATGTTTCTATGCTTTACTTATTTCTTTCTAATAATTGACACGCGATAAACATTTTTGTCATATTTTTGTTAACAAAAAATTTATAAACATCCTACAAACATCTAATATATATTTTTAATTCAACAAGCTGTTGTTATGAGTTATATGACAATGTTGTCAGCGGCTTGAATTGTGCTACTTACAGTTTTTCAAGAAAGTGAAGAAATTAAAAAGTGGCAACATCGTAGTGTCATCCCTTTCAAATCAATCTAAGAAAAAAGGGATGACACTATGATGTTGCCACTTTTTAATTTCTTCACTTTTTTGACGGACTGTATTTTTCCCGACATAATTATATGACCACTCTATGACTATGATGATAATCGCAAAGTACAGCAAAGAGGTATAAGATTAGCCACTTTGAGCTTGAGATGGCGGCAAAAAGTACACTTTGAGGATGTGGTAAAAAGAATTGGAAAGCTTGTGAATGTTTGTTACCAAGTCAATTGCCAAAAAAGTCACCTTCACCGGATTCTTGGGTTTTACTTCAATATTCATAAAAAAGCGAATACGTTATTGGAAAATACAGACTACTTTAAATGGAGGTTCAAACTTCAATAGTCAATCGCCGATTCACCTATTGCCTATTGGCTGTTGCTTAAACAATCACGGATCTAATAAAAAAAACTTGTAAAAACTGAATTTTTCACACATAAATAACAATGAATTACTAACAACTTTAATTTTACATTTTTTTTTTTATGAAATAAGGGGGCAAACGAGCAAACGGGTCACCTGATGGAAAGCAACTTCCGTCGCCCATGGACACTCACAGCATCAGAAGAGCTGCAAGTGTGTTGCCGACCTTTTAAGAGGGAATAGGGTAATAGGGGAGGGTAGGGAAGGGAAGGGAAGGGAAGAGGGTAGGGGTTAGGGGATTGGGCCTCCGGTAAACTCACTCACTCGGCGAAACACAGCGCAAGCGCTGTTTCACGCCGGTTTTCTGTGAGAACGTGGTATTTATCCGGTCGAGCCGGCCCATTCGTGCCGAAGCATGGCTTTCCCACGTATACATTACATTACATTATGATAATGTAAGGCGTCAGACATTTAAATCACTTTGTATGTATAATACTTATCTATTTATTCAACTTATAAGCGTAAGTGTCATTAGGAGTGGAATGGGTAAAGTATAAACAATTTTGAAGTGAATTTTTTTTTTTGCCGCGTTGTGTGATTTGGAGTTTGGACATTGTCACAGAATATTTTTTTATTACATACAGTGCAGTGTTAGATAGCCCATTTATCGAGGAAGGCTATAGGCTGTTCATGTTCAGACTTGAAAGAATATTTTTTTAACTTCACGAAATAGTTTGTTTCGACTTTCGAGTCAAAATGCAAACAACCTAAACAAAATAAACGGGTGTATTGTCAAGTTGTTATGTAATTGACGACAAGATACAATAATACAAGGTAGATTACAAATCACAAGTCATGACATTCGCACAATCTCGTAAGAAATGAGAATCGATTATGATATGCATGCTAATATTATATTGACAATGATAATATAAAGAGGAAACATAATATTTTTAACCGACTTCCAAAAAACGAGGAGGTTATATTATGTTCGGCTGTGGATATGTTTTTTTTGTTTATTTGCGTCAAACAAGCTATATAATATATAGGCTACACTTTAAAAAAACAGAAGGCAAACGAGCAAAACGAATCTGGTTTTCCGCTTTTCATTTTTACCACAGATAGTAAACTCGTCGTTCAAAAATAGTAATAGAATTCTAAAAAATAATTATTTGATTCGACGTATAGAAAGTAAACTACAAAAAATCAACTTTTTACGGCGATAAAATGTAGGGTTCCTGTAGGATATTATAAGCATTAGGCACGTTGGCAGTTAGCACGGCATGACACCTTGTTTTATTTAAACACTCTTTCAATTCGTGTCAGTTATTTATAAATGTTTTGTTTGGACATTGATAACACTTCTTGTTTATAATTTTGATAATTATAGTTACTTATCCATTTGGATAAAAATAAAACAATAATATTTTTAGATATGATATTGAATGTACTGTCACTTCTTGGTGGAAATTCATGTTCAATTTAATAATTATACACTTGCCTTGCACTTATTCCCCTTTATTTTAATAGATCATCATCAGGTGTACTGCAGGTAATTTTAAATTTAAATTTTAAAATTACCTGCAGTAGGTACATCCGATGATAAAATAAAGTGGAATAAGTGCAAGGAAAGTATATAATTATTAAATTGATTAATATTTTTGCAAATATTTAAATACTTACCAAAAAAACACGAATAATTGTATTACAATAGTATCAATAAAAATTAAAATCAGCCAAATGTGAGTCGGACTCGCGCACGAAGGGTTCCGTACCGATACAGAGCAAAAATAGGCTAAAAAATGTGTTTTTTGTATGGGAGCCCCCCTTAAATTTTTATTTTATATTAATATTATTATTATTAAATATTAAAGTACACATAATATAACAAAAGAATGTGTAAAAAATTCAAGTGCCCTACCTCTTACCATTATTGATATAGAGCGAAAAAGGCCGAAAAAATCGCGTTTGTTGTATGGGAGCCCCCCTTAAATATTAATTTTATTTTAACTTTAACCCTTAAATTTTACTTTCCCATACAAAAAACACAATTTTTAGCCTACTTTTCCTCTGTATCGGTACGGAACCCTTAGTGCGCGAGTCCGACTCGCACTTGGCCGATTTTTATTTTGTTTAATAAATTGTTTCATAAAAGGTTAAAAGTTAACAACTATACAAAAAAATTAATTTGATTGATTTTTACAGTAAAATCGAAGTTTAATATTTAACTGATCATCTACGGTTATGCTGTTGACTGGTTTTTTGTTTAACCCGCGGGTCATCACTCAGCGTGCAATAAAGTTATCTTTATTGGCTCGAGTTCGGTTTCATCTGGTTTTCTGTCGCATGATTTATGATACGAATACATTTTCGTCATAAAATTTAATGTCTTCTGGTAAGACATGTTATGAAGAAGAATTTCGGTTGTAGAAAGTTGTGTAAGATATTTTGATACTAAATCATCGAATCACTAAGCAGAGAAATAAACATTAGTGTAAAAAATTGTAATAGATTCAAATGGTGATATTATTGGCTATTGTGTTATTGGCGCCGAAAGTTCAGACGTTTTCACGGAATGTGTTTACGAAATTTTCTATTTATCATTTGACGCAGGCGCACGCGTGGTACTGGGTACATGCATTGTTTTTGTATACTTATTGTAATTCTCTACAATTGGGTTTTCCCTGGTACTGAATAAATTGACATTGCCTAGTAGGTATTGTTTAAATACCGAGTATGCAATACATAATATGAAATTTTACAAATACAAGCGCATAATATGAAATTATACAATTAGCAAAGCGAAATTTGCTTCCATCAATGACACAGGTTATGTATAGGTTATTTAATTATACCAAGATATGTATACGAGTATGTTACCACTTTGCTAATTAGTGTTTTGAACTTATCATAATATAATTAATTGCAACTGCTAATTGAAAACGAGACTAATTAGAAAAGAACTGACGTAGGTCAGTAACTTCTATGTACTATCAGAGAAGTTGATTCCTAGGCAAATGGTGGACCAAGTAATGTGGTCGCGTTACGTCAAACCTATCCGACCGATCACAGCTAACATTGATTTGACATAAGCCGACCAAATAACGTAGGTCCGTCAACTGCCTAGGAATCAATTTCCTCGATGGTACATTTAGCAATTATTTTATTAAATCTGATTGAAGAACACTAACAGGAGATTCAATCATCGACTGAACGGGGTTCAGTATATTATTCTTATAATAATTCTCGCTGAAGAAAAGACGGGAATAGAAAATTATTATCAGTGACATTTGGAATTCACTGCCCCTCGCATTATGTATGGGTCTTAAATTGTTAGCTTCTATACATAAGTTATAGCGCATATGCAGCGGCTATTAAAACAGCAGACTACGCTTACCATACATGAATCGATCATTCCGATTAATTTATTAGCGCAGGAACGATCCAGAAAAAGGTAAACGGCCGTTCTGAGCAGGGTCGATGGGGCATTACCTTAGAGCAGGCCGTTGACGTCAATCGCACCCCATACATATTTGATGAAACATGGACGAAACGCACATACTTATGCCCCCTAATGCGAAACTAATAATAATAATAATATCTATGGACGCTTCACACCACGTCAGTCTGGCCCTGTGGTAAGTACCTGAAGGACTTGTGTTACCAGACAACGGAAATATATTTAATACTTTTATACTATACATATATTTAAGATGTTTATTATATGATACACATATTTAATACACATCCATGACCCAGGCACTTTGAAAACTTTTTGTTCCGTCGGCGGGACTCGAAACCGCGACCCCCGGCTTGTGCTACCAACGCGCTCACCACTGAGCCACAGAGGTCGTCGAAACTACGAGGTACAGGCTACAGGTACATTTGCATTGCATGCGCTCCCCAAAAAAAATTGTCGTCAGACTCATATTTATTATTATCATACTTTATTATAGGTACATTAACATTTACTACGAAATGTTGCTTCGTGACGTTCGTGTTGTAAACGTTGGAATTTTCATCTCAAGGATCAGCAGCTGCTGTCAAATATTTTAAAATGTTAAAGGGATTATTATTTATTTCCAATAAATAGTCTATGTGGGGGTTTTGGTGCTCAGTTTAAAATTCTCGTGCTGTGTGGATAGAAAATAGAAATAGAAGTACGCGTGAATCTCTCGGGCGGTTCTTAATCGTTCTACATGGGAGAGCGTGCGAGGTGCGACAGATTGAGCGTCCATGTAGGAGGTAGGATGCCGATAAGATTTACAACCCATTGTGAGTTTTACGATCTAACCGCATCGTACTATGTGTGTGGCTTTGCATCATATATTTTAGCGATGACAAAAACTTGTAGAGGCAACTTTTTAGACTCCAACGCCGATTATGTAAGGATGACCTAAACAAACTATGTTTACACTCTACACTAAGTTTGTCTGGCAGCTGGTTATATAGACCGTATGGTTTTAACGATGGACAAAACACATTCAAATGCTAAGTACCTACTCACATACGCTTTTGCTCGATCGAGCAATTACGTCCACACATTCAGCATTGCTCGATAGTTTTATTCTAAATCGATATATTATGTATTTAATTCCATCAAGCCGGCTCGATGCGAGCCTTCGAGCTTCAGTTTTGCGGTCCACACAGTAATTATTACTCGATTTGGAGTAAAACTATCGAGCAAAACCGCATGATTAGCATAAGAATAATTTTGTGATATTGTATCGCATCTTTTGTCTTGTATTCCATGTTACATAGGGTACAATAAAAACCGTCTGTTATTGTATTGTGTTAGCAAAATAATAACAGATCAATCGCTGAATGACATAACGATTGTTAACTGCAGAAAGGAATCTCACGGATACATAAGTCATGAGTCATGACTCATTTCATTAACGACAAAACATAGTAAACTGCTAAGTATGCGGCATAAAAACAATATGTAATTACAGAGCACCAGCTACTGGTGAAATAGGACACTTTATTTACCTACTTTATTGCTGTGAGCAATAACAAAAGGAATTCTTAATTTAGCACGCGTACTATGCTCGCTTATATCGATAAGATTCGCTCTACATTCAGTAGAGAATGTAAGAATATTGTGATTTCATCTTACAGTTTATAAATTCGTCAATATTAGACTTTACTTACAAGTTACACCTATCATCATCAGAAGAAATATCCTAAACGCCCAAAATAGCTCGGTTCAGTGAGTATATAAGTCAGGGTTGAGGGCCAGCTGATAACAGCTGCGTCTGCGCACCAGTCTTGTCTGCCGTAACCGGCTACTATCAGCCCGATAACCTGAACGTTGCATCATTTTAAGGACATTTCCATAAGCTCGGAAGTTACACCGTAACGGTGAAGTCAAACGAGCGTAATTTTCTTAGTCGTTCATGAATTTCCGTCACACTACATTATTTTTCATACTTATCATTTATCATATTTATTTTTCATATTTATCACTTATCAGGACCTACAAAATTACGCTCATGTAAATGAAGTAGGAATTTTCTATGAAACAATGCAGCAGAATTTCTGCCAACCGAAATCCTGCGACTCACGACTCACCAAATTATGCTCGTTTGGCTTCACCCTTATAGTTAGCCATAGCCCATACACGAGCCGTCCATTAGGAGTGGTTTCTATGCTAAATAATAAATTATGGAGTTTTTCTCCATTTACCAAACCATTTATTAGTGTTAAACAGTCGAGCCGTCCATTTGGAATGGACTATGACTAAAGGTTTGTTTAAAGTGGCCACAAGCACAAGTACAACGATTCACAGAACGATTTTAGACGACGAATTTAATACTTACAAAGGGCGGCTCGTGTATAGCCAGTTTTATTTAATGCCGCAACCCTTGAAACTTAATCATTTACTATTCGTGTGAGAAACGAATAATAATAATTATTATGATACACAGAGAAAAATCCTTATCCATATCTAAAATTTAATCTTATCTTATATATAAAATTCTCGTGTCACAATGTTAGTTACCGTACTCCTCCGAAACGGCTTTACTGATTTTTACCTATATGCATATTCAATAGGTCTGAGAATCGGCTACTGGCTACTTTTTTATTAATAAGTGCATTTGTTGAATAAATAATACATAGTTAATTATTACAACTCGAGACTGACGGCAACCTTGCACCTACCATTGTTTGTGCGACGGGATAGCGATGGACGTTGCCATGGTGCCATACTTATTTAGTCACTTCAATAAAATAATGGGCGAAATACTTTATATGGCAAAACAACGTTGCCGGGACAGCTAGTATAATAATATATTTTGTACGATGGGGTCCATCTTTCGCCAATCCAAAAAATTCAAGCATTTAAGAGTAGATTGATCATGTGTACTCAATAAATAACGCATTACTTGCTTATGTTACGACATTCTCGAAACATAGTCGGCCTAGCGCTAGCCCACAGGAGCCCCTGGTCAATATCATTTGGGACCAACCATGTGTAGTTTTTGTACCATCGAGGATTCCTGGCAGTTCACAGACCCACGTCATTTGGTCGGCTTATGTCAATTCAATGTAAGCAGCTGTTATCTGTCGAATACTAATTTGTACTTATTACACATAATTTATTCATCTTCTTTTGTTGTTGACAGATCTTCTCCTTCTTCTTGTTTAATGCATCTGACGTTTTCTTGATAGGGTCACATAGCGTTGTCTGTGGTATACTTGTTGTCCTGTCCATTTTTGTGTTGTCTATTTCATTTTTGTTTGTCTGTGTTGACTTATCTGTCATTGTCATTTTGTATTCTAGATTCTTATCATGTTTGTCATTCTCGGTATACAGTGTATTATGTAATAAGTTTTTTTTCCCTTTTTTGTGGTGTTGTTTCCATACTGTGGCACCGGTTTAGGTCATAAATTTTATTCCTACTTTTCCTTCTTGAGTTCGGTGTAATATAGTCCGTATTTTCAAGTTTTTTGTACATTTCTATAATTTTGTTTCGTTTTTCTAATTCATTTTTTAGGGACAGAATCTCCAATGTTAAATTTTCTACTTCATTATTGGCCACGTCTAGTTCATTTGTTAATTTTTGAATTACATTCGTGTGTTTTATGCATTCGGTATTGGAATCATTGAGTGAAGTGTTTGGTAGGCTATTCATGGAGGTATCTAATATAAATGAATTGCAGATGTTGGTCATCGAAGTTGTTCTTAAATTTCTCCTCACGGTAACAAATTCATTTTCGGTGGGATTCATTGTAAGTTTGTATGTGATTTAATAAAATATAATTTGGGTAGTATTTTGAAGAATCAAACAAATGTCACTTTTTAGTTCGTATGAATTCCACTAGGTGTCAGTTCACTTCACATTAAAATTCGTTTATATTTTTAAAATTCTTCTAATTTGTCTTTTTTCAAAAATTACGGCATTTTTTCTGCCGTACTATGGCCATCCATGTTTAATTATGAATGTTAAGTTCTAGAGCGACAATTCTCAATTCTCACGCTTTCCAACCATTGTGAATCGACGCGTACACAACTACACGCAAATGCACAATGCCTTATTGTCCGCTAATTTTTCTTTTTACAACAATAACTGGTTTATGATGCGGATTATAAATACGTTTAAGATGATTCTGGTAGCATAACTGAAGGACAAGTTTTATGCAGGTGTGTGACTGTATTATTTTGCTCTCTAAAGCTATCAAAATTACAATTCGGATTGTATAGTATAACATGGTCTAGCTACTCAGTAGTGTATAATAATGCGCAATAGGTCTTACGCGCGCCGTGTTCCTGAATTATTGGTAGGTCAGCAAGTAAGTTTTTAAAAAAAAGTATCTAATTAATTTATAAAGAAGCAACCTTGGTCTCTGCTTGTATGCAGTTATCGCTGCTCCATTTCGTGGCAGTAGAGATTACGTGTTGCGGCAGCGCAGTGGAAAGAACCAGGCAGATAACCTCAGCAGTGGACCGCGGATCGACGGGTCACGTATGATGTAGCACGCATGTGGCGCCTGCTGTGACGTACATAGTAAAAGAATACATTGACATCGACCTTATCAACTTTGTGATTGGTTGAAGTTTAGTTTCCAGGCGTTACGGTAAAACTGCAAACATTATACAAGGCTGGCGAGATGCTTGGTGGACGTGCGCCAAGGTTTATTATGAAGATGACGCCCGCAACTCCGTTGCGCCAAAATTCGTTTATCGCGCGGGAACCGTACATTTTTCCGGGATGAAAAGTATCCTATGTGCTTTCCCGGGACTCAACGTATTTCCATGTCTTACAGCAAAATCGGTTTAGCGGTAAAGCAGACAGACAGACAGACTGACAGACAGATGGACGGACGGACGGACAGATGGACGGACGGACAGACAGACAGACAGTCAGACAGACACACTTTCGCATTAATAATATTAGTAAGTACGGAAGTATGGATTAAGTCATTAGTCGTGGACTGTGGTCTGCTGGTAAGAGTGCTGTGACCGAACATAGCAGTTCGAATTAAGAACGATTTTCTTAACACCCATGTCCCCTGAATAGTTACGATGGTAATAATCGGCACTCTGCTAAACAAGAGTAAGTATCTAAACACACTAGGCCGTAGTTACGCGGCGTAAATTACGCATGATTACGCCCGCAATATATTAAATTACCGATGACGCACTATTCCGTCGCGTTCCGTCCGTATATTGTATGCGTTTGACATTGCGGACGTAATCATATGAAATTTACGCCACGTAACTTCGGCCTAGTGTGTTTAGACACTAATTGGAAAATTGGCAGTATTCACTCTGTTTAGAAACTTCATATAGTAGACTGTAAATTGTAGAATATTCAGACTTAATTGTACAAGTTCGTCTGTAAGATTTGTTAACCAAACGAATAGATAAATTATTCGGTACCTTTTTAAGACCGATGACTTAAAATGATGATGACTCATGACTATGAGAGATGTCTTGTTAAGAAGAAAGTTCTGGAATCGTATAAATTGTCAGAGGCGTCTATTTTTACCATTCTATTGAATTTATCAGGGAAAGAGATGATAATTGGATGAATGAAACTGAATACTATATAATTGGTGGAGAGTTTATCTCCATAAAATTCTACGCAGTGGGAAAGACAATCGGGTAAAGTCGAAGTCGAGCTCGAGGGAGGGTTTTCTAATTTCTATACTTTCTGACAGTTGTTTGATACGACAATTAACAGTAATGACCCTATCATGGCTCTGCAAGTTATAGGCAAGATAGTCGAAAATTCTTGTTGACAGTTTTTGAAAACACTAGTCCACCAGGCGGATCTATTTGGTAGCGGCCAATTAAATATGTATCGAAAACCCTTGTTAGATCAATATACTGCTCAATAATAATAATCACTCAACAATTTATTTTGAGTCTTATAACTTGTTCAAGCAATATTTTCTGGTAGTAGCTGACTCAAGCGTTGCGTCCTTAAAATAAAGATAATTTGGCACGGAAAGATACGGCCTATCCAACTCGTTCTTTTAAAGACTAGCTTTAACTATTCCGAGCAGTAAATAAAACTAGTCTAGTTTAACCCATCAAACAGTAAGTCTCATCACGTTTTACATTATTTATTTTCTTGTTTGCGCATGACTTAGTGTGGGCAGGCTGGCGTCTGCGAGGTGCGTGCCGCGAGTACCAAGCGAGCTTTTACGTCGGTAACACATTATATAATCACCTAACATATCGATTAAACATTGCCAAGCAGGAAGAATTACTGCAGTTCCGTCTTGAGACGTCTGCGCAAAATTCATAATGTAAGTGCTTAGGTACTAAGTTGATACTCAGACAGTAAGTACTTAGTACTTACTGGGTTAGTGGCTTTGGCGTGGTCAGTGGTACAAGAAATTAAAATCAACTAGTTAATCAGAGATGAATGAAAAATACAATAAGGCGTCTATACGCATGAAGAAGTTTTTCTACTCCGTCAGCTCGAGACTTCTTTCAAGGAACTTAAAAGAAGTTTCTTTACGACGTACGTAAAGTCCCTGAACCATCTTGTTTGCGCGTGTAACTCTATAGAAACGGCTAGCATTAGTGAATACTAGTCAAGCAATAAATATACGTGTGAATAGCGGCGTTGATGAGTACAGTCATGATTACCAACGTTTAGCCGACATTGCAACACCAGATTGCGAAACGCACCTTCTGACGTCAATGGTGGCCGCACCGGCTGCGCACTTTCCCAACAAACTCACGATCGTAGACTCAGTAATATCGTTAAGACAGGCCCTAACTTAGCGTTGAAATGTCTCCAACGTGAGTGACCTATTGGGGCCAATCTTGAATAAGTAATCGCGTGGATAATAAAAATTTGAATCTCAATAAACCTTAGCGCGCAACCAGAAGATTGACCCTGACTAGGTTGTTTTGACAGGGAATGGAGATTAAGAACTTATCCTTAAGTTGCTACGACAGGAGTTACGTATACGAGGGCTGCTATTTATGTATCCGGAATTAAAAAAAGAAACAAACATATATCATTTAATATGGTTTTATTGCTTTTCAAAATATTCGCCGCGATGATCGACACACTTTTGCATACGCTGGAACCAATTTTCATAGCACTTTTTCCATTCTGATTGAGGTATCTCCAAAACGTGCATTTTGAACGCATCAACAGCCTCTTCGCGGCTCGAAAAACGTTGACCACGTAATTTGTTCTTCGCGTATGGAAATAAAAAGAAATCGTTAGGTGCCAAATCAGGGCTGTACGGCGGATGACCAGTCAATTCGATCTTTTGACCCTCCAAAAACTGAGTTGTTTCAGCTGAGGTGTGACAGCTAGCATTGTCGTGATGTAATATGATTCTGCGTTGTCGGTTGTCCTTTCTTATTTCTTCAAAGACTTCTGGTAAACAAATGGTCGTATACCATTCAGAATTAACCGTTTTACGATTCTCTAATGGCACTGTAGCCACATGTCCATTAATTCCAAAAAAACAGGCGACCATTTGCTTCAAAGTACTTTTTGCACGAGTAACTTTTGTTGGTTTCGGCTCATCTTGGAACACCTACACCGTTGACTGTTGTTTAGTTTCGGGGTCATATGCATAGATCCAAGATTCATCACCTGTGTAGATATTATAAACGGCTTTTGACGTACCACGGTTGTATTTTTTTATCATTTTTTTGCACCAATCGACACGAGCCCGTTTTTGATCGATTGTCAAGTTGTGCGGAATCCAACGCGAACATATTTTTTTTACAGCCAAATGTTCGTGTAATATCTTATGTATGCTCGTCATACTTATGCCTAAGGACGCCTCTATCTCGCGATATGTAACATGACGATCACGCATTATTAGTTCCCGCACAGCATCTATATTTTGTGGGACAACAGCTGTTTTTGGGCGACCTTCTTTATTTTCATCCGTGAGCATAGACCGCCCACGATTAAACTCACTGTACCAGTGATAAACTGTGGTTTTTGATGGTGCTTCATCTCCAAAAGTTGCGGTGAGTTGAATAAAGCACTGTTGTTGATTTAGCCCACGCCGAAAATCGTAGTAAATCATTGCACGAAAATGTTCACGCGTTAAATCCATGGCAAATGACGACACGCAATTTTCAAAATGACGCCACAATGGAAAAATAGTTGACAGTCACATGAAACAAAATGTATTCTTCAACCAAAGAGTTCTATTTTCAAATGTTGTAATTACTTTTTAAATATTGTTCTTGTAAGTGGCCAGTTCCGGATACATAAATAGCAGCCCTCGTAATAATAAACGTATAATCTACTTTTTAGTTTAGTAACCATCTTTTAGTATCACCTTTTACCACTATCCAAGACTACATTACGCTAATGCTATTTTGTTTTTTTTAATGAAATAAGGGGGCAAACGAGCAAACGGGTCACCTGATGGAAAGCAACTTCCGTCGCCCATGAACACTCGCAGCATCAGAAAAGCTGCAAGTGCGTCGCCGGCCTTTTATTAGGGGAGGGTAGAAAAGGGAATAGGGTAGGGGATTGGGCATCCGGTAAACTCACTCACTCACACACTCACTCACACACAGCGCAAGTGCTGTTTCACGCCGATTTTCTGTGAGAACGTGGTATTTCTCCAGTCGAGCCGGCCCATTCGTGCCGAAGCATGGCTCTCCCACGTTAACATGTTAGTGTATAAAGAAGGCAATATTCTGTAGTGTGTCTCATCCTTACTTTGATAACCATTTATCACGTTCTTGTACGCTCAGCTCGTTTCTACAATAATATTATGTTTATTCACATAATAATGATGACTGTTGTTAACTCGAAAAGAGATCACTTAAATTTCACTGACCGTGCAATCATGTTTTACGTCATCAACGTTTGGTTTACGTCAAACATACATGTCCCAATTCCTTCGCACGAGTAAATTAATTTTAATGAGGAAAAGAAAATACAACTACGAGCACGATGTCTGGGTGATTGTAATGTGTACCTACACGTTCTTAAATATACTCGGACATAATGTTATTTTAACTTTTAAAATTAATTTTAAGTAGTAAAATATTAATCAATCAAAAAAGTCAGGGCTGACATTAGAGTTATTTAAAACGCATTACGATAATGAAAAAAATGCGATCTTAAAGTCTGCATGAAGTTTGGAATTTCACCATTCGCACAGCTCCACACTCGTATGATTTTCTAATAGAGGCGTCTCGAGGCAAAAGGCATGTCGTCAAGGTAAAACAATCCCATTTTAACAACTAATGAGGTATCAATAGATGACATAGGCTTTTTTTCGACATTTTGTAATATCTACGTACTACGTACCTACGTACCTAATCGGGTTACAGTTTTTTAACTTATTTCTAGTTATGTTTAGGTTACATTTTTCTTCTGAATGTACGTCGTAGCCTATCCTTAGATTTTTTAATCTTCATTCGCTCCGCACTCGAACAGATTTTTTCTTAATCACTCGATATCGTCACACTTAATAATCCTATTAAAACATGTACGCACTATACGTCTACGCAGACCCTACATACCGTAAGTTCTACGTTGTAGATACTACGAGTACGTGATACTACGGGAATGTTTCCACCGTGGAAACTTTACAACTGAACGAAATTGTAAAGTTTCCACGGTGATAAATTCCTGTGTGTTCCACAAGTGTTCCTCGTTGAAAGTTCACTTTAAAAGTAGCAGCGCTGAAACACCAAAACCCTTTATGGGTAAACTCTTGGTACTAGGGCGCTTGCCCATACAAAAGTGAATAAAAACTGATCTTCCACAGTAAACTCTCTATAAGAAACACATACACAGCCTAAAGTATTATCACTTAGTTTTTTTAGGGCAGTATTTAATCGAGTGACTGTAAATTACAGTTTTAGGTGTCAAAATTACTAAATTTTGGTTATAGAATTACTATTTGAGCGACTGAGAGTGAGTGACGAGAAATTAACAGAACAGCAACTTAGAAATTATTTATTTGATTTACTTAAAATACAAAATGAGCAGCTTTATAATTTTTGAGCGACCTAATATATGTTTGAGTGTCAACGTTACGTTCTGCATTTTTTTCAATATTTGGCAAATGTAATTTTTATACTGAGCGGCATTTTATCTTAAATTAAGTGTTTCGAATACCAAAAACCACTTTGAAAAATACACTAACGAGCAGAGTATAATGAGCACACATTAAAACAAAAAAAATGAATATGAAATAACTATTTGATGAAACACTTTTATTCAGGGACTACTACGGACAGGGATAGAACAATTTTTTTTTATTACTATCAAGCAAATTTTTTGTGAGTAGCTTCATTTGGATAAGAGGAACAACAATTTTATATGTGAAAAAAGTGGTAGCTAAAAGAGATAGAAAGGATTTCATACTTTGATTTGATGATCCAAAAATAGTCATCTAACCTAACCCAAAAAAGTCGTATTGGTCTGCAGCCCAACTCACCTGACTGCAACTATTCGTCGCCTCGCCCCATTCAAATTCGCACGCATTTAACAATATGTAGTTTTCATTAAAACACGTATCAAAATATAAAATATAAAGCCTCAAATAGAATACCAGTAACCAATAACTATCATTAATAAAGCGGCTCACAAAAGTTTGCTCAAAATGAACTTTTTAGTAGCTCGTAATAAATAACCTCACTTAGAAAAATTTAATCTATATTTAATATTGAAGTTGCCCGCTTTGTATTTCCAGTCGCTCACTTAGTAATACAGTCGCTCGGATAGAATTTTAATATCTGAAATAGATTAATCACAATCCACATTTTGTAAGCTCGTTCTGAATTTTATTATAAATCAATATTAGTGGTTAGTTTAGTTTATTTTTCGCTTAGTCAAATTAATACCATTCATGTTAATTAAATAGTATGTTCATCATCAGTCGCAAAGTAATTTTTTATTCGCTCGTTTTATCATTTCCCGTTTTTTTAACGGCCTGTATAGAGTTAACAGTGAAAGTAGCAGCGCTGAAAAAGCATTGCATCACGATTTGTATGGGCAATCGTGCCTACGTCAGGAATGATCCCATGCATAAATTAAAAAACCGTCCAAGTGCGAGTTGGACTCGTCCATGAAGGGTTTCGCAGCAGCAATAAGGCTTATTTTTATGAAATTAAAAGGTTTTTGATTTATTTTTATATTTCAGTTGATTTAATGAAAGTTAATTTAAGGTTTACAATTTATGACGTATTTTATAGTAATGTACATCATATAAATTTTTTAAACTTATCATGCCTTTACTTTAGAAGTTAGAGGGGACACACATTTTACCACTTTGGAAGAGTCTCTCTCGCAAACTATTCAGTTTAGAAAAAAATGATGTTAGAAACCTCAATATAATTTTTGAAGACCTATTCATAGATAACTCACACGCATAGGTTAGACGAAAAAAAAAATTTGTTACAGTTGTACATAGGTACAAATTTTAGGGGACCCCTAAAATTTTTAATATTTTTGCCATTTTTGTACCAAAATCTTAATGCGGTTCACAGACTACATCTACTTACCAAGATTCAATAGTATAGCTCTTATAGTTTTGGAGAAAAGTGGCTGTGACATACGGACGGACAGACAGACACATTCGTCATGTCTGTCTGCATGACGAATCTATAAGGGTTCCGTTTTTTGCCATTTGGCTACGGAACCCTAAAAAGTGAGTCTTTTAGCGCTGCTACTCTCACAGTAAGGTCAATACAGGGGACTCCTACACATCCTAAAGTACTTATCACTTAGTTTTGTCACACCTTGTATAATGTATATACCTACGTTTGTAATTTGTTAGTTTTATTTTTAAAGTCTTTTTCGTCTTTGGAACTTGATATGTTAAAAATAAATTCATTAAATTATACTGTAGTATAAAATTAAATAATTAACTGTTAGTCAAAGATAAATTATGACGTCAAACCATACAATTAAACTGAATAACTAATTTAAATGTACTTAAAACTATAAAAAAACATACATTTTGGCCGAGATTTTTATGCTTAGGCTTCATGTTTACTTTTAGAATAACATTAGAATTTATTTTCTTTAATTATTATTTCCAGAATGAATTCATTACAATTTTAAGATATACTTAACCAACAAAAATATGTATAATAATTAATAGACCTATTATCACGGCCCGGGTACCAATAGGCATGATGACTATTTTTTTTTCTTATCGGTAATTGAAGGACACTTAAAAAATAGAAACATCGTTGAAAGAATGACTCTGATAGCTTAAAAATTGACCAAGATATGACAATTCAAATATCTCATAAAAAAGACCTGCCCGAAACGCTCCATACAAAGTGCTACGAAAGACTGTGACGTCAGTCTTTCGTAGTTTGTACGCATCGGGAGACAACTTTGTTCGACAGGTATATTAAATATTGCGTTTATGAAAGTGGTTTCATAACAAAAGTTGCTTTTAATTGCATAAGTTATCGAATTGTATACAAATATTAAGAAATTTAATTGAAAAAAAAATCGACTTGAATATCCAACTTTAAAGGCGCATAACAAAAAAAATACAAATGCTATCAAGCTGAAATTTTGGGAACACTTATTTTTTACCGTGATTTCTTTCATCATCCTTATTGTACCTATTTTAATGTCTGTTTCTACAGACGCTGCTTATAAAAACTTTAAATTTTAAATTAAACTGTGCATTTTCTTATGTAAGATAACTTTAATAAGTTACCGACAATATTTACCTACCTTTGTAGATTATTATAGGTACCTATATTATTATAATTATTATACTACTTCTATTTTATTTTATTTTCGTTATTGTACTTATATCCCACCAAAAAACATGAAAATATGTAATAGAGCCAATCAAAAATCAAATATTGCATAGCTATACAACAGTTCTGTCGTAAAAAGTTTTCAGATCACATTCAAGCCAAGCCTTCAACTTATTTTGTAATTTAAGTTAACATTCAGTACCTAAATGTATCAATAGATTTCTTTATTTTATAAAATTATTAAAGTGGCTTGGCAATGAGCACAAGAAAAACAAATATAGAACTGCATATTTGGAAGAGTTTATACATTTACACAGACGGCAAGCGTAAAGTGTTTTAGTATACCTATGTAACGACGCATGTGGCCGATGGTACCGAATAAATCCAATTAGTCGCTGATTCTTTCTCTAGTGCTCATTGCCAAGCCACTATAATAATTATAAAATAAAGAAATCTATTGATACATTTACTGAATGTTGACTTCAATTACAAAATAAGTTGAAGGCTTGGCTTGAATGTGATCTGAAAACTTTTTACCACAGAAGTATTGCATATCTATGCAATATTTTACTTGGCTCCTTTTACATTTCATGTTTTTGGTGGGATTTCATTTCTTTTTTAAAGGTTTTTTTTCTTTTCAGTTCACGTTATAACTTTTCTGTACTTAGCTTAGCACCCATTCTCTATCTATTGAAATCTGTCAATTCAGTACTTTAGAAATGTATCTACGCGTCGCGTTGCAGTCTGAATTAACCCTTAAACTCAGGTACTAGATATAATCAGACGGGGAGGAGAGGGACCTCTCTCGTCCTCTGCTACATTTGTATTGCTAAATACCATTTTATTTTCTCATCGAATAAAATACATCGCCCACTATGTTAAAAATGCAAAGATAGCATTTTGTTGATTTAGTTAGTTTAATTTTAAGTTGGAAGGAATAATATGGAGAGAACAACAAAAGTTCGTGAAATATTTACATGCTGCAACAACAAAGGTCAAAGAAACCTTAAACATATTACTTATACCTATTAAGATTCTAAGGGCCTGTTTCACCACTTTCTGATAAAGTGCCTAATAGGCTATTCACAACTTTTTTGACAGATTCTCCATACTTGACCTGTCAAGTCAAGTTAATTGGTGAAACCAATGGCCTTATCAGGAAGTGGTGAAACAGGCCCTTAATATCCATACTGTATGTCTGTTTCCTCTTCACGCCCAAAACGCTGCACCGATTTTGCTGAAATTTGGTATTAGGTATAGAATATATTTTGAGTCCCGGGAAAGAACGAGGATACTTTTAAGTTTTATCCCGGAAAATGTACGGTTCGCTGCGCTGCGCTATAATATTTTTTTTTGTGATTTGTATGGGCAAGCACTCCAGCGTCATTTATTTTCCCATACAAAAGTAAATAGTCGGCCAAGTGCGAGTCGGACTCGCGCAAGAACGGTTCCGTACTGTTAAAGACGAAAAACAGGCCAAAAATTGTGTTTCTGTATCCCATAAAGAAACACAATTTTTGGCCTCTTCTTTTGGCCCCCCTTAAATATTAATTTTATTTTGTTTAATAGTGTTTGTTGTTATAGCGGCAATAGAAATACATAGTCTGTGAAAATTTCAGAAGTCTAGCTATAGCAGTCCTTGAGTTACAGCCTGGAGACAGACACACAGACGGACAGACATCGAAGTCTTAGATTGGGTCCCCTTTTTACCCTTTGGGTACGAAACCCTAAAAAGGTACTCTGTCAGTTTGCTACTTGAACAGCGAAGTCTATATAGGGGATCTATTCACACACTAAAGTATTATCATCTTGTTTTGTTACATTCTGTATATTTGGGCCTCTGACCTCTTAATTTGGCCATCATTAATTGACTTCACATTCATGCCGGGGATTTTACCTATCTCTATCTATTTTTTTGTACCTACCTTACCTTTTGTAACCTTCGGGTCCTTCCCGTTTCATACCACTTATTTTTCATACCGCAGTATGAAACAGCGAAGTACTGTTTTTGAATTGCCTGTTTCGTACCGCGATGCATGGAGTGGTATGAAACGACGAATTCTTTTTTGGTATGGGTGGATTCGTACCATGAATTTTATTAAATATTTTTAGTCTAATCACTTATTTATACTAGCGTATAGAAAAGTGGTAACAAGAACAAATAAAAAAATATAATAGAATCACAGCTTGATTGCACATAGAACTTTAAAATTAACCTAACACTATATAATTAATTTTAAATTATCAAAAAGAATGTAAATGTACTTATGGTCCGGGAGCTGTCAATCTCAAAAGTGCCCTCATAGTGTGCATTGACTTTTTTGATGAAAATAGATAGTTTAGAAAATATAAATAAAATAACCGGCCAAGTGCGTGTCGGGCCACGCGCAATATAGGTAGGGTTCCGTAGTACCGCTAGTTTTTTAAATTTTTGTATGGTTGTGACATGGGAGAGCCATGCTTCGGCACGAATGGGTGGGCTCGATCGGAGAAATACCACGGGCTCACAGGAAACCGGCGTAAAACCGCGCTTGCGCTGTGTTTGGCCGAGTGAGTGAGTTTGCCGGAGGCCCACCGCCCAATCCCCTACCCTATTCTCTTCCCTACTCTCCCCTACCCTATTACCCTATTCCCTCTTAAAAGGATGGCAACTGATGTTGCGAGTGTCCATGGGCGACGGAAGTTGCTTTCCATCTGGTGACCCGTTTGCTCGTTTCATATTCTTTGATTTATTTCAATTGAATGTGTTGATCTTTTTGAATTTTTTACATCATCTGGTTTTTTTAATGAAGCACAATAATACTTGGAGTCTTTTCGTATACCATCAATAAATTGCCTAATATGTATTTGGTTTCTCTGAGATTAATTTATTTAATTTAAATAATCAAATAAAATAATAATATGTTAATTTTAATAATAATTTTAATAATAATAATAAATTAAATTAAATTAAATAATTTATTATTTTATAATTTATATAATATGTATAGACATTTTGAGCTTGACTGTACTAAAATCTGCGCTGCGGTACGAATCGACTAATTCAAAAAAGGTCTTCGCTGTTTCGGACGCCGGTATGAAACAGGCAATTCAAAAACAGTACTTCGCTGTTTCATACCGCGGTATGAAAAATTTGTGGTATGAAACGGGAAGGACCCCTTCTTTACAATGCTCGTACCTACCTGAAAAAAAAAGGCTAAAATGAGCAAGATTTTTTTATATAAGTTTACAGTTTCCTAGTTTCAATAGCTTCGTTGAAAATAAAACCTAAAAGAATGAGTTTTAAGATTTTTAAAGTGAGTTTACTATTATTAATTAATATAATTAAAATATTAATATTATTTGCAAAATCTTTATATATAAAACTCAAAGGTGACTGACTGACATGGTGATCTATCAACGCACAGCCCAAACCACTGGACCGATCGGGCTGAAATTTGGCAAGCAGGTAGATATTATGACGTAGGCATCCGCTAAGAAAGGATTTTGATCAATTCCACCTCCAAGGGGTTAAAATAGGGGATGAAAGTTTGTATATAATGATACTTATTAACGCGAGCGAAGCCGCGGGCAAAAGCTCGTGTTTAAATAAAACTAATAATCGATTTCCTCAAACGACTACCGGGTATTGAATACAGCTTCTTTTCTAGAACATTCGAATGCTAAGCTAAGCATAAAACATCAAAGATGCTTTAAAGGCCAATGCCGGTATAAAATCCATAATATTCCATACTAATATTAAAAATGCGAAAACGCGTCTGTCTGTCTGTTACCACTTCACGTCCCAACCGTTGAACCGATTTTAATCGACCGTAATTACGTTGGTACTTGATATGGAGATACTTTGTGTAGCCGGAAAGGACATAGGATACTTTTTATCCCAGAAAAATGTACGGCTCCCGCACGATAAACGAATTATGGCGGAACGGAGTTGAGTCATCTAGTTATGTATAAAATATAATAATATTACATTACATTATATAAAAAATATAGCGCCATATTTTTTTTAATCACCAGGTATCCCGGGGAGTACATCAATCACTAAACATTTGATTTAAAAATATTCCATGTTTTGAGTACCTACTACTCTTCTCTCATTATTCAGTGCATAGTAATTTGGAAACTTTTCTGCGGCGTGAAAAATGTTCGCGCCTCCGCTTTCCAATTAAAATGAGCCATTTCCATAAAGACGGTCCAAAAATGCGAATTTAAAACTTGCTAACGTACGTCAACCTACTTATTTACAAGGTTTTATCTCATTATGCTAAACAGCGAAACAAAAATCAAACGCCGAAACTTATTGCCGAGAATAATGCGAAAATCTTTGACCGCGCTCGACCCACGAATACATTTTAATCCTTTACGATTGATTTAAATTGATCTTCGTACTTAAACCACATTCGACAGTGAAGCACATTTATACGAGCGTCACAAGCGCCATGTCACTAGTGTCTAAACACACAAGACCGAAGTTACGCGGCGTAAATTACGCATGATTACGCTTGCAATGTATTTCAAATTACCGATGACCAATATTCCGTCGCGTTCCGTCCGTATATTGTATGCGTTGACGTAATCATGCATAATTTACGCCGCGTAACTTCGGCCTAGTGCAGGGGTTCCCAAACTGTGCGCCGCGGCGCCCTGGTGTGCCGTGGAAAGGCAAGAGGGGTGCCGTGAGTCGATCCTTCATATCCATAACCACAAATTTTATAAAATAAAACTATAATATGAATTATACTTACAAAGCAGGCAAATGTTTAAATATATGTTTATTATTATTTACTTGCTTAACCTAACTTTAATCAATAAAAGTGTTTATTTATGTTGTTATCTTTTTGTAATAGCTAGGTAAAGCAGGTCGCCGTGACAAAATATTGACTTGTAAGTGCGCCGCAGCTGCAGCATAGCTGATTTTTTGTATATTTATCAATATACAAAAAATCAGCTCGTTAAGGTTCCGTTATAGGGTTCTGTAATCAACAAAACTTGGTTGACTACTATGTTGACTATTTGTCATCTAGAAAAAAAAATATAGGTGTTAGTAAATATAGGTGCTAACTACCATCGTAGTGTTGAAATCCTGGGCAATAAAGCTGCAGAATACAGCTAATTATTAGTTTTTTTATTACTTATATCTGTTACCCAGCGGACTAACGACCTGAACGACTAAGCTAATAAAAGCACTTGTTGATAATGATCATTCGAGTTATTTACGTCTAATTTATTTTAGTAGTGTCCCGTTTCTGCTATTTTAAATTTTAAATCAACAATAATATAACTTCGATACAGTCCGGATATTATCAAACAGCAAAAGCGTCATAGAGAAATATAATACACGGGGCGTATTCTGATATACGCCATATAAATTAAGCTTGTCACACACAGAGCAGGTACTGTAAAGATGTATATTATAGCACGATACATCTCGATACATCTCAATACATCTTTCTATAGAAATCGTCAGGAGACCACACACAGCAGCTATAATGTATATTTTTACATCTTCGTATCTTAAGATACCGAGCTATATGAAAATATATATTTACATTTTGATACATCTAAATACATCTCAATATATTTCTGTATATTACGATACATCTCTTCTCTTGATAGGGTGTTCAAAAATTTCTGTGATTATATTATTATTATGTACTAGCGACCCGCCCCGGCGTCGCAGGGGTATAAAATATATAGCCACTGAAAAAATGATTAAAATCGATAGCCTATGATCCTTCACGTGGTCTACTTCTTATCTGTGCCAAATAACATAAAAATAGCTCCAGTAGTTGGCGAGATAAGCCCTTTCAAATAATTTTATAAAATTAGTCTTAGCGTGATAAAAAGCGTGACCTATAAGCCTTCCTCAATAAATGGGCTAACTAAGACTGAAAGAATTTTTCTAATCGGACCAGTTGTTCCTGAGATTAGCGCGTTCAAGTTATAATCCACATTTTCCTCTATTTCTTCGCTCCTACTAGTCTTAGCGTGATAGAATATAGCCTATAGCCTTCCTCGATAAATGGGCTATCTAACACTGGAAGAATCATCAAAATCCGTTGCGTAGTAGAAGTAGATTAAAGGGAACAAAGGGACATGAGCGAAAAAAGCGACTTATGACGAAAATTCGGCGCATTTTCACTGGTCCATAGGGCCCGCATGCGGGGTGCGGGAGATTATGCCATGACCAATAGACATGCGCCATTCGTTGTCAAAGACTCCCCGTATGCTGTATACCGTACGAGTTAACGACTAATGAAAATGCGCCCTTAAAGATATTCAAAAAATAATAAGCGGGGGGTGTCACTACGTCGCTATAGAAGCCAAAACTGAGGTTAGTTTTTTGTCTGTCTGTCTGTATGTTTGTTCCAGCATCACAAGAAAACTACTGATCCGATTTGAATGTTGTTTTCGCAGATATATTTGTCTTCTTCCAACTTAAAATCTGGTGTATCAGTATCCCCCCCCCCACCTAAGGGGACAAAAGAGGGGGTCAGATTTTGTATCAAACTTTTTTCTTTTCTTTAATGGAGTTACTTCATGTTATTAACTGTGTTTTCTAACTTAACATCTGGTGTATAAAATTTATCCCCTCTTAGGGGATAAAAAAGGGGGTAAGATTTTGTATTAACTGATAAAGTAGAAATACTTTAAATGGCAAAACAACTTTTGCCGGGACAGCTAATTTTATAATAATATGTATAGATGATAGACAGAGACACACGTTATTACCACCTCAGCACAGCACTTCACAGCAGGCACTGCAGGCAGTCTGTTCCCCAGAGCCTTAATTTTCAATCAAATATCTTCAATTTACATCGTTCTGTTATGAGCACATATTGTAACATTTTGCGCGCATCAAAATCATAATCCGAATCATCTTCTGATAAACTATCTAGTAAATCTAATATCAAGTAACTCGAAGGGTCCATAGTATTACGATTTACGATATTAAAAATACAAGAACAGCCTGTATAACACCTCAGCAGCTGAAATGTGCGTCAAGCGGGGCGGCTACCATTGAAATGTAGCGAAATATACATTACATTACCTGTTGTGTGTGTGATATATTAATATAATGTAAAGATGTACATCCCGGGATGTAATATACATTACCTGCTCTGTCTGTGACACGCTTTACTGACTTTTTAAATTTTGACAAACCAAAAGGCGTTCGACGTTGTTTTTTTTTTTTTAAATACAATTTTTAGGGTTAAGATTTGTCATGTTTGTCTGTCTGTCCGTCTGTTCGTCCGTATGTAATGTAAAATGCAAGTAGTTTTTTTATTATGGTAAACCTTAATTTAACTTTCATTAAATCAAGTGAAATATAAAAAATAAAAATATATCAAAAACCTTTGAATTTCTTAAAAATAAACCTTATTGCTGCTGCGAAACCCTTCATGGGCGAGTCCAACTCGCACTTGGCCGGTTTTTTTGTTTTGGAACGTGGCGAAATTTAATCGAATAACGATAAATAACGATGAACAGAACTCGTGTTATAAAAATGTACTCAACACTCAGTTGTTTTGGCAATTACAGCAATGTTTTGATTACGCAATAATTTGTTCAATTACACAAGGAATTATCGCACTAATTAAAATAAAAATACAATGAGCTCAAGAAAGTTTCCAGTGGGTGTACTGAAGCGTGCAAAAAAAGTGTGATCGACGTGTGATTGGGGTTAAATGTGGGTTACGCCGTAATTGGGTATGATGCAGAACGTCGCTCGCACGATGCCGCGGCGTGCTGCCTACTGCCTAGGCAGCTTACAGACTGACTGCAGTTTCTCAATTTTTTACGCAGTTCTTTTAAAAAAAAAATTCGATTGCATTTTCTCAAACAAAAATATCTTCGTCCAAGATGATAATTTTTTTAATTTAGAATTTGGATATTCAAAATTTTGTATTATGAAAAATCTATTCAAAATCGAGATATTTAGGCATATCAAAATATGGCCGCATACGTAACAAACATAAAAACACTTTCGCATTTATAATATTAGTACGAAATGCAGTAATTCGGAATTCGACTTTTGAAGCCTTGCTTAAAAATGGCGCGTTGATGTCTTTTTTAGCGCCATACATAAGAAATTCTAATTCAACATTTTAACAGTCACAGGTCGAGGCCTCGATTTGAAATATTAAAAAAATAGTTTTTTTTGCTTATTGTCGGTAATAGAACTCAGCTGGTGTAGACCGACACGCGTAGAGCACGTCATAGTGGCGTGCCGCGTGCCTATTGCCGCACAGATTCAATCAGTGCAGACTCCTTGTTAATATCTCTTTATTTATAAACAACGAACATTAAAAAGGTTATCGTCGATGTAGAACTTACTGATTAGGTTAATAGGTCAACAGGGTTTCCTTAATTATAGTGCGACGCAATAAAATCGTCACTTCCACGTGCTATTTTTAGATTTGTATACAGACTGTAACAAAACAAATTGATAATATTTTAGGGTGTGTGTAAAATAAAAATAAATAAATAAAATATATTTTTATTCAAAATAGGTATCATGATACACTTTTTGAAAGTCGAACGAAGAAACTACGTTGCCTACCACCGGTTCGGGAACTAGCCCTAAGCGCGCGTTCAGACGTGCGCGTTTTCTGCACGTTTTTTGCTCGCGCGGATTCATCATTCATAGCAATTTCACATGTGATGAATCCGCGCGAGCAAAAAACGCGCAGAAAACGCGCACGTCTGAACTCGCGCTAAGAAACTCGCACGGGGCCATCTTTTACTATGTGTCCCTTACATAGAGTTCAATATGAAAGTACCAGCGCTGATAGAGCAAATTTTACAAAAGTAAAATAAGAAGTTGTTTATTTAGCGCTAAACTTTCACAGCGAACTCAATATAGGATACCAATACCAGCCTAAAGTATTATCACTTTGTTTTGTTACACCCTGTATAAGCGTCATGTTTGTATGTATGAATCCATGACCCGGGTTCAGACGGGCGCGTTGTCTGTCGGCCGCAGGGCGCGAGGTGGCGCGAGGACGTGGACCCTGAAGTGAACTGCAGCCTGAACAGTGAACACTGTCGCTATGCGCGTCGCATTCACTGTAATATTACTGGCTAAATGTTCGAGTTTATTGCTGTTTGCAGTTTGACCAACTGTGTTAGTAGGATTATGTTATTTGAGTTTTTGTTTTGTGTGTGTATCCATATAATAATAGGTTAAGGTTTAAAGGTTGTTTATTTCTCAAAAGATTATAAAATCACTTACGAGTAATACATTTTGTGACTTAAAAGTAATTAACAATCTACGTATGCAGCTAGTAAAATTATAAATGCGAAAGTGTGTCTGTCTGTTACCTTTTCACGCCCAAACCCCTGACGGCTGAATCGATTTTGCTGAAATTTGGTATGGAGATAGTTTGAGTATTGATGAGGATATTTTTTATCCCGGGAAATGTACGGTGCCTGCGTGAAAAACGAGTTTTGGCGCAACGGAGTTGCGGCCGTCAGGTAATATTATATTAGGTAGGGGAAAAAGTTTGTTCGCATTTTATATAAAAATTCAAAAGGTTTTTTTATAAAGTTTGGGCAGTCCTCTTGTGATGTCAACCTGACACTGCCTAAGGAATTCTGCAGCGACCGAACCTGATGGAAATCTGAAGGTGAAGGGGATGCATTAACACCTCCCAGCCAAACTCTCGTAATTTTTGCTGAGTGGCTAAATATGTGTGAGATGTGTGAGAGAGAGATTCATCCGGATATCCGGATTGAAAACGCTTAAACCAAATTTGCGCTAATCTCACTGCAGATACTGCATTAGGCACATCACAAATTTTTTTCGCGGCTTATGTTGCATTTTTACTTTTTTATGTAATAAAATTTTAAAATGTATAGAATTTCTTCATTAGAACTTAACAATAAGAAAACTGAACTTCTCACATTTACTTACCTAAATTGAATTTGAAAATGTCTTCTGTAAAATTAAAACTTTTTAATGACCAAAATCAGCCAGATACAATTGGTATAATAGCACAAGAGATTTTATGACAAGTTCATACATACTATAATGCGAAAAGACTTTTTTCCCAACCTATTATGTAGGTATTCTTAGCACGCTCTAGAGTGAAACCTAAGGACATAAGCATTTTAGGTTTTACTCTTAACTTTAAGATATTTTTTTTCGGTTAATGACACTGAGTGTGGACCTATAAAGTTGTCTAAGTTTTTTATTGGCTTTTTAAAATAAGTTGTACTTAAAAGTTTTATTTTTAAAATAAGTTGTATTCAAAAGAACTCTTAGTACGAACAGGAACATAAAATCAAAAAAATTTAGAGCTAGTATAGGTATCGCAACATTTAGACATTTTGCTCAACGTTAATATTATCAATAATTACTGAATGACTAAAGTGAGACCCATATAGTATTGTTTGACCACTCCAAGACTTCATTAATGTTAAATACAGTAAACGTACTAAACACTTTCGATAATCGTAATTATATTGTTAAACATTAATCAAATCATAGAATCATAATTATAACCATAAAAGGATCACATTCGTTAAACAATTTTTAGTAGAAAAGCTGATAAATTATATTATCTTTCTACCTCCTTCGGACTTTGGAGCACATAATATAAGGCAATATACATTACCTTCTAAGAAGAACTTACATTCATCAATACTTAAACAAATAATAAACTAGTAATTTCTGTGTAAAAATCACATATGAACCTATACAGCTATATTTCTCTACCGATGTAGAGTATGGAGATACTTCCAATCCTGGAAAAGCCCGCTTGCAATATATTGCCCGCCTGATATTGAACAATATTTTATTGAACAACTTATTCGACAATAATATTGAAAGATTCGTTTCGTCAATAATATGGCATTATTATGCGTGCGTGTTTCATCAATAATATGGCATTATTGTGGCATTATTATCACGTATTCGTGATATTGCATAAAATTGATCGTCCAGGGACCCGCTAAGCTAAGCCTCATACATTATCTGTCAAACTCTTCATTAAATTGAAATTTAAACATTAAATGTCTCTGGACTCTGAGTGCGGTAGTTGACGAATACTGTGGGACATCGTAGTTTTTGGGTTCAACAGCCTATGCGTGTACAAACAACATTGAACGTTCAATTCCAAGACAGTGACGTACTCCTTAAATATGATTATAAGGGATGAACGAACGGACGGACCTCTGGCCGGGGTCATCGCCACCATCTTTAAACATTAAGCGTAATATATTCCGAATATTTTGGTCAAAAATAAGGGTGCATAAGTAAGAAACGTCTAGAAACCCGAGGATTAACATAATATTGAGTTGTTATCAAAGTCAAAGCCCGAAGAGTTTACCATAATATTATTGAGTGCGTCCGATGACGCTTAAGCGAGAATATATTTTTACCTCCAGACTTTCGAATCTCATATCCTGAAACCGTACCTTTTATACTATAAGGAAAACTTCAAATAAAAACTGACTTGCCTCGGCAATAGTCGAAAACCCTATGTAAAAAATGTATTTATGTGATTTATTAAAAATCATACAGAACCATGAATCATTCATATCTAAGTCCCACAAAGGAGGAAAAAGTGAACGGATTTAAGTAGAAAACTGCAACTTTTCATATGCATCACGATGTTTTTGCGGCGTTTTCCTCAACCCGACAACAAGGGACTTGGTATTCAGTTTCACTGAGGTCACCGGCTATCTCCCTCTGTAATGTATGCCTACCTCAACTGCAGGCAACGCCCTGCCCTACACTAGCCGTGAGCGTTGCTCCCGCCGATCGCATGCACTTTGCATTCGCAATTCGGCGAAGCTTGAGTTGGGCTCCAGTCCGTAACATTTCACGAATGTCAAAAAGATCCAAATTTTGCGAGTAAATCCCGCGGAAACGTCCAAGCTGCCCCGATTCAAGGAAGCATATTGTGTCCTTCTCATGGTCTGCTCTATTACTGTGCAAGAGTTTTACAAAACTTACATTCGATACCAACAAACAAATAAATCTTTCCTCTCAAAAGCACTGTTACGAGTCTAGCCAACCTATCGTGCCCTACAATAATAATTGGTAACCTATTTTAACGTCCTCGGCGAAAAAACGAGGAGTCATAGGAAGGTTACTCCCATTTTTTGTTGTAAACAACCTTATAGTATATGCAATCGAATGTAAATGAAAATCATAGAAATGGAACTGACCTACGACTACGAGCCCCTGTCACAACAGACTATAACTTATTGTTATTCCAGAATAATTTTTCCAAACCTCTCCGAAAGTTAACATATTCCATGCCTTCGTCTTAGTAGTTGAAAAATATTTTTAAAAATCTATTACGTAAATACAAAATAAATTAATTAATCAGATAAGTGCATATTTTAATATAAAAATACTTATTAATAAAACAGAAGAAGGTAATACGCTTCATTATTTATACGATGACGTCTTCTTCTTGTTTTTAATGGATGGACATTTTGAATTAAATGGAGGAAAAACAAAAATAAATGTGCTCCTTATCAAAATCGATCGCCTGCGTACTAAAGCTAAAAATAAGAAGCCATTAAACAGAGTTTAACGACAATTCCAAATCGCTTGACATTTTGATAACATTTCTATAAATAAATATATTATGTGACTATGCAAGATTTATGTTTGTCAAAATATTATTTGTTTATATTTTTATATTCGCTGTTTCGAATACTTGACAAAGATCGCAATTTTATTGTCACGTTAATGTTCTTAACTAATTTCGATTTAATAAATTAATATGCTAAAGTCAACGGTACTGTAAGGTTTTTAACTGCCGCACTGAGATAAGGATTTATCTTCAATTTAATAAAGAATTTGACAGATAATTTTACTTATTTATTTACGGTAAATTAAAACGGGTGACTCCAATTACATTAATTAACCTAGAACTAACACAATGTATGAGACTTATGTTAAATCTTCATTTAATTAAAGTTAAGTATGTAGTTTATATTCATATCTGAGTGCGACAGGTCTACATTGTGTGGGTAGTCTGGGAAGCATGCTCTAATCTTTAACTACGGTAAACTCATAGTACTAACAGGGCTTGTCTAAACTAATTGTAATAACCTTGCGATTATATATGCAATATAATGGACGTGGGAGAGCCATGCTTCGGCACGAATGGGCCGGCTCGACCGGAGAAATACCACGTCCTCACAGAAAACCGGCGTGAAACAGCGCTTCCGCTATGTTTCGCCGAGTAACTGAGTTTACCGGAGGCCCAATCCCCTACCCTTTTCCTTTCCCTACCCTCCCCTATTTCCTTCCGTACCCTCCCCTATTCCCTTCCGTACCCTCCCCTATTCCCTTACCTACCCTCCCCTATTACCCCTTAGAAGGCCGGCAACGCACCTGCAGCTCTTCTGATGCTGCGAGTGTCCATGGGCGACGGAAGTTGCTTTCCATCAGGTGACCCGTTTTCTCGTTCGCCCCCTTATTTTATATAAAAAACTACAACGCATATCTTCCGGCTCACACTTGACCTGTGTAAGATGCTGTCACATAACAAAGTCAGTATAATAAACTACTGTTAATTGACACGTGCCTAAACCTTACCTCCCACCCCCCAACCCCCCTCCGCGGCGACAGAACTACAAGGAAAACGGCGGCTGAAATTCCGCAAGAGACATTTAAAATCGATTCTAATGTCATTTACAGCCCCCTCCCTCCCTTTGGCTGACACAGTTGGCCGGTCACGTACGCGCAGTATCCATATTATATAATGATATTGGCAATTATTCAAATCACTTTGTCCCTAATGTTCTGCAATCGCTTAATTAAAATAAGCCAAGCACAATGAATTTTATGTCATTCATATTAAATTAACGCGGACGGCGTTATGCGAGAACGATGTTTAGCAATCAGCAGTAAACATCCTTGGTAGAATAAGAACTTATGTAGCTTAGGTTATTAATTATAAATAAATAAAAATTCTGGTTAGATTTGAATATCCATACCAATATTATACCATAGAGAGATATTTTGAGTCTCGAAAAAGGACATATTAGGATACTTTTTCTGTAAAACGAAAAATATGTAAAAAGGAATTTTGGCGCAACGAAATAAATAATAATATTATGCACTCATTACAATCTTAGGTGGTGGCTTTCGAACGCGAATTAACAGTTAAAGGGTTAATTCAGAACTCAACACGAGTCACGACTCACGGCGCGTAGATGCATATTTTCTTTTGTATGGATTTGACAGACTTCAATTGCTTGAGACGTTGTTCAAAATTGTCAAATCCATCGCGTTGCGACTTGCGGCCTGAATAATTGACCCAAAAATGTCAAAATATGACACATTATTGTTTCCAAATTTTCCATGCAAAAAATGTTTATGTCGCCTCAGTTCATAATATTATTGTGTACAAAATATGGTGTGCTGCGTCATAATCTAGGGCAACATTAGGCCATAACTTTGTTTAGTTTAGCAAAAAGGTGATCTCCAGCGGTGATATGTATTTTTCCGCTGGCCCATGAGATTGCCACGCGAAAAAAAACTCATGCGCAGCCAAGCTCATTTTTAGTGGCCCGGAGAGCTTAAGGGGGCGACTAACCCTAAAGTGTCGATTTTATAATTCATTTTTATTCTTGAAAATAAGCTCCGTATTGTTTCATTTTCTAAAATTAGATACTACATTATATTTCCGAGAATTCGATCTGAGCAAAAACACGATATCTTAAAATTTTCTCGATGGAAAAAAATCACAAAGATGCATCTAATTTTCACGAATTTTTCATTTATTGCCATAACCGTGCATTGTACTAAGTTAATATTTTAACACATTCTATTAAATTATATCATTGAGAGATCGACCTGGCGGATTTTTAAAATGTTGTATATTCATCGAGTTATTGAGAAAAAACTAATTTGGCGATGAATCCGCGTCGTCCTTTTTCACCTGGTATATGAAAGAGTGGCGTGAGTGTGAAGAGAGAAGGACGATGTTTGATTTTTTGGGTTAGTCGCCCTCTTAAACGCGCAACATTACCTTGCAAAAAATCGTTAATAAAAATACGAGAGTTAGTATTACATACAATATGGTCATAATATGATTTTCGCTTATTTCAATAATAAAAAGATAAATTTAAAAAGATAAAACCGACTTCAAAATTGTACGTAATTGAGAATTAAAATTCCGTATCTCAAAAACTACTGCACCGATTTTGATGAAACTTGCACTATTACCTAAGTTAAACAATACATAGTACAAAAAAAACAATTGCTTAATTCGGACTTGTAGTTTCAGAGATATGCGAACACAAACATAAAAACATACATACCTACATACACTTTTGAAATTTGGCACATTTGCTCAGATGCTGATATCATAATATAACATAACTATTATGCGCAAACTGGGCAGTTCTGGGAATATTACATGCATATTGCATACACGTCGAATTAATAACCTCCTTTTTTGAAATCGGTTAATAAAATATGCATTGAACTCTACGCCACAGTCAATGATGTTTTAGTAATACAAATTACACCGGGTCATCCAGTTATTATTAAGTTTTCATATAGACTTTTGTAACGCGCTTATGTGTCGGCCCATGGTCGGCCTGCAACTTCATTCACAGAAGATTCTCTGACCCCTTACATTTTCAAGACCGTTACCCAAATCCCTGCCTATTTCACAGGCATGTTACGCTAATTTTAAAATAATCTGCCCACCACAACGATCTGCAGGCGCTGAAAAGGTTCAACAACACAGAGGCTAATCGCATGCAAGGGCACGGAATCGTACGAGCAAGGGTGACATTATCTTGTCGCTCGTTGCATAAACCTCCGGCTATTATGAGGCAGCACGTGCCAAGTTGAACCGAAAAGCCTACGTGACTGCGGACAGGGAAGGCCGCCGCCTAATCGATTCTTCTAATTGCATCAATTTGATGACGTACAACGATTAACCAACGTTTAAAACAATAAAGTTATAAGTATCACGAAGTGTAAGAAAGTAACGTAACTTCGATTTACAGCCGGACGATTTTAATTTGGTCACTTTAGCTAAGTTTTTCACTTTTTTATATTCTATTTTTGCTGAGCTTCTATGAGAAGTCCACACCACCGTTTTTCCATACAAACGTTGTCCCCTGTTTCCTCCCTGGATAATGCCGGTAGAGTTATGATTTTTTTCCTGAATATCTATGGCCACTAGCATGTCTCTATGTTTTCTTATTTTTCATAATTTTATTATTAAATAAGATAAGAACGTCCAAAAACCCAAAAAAATGGCCAGATTTTCCTCTGTGTTCAGACACCCAGAAAACAAAACTGGCTAGAATATACAAAAAAAAAACATAGGAACACAGCTCAAGCCTTGTTTTAATTCTTAATGAAAAAAGTACTTAAATCGTTTAAGTTTTGGAGAAGGAATCAGCGGACAACGAATCGAAGATTTTCTGTTCTTTTATTAGAACTTTTGTCGTGTTATCTCTATCGCGCTCTGCGGTGGGTTACTTGAGATTAGTGAGACAGCAATACATTTTCAAATACCTATTTTCAATTTCTCTCGCCCTTGGTGTATCCTCTTAAATTTCAGGACGATTATATTTTTTATACGTTCGCGGGAAATGACAAAATAAAAACGGTAATATAATACGATAATAATACAATAATATTCGTCCATATTAGTACTGTTTTAAGATGTGGAATGATAACAAGGAGATTTATATAACTACTTAGCAATAATTTAGAAAAAATGCCGTCCACTCGTGGTCCGTGGAAAAGTACCGAACGGAATTTAATTTGCAAATGAAAATATTTTTCTGATTTAAATAACGAAATAATTTTATAAAATACTGCGTAGTACACAGTAAACATTTTTTAGTTTTTATCTTATATCACACTATACCTACTAATTCAAATCGTATAAAAAATACGTGTTGCACTAGGGGACGGCCGCGGTAAAGCTGCTGCATGGCATTTTTTATCAACTTTTGCAATTATAATTCGCATACGTCTAGTCGCACGCGCACAAACACCGTGCTGAAGTCTGCCGAACTGAAACGACGTTAGACGATGCACGGCAACGCCGGTGACGGCCGGGGGGACAGGTCAGGGTGTTAGGTTTATTTTCGTTGCGGAATTTCTTGATTCGGTCGCGGGCTCAAGGCCCGCTAAAGCTATGCAATTGCAATAGTTTAATAAAAAAAAGCGTTTGTTCCACCGTAGTGCCTAAATTATTATTAGCAATTTAGGCGCTACGGTGGAACAACGCTTAGGTTGACGCACATAATAACTAGTTTAAAAAGGGTGCAATCAAACCTTCCGGCCAAATTTCGATATCATGATACGTCTTGTTAAAAATATTTTTTTTAATAATCACTCAGTACTAAAATGTTGAGTAATAGCTTTCAAAAGTTTTCCTACAAAACACCACAATTTATGGACACTACGCGTCGCCAGCGCGTGACTCAACTTCCCTGGCGCTACCCCCCGCGACACCCCCGCGCGCTCTACCCACCGCCGCAAGGTGACTGAAGTGACCGATCTCCAACGATTTTAAGTGGGATAAAATAAATTTTGTCATTGTAAAAAAAATAACAGCCTGTTTTTTGGTTAAATTCTCCTAATGATATCTAAGCCCTAAAAAAATTTGACCGGTAGGTTTAATTATACCCTGTATTTTCAGACATGTTTGATAAACAACTGCGACAAAAAATCTTTCCTTGGAGGAACATATTAGGCCACTAATAAATTTTACAATTTATCAAATCAGGTTACCATTAATGTAGTGAAACACAAAGTACAAACTACTTAATTACCCGACTGCCAGGAGGGTTACGTGTTTTTCCTCCTTTTTTATGGCTCTTCCTAGCGAGCCTGAATCGTTAGCTTAAAATAATTAAAAAAAAGATAATTTAATTAAGATAATCTGCTAGTAATTGTTGGTAGGTAAATAAGAAAATATTTCTGTTAATGGAGAGCGGAAACCAAGAAAATTTAAGCATCCAACATGAAACATCCAAATCGAAATTAGCTCCATCTTTGTTTAAATTATAATATAGCTTGTACATAATCTTATTCCTTTTTATGTTTTATCCGTTCCATCACTCATTGAGCAAATAAGGCTATACAGGGTGTAACAAACAAAGTGATAATACTTTAGAGTGTGTATGAATCCCCTGTATAGTGTTTATTGTGAAAGTATCTCAGCTCTGAAAGCATAACTTTTTAAAACTTTTGTATGGGCAAATTCATGACACTGGTAACGTGCACTTGCCCATACAAACCACAAAAAATGCTCCTACTTTCACTATAAACTATGTGGACGCTGTTATATTTTGTTAAGCATTAATTGTATCATCCCACAAAAATTATGTTTTGAGTTATGAATGCAGCCATGTTCATTAGGTCATTTAGAACAGGACTGCAATCACAATTCGACAAAAAAAAGTGGGTTAATAGTTAATACACAAATCCATATAAGGGACACATACCTAATATGATATCAGTTTGTTTGGTTATAACCTGTATATAAGAGTTCTATAGAACCCAAAAAAGCATAAAAGTAAAAATATGTTAGCGCCGTTTTTTATTGTTAATATGGTCCATAGACTCCATACTATGTTTATGTTCTGCGCATACGCCGCGCCGCTGTTCTATTGACGTCAATGCCATAATTTTTGCATTATATTAATTTTATGTATAATTTATGTCGATTTCAAGTTATATTTTTATTTAAAATAGCATACCCTTATCGTTATCAGTTTTGGAATGGTATAAATAATAAATATGCATGATCCATAATTGTTAATGAAGGAACTTATATGGTTGAATGAAAGTTTTTATTTTTTGAGAAAAAAATTATGAAAATCGGTTTAGCCGTTTTACATTATGATAATTAAATTTTGTCCATACTAGTCCATACTAATATTACGAACGTGAAAATGTGTAAGTATGTCAATACTTCTTCACTGAACCAATAAAATTGGAATGGAAATACCTAAGCTACGTTAAGTCCCATCAAAGTTTTTATCACAGAAAAATGGTTTTCGCACAATATTACCTAGAGCGAATGATTCCGATGAAGTTATTTTTAACCAAATATGCGTATTTATTTTATTATTTATCGCAGTTTTACAAAAATACTAAATAGTGACATTACTTCCCTTAGGTTTTTGTGACATCGAGTTTTGTTCTTGTAATATGTACTTATACTTATGTGAAGAAATAAATAAATAAATAAAATAAATGCTGAACATACTAACAATATATTATCATATCTGCAAACACGCTGTTACGTCAAACTTTAATATTACATTTTAATAAAAATCTATATATTAATACGCAAGCGAAGAACTTTGTATCCCTTTTGACGAAAAATGGGGAAACGTAGGTGAATGAAATTTTGCACAGTTATAGTTTATATGGTGAAGGAGTGCATCGAGCTAATATTATTTTGAAATTATGCATTTATCATACTTTAATTTAACAAATAAAACATTACACACACTACAACACCCACACTAAGGAGATGATAGATTTTTGAGTGACAAACCTATACGTACGAATTATACTCTTTTATTTATGGTTGAAGTCTGTTCACAACAAGGTGACAAATTGATAATGGATTATAGTTTTTTTTTATTAAATCTGAGATACTATTAGACAATGTTTTAACACAGCCAGTCTGAGATCAGCTGAGTCCCAGAGACAAGAGTTGAAAAAAATCTATCTATATATATCTATATACATATACAGTCGTGGCCAACTAATTAGGGACGCTATATCACGAAAACGCATGTGTTTCTCAAAAGGCCGCAAAACCATTTCTCAAAGTAGCTTTAAAGTTTTTACCATTGACAACAAGTAAATTGACTAGCACTCTTAATATTTTGTGGTCAGAAAAGGAATAGCTAATTGCCATTGCTATTTTTTAGGTAAATGCGTTACTGCTATTTTCTCATTATTGAATAATAACGTGGACAACTAATTAGGGACATGTCAAATTTTGACTACAAAATTAAATATGCTGGGAAATATTTAAATGTTTATTATATTAAAATGTTAATTAACAAAATTTCAACATAAAACAAAATGAAAAACTGACATTCTAATAACCGGTATGCTTTCCTTTGTTAGTTAAAACCCTTCAACATCGGCGTGGCATCGAATCAATCAAATTATTGCAAGTTTCTAAAGGGATACTATTCCAAACAGCTTGGAATTGCTCGTAAAGCTGATTTTTAGTAGCAGTACGTCGAGTTACAACTTTTTTCTTCGCTTCGTACCATAAGTGTTCGATTGGGCTTAGGTCTGGCCTGTTTACGGGCCTGTCCTCCTGTAGTCCTGAAAAACAGTCCCAGATTTGAATATTGCCTCCTCCATGTTTTATCACCTGCGTATTATGCGTTTTGAAGTATACCACGGCATTGCAGACGATGTTTTTGGAACATTCCAAATGATCTACTGCTATTTTCTTGTACGGCCACCCACGTTGGTAAAAATTGAACATTGTTGCGTCACAACTCTTCTTTCGACCCAAATTTTTAATTATTTAATAAGTTTACAAGACTCAAAAATAATAAAACTCAAAGGTGACTGACTGATTGACATAGTGATCTATCAACGCACAGCCCAAACCACTGGACGGATCGGGCTGAAATTTGGCATGCAGGTAGATGTTATGACGTAGGCATCCGCTAAGAAAGGATTTTGATAAATTCCAACCCCAAGGGGTTCAAAGAGGGGGTGAAAGTTTGTATATAAGAATACTTCTTAACGCGAGCGAAGCCGCGGGCAAAAGCTCGTTATATGATAAAGTCTTTATTTTTTTACAAAATATAGGTATATGACTATGACTTTCCTGACAGACTATAGCTGTAGTCCTATGTCGTTGAAAGTAAGGTCGAATTTCGACCATTGGGTGATCTCTAGTAACTATAATTTATTGATAATAAATAAAATAATTACTTATTATAAATTTGTGGTTTTAGAGAAAATATCAAGTATTTAAAAAGCACAGATTTTAGATCTTTGACTGATTTTAGAACTTTGAGGCATCTAAATTTAATATGAAAATGACTTTATTTCAATAGAAAGTCTTATTTATTTTGATGGTTTGGCAATAGATAATCTTATACATATATAAAATTCTCGTATCACAATGTTTAGCTACCGTATTCCTCCGAAACGGCTTTTCTGATTTTTACTAAATTTTATATGCACATTCAGTAGGTGTGAGAATCGGCTACGTGCTACTTTTTATATTGATAAGTGCATTTGTTGAATAAATAATAGTAAATTATTACAACTCGAGACTGACGGCGACCATTATTTGTGCGACGGGATAGCGATGGACGTTGTCATGGTGACATATTTATTTAGTCACTTCAATAAAATAATACGGGCGAAGTACTTTGTATGCCAAAGAAACGTTTGCCGGGACAGCTAGTAATATGTAAGATTCTGAAGGAAAGTTATTGAATTTGTCAATTTGTATATGCCTCGTCCATTTCAAGCGCAATTACGTTTTCCTGTAAAGTTTTTGTTGCTCTTCTGTAATCAACAGGCGCACAAAAGTGACCACACATGACATAGGCGTAGCAGATGTTATGGATTTACATTTTTTTTCCTCCCAGACCATAAACTATACTTGAATTAATAAGTCAGTTTACGGTTGGTATTTATATAGAATTATGATATTTGTTTTCATAAACACTTTAATACTTTTAAAATTTTGCAAGGTAGGTAAGCTTTTTAGTATGAGTAATACAACAAAATATTATAATATATAATATTAAATGTAACATTTAATAATAACGTTCAACTGGGACGGGTCGGTTGCAAAAAATCTACTAAGGAATAATTATTGTTTAAGTTTTCTATAGGTGAATTGCGATGGTTTAAGTTAAGCATAATTTAACATAGTTATTTATTATTATGATCATTAACGTTATTAATCAATATCGTTTAATGATTACAGAATGGGCAATTACTCCCATTGGCACAAACGGGCCTTGTTTTATTTAAAATCATTATTTATTGTAATTCGGGCTCGGTCACGTGGCTCGGGGTGCTTGCCACAGGACGGAATTCACTCAATAAATTATTACAGATTGTAATTCAGTAATGCAGCCAACTAGAAATTTAAATTCTCTTTTCGTGTTGTTCCCATTTCTTGTTTTTCCAAAGGTTCTATAATTTAAACGCTCAATTAATTCAGTACTCCGCATATTTGTTTGTTTAACACCGCGTTTGCAAGTTAACAATCTTAATACATTTTCTTACTTATTCGCATTACAGCTTGGCCATATTGTGCCTGTTGTGTTCCATGTTAAACGTTTAGATTTTTCTATCACAGCGTTGAAAAGGGACGGAGCGTCGAGGGTTGAAGACTTAAGGGGTTCAACGCTTAATAAGCCGCAATGTCTTAGTTATGGTTAGTGCTTTTTGTTACCAGGAGAACGAAACATATAAAATGCTAGGAAAGGAACATGCGTATTTTTTTACTCTAGTTTTAAGTACATTACGTATTAGGTATGTACTTTGAACCAGGGTCTACAGGAACAAAGAAATTCCCATAATTGCCTTGATTTATACAATAAATTATACAACAGAGCTTTTGTAAGGGAACAAAATATGCTAAAATTCAAGGACTTATGCCTGTTTTCACCAACCGCCTCCTAACGCTAAGTGATCCCCTAGCGGCCATTAAGGGTACATATCCTTCAAGATTTCACGAATTTTTGTGTGTCACGTTCGTACTTCGTCCTTAGGGCTTAAGAACTTTTGCAAAACATTACTTTTTTTTAAATGTGTTTGTTTCAAGAGATATTTGACCCGCAAAGATTGCTAGGGAACACTTAGCGTTAGGAGACCGTTGGTGAAAACAGGCATTAACCTTTGTAGCTAATAAGGTTATTTTAATAATTTCAGAATGTTTGCATAGATTATTATTAGCAACAACTTCATGACTTTTATATTTTGCCTATTATATATCTAATAGAATTAAATTCTATTGTTCCAACATTATCTAATTCTTATAGAGAATTTTAATTACTTTTCCGGACCTTGGTAACGAAAAAGTGAATTATAATTTTGTCCGTACATAATAGACACACTGGTAAGTAAATTAGTAATTTGACCTACAAATATTCCGGACGGAAATGATATTGATAAGAACTACGGAAGTACACATTATTGTAGATATGAAGTTTTTTTGCGTCAAAAATAGTTTTTTGCAGACTCAAGGTATTTTAATGTATGAAGTCCTAAGTATGAATTGAAAGTATCAACTGGCAAAAGAAAGACGATAGACGGCTTCAGTGGAAATTCGAATGTTAGAAAACTCGTAAAATAATATTTAAGAGGATACACCAGGGGCTAGAGAAATGAAAAAAAAGTACGTGTCATATCTATAGCTGTCTCCTTTACCTCAAGCCTATACCGCAGAACGCGCTAGAGACAACTGCAGAAAATCATTGTCCCCTGATTCCTTCTCCAAAACTTAACCGATTTAAGTACTTTTTTCATTAAAGATTAAAGAAAGGCTTGAGCTGTGTTCCTATGTTGTATTTTTTTTTTGTATAATCTAGCCAAATCTGTTTTCTGGATGTTTGAACACAGCGGAAAATCTAGCCAATTTTTTGGGTTTTGGAACGTTCATATCTTATTTAATAATTAAATTATAAAAAAAAGAAAACATAGGAACATTGTATTAGTAGCCATAGCTATTCAGGAAAAAAATATAACTCTACTAGCATTATCCAGGGAGCAAACAGGGGACAACGTTCGTATGGAAAAAAGGGCGGTGTTGGCTCCTCTTAAAAACAAGATATTACATCGGAAATAATAGGAATCGAACTTTCTTGACAGAAGGGTTCTGTCTTGTAAAGTATTACGGCCTTCGCGCTGTCATCAGCACCCAAAGTACGTTTTCGCTCCATTGATGTTTGGTGTAAAGTGGGTTTCGTTAAAGGACATGAGTTATCGTTTGTATTGCCACGTTTTACGGCAAAACGTACTGCAGGCTGCAGCGCAACAAACTTGTGGGAAACATCTACATTCTATATAGCTATAAAACTACTAGTCACCTAATGAAACTCCGTTGCGCCAAAATTCGTTAGTCGCACAAAACCGTACATTTCCCGCAACAAAAACTATCATTTATCCTTTTGCGGGACACCAGGTATTTGCATACCGAATTTCATTAAAAATGGAAGTATTTAACCGAAAAAAATCTAAATTACGTAACTTGGCACCGCCAGGCGCCAACATAATATCCATTAAATGTTACAGAATTTGTCACAAATAGCTAGTTAGCACCTCCTTAGACCCTGACCTTACCTACCGTGACCGTAATTTTTATCGTCCAAAGCTGTCGTCAGGACGTTTACCTAAAAAATTATGTTCAAAACTTGTCCCTTCGTATCTTTTGCTAATCACATAGGTTTAAACTTTAGGGAAATTAAAAAAAAAACCTGTTTCTTTCTACAGGTTGTAATAAAACAAAGTGATAATAATTATAGTTTAGGGCAGTTTAGGGTGTTAATGTAATTTCTTATAAAGAGTTATTTCCTATTTGTGAAAGTGGCAGCACTGAAAGAGCAAATTTTGTTAAACTTTTGTATGGGCAAGTTCATGGCGCTGGGGCGCTTGCCTATAATGCTGTATCCACACAATGCTGCCGGCTTATACCGGCGGCACGGTCGGCGGCCCTGCCTCCGGCTAACCACACATGCCGCCGGCTTCGGTGGCAAGGCAGTCTGAAAGCCTGCGACAAACCCGGCGGTATAAGCCGGCGGCATGTGTGGATGCGCCATTACGGAAGTAGAAAAGAGTTATTCTTTCAGCGCTGCTATTTGTACAGTGGATTCTATATGTATAAGAGGACACGTCATACGCCGTAATAAATATCAGCACTCGGTCGGATGTGGGCTTAAAGGGTCAATTCAGACCGCAACACGACGCGTAGATCGCATTTATTTTGTACTGAAATGACAGATTTCGATTGCGTGGGACGTCTTGCAAATCTGTCAAATCTATGCTTAAAGAAATGCATATCTACGCGTCGCGTTGCGGTCTGAATTGACCCTTAAGTTTACAGCAAATGTGGTGAGGAACCCCGTGTATGTAGGGTATTTCGGCTCAGATAAGCGACAGGCCGGCCTGTACCGGCAGAGGTCACTATTGACGTCAATGGTCACGTGACCGCGGGCGACGGCGGGGGGTGGGCGCCGCGGCGCGGGGCCAGGGAGGAGGGCACAGCTCGCACATACTGTACGCAGCAGGACAGACTCGAGTGTCGCGAGTGCTTCGGAATATTTCCGTATGCGGCCATATTTGGGATCGGAACAGATGGGTAGCCGAAGGGCACGATGTACCTAAAAATTTGCAAATGCCTACGTTTAGGTAGGAGCAGGCGGCTTCTAACGTATCATGATGAATGATATCTATCGTAGAGCTATTGCACAGTTCAAAAGTCTGGATGTAATTTTTCCTTTTCTTAAAAGATCCCTTGAACTTTACTTCCACTGACAAAAAACTGCGAAAGTTCCTAACATGATCTGTCATAAGACTGATAATCAGCAAGTACGAAATACTTACTACTTTTTCCCTAAATACATTCTATAAAGTTCTAGAAAATAGCATACTATATGTGCATTGTGCATGTGTCATTGATACAGTAGCGGGCGCTACTGGACACAAAGCTGGTCCAGCGCAAGAATCCGCCTATATGTAAATGAGCACTAATAATTCTACTTTTGTAGCAGTTTCTAGGTCCGACTGACGTCATAAGATGCAAACTCATCCAAATGTACGAACAATAAAACCGCAAACTTAACAATAAATGTTGTTGCTATGCACAAACTGACCCAGGAAAACTTGGTGGTCTTCACTTGTCGAATGGCGAAACTCCTTAAGGTTACATCTTGAAATATGTATCTAGTAATAAAATTATACAATATATTTATTTGTTAATAATAAATGCATAAAGCATTTTTATCAATTTATGCAATATTCGCATACGTCAAGTCGCACGCACACAAACACCGTGCTGAAATGCGGCAACGCTGCACCGGACGGGGACCGGAGTACTATCTATAAATATAAATACTATACTCCCCGTATTAGGTTCTTCCGTTACGGAATTTCTTAATTCGATCGCCGCGCTCAAAGCCCGTGACTAAAGCTATGCAATAGCCTAAAAAATACTGTTGGCCTCGCCTTAATAGTTTGCTAAAAGTCTAAACGGCGAATCAAGACACAAAACTTCGAAAGGGGTTCGAACATTTTTGTATGGAGCCTGGCATATCTAGCCGCGGGCCATTTTGATTTTTTTTTTAAATTTCCGAGCACAATAAAAGTGGTACCGAGCACAAATATTAAATACAAACAAAAAATGTTCTATAACATGGTATCCTAAAATGTCACGTTTCCGAGATATTTAGAAGTAAAGATCACCATATTACGTGTCCTTTGGACTCATATGGTGATCTTTACTTCTTTACTTTTCCTAAAGTGTCACGTTTCCGAGATATTTAGAAGTAAAGATCGCCATTTGTGTCCTTTGGACTCATATGGCGATCTTTACTTCTAAATATCTCGGGAACGTGACACTTAAGGATACCATGTTATACAACATTTTTTGTTTGTTTAAGTGTACTCTATCCAAATATACTACTTTTATCGTGCTCGGTGAAAAAAAAAAAGATGCCACAGATATTCGTACCCCTTTGTATGAAATTGTATGCCTCGTTATAATATATTATTATAATAGTAGTGGTAATATTATCCAATCCAATAAAAACGAAAATATTGTTGTCAGCAGTTACCTAAGTGTAATGGTGCTCCCACACTGCCGTTAGAAAATGTTTGTAAATATTTTCTAACATAAAAACATTTACTAACAAATGTTGACAATTGTAACATTTTGTTAGGAACTGTTGTAAGCTATAAGTGCTCCTACACTAATAGAAAATATTTACGAATGTTTACTAACATTTAATAACATTTAAATCTGGTATTTTCTCACCGCATACCCCGCCGTCACCTTTATAACGGCCGTTCCCAATATTTGATCTATCTCTGGTTTTGCCCTACTAGAGATAGGAATAACTCACATTAGACATTAGAGACATATATTTTATGTTAATTGTGAGCTATTCCTATCTCTAGTAGAGCAAAACCAGAGATAGATCAAATATTGGGAACGGCCGTAAAAGGTATAATTTGTTAATGTCATGTTATAATTTGTTAACTTACGTTTACAAAACATTTTCTGACATGAAAACATTTTTAATATTTTTTAACATTTGCGATTAAATGTTTGCTAACAAATGTTTACTAATGTTACTAAACATTCTCTTACGGCAGTGTGGGACCATAAAGGTTCTTGGTATTATGATACGAGTAAATGTTAAATGTTCGAGCGACCGAAATCTCGACGCGGTCAAGAGTGCATAAAAAGACTCATACTACGAATAGGAAACACCTCCTATACACCTCCTATACTATACTGCAAGACAAAGACTTACCGCCGTACTCAGAGACATTTAATTACGATTAACCTTGAATTTAATGGAGCGTTTGACAGATAATGTATGGGGCTTATGTCAAAATTTTGAATTATTTACAATTAAGTGTAGCAGCACAGTGGTAGCAGTAAGAAACTTCTCATTCTTCTTTTTAAACTTCTCATAAAAATTTAATTGGCAACTAAACATTGGTTGCATAATAATCAATCTTCACGGCCAATATACGGGGGCGGGGGCGGCACTTTAGACCCACTTCATCCCTGAGGTTGATGATGATGTCAATGAAAAGCCGTAAGCCATGGTATTCAGTATTACCTATGCAACAAAGGAAGGAGAATGTAACCTACACGTGAGAGACTTCATAAACACGGCACGTGCGCCATTTTTATAATTTATACCTCTAGGAGCGCGCCACGAGCAATGCCCTAACTTTTACATCAGACATGAATGAAAGATGATATGAAAATCATAGTTTTTTGGCCATTTTAGGCAGAAGTCAATGAAAATTTTATTTATCGCAAACAAATTTCTAATTCACGACACCTAGGTGTTTGGAGAAAACCCGAGAACATGTATTTTTTTCAAGCGAAAGTTGATCATACTCACAAAAATCGGCGGCGCGGCGGCGGTACTTGTTTACATCAGTCGATCTGTCTGCTTGTTTGTCGATCGTATGCGACTGATCAATATATCAATTCAATTTAAATCAATATGGAGGATAAGGTTCACCAATATAGAATATTTTAAGTCAAACACTAATAATTGTAATATTGTGGTGTGCTTAGCGGATTTCACCTAAATTTGGTACGGTATGGTATTATAGTAGTTTGATGGTCACTGAAAATTAAGGTGACACCGCGTTAAAGTAAAAAACAGTGTTGGATATGTTTTAGATTGCTTGTTGGGATGGAACAGCAAAAAATGGAAAGGACGTAAGCGACAAAATGGTTTTTGTCGCGTAATTTAAAAACCATAAATACATTTTATATAAGCTATGAGCAAATTAAAGTGTATGCTTGAACCATTTTATGTACAAATTTTGGAAGCTTAAATCACTCTCCTCTGTTTGCAAAATAGGAATCTCTTTTTACAGAGGTCTTTTTGATTGATTATTCTGTGTTATAAAAGTTGACCAATCATGTTATGCTATGGGTAATTCAAAGACAAAGACAAGATGAATACTGACAATGAACTTTAATTTCTTAGTTTTGGTCATTGCTGAAAAAAATCGATATCGCTACAGCCAAATTATCACGGCGTCGCCTTAATACCGAGGCTATATTTTTTACTCCAAAAAGCACAGATTTCCTGTGAGATTCAGTAAAAGAGTTAACTCAATAATCGACAGATCACACGTCAAATTCAACAACAACAGGACAAAAATACTTAAGTATTATTTATTGTTATGTATTTTTAGATTTAACAACCTTTTTCCTTCAGTTCGGCTCTTCCTTATCATTACTTGACAATTGATGCTTATTTTCGCCAGCTAGACCATCTGGTTATTGGACCTTGACATGAAAGTGACCGGTCTTGTGACCTTAAGACAAAAGTTGTCTTGTAAACGGACGTCGGAAGACCACCTGACCTTCAGTTTTTCGATAACATCTCTGATTCGCATCCGGTGTTAAACGGTTACTTCCTTTTTATTTTATTTTTTCTTTTTAAAAATCTTTTTTGTCTTTTTGCACTTATGCTGCCTGCTGAATACCTCAGTTGAATTTTGAAAAAATTATAAATCAAAGAGTCCTTCATTAATCATCGCTCCACGATAGTCCTGCTTTAAGTTAATATTATTATGTACTAGCTGTGCCCCGCGGTGTTAACAACCCGCGGTTTAAGTGATATATTACACTTAATAAATGACTATGGTAGTGATGACGATGATGACGATGAATGTAATTTGCATAGTAGCATATGCTTTGCGTTCTTAAAACAACGACGAAAATCCAAAACTTGTATCTATACAATTACAGAGTCAGGAGTTCTCTCAGCACCTCGCGAACCATGGTATACCTTGGTGCAAAATCTTACATGTTGGTAGCATATTATGTTTAGAATACTGCTCACGAAACCGAAGTCACCACATGTTTCCATATAAATTTTGAGGAGTTCCCTTGATTACTTATGGATCCCTTAATCAGGTCACCACTATTATGAATACGGTACCAAATTGGGATGATAACCTATACACCAAAAAAAATATTTGAAAATCGGTTTAGAAACGGCGGAGTAATCGTTGAACATAAAAAACAAACATAACACCTCCTCCATTTTGAATGTCGGTTAAAATTGTAGCCTATGTGTTATTCTGAAGTATAAGCTATATTATTGTAATTTTTCATTAAAATCCGTTCCGTAGTATTTGCGTGAAAGAGTAACAAACATCCATACATACATCCACACATACAAACTTTCGCCTTTATAATATTATTAGGATAGTTTACGTTATAAATTATATAATATGAATAAAACCGCATTAAAATCCGTTGCAATGTTAAAATCCGCGCAAAAAATTTAGTGGAAACTTCGATGACATTCGTTAAATAATAATTTACTATTGAGGACTTCTATTGAGATCGTAAATTATCACCTTAGATCGTACGCCAAATTTTCCATTCAGACCTTAAAGTAGGTTGAACTTATCAATCTAGAACCTTTAAAAATAAATTCGCAATATAAATTTTATTACGTCACGTACGTGCGACCGGTAAAATTATATACCAACGTCCGTTTAAAATAAATTAAGATTTTTTAAATATCATAGATTTGTAAATTGTAGAAAAATTTGCCAGTCTATGTTTTTCACGAAAGACGATGAAAGACGGCGATACAGAAGATTGAGACGACGAGAGAAATAATACCACGGCTATTTCGTAACCTTAGGGTTGATTCAAAACACCGCCGCCGATGTTACCAAGGCGGCGGCACAAGAAGGCGGCTACCCGGCCACCGACATCCGGTCGGGCAAAATCACGTTAGGCCCCAGGGGCGCACGGAGCGTGTGGCTCCATGTCCCCACGGACGCCGCCAAGAAGTTAGTAACTTCTGGGCGGCTGCAGGTAGGATGGGTCCTGGCAAAAGTGGTGCTGCTGGCCGCGAGGCCAAAGCGGTGCTACCGATGTCTGGACACCGGCCACCTGGCACCGAGCTGCCAGTCCCCGGTAGACCGTAGCGGGAATTGCTTGCGTTGCGGGAAGCCGGGGCACAAGGCCGCCGACTGCGCGGAGGAGCCCAGTTGCTTCTTCTGCGCAGAGCTCGGCAGAGAGAGCAACCACGTGCTGGGGAGTAACGGCTGTTTTACAGCAGCCAGCAAGCCTCCCAACACGAGGAGGAAGCGCAAGGCTCCCGGCTCGGCCGCGTAAGCGGCCTGGAGCCAATAAGGCCGGGGCGAGTGAAACCGCCCCCGCCATGGAGGTTGAAGCCTAGGCCTGTGGGTGGTTGATCGGGGGATCACCGCCCGCAACATAGGCCCCGAGGAGAAAGGCTCCCCCGATGCCCGGGGAGCCTCTCGGTACAGACAGGCGGCGGCAAAGGCTGCTGCAGTCGAAGAGGTGCCGGAAGCGGCAAGCGCTGTGGAGGACGCGGTGAATGCACTGCGATCCCGCTTCTTCACGTGTAGCGCTGACGAGGGCATGGGGGGGTTTTAATCGGGGACCTCTGCTGAGGGAGTCCAACATACCCCTGCCCCTTCCCCCGAGGGGGCGGGGGATGCGTAATGCATTTCCCCTCCTCAAAAAAAAGGGGTTGATTCAGAACGCAACGCGACGCGTAGATGCATATTTTAAATTTATATGGATTTGACAGATTCGCAAGTGTCAATTCAGACCACAACGCGACGAGGCGAGGCGAGGCGCGGCATAAATTTGTATGGATTTGACAGATTTCAATTGCGCGAGGCGACATGCCAATCTGTCAATTCAGTACAAATTTAGAAATGCATCTACACGTCGCGTTGCGGTCTGAATCACCCCGGGTTAAAGATGAGAACCACAGCACTAATATATAAATAAATCAATAAGTAAAAAATAAAACTAAATATCTAGGTTGAGCTTGAACTGTTACCCACTCGATTCCCGAATCCTCAATAATCACTATAGAACTAAATAGCATATAACTGCCAATTCTGTCTCTCTCTCAATTGTTAAAATTACAATATTAGCAGGTCGACATAATTGGCAGTTATAATAATTTTGGTAGTTATAACAAAATAGCTTTAATGTTAGTCCCTAACCTTATTATGTGAAAAGAAATAACAGTTTACGTAGAAAGGAAAAAACTAGATATTTCGACTTTTATTTCTCCTTATACCATTTTGAAACGCGTTTGCAACACGTGACATTAAAATTTAAAATAGCTTACCATAAAGAAATTATACTACACTTCGTCAATAATCTTGTAAAGTAGATTTACCCATAGATTATTTACGAAATTCCGACCTAAGATAAGTATAAAGAGGCGACAAAATGGCAAGTGTAGTACTTACTACCTACAAGCTTAAATCATACAAATATTATTTGTTATCCTTTTTGGTAATTTTATGTTAATGATGAGAACGTAAACCACTTATTAACGAAGTTTTATTTTGATTTATCTATATTACCACATGAAAAAATAACCAGAAAAGTTCTTTGAATTATAATTAAGGTTAAAAAATTTAATAGAAAGTTTAAAAACTCTCGTAGCTGTAGTCGTAGCTTGTCTACGAAAATTTTAATAAGCTCGTAGACGCGGGCTACGTCATTTCCAAATTTAGATTTTTAACTTACAATTTCCATTGCCATTTCATGTTTTTACTATTAAATATATTTTTAAATAATGTGTTGCGCAAATTAATAAATAACAGTAATTAAGTGGTTAATGCTAATTAATTTTACTTTGTAGTAGTTTTTGCCGACAAATTTACATAATGGGACATCAGCAAAAAACTTTAAGTGCTTTATTTTTAACATTCCTCGCAAGAGAATAATATTTAAATAGGTAACATAAAAACAACGATAAGCTCTACCCCATAAAGCGCTTCTGCGACAAAAATTGCGCATCGCAATGTAATTGTAAGCGATCGTTAAATTTTAAATTCGAATTTGCCGACAAACAATCTTTGTCGCGTAATGTATGCTGCAATTATGCCGTCACGTGTCGCCGTCCCCGGAGAGAGAGGAGAGCGGAGAGAGCGGGGAGAGTGGGGAGAAAGGAGGATCCCAGTGGATGCGACCCGCGAAACGTGACCGCGGGCCGCCGCGGGCGCAGCGCGGAAGCCGCGGTCACTCACCGCGCATTACTAGAATGTTTCTAAAATCTAAATCAGATAAATTCTAAAAAAGTCATACATTTGACATGTAAAGTATAAACACCTGATACATATTAAACGAGACCAAATTATCATGTATCAACGCGCATAAATTTTAGAATATTAATAATATTTTTTTCCCCAATTTTTTCTGTAATCTCCAGCTCGTAGGCAAAAACTGGAGTTGATTCTGCGTAGGAAAATACGCTCCTAATTTTTCTTGTTGTTGGGGTAATTTGAATTAAAATTAGTTAGGTTACAATAGAATAACGTAAATACCTTGTAGTACCATTTATACATAAATGTTCAACTTAATTAGCGTGTTATTTCGGATGCAAATAATTTAATAATTGTTGCGAATCATGTGCGTACCAAGGGGGGGGGCAGGGGGGGGGGCAGCTGCCCCCCCCCCTGGATCATGTTGACGTCCCTACTAAGTAGTATCTAGTACTTTTATCTATAAAAATTAAGAAAATGAATTTTGCCATTTGTTTGCAATACAATATTTTTACAACTAAAAATTATTAATTTTTTATTCTTTATAAACACCTAGCTTATGAAAAATCTGATTTGCCCCCCCCCCCTGGCCCAGAACCTGGGTAATTTGCCCCCCCCCCCTGGCACCAGAACCTGGGTAATTTGCCCCCCCCTGGCCCAGAACCTGGGTACGCCCATGACTGCGAATTGTTATAATAATTAAACTTACCTTAGATTTAGCTGAATGTTTGTCTTTCCGTATAGCTTTAATGCCATTATGTAGCTGAAAGTGAAAAAAAAACTTTTGAAATTTTGGCGGGCGAAATGCTTAACATTAGGTACATATATATCAATAAGTAACATTTCCTTTTTATTAAGTATATTTATTATAATAAAACCAGAAACGAAAATCTCTGTTCGTTTAATAATTTTAATAAAAGATAAAAGGAACTAACTAGTACCGAAATATAACTTGAGTATTAAAACAGAAATATTACTTTTTTATTATAATCATTTAATTTTTACTTCATAATATTAAAAAATGTAAAACATTATGTCTGTGTAGACATAATATCATGTTATCACCTAAGCCGCTGAAACGATTTAACGAAATTCGTGAGTGTGAAGAGAGAAGGACGATGTTTGATTTTTTGGGTTAGTCGCCCTCTTAACCGACTTCAAAAAAAGAAGGTTATCAATTTGACCCGTATGTATGTAATATTTCCAGAATTGCCCAGTTTTCGTTTAATATATCAGTCTATTTTAACGTCTAAACAAAATGTGCCAAAACGTATGTACAGTACTATGTTTTATGTTTGTGTTCGCATATCTCTGAAACTAAAAGTCCGATTTGAGAATGATTCATAGGGTTCCGTACCCAAAGGGTAAAAACGGGAGCCTATTACAAAGACTTCGTTGTCTGTCCGTCTGTCTGTCTGTCTGTCTGTCTCCAGGCTGTAACTCTAGAACGGTAATAGCTAGAGAGTTGAAATTTTCACAGATTATGTATATGTATTTCCTGCCGCTATAACAACAAATACTAAAATAAAAATAAAATTAAAATTTAAGGGGGCCTCCCATACAACAAACGTGATTGTTTTGGACTTTTTTGCTCTATATCAATAACGACAACAAGTAGGTAAGTACTTAAATTTTTCTCATAATCCTTATTTATGTATGTACTTTAATATTTAATAATAATTTTAAAATAAAATAAAAAATTAAGGGGGTTCCCATACAAAAAATACAAATTTTGGCATAATTTTGCTCTATAATGTACGGAACCCTTCGTGCGCGACTCCGACTCGCACTTGTTTTTTTGTTGTACTAGATATTGTTTAACTAGGGGAACACTGCAGGTTTCATCATAATCGGTCCTGTTATTTTTGGATATGGAATTTAACGTACAATTTCGATGTCGGTTTTATCTTTTTAAAATACTAATTAGTTTCAGCAACACTTACGGCGCAGTGGAAGCAGCTGAAAAGCGACACGCGCGACTCACTTGTCGCGGATGCCGGCGACACCTGCGACAGCGGCGACAGCGACACGGGACCCTCCGCCTCACGAGACTTGCCGTTCGCCACCTGAACAAATATACAGCTCAGATAATAATATGTCAATTCGCTATAATTTAACTTACTCGTACCGAGTAAGTTGTGCATCTAATATGCAAAATAGCTTAAAACCACAGACAAAAATCAAGATTTTAATCTATGTCTGTGCTTAAAACTATAGTAACACAGCTATTTATGTGAAGGCAGTAGTCTATGAGCGGCAGCGCCTTATGGCGTCCTAAGGGGGGGCAGCGTCCGAGAATGGCGGTAGAGTTCGTACAAGGGGCGGCAACATTAAAGTGGCCTATACTCATAAAACTAAAAACATATAAATCCGGCTCCGAGTCACAACATTCAGAGATACAGTTACATACAGTCCAAGATATTCTATGGGTTTTATAGATGCATCGACTTAGATACATTTTTCGCGTAGTACATAGCTATAACGTAATTTATAAGAGCAAGCGTAGCCGTACACAGTAAGCACATTTTTATTCCACTTTCATTTTCTTTCGATGATCTTCAACAATATTGATCCAGTATTTGCAAATTCTATAAACGATTCCATAAAAACTGTAACTATTCTCTGGTACTTATACTTATTACTTATAGTACATGGGTGAGGACTGACGACTGGCGACTGGCGATTGGCGACTGGCGACTGGTGACTGGCGACTGGCGACTGGTGACTGGCGACTGGTGATATCCGATAATCATCAGATTCGGTCTGTTCAGTAGCCGAGATCAGTAGGTACGGTAATTAAAACATTTAACAAGACTATTTAGTCCTGACTCCTGGCATACACTATTATTTTAACAGAGATAGACAGAGATAGTAGTATTGAGCGCAATACAGGTTTTTAAAATTTACTTTTCATAACAATCTTGAGACATTGAATTTAAATTAGTTGTAAACCAGATTAGGTAAGTCAATTGATACTTAGGTTATATTTTAGGTAGGTATGAGCTGATGTTGAAATAAAATGTGACATAATACGAGTATTTAAGTAATTAACAATATTATTCCAACTTTTTTTCTTGTAGTTTAGGGTGGAGTGAATATTTTAATTAACATTTGTTGATCCGTTAAACCAGAATTGTTCAGGAGAAATTACAACTAATAGGCTGGTATAAATAGTCAGTACTCAAGATGCATCTCGATCTCAAGACAAGGTTCAGGCTCTGTGATTGGTTGGCTGTCAAAATTTGGACCAATCACAGAGCCAAACCGCGTCTTGAGACTGGTTCGCATTTTAAGTCCTGACTATTTATACCAGCCTAAGTAGAGCCTAAGTAATTAGACCACGGCCTATAATCTTCATACAAAAAAAAGATGATGTACTAAGCGACGCCATATTGAAAATTTCCAGGCGATACTGACAGTTGCCCCTCCCCCCGCTCACCCGCACCCCTACGCAATGTGACGTGTGACGTGTCTGTACTCTGTGCTGCTGCCAGCCGCCGCCATTACTGTTATTTGAAAACTTTAATTAGAAGAATCAAAGAAGAATGCTAACGCATCTGTTGTGTCGATCGAGTGAAGTGTGAACTCTTCCTCTTCACCTTAACTGTAATATTCTGCTTTACTCCACACACTGAGAGAATACCTCAATCCTCATACGCGTTGTGTGTATTGTTGTTTGTTGTGTATTGTGTGTATTTGGAATTTTTTTGCGAACTGGACGCTATTATGTATTTTAATTAGTGTTGTGTACGTAATTGTAACAGCAAGCGCAAGGAACGAACGAAAATCGTTTATTAAAATGGATATTGGATTCAGTGCCTGAAACATGATAATCTAAACAGATCTTCTATTCACAATTTGTTTGTATGTCAAAAATTTCTTAAAATAATTAATAAATAAATAAAACATTTCTTTCATTTAAAACCTTGGGTGTAATGCGTTTCAAATGAGAATAGGAACGAAAAAGTGGGAAATCAGTTATTTTAATAGTGTGGCTACTAGTCACTAATTAGTATAGTAGTAGTACAGTCATTAATTAGTATTATTATAAAATATAAAAAATATATCAATTATAACCTCATTTCTACTAGTGCTTTTTAACCGACATCCAAAAAGGAGGAGGTTCTATGCAGGGTGTACAATCTTAGAATGTTTGACACGGTAACATAAGAATTTTAAACCTCCAAAATAAAGAAGACCAGCCAAGTACCTAATTATTGTATGAAATGCTTACTTTTTAATTTGGTAGGATAATAATAGTTAATAACTCCGTCGCAAAATAAGAGATGGCGCTTGTAAAGCTTTCGCATCAGATTTTATCATAAATTGTACTAGATGTCACTACTGAGTTATTTGCAACTAAAATACATAAGTAAATATACAAAATTTGAGAATCTTTTATGAAAATAGTATTTTAAACAAGTGTACGGTATACTACTTTTATAAAATGAGTCTGTTGAGAGAACCTAAAACAATACAAACATTTAGGGTTAGTAACTACTAACTAATTACAATTTTATTTTATTAGTATCAATAAATGTACATAACACTTTAATAAATGACGTATTTACAAAACATAACACAGATTTAAAATTGATAGGACGGGGAATGGTTGCGGGGAGAAGATCATATAGGGAACAATGGTTATTAGGACAAGAGAAAAATATATGATCGTGATGTACCTTCGTCTAGCCCACACTCACAAAGGGAACTATCCCTTACCCTAATTTTTGCAAGAAAGACAGGCGAGCAACAATGTCCGAGCCTGTAACTGTAACAACTCGACAAATTGTAGAGCACACTGTTAAGTTTATGGTTTTACATGCTTCGCACCACACTCGAAAGCAAAAAGTTTGATTGACTTTGACATCTTTGTTGGGATATTTTTATCGATGTTACCAGAAGGAAAAATAATATTATAGCTGTTATGTTACAAAAATACAACACAATACATACCTTTTATTGAAAATATTTTATTTTAAGCATTAGACCTTCTTCAGCACGGAGTCTTTGCCACTCACTCTGATATTGGCAAGTGGCAACTCACCAAGGAGCCATTATTAAAAAGAAGAAGAAGAAGAAGAAGAGTTTGGTGCTATCTGTCATAGATATGCGTCTACGCTTTTTTCTTGCGGCTTACGAATTACGGAGAATACGGAGAAACATAGACTTAATATATAATGCAGAGAAATTTGTTTGTTTCTGTGCATATGTCCGTCGAGTAGAGCCTCCGTTCCTCCTGTTTGTGTGTTTGTAAATTGTAAGTGCTGTGAGATTGCTCCTGTGCAAGAACTGAGATAGGACTCTTTGTACTTTGTAGAAGTGTTGTGTTGCTTTAAAATGTTTTGAAATAAAATAATGTTCTTGTAATAAATAAAATGTATAAAATTCTGTTGTTTTATTTTAATTTTAAATGTACATCTAATATTCTATAAATATTTAGGTACATATAGTAATACTAGAATCCATAGTACCGCAATAAAGCGCCATCTGTAACTTTACGACGGTACTAGACCGTTGTAAAGTTACAGATGGCGCTTTATTGTGGTTTCCACAAAATAAAGGGAGTGAGGTCTCTATTCCAGTATATAATAAAGTACTCTGTGGTTCTATGTTCGACTGTGGTTTTTTTTTTTTTTTGACAACCTAAATTAGGTACCAGTAGTCACACCACACCATCACACTAGGAAGGGCAAAAAAAAAAACTATTAATGTCAGTATCGCTCGGAAATCGTAACACTTGCACCAAATGTTAGACAGATGGCAGTCTGATACGTAGTATCCCTAAGTAGTCTGTGAATTAGACCAATATCTTGAGGTGGCGCATGAGGTTTGAATAATAAAATAATAGAAAAAACAAATACTTTTGCCTTATAATCCTAACTTTGCCATTAATAATGATTAAAAATCATAACAATTTTTATTATAATATTGTCGTATTACAAAAGCAATGACGTACTATGAGAAAAATGCATTTAAAAACAACATAAAACTGTTTTTTACTGTTAAAAAATATTACGCAAATGTGTCGAAAGTTGTACGTCTTTTATCCTTCGACGATCTCTGTGGCTCAGTTGGTACTTGTGGGCTGTTGGTAGCTCAAGCCGGGGGGCGCGGGTTCGAATCCCGCCGACGAAACAAAAAGTTTTAAAAAGTTCCTGGGTCATGGATGTGTGTATCGTATATTAAAATATAATAAAAATCTTAAATATAATATGTAAGTATATGATATTGAATGTACCGTAACTTCTTGGTGGAAATTCATGTTTCACAGTAATAACATACACTTTTCATGCACTTTTTCCACTTTTATTAATTTATTTTATTACAATTATGTTTCACACGACCGGTTTCGATAAAATCATCATCAGATGTAGTGCAGGTAATTTTAAATTTTTAAAAAATTGGTAAACAAAAATAGGCTTGTCAGCATCATGAAAAATTTCTACCATTTAGTACAATTTTTTACCATAAACAATTTCTTCTACCAAAAAAATTACAAATTAAATTTTTAAATGTATAACCTTGACTAAAATAGGAGTTGTACTTAAATAGCAACATAAATATATAATAGGTCAAAATTTTTTTTTGTAATTTAATGTTTTATAATTTAATTTTTTTATATATTATAAATATAATCTTTAAACGAGCAATTCTTGTATATATATATATATTATTCAATATTTTTAGGTGTAGCATCAAGCATCATCTAATACTTGTAATTAACTATATTGGTGAAACCCTAACGACCATGCCATGTAGGGTTGCCATCACCCAAATTCCCTTCGCCGGTCAGGCACGATAAAATTCCCGGACATTTGGCCTAAATGTGGTTATTTCCCCGGACACCTCTTATAATCAATATTTACGATAACGTCTTGCCAATTTTTGTTTTTCCAAGAAGATTTTGTAAAAATCTGACTAACTCAAGTCCGTGCAAGAAACCGTGTGTATGCTCAGCGAGTTTTTATCTTTCGTTTATTGCCGAAAAAAAGGCCAATCTAATGCCTTGCCCCTTGGGGAATAACCCTAACTTGGGGAGTAAAATAATAATAATAAAAATGTTAAATTTGGTGTTACAAACTACAAAATGAGTATAAATTAAGTTTAATGTTTTAAAATTGAGTAAATCGGGAGATTATACCCTAAAATCGTTTTATCGGTATTTGTTTGCCAAAATCGGGAGATCTACCGATAAATCGGTAACTTTTACAACACTGGATGTGTGCCCCCTCCACATACCATGAGCACGAAACCGTGTTATAACTATTATAATAGTTATATACTAAGTGCATACACTACAAACCGTATTAATGGTACAAAAGTACCAAATAATAATTTTTTCAAAAGTGAATTTTTTGAAAACTGAATTTACTTTTAAAAAATTAAATTAAGTACTCATTAAAAAAAAAATATTTATAACGTAGATATAGTATTTTTCAGACGAATTTGATTTTTCTAAACTTACGAAAATGTATTGTACACTGTTTGCATTCATAAAATTATACACAATTAGATGTCCTTGCTTAAGAATAGAATGTTAATTACTCACTTATCGTAAAAATGTGAGACTATCAAAATATGTTGCATAGAAATTGCACGCCATTACGTACTACATAAATGGCGTTTCAGGAATTCTGTAAAAACTCGCGGCTATGCATTAAATCTGTCGTAACTCGTAAGTCGTAACTTTTCGCCACTTTAACTACGAGAACGAATATATTATTAAATTTTGGCTCTATAATTGCTTGCATGTAACAAAAATTTCAAGGAGAAAAAACAGTACGGAGCTGAGTAAGTAAGGTGACTGGTCAAGAAGAGTGTAGAATTTATTTGATGACGTGACGACGTAATAAAGGGGGGCTGCCATACAAAAAAAAATTTAGGGTTCCGTAGTCAACAAGGAACCCGGTCTGTCCGTCCGTCTGTCTGTCCGTCCGTCCGTATGTCTGTCCGCGGTTTTGCTCAGAGACTATAAGACCTAATAGGTCTTATAGTCTCTGAGCAAAACCGCCAAATTACAGCTTTATAGGTCTGACCTATAAAGCTGTAATTTGGCATAAATGCACATATAGGTATTATAATAAATGACCCCGACAAAATGGTACATGAAATCTTTTTTTTATGATACCTTCCGTACCTACACATCAGGAGGGGATGTATTTTTTTCGCGTCCACCCCATTGTGTGGGGTGTCGTTGGATAGGTTTTTTTAATAATATTATGAGTATTCATAGATCATTTTCCGATTAATGGATCCGTTTGTGAATTAATACTAAGTTTCTACCAGCTAAACGGTTGCATCTGGAAACGTGAAAAAATTCACGGGAGTAGGAAATATGCTGAATTCAAAAGGAAAACTATCAAGACTTCATAAGTTTTTGAGTTATAGTCGATCTGTTACTGTAAAAGCTCGAACTTCGGTAAATCTTAAGATTTTAGTGTAAATATTACGATTTACCGACACGAGTTGGTAAATGTAAGTATTTCTAAAAATACGACGATTTTTTCGATCATTTACCATTAAAATTCGGCATAAGCTAGGTTTTACTACTGTCAACTGGTAAATGTTGGTTTTAGGAACAAAACAATGAGAATTCTTAATTATTTACCTTTATGAAGTATTAGACAAAACAGGTAGGTACATGTAGTAGTAAGTACTTATTATATAATACGATAGTAGCAAGTAATATTAACTTATTTAAATTATTTTTATACAACATATAATAATATTATATTGTATGATGATAGATCATAATTATCATAGCACATTTCCAAGCTGTTGGCGAAAAGCTGCAGTCATCCCTATACCCAAAGTTCAGTCACCTACGTCTCCTTCTCACTTCCGACCCATATCCATCCTTCCTTTCTTATCCAAAGTCCTTGAGCGCCTTGTTTATCAACAACTAAGCTCCTTTATTAATAACAATGGTCTGCTCAGTCCTCTCCAATCCGGTTTCAGACCCGGCCACAGTACGGTTACTGCTCTAACTAAGGTATCTGATGACGCGCGCCTGGCCATGTCAAATCAGCAACTTACAGTGCTAGCTCTGCTGGACTTCAGCAATGCGTTTAATACCGTAGACCTTGACATACTATTAGCAATGCTAGGTGCGCTTCACTTCTCTGATCCTGTTCTTGAATGGTTCCGTAGCTATCTTTATGGTAGGACTCAATGTATAAGGGTCAATGATCGGATGTCTGGTTTCTGCAGTATCTCTGCTGGCGTGCCTCAGGGTGGTATCTTGTCCCCTCTCCTTTTTTCCATATTCATTAATTTCCTTACTCCCCTCCTATCCTGCTTCTTCCATCTTTATGCGGATGATCTCCAAATTTACACCCACGCTCCTGCCAATGATCTTAAGTCTGCCATTGAAGCAATTAATAATAATCTTGCAACAATCCTTCATTGGAGTAAATCTCATGGCCTAATTGTCAATCCCACCAAGTCACAGATTATAATTATCGGAGGATCGAAGCAACTTAACCGGCTTGATTACAATTCTTTGCCTACCATATCTTTTGATAATGTAACATTGCCTTACAGTGGGGTTGTTAAGAACTTGGGTGTTTATTTTGACTCGGCCCTTAAGTGGTCTCACAACATTTCACAGGTAAGTCGTAAGCTCTTTGCTACGGTGGGGTCACTTAACCGGTTGAAGAATTTACTGCCTGTTAAGACTAAAGTCGAGCTTGCTCAGTCATTACTTCTACCAATTTTGGACTATGCAGACGTTTGTGCTATAGATCTTAATGAGGAATACCTAAATAAACTTGAAAGGTTGCAAAATGTCTGCATTAGGTTCGTATATGGGCTGCGCAAGTTTGACCATGTCTCTGAGTACCGTCAGCAGCTTGGTTGGCTGCCCATCAGGTTCCGTAGGGAAGAACATGTCCTTGTGTTCCTATACAATATCCTGTTTGACCCACGTACTCCCTCTTACCTTAAGGACTGCTTTTGTCTTCGTAGTGCTGAACAAAGCCGTGCGTTAAGATCAGCGTACGATAATAAGCTTGTTGTGCCAATTGCTAAGTCCGGATACATTGCAGACTCCTTTGCTGTGAGAGCTACGCACTTGTGGAATGATCTTCCACGTGACATTCGTGACTCAAGGTCACTTGCCATATTTAAATCAAAACTACATGGCCATCTTCGAAATAAAGTCACACGGTAAATATTAATATATATATATATATATATATATATATATATATATATATATATATATATATATATATATATATATATATATATATATATATATATATATATATATATATATATATATATATATATATATATATATATTAAAAAAATATATTAAAAAAATATATATATATATTTTTTTAATATATTTAGTAATATACATATATACTTTATTTTTATTTATGGTTCAATTATTTTATGTATGTTTAATAAGAAATATATTTTATACATCTTAATTCGTAGCATAAACCTAAACAATTACATCAGTGTACATATTTTATGTAGTCCATTTTGACTTATAATTACCCCGCTATCTATTTATTCGTGAACTCTCCTGCCTTGCAGGGTTGCCTGGTAGAGATCGCTTATAGCGATAAGGCCGCCCTTGCCCACATTAATGTCTTAGTTTTAAGTATTTTAAGTCTGTTTGTATACCCATTTATATGTGAGCAATAAAGTGTTTATCTATCTATCTATCTATCTATCTATATATGTAACTGAATCAGTACTTCTGCATTTGGCATTTAACAACGAAATACGAACATAATACTTACCTAAGCTGCTATACTTCAATAATTATTCTTCTTATTATTTGGTTTTTAAAGAAGTAAAAAAGACAATCAAACGTACTACTATTTTTGCTTTATGGTACTTACTATTTTTGCTTTATGGTACGGAACCCTTCATGCGCGAGTCCAACTCGCACTTGGCCGATTTTTTTAATGTTATTATTCTAGTAATTATAATATAAATGCTCTAGAATCTAGTACTACGATCCTTGGTTGTCTGGCAGAAACTGCTGTTAGCAGTAAGACCGCCTATGTGTACATAGTTTTTCCTATACTTATTGTGTTTTTTAAGTTTAAGTTTAGTTTTAAGTTGTACAAATAAATAATTTTCTATTCTATTCCATGACTCTTGAGTAAGTTCAGACTTCAGGATGACTCCAACTAATACTCAAGAGTCGTATAGTGCCAGGATTCAAGACTTATGCCTGTTTTCACCAACCGCCTCCTAACGCTAAGTGGTCCCCTAGCGGCCATTAAGGGTACATAAATCCTTCAAGATTTCACGAATTTTTGTGTGTCACGCTCGTCCTTAGGGCGTTAGAACTTTTGCAAAACATTACTTTTTTTTTAAATGTGTTTGTTTTAAGAGATATTTGACCCGCAAAGATCGCTAGGGAACACTAAGCGTTAGGAGACCGTTGGTGAAAACAGGCACCAGTGTTTCTGTACTAAAAACAGCCTAGTTACCTGCCTAAATTATGTAGTAATTATTATACTATTGATTAGTAATATTATAATATATTTCCCATTACAATTAAAGTAGTATCGAGTTATAAGTAATAGAACCCATATAAGTCTATAGTAGGTAATCCCGCATACATCTAAGTATACTGACTGCTATAACCGCCAAGGCCATGTGTAGACTGTAGACCACCCATGCACTACTCACTCATAACTCATAAAGCATACTACTTATCTATATATCTATATATATTATAAAACTCAAAGGTGACTGACTGACATGGTGATATATCAACGCACAGCCCAAACCACTAGACGGATCGGGCTGAAATTTGGCATGCAGGTAGATGTTATGACGTAGGCATCCGCTAAGAAAGGATTTTGATTAATTCCAACCCCAAGGGGTTAAAATAGGGGATGAAAGTTTGTATACAATAATACTTCTTAACGCGAGCGAAGCGGCGGGCAATAGCTCGTTAATAATATAGCGTGTTAACTGTTCTCGTGGATACTAAACGCTGACGACAAAGATTTGAAAAATTGGCACAGGTTACAACGCCGCGTAGGTAATATTTGAAAAACAGAATCTTTCAAAATTTAGAATGGCTCCCAAATAAGGGAAGGGACACAAAAACTGACGAGCATCGTAAAAAAACTACGACGCGACATCGTGACGTGCCATACGACGTCGCGTCGTATAAACTCACAATGCGTCATCTTTGAATTTCTACGTGAGTTTCTACGACGTGACGTCGTGTGGCACGTCACGATGTCGCGTCGTAGTTTTTTTACGATGCTCGTCGTGGATTCCCATGACGCGATGTCGCATCGTAAAACGACGTCGCGTCGTGGTACGACACGGCGTCGTATCGTGTTTTTGTGTCCCGGCCCTTACTATTTTGGGGTTGTTGTACTTGCAGTAAAATGTACTCAGTACCTACTCACTCTACATGCACTTTTGAATTCTCACCAGCATCCAGTTGGATAGCTTACAAGTGACGGCATAGTGCTGAATCTTATTCCTTATGCTCTTATATCGTCCTATATGCATCACCAGGTAGTTCATATGACCATAGAGAAACTAGTCTGATATGACCCATCCATTTTCGACATGGGCCTGCAGGCTGCAGTCTAATAGGTACATACCTACTGTCAGCCCTGAATTTATATTGGACTAGATGAAGCCCGCAACTCCGTTGCGCCAAAACTAGTTTATCGCGCGAGAACCGTACATTTTTCCGGGATAAAAAAAGTATCATATTATGTCCTTTCCCAGAACTCAAAGTATCTTCATACCTGATTTCAACAGAAGGACAGACAGACACACTTTCGCATTTATAATATTAGTATGGAAGTATGGCGGCCTAGGGGCGGCAGCATCCTAGGGGAACGGCAGAGTCCTAGCCACTAGGGCGGCAGACTTAGATTAATGATTGGTCTCGACTCGTAGCGCACGGAGACCAATCATTAATCTTCTTTTGTACATATTATGGGATGGGACAGCGGAAATACAGTGGCCTCAGGCCTACACTCATAAAAAATTTAATCCGGAAATGGATACTACTAGTGGATGCTGGAATTGCTGACTTGTTTAAATAGCATTGATCCAGCGCCAGAATCCAGAAGTATTGTCGCCTACTACTGTATGCTGTTTACTGCCAAGTTCACCAAATCTGGGATTCTTAAACTGGGTTCTGTCATCCATGGCATTAGGGTTGCCATCCGTCCGGATTTCCCCGGATTTGTCCTAGTTTGAAGGGCGTCCGGGGTGCGTCCGGCTCGGTCAAAGCTCGGTCAAATAGCAAGTGATTTATATTATGCCGCGCCGCGCCGTAAAGAACGTATTCTTTTATGTCAGAGTAGTCAGCAAGAATTCATTGTCTTTTCACTCTTTTGTTTGGTGATACGAGTATCTAATTATAATCCTTTAAGTTCCAGGGTTGAAAATGGGCCAGTGTTTGTTGTATTAAAATCACACCAAGGTAATATTATGTACTTACTTATAAATATTATTATAATAATTAATGTAGGTTGTCTAGAGTCTAGACTGTTCTAGTTATATCAATAACAAACCTAGTACCTACTATTGTATATGTACCAATCGTACCTAACTGGCTAACAAAATTCCTTTTTCACAAAAAACTTAACTTTTTCGTAGCATCACAATCGTATTAAGTAGGTATTAGGTTAGGTTATGTTTGGGTTATGTTTAAATTCAATTTTGAAGAATAAAGGCCAACATTCGACAATCAGTAATAAAACTATATTCTAAGTATAAATATTTTCAAGAAGAAGTAATTCAGTACTCTTTACTTACTTACCTACTTTTGGTTTAAGCACAATTTTTGTTCCTTGATCGTGAATTGTGATTCATGATCAGAAAACTATTTAAATATCTAGCTGGCCTTATAATTCGGTACATAAGCAACATTAACCTTCAACTAAACAAAAGAACAAAGCCAGATGTGGTTTGCGACTTGAGTACTGTATGACCACTTACTTTCTTACTTATCGTGTATAGTCAAGTACTGGCAATAGACGGGCATGTTTCGAGCCAGGGGACGAATCGAACGTACGAATCTATTTATACTCGGGTATTGTCCTTATTACATTAATTTAAATACGATCCGACGACGCTAATGAAATTTGTACACAAACCGCGGCGCAGTTCGGCCGCGGGCGGAAACGCGCAAGACAACTGCTGACGGCGAAGTTCGGTTCCTCCGAATACCTCGAGTTGAATGCACCGGTGTTTACCGTCGCGGCCTTGCGCAGGCGCATTCCGCTAGACCGCTAGTTTATGTAACTCACGTTAGAGACGGGAGCCTCGACGTACACCGCCGAGTAGGTCTCCGGGGGGAAGTTGAAGAGGCGGGACATGTCAACGACCGCACCACACCACAGTCCACTCGTCCACGCGGTCAGCACATCACGAAGTTCACAATTCGCACAAGTAGGTACGCGGGCTCCCCGGCCGGGGCGCGAGTTGACTGACGCTCGGCTCGCCCGCGCACTGGATTAACACGTTTTATAGCGATAATGAGTAATGCAAACTTCCCCGTCACTAATTTTTGTCCGAGACGTCTGTCGCCGGCGTATCGCCTTATCGATCACTCCGCGTCGCTACATGGAGTACTTGTGGCGCGCGATGCTCATAATTTTTACTAAACACAATTACTCATGTTCGCTGTGCACATATTATGTGTTACTAATACACGATAGAATTTAACTACGTCGACGTGCGCTATAAATTATGAGGAGTAGGTACTGTGGTTAGATAAACATAACCTAAATAGGAAAGACTGTATTTACCTAAGTGGAGCTCATTCAACTATGTGTAATTAGTTAATTACATATTATAAGGCTCTCGAGTAGGTATAATTCATACATAATAATTATTAATAATATAATAATGTTTGAAGGTGAGTACTTATAAGAAAAAAACATTCATTAAAGTTCCCTGTAATTAACAAATTTTTTTTTTTTATGAAATAAGGGGGCAAACGAGCAAACGGGTCGCCTGATGGAAAGCAACTTCCGTCGCCCATGGACACTCGCAGCATCAGAAGAGCTGCAAGTGCGTTGCCGGCCTTTTAAGAGGGAATAGGGTAATAGGGGAGGGTAGGGAAGGGAAGGGAATAGTTGGGGGTAGGGAAGGGAATAGGGTAGGGGTTAGGGGATTGGGCCTCCGGTAAACTCACTCACTCGGCGAAACACAGCGCTAGCGCTGTTTCACGCCGGTCTTCTGTGAGAACGTGGTATTTATCCGGTCGAGCCGGCCCATTCGTGCCGAAGCATGGCTCTCCCACGTATATAACTACTTATTATAATAGTTCAATCGTATTTCAACTACTTATTATAATAGTTAGTCTAGCTTGCCATGTAAAACAAAGAAAAGCTCATTATAATCAACGATATCAACGTTCTAATTCTATGATTATAATAATATGCGTTTTCCTTATTGTTCGTTGTTATATTACCGAATAATAGAGATTAAAGGAAATGACGAAATAAATTGAATCATACATACAAAACCATAATACTGTTATAGTAAAACCCGAGGTAAAACTGACGTAACGATTGACGAAACTGGTAACGAATATTACTAATCACTAAATTCAATGATAAAGCACGCTCACTGACCTACCCAATAAGTAGGTATCATTAACAATTCATCAACAATCCGATTTCGTCCTTTACCTGTTTTTTAAACCGACTAAGGAGGTTACGTAGGTATGTATTTAATTATTTCCAGAACTGCCCGGATTTTGTATGCCCAAGTTTCAAAAGTGTATGTATGTTTATATGTTTGTGTTCGCATTATAACTCCGGAACTAAAAGAGTTTTCCTTGTAAATTCAGCCTATTTCCTACTCCCGTGAATTTTTTCACACGAATTTTCCAACGACACCCCACACGATGGGGTGGACGCGAAAAAAAAATTCATCCCCCCTTGATGTGTAGGGAAGGTACCAAAAAACATTTTTTTTTAAAGATTTCATGTACCATTTTGTCGGCATTATTAATATGTGCATTCATGTCAAATAACAGCTTTGTGGGTCCTATAGTCTCTGAGCAAAACCGCGGACAGACAGACGGACAGGGGGAAGTCAGTCGTTCCGTAGTCAACAAGGAAACTATAATGGTTCCTTCTTGACTACGAAACCCTAAAACTTCAAAGTTTTCCAAATAAGCCCATTTTACAAGTAAGGTTAAAGGCCTTTAACTTTACTTGTAAGAAGTAAGAAGTTTATACGTGGGAGAGCCATGCTTGAGCACGAATGGGCCGGCTCGACCGGAGAAATACCACGTTCTCACTGAAAATCGGCGTGAAACAGCTTGCGCTTGCGCTGTGTTTCGCCGAGTGCGTGAGTTTACCGGAGGCCCAATTTCCTTGCCTATCCTCCCCTATTCCCTTCCCATCCCTACCGTCCCCTAGTACCCTGTTCCCTATTAAAAGGCCGGCCACGCACCTGCAGCTCTTCTGATGCTGCGAGTGTCCATGGGCGACGGAAGTTGCTTTCCATCAGGTGACCCGTTTGCTCGTTTGCCCCCTTATTTCATTAAAAAAAAAGACCAAGTCAAGCCTAGACCTTTGAATTAGGTATTCTAAGCCGTAATATTTTTAATTTCAATTTTAAGTTCTCCTTCAAAGTTTGATAGTTACATCGAAATTTCGTCGAAACTTGTTGAAACGTCGAAAAAACTAGTAATAAAAATACATTTTACCCAAATGCCGTATTACTGGTACCTAACCTAAATTTGATACCCGAATCAAATTTAGCCAGTATCAAGTATGCAGGTAGGTAACCATATTAAGTATATATTTAAAACTAAATTCAAAACACCTAGACAGTAAATTCACCTATCGTTGAAAAACGTGACATAACACATTTAAACACATAACCTAATACCAGCCTAATACCTATTATATGCCTACCCGTGCTACCTTGAGTTTCCAATTGTAATATCGATGAAAGTATAATCGAAATTGGAAAAGTACCAAAAAATACATACTTACTCACTTTCGAACTTCAGGCATAACTAGTTAAGCTGGTGGCACACACAGCTTATGCACGTGCAAAATTGCCGTAAAAAACTTATAGAGTAAGAACCTGCGATGGCCAGACCTTCCTCCGTTTCGTAATGCTGAAAGTTTACCAGCTCCCCTAGACAAGTGGCAAAACGCTAACGCTACAAAATGTATGCGATTTGACATAAGTCATCGCTTCGCTAGCGAATACTAATGTCAAATCCATACATTTTGTAACGTTAGCGTTAGCGTTTTGCCACTGTCTAGGGGGGGCTGTTTGTGGCCTTTACAGAGGTAAGAATGACCAGCAACTACAGAGTTTCGGTCGCGGTTACTTTAGGAGGTATCCAGTTCTGAAGGTCCACCTCACCTTCTAGAAAGAGAGCTCAATTTCATAGCTTATATTCTAGCGATAGGTGGAGGAATCTCGTCTTCCAGTGCCGGATATTTTTGACAGCTACCAGTAACCTTAAACTTTCTAGACTTTGAGGGTGTCTAGCAGTGGATAGAAACTGTCAAAAATGTCCGGAACTGGAAGACGAGATTCCTCCACTTATCGCGAAGAATATAAGCTATGAAATTGAGCTTTACTAAAAAATCCAAAGGAATCGAAAGGCCTCATACTAACTTTACCGCAAGCACTCGGTGTGCCTACAGAACATTCACGTGCGGAAAAAACATTCTAGTAAGTCACGTGAATGAAAAAATTTCATACATTATAATGTCATAAACACTAAACAACATTACGCAAGAGCATGTAAGGACACGGCCGCCGGTGATCTATTGCATAATGTTTAATTTATCTGAATGCGAGAGCAGGCGATATTACATATTGATTGTCAGGATAAAGCTCGGTTTGCGCTGCCATGTAGCAACTAGCAACAATGTTTGTAGGTAAGTAGATCACAATCGTTAGGCAGGTACTATCAGAGAATTGATAGGCAAACGGTGGACTAACTTTATTCGGTCGAGCTGTAAAAAGATGTTGGCAGCACAGACCTTGATCTTGATCTATGTCTGTGGTTGGCTAGGCTTAACATAACTCGACTAATTCCACAGGTCGGTCCGCCTTCTGCCAATGAATAAAGTTCTCCGACGGTACGGTACATCATATTATACTGTACTTTTATTGAAGTGACTTATACTGCAGGTAAACTTTCGAAGCGACAGTCACAGCGCGAAACATCCTACAAATAAGTAACATTTTGTAGTCATCGTAGATTTGTCCTTTATTTCCGCTGCTCCATGTATGAAATCTGTATGGCCTCTATGGACGCTACCCTAGGAGGCGGCAGCGTCCTAGCAATTTAAATTGTCCTAGCGCTCTAATCCGGGGCTGCTGACGGCACAGCTTCTATCAATTCAGCGGTTTTAGGATTACCAGCGCCCTGAGCGAGATTTCTTCGGCGCCCAGGGTGCTGATAATGTTGAAAAAATTTGGCGCCCCTTTTGTTTGCCTTCAACACGCCTATTTATCCGGTGCCCTGGGCGGATTTTAGATTCAAGCTTCGAATTAAGTCTACCTATATTTTGTTACTGAGACATTGAAAAAACGTGTAAATGCGATAACATTCAAATATTTTTTTGTTTTTTTATCATGATTATTTTTCCGACCCAAATATCGACCAATAGAATTGCACCATTCGACGTCACGTGGTACAACCTACATGGTATTATACTGATTATTTTTCCGACCCAAATATCGACCAATAGAATTGCACCATTCGACGTCACGTGGTACAACCTACATGGTATTATACCGATATTTTTTTGAAAATTTTCTCTGGTAGTTGCTATATATAAAAAACAAATTCTAATTCTATTGGCCGAAATTTGGGACGGAAAAATAATCCCCCGAATACCACACGAGCTTCAAAATTATCTGGCATTTCCTCTCTCTCTTGTGGTATTATAAGTGAAAATTCAAGCGAACAAATCTTGAACGCTATGTGTCATTAGCTAGCAACCGCAAGTTACATCATAGTATATTATATAATTCTGAAACCAATATTATTCATAGAAGCCGCTGTAATACAAACATGTAAGAGAATTCACGAATATATTTTTACAAGCAAGCTACTGTATTCTTCTATGACATAATCTTTCTGTTTTTGCAAAACATAGAGAGAAATAAACATACACGTTGCAAAATAAATCGAAATAAATTAAGCTTTGACGTCATAGGACACAAAATGTGACTTATTTAAATTAACAAAAGTACAGTTACACCGATGATTTGTGACTGTATTAAGCGGGCCCCTAGACCTACATTAATATTAAACAATATTTTATTGAACAACTTATTTAAACAATAAGATTGAAAGGCGGGCGCGTTCAATACTAACCCTAGACGGTCAATAATATTGCACAATAAATTTTATCATCTAGCCCGCCCGCCCGCCGCTAAGCTAGTAATGAAATCATGTTATTATAAAAAACGGATCATATCTACCATAGTAAAAGGAGGGGAAGTAAGTTATCTTCATACAAAGGCACCGCGCGCGGCTTGCACACAACAAAATCTCGGCGGTACCAGCCTAGTAAACTGGCCGAGATTTTGTTGTGTGCCGTACGTGGCGACGCATTGATACTATGGCGCACACATACAAGCCGCGCGCGGTGCCTTTGTATGAAGATAACTTACTTCCCCTCCTTTTACTATGTATCTACTATATATACCGGCTTTAAAACCTAGGTAATCTCCTGAGTACTTTCAACAAAATATACTTTGCCCAATAGCGCACTAGCGGCTAGGCCGCAGCGGCCAGGTCGCGGCGGCCATCGAGATAAATACCTTAGTATGAAACCGCCATAGACCACGCGCACCTGGTCGCACGCAGCCCAGCATAGCATAGGCCATCGAGATTGATAGATTATAGAGATTGTTTCATATGTCTATAATATAGTCGTCTATGGCGGACGCGTACCTGGCCGCACGCGGCCTAGCATACTCTCGATGGCCGAGCTGAGACCTAGCAGCTAGTGCTCTAGTGGGCTAAGATTTAGTTTTTTTTTGTCATTTTAATTTTGTCATTAGTAATTTCAAGGGAATTAACGCGTGATATAAAAAAAAAACAAAATTTAAAAACATTAGCAATTTATTAATATCAGTCACTTACATCATTTCAGTCTCATATTATAATATAAATAGAATATAAAAAAATTGCGTTAATTTAACATTATTCGGGCAAGTTTTGATATTGTCATCACAATAATTTTTATTACATGCAACATGCAATCGGTACAGTACATCCAGACGTGTTTCTCGGAGATTCTGTGGAAGCGACCCTTATGTTGTGAGCGTAAAGTTATGTACGAGGTAAAATACAGACTTACAAAGATTTTTTAGCTTGGAGGTGTGAAGCAACTGTCAATCAAAACGAAGTAAGTATCCTCAGTTCTCATTTCAGCCACATGCAAAATGCTTGGATGACAGGGAAGCGTGAAACAGATGTCCCTAACGTGACGTTCCTTCTTACGTGATTTTACTAATCCTTGTAAATCTGTAACTTTCTCATCGCAACAATACATGGAATGTCAAGTATCAAGTACTCGTAGTGCAGTATAGTCTCGTAGTAAGTATCAAGATGTCTGCAGCACGGTGTGTGTGTACTGTAGCAGCTGCACCGCTCGCTCCGCTTCGCCGTTCGTTAGCTTCGCGAGCCGCTGTAGGCCCGACTCCACCGCCGATGCCAGCCCATTCGTGCGGAGGATCAGCTTTGCCTGGTGGATAGAATTGTTGAATTAATTTGTTAGTAATATATTATTTTATTTATATAATTACATTTTTTCCTGTAAATATATTAATTCAAAAAAATTGAATAAGTAACAATTAATGAAAAATTACACGTGGGAGAGCCATGCTCGGCACGAATGGGCCGGCTCGACCGGAGAAATACCACGTTCTCACAGAAAACCGGCGTGAAACAGCGCTTGCGCTGTGTTATTACCCTATTCCCTCTTAAAAGGCCGGCAACGCACCTGCAGCTCTTCTGATACTGCGAGTGTTCATGGGCGACGGTAGTTGCTTTCCATCAGGTGACCCGTTTGCTCGTTTTCCTCCTATTTCATTAAAAAAAACAGAGGTAAAGTTACCCGATGATTGTTAGCAGCTAGCGCCCAGATGGCGCGCGCCGCGGTCACCACCTCCGACGTGTCGCCCGCCAGCAGCGCGCTCGAAAACAGCTCCAGAATGTCTTCTGAAAATTTTAAACTTACTTTTTGAGTAAGTAACATACAATTTTAATTTTACGCTTTGAGGTGTTCAATGTTCATAAGACTAAACTGTTTTGAGATAAAGAAACAAGCTTAATCTTTTATCGCATAATAGTGCCGAGAATTCGTTGAGAAGAATATTAAGACAAGGATACTCTAAATTGCCTTATTTCAATCAAGCAAATCTAGCCTTTTTGTTGTTAATAGCCAGCATAATATTATGATGACTTGTTAAGAAATCTTCTATGATATAATATGACCACATAATTGTTTAGCTTCCACAAAGACTTTCAGCTTAGCATATTGACGACTCACGTGACTGCAAACACAACTGGCGTGCGTGATTGGCGGGCGCGGGCAACAGGTATTATGAGAATTTTGTACCAGATCTACTTTGACGTTGCACCAGACATTTGTTCATCTTCCATTACATGTTCATCAGCCTAATATCGCTCAAGCCCCATAAGAGCACCGGTGATCGCGACAACAATAGAATACAATAGCATTTCCAAGAAGCCGCGATCGAAAGAATAAGTAACAACTCACGCGACTGCAAACACAGCTGGCGGGCGTGGTGCGCGGCGTGCGCGAGCGCAGGCAGCAGGCGGCGGGGCGGGGCGGGGGGCAGCGCGCCCGCCACTGCGCCCGCACCGTCAGCGTACCGCGCCAGCGCCGCACATAGCCCCGCCGCCGCTGAGCTCCGCACGCAAGATCGCACTGCGCTACTGACTAACTCGCTCTGGAAAAAGTTACATAGGTGTAACAAAACTAAGTGATAATACTGGGAGCTACGAATAATAAAAAACTAAGGAAGAGTAACTCCGTCAAAAAAAGTGCACCAAAAGGCTACAAAATTTAACCCGAATACAAGCATATTTATGCATGTGTTCGGTACACATTTTTCGTGTATATACTCGAGTGACATTCAACCAGGTTGACACGATAATTTTGTCAAACTCATTTTACAATTTGTTTATATAGGTTTGTTTACTTACTTTTTACGTAGCTTTTTACACTGTTTGTTGTTAAAATGCCTAAATGCCCTGTGAAATGGTGTAGAAGTCGTACAGATACGACTTTTAATAAAGGAATAACCTTTCATCTGTATAAGTGAATTGTTTAAAATTACGCTTCAATTTCTTGTATTTTTGTCAACCCAAAAAAGATGGTTTATTTAAGTTGGATGCTAGGGTATTTGCGTAAAAATAAGCTAAAGTGTTTGTCTTATTACATTTACATTTAATTCTAAAAGTGCAGTAATAATCAAAAAATAATATAATTACAAAAAATTTACAAATTCGCCATGGACAATGTTATGCAAGATGTAACAATTTAATCATAAACGAATTTTTAGGGTCTGGCTGACATACTAAATGCGTTATAAGATGATATGGGTATTCTCATATTTCTTGCTACGGATTTTTTTACAACAAACCAAAAAAAAACCATAATGTAATAATTAATTACGTTCAATCGACAAAAACAAATAAGTATTTCCTTTAATATTGTAAATGAACAAAAATAAAAAACTGCAAACTGTTATTAAAATATTATATTAATTGTGAGTTATAAGTACCAAATTTACGTAAGTTTTAATTTTAATTTCAATTTTGTAATAATTTAGCACATAGATTTTAGTAATCTGAAAACGTCTTTAGGTGCTCGGACAGTTTTAGATTCGCCCGAGTCATACAAGGTTTGTTTTTATAATAATAATTATACGCTCGTTTCTTCATGATAGTAGATGTGCTTGGTGTATACTGCATAATACTATCCGCTTTTGACAATTATTGTTTTATAACTATGACAATGACAATAACCGCGCAGGCTGTCGTCCGGCGCGCAATATTATGATACGTTACCTGGGATACGACCTTGGCGAAAATCTGAATTCTCATATTTTAGTGTTCGAAAAGGAGCCAAATTTAAAACGGTTGAAGTATGGGAATTACGTTTCCTTAGTTTTTATTATTCGTAGACTGGGAGTGTATGAGTATTGAGTTTACTGTGGTAAAAGATAAAATCCAACAAAATACCTTGATCATAACAGAGCGGCAGTGATGATTGGACGTGCAATTAGTGAGCACGCGGTAAACGGCCGCAAGCAACGCGGGCGCCCGCACGCGCGCAGCTTCACGCACCGCCAGCGCGCACGCCTCGCCCAGCACGCTGCGTCCCGACACGCACACGCACAGTCGCGACCACGCTGAAAACAGACAGATTTTGTTTACCACTTGATAGATGCGCTGATAATAAAATTAAATTAAGAAATTTAAAAGAACCCCCGCCAAACAAATTTAAAAAGAAATGAAATAATATTTACTGCCTTTAGTTCAAATAATTCCTAACATTTGTAAAGTAATATCTTAGTCCATAATTGTTGTCACGGTGTGTCGGGGGACCGCCAAGTAAACTACAAACTACAACCGCCAAGACGCAGATTATCTCAATTCGGTTCGCTGTGAACTGATCCTTAAACTATAATGTTATGTAAAATCAAACATCTACATTAGCGGTCCCCCGACACACCTTGACAACAATTATGGACTAAAATATTACTTTACACAAGTTAGGAATTATTTGAACTAAAGGCAGTAAATATTATTTCATTTCTTTTTAAATTTGTTTGGCGGGGGTTCTTTTAAATTTCTTAATTTAATTTTATTTCATACTTTTTAAACTTGTGTTGCTTATAGTGCAGAATAATTTCTAGCAACAGAATCATATTCTCATGATTACCATCTATCAAATATGTCCTTTTCAATGAGGACGTTAATATGAGCCCAAACAAGAAACCTCCACTTTGGGTTCATACGAAGCTCAGTTCCTATAGAATCCAGGTGATGCTGCAGCAGCAGCATGTAAATATCTATACGTCATGTATAGATGAGTCATGCTTCGGCACGAATGGGCCGGCTCGACCGGATAAATACCACGTTCTCACAGAAAACCGGCGTGAAACAGCGCTTGCGCTGTGTTTCGCCGAGTGAGTGAGATTACCGCAGGCCCAATCCCCTGACCCCTACCCTATTCCCTTCCCTACCCTCAACTATTCCCTTCCCTTCCCTACCCTCCCCTATTACCCTATACCCTCTTAAAAGGCCGGCAACGCACTTGCAGCTCTTCTGATGCTGCGAGTGTCCATGGGCGACGGAAGTTGCTTTCCATCAGGTGACCCGTTTGCTCGTTTGCCCCCTTATTTCATTAAAAAAAAAATTACTGTCTATCTACTTCTTACTGCTTGTCGTAATTAAAATGAGCCCAAACACGAAACCTCTGCTCTAAGTTGGCGAGGAGTTGGATATCCTATTGATGTTGCAGCACCAGGTCAACTTTCCATTAATATGTGTATACGTATATTGTATTTTCACAAATCAAACGACTACAAGTTGCTAACGGCCTTTCATGAACCAGATAAACCCTGATTGTCCAGCACTGAGCAGGCTGATGACGATGAATTATAGCTAAGAACACTCTCGATCATGTCAGCTTTCAAACAAAAAAAACTAGATCAAAATCGGTCCACCCGTTTGGATGCTACGATGCCACGGACAGATACACACACAGACAAACAGACAGACAGACAGAGACAGACTCTGTCAAACTTATAACACCCCTCTTTTTTGTCGGGGGTTAAAAATAGTACATAATATTAAGAGTATTATTGTCGTACGCTTATGTCAATTCCATACATTTTCGGTCGGCGATCGGCGATTCTATAAAGAAAATTTGTTGGCACGCAGGTCAACTGAAAGCCTGATAAACCAACAATAAAATCAAACTTTAATATCTAGCTACTGACACAATGGAATTATCGTTCGTATATATCGAATATCGTTTGAATATCATCCCCTACGAATATGTCGGTTTAATTGGAAACGAAACTGCGGATGCGCTTGCCAAGAGTGCAGTTATAGATGGTCCCGTGGTCTGTTCTAAACCTTATGTAAATGAGCTTCGTCATCAGATTAAGGAGAAGGCGCTCGAGAAACGGGAATACCATTTCAGCGAGGAATTACAAAGAAATGTTGGAATTTGGTACGGAACCATCCAGAATAAACCAGTATGGGAGCCTTGGTTTATTTCGTGTAATTTATCGAGAAAGTTGTTGGTGTCAGCCTTTAGATTACGATCTGGGCACATTCCAGCAAATAAATTTTGCTACTTGGTTGGAATTAAGCCTTCGCCTAATTGCGATGTGTGCGAGAAGCCCGAAGACCTGTTGATACAGGTCTTCGGGCGTCCGAGCACAGTCCGAGCACACTCCAGCAAAACATGATTGTTTTGCTGGAGTGTGCTCGGAGTGCAGAGCTAAGATCAAGGCTCTTAGGTGACTTTGGCTGCCTGCACAATGGACGGATGTACTTTCGGAGCCGTTGTCCCCAGAGGCAATAAAATTATATAGTTATTTGGATCTGTTCCTTATGTAGGGAACACTGTATTCACCTATGAGGCTGACATTAACACTGAGTGTTAAAAGCCTCTGTAAAATAAAAAGATTTAAAAAAAATCCCTACGAATAGTAAAAAATCATCCCTCTTCTTTTATGACATATGAGTGGCATAACGCGTTGTTGAGCATAAGTGGTCGTTGAACTAAGCATTTGTGTACTAACCCACATTTTTTTTTTGTTGAACTATGAATGCAGTCTAATTAATGTTATAATTTATAAATGATAATATAAAGAACATCAATACGTAATTTTTGTGGGACGATACACAAATTCTCAACAGTGTCCAAATATAAAAAAGTAAAGACTGTGTTACCTTTAGGACAGTTATTAGTGAAGTTAACCAGCAGCAGCAGCAAGTCAGTTCGCAGCGTCTCAGTCATCATGCACCACGGCCAGAGCCGCACCAGTGATATCTCTATGTGTTCGTCACAGAGGCTTTCCTTTACTGCCGGGCTGTCTATCATCAAGCAACTCATCAGCGTCAACAACCAATGCAACGTCTCCAATATGGGATCCTGAAAACACCAATTTGTAGGGTCAAAAATGCTGCGACTGTCACATTTTTGTAATTTCGTATTATGATTGCTGTCAACTATGTTTACAACAAAGTTGCTTGCATTTTTTGTTTTTAATTATGTCATTTTTTGTGACAAGTTATCACTTACACTGTTGGAATTCCGAATAACTTCAGCCGACTTTCCCTGCAGTGACAGAGCGTCTCTTATCCGCTGTAACGCTGTAGCGAGCGCACGTGGCAATCGACGGTGCGTGCCGTACGCTCGCGCGCGGACGCTCGCACGCAGGAGGGACGCCAAACACGCACACACGCGACACCATCGCTCGTCTGGAAAATGAACAACGCCGTCGAATAAGTAACCGTCTCCTTATTTGGAAATCGGTTTGTAATACAGGGGCACTTTTATGAATGAAGCTAAGACTCAACAGTAAAATTATAAATGCCCTTATGTTATAAAAACATGTTAGTTCAATTGCACATTTTGCGTATGGTGCTCATAATGCAATTTGCATATTTTGCTCAGAGGGGTATGTATGACTAAATGTTGCCTGCTACTTCTTCCGGGCTATTTGCCCATCAAGCAACATTTTGTAACATAATAATAGATTTACCATGGCTACAGTAGCACGGGTTGCTGTCGGAGTACTCATGGAAAAGTTTCACAAGAATTTTGCAGTAGCTTTCTACTACATACTCCGGTTGGCAGTCTTCTAAGTCTTGTCCGTCGCCCGCACTCAAGCGGTCTGTTAGAATTTCCGATTTTATATTGTCGAAAAATTTTATCGTCCGTTCGTCCTTGCTCATATCTTTCTGCGTTGATTTTGCCATTGAACTTGTAAGTACTGATAGACAATAAATTGCGGCGTCGCATAATTCTGAAAAATGTGTTTATTGATATGATTATAAAGCTTATCTGTCGTGTAGTATTCATACTGTATCATTCGTATTGAAAAATTTTATCATTTGTTATTGATATGCATAGCCTAATTAATAGCAGCGTTTTACCCTGAAATAAAACGCTTATTAAATACTTACCTTATTTGAAGCATAATAATTGAGATAGGCACATCCGTTTCCGCAGATTTTACCTCCTTTTCTTTCCTGAATGTTGGTAGCTCTGACACTTTGAAAAACGATTAAAATGCAACACTGAAATTATGCCACTTTTTAAATTTTAAATAATTTATACAACTAAGAGTTACGAGTATTAGGTATAATAAGCAATGGCTTCTAAGCACGTCTGTGCGGTGCGGAAAACAAGACGCCAATGATCATAGTTGAGCGGGAATTCTCCCACTACCTGTTCGATGATGGCGCCAAGGTTGACAGAGCTACCAACATTCAGGAAAGAAAAGGAGGTAAAATCAGCGGAAACGGAAGTGCCTATCTCAATTATTATGCTTCAAATAACGGTCAAGTGTTTAATATTTAATATCTGCTGAAATTTTTAGCGAATCACCTGCCAGATGTTATGATGCGACGACTTTTTCAAAAAAGTACTACTCTTGGCAAAATCGATCTATGTTAACATCTGGCCGATATTAAGCAATGATTATTATAATATGTATAATTTAAGAGGTACAAATATTAATGAATCATTTTAATTAAATGATAATATGTACATATATCAAGGGATAAAAGGTATAATATCCATACTAATATTATAAATGCGAAAGTGTGTCTGTCTGTCTATCTGTCTGTTATATCTTCACACTGATCCGCTGAACTGATTTTGCTAACATTTGATATGGAGATACTTTGAGTCCCAGAAAAGAACATAGGATACTTTTTATCCTGGAAAAATGTACCGTGCATTTAAACGAATTGAAGATTTTTAACCAACCTGCATTCGAATTTTCCAGTGATTCCAACAGTAAGTGAAAAAATAGTGTTGACTTTTCGCTTTTTAACTCTTTCCAAATAGTATCTTTAGCCGGTTCTTCTTGTAGCAACGAAGCCAACAGAAGATAAGATTGTGTTACGGCGGATAATTCCATATCACATTTATCTGAAAATTTAAATAACGTAGTACATTTTATTGAAATTGTTCACAGAAATTAGATTACAGTGATGTGAGTCATAAAAATGAATAGCCACTATTAACGAATAAGTGATGCGAGTATCGTAACTTTATCGATATCGATTGATTATAATCAGTTTGAATAGTTATTCAATGGAGCATTATTTCGTGTGAACAAGAAAGATAACACACTGTCAATTTTTTAAAGTGCTGCCACACAGCAGTTATATAATCCCCGCCCCTCCTTAGTTTTTATTATTCGTAGGTCCCCCTTAATCCCCCCGATGGTTGCACGCCTTGTCGTGGCGGTGGGGCTTAGTAACCGCGGCTTGGACAACCGCGGTGAAGCAAAGAGGCAACCAGGGCCGGCCGGTGTCGCCGCCTGGCCCGAGGAGGGCGCTCCCAGCGGACTGGAGGAGTCCGCTGCGGATGCGCACCGAGGTGGGGCCGCAGAGGAAGAGGCAAGTAGGTATTACGGTGCGCCGCTTGCCCTATCCTCTGCGGCCGAGGACGGATCGCGGGGGGGGGAGGCATTGTGGTAGGTTGCCGCTTTCCCTATCCCCCCTGCGAGCTGGCGGGGCCGTTCCGCTTGAACGGCATTGGTGGGGCCGCAGAGGAAGAGGCAAGTAGGTATTACGGAGCGCCGCTTGCCCTATCCTCTGCGGCCGAGGTGTGGTCGGTGGCAGAGCCACAGACCTGATCTGCCACATGGCCTCCAAGTAGCAGACTCGGGGGGCGTCTGCTACAGCCTTGGTGGGGGCCGAGGAGGAGGGCGCACGTGTTGTGCGCCCATCGTGGAGTCTTCGGGCCGCTGGCGGGGTCGCAGATGTGTGTATCGTTCCTGTGGCCCCGTCAATATGCGGCGTGGCGGAAGATGGGGGGGGGGGGGGGGGGGGGGGGGGGGTTTAGTGGGTATACCGTGGTCTCATTAGCTACGGGAGTCCCACATAACCACTCGGGTCGCCCCCTGCGCCTGGGTGGTATGCGTAATGCATTTCCCCCTCCGGAAAAAAAAAAAAAAAAAAAAAAAAGGTCCCCCTTAATAAACTACTAAAATATTTCCTAAATCATTACTGTTGACATACCAACCCAACTTTACCAGAAAATAAACGCAAGAATGTGCGAACACACTACCATTTATCTGACTGCATAATATAAGATTATCCGTGAACTCGTGCAAGCAATCCACTGTGTTAGCTAGTGCGGCGCGTACGCATCGATGCGTCGCGGCCACAACCAACGCACGACACGCTGCGACGCGCACGCCACTCGACTCGCTCGGATCTTCTGACGTCCAACATGCGCATCTGAAATAGTAGACAAGTATTCATCATCTATACTTGCTCAGCTAATTTTAATGTGACTAAATCGCAATAATTATAAATCTGAAGTCATATAATTTTAAGTGTTTTATTTATATTTCAATCCTCGCGTCTTCTTTATTACAAACCATGTCCAGAAGAGTTCTTAAAGCTGTGATATATTATGAAAAGGGAAATAATAAAACGAGCGAATAAAAAATTACTTTGCGACTGATGATGAACATACTGTTTTAATAACGTGAGCGGTATTAATTTGACTAAGCGAAAAATAAACTAAACTAACGACTAATATTGATTTATAATAAAATCCAGAACGAGCTTACAAAAAGTTGATTGCGATTAATCTATTTCAGATATTAAAATTCTATCCGAGCGACTGTATTACTAAGTGAGCGACTGGAAATACATAGCGGGCAACTTCAATATTAAATATAGATTCAATTTTTCTAAGTGAGGTTATTTATTACGAGCTACTAAAAAGTTCATTTTGAGCAAACTTTTGTGAGCTGCTTTATTAATGATAATTGGTTACTGATATTCTATTTGAGGCTTTATATTTTATATTTTGATACGTGTTTGAATGAAAACTATATATTGTTAAATGCGTGCGAATTCGAATGGGGGCGACGAGTCACGTGAGTTGGGCTGCGGACCAATACGACTTTTTTGGGTTAGGTTAGATTAGCCATCGTGGTTATTTTTTTGTAAACCAGCCAGAAGTAGGAGCCCCGCGTAGCGGGGCTCCGTCGAATCATAATTGAAGCCAGTTGTTTTTTTTTTTTATATAGGTCGCCATTAAAATTTTACCCATTTCTTTGACGTTCCCTTAAGGATTATAATTTGTGTAATTTATTAATGATTTTATATATAAACGGGGTTTACCCCCTTCCCCCTGCCCCTCTAAATCGTTGGGTATGATTCTAAACTTTTTACCGTTATATAATTTAAGTTCCTACAAATAGAACAATACATGTTTTGGGATCATCAAATCAAAGTATGAAATCCTTTCTATCTCTGTTAGCTACCACTTCTTTTCCGATATAAAATTGTTGTTCCTCTTATCCAAATGAAGCTACTTACAAAAAATTTGCTTGATAGTAATAAAAAATAATGTTCTATCCCTTGTCCGTAGTAGTCCCTGAATAAAAGTGTTTTATCAAATAGTTATTTCACATTCATTTTTTTTTGTTTTAATGTGTGCTCATTATACTCTGCTCATTAGTGTATTTTTCAAAGTGGTTTTTGGTATTCGAAACACTTCATTTAAGATAAAATTCCGCTCAGTATAAAAATTACATTTGCCAAATATTGAAAAAAATTCAGGACGTAACGTAAACACTCAAACAGATATTAGGTCGCTCAAAAATTATAAAGCTGCTCATTTTGTATTTTAAGTAACTCAAATAAATCATTTCTAAGTAGCTGTTCTGCCAATTTCTCGTCACTCACTCTCAGTCGCTCAAATAGTAATTCTGTAACCCAAATTTAGTAATTTTGACACCTAAAACTCTAATTTACAGTCACTCGATTAAATACTACCCTTATGAAAACACTATAATATATGTCATCATAAATCAATAATATAAAATCTCACCTAAACAGAATCCTATACAATCCCTGTTCGTTCCATCTCTTCACATCTGCGTGTTTGTACGTGGATATGTTGTTGATGACGTCAGCGATTGCCGCAACGAGCGGCGCGGTGGGCGGGGCCTTGCGATGTCGAGACGAGGGGGAGAACGCCACGTCGCATTTCTCAGCCCTAACGTCGAGCTCTGATTCACGTTCGAGAACTGACAGTGGCACGTTTGGCTCTGAAAAAAGTAACCGTCAAACTTGGTACTTGTCACTTCCTTTTGCGTTTGTTTGCTTGATGTACCGATATATTTTTTCCTTTTGTCAAGTTCAACTCGAAGGGTTTTATAAGTTTAAGGCGTCTTTGTTAATTTGTCTGTGTCGCTTAAGCGAATGAACCTATTTTGTTTTCTTTTTACTGCAGACATGATTGAGCTGTAAATGTAATTCAATCTCAACGGCAACAAGCCACATTTTTTTAAGACAAGGTACACACTAACTCTTTGCACATGCTGATTTATGAGCTCAGCCAATAAAACGACAGCAAAACATCAGTCTGTCTCTACTGACAACGAAAAACAATAAGTAAGATCAATCAAAGTTTACTGGCGAGAATAATATTAGTCTCTCAGTGGACCTTTAAGACAAAATATACTTTATTTACTTAGTTAAAAACGTATCATCCATACTATTCATACTAATATATAATATTATAAATACGAAAGTGTGTCAGTCTGTCTGGTACCTCTTCACGCTTAAACCGCTGAACTAATTTTACTGAAATTTGGTATGGAGATACTTTAAGTCCCGGCAAAGGACATAGAATATTTTTTAACCCGAAAAATGTACAATGTCCACTCGATAAAGAAATTTTGGCGCAAAGAATTGCGGGCATCATATTATAGTTTAAATATGTAAGTTAAAATCATGGCCATACAATATCAAATACATACCGATGAACTCGTCATAATCCTCCTTATTACAGAAGTCAATCAGAATATTCAAGCACTCCTCAATAAAACTCGTTTCTATAATAGTTTTCATGACATCATTTTCCGAGATCTGAAAACAAAGAAGTTATAAACTATAATAAAATATGTAAACTACAAATTAGCGAATCTAATAATATATTATGTTTCGGTGTAATTATTAAGTATACTTAATATTATATAAGACAAATTGTGTCCAGCTGTTACCACTTCACTCCTCAACTAAGCTATTCGATTAAAATGCAATTTGGTTTAAGATATCAATTTGGATCTTGAGAAATAACATACTATGCATAGTTTTTATTGCCATATACGAACTTCAGCGCCACTAAGTTGTAGCTTTAGTTTGGTTAATATGCATTCTACTGCAACACGTCTCTCCAGTTTGTAGCATGTGTCTTAAGGGGCCGGGTGACATAGAAATTCTCATACATACGTAATACCAAAATCATTTTCTCATACGAAAATATTTAATATGTTTGAGTTATTTTTCAGCATAAAATAGTAACTACCTAGGTTCCTGCGTAAAAATTTACTACAAAATATTTAAACACTAAAAAATATTTTTTAAATTTTGAATATTTTGTATGAGAATTTCGATGGTACCCGGCCTCTTAACATAATGTTACAATCTGCCGTTAGTAAAAAGAAGGAATAAAGGAGAGACACATATTTTTTTTAAAGCATAAATGCAACTTTATATTCTTTATTTGTATAAAACTGCAAGTTCTATAATACAACACTCCCTGATAAGAGTTGTTTGAACTCCAAAATCTCTAGTTCCGTGCAGATAAGGAAGAAAACATACCATGATAAAAAGTAGATAAAACTCATAATAATAACAGCTATATACCGATTCGTATAATATTTAAAAGTTAGTCAACAAGTAGTAATACTCGCAAAAAATTACTTGAGAAAGAAGAAATAAATAAATAATAAAATTGTATGATGTACAGTTCTTAGTAAAAAAAGATAAAATAAGTACTGTAAACAATAAATTGGTTTTCATTTAATATAATAATGCAAGGGCCTAATTTAGGTCAGTCTGTAATATTATATCAACAAACCACACAAGGGAAAACCCATAGAAATGTATCCTTATTGTTCTTTCACGCGCAAAAATTACTGATTTTAATGAAACGGATTTTAATGAAACTTTACAATAATATAGCTTATACATCAGAATAACACATAGGCCACAATTTTAACCGACTTTCAAAATGAGGGAGGTGTTATGTTCGTTTTCTTATATTCAACGATTACTCCGCCGTTTGTTAACTGATTTTCAAAAATTTTCTTTTGGTATATATAATTTGGTATTATATTCAGGAAAGTGGTGATCTGATGAAGGCTCCATAAGTAATCGAGGGAACTCCTCAAAACTTATAGGGAAACATGTGGTGACTTCGGTTTCGTGAGAAGTATTCTAAGCATATGCTACCAACAAGTAAGATTTTGCACCGAGATATACCTGGTATACCGTGGTTCGGAAGGTGCTGAGAGAACTCCTGATTCTTTATAGATACAAGTTTCGGAGTTTCGGCGTTGTTTTAAGAACAGAAAGCATATGCTACTGTGCAAATTACATCCATCATCATCATCATTATCATCATCATCATCATCATCATTATCACTACCATATTATACCATTTCATAGTCTTTTAGATCGAGACTCGAGTTTGTCAAGCGATAATAAAAAAAAATCTATACCTACCTAATATTATAAACCTGAAGAGTATGTTTGCTTGAACGCGTCAATCTCAGGAACTTCAGGTCCGATTTAAAAACTTATATCAGTGTTAGATAGATCATTTATCTAGGCTATATTATATTATCACGCTAAGACTAATACGACCGAAGAAACTTAGGAAAATGTGGGAAAAACGGGGGAAATATTTTTTATGGGAAAATGTACGGTTTCTGTAAAATTCCTAATTTACGCGGGCGAAGCCGCGCGGGACATCTATAATAAATATATATCTATACAAGGTAGGTATTTATTATTTTCTACTAAGTACTAACTAACTAACTAACCCCTGGTATCACAAAGATAATATTTAAAAAAAATACAGTAGGAGACAGATGCAGGATTTTACATTTTAAACAAGTCTTGTTTTTAATGGAATATCATCTACAGCATTTTAAAATACATAAGTAAAGTTTAACTTCAGCTTCTTACTTAAATGACTCTACGAAAGATAAATTATAAGATAAATATTATTGAAAGTCAGTTATGCCTTAAGTGCAAAAACTACTTTGTATTATCTTCACTGGATTAATAAAGTATTAAAAATTATACAGTATCTATTTAGTATTTACGGTTATTCAATTTCATCAGTATCGTTTTATAAGCCAGGAAGAGTATGTACTATGCGGCGCGGCGTTACAGTCTGTTCAAAGTTATATTACCTTCACCAGAACCCTTATTTCGTTGATCGTAGGGACCACTCTCATACAAACTTAAAGGTACAATCTCTCTGGACGCACAACAGGTTTTTGCAACAATAACTTAGCGGTTGTTTTGCAAAAACACATTATGGGCCGCATACCACTGCATTGTGTTTATAGAAGTACAGTGGATGTGATGTGTTACCAATTTTGAACCGTAATACCATTGATATAAAGTCGAAACATACTCAGGGTTTGTCGTCGACTCTACATACTGCGATGCATCGTCTTGATTAAATTCATGCAAATCAGAACATATAACGCTTACCATAATTTAAAACGTTTTAACGATTTTCGTAGGAACTAATAAGTTTATGACATTTCTTATTGGGCAAGAAAGAAGCAAAAAGGAGACACCGCTTACAATAGACAATTTTTCGTAACAAAAAAGAACGCTTTCTAATAATACTCACTACACCACACACAATAAAATGAAAGTAAAACACATGATAAAACATTTATTTATCACAATAATAATAATATTCGAACATAAATAAACATAGTACCTAGGCCGGTATAAATAGTCAGTACTCAAGATGCATCTCGGTCTCAAGACGCGGTTCAGCTCTATGATTGGTCCAAATTTTGACAGCCAACCAATCACAGAGCCTGAACCGTGTCTTGAGACCGAGATGCATCTTGAGTACTGACTATTTATACCGGCCCTAGACTCACTTAGGGCCTAGGGGTCAGTCTATTATTTGTAACAGTTTATCAACACACATTTATTAGTAAACATTAAACATATTATAAACTTACTTACTAATATTGATGCAGCGTATAATTATACATTATACGTGTAAGTATAACTTTAGAGACCCGCGCTGTCTTTGTGATATGTGACTTTTTTAATATGCCAGACAAAAACATAAAGCAGACCTTATATTGTAGTTATTGGCAGTTCAAATATTGTGATTAATAAGGAGGTAAATATCCAAATACACTCCTTATTTGAATTATAAAAGGTGCTGCCATACAAAAAATATTTAAGGATACACTCCTTCATTCATTCAACAAAATCGCAAAACGGAATAAGATATCACCCTTCATAAATATTTTGCACAATATTTTGACTATTTGTGAAATATGTAAATATATACATATGTGTAACATTTAAACCGATTAGCGATTCTCTGCCAAGTATAAGAAAGATCGCGTGTACGATTCTTTGACCGTATAACTTATTACAAAGACAATAAAGATCAAAGGTGGTAAACTAAATCTGACATCGCCTGTACCTATTGTTACTGTGCTTTTAATTCTAAACATTTTGTTTTAGGGGCCTTTAAATTGCTTTGCACAAAAAACTTAAAATGATAAATTAAGTACCTCTCGGTTCGTTCACCTTGACTCGTGTATAAAGTAGTGCGTTAAGTACCTAATGCAAATGACATTCACAACTTCCTTTCGAGTTGGATTTAAAACTAACAGGGTCTAGTAAATTTTTGATTTCTAACTTCGACTATGGAAAAAAAAAATTGGACTAAAGGACAACTTGTTTTCATAGTTTCAATAGCAAATGGGTTTTTTCTTATCTAATCAGGCCTTCAGATACCTACTTGATATATAGGTAACAGAGCGCAATCGAGAAAAATAAGAAATAAATATGTAGTTTCAATTCTCATCATAAAAACAGCAAAATCATCCAACTCTCCAAAATCATACAGGAAGTAATAACGCGTTAAAATAACGGCATACTACATACAAAAATATTATTTCTATTCTACTCTTCTATATATAAATTATTAATAAATGCATACATTAAGTCACCATACTTTATAAGGCATGCTGCCTTTAAAATGAAGAGGCAGCGGCCTTTATCTATTCGCATCACCAATGCAATGTCAAAATTGTTGACTCACGCGTCTGAAATGGGCATTTACAGTCAATAATTATTTCGATAGCGATGTTAGAATTAAAAATGTATGGTATTTCATATTTGACGCGCTCGTAACTTGTGCGACATACTAAGTAACCTGGCGCTTACGATCATACATTTAACGTCTAACCACAGAATATATATTAGTAGTACCAACAGAATTCCCACTCGTGAAACCCGTTTAAAAAAATAACAACTCATGCTGCGATACTATAAAGTTCAAATTCCGACCGCGCAGTGCTAGGTGCCTACAATTATATTTACCTACATGTGCACTCTCTTTCTATCGCGTAAGAGGTACCCTTTCCGACGAAATCAAGAATGTCACCTTTTAGAAAATAAAATAATCTTCTTTTAATTACTATAGCTACTAATAGCAAACTTTTTTATAGTAATAATCAAATTTTAGTAACCCAACGTATATTTTATAATAGTTTTATATTTGTTTATAGTGTAGGAGCTGGTCAGGATTTTTTTACAACTTCAACATAGTAACTTGTGTTTATTTATGTGTAGTATGCGGTTTGTTTGTAACAAATTTGTTTATTTGCTATGTTTGTGTATTTTTTTTATCTTTTTTTGTATTTTAAAGTCTTAAATTACTTTATTGTAATATTTCTTTGACTTTTTTCAATTGTTCATATTTATCAGATTAATAACGATTCTGTTACAGTGGTTAAATCAGTACGTAGATATATGCGACGAAAAAATCTTGCGCGCGCGTCACCGCTCGCTTGTGAGTCCCTTGTGATCTGCCCCTTTAAAGGGGTACTTACAGTTCGATACCTAAACGCGCGAGTGGGACAGCCCTGGTCTAACTTCGTTTCTAAAATTTTCGGCCGCATCTTGCCTTTATCGGTAGTCATCCGTCATGGCACTGACTCTTCTGATACTCTGATAAAACTAAATTAAGTACCATTGTGCAGTGAAAACAGTCTTCGCTCATTTAGACTCGCTATGAGCTCTATATTTAAGCCAGATGCCACCTTTGTTTTTGAGCATAACGCTTCTGGTATCGTATTCGATCGTCGGGGTGGTTCTCTCGCACGGTTCCACTGCGTAGTGCTGGAGAATAGTCGCCAGACCCGCTGTGAACATCAGCTGAGCGAACCGAGCCCCTGGAATGATAACAATAGTAAAACTTACGGCTCCAACAGCTTCTAAGTAGATGGTAAGTAAAAAGTGCCCGTATCCAGACTTGTGAGTGGTTATTATGAATAGTAAAAAAAAAATCCACAGCCGAACATATAACCTCCTCGTTTTTTGGAAGTCGGTTAAAAATGATCTTAATTCGTATAAACGTTCTATTTTTACGATGGGCAAAGATGACTCTACAATCTTCAGTTTAGCAACGAAAAAAGGACAAAGCGCCTAATATTGCACAAAAGACTTTGTTTTCGTAATGGGAACATTTTAGTATACCTACATTACAATCAACAATATAGAAATATCTCAAACATTACCTATACGAACGAAACAATAACATCAAATGTTTTGTAAATGTAAAACGCGAATTATTCATGCAATCTTTGACGTTCTTTATTATAATAACAATTGGCAATAATTTAAGCAAAAGGCACGTATGTTTGAAATTGGTTTGAAACATGCTAGGGTAAAACGTCTTTAATCTTTATCGTTTTACCCAAGCCTGTAATTTTTTTATTATAGAAAGTATTATAATGATAATGAAAGTATTATAATATAATTCATATTGCATCTTATATGATACGGAGGATTTTCTGATAATTACGTATTTATTGTATCGATTACGGGTCAATTAATGAAAGCGGCGTTTAGATAAATGAAGAGTTTAAGACGAAATAAAATCTATGCAATTTACCTGGACAACTCCTAGGTCCCTCGCCGAACGCTAAGAATCCATTCTGATTTAGATCATCGGAGAATCTTTCCGGATCGAACTTATCGGGGTCCGGGAAATACGTGGCATCCTTCTGTATGCAGTGTATGGGTATTAAATACGCGTCCCTGGGTTTAGCGCTCAACTCTGTTCCGGGGATGGTGCAGGGTGCTGTGCAGAGCCGCGTGGTGAGCGGAGTCGGGGGATGCATGCGGAGGGTCTCATAGAACACCGCGATGACCAGACGCATCGCGCACACCGCCTCGTAGGTCATTCCGTTGTATCTCTCCAAGCACTCCTTCACTTCTGACCTGATACGCTCCTGCAACTCCTGGTCCTTCGCCAGATGGTACAGGCAGAACGACATCGTCGTCGCCGTTGTCTCGAGCCCGGCCAGCATGAATATGAAGGAGTTCGATACTATCAGCTCGTCCGTCATGGCGAATCCGTTCTCGTTCTTCTGCACGTTGAGCATGAGTTGGAGGAAGTCGCTCCTCTCCTTGCCGGTGCTGCGCCTCTCGTCTAGCACCTGCTTAATGGTCGTGCTGAAGAAGTATTCCACCTCCGGGCTGTAGGTTTTGAGGTTAAGGAGTTTGAACAGCCTGGGAAAGAACGCGCGACAGTACCGCTTCAGGATGGTCGCGCGGTCCGTTTTGAACATCTTCTGGGACATGATGAGGAACGGCGACCGCTCGTCCTTCAGGGAGCCGGGGTCGACTCCGAAGGCGCAGCTTCCGAGAACGTCGGTGGTGTATCTCGTCATGAGCTTCGGGACGTCGATATCCTCGCCGTTCTCCCTGTCCAGAGCATTCTTAAGACTCTTCGTGCACTCCGCGATCAGAGGGAACATGGCCTTCATCTTGGCCGAGGAGAAGGTGGGCGTCACGATGTGCCGCATCGTTTTCCACTCCGCCCCGCTCATGTTCGCCAAGTTCCGCAGCAGAGGTTCGCGCTTGGTGTCCGTGGACACCGATATTCTATCGCCGAAGGACGGGAATTCGCTCGACATTATAGTCTTGACCAGCTCGAGGTCTATCAGCATCAGGGCCGGTCTTCGGGCCTGGTATATGCCGACGTACTTTTCATCTCGAAACGAGTCGTAGAATATTTGGAGCATTCTGGTGTAGCTCCTCCTCATGATGAACGTCGCGCCAAAATTTCCGAAGATGGGGCACGGTTCCTTGTAGGGCACCCGCCTGTTCAGCCAATATTTTCTCCCACTCGTGGCGTAGTGAAAAGCCGTCAGTAAAAGTAGGAGCGAAATCAATATCACGAGTAGTATCACACCCAAAGTCATCGTCACCGAATATCTTCGTAGCACCGAACGAAAACTGCGTACTACGCGAGTCGTTTTTGTAAACAAGCAAGAGCGCGGAGAGGCCGGCGCGGCTGCGGCGTGCGGCGCTGGGGTATGGAATCGGAATGAGTTGTGTATCAACAGTCGGGGCCGCGAGCCGCGAGCGTCAGATAAGCACCACGCTCGTCAAGGCCGCGCGCGTGACGTGCGACGCCCGCGTTCACCCGCAACCCTACTGGGAGAGTTCTATACGATCAATATTATGGGCACTATCTGATGTGAATCTGAATACTTCATTGATCACGTAAAACATCATATTATCCATGATTAAAGAGATGTTCAAATAAAGTAGAAAACAATTAAAACTTCTCTAATTAAATCAACTCAAATTTAATTAATACAAACGTTGGTGTTAATTAAATAAACACATATTTCAATAGCGTCGTGTCGGTTACAATGTCCGTAAATTTACAATTTCATTGCGCAATGCATCACAATTTTATGGTAATAGAAACAGTTTATAAATGTTAAATAACTGAATAATATGAGATAACTATGGTTTATTTTGACTCTTGGGAAAACCCAGAAAACAACAACTTTTTCAAAACTGCAACTTTGCAAATCAGATGTGAACATGTTGTTGTGACAAAAATTCTGAGAGTCTTCAAAAGTAAGTAAAATTAATATCTATATGTATAAAAAATCAATGCCACTTTTCGTTGTAATTTTATAACTCAAGAAGCTCACCCACAGATTTTAGAAGTTACCTATCCAAACCAAATGTTTAGGTTCTGTTCGGACTATTTAGTAGATGGTTTTGTGCTGTCAAATTGAAACTATTTTCAGTGTTCACAGTACATAAAACATCGCCAACATAGCTAAAAGTTTTAACTCGCATCTAAGATTCTTCTAAAACCTTGCTGATTAAGTATTCCATAAAAGGATCATGAATCCTTGAATCTCGACGCGGTATTGTTGATATGTATTTACGGAACAAACTCGGCCGATGGCCCGAGCATCGTGCATTCTATGTCCGTATGTATGACGCAAGAACACTATAACAATTTATATCTCATCGCAACTAGGGTTGACATATCTCCTAAAGCCGAAAAGTTAAAAAAAATCGGTCTCTAAACAGGCAAATAGGTAAATAATAAATATCAAATAATATAAAGCAAGCAAAGCAAAATTGTTTACTAGTTTCAGCAAAAGAGGCGGACAAACCTGTATGTTGTCCAATTTAATTTTCAGCTGGCAACCCTAATCGCAAAGTATAGGTGGTCCTCAATATGCTATGGAGTATGGACGATCGATTGCGGTCACGACAATTTGTACCCAATTAACCGAACATCCATACATGAAAGGGATAACGATTATTATATTTCGGCGTGTGCGCAGTAGACGACTGCGGAGAAAAAAGAGAAACAGTGAAGAAAGAAAGAAAAATAGAGACCATTAAAAACATATTAACCCACGTAAATTCCATTCAGCAACGTAAGGCACTGATCAGAGAAGTTTTGGTTCATCATCTTTCGCTTCTCTTTCTGAGTTTAACCATTTACGATACATAATATTATTAGGTTACGTTAAAAACGGTTTATTTTAGACATTTTCGAAATTTTCAATAAGACCTAGTGTGTACGCTCTTTTAGGCATTCAACTTAACCACGGTATTCGTAATTTTATTACCGTCGTCAATATACAATTAATCTTTCAACAAAAACTTTAAAGTGCCTATAATGAATTGCTCCGTAAGGCCAGACTTGTTTTATTATTTTTATTCTCATCTCTACATGCGGTGCGTTTCTTATTTTACATCTGATAGGGTATTTATACCAATTACATAAGGATCAATTTTATAGAAACCCCTAAGTGAAATAACTGAACGGAGAAAATAAAGGAAGCAGTAATTTATTTCAAATTACTTTTGCTATTTTTATATGCTGGTTGTTTTTGGCTTGATGTGAAAGGAATAAGAGGCCAAGAACATATATTTTATGGTAAGTATATTCATTGTACACTGCTTTCATAAAATACATCTAACAACATCGTCTGTTAAACAAGCATAATATGCCCATAGTGATGTTCATCAATCTTTTAAAAAAAAAATGTGTGTAGTATAAAAAGTCAATTCAAAATTATAGCTATTTTACTTAAATGCGCATTCAGAATTGTTGGGCCTGGCCTTTATATTATAGGTATGTAGTATGTACTTAAAACAGATTTTCTATATGTCTCAAACAGCAGCAGCAAGTTAGGTATTTATATAAATACATTATATTGCTCATGTGATTGCCTTTTAATAAGGGTTCCGTACGTCGTGGCCATTTTCATCAGGGCCACGACGCGACGCGACGCGAATTTCGCGTCGTGGCTGTTTCACTGTGACCACAACGCGTTGTGACTTGTGAGCTATTTTTTCGCTCACTGAGCGATTTCGGTCTTTGAGCTTACATTTACACTAACACACTGTATTTTAAGGGGGGTTCCAAAACAAGAAACTTATTTTTGTCACTTTGTGCGGAACACCTCACGCGACTTTGACTTGGCAGACTGTTTTATCTGACTGACAAAACAATTAGACAGAGCTAGTTTATCATCAAAATAACATCGCGTGGCCGATAGTCACCGCGGCCAGATATCTGTGATATGGTATGTGAGACGATAACTGACGACAACTGACACGATAATAACTATTTATACATTATACAACGAAATAGATAACATGCTGCGGGAAAACACTGTGCGAAAATTCACATAAACTTTAGGATAAACGGTAAAATATTATTTCTTACTAAATCAGCATTAGCCAACTGCCAAGTAAGAGTCAAGCGCTTCAGATGTAATTTAACTCAATAAATATAATAGTATAAGAGATATTCAAGACAAAGTTCATTTCTGGAATATATTCAGGCTAATCGTTTATTTTTTCGTTTAGACATTTTTTAGGGTTCCGTACCCAAAGGGTAAAAACGAGACCCTATTACTAAGACTTCGTTGTCTGTCCGTCTGTCTGTCTGTATTTCTGTCTGTCTCCAGGCTGTATCTCAAGAACCGCTAGAGCTAGACTTCTGAAATTTTCACAGATTGTGTATATCTGTTGCCGCTATAACAAATACTAAAAATAAAGTTAATATTTAAAGGGGGCTCCCATACAAGAAAAGTGATTTATTTGGCCTTTTTTGCTCGAAATCAATAATGGTAACAGCTAGGCACTTGAAATTTTCACAAAATCCTTAATTATATTTGCATCTACTTTAATAATTAATAATAAAATTAAAATAAAGTAAATATTTAAGGGGGGCTCCCATACAAAAAACACAATTTTTTGTCTATTTTTGCTCTATACCGGTACGGAACCCTTCGTGCGCGAGTCCGACTCGCACTTGGCCGATTTTTTAGAATAAATATACTATGAGCACAAAATTTACTATGAAATCAAATTTTCTATTTTATATGAAATCCGCTAAAAATTTTTTTTTTATTTTTATGAAATAAGGGGGCACACGAGCAAACGGGTCACCTGATGGAGCAACTTCCGTCGCCCATGGACACTCGCAGCATCAGAAGAGCTGCAAGTGCGTTGCCGGCCTTTTAAGAGGGAATAGGGTAATAGAGGAGGGTAGGGAAGGGAAGGGAAGGGAATAGTTGAGGGTAGGGAAGGGAATAGGGTAGGAGATAGATTGGGCCTCCGGTAAACTCACTCACACGGCGAAACACAGCGCAAGCGCTGTTTCACGCCGGTTTTCTGTGAGAACGTGGTATTTATCCGGTCGAGCCGGCCCATTCGTGCCGAAGCATGGCTCTCCCACGAATCGAATAATTGTAAAACTTGAATTTAGGAGTATAATACTTATTCTGCAAATTTTCGACACAGTTATCACTATTCCAAGTTAATAATAGTCACGGTTTAAAAAAGGACCAAGGAAAACACTTCCCAGAACTAAAATATTTTAGAGACCACTCAGAATTTGGTATGCATGTTTTTCAAATTCAAATTCAAATATTGTTTTCCTCCAGTCGCTGAAAATAGAAACTTGCAGTTGTAGACAAACAATTTTCAAACGTACGAACTAACTATAACATCCGTATTTTTGTTATAACAAACATACTTCAAAGCATCTGCCTTTAGTTTAGGAAATAAATGTATTTTTTTTAATATTATACATTTTTTTGTTTTTGAATTCACGTAAAAAGTACAAAAGTATGGCCGCTAAGTGCTTGTTCAGACACAGCGGGAACCGCGCGGTTCCCGTGCAGAAAACGAGCGTGTGAACGCTGTAATACAACGCCTTTGTAATAAGCTGCGACTTGCGAGCGGTTAAGGTGACGCCGCGTTAAATCACTCTCCTCTGTTGGCAAAATTAGAATCCCTTTTTTTACAGAGGTCTTTTTTATTGATTATTCTGTGTTATAAAAGTTGACTAATCGTGTTATGCTATGGGTAATTCAAAGACAAAAACATGATAAATACTGACAATGAACTTTAATTTCTTAGCTTTAGTAATTGCTGAGAAAAATCGATATCGCTACAGCCAAATTATCAAGGCGTCGCCTTAAAACGCACGAGTCCAAACCGCGCGGTTCCCACTGTGCCTGAACAAGCACTTAGCGGCCATTCTTTTGAGATTAATTCGTTACCTATAGATTTTTTCGTTTAACTAATAACTGACAGAATATGTCATTGGTCATTTTTACATTTCGCTGATGACGTTATTGTTTTCCGATTTCAAATGAAAGGTAGGATGGCCACTCGTCCTAAATTGGGCGCTTGTATAATTTTGGACGTGACGTTAATATTGTGGACGTCCGCGGCAAAACGATAACACGGGGAAGTAAAATATATGGATATGTGTCCAATGTTTTATCGTGGAAGTCGGCGTCCATATAGATAGATCATAATATAAATTGCGCCCACTGGTCATAAAACCTTCCTCATTAAAGTTAGTGATAGAATGGTCCACTTTTACTAATTCAAATAAATGATAGACGTACCTGTGCAGTCGACGATCTTACGGTGACGGTGGTGATAACGGCTGCGGCTGCGGCGCGCACGGCGTTCGCCTCGTCGCTGCGGCTGAACGCGCCCACCGCAAACTCCAATAGCGACTCGCAAGGCAGACCTAGGCAAGTTAGTTATGAGTTATGACTTATGAGTAACAAATGGATGTAATTATTACAAACTATAATTATGATACCCGCAACTCCGTTGCACGAAAATTAGATTATCGCGCGGGAACCGTACATTTTACCGGGATAAAAAGTATCCTACATCCTTTCCCGGGACTCAAAGTTTCTCCATATCAAATTCAGCAAAATCGGTTCAGCGGTTTGTGCATGATGAAGTAACAGACATATAGACATACACACTTTCGCATTTAATTAAATATTTTGTATGGATGAATGTAGTTACGCAAAAAGGATCCACAAAACATTCAACAAATTGCTCACAATTTAATATTACCAACCTAACCGATCTCACCAGTTTAACTGAATTTTGTGAAATTTGGTAAAATGTCCTGGAAGACTTGAGGCTCTTAGTGTGTCCAAATATCCTAAAGCATCTGATACCTGATACCTTTTAGGTCATATTTTGATTGGGACTTGAGTAATGTTTATTCCCTGGTGATTGGTGCCTGGTACACTTCATCACCTTTTAAAATACCTATATAAGTCCACGAATGTAGAGTAGGATATTTAAGAAAGTTTTTTTACAAATTATTAACCGGATAAGTAGTGAGGATACATAGATGGATTTGGTATGGTAGTAGTCAAGCTCTTGATTTATACTAGGTAACTACTACTTTACTTTTCAGCCCGATACAAATGTTATGTTGTAGTAGAATATTCGCGTAGCCGTAAGTACAAGTCATACTTATTTAATTTTATGATTCATATATTCTTATATGACATATTATTATAGACTAGATGTCCCGCGCGGCTTCGCCCGCGTAAATTAGCAATTTCACAGAAACCGTACATTTTCGAATAATAAATACTCCTTTCACGTGGTCTACTCTATATAAAAGCCAAATATTGCTATAAAAATTGCTCCAGTAGTTCGTGAGATAAACCCTTTCTAATATTTTCCCCGATTTTCCCACATTTTCCTAAGTTTCTTCGGTCGTATTAGTCTTAGCGTGATAATATAATATAATATAATATAATATAATATAATATAATATAATATAATATAATATAATATAATATAATATAATATAATATAATATAATATAATATAATATAATATAATATAATATAATATAATATAATATAATATAATATAATATAATATAATATAATATAGCCTTACTCTATAAATAAAAGGTAGTGATGATGATGATGATGAATGTAATTTGCATAGTAGCATATGCTTTCCGTTCTTAAAACAACGCCGAAACTCCCAAACTTGTATCTATAAAGAATCAGGGGTTCTCTCAGCACCTTCCGAACCACGGTATACCAGGTGCAAAATACCTCGGTGCAAAATCTTACTTGTTTGTAGCATATGCTTAGAATACTTCTCACGAAACCGAAGTCACCACATGTTTCCCCATAAATTTTTAGGAGTTCCCTCGATTACTTATGGATCCTTCATCAGATCACTACTTTTGTGAATATAATACCAAATTGGGATGATACCATACATACCAAAAGAAAAAATTTCAAAATCGGTTAACAAACGGCGGAGTAATCGTTGAACATAAGAAAACGAACATAACACCTCCCCCATTTTGAAAGTCGGTTAAAATTGTAGCCTATGTGTTATTCTGATGTATAAGCTATATTATTGTAAAGTTTCATTAAAATCCGTTCAATAGTTTTTGCATGAAAGAGTAACAAACATCCATACATCCACACATCCACACATCTATACATCCATACATCCAAACAAACTTTCGCCTTTATAATATTAGTAGGATAGTAAGCTCATACATGTTTCTAACAATTCAAAGAACAATAAAGATAAAAATATTATTTACTGTGCACTTGTGATACCTACAAGTGCCATAAATTTGCAATATAGGAATTCCCCTTTTGAGGAAAAGAGACATAAGAAGATAGACTTCATTGTAAGTGACAAAGGCAAATACTCGTAATAATTCATACTTATTCCGTTCAGTATTTAACAACAAAATATTATGCATCTATGGACGTATTCAATCTAAGAGTATACTACAGTGAAATTAAACACATTTTGATCCAAACAAGAAGGAAGATAGCTAATATTGTACAAAATATGTATACAATACTACAACTGATTTAGGAAATAACTTTTTAGGAAAGTTACATTAAATAAAACACTAAATCCAATCATAAGTTTTTAAAAAGAATTTAGCATCCCAAGCTCTTAATTTTATAGCGTAATATTTAAACCCGCGATTACACTGACTTACTGCCACACTCAGAGACATTTAATGAAGAGTGTACGTAAATAATGAACGGGGCTTATCAAAATCGTCATTTAATTACAGTTTAGTTAAATATTTGTTTCTGAGTGCGGCAGTAAGTGATGACTAAAATATAAGGGCTCCCACACAAAACTGCGAATTCGCATCGCATCGTAATGTCATAATATTTATTATGAATTTTGTCGCAGATATTTTAGATGCCATACGAATTCGCAGTTATGTGTGGGAACCCTTAGATCGTGGACACATACATTGAACTAAATGTGGCAGTAGTTGCGCGTGCGTCGCGATCGCGGCGACGGTACGCAGCGCGGCCGCCCGCAACTCCGTGCGCGACGCACCGCAGTCCGCCACAAGCACGCGCATCGTCGCCGCACAGAAACATTCGCTCCAGCGCTACAACATTACAAATATCTATGTTTCCGCCCCCAACCTTATTAATCTACACATATTTTGGATGCTATCCATAAAGATTAATGTCTTAGTTTCAACAAACCTAAATTTTCAAGATATGTTTCATAATTAAAATTTTGGTTGTTTGGCCTTTGAAATAAAGCTTAAAATTACAAACCATCTTTTTATATTCCAATCTATGTTATTGCTATTCCTGCGTTAAAAAATCATGCCATTTATTTCAATTCTACGACAAACGACAGAGATAACATGATATTTAAAATAATTAACCATTAATTAGACTGGCGAAAATGGGTTAAACCTATTCTCGCCAATCTAGGTTATTTTTAATCGAGTTCACTTCAATTCTACAATAATTATGAACGATAGAGATATTATTATATTTTACCATATTTAACCGAGTCTGGCGCACCTGGCTTTCTTAATTAAAGCACAAAAACCATACGATATAACAATATATTCCATTACAATTCCTTACTTGAACAGGTATGTTTTGTTTATGCGCGTGCGTGACAAGCGCGAGCGTGGCCAGCGTCGCGTCGAGCCTGCACGCATGGCCCTTGCGTCCACATCCGCTCGCGCACCCGCCCAGCGTACGCGTCATGGCCCGTAACGCGTGGATTAGCGTATCCTCAGATAGCACACAGTACCGGGAATACACCGCGTATCGTGTACATCGTAGCAGCTCGTTGAGATAACCTGTAAATTGTTTAACAATATAATGTTGCGTTTTGAGTAGTTTATTTTAGATAGCTACATTGTAACATTTCAAAAGCATTATTTGCACTATTTAAAAATTAAAATTCAGGAGCAGCTTAAGATTTGGCTGAAAATTCAGAGTCAATCGTACGGAACCCTGAGAGCGCGAGTCCGAGTCGCAGTGGTCAGTTCGTTTTGTTTGTAAAGACCAAAACAAATATGAATACCTAATTGTCGAAAAAAATTAATTTAAACATTTGCAGAGTGACTCATTATAGTACTCCCAAATTAATAATGCGCATCTTCTTTAATTATCGTAATCACGAAAACACCCGAATCTATGAAGCGTAATGCACTTGCATTATGCACCTTGTTGAAAGGAGATAGAAGTAAATATCATATAGCCGGTGGCTGTCCGCTATCGCCGGTCCGTCAATAAGTGCTATAACTACCGGGAAGCGATCACGGCGTTACCATGGTAACGTCCAAGCAATGTCAGGCGCCTCTACGTCGCTGCAAAGCGCTGTTTTTCGTAAAGTTAAGTTTAACCTCTTGAACCCCACCGACACCTTAACGTGCCACCCGTAAAAATACGTCTGTGTACCACCGGCACGTTAATGAGCCACCTGATGCACTCGACCTCACGCTGTTTTGTTACTTATTTTAGTGTGATTAAGATTTAATTTCGTTTGTTCTATGTAACATTATTGTTAAGAGTATGAAGTTGGCTACAAAAAGAATGCACTAAATTAGTTCCTGATTGGCGCAAATTTTGTAAAACTTGAAAAACAATCGAAAAATTTGAATTGCGCCATAGAACGCGGTATTTAAGGTTCAATAGAATTTTAACATCCTGGTATTCGAGAGGTTAAAACAGCGCTTGCAGCGAGTAGCCACGTCTTCCGACGCTCGGAAAATTCGATCGTTGCCGAAAAATTACAAAAATTTCTATGCGCATTATCACTTTGGGAGCACTGTACCTAACTTTATAAGAGGTAACAAGTCTTTTGGCACGTATAAGGGGGGTATTACATTATCATATATATTGTATCATTTCTATGATCATATATAGGATCCAATATATATGATCATTTGATCATATCTGCATATTACATTATCATATTTCATTGATCCTAATTTACGTCATATGTGGTTTCAATAGCCAATGGGGAGCGCTAACGCTAACAGGTATTGATGTCAGGGTTACTAGATCTCAGAGAATTCGATTTGTCAAAAGACATCGTCATTTTTAATAAGGCTTGTTTTTTGTTATTTCAGCAAGATTATCCAAGTATATAATTAGAAAAATAATAACATTACATTATTTGAAACATATTAACGAACAAGAAATTAAAAACTCTTTTTTATATTAAATAACTGGCAACACCTATTTCTATGACCGTATTGGATCCAATCTCTCAGCAAATGTCAAAAATCTATGATCAAGGAAGAAATTAATCATATGTCTATATTACATTATCCAATATCATTGACTCAATGATCTCGGATCCAATATATATGATAATCTAATATCCCCCTTAGTAGCAAAATGTGACTAAACAGCGTTCTTGATAGGATTTCCAAGCGGTATTCCCACTTTACAAAGCAGTTCGCGAAAATCAAAATTTTATTCGTCCACCTACAATCTACATACTATACAAACTTTAATAATATTGACTTTAGTTTCGCGTATGTGTGCCACTGTCCACTGGTAGACGTTTTGCAGAATATAACATTTTTTATAGTGATATTAAAATATATATCATGCTACTATATGATAGTAATTAACTATTAATTCTGAATGCACAACAGTATATTTTATAGTACTTCAAGAGAGTACTGTTAGTATATCACGTTCTATTTCATACTTAGATTTAAGTATTTATCGTTTGACGATACCTAACAAAGTTCAATAAGCTATAAAATTTAAGATAGCAACTAAGATAAGGACTCAGTTTCAATTAGTTTGACTATAAAACCTATGATATAATAAAGGATAAAAGATCTTGAGTAGACAATTTGTTGCACGTCTCGGTGCAACAAATTGTACCTATATTAATTATATTAATATCTTTCTGTAATGAAGTAAAACAAGTATTTGTAACATACACAAAGATTTATACTTTTTCAGTAAACATCACGTTAAATCACACTAAGGCTAATGTTATAATGACGAAAGTGTGCAAATGTGTATTAATGTTTTTTTCTACTGTAGTATTTGAGTGAAGTTATAAAAACATGAGGAGAGCCATGCTTCGGCACGAATGGGCCGGCTCGCCCGGAGAAATACCACGGGCTCAAAGAAAACCGGCGTGAAACAGCGCTTGTGCTGTGTTTCGCCGAGTGAGTGAGTTTACCGGAGGCCCAATCCCCTACCCTTTTCCCTTTCCTACCTTCCCCTATTTCCTTCTCTACCCTCCCCTATTCCCTTTCCTACCCTCTCCTATTACCCTATTCCCTTTCCTACCCTCCCCTATTACCCTATTCCCTTAAAAGGCCGGCAACGCACCTGCAGCTCTTCTGATACTGCGAGTGTCCATGAGCGACAGAAGTTGCTTTCCATCAGGTGACCCGCTTGCTCGTTTGCCCCCCTTATTACATAAAAAAACAGTAATAAGTGTAAATTTGTTACAAGATAGTAGTTTAAATTCTGAATTAAGACATAACCCAACCTTTTTCCAAAAAAGTTGTGCTACCGTGGGACGTAATATTTACGTGGGCAGAGCCGCGGGAAATACTAGCCTTTAAAGAGAAATAACTAAGCGTCGGCTTTGTTTGCACAGGTTGCGCGATAAACTCAAAGCAAGCATTTGCTCATACTTTAGAGTAAGTATTTATTTGTCCGTGCCATACAACAATGAAACTGAACAAATATTTAACATGACCCAAGTGTATTATGATATTTTCTATTTTCTTAAATAAACGCCCTAACTGACTGCAAAATTAAAAGTGAGTATATGTAATAATTTTTGAGTCCTTGGAAAATAATATGCAACTACACGTTACGTTAATTTAATGTTATGAGATGATTAGCAACGGTCAACAATTTCAACTGCCACGTTGTGAATAAATTAAAATATTATGATTACGCCGTTTTCAAAACGTATTGTCGATAATAATACTGAAATTGTGTATGTGGGTGTGTACACACTTAATTAGAGACATTGAATTGAGATGCAGTAACATGCTCTTACTGTTTGTAAATAAAGTTTTTCAGCAGCATATGAAAATTAATTGCTGATGATTTATAAAATTAATACATAAGGACATAGTTTAAGTGTCATAAAAGAAACAAAGAAGTTTCTCACCCAACATGTGAAAATTCTTCAAATCGATCATCTCCAACGAGGCCAACAGTATTTTTATGAGAGACTCCATTTTGTTAGAACTATAATCGCCATCTTGTTGGACAATCTCTATGCTGCGTACTAGAACTCTCACTATGAGTATTCTTAGTTGTGTCAACTCTATGTCGTCTTGTGTAGAGTGCGGGTACATCTGGTCTCGGCTCAACAGAGCTATTATCGAAGCGTCGTTGCCAATAAATAGCTCCTTGATCCAGGTCATTGAGTTATCTAAAAACGAAATCAATGTTTAATAAATAATATCCAAAAATGTGGGCTGGCTTCATTGGTGGTTGGCAAAAACAGAAGACTCTACAGACCAGCGTCTGTTACATTCGTTTTATTTTTTTCATCATAATTGTCCAAATGACAAACCATAGCGTAAGGTCTTTTTGGTATGACATACATTGTTAATATACATTATTGAAAGGATTAAAAGAGCATTCCAAAAGGGAATGGACTTGTTTTAAAAGTCGATTTTATTTTTAACCATTATATACGGACGGTCTATAACTGCACAATTTTATAACTGAAATCCTACTCAATAATTTACTGTACATGTATATTATATTGTAGCTATAATATAAGCATCTCATATACCTCTAGCCGACACGTGTGTCATGTACGCAAGCACGCAGTGCAGGAGCGTATTCAGCAGGTGCACGTCAGCGGGCGAGGCGGGGGGCGCCCGCAGGAACCGCGCCGTGTGCCGCCACGGCAGACCGCACAGCTCGCGCGGCGCCCGGGATACGCACGTCAGAGGTAAACAACTAGGTGGAGTAAATGATTTTTTTTAGTGAAAATTATTTGGCCGCTTTGAGAAAATATCAAGGTCACGACAATAAAAGGGGCGTCACGTTTTTTATTTTCGGTTGCGCTTCAAATACACGTCATTTTTTTAATGAGCGTAAAAAACCGACTGTTATGGACAATAATACACCGGTATAATAATGATAATCATTATTTATTTATATATGTAAAGGATATATTTGTTGGTAGGAGTGATCTGTATAGAACTTACCTCTGCAGCAATAACAGGGCCTGAATGACTTGTTGGTGTGAGGTGGCGTTTTCTAGCGCCAACAGTGACTGAGTACACACTGCGGTGAGACAAGACGCCGACGCCGTGAGCGCGGGACCAGGGGCGCTGACGTTGGGGGCGAAGTACCTGTGTTATAAGTTCTTTAAACTAATTTTATTATGAAGGGTGAAGAGCGTCCGTGGCCTAGTGGTAGTACCACTGGCCACTGGCTGGTAGTATCTCTTGTTTGGTTCGCACTCGAGAGGGTGCAAGTTCGATCCCGTTTGGAGGACATTTTCTGATCTCAATACGGAACTTCGTACGGTGAAGGAAAATATCGTGAGGAAATCCGCACATGGTTGATCCTAGACGTATTGACCTGTTCATTCCTCTGGACTAGGCCGACTGTGTTGCGAAAATGTCATACTTATGTGTTTGAGCAACCATACGGATATTTAAAAACTTCTCCCAGGCACTACAGTATTTGAAGAGTGGTTACTTCGCTCTGAAAACACTGTATAAACTGTCTGTCTGTCTGTCTCGCTTTCACGCCAAAACTACCGAACCGATTGTAATGAAATTTTGTATACAGATAGTCTAAAGCCTGAGAAAGGACATAGGCTACTTTTTTACTGGAAAAAAGGGTTGTAAGGGGGTGAAAATACGAAAATTTGTTCAAATTAAGTTAGTTCCAAAAATTCATACTAGATGGCGCCGTCCGTCTCTTACATCGCGCTAATGCTTGCCCAACATCTTTCTATAAGAGGTGGTATCATCATACGTTTCAATTTTCATTTTTTTCGATTGTTGTTTCTTTTTTACATTATTTAATAAGTCAGTACTTTATATTATATACAGCGACGTAACCTTAAACCTATCAATGATAAATAGTTTATGGGTAAAGTTGTGTAATTGGGGGGCTAAATAAGCTTTAAAATTTGGCATAAAATATAAAGTTTAATTTAAAAAAATGAAATATTATGTGCACACTGCACAGCTGTTTTGATTTAAGGGGTACCAGGGTTTTTTTTTATAAAAGCTTTTGACACCAATTATGTTGACATCGCGCGCTATAAACTGAAGTCCACGCGGACGAAGTCGCGGGCAACAGCTAGTATTAATATATATTATAGCTAAGTTTGTGACAGGCTTAAACCCCTTGCCAACTAAAATGATATGGTGGATATCTTATTCACAAATGCTGTCATTGTGTGTTAGGTAGGAAATCACAAATGATCTAAGACAAGGTCCGCAAGGTCAACAAATATATCCGTTGAGTAAATATTTATTATGTCAGAGATATAAACAAACATTCTTGCTTACTCATTCGCTTCCGAGACCAGCCCCGCCCGCACGCCCGCTGCACCGCCGTTCGCCCACCACCAGCGAAAGACCACTGCGTTTCGCCAAGTTTCATCACTTAGGAGCCAATCTGTAAATGCAAATAAAATATTACATTTACAAAAACTGAGATTCACCTTGTTATTTTAGGCTACGATATATAATTAAGAACATATTAATTTGCATTGTCTTTTTGAACCAATAAACTAGAGAAGGAAGGAGGAGTCCGAAAAAAAGTAGAGACATTTACCTATTCTAGAATGTTCAGTATTAAGGCTGGTGTTCCAATAGGACAGCGCGGGAAAGGGCAGGCGCGCCGGCCTTGGGCGTCAATCTCGTGCAGCACAAACCCCGCCCATACACACAGAGCTAGCTGTTTTAATACCAGTAGACCTACCTATTCTAGAATGTTCGGTGTTGGGGCTGGTGTTCCAGTAGGACAGCGCAGGGAAGGGCAGGCGTGTGCGACGCACGACGCTGAGCGGTGCGGCGGGCGCGCGATGCCCTTGAGCGTCTATCTCGTGCAGCACAAACCCCGCCCATATACATAGAGCGAGCACTTGCGTGCACAGTAGCACGCAGCTGTCGTTGGCAGGGAATATTAGTATTACTGTAATTAAAATAGTATTATTATTTTAAGCATTTGAGTTCTTAGGAATTAAAGAATATTAAGGCCCCTCTTTATATTGGTGGTGGTTATTCATGATTTGGCATGATTGCTATTCATACATAATTAACGTCAATTATGTATGACAATATGAAAGACCAGGATTTAATATGACAATCGTTATGTTGGTCCATTATGAACCTATGTGGAGAGACCATATAAGAGTAATTACCTCGCAGCAAAAGCAACGGCAAATCCTGAATGCTCGCTAAAGTGTGTCGGCTCTCGAATCCAATGCTGTTCAAAATTGATACGCAGCTGATTGCACACTCGGGATACGTCAAGAAATCGTCAACCATCAGAGACATCCTGAAACAAATTCGTTTATGATTCTAAATCATATTTCTAGACCTGATTCCCAATTGGTATAAGATTCAATAACTTCAGCGTGGTAGAACAATTCTCGAAGGCTCGCTATAAAAAAAACTTGAAGGCTTGCCGCAATAAAGACGTAGAAATTGTTCGAATATGAATCAAACGGTAAATGTGCTGATGCGATTATTATTATGGAGAAAATTATTCATTTATATTTACCTCAACAGTGATACAATGAGATTGAGTCCATTATTTTTCATGAACACTTCATGCATCCCTCTATTCCTCATCATGACGGCTAGCTGCTGCAGGGTGCTTCGTCGCAGAGCGGGCTCGAGCGTGGCCTTTGACAAGCCCTCTCGAGCGCTGTATGTCAAACCATCCGTCTCCAGTGTTAGGTCTTGTTTTAGTACTTCCAGAATTTGTTCAAGACCGGTAGTCTGCGAAATTTTTAAAGTAACTGTTTTCATTTAATTTTTTTTTGGCAGCAAGAAATTAGTGAAACTATGTTTATATAGTGTGTAACAAAATAAAGTGATAATACTTTAGGGTGTGTACATGTTCCTTGTGGAGAGTTCACTATGAAAGTAGCAGCACTGAAAGACCAACATTTTTTTCACTTTTGTATGGGCAAAGGCGTCACGAGTTTCCCCATATAAAAGTGAAAAAAAAATTTGGTCTTTCAGTGCTGCTACTTTCACAGTGAACTCTCTACAAAAAACACGTACACACCCTTAAGTATTATCACTTATTTTTATTACACCCTATATAATAAAGGAATAACAAAAGTTTAAGTAGAAATATACAAGTCATGGAGGTTCGTTTTTTAAATATACCTGACTTACTTGTGAGCTTTGCATGGCTGAGTCTTCTAAATTAAAGTCCTGCGGCTCAACACGTTTCATAGCGTTCAACAAAACGTCGGCTCGTACGGACTCACTTGGCGGCAAATATTTTTTGTCATCTGGAAAAAAATTATACTTACATTTAAATAACTTGTTTTGCTTCCCAAAACCTTGTGGACATTGTGCGGCAGGCCGCATTTCTCATACTATGACCGAGTGAACGATAGTGATTACTGATTGATTATAAATAAATGCAGCTCGTATTGAAATCTTCATCAGTATCTCAAAGCTTCTTACTTTTCAATATTTGTTTGTGATTTTTTTATGTATTTTTTTCCTGTTTTCACTTTTTTTCACTGGCAATAATTAACAAATCATATGCAGATTTTGATATATTGTAAGGTAAATGACTAGTAGATTGGACAGTACCAGTAATTGGAAAAAGCACAAAAACTTTAAAAATTTCCTGTTTTTAAAGAAAAACAGTCAGTTTTTAAAGCAACATTAATAAATATGGTGTTTTTGTGCTATTTCCAATGACTAGTACTGTCCAATCTACTAGTCATTTACCCTATTTAACGACACTACACACATAATCATCAGCCAATCCATTATATTATCTACAGTTACCCAGCTCATGGCACAGCTGTCGTGCAGCGTCAACCCGCACGGCGCCGCAGTGTACGTACAGCGCGCGCGCCAGCCCCCGCCGCCGCTCCGCCCTCGACACGCCCATACACATACTGATCTCCATTTCTAGAGATTTGCATATCGCTTTACCTGTTGTGGAAAAAGTTGATTGTAATTGTAACTTATTTTAAGCATCTTATAAAGTGTTACTTATCTTCAATCTGACAAATAATTTCATCAAATACAATATTCGGTCCATGCCACCATAATTTTTGGGGCCGTGGCGCGCGTCCTATCCTTGCACAAATATACCGCGATCGATTTGAATGTGAGCGAGCATATATCCGCAAGGTGATTAATATGTATATTGCGACAGGAACTGGCGATAATATGCTATCTGCTATCAATCAAAAATGTTCCAGACTACATTTTTTACAGCCAGCAGATATTGTACACATTTGGCTGTTCCATTGTAGTCAAAATACAAAATCACCTTGCAGCTGTTTGTTCTTTACTGTGATGGCACACTGCACAGATTATAAATAAGACTACTATTGACTCATCGTACCGAGTACTGTGTCGTGTGCGGCGTACACATGCAGAAGGGGGAAGACCGCCTGCACGGTCGCCAGTAGCTGCCACCAGCAACCCTCGCTCAGCACCAGCCGACCACGGAGTATCAGCAGCATTATCTCGGACGAACTGGCTTCTACCTACAAATCACATTACATTTGATATTGATTTAGTCGCAGTATTTTTTTGTACGTTTCGTTAAATTAGGAATGAGGGTTAAATGAGGAGTGTATGAGGACGAGTAGGTAATCAAGTAGGTACTAGACAATTAAGTAAATACTGATGTTTTTATGTTTATGGGTTGATCTGCACGAGTGTCGAGTGCCGAGAGCCGCATGTGTCAAGCAAATTAGTAGAAAATTTAGTAAACGCCTTCGTAAATAAAAAAGGCGACATGGTTTGTCATCTAAAATAAAGTACGTGTTTACAAAATTACATACATGATCATCGTCCATCGATTACTTAAAGATTGGTTTAAAAGTTGAACTGCATGGATCGTCCCAAGCAAATACACATCGCACACCCAATACTGCACTAAGTCAAAAAAGCTCATTTTTCAGAAACGACGAAAAACCATTATCTTTTATAGTTTAAAAGTTGTTGCAAATTTATTTAATAAAATATGTAAAGACTTAAGTTCATATTAGAAATATGTAGTTAGTTTATTCAATATTCATGAATAAAGCAAAAAAATATTTTTTTTTACTTAATCCGCTATTGGTGAATGATCGAATTATGTAAAAAAAAATATTTTGAGTTAACTGCTTTTTGCTGATTGAAGTTGAAATAATGCGCTATTATTCCATTTTTACTTAGTTGTAATATACAATAACGATCCATTTTATTTTATTAAGGAATAGGACTAACAAAATTGAGACAAAACACAATGTTTTAAAATACCCAGTAGGTTTTTACGTTCAAAATCAAAATTATTACTTACTTGAATACTTAAGCACATAATTAGGTAAGTAGATATATTATATTAAATTAAAAAATTCTTCCAAAATAAGTCGGTACTTAATCAACATTACAAAAGTAGCATCACTTTTAAATTAATGCCTACAAATAATTATTAAAATAACAAAAGAAGATATAAAAGCAATGGCACATTGTTATGTTACATTGTTATGTAACATTGCTTTAATATCTTTTTTGTTATTTTGCATGTTTGCAATGCCTACTACAAAAACAAAAATTAAAGCTTTTTAAATAAACATAAAATAATATAATATTATGACACAACACTAAAACTTGTGATTACCATGCTTCGCACGTGCATCAGATTTTACAAAACCATCCTCTGTCTTCTTAGAAATTGCTTTATTTAAGTACCTATCACAAATACTCAGTGTAGCCTTAAAAATTCTTTGCAAACTCTAATATTTTCTTTTTCCATATTAAAAAATAAGCAGAATTCAAAGCCCTCAGTTTTTTTTTATTTTGGTTTGATCTCGTGAGTATGTCTTACAATGTATTCTCTTTGCTTTTCCAAATCACCCATTACTGCTAAATTTTAAAAAAATGTATCTAGTCTCATTGTTTCATTTATATTTTAGTTTTACAGTTTATCCTGCATTTATCAGCACAAGGCGGACGAATTTTACGTTTAGGGAAGGATTTTTTAGGGTTTTTAAAGAAACATAAACATTCCGCAAAATTTTAGCAACCTTAGACTTCCAACCAGCAGAATTTCGTACTCGTTTTCTACTTCTTTTGGGTTTACTCACTGATGACACAGCTACAGCGACAGAAGCAGAGGCTACGTTAGTCGGAGTAGTATTAGACTTCCTTTGAGTATCTGCTGTAGAAGGCTTAGGTCTATTAAGGATTCATCAACAGATGTACTAAGTACTCGAGCTGTTGGAGCTTGACGATGATGTGCTAGTCTGATGACGAACTCGAAGAGGAAGAATATACTCTTCTAGGAATGACTGGAGGCCAACTGACATATTTAGCAGGTAAAATAAAAGTTGGATCCGTGTTAGAATGATCTATAAATTCATCGCTACGATCAGATATAATAGAAACGGGTACCTCCCTTTTTGAAGATTCATAAGATGCTGATACCTGCACTGATGTCTCGTCAGTTGTTGCTGCAACGGCTGTGTTTTCGATATCCTCTTCCATGCTTCCTGAATGCTCAGATGGTGTAGGTTCGTCCTGAGGTTCTTCTGTGGCCCTTTTAAGTATTAAAAGAGCACGATTCCTAGACATCCGTAAAATGGCAATAAAGAATTTGGATGATTCAACAATAGTGTATTATTTAAAAAAAGATTTTATCTCAGTATCAATAACTTTAAATTGAAATTTAATTCGTTGTACTAACAATATATAATGTAAGCAATAATCCTTAGAACAAAAATCTATTTATTATGATTAAAAAGATAATTAGGTCCTAATTTGTAACTACCATCAATAGTGCATTATTTCATAGATTTTCACCTTTTTCGGACAATAATGAAACATTTTTTAATAATACAAAAAATAATACATACCTTCGTCAACAATACAGAACTATTTCGAAATAGTATCAAACAAGTCGTATTACTACAGTCATCAACACAGAATTAAAACGAAATAATTTAACAAAGGTAAAGCAACTATTTGAATAACACCGTATTATCTCCAAATAATTCACTGTTGCGTGAGGGCGTGGCGTACCGTTACCTATGACGGACAAGTTGCAACTCGAAATAGTTGCATGTTTGTGGTATGGCCTTGGCAGTGCGTCTCGACCAACACAGACTTACAACGCCATCTGTCTGGCAGTTTTTTAAATATAAATACGCCTGTTTTCGTGGTATATGCGGTATATTGTGGGCTATTTAAATATGTAGATAAGTAAATTTTGGGGTTTTTTGACTTAATACAGTGTTGTTCTGGGTGTGCGACATGTTAACATTGTTAGTTCAGTCACAGTATAGCAATATTAGTCCCTACAGTAACGAAACGCCTTTGACGTCGCACGATGCCGCCACCGATGACAGGTACCGAGCAGATATGCCAGGGTTGCCACGAAACGGGAAATAAAATAAAAATAAAATATTGTACTTGTAATGCAAATGTTATCATTTAATCTGTTTAATCAGCGTGTTATATTTACATATTTATTTATTTTAAAAACTTTATGCACATATAGGTACAAAGGTGGACTTAATGCCGTATGGCATTATCTACCAGTCAACCTTTGGGCGATACAAGGACATAGTTGTATAGGTGCCAGTCGAGTTGAAAGAGGAAAAGACAGAAAAAAATAATAAATATATATTATACTTATAAAATATATATTGTATAATATTATACTATACTTATAATATACATATTATCACACATAAAATTATATATAAATAAAACCAATAACCATACGTTATATATTATTATATAATAACTATATTATAATAATATATAGTTGATCAATGATGATGCTAAAAATATTGTAAATAATAATTTATGCCATAAATTATGAAAACTAAGAGTCTGCCAACTGTTTCAAGTAAAACTCAGGTACCTGCGCTTAAAAGTATCTCTGGTTTTTGACATCCTGATTTCCGGAGGAAGAGCGTTCCAGAGGAGAATTGCCTGGATATTAAAAGAAGAGTGGACGGAACTTACTTGTAAGAAGGGCAACTTAAAAGCTGATTTGAAGTGGATCGGAGGTTTTTATCGTGCCTGCTGCAACGGTATTGAAAGTGAGGGGCGAGATATTCGGGAGTATGGGGATGATGCAGCAATGAATATAGCATACACAGTGCCTGCACAGAGCGGCGCTGACGTACTGGTAACCAGTGTAGCTTGGAGCGATACGAAGAAACATGGTCGTATTTTCGAAGGTTGAATTTTAATCGGAGGCAATTATTAAACAATCGGTTGAGTTTATCGAGTTTGTCGGTATTAAGATCTAAACAGCACACGTCACCATAGTTAATTATAGGTAAGATAAGGGACTGGACCAGCAAGGTCTTGACCGGAGTGGAAAGAAAATTTTTGAGCCGGTAGATGAATCGTACGTATTATGTCGTACTGCCAGATATTTACGTGAAACTTTATTTTTAGATAATTTTAGTTCTCTATTTAAAAAATTAATTAACCCATCAAGCCCAATAAGCTCACCGGTGAGCGAGACACAATAGAATAACAATAGAATAGATTAAAATAATGAAGACGCATTCGAAATTTCGAATATATAAAATATCCAATAATTAATCACACGTCAGGTGTAACAGAAGCACTTCAAAACTCTTATTACGTGCGCGGTAAGGGCGCGGTATGTTACACTTGATATGTGTACATGGGTAGGTAGGTACTAATAAGTATGTAACAGGGTATTTGACAGATTTTTAATTTATTCTTTATTGTTTCTCTCCTTGTTACACTTCTTACAACGTAAACAATAAAACAGAGATGCAAATACATGCCGCCAAAGCCAACACAATATTAGTGTAAACTGTGAGCCGATATTTATGAAAATTTAAATCCTTTTTGTTTTTTGAATCAGATTTACATCCGTACACTGAACATTTATTATAATATCCCATTGTTTATAAGATAAGTTATCGTTTTACAACACAAAATTCGTAGACAACGCGCCAACGTCACCCCTGTGGGCGCAGGTACACAAACTCCGCGAGTAAGTATACGCGGGCCCGCGCCGCCCGCTTCCCCGCGGGTACCCCTCCGTTGCTCTGCGCAAGTACATTCGTTTCACTACTGTAGGGATATGTCATATTGCTATACTGTTGTTCAGTAAAGGTTTGGAAACTAAAACGTTTTTCAAATTAAAAACTCTTTTTTATATTAAATAACTGGCAACACCTATTTCTATGACCGTATTGGATCCAATCTCTCAAGTCTCAGCAAATGTCAGAAATCTATGATCAAGGAAGAAATGAATCATATGTCTATATTACATTATCCAATATAATTGACTCAATGATCTCGGATCCAATTTATATGATTATCTAATATGACATGACACAAAACTACTACTCACCTCTTCTATATTCGACGAGAGACCCTGGCAGCAGATTTCCGTCAGTATTTCAACATGGCACATAAGTTTCAGACATTTTTCGTTTTCAGTCTGCTTGCTTTCGTCGCCAACAAACGCATTTCTTATAAACTCGGTCAACAACATGTAGAATGTTGTTTTTATCCACTCCACACCGTGAGCCATTAATTTCAGAGCTATTTCACACTCCATGCACCAATTTATATCGTTTTGGTCAAGATTCTTGGCTGTCTCAAACAAAACGGACACTACTTCTTTAAAATACTTCTTATCTAAATTGAAATGGAATATCGGCAGGGTCTTTTGGATTGATATAAGAAGCTCCTCGTCATTCCTTGATTCCTTGAATTTTATTGTCTTAAACTTTACAGCACACTCTATGCTCGTATATACCTTGGTTAGCTCACAAAATTTACTTTTATGCTCTTTATCTAATGACGATTTCGCCACCTGAAAAAGTAAGTAAGTACTTGCATTCGACATTAAAAACAACTTAAACATGTTACAAAACTTTTACAAGCAAAAAAATACTTACACTCAAAACATTATTAATTTGATAACTTATTTTTGGATATAAAAGATCTAGTACAGGGTCAATCTGAGCCATTTGTAGAGCTGTCACAAGGGTTGCAGGTGGAAGCGGCGAGTCTTTGGCCCATTGTAATAACTGCCCCCCACATTGCACAAGACGCAACCAAACTATGCGATAGTATACACCTTCGGGATTTTTCTCAAATGCTTTACTGAAAAAATCGTTTTTAAATTAAGATTTTTCTTACATTTAAACATAACCTTTACTATCTAAGTCAAGAAAAAAGTTATGAGCTAAACTAAAAATTTATAGATGGAGACAATTGAAGAAATGAAAACAATGATGTTGTTTCTTTAATTCATGAAGCCCTAATCGGCCGCATCCGGCCGCGATAACAATAGATAAGCTATTGTGTCTCGTTATTCCACGATCGATGGGACTGGGATTAGAGAAGGACAGTATGTAAATATTAGAAAAGGGCTTAAGAAATACTTACTTGTATTTCGTTAGTAAGTCCCCAAGCATACGCATGACAATGCAAGACTTATGTGCAATGTCTCTGTGCGTTTTAGTACTGTGTTCTACTCGCCAGAATTTCTTAGTAACGCAATCCAGTAATAACTTGAGCATGGAGTCAACAAGAGATAAACATGTGTTAATTTGTTTCTGGAAAAAATAAAAAATCTTTAAAGATGTTCCAAAAATATATGGTTAAACATAAAAAGTTAACCTACTTCACTAGCAAAGTATGCAGAAAATAAACTTGACCTGAGAATTTGGATTACTGTACTTTAGAAAAATATGACCCATATCATTGTTCATACTTTTACACATGATAATATAAGGCTTTTAAGCTGCTTAAGAATTGAACAATGAAGACGTGGGAGAGCCATGCTTCGGCAAAAATGGGCCGGCTCGACCGGAGAAATACCACGGGCTCACAAAAAAACCGGCGTGAAACAGCGCTGCGCTGAATTTCGCCGAGTGAGTGAGTTTACCGGAGGCCCAATCCCCTACCCTTTTCCCTTCCCTACCCTCTCCTGTTATATTGAGTGAGTGAGTTTCCATCAGGTGACCCGTTTGCTCGTTTGCCCACTTATTTCACTAAAAAAAAATTACCATGATCGACATGGGAAGACAGAATACATAGAACTTCAGAAAATCAGGTTTACATACCAAATCCAAATCTTCAATTGTTGATTCATCAACCACACTTCTCGCCATCACTGTGAATATTGTCTGTAAAGCGTCAAGTGCGAATATCGGCACGGGCTGTTGCCTCAATGCTAAAAGCGCGTCTTGATGTGGTGAATCCTGTCTATAGTCTATTGCTTTCTGAAGCTCTAGGTTGATATTATCTTCCATATCTTCTTTATTTTCTGAAACCTAAAAAAAATTCCGAGTAAGGTTACTTAGTCCTGAGAATATTTACACATAGGATATACAATATTATTTTAATTTTGCCTATCAATATTATTTTTCTACCTTTCAAACATCAATTTAATCAGTCAAGGTAGGCCCTTTTAGCTACACAGCTATCTTATCCATACTTAATATTATAAATTCGAAAGTGTGTCTGCCTGACCTCTTCACGTCCAAACCACTGAACCAATATTGCTGAAATTTTTGTATGGAGATAATTTAAGTGCCAGGAAAGGACATAGGATACTTTTCCTGGAAAAATGTACGGTTTCCGCGTGATAAACTAAGTTTGGCGGTCGGCGGCACGGAGTTGCGGGCGTCATCTCACTATATGACGCCCGTATTAGACTTTTAAATATATTTAACAGCATTAACATTAGACATATGGCGTACCTTCTGTGACTTACATACAAAATCCAAGCTTAATAATTGCATAAACTGCATATGCAGAGCTCTGGTTATGCACAACAGCACACATAGTGCCTCTTGTGGGTTCCCGCCACATTGCCCACTTGATATAGCCAGTAAAGTCTGAAAAAACATAATAAATAATCTTAATTTACATAAAAAAAATTCGAGTTAAACAAACAAAAGTTAGTAGAATAGAATCCATACTAATATTATAAATGCGAAAGTATCTCTGTCTGTCTGTCTGTCTGTCTGTCTGTCTGTCTGTCTGTCTGTCTGTCTGTCTTGCTTTCACGCCAAAACTACTGAACCGATTGCAATGAAATTTTGTATACAGTTATTCTAGAGTCTGAGAAAGGACATAGGCTACATTTTGATGTGGGAAAATATCTTATTTCCATGAAAATTTCGATGAAAATGAATTCGCATTGCGCGTGGCCAGCGCTCATCCCGGGGGTCCTGGGTTCGAGTCCCGCAGGCGGAACAAAAAGTTTTCAATTTTCCTGGGTCTTGGATGTGTAATAAAATAAAATTTCAAAAATCTTAATCATATTTTATGTATAATATTATAAAAAATCCAGAAATATATCGCGATGGAATGAACATTTTAGTTCTAATACGATTCAACAGATGGCCTTTTATTTTTTACTTTATTGTAACATAGAACTAATCATACTTATTAGTTAGTATGTTTTTGTTTATAGTTTTTAATACGTTAGAATATGATGTTTAATAATATTATAATCCATACTAATATTATAAATGCGAAAGTATCTCTGTCTGTCTGTCTGTCTTGCTTTCACGCCAAAACTACTGAACCGATTGCAATGAAATTTTGTATACAGTTATTCTAGAGTCTGAGAAAGGACATAGGCTACATTTTGATGTGGGAAAATATCTTATTTCCATGAAAATTTCGATGAAAATGAATTCGCATTGCGCGTGGCCAGCGCTCATCCCGGTGGTCTTGGGTTCGAGTCCCGCAGGCGGAACAAAAAGTTTTCAATTTTCCTGGGTCTTGGATGTGTAATAAAATAAAATTTCAAAAATCTTAAACATATTTTATGTATAATATTATAAAAAATCCAGAAATATATCGCGATGGAATGAACATTTTAGTTCTAATACGATTCAACAGATGGCGTTTTATTTTTTACTTTATTGTAACATAGAACTAATCATACTTATTAGTTAGTATGTTTTTGTTTATAGTTTTTAATACGTTAGAATATGATGTTTAATAATATTATAATCCATACTAATATTATAAATGCGAAAGTATCTCTGTCTGTCTGTCTGTCTTGCTTTCACGCCAAAACTACTGAACCGATTGCAATGAAATTTTGTATACAGTTATTCTAGAGTCTGAGAAAGGACATAGGCTACATTTTGATGTGGGAAAATATCTTATTTCCATGAAAATTTCGATGAAAATGAATTCGCATTGCGCGTGGCCAGCGCTCATCCCGGGGGTCCTGGGTTCGAGTCCCGCAGGCGGAACAAAAAGTTTTCAATTTTCCTGGGTCTTGGATGTGTAATAAAATAAAATTTCAAAAATCTTAAACATATTTTATGTATAATATTATAAAAAATCCAGAAATATATCGCGATGGAATGAACATTTTAGTTCTAATACGATTCAACAGATGGCCTTTTATTTTTTACTTTATTGTAACATAGAACTAATCATACTTATTAGTTAGTATGTTTTTGTTTATAGTTTTTAATACGTTAGAATATGATGTTTAATAATATTATAATCCATACTAATATTATAAATGCGAAAGTATCTCTGTCTGTCTGTCTGTCTTGCTTTCACGCCAAAACTACTGAACCGATTGCAATGAAATTTTGTATACAGTTATTCTAGAGTCTGAGAAAGGACATAGGCTACATTTTGATGTGGGAAAATATCTTATTTCCATGAAAATTTCGATGAAAATGAATTCGCATTGCGCGTGGCCAGCGCTCATCCCGGGGGTCCTGGGTTCGAGTCCCGCAGGCGGAACAAAAAGTTTTCAATTTTCCTGGGTCTTGGATGTGTAATAAAATAAAATTTCAAAAATCTTAAACATATTTTATGTATAATATTATAAAAAATCCAGAAATATATCGCGATGGAATGAACATTTTAGTTCTAATACGATTCAACAGATGGCGTTTTATTTTTTACTTTATTGTAACATAGAACTTATCATACTTATTAGTTAGTATGTTTTTGTTTATAGTTTTTAATACGTTAGAATATGATGTTTAATAATATTATAATCCATACTAATATTATAAATGCGAAAGTATCTCTGTCTGTCTGTCTGTCTTGCTTTCACGCCAAAACTACTGAACCGATTGCAACGAAATTTTGTATACAGTTATTCTAGAGTCTGAGATCGGACATAGGCTACATTTTGATGTGGGAAAATATCTTATTTCCATGAAAATTTCGATGAAAATGAATTCGCATTGCGCGTGGCCAGCGCTCATCCCGGTGGTCCTGGGTTCGAGTCCCGCAGGCGGAACAAAAAGTTTTCAATTTTCCTGGGTCTTGGATGTGTAATAAAATAAAATTTCAAAAATCTTAAACATATTTTATGTATAATATTATAAAAAATCCAGAAATATATCGCGATGGAATGAACATTTTAGTTCTAATACGATTCAACAGATGGCGTTTTATTTTTTACTTTATTGTAACATAGAACTAATCATACTTATTAGTTAGTATGTTTTTGTTTATAGTTTTTAATACGTTAGAATATGATGTTTAATAATATTATAATAATATTATATATATACTAGCTGTTGCCCGCGACTTCGTCCGCGTGGACTTTAGTTTATAGCGCGCGGTGTCAACAAAATTTGTGTCAAATTTAAAAACTTTTTAAAACCCTGGTAAGTGGTACCCCTCTTAGGGCCGCGCTACACCGGAATGGCAGCGCTGAAAGTGCTCGCCTCGCCGCTGCCATTCCGGTGTAGCGCGGCCCTTAATTAATCAAAATACCCAAAAACAGCTGTGCAGTGTGCACATAATCTATACTAATATTATAAATGCGAAAGTATCTCTGTCTGTTTGTCAGTCTCGCTTTCACGCCAAACGCCAAAACTACCGAACCGATTGTAATGAAATTTTGTATACAGATAGTCTAAAGCCTGAGAAAGAACATAGGCTACTTTTTTACTGGAAAAAAGGGTTGTAAGGGTCGTAAATTTGTTCAAAAAATTCATAATAGATGGCGCCGTGCGTCTTCTACATCGCGCTGACGCTTGCTCAAAAGTCTTTCTATAAGAGGTGGTATCATCTTACATTTAAGTCTCGATTTTTTTCGATTGTTATATCTATTCTACGGTATTAAATAACTCAATACTTTATCTGTGCAGGCAGTGACGTAACCTTAAGACCAAATTTCACCAACGACTGTTAAAGTTAATGATCGAATTAGTATCACGTTAGCTGTTTCGTTTTTCATATGAATGAAAGAGAAGACAGGACATTTTAACAAGCTGTTAACACTAACAGATGTTGGTGAAATTGGGGCTAAACCTATCAATGATAAATAGTTTATGGGTAAAGTTGTGTAATTGGGGGGCTAAATATGCTTTGAAATTTGGCATAAAATTTAAAGTTTAATATAAAAAATAAAGTACTTATTGTGTGCACACTACACAGCTGTATTGATTTAAGAGGTACCAGGGTTTTTTTATAAAAGCTTTTGACACCAATTTTGTTGACATCGCGCGCTATAAACTGAAGTCCACGCGAACGAAGTCGCGGGCAACAGCTAGTTCATTATATGTGCGAAAATTGTTGGACCTAAGAAATAACATTTACATGAAACAAACATAGAAAGAAAGCATTCCAATGGTGGAAATTTGCTAAAATTGGTCCATTGTTTGTGTAGGATCAGACATACAGAAATATAGTCTGTCAAGAAAGTCATGACAGGCGGGATTTTTTTTTAATGAAATAAAAAATAAGAGAACTTTATTGATTCGAGATAAAAATGTGCAAGGTGACAATATTTAAAATGTAATAAGCGTTCTCTGTGAAATACAAAGAAAAAAATACACCTTTTAAGCGTGATAACGTTACGTTTAGAAAATTTTCCCGCCTGTCATGATTTTCTTGACGCACTATACAAACAGAACATCTGGTTATAATAGAATCATCTGTTTATCAGAGAAGTTGATTCATAACCCTATAGCCTATGTAAATTGGTCGCGATAATGTTTGGTGTAAATCAAACCCAGCCAAAACATTGAATTGGCATAGTTTGACCAAATGACATAGGAATAACTGCCTAGGAATCAATTTCCTCTATGGTACATCACAATATAATACCTTGACTATTGTTGGCCTGTTTAAGAATATTTGAACTGGGAAGTCACGCAGAAAGACATCTCGTATAAACCTACAACACCTTCTTGTGGATTTTGACACTTTCAGTGAGTCCATGATTAAATTCATCGTCTTTATATCTGATGGTCCCAAATCCACCCATGGAAAAAGAAGACACTTTATGCCACTGTTTTTTATGTCTGTTCTGAAATGAGAATAAAAATAAATCTTAAGAGCGCACCTGACCCTAACTTGACTACATACTTTAACCTAGATCTCAAAATCTGTAAGGTCTAGAAAACAGATTTTTTGACACAAGTAACTTCAATTCATGATTACTGAAAAAATGCTCAATAGTTTCTTTTTTACAAAAAACCTTGTTTTAGACACATTTTTGCTTGGATCTTCGAAGTTTGCTGTCTTTTCTTGAATATTTTTAATACCTAAAAAGGTATTGATAAAACCTAAATTTGCTCAAAACACTTTTTTCATAATCTTTATAGTTCGTCTTTTATTCAAGTAAAACTAACTCGGCGATGATTCCGCGCTGTCCTTTTTCACCTGGCATATGAAAGACGGGCATGAGTGTGAAGAGAGAAGGACGATGTTTGATTTTTGGAGTCAGGAGAGCTCTTAAGAATTCTTGGGAATTTCTTGTTTCAGCTTTCTATGTTTAAATTTTTTTTTGAATAATTTATCTTACTTATGAAATAAAATATAATATGTTACATTTATAAAATAGGGTGCATACATAAGATAATAAAAGCATGCTTACTTTTGGTTTTTATATGTTTCTCCATCATTTCCAACAAAGCAGTAAATTTTTTCTTGACATTCATTGTTAAAACCATTACAACTGCTCCCATTTCTACTTGTTTTAGAACTGAAAGTGAATTGTTGAAACCATTTTTAAAGTTTATTTAAAATTTACAAGCTATTTCATGCTATTTTTAATGATAAACATTTATTTTATCAAAAAGAACCCAAGCCACCTGACATTTTATGGTTGGGTTGCACCAGAGGTGTGGTTAAAGTTAAAGTTAAAAATAACTTTATGGTTATAGTTAAGGCAAATTTAACTTTAACTTTATCCTTAACTTTGCCCAGAGAAATTGACAGATGACAGCTGATCCAACAAGGTTATAGAGAGAGCAATAGTTAATATATCCGAATGACTTACCTACTAGAAGAGTTAAGCTGCAGGGGAGGTATTCTTAAAGAACATTCAGAATCCACAGTGTTTATAAAACGAAGAGTTTCAATAATATCTTCTAATACATCAATAGCGTCTGTGTTACTTTTTAAGCTATTAAGGTGTGTTAGAATTGTACTAACACCTTGGTCCTTTACAATGTAAGCACCATTTTTTGTCTGTAATCAATAATAAGGTTTATTAAAATATACTGTGATTACTTTTTCTTTGCAACAAAATTGTTTGTTTGTTTAAACAAACAATTTTGTTGGGAGTTACTCTCAAAACCTAAATTTAAGAGTGCCAAGATTTTTAATTTGTGTTACTATAATTTTTTTATTATTTAATTTAAATATATAATTAACACAAATTAAAAAGCCAGTTTGGCACCTTTAACTGAGTATGAAAGTGACTAACGGCACATCTAAAGTAATTTTTGAATCAGCAAAATAGTATGACAATATTCTTTTTTATGAAATAAGGGGGCAAACAAGCAAACGGGTCACCTGATGGAAAGCAACTTACGTCGCCTATGGACACTTGCAACAACAGAAGAGCTGCAGGCGGCCTTTTAAAAGGGAATAGGGTAATAGGGTAGGCAAGGGTAAGGAAGGGAATAGGGGAGGGTAGGGAAAGGAATAAGGGAGGGTAGGGAAGGGAACTCACTCACTCGGCGTAACACAGCGCAAGCACTGTTTCACGCCGGTTTTCTGTGAACCCGTGGTATTTCTCCGGTCGAGCCGGCCCATTCGTGCCGAAGTATGGCTCTCCCATGTGTAAAAAATAAAAGCATGCATTCTATAGTTTATGACTATGATGATAACAGGATAAAGATGTTAATACAGGAGTCAACATTAATTGTTAAAAAATTACTTACTTTTAGTGTTATCAGCAATAACTGCAGAACTTCCTTTTGAAGAGGATGGTTTTCATTCAACCAATTCAATAAATTGTTTACAAGCTCTCGGATAATATCAATTTCGTCCGGTAGTACCCATCCACATTGTAACTTTGTCAAAAGCAACTTGAGGGATCTTTCACGAATTTCTTTAATAGGATGACCTAAAAATTATAAATGTTATATAAATTCGTAAATCCAAAGTTATTTAAATCCAAATTTATTCCAAACCAAATTAACTTACCCAGTTTCTTGATGTAAATATTAGGAGACTCCATGAATGTCTATTTAAGCAATTAATATTGAATTAATATAATTGTTATATAACTTTTTGGAATTAAAAACTTTATAAATTGTTTAAAAATCAATTTTCATTTTTGTTTACAAATTGCACTGAAAACCGCCACTGACCACAAACAAGCCACAAATTGCGTACCTAAACGACAAACGTAAACACTAAACATTTCAAACAAGTGTCACTGTCAAGTGTCATATGCAAGTTCTTTGTCACCTTCTAATTTTGATAGAAAGAATAAATTATTGCCAGTCTTAAGTTCGAACTCACTCTCATGCTGGCACCTGGCGCCTTGCAGTTGGCACTTCACAATTCACATGGCTATTTGTATTTGCTATTGGCTATTTGTTGCATTTGGCAAAATTATTGACGTATATACAAACAAGCAAATAAAAGACATGGACGTCAAATACTAAACTTTTACTTGATTTTGTTTACTTGCCTATTTGATTCCTTTGATGTGCGTCAAAAACCGACAAAGGTATGTGTACATGTATTTAGTATTGGTTAATATATTTTGTCAAAATATAGGCAAATAAGGCCAATACTTTGTCAAACATACCGTCTATACATGTTGATTGTTTGGCGAATACGTCATATATATACGCAAATACAAATAGCCTTGTGAAGTGCCAGCATCAGGCCTCAGTCCTCATTCAGCAGTCAGCTCAGCTGGGCTGAGCCTCAGCCCTCAGGGCCAAAGCCTCAGAACATTCTAAAATCTGTGGCCACAGCCCACAGTTGACAGTGCGGCCCGGGCATAAGAAGAATATACCCTTGTTACTTGCCCGGTGTCAGTGCCAGCTGCCAAAAGCCAACAAAAAAAAAAGTAGACGTCATTGTCAAATTACAACTGTCAATTTCAATTTTCAAACGTCAAATAATGTGTTTGCCGTTTTATATTGTTTATTAAAATTAAAAATCTTTTTTGTAGGATATCAGTGTAAGTATAGCGTTAGAAATTGCTTTTATAAATATAATATCAAGGGTTTGAAAATTGATTCAATTCCGAGTAATATAATAATATAATGTTATACATAACCAAAAATAGATAAGTATCTTTTTAAACACAACTAAATGTCTGCTACTTCGATTAAATTCGTATAAAACGACATATAAAACGACTACCCATAACATCCTTCATCCAAACTGTCCTTTGAACTTTCTCCGTAATCAGGAGGATGGACAAACAGACAGTCAAACCTCAGATGAATTAGTGTAGATTCTAATATGAACTTTAAAGATATAGAACGTTAAATATTTATATGTTATATATGTAAACAATTACAGATGACAGATGTAAAATCATTATTAAAAGAAGCAAGGACTCATATTGATGCAAAAAAGTTTAAAGAAGCGCAAGAAGTTTGTAAAGGTATATTGAAGAAAGACAAACAAAACTACTTGGCTTTGGTTTTGCTCGGAAAGTCATTTCAGGATTCAGATCAAGCTCCATTAGCATACCAGAAGGCTATAGCAACAAAGCCAGACCAATTATTAGCATGGCAAGGACTTGCCAACTACTATGAATGTAAGGAAGGTAACATAAAACACAAACTATTCACTATCTATGATGAAATACTTAAACTACAAATTGATACGGACAAAGCAACAGAAATACTTAACAAACTATGTCAGCTTGGATGCTCATTAAAATGTGATGAAGCTTTTCATGTTACTTTAAATTTTATTGATAGAAAACCTGACGATCTTCTTCAAAAGATAGCTGAAAAGCACCTCATCGAGCTAGTTAATGCTGAAATTCCTTGTAAAGAAAATGATATACCAAGAGTTATAAAATGCCTGCAGGAAATTGATAATCATGAAGATGCTAACAATTTATATATTTTACAAGCTAAAGTTATTATTAACAATAGAGGCTTTGCTGAAGCTATAACAGAAATACTAGGGCAAGATTTCTTCAAAACCAGTGTTACTTTTAGAGACTGGCTCTGTAAATACTTGTGTGTCTATTTTGTCAAGCATGATTCTTTCAGCGGATTTATTATTGAAGAAAATTTTAATCAGATCATATCTGGTATTGAAAATTCTAAATACCCAGGCCTACTGAAGAGTATTGTTTCATATTCAAAAGGCTCCTATATTGATGCATACAAGGAATGTGTTCCATTGATAAATTTTCATGAGCCTGATGCCACAGAAGCAGCTTTTGTGATAAAATGTACAGTTATGTTAAAAAAATGGCCCGTCACACAAAAGCTAGCAACAAGTTTCTTGACAAAAGCTAGAAATTCCGAATTTATCATAACTTTACAAAAGTATTTGTTTTTATCATTAAAGGAACAGCAAAAGTGGCAAGAAGCTATAGCTGTTGCCAAAAAAATTCCTACAGAATCCCTCAGTACCGAGGAACAGGCAGCTTTGGCGAGATGTTACATTGAGACAAATGAGAACGCTGAACATGTACTCAAGAATTTGGAATCATCAGATCATCATACTCAATTGGAAGTATTAGCCCTTGCTAAACAAAACAAACATAATGAGATATTGAAACTGTTAGAAAATGCTCCTGATGACAGTTTCAATTTATTTTATAAAGGTAAATCATATTGGGAGATAAATGAGTATGAGAAAAGTATAATTTACTTGTTGAGAGCTGCAAAGCTTGATGCAGAACATGATCAAACATTTCATTACTTGGGTAAATATTACCATCAAATTAAAAATGACCTTGAGAAATCTAAAAAATGTTTAGAAAAAGCATACAGCCTAAACAATTCCAATAGTGACATTATAAAAGATCTGAGCAATATATATAATAAACTTAACCAGAAGGATGCAGATTTTGAATTGCTTATAAACTCCTCACAAACAATACAAGGAGAAACTTGGAACAGTTTTAGACTGGGTCTTCACTACTTAAATAGAAGGGAATGGGAGAATGCCATAGCTAAATTTAGAGATGTTATTAAAATTAATCAGAGTCATGTTCTTGCATTTGAGTGCTTGGCAGATGCCTATTTCTCTCGAGGATCCTTTACATCAGCATTGAAAGCTTATAATAAAGTTATATCAATGGATCCCTCTAAAAGTGTTCACTGCTTAACCAGAATTGGTTTTATACATTCGCTACTGACACAATATGAAGATGCTTTGTCAACTTTCACAAAGGTTTTTGAAATAGATTCATCCTCAATCTTGGCACTTAAAGGAATTGCAGAGACATGGATGAGAATAGCTAAAAAGAACTTGGAAGCAAAGTTATATGGGAAAGCTAGAGATACAGCTCAGAATGCTATAACATACATCACAAAGGCTTTATCAATGGAAAAGAAGTTTAAATGTTTCTGGAATTTATTAGCTGAAGCCTTCTTATTTATTGCAAAACTGCCTAAAGCATACAGTTTTGTTCACACTAAACCGATAGGAGGTGATACTGATGAAATTGTCAGAAAGGACAATATAGAGATATTTCCTCAAGCTCTTGCATGTTACTCTGTGATTGCTAAGCGGAGGAACCAATTGACTACATATGACTTGGCACATGCTTACCTCTCATACTACCATGCCACAAAAGACATAGCCAATTGCCACATAGCATACAGATTGATTATTGCAGAAATAAAAGCTAAGCCGACTACATGGCGAAATTGGAATTTACTTGGTAAAATTTGTATATTCTTAAAAAAATATGATAAGGCCCAGCACTGCTTTATTAAAGCTCTGTTAACAACTCGCAAGTGGTCTGTAGCAAAAATTTGGTGCAATTTAGGAACATTGTATGTTTGTATGCAACAGTATAAAATAGCCAACTATTGCTTTTGGAGAGGGCAATCTACTCTACCTTCATATCCACAGAGTTGGATAGGGCAAGCACTAATTGCTGAAGTAATAAGAGAAGAGGAGGCTATGGATTTATTGAGACACGCGTGTAGGTTGGGCTACCACCCTGAAAGTGCACTCGGTTACGCCGATTGGGTGTGTCGAACTTTGAAAAATATTGACTACAAAAACAACCCCGATACAAAATATATAATTGATGGTCTCTATGCTATTCCTTATTCTGTCGATTTACTGTCTTGGTATCTCAAATTCGAGCCCGACAATGCTTGCGCCAACAATATGTTGGGTATCATGCAGGAAAGAACTGGATTACTTCGTAGTTCCTTAGATTCATACACCAAAGCCTTAGAATTGGCGGAAAACACGGAACAGAAGAACATAATACTATTGAATGTTGGAAGAGTTTTGTTAAGACTTGAAAATTACGATGAAGCCATAACAACCTATAAGGCTATTACAGAAGCCAGTTTAAATTCAACATGTGGTTTGGCACTCGCTCTCTTTAAAAATGGTCTGTATGAAGAGTCTTATTCTGTTTATGATACAGCATTACATTGGTTATGTAACGCTGAGGAAGAGAAATCTGACCTTCTTGTTGCAATGGCAGGAATAGTTTATAAATTCAAGGGCATGGAAGACGCGAAAACTCTTCTCTTCCACAGCATTCAAGTATCTCAGAAGAATCCAACACCTTACTGTTTATTCGCTATCTGTTCCCTAGGAATAATGCATTCAGATACAAGTTTATCGAGGCTGGCATTAGGTGAGCTGGCTAAATACGAAAAAGAAAATAGTTTTGGTTATGATATTGGTTTCTTGAAATCATTCCTAGTACTGGAAGAAGACCAGGAGCAGGCGATCAAGATCTTAAGCAATTTCTTACTTGAACATCCCGGTAACAGTTTGCTGTGGTTTTGTATGGCTCAGTACTGTTTGAGAATGTCAAACAAAGTCAAAACGGCGAGTTCCTGTGCGCAAAGAGCTTTATGTTCTGCTAATTATGAAGACTGCACACTTTCTGCTAAAATGCTCGCCACTGCAAGTGTAGCAGAGCAAATGAGTGGAGATATCAACAGAGCCTCCCTATTAGGAAGAAAAGGTGTCCATATGTATCCTTTCCATTCGGAAATTTGGGCTGCACTATTGTTCTCCATTATAACAGACAAAAATTCACCAGACAAAAAGTTTTGGATCTTGAGAACCACTACTCGTATGAGAAAGCATTTACATGTGGCAAGAAGCCTCAGTCGCTGGATTAACCTTATAGAGAAGAAATTAGTAAAGTTAGGCAGTTGAAAACAACACGATTAGGCTTGATTTGCAATAATTACAATATTTCATATTTGTCTTCATGATAATGAGATTTTAATTTTTTGTTTTTATTTATATTTTTATATCAAATTGAGTTAGAGACTATAATGCAGGGCCTTCATAATATTTGATTGATTTTTATCTTAAGCCATAATATCATATAACAGTAATTTCATACTTTTATACTTACAAAAATGCTTGGCATAAAGATTTAAGGCTTTAACTTTAAAAACTGTGAAATAAATTGTGTAAAGTTATAGCTTTGAATCATATAAGTATTTTGAAAATCATAATAAATTGTATTTTAACTTAATTTCAATATAATGTTTAAACATGAATGTCCTGTGTTTTATTATTTTAAATCTTAGTATGACAAAATAATATAACATAGAACAATAAAAAGTGCTTGATATAAAAATTTTTATTAAGAAATTAAAAAAAAACCCCACCAAACAACTTTAAAAAGTAATGAAATAATATATTTTACTGATTAAGTTTAAATAATTCCTAAGTGTAAAGTGATATTTTAGTCCATAATTGTTGTCACGGTGTGCCGGGGGACCGCCAACTGTGTCTTTTGCATTTTGTATCGCCATGTCACTGATTGTCTCGATTCGGTTCGTTGTGAACTGACCCTTAAACTATAATGTTATGTGAAATCAAACATCTACATTAGCGGTCCCCCGACACACCTTGACAACAATTATGGACTAAAATATCACTTTACACTTAGGAATTATTTAAACTTAATCAGTTAAATATATTATTTCATTACTTTTTAAAGTTGTTTGGCGGGGTTTTTTTTTTTAATTTCTTAATTTAATTTTATTTCATGCTTTTTAAACTTGTGTTGTTTATAGTGCAGAATAATTCCTATAAACAGGATCATATAATATCCCAATGAATACCACCTACGAATGTCCTTTTGGATGAGGCCGTCAATATGAGCCCAAACATGAAACCTCCACCCAAAGGTTCATTATTCATAATATGGAGCTCGGCTCCTATAGAATCCAGGTGACGCTGCAGCAGCAACATGCAAAAATGTATTGGTTATCTACGTCTTACTAGTTGTCGCAATTCAAATGAGCCCCACGAAACCGTTGCTCTAAGTTGGTGAGGAGTTGGGTATCTTATTGATTACCAGGTGATGTTGCAGCACCACGTCAACTTTCCATTAATGTGTAAATATTCATAAATGTCACCTAGAATGCTATAAAGCCCACCAAACGACTGCAAGTTGCTAATCGGACGAACCTTCCTTCAACCTTCACGAACCAGGTGAACCGCGATTTTTCAGCATGGAGCAGGCTGATGATGATGAACTGTAGCTAAGATCAAAATCGGTCCACCCGTTTGGATGCTACGATGCCACCAGACAGACAGACCGACAGACAGACACGTCAAACTTATAACACCCCTCTTTTTTGTCGGGGGTTAAAAATATTTATTTAGTAATTATATTGCTGTCAGATATTCTCTTGAACACTGCAAGAAATTTATCTCCACTATTTCTTGTTACTTTTTGCCCTTCCTCTGTGCTTTCATACAGCTTCTCGACAACTGGATCAGACTCCTGAAAAAAAGTAGTAAAATTATGCTGGTATAAATACCCCTTCTAGAAAAACAAAGGTTGCCAACCTTTGTTTTTCTAAACCAGAGGATGCATAAAAAATGACTAAACTTTTGCTACCGAGACACAATGTTTGTTTCAAATTACTTATTTTAAAATGGTGTTACAAAGAAATATTATGCAGATTTATTTACCAAATTTTTGTCAGAAATTCTTTGAAACAGGGGGTGTTCTTCAAAATGGGTAACCATCCATTCATGCAAATCCTTTACATCTGTTATTGTGTACACTATAGCCTGAAATATCAAATATTTTGTTGAAAAATATAACTCCAATTCATTCATTTTAAATTTTAATGCAACATCAGCGCACCTTTTTTCTTTCTACAAATTGATAATTTCATATTACTTTTATCTACATTTTCTATTAGCAGCATTTTCTAGATGAAAACACTAGAGTCTACTCTCATAAACTTTAAAAATCCTATTTAACAATAAACTTACTCCTTCTGCAAGTATGTAAGCATACTCTGCAAGTAGCCACTTGTTTATAATCCTCCACTTATGTTTTGCTTTCTTAAAATGTGGATCTGGATACAGAAAGAACATTTTTTTCAACTGAAACCAAAGACTTAAAAGGTAAACATACAATCGGAAATACATTAATACCTCAATCATGGGCATTGCAGACACAATAGATTTTAAATAGTTATGCTACAGCCGGGTGCCGCTTGGGGATTGGTGGGTTAACAACAAAAAAATAATAAACACAAAATATATTGCAGAAGGCTGTCTATCCATTACCTCGTCAAGCTTTCACCACTGTACAGATTTAGAAGAAATTTGATGTGGTCAAATTAAAATATCTTGTGGCAAAGTTTAAATTTCTGCAACCAAAAGTTGTAGACAACATTCTTTAATGTTTATAATCACCTGTCCTTTGTAGAAGAAGTTGGGTAGATACTTCATTGCGTTAGTTCTGAGAACTGCTATGTTCTGATACTGTCCAGGGCTTTGTATCCTTAATGCTTGGATCCTGTCATTTACATAATCGGATACTTTCACTCGTATCTCTAGTCCTAGCATCAATTGTTCAGGAAACATAGGTGACAATGTTACTACAAAAAATGGGTTGGTTATTAAATTATAACATTATTATTCGTGTATAAAAATTTGTGATCCACAGTTTATAATTTACCCAGAAGACCTCCATAACCACATCCAACATCTAAAAACTCTACTTTCTTCTGGTCTTCAGATTTTACAACAGGATACAAAGCTGTCCAATCAAAATCATCTGGATGAGCTGGACTGTAATGTAATAAAGTAGATTTAATGCAAGTTCAGTGTAATTTTATACTGATTTTACATGCTGACTTTAATTATGCTTAAAAGTAAAGTAAAAACGTACTATTCAAAACAATGATCTGCTATAGGATTAGAATGTGCTCGTTGCCTATAAAACTTCTTTTGTGGTAAAGCCATATTTAGGCAGTAAACATAGTATTTTCCATTAAATAATAAATTAGATTATGAAAAATGTTTCTAGCTACAGTTTAGAGGTTATTTTCTTCGCAACCAATTTACAACACAATCTCGTTTTCCTTCTTTTATTATGACATTTGTTTTTTTTTTATATGTCCTGTGTCCTGACAGTATATTATAAGTTTATGGTCCTGACCATGTCCTGACGGCTGACAAGTGACAGCCGTGAGCACAGCTTCAGATAAAAAAAATTTATCAATGTCAATGTTACGCTCAAAGACCGAAAACGCTCAGTGAGTGAAAAAATGGCTCACAAGTCACAACGCGTTGTGGTAATAGTGAAACGGTGAAAACGGCCACGATGCGTTCTGGTAATCACAGAAATACCACATAGCGAAATTCGTGTCATGGCTGACGTGCTATTTAGTCCGTGAGCCCGGCCCCGAAATGCCTACGTCACATGACATCAACTTAAAACGCATGGCACACGGTCGGCAAATATATGCCGAGCGAGGATCAGACGACTTTCGCATCTGAAATTGGCCGGAAGTCAGAAAAATCGCCTCACTTCCGGTCAAATTTTTAGTGTCAATTTACGTCACGTGACATCAACGTGAAACATGTGGCAGCATATAGCCCTATAGTTTTAGAGAATGGAAACATAAGTCTGTCAGTTTTAAAATGGCCGGAAGTGCTTGGCAGACGGCGTCAAAGTTGGTCCTTGGGTACCCTTTTTTACGTCACGTGACATCTTGATGAATTCTTTTTTAAATGTTTTGAAATAATAGTGACTTATAGAATAAATGATGCTGCCAAGCCAGATCCGGCCGGAAGTCCCAAAAAAAGTGATTTTTAAACTGCTCGTGAATTATGAGAAATTCGCATGATTTATCAAATTATAATCAATTTACAAGAATTATCGACCAAAAATGGGTATAGATGGTTTGGAAGAACCGTGAATTGTAAACCTAACCTGTTATAATAATAATTTAAGGTAAATAAGTGTGTTACTATACTAATTGATCAGGCTCATAATATAAAGTGGGGTGGATCCAATGATGGTGGGACGAATCCAAATTGAAATTTGCTATTGACGCTGCTACATTTACATTATACTATATAGTTGATTTCAATCAATCGTGTTTAAGTCACTTTTAAATAAGTGAGTTGTACTAATTGTAGGATATGTAGTATAACGAGTAAAAAATATGTAGGATTATTAGAGTACTTGTAATAATTTTATTATGTTTTATTAAAATACAAGGGGTAAAAAATCGGTAATTATATTTTATAGAAAAAATTAAAACTTCATGTTAAATGTTAAATATTTATTTATTCTTATGCTATGTTGTGTTACAAAAAAACGTTTTTATTATATTAAAAATTAACAAACCAAATCTAAAACTAAACACCTACAATGTAAAATTAAAAGAAATAAAAAGATTACATAATATCATTAATCATTATCTTCATCCTCATCTTCTGATGAAGTAAAAACCTCACTGCTTTCGTCATCTGATCCTATGATGATATCATCTATGTCTAATGGGGTTGGGTCACCGTCGAACCAGTGGGGTTCATATTTTTCGTTTACTAATTTCCATCCATAATCATTTGGATGTAGATTAAATGTACAATCCGGTAGTGTTGCATTTTTCCACATCGTGGTCACAAAAATCGTTCTAAAAATTTTCTGTTTTAAAACTTTGAAACAGGGTGGCATTAAATTCGAGGTGAAGCTTTTTACTTTTTGTAAAAACTTATTGCGTTCTTTTGCAAAAGTTTTATTAAATATTTCGTAACGAGCTGAATTTACTGAATTACAATTTTTAACGCCATATAGCATTGAGGTAAATTCCTGGATTATACTGAGCTCTTTCTCATTACAAATTAATGCTGAATTAAAGTTTTTAAAAGATGTTTGAAATTTTGAATATTTTTCCAACAAATTCAATGCTTTCACTTTACCCTGTCTGAAAAAACTAGCCGTGTAGTCACATCCCGTAAATGCATGCAAGGCAGGTAAAGCTTGGCATATATTTGTACCCAATTTTATGTATATTGCATAGCAATCCGTGTATCGGACATCTCTTAATTTCAGCCCCGACAGTAAAAAAATTTTTTTGTCGGAAAATTTATGATAATTTCCTAAAATTACTATCAATATATCCGTATCTGCTGCGTTTACTACGATTTCTTTTTTTTCTTCCAGTTGAGCAATATGGAAAATAATTCGAGTATCAGCCTCTTCATGTTTACAATTAAACATTTCTTCTTCCGTTTTTACTACTCCGTCATCAGTTTGCTTATATGAGAAGCATTTGTTCTCGACTGTTAGAAATATTTTTTTTAACCCGATTATATTTGATTTCTCAATATTTCCCCAATTCTCGGCTAAGAACCCTACGAGTGCTACTTTGAATTTGGGGTTTTTTAAAGACTTCATAAAGTCTCTTGGTGTTTTTTGTGTAGGACCACTAATCTCGTACGGAATGCTTTCCTCTCCTCTTGACTCTCTTTCTTTGTCCTTGATGGACGGAGTCATGTATCGGTCAAAAATTATATGGATTTCCTGTGAGGGTACATTACAGATTTTATGAAGAATAGTGTCAGACAATTTTCCAAAAGTGTCAGGAATTGATTTTCCTAAGGAAAATAAAAAACTGAATCCGTCGATGATCCAAGCATTTGGATTATCTGGTTGCTGGTGGTGGTCAATTTTCCCGATTATTTTTTTAGCTAAAACAGACTTGTCCGTTTTGACCATATTGCCTGTAACTTGGCATAAAGCTGGTGGCAAAGGTGCTAATGGGTATGACAGGCACTCGCTCATGTCAATTTTCTTTTCGAGCGCTATGGCTAAAAGACGGCCAAAAATGTCCCTCTCCATCTTAAGTTGGATTTGTTTGCCCTCCTTTGTTGTATTGGTTTTTTTATAGCATTCGGAACTAAAATTTTGTATTTTATTGCGTTTAATTGGTCTCTCAAATCTTTGAATATCATTATTACATTCTTTTATGAAATCATTTTTTTGATCCTCGCCGATTTGTCTCACGTTCAGTAAGAACTTTTCTGTTGTGTTTGTGGCTGCCCGACCAGTTGAAATATTAACTAGGTCTTGCAAGGTAGCGTCAAATGGGTTTATTTTTTCAGTTATTGTATTTTTAATTTCGTTTAGATCTTCTCTGTCTTTTTTTGTTTTTGATGGGCGTAGCTCTTTGGAAACGTCATCTTTGCTGTTCAAGTCAATCAAGTTTAATAATTCCGTAATGATTTTTGTGCGGTGGCTGTGTGTTAGAGCCCAACGCTGTCTTGCAGCTATTGTATTTGTTAAATGTGAGATTCCGCTCATTGAGTTTGCAGCATCTGCATTTATAGTCTGTTCTAAAGTCAAATCAACTGGCAATCTTGCCAAAGGGTTCTTAGTTCTTTTTACGCCAAAAGAACCTTTTTCAAATTCAGTTACGATTTCTGGTTTCAATTTTTTCATGTTTAACATATTATCAAGATATTTGAGTAGCCACCTCGCGTAATTTTGCTGATTAAAACTAAAAAACAAGTTTGCTATTTCAAAGAGCGTTTCTATATATAAATAAAAATCACTAGTTTTCATAGATCTGTTTAATCTGTGGTAACAATCTACTAATTCTGTATATTGTAAACAGAATTGAGCTGTTTTACCATGTTCGCCATCAAGAGTTAATTTTTTGTATTTTTCGTATTCTTCTAGATAGTGGTTTACCATGGGAGGTAGGTCCAATGGCTCTCGAATTCCAGTTTTATTTTCTTGGATATCTTTAAGACTTTGGTCAATTTGTTCTACACGGAGATATGTGTTTTTAAGAAACTGTTGAAAGTGTAATATTTGGAATGCTGCTGATAGTAATCCATGAATCCTTTTACACCTGTTATAGTGTTTTCCAGCCAAAAATGCATTCAAAGAACCTGCAGCAAGTACTTGTGACTGCACCAGTATATCTTCAATACCTGAGCCATCAATATATTTTCCTAATACTTTAAAGAATGCTAGATATATATGAAAGGTACCCAAATTTATAATCAAATTATCGTATTTTGGACTTTCTGCCACTTGTATTTGCATAGCCATTTTCGCGATTGCCAAATCATATGTCAGTACCAAATGAGTCTGACCAGTTTCTTCCAATGCTTTTTCAGCGAATATCATCGTTTGATGTACAACTGAGTAAGATGTGGGTGATGCATTAATCTGTGGTAAGTAATCCAGAGTCTGAATTTCACTATTATCGTTTAAATTCTTGCAGTTGAATCCAGTCCACATCGGTGTTTCGGGAATTCGTTCTAGTGAAAATATCCATACCATATCTCTGCACATTGCATTTTTTTTCGCTTTCGTGCATTCATCAGCTAATTGAAAAATATCAGGTAATGAGGACAATTTAGTAATTGCCTTTGGTTTTTTGTAATATGGTTGTATCTCTGATATAACCTCCTGAAATTTTCGTCTTCGCCGGTTCGTTGATTCTGATGCCAGTCTAAGTTGTGGCTCCAAAATTGCCATTTGCTCCGATCGCGCTTCTTGAGGTTGAAATTGGTAAATAATGCCAACTGTATCGTGCATCGTATCTTTACCGTCCAATGTTTCTACATATCGGTCAAAATTATCAAAAGCTATGTTTGTGTGGAGCTTTGGATCACATGTCATACTTTTTGGAATGAGAGTTCTTTCATCGGCAGCAGTGAATGCTAGTTCAGTTTCTAGTGACTCCGCGGTAGTGTAACTAATTGTATGGCCATATCTATTGAGTATTGTCATTAATTTGCTACTGTTTGTCAATGATTTCACTGTCAATCCTAACATCAATTGTTTAGATGGTTTGATCTGTCCTTTTGTTGTTATATAAATAATATCCTGGCAAATTGACATAATTTTTACTTTATCCCTATCAGAGAGTTTTTTTACATCAAGACCTTTTACGACCGTCTTTATGAACTCATAAAGTATCTCGGGTACTTTACACTCTCCTTCAATGATTTCATTTGGGTGAAGCTTTTGTGGAAGTTTTTTTTTATCAATAGCCTTTATTTCATCTCTGATTTTAAACGCAGTATCACGAATTCTGGTGTACTGTGAAGATTTATGTAACAACATTTCTTCTAAGAGTTTGTTAATTTTCAAATTTTTTTTATGAATAATAATCTTATTATTGGATATTGCCTTTTTGACGTCAAGAACATCCCCGAATGCGCTTTCTATTTTGTCTCTAAGATGTTGAGATGTATAACTTTTTAGTTTAGTTTCATCATGTCTGCCTTCGTTAAACTGGCTCAATAGATCTTGATAATAACGCCACAAATCGTTAAGATAAATAACATTTTGTGCTTCTAATATTTCTGACAAAATATATTGTGATAGAGAATCAAAAGCTTTTTTATGCAGTTCTCTAAGGCTATACCAATCACTTGTTTCTTCTTTAGAGGTTCTTAATTTATTTCGACAGGTGACCCAACAACATTGATGATATAATAATCTGTTTGATGTATTTATTTTTGTTAATAAATCTTCATCATTTAATGACGATGCTAACAAAAGCAGTGATGCTCTTACCTGATCAGAACACGTTTTTAAATACTCTCTTCGAGTTCCAATTTTCTTTTCATACTTGTTACAAAATATGCATGTTTCCTTCCTCCTCCTTTCCTTTTTTCCTCTGCTAGTTAGTATATTTGTCTGGCTATCATCTTCATCGATTAGAGAAAGCAACTGCTCCGTTGTCTGTAAATAAAAAGCTTTTATAAGCGAGCTAAACATATGACTTGTAAAGGACATCGTCCCGAAAACTGAAACCATGACCTCAGACCTCACCGTACAGAATGAAATTCTGTAACTCTAGGTACAGTCATCATATGACAGAAAGTCTCACTCACATGTGGGCTGAGTGTGATGGTTTGAGTGGTTCCGGCAGAGCTACCGGCTGATACGTCGATATCAAGTAGTTGATGCTCTTTACTTGATGAAGGCAATGATTCCAGGTGCTCCCGGATCTGTAGAAAACAATGTAAAATCATATTTTTGTACCGCTAAACAATTTATAACGTACAAACGCCACGAGCACAAAGTCTCACCTCGGGGCCAGGAGTGAAGGTTTGAGTGGTTCCGGCAGAGCTACCGGCTGATACGTCGATATCAAGTAGTTGATGCTCTTTACTTGATGAAGGCAATGATTCCAGGTGCTCCCGGATCTGTAGAAAACAATGTAAAATCATATTTTTGTACCGCTAAACAATTTATAACGTACAAACGCCACGAGCACAAAGTCTCACCTCGGGGCCAGGAGTGAAGGTTTGAGTGGTTCCGGCAGAGCTGCCGGCTGATACTTCGATATCAAGTAGTTGTTGATCTTTACTGGATGAAAGTAACGATTCCAGGTGCTTCCGGGTCTGTAGAAAACAATGTAAAATCATATTTTTGTACCGCTAAGCAATTTATAACGTACAAACGCCACAAGCACAAAGTCTCACCTCGGGGCCAGGAGTGAAGGTTTGAGTGGTTCCGGCAGAGCTGCCGGCTGATACTTCGATATCAAGTAGTTGTTGATCTTTACTGGATGAAGGCAACGATTCCAGGTGCTTCCGGGTCTGTAGAAAAAAAAATTGTACTGCTAAGCAGAGAAATTAAAGTAAAATCACATTATTACCCTGTATAACGCATTCGAATTTTTAAAGCACCTATAATATGCTTATATTTTTATACCTACTACCTCGGTTTTGGTCGGTTTTATTACCTTTAATGTCTAATAATATTATGGGTATAGTTTAATGTGCAAAATATACTGAATTAAGTATTGGTCAAATCATATACTTAGTTAAAAAAAATTGTAAAATAACTATGATTCGGATATTGCTAAAACTTAAATTAGAAAAAGACAAAATATTTAGTTCATATTTTGTTCATTTTGTACGAGTAACACTGGTATTTTCGTTTTGGCAGAGTTCGGAATAAAGAAATTAATTTTGGAATCATGGCAAATGTTGACTACAAATTTAATAATTATTATACCTATTTAGATACTAATATTAACACTTACCTCACATTCTTCAAATGCTTCAATGTACTTTCGTTTAACAGCGGTAAACTTTCTCAAACATTCCATGTGATACCCAAACTCGGTCTGGGCTTGAGGTTTTAGTTCGATTTCTTTGTATTTAAATCCGTTGAACTTTCGTAATTTCAAGTAAAAAGAACACTTTTGAAATACTTCATCTGTAAAATTCTGAGTTTTATGTTTATTAGAACACAAAAAACACTGCTTCATTGTGGCAAATAATTATTTATTTTAAACCACAACACAAATTCAAAAATTAGATCACAACACCTATTTTCGTGGTCTTCACCAAACTGCGATGCGAAATATTATACGAGTGAAGCGACCGGCTTGCGGAATACGGAGGATTGGGGTCTGGGGACCCGCGCAGGTAGCTGCGCGGGCGACGATGTTACATAAGTGCGAGTAGGATGTAAACAGACCTCTCTCTCGCACCCATTATGACGCAAAAAATCCAGGTAACTGGTAGGTACACAAAACAGGACTTGACCGATTTGACGACTGAATGTGAGGTAACAATTACACTTATTTACCCTAGATTTATTATTGTAACAGGTTAGGTACTTTGACTCGATAATTCGTGTACTTAAATTGATTATAATTTGATAAATCATGCGAATTTCTCATAATTCACGAGCAGTTTAAAAATCACTTTTTTTGGGACTTCCGGCCGGATCTGGCTTGGCAGCATCATTTATTCTATAAGTCACTATTATTTCAAAACATTTAAAAAAGAATTCATCAAGATGTCACGTGACGTAAAAAAGGGTACCCAAGGACCAACTTTGACGCCGTCTGCCAAGCACTTCCGGCCATTTTAAAACTGACAGACTTATGTTTCCATTCTCTAAAACTATAGGGCTATATGCTGCCACATGTTTCACGTTGATGTCACGTGACGTAAATTGACACTAAAAATTTGACCGGAAGTGAGGCGATTTTTCTGACTTCCGGCCAATTTCAGATGCGAAAGTCGTCTGATCCTCGCTCGGCATATATTTGCCGACCGTGTGCCATGCGTTTTAAGTTGATGTCATGTGACGTAGGCATTTCGGGGCCGGGCTCACGGACTAATTCGACCACAACGCGTTGTGCTAATCGAGAAAAGCCATGACGCGTTCTGAGCATTTAAAAACAGCCACGACGCGAATCCGTGTTGTGGCCCTAATGAAAACGGCCACGACGCGATCTGAAACCAGGATAGTTACTCAGGAGTAATTTTATAGCGCCCAAGTGTGTGCGCAATACACAAGAGCACTCTGGCTTCAATGAAACTAGGCCAGTTACGCAGGAGTAATGTTATAGTGCCCAAGTGTGTGTGCAATACACAAGAGCACTCTTGTTTTAATGAAACCAGGCCAGTTAAGCAGGAGTAATTTTATAGTGCCCAAGTGTGTGCGCAATACACAAGAGCACTATTCTTTACTCTCATAACCCAATGGAGCGCTGGCGAGAGATCAGGTGCAGGACTGACTTTTACACGCGCACACACGTGGGCACTATAAAATTACTCCTGCGTAACACGGCCTGGTTTCAGAACGCGTCGTGGCCGTTTTCATTAGGGCCACAACACGAATTCGCGTTGTGGCTGTTTTTAAATGCTCAGAACGCGTCATGGTTTTACTCGATTACCACAACGCGTTGTGGTCGAATAGCACGTCAGCCATGACACGAATTTCGCTTCGTGGTATTTCTGTGATTGCCAGAACGCGTCGTGGCCGTTTCACTATTACCACAACGCGTTGTGAGCCATTTTTTCGCTCACTGAACGTTTTCGGTCTTTGAGCGTAACATCAATACCAAAGGCAAATCTCTACAAATATATACTAGTAATCTGTGGGCAAATCCTATTATTCCTATCACCTATGTCAATGTCACAGTCAGTTTAAATTTTCTTGACGATGTTGAATTTCTGATATTTTTAATTAGAAAAAATTAATTATAATACAATTAATTATGTAGTTACCATGCTAAAAAGCTTAAAAGTATAACGATAATTACAGTGTTCTGTGCTTTATCCGGTTACGCAGACTTTCTCTTCAGTTTTTAGTCAAGTAAGTTCGTTGATCACTGTTTTTCACAATAAATCCCTGTTTTTTTATTACAAAATCATTATACATAATAGCATTAATTTTATTTTATAAAAAAGAATATTTTTTATTGTAAATTTACGGTAAAAGTGTGACCACTATAAAAGGACAATCACTTTATTCCTGAAAAGCTGTAACACGTTTATCAAAGCACGACACAGTTGGTCATTGTCTTAAGAATTTGTTAGGATATTTGCATTGCATAGTTGTAACTAAAAATTATCTATAATTTCTCACCAAACTGCCATTTTAGGTGTCATTTAGTATCAATACCAATTTAAAGATTCAATAATATCTCTCTATCTTTTTCACAATAATTAAGCTTGAACAGTAAGTGATTACATACTATATACATAGTTCATCATGAACTGAAGTATGAACTATGAACAGGGCCGGGCCGGATTGTGAGCTTACGAGGCCCTGAAATTACTTAGGGCCACAACATTTTAACTGTCAGTTCGTAGTACCAACACCTAATTTGTATAATAAATTCTTTCGCATTATCATCTATTTTTGACTTGACTTAGCTGGGGGGTGGAGGCCCTTGGACTCATGGGGCCCTGGGCTTAAGCCCAAATAGCCACATGGTAGATCCGGCCCTAACTATGAATGTTCCAGGTACTTAAATGACTCAGCAAAGAAATGTCATGGCAATAAAAATATTGTGATGATTACTAAAAATGGGTATAAATAAATTTCTGCTAGATTAATAATAATTTATATTATATTTATTACATTTTTTGATGGATCTATTCAGAATTCACAATTTTCATGTTAATATTATTAATTATGAAAATTGTGAATTCTGAATAGATCTATAGAAATAACCATAAAATGTATTACTTAATACTACCTCAAAAATGTTCATTCCTGTTTCAAAAATTACTAAACAGTAAACACTAAACTGTCGAAAGGTGACTAAGGGCCTGTATTTACTTTGATTAATGTGAGTTCAGGTGATTAGTGATTAGGAGAAAATAAAGGACTTGCACTAATCAGTCTCTGTCCACACTGCTGTTCTCCTGATTACTAATCACCTGAAATAATCACCGGCACTTATCACTAATCAACATCAATTCAGGCCATTAAGTGTGATTTATTATTTACTACTTTCAAATTTTCTAAAATTATTTTAAATTTCTTGATAATTCTTAGTTTAGCTATTACTTAATTCCACAACTGATAAAAAATTTGACCTTGTCAATATGTGTGAATACAATGTTTCTATTTATATTTGACCATGATCTTAGTTATCTTAGTAAAAATATTTATACCTTCAGGACTCAAATGGGTAAAATTGCTGTTAGCGAAATATATTAGTTAAATATTGTAGTAGTTAAGTATACAAAAAACTAATTTTGATGACTTTTTTATAAAAAAACTGCTGGTACATGCAAATTGACAGACATACAAATACTTTTGTAGGAAAACATTGTATTACTTACTTAAAGAAAAAAAAAGCTAAGTATTCCATGGCACTCTATTTCATGTGTGTAGTACAGCATTCAGTCTAATGTGCTTACCTAATATAAAGTACAATTCTACTATCAACTATCTTAGATACACAATAATATTGGGCCTACTTTCAAGTTTTCTAAAAGTTTTTACAATATAGCATGTAATTTGAAAAATATACTAAATATATGTAATAAGAATTTTGAATTTCGCGTATTTGAATGTAGTATCCTGTTAATGCCAATGAACCTACAGATCAAAATACGGGTGTTTATTGCCCAAGTTCAGTCGATGATAAGAACCAGATTTGCGGTTTTGTTTTGACGTGGTCGACCCACGTGCGGGCGACGCGCCGCAGTCTGCGCCCGCCGCCCGCCACGACGCACGCATTTTACGTGCGTGCTTTCGTTCGTTACGCTAAAAAAAATTAATGTTCCAAATTGAAACATGGATCGGGGCCACAGCAATTTGATTCGCGAAGGGTCTAAATCGACGCGAATGCTCACCGACAGCATATCATCCGACGAGCCAGAAACCGAGAGGCTGCTCAACTCGAACCAACCTTCTGTAGTGAAAGTGTCTAGTGGCCGGCGGCAATCGCTGACGGCTCCGCCCTCCCCCACCGATTCGCGCAAGAAGCGGGACCACCGAACCCACTACAGGAACCACCTGCACCACTTTATCCACTGGAGGGATATCTGGGGTGGGGAACCTCACAAAGCCAATGAGGTAAGGAGGACTATGGCATGTGCTAATCCTCTATAGTCTAATACTTCTATAGCATGAAATTTCAATGTTGTCATAACAAAAACTCCTCTGTTCAATCTAACTAAATAAATCATTCGAAATATTTTCCAGGAACTTTAAAAATGTTGATTGTGCTAATCCTATTTCAATGTACCTAGTCATAACGAAAACTCTTCTTTTGTTCAAAGTTTAACTAAAAGGATTATTTTGCATTATTTCCCATGAACCAAAATGGTGATAATAGTAGTCAGTAACATTATTTTTGTAATTCACACCGCTATGTAGATTGTAGAGTCTCTCCAAAGTTTACTTTTATTTAAAAATTAAAATAAGTAAAGAAACTAGTTTCCAAAGCACAAATCAAATGAAACAAAAGAAACGAAATAAAATTAGTTTGAAAACAGCGTTTTAATCACTACAGTATCGTTACACCTTGTCGTTATGGCCTTGAATTAGATTCGGTACCGTAACAATTGTTGCGAGTTACCTACTTGTTAATTGTACTACACATTTGACAGAAGTTACACGAGTCTCTTCGTTACGTCTCTAATCAATTTATGCAAAAATGTTATTCTATTATAAAATTACATAAAATAGGTTCTTGTTTGAATAAAACATGTTCTTTAGTTGTAGATAATTATTAAATATAATTTTTTGGACACAGACAAAGGAATAAATTATTAAAATTGAAGTAAATATTTTATTCCACTAATAAAATAGTACCTGGATGACCGAGCTTTGCTCGGTATAGCAAATAAGTTTATATATAACATATAACAATTAGTTGCTCACAAAATAGTATTAGTATTTTTCAGTTTATCGATTATCGATAAAACACGAATAAAAAGACATTTTCTAAAAATGATTCCTAGCTAGATCGATTTATCGCCGATTTATTAAAGATATAAGATAACAGATCGTATCAACTAGAAAAAAACAATGGAAACAACAACAGTCTTAAGTTGACAAGCTTAAGTCTGCTTAGGTCAAAGTTTTTAGGACTTTTAAGAAGGAAGAGAATGCAAACTAATTAGGTAACTTTTTTATTTAAAAATTTCACACTTTAACGGATGGTATCAGGGAATCTGCAGATTACCTAGGTAATGTGCAAATTAACATATTCTGCATTCTAACGATAACATATTATGTAACATTCATATTATATCTTATATTTGAGTATTTGGAACAATTATTATGACTGTATACCTACTATAAAGTTTGCAAGTTGTAGCCTATTATTTGTGAGCATTTTAAAATAAAAAATCGGCCAAGTGCGAGTCGGACTCGCGCACGAAGGGTTCCGTACCGGTGTCCGGTATAGAGTGAAAGTAGACAAAAAATTGTGTTTTTTGTATGGTAGCCCTTAAATATTATATTTATTTTAATTTTATTATTAATTATTTAAGTACAAATATAATTAACGATTTTGTGAAAATTTCAAGTGCATATAACTTTTACTAATATTGATTATTGAGCAAAAAAGGCCAAAAAATCACGTTTCATGTATGGGAGTCCCCCTTAAATATTAACTTTATTTTATTTTTAGTGTTTGTTGTTATAGCGGCAACAGATATACACAATCTGTGAAAATTTCAGAAGTCTAGCTATAGCGGTTCTTGAGTTACAGCCTGGAAACAGACAGACAGACATCGAAGTCTCAGTTATAGGGTCCCGTTTTTACCCTTTGGGTACGGAACCCTAAAAATGTACTTGCTACAGTGAAGTAATTAAATCCTTTCAGAATAAAATAATTTAAAACTGCGTAGAGTGTGAAATATATTTACATAAATTAAGGTCTATCATATTTTATTTCACATTTCTCTGTATGTTATATGTATTTATAGTGGTTTGTGTTATTTATACATATAACATAGGTACCAATTTCCAACAAGCAAGCTACGATCTCATGGTTATCTTGATCTTCGTCCCGTCCCCCTTCGTCGTCCCCAAAATTGCCTAAACTCTTCCTTAAATATTTTTAGCTTAAAATCGAGTTACGTAACTCGATTTTAAGCTAAAAATAGTCGAGTCACAAGAGTTTAAAATTGAAATGGAAGAAAATAGCAGATAACGTGCGTTATCCATAACAATCTCAGCCAACGGAATTTCAGAAAGATAAACGAAACTGTATCTTTATGTGATATTGTACAACTCTGTTGCGCCAAGACTCGTTTATCGCACGGGTACCTTACATTTTTCCAGGACAAAAAGTCTCCTAATATTATGTCCTTACTCCTTTCCCGGGACTCAGTATCTACATACCGAACAGCAAAATCGGTTCAGCGGTTTGGGCGTGAAGAGGTACAGACAGACACACATTCGCTAAGATGATACTAAGCTTACTTTAACCTATCACTTTATTCACTTATCAGTAATGTCTGAAAAAACAGTAATCCAGTCTCTATTTGTCTTGATTTCTCTTGATTTTTTTTGTGCAAACGTTCCATTGGATACTACGTAAAGCCACGACAGCCAACGGCGACGCCTTGATAATTTGGCTGTAGCGATATCGATTTTTCTCAGCAATGACTAAAGCTAAGAAATTAAAGTTCATTGTCAGTATTCATTATGTCTTTGTCTTTGAATTACTCATAGCATAACACGATTGGTCAACTTTTATAACACAGAATAATCAATCAAAAATAACTCTGTAATATAGGGTTTCCTATTTTGCCAACAGAGGAGAATGATTTGAGCTTCCAAAATTTGTACATAAATTGGTTCAAGTATACACTTTAATTTGCCCATAGCTTATATGAAATGTATTTATGGTTTTTAAATTACGCGACAAAAACCATTTTGACGCTTACGCCCTTTCCAATTTTTGCTGTTCCATTGCTTGTTTTCTATGAGAGGCCGGGCCGGCAACAAGCAATCTAAAACATATCCAAAACGGATTTTTACTTAAACGCGGCGTCACCTTAAAATTAAAAAAATCACATTATAGTGCCCTCTAAAAGCTCATTGCTCATGCAACTACAAAGTATGCTTATCGCTTAGGGAGCGGCTATTAATCACATCAGCTAAATTTAGATATCCACCGAGGTGTGACTTTCAGTCTCTACTCTCTAGGGCTAAAACATGCAAAAAATATCTACATTTTAAAATGATACTTCAAAAGTTCAAGTATTCAAAGTTCTTAATCATGCCTCTATAATCGTTTAATTGGAACTCTCTTTAAATACAAAATATCAGTCTTTTAAAGTTTTCTAAAGTATTAAATATACATTTTTTGTTTAAAACCTTTTTTAATGAAACATGTTTTTAAATAAATTTTGTATAAATTCTCTTTTTAACCGAAAATATATTATAAGTACTTCTTTTGTTCGCAAAAATATTAAATTATAATAAGTAACTTTATTTTCATAATGAAATATTTTTGTGGGTCCTAAAATAATACTTTTAACCTAAAATGAAATCATGTAATTTCAGTTACTTCCAACTTCAAAGGATTAATCCTGTGGCTACTGGACCTTAGGCTAAAATATATAAATTATAATCTTTATTCCTTTGTCGTAGCGTTTTGCGTAACCGTGTACTCCGATTCAACGTTTTTAATGCAACAGTAATAGCCACAGAATATAATATTAGTAGATACAGCTTCAATCCTTTTTCGATCTAGTCTGTCTCCTACCTATTATCCAGAAAATGGTACTCACATAAACAATCAAAGAAGCGTCAACTGCGTTCTGATTGGTCAAACTCTAAATATCTGCGGGGCTAAAATGGTCGCTTTGAGGAATCATGATATGAATCATAATATGAATCATTTTTCTTAAATCGCAAAATGCAACTCTGCTTGCAATTCATTTCTGTATTTTTGTACTGATTTGACATTTGTCAGTTTGACAGTTTTGACAATTCATTTGCTGAATTGATTGAGAGGAATTGCTAAATGTGACCATTTTAGCCCCGCTGGAGCTAACACTGAACCACTCTGTATAAATGTTGACTAAAGTATCAGAGTACAGATTTATTCAAGGCTCGCTTCAGGGGCTGTACCACGAAACCATTTTTAGACTCGCCGTGTACGGTGTACTATTCTAACAACGTCATTTCAGGTTTGTAATTAGTTAGAGTAGGACGCGGCATTCAGGTGCCTTACTCCCGAAACTGATATCGATTTCGATTTTCGATTTCAACGGTTTTTGACACTTCAGACATGCTTTAGACATCTAAAATAGCTCTATTTTAGATGTCTAAAGTGTCAAAAACCGTTGAAATCGAAAATCGAAATCGATATCAGTTTCGGGAGTAAGGCCCCTGATTCGATTGATTCAGTCTCAAAACGGTTTCGTAGTAGGCCCCTGGCCCGGTCGCTACAATATGCGTGGCGTGTGTCATGTAGCGACACAAATTGCCAGCGACTTGCTCACAATCAGTTTAATTGTGGCAATTGTGTCGCAGACGCATGTCACTGTATTCAACTATATTGCGACCAGCTATCTGATTCAGTATGCTCCGTACTCACATCCGATTACAATAGCCTATATTTTTTTTTTTTACAATCCAAAAGTGTTGATTTCATTATCATAAACCTTTTGCCGTCTACTGCTAAAGCATAGACCAATATTGGTCTATGGCTAAACGTAGGCAATCCTAATTCCTAACAAACGCCAGCCATGCCGATCTTCTTCCCCAAATTATTCTGTAGAGTTTCCTACTCTGTGTGCCTAATCGTGGTCTCCACACTTGTCCGCTCCATCGATCGTCTGTTAATCTTCTGTAGACAATATGTCTACTTCCTCCTTAGCGTGCTAATTCTATGAGCATTTTACTGTCGAATTACATTGATGTACCAGAGAACATTTTATTTGGTCGTTTATGTAATTGTCAATGTAAGTCGTAAACAAGTTACTATTTGACTATGTATCACACTGAAATCATTCATTTTTTAATTCGGTCGACTTCATTTTCTTCCCTTAGTAAATGAAGGCCACTCAGATAACATACTAAGAAGTATAAATTACATATTATACGCATAATCTTCGTAAAAGGTCACAATTTGGTCGGCTCCAGTAGATTTCACATTGACCTAGTAAGTAGTAAAGTCAAGGTTGGCTGAGAGAATCCCCTAAAATTAGATGGTGGTTTCCATCCTTTATTTGTACAGTAGGTATACCTACGTCATGTTACATTTTGTCGACTTATCCAACGTAACAGAGACAAAACATTGTTTATATCTATTTATGTCTGTATAGGCACTGTGCATATTTTTATTAGAATAATCCTTACTCCAAGGAATTAAACCTCCTTAGATCCAATTCTTTGGAGTGCGGACTATGAAGTATGAAGTATCGATTCGGGACCTAAATACCATTTTAAACTTCTCTCCAAAACTAGTCCCTATCTTCCCCTTGTTTAAAAAGAACAAAATTATTTTAGCTCTACCAAATACCACAAATTCGTTTATCGTGCGAGACTGTACATATTTCCGGAATGAAAAGTTCCTATGTCCTTCCCGCCTCCCGGAACTCAAAGTACATAATATCTCCATACCGAATTTCAGCCAAATCAGTCAAAGCGTGAAGAAGTAACAGACAGACAAAAGTACTAATAATCTGTCTCTAAAAGACACTTTCGCATTTGTATTATTAGTAAGGATGTCGGCTCTACCAAGAAACTCAAGTAATGAACATTTTCAATGTGTCATACATTAGTAACAACTAACATAGTAATGGGTGGCTAACGATAAACCCATTTGTATGTCGTTAGTAAAATTGTAGTTTTATGTTCGTTTTATTTGCACAGAGTCATGCGTCTGTCTTATCTTTATGTTCCCATGTAGTGCGATTATTTTAAACTGTTTCAAAAGTATTACTCACAAGGTCATTGTATGTGGAATTTAGATGCCTTTGCCTAGGTTTAAATATTAAAAAACATGGTTTAATGTAAATAATAAAAAACATGTTCTAATAGTCATACTGAAGTTACTCAACAAAAGGTTACCTAAGGCTACCTTTGTTGGGATGACATGCAAGCATTACAATATGGTAGTACAAATATAATCTCAAGTTAATCTAAGCTATAGAGTAAGAACTAAGATCCTGCGATGGCCAGACCTTCCCAAGTTGCGTAAAGCTGAAAGTTAATACCTGTTTGTGACCTTTCCAGAGGTAAGGGAGCATACCCATACTACGTGACCTACTTTTTAAGATTTTTTTACCCCCCCAATATATGCCAAGTATTAAATGGCGGTAGAGAGGTTGTAGAGGCAGCAACTAGTTTTTTTTTTTTCGAATGTCTTCGTTCGAATGGCAAAAATATTGGAGATTAAGAGAAATAATCAAAAACAGCTGTATAGATCTTAATTTAAAAAAACGAATTTACGAAACAACAGTGTTACCTTGTCTTACTTATGGTTGTCAGACGTGGTCTTTAAGAAAAGAGGAAGAAGATAAGATTGCCATTTGTCAACGTAAGATGGAAAGAAGTATGTTAGGAATTAAATTATCTGACCGAATTCGTAACAGTGATATCAGAACAAAAACTAAAATTATAGATGTTACCAAAAGAATCCGAACACTTAAGTGGCAGTGGGCTGGACATGTTTGTAGAATGAATAATAGATGGACAAAACGGTTGACAGAATGGATACCAAGAAACTTAAAAAGAAAAAAAGGCAGACCCAACAAACGATGGAGAGACATTTTCAGAGACAGGTGTGGAAATAACTGGATGCAAGTAGCCCGAGATAGAATTATTTGGAAGGATTTAGGAGAGGCCTACGCCGTAGAGGCGACTACCACCAAAATTTAATTTAGTTACAAAAAAAAAAAAAAAAAATTAAGTATAATAATAATATGTAGTTATAGGGAGAGAAATGTTATATTTTGTTATATTTTAGTTAGTAAAATTGTTTATTAAGTATTAAGTAAATTTATTCTCTAGTATATTTCTGTAAATTGGTGGTAGGAAAATAAAGGCTATTTTTATTTTTATTTTTTTTTATTTTATTTTATTAAATGGCGAGAAAAAAAAATTCGTATGACTTTCCTCTCGGCGAAATCGACTACGTGACAAAACTCTAGACCCCCTTCCCCCCTCTTGTGACAGAGCGTAGTATTTTGAAGACCCCCCTCCCCACCCCCTCCTAAATGGGTCACGTAGTATGGGTATGTTCCAATAGCCGGTACCGACTTCAAAAGGATGAAAATTGGGTGCAGAAGTAGTTGAGGTTTAGTCGAATTTTGAAAAAGGCACTAATGAAGAATAAGAATTATTTCAGACTTTTTAGATCATTTTAAGAATATCGTTTTTACCTTGGAAGTCGGTTTCATGAACAAATGTAATCAATATTTTAGTGATAAGAGGATTAAATTTAAAATTAATGTCCTTGATCAAAATTTCTAGTCTTGAGACGAGGCAAAAACGTATAGTCTAGTCCAGCCTTTCAAAGTGGGCGATAACGCCCCCTTGTGGGCGCTGAAGATCTGAAGGGGACGGTGTGGGACCCAGAAAAAAAGAAGGGGCGATGTGTAGATTCTTGGGGGGGTTATTTTATCCGGATGCATTTTAAATTGAAACAATGGGGGGCGCTAAAACAATTTGTTCTCAAAGTGGGCAGTAGACAAAATAAGTTTGGGAACCACTGGTCTAGCCGCATGTTGTATGTTCATACTTTATGCACATGATGCTCGTGTTTGACATTCAAATCGCATGGTAATGTTAAATGTAAAGTTATCCTTGGTCAATTGTTGATCATAATAATATGACGGATGGATGCTAACAGCTATAGTCTTCGTACTCATAATATTATGACTATACAGTACTTTAGTATGTAATTTGTAATTAAGGCGGGGATTAATCTCAATCAAAAACGATAACGTTGCACACAACCAAAGACCAAGCGTATACGCATCGCAATAAGATTCATTTTAGCTTAGCATAAAACTATAGGTTCTCGGGCGAATCTTCTCTATTTTTCATGTTTTTTTTAAATATCTTTGGAAATAAATATTAAGAAACAAAATTGTTCGGTTAAAGAATTTTTAGTTTAGATTTACTAACAATTTATTCAAATAAAATGTACAATTATCCTAGTTAATACTTATATTTCGATGAAATAGAGTTTTTTCGGAGGTAAGTTTGTAAATTAATTACAGCCAAAGTATTACGTTTTATTAAAATGTTTATGGTTTAAGGTATTTTGAATATTGTGCTTTATATCTCATATTTTTTAACACTTCGTTATTATATTGGAACTAGGTAAACCGGGAGTCACGGAATAACTAATTGGGCTTTATCCTCGCGTTAACTTAATTTCAACATCTAACCAAAATATTACCAAAATTCTATCAAAATATCATTATTCATTATATTTTTAGTAGTCTGTAGATATTTTTGCAAATTACTTCTAACAGTGTGTTACATAATAATATATGGGATAAGTATATAATTCTGTTTTTGAAAACAAATAAGTATATGATTAATAATTACAAGGATTAAATTATAAAATTAATGTTTTGTGTTTCTGAGTAATGAGGTAACTAATTAGTAATTAGCATTTTTTTACATTCTTTATTTCAAGTAGGTAATTTGCTATGTACCTTGTCAAATTGGAAAAGAGCACATGAACCCTTTGTTATTAATATTTATCTCTGTTTTAAAATGTTCTCAGTAATCCTGCAATGGATAATGTTACTACTAAAAGATACTTTAAACCTTTGTAACTGAAACCCGGGTTCGGATGTCCCCGGCAGACCTATCAAACCAAACTCTCTGGAGGGTATTGATTTTATTTTACTTTTTAGTTTTATATAAAACTAGATGACGCCCGCAACTCCGTTGCGCCGAAATTAGTTTATCGCGCTGGAACCGTACATTTTGCCGGGATAAAAAGTATCCTATGTCCTTTCCCGGGAATCAAAGTATCTCCATACCAAGTTTCAGCAAAATCGGTTGAGCGGTTTGGGCGTGAAGAGTATATAATAATATAGTAAACCGGCGTGAAACAGCGCTTGCGCTGTGTTTCGCCGAGTGAGTGAGTTTACCGGAGGCCCAATCCCCTTACCCCTATCCTAGTCCCTTCCCTACCCTCAACTATTCCCTTCCCTTCCCTTCCCTACCCTCCCCTATTACCCTATTCCCTCTTAAAAGGCCGGCAACGCACTTGCAGCTCTTCTGATGCTGCGAGTATCCATGGGCGACGGAAGTTGCTTTCCATCAGGTGACCCGTTTGCTCGTTTGCCCCCTTATTTCATAAAAAAAAGTAAGAATAGTGAATTTATATTCATTATAATTTATAAGTAAGCATGGATAATGGATATAGTATGGATAAAGTTTTTTCTTTGCCCTTATTAGGAAGAAGGACCTAAATGCGAAAAGTCCTTCCCATTGTTTGCCGTAGCCTTAGCTTTGTAGTGTTTGTGTCGTTAAAAATGTAGGACGCCAAGAAACTAACTTGTGACGTTTCAGCCATAAAACTAGTTGACGCCACACATATCTACCCAGTCTCAGCCTGTCGATCCTGGCGACACGTGAGATACAGCGGTGGAAATGTGTGGTGGGCCAAAGCCAGTCTAAAAAAAATGGCCAAGTGCGAGTTGGACTCGCGCACGAAGAGTTGCGTACCGTTATAGAGCGAATATTAGGAGAAAAATGTGTTTTTTGTATGGCAGCTCCTCTTAATTATTTATTTTATTTTAATTTTATTATTTAATATTAAAGTTCACATATAATTGAGGATTTTGTGTAAATTTCAAGTGTCTATATGTTGCCATTATGGATTACGAGCCAAAAAGACTAAAAAAAGAACGTTTGTTGTATGGGAGCCCCCCGTAAATATTACCTTTATTTTGTTTTTAGTATTTGTTGCTATAGCGGCACCAGAAATACATAATCTGTGAAAATTACAGAAGTCTAGCTATAGCGGTTCTTGAGTTACAGCCTGGAGACAGACAGACGGACAGACATCGAAGTCACAGTAATAGGGTCCCGTTTTTACCCTTTGGGTACGGAACCCTAAAAATACCTACCCAGTCCTGGTACCATTTACACAAGATACGATTTTGCATGTAGAGTCTTAATTACTCTACATTCAAAGTCTACCTTTACATTGATCTCCTTTTCCTCGTTTTCTATCTAGTCCATTGAAATGTTACAATTTAAGGACCGAATATTCAATTTATTAGATAGAGGACGCAATTTTATTTTTGAGACATGTAGGGGGGTCAATAGAAGCTTAACCTCTAGTTTGTGGGGTCGCCACTCGCCACTCTTGTCCCCCGGCCGCCGTCTTGGAAAAAGGGGTGACAACAGTATTTTAGCGATACCTCGGAAACTTTACGGCTTACAAAAAAATTGTGAAGTGATCATTTGTTGCAAAACTAAAATTGCGTCCTCTATCTAATAAATGCAATATTCGGTACCTAATAAATGCAAAGCTCATGTGACATTTCAATGGACTCATCTTGAATCTACTATAATTCGACATCAGCAGGCCTAAAAAGAAAACTTTATTTCGATAAAATATTTTCTATCCTTATTCCTTATCTTAAAATACCTACTTCATAGCATTTTTTTACCACGCTAAAAATGAAATTTTCCAGAGTTAGTGCAATATTATTGCTGGCATCAAATTAAATAGTTTAATTATTGTCACTTTAAAACCTTCCCTGGACTTCTACGAATATTTTAAGCCCAATCCGTTTGTTCGTTTGCCCCCTTATTTCATAAATAAAAAAAATAAAAAAATAGGTAAACTTTGTTTTCGTTCTTAGCAAATTGGGAAACGTGATATCTATACAAAGCGACGGAGTTAATGGAGGAATAAAGTGCGTGTCTCTATTACGTAATGCTAACTTACACATCAATAATACAGTTTTAGGGTTCTGTAGCTAAATGGCAAAAAATGGAACCCTTATAGATTCGTCATGTCTGTCTGTCTATCCGTATGTCATAGCCACTTTTCTCCCAAACTATTTTTGGTTTTTGAATGCAGCAAGACTATCATCTAAAGAACAATATAACTACATTCATAAGTCATAACTCAATACGAAATTTGTTTTTGGGTAGTAGATGAATGCTTAACAGCGTCCAAATGTCCTTAATTAGAGAAAAAATCGGCCAAGTGTGAGATGGACTCGCGCACGAAGGGTTCTGTACTACAATTGCAATAGAGCAAAAATAAGCTGAAATAAGGCACCTTAATTATTTCATTTATTTAAATTTTATTATAAATTATTAGAATATTAAAAAAATGAGTATTTCGTGAATATTTCAAGTGCCCATGTGGTTATTATACTCGTATCGAGCAAAAAATAGCAAAAAGATCACGTTTGTTGTATGGGAGCCCGTAAATATTTCATTTATTTTGTTTTTAGTTTGTTATTATAGCGGCAACAGACATACACAATCTGTAAAAATTTCAGAAGTCTAGGTATAGCGGTTCTTGAGATACAGCCTGGCGACAGACAGACAGACGGACAGACGGACAGACAACGAAGTCTTAGTAATAGGGTCCCGTTTTTACCCTTTGGGTACGAAGCCCTAAAAACGGGACCGTATTACTAAGACTTCGATGTCTGTCCGTCTGTCTGTGTGTCTCCAGGCTGTAACTCAAGAACCGCTATAACTAGATTATTAATATTTAAGGGGGGCTCCCATACAACAAACGTGATTTTTTGGCCTTTTTTGCTCGAAATCAATATTGGCAACAGGTAGACACTTAAAATTTTTACTAAAGCCTTAAATATTATGTATGTAATTTAATAATTATTAATAATATTTAAATAAAATAAAAATTTATTATTCCTCCCATACAAAAAACACAATTTTTTGCCTATTTTTGACGGAATCCTTCATGCGCGAGCCCGACTCGCACTTGGCCGATTATTACCCTTTGGGTACGGAACCCTAAAAAATAAACACGATCCTGTTTTCTCCAAGCCATATTTATAAGAATTTAACTTATGATAGAAAACAATATTTTCTTGCAAGAAACAATTTTAAGTAACATTCTTAAGGGGGCGACTAACCCTAAAGTGTCGATTTTATAATTCATTTTTATACTAGAAAATAAGCGCCGAATTGTTTCATTTTCTAAAATGAGATACTACATTATATTATATTTCCAAGAATTCGATCTGAGCAAAAACACGATATCATAAAATTTTCTCGATAGAAAAAATCACAAAGATGCATCTAATTTTCACGAATTTTTTATTTATTGTCATAACCGTGCATTGAAGGGTCTTTCGCTCGTTCGCACCACAGAATTTCGGTCACCTGATGGATAGCAACTTCCGTCGCCCATGGACACGCGCAGCATCAGAAGAGCTGCAGGTGCGTTGCCGGCCTTTGAAGAGGGAATAGGGTAATAGGGGAGGGTAGGGATGGGAAGGGAAGGGAATAGGGGAGGGTAGGAAAGGGAATAGGGTAGGGGATTGGGCCTCCGGTAAACTCACTCACTCGGCGAAACACAGCGCAAGCGCTGTTTCACGCCGGTTTTCTGTGAGAAAGTGGTATTTCTCCGGTCGAGCCGGCCCATTCGTGCCGAAGCATGGCTCTCCCACGTATAAATCATACCGCGGTGATTGGAGTGGTGTGAAGCCACTAATTAATTATTTTTTGCTATGGGTGGATTCGGACCACGAATTTAAGCCAATAATTATTGTAACAAACTTTTTTTAGTCTCATTTATTTATTTGTACAGACGTATTGAAAAGTGGTTTCAAAAAGGAATAAAAACACATTTTTAATAAAGAAATTACATTTCTTTCAAAATCATAAAAAAATAGGAAACTTTAATAATAATAATAAGGTTTTAATTGATTAAAATCACAGTTGCACAATTGCATTTTGATTTCTTAATAATTATGTTGAGCTTAACTGTACTTAAATGAATATGTAATAATAGAACTATCTACACTGCGGTTCGAATCCACTAATTCAAAAACAGGTCTTCTCTGTTTCGAACCGCGGTATGAGTCGGGTAATTAAAAAACAATCCTTCACTGTTTCGAACCGCGGTTCGAAAAACTGTGGTGTGAACCAGCGACAGACCCGCATTGAACTAAGTTAATTTTTTAACCACATTGTAAAAAATTCTATCATTGAGAGATCGACCTAGCGGATTTTTAAAATGTTGTATATTTATCAATACAAGTTATTGAGAAAAAACTAATTTGGCGATGAATCCGCGTCGTCCTTTTTCACCTGGCATATGAAAGATGGGCGTGAGTGTGAAGAGAGAAGGACGATGTTTGATTTTTTGGGTTAGTCGCCCTCTTAATGTTTTTTCTTATAAAAAGGTTTCTGCTAAGGATTTTAGTTATAAGTTTGGGTCCATGACAACACCAACTTGTGACCTTAGCCGCGTCAATGCTAGCAATGACGTCATCGTGTTTTGGAATCCCCCAAACGATCTCTACAATTAAAAAAAATATATATCAAAAGTAATCGGTTTCGTTGTTAAACAGATAATATGTTTTTGCACTAAAGGTGCACCTACGCAATATTCACGTCGTTTAACTACAGGGTTTTTTGCGTACTTTTCTATCCGTCTAATATTTCACTTAGTAAGATAGAAAATACTTAGGCATACTTTGTAGTTTTTGCTCGCGTACGCATGTCTCGTATTTTGCTCTAGTACTATAATACTAAAGTACTAGACTCTACATACAAGTGCACTGCTATTGCTGTTTCTTATCCTGCTCTAAAGGCGAAAGTTCAGTATCGCCAGCTCAACAATCAAGTCTCTCTCTTAATATTTGCAAAGACAAGCAATTTAACAAATTAAGGAGTATAATTTTTTGATGACTAAGCGTACCCAGGCATTTAGCTCACATGATGCTCTTGTCTCTACAGTCTACACTGTCGCCGTGCGTCTATATTATTTACGATCTCCGAACAAAAGACCTTTGTTCCGTGAGAGCAGGCCGATATCTCCAAGTATTCTGACCAAGGTAAAGTTTGCGTGGATGATAAACTAATAGATAGGTCGTGCCAAGGTTAGGTCAGCGGTTTTGCTCGCTAATCAATTCTAAGTGCGAGGGCTTAGTTAATTGGTCCTAAGAAACTTAAGTTATTGACATTTTTATCGGCTAATCAATGACACAACTCCGTTGCGCCAAATTCGTTTAAGGCGTGGAAACAGTACCTACATTTTTCCGAGATTAAAAGTATCCTATAGTCTTTCTCGGGACTCAAAGTATCTCCATATTAAATTTCAGCAAATTAGTTTTATAGTTTGGGCGTGAAGAAGTAACAGATCGACGGACACATTTTTTGTATGGATGCCGTTAATACTTACAAAATACAAGTATTCCCCTACCTCTGCACCGCCTGTGACGCCAACACAGTGAGTTTGCACATTTCGAAACATATCTCTGTCCTTATTTGTCCAGAAACCCACAAAGAGAAACGAAAAACTAGAGAGGTGAGGGAACAATTTCAATTCCCTCCCCAAGTAAAGCAAGAAACAGCACAATCAAAGATTCATCATCACTAAAAAATTCTTACTAACTTCTTGCACGTAGAATTTCAAAACATCTTAGGAAAGTACGAGTATTAGTAAATATTAGGATACTGTTGTTCTTACTGTGTTTCTACTAGTTTCCTTTACCTCGCTTCGTATTTCTTCCGTTATTTACGAAAACTGGTGCCTTGCTCCCGAAACTGATATCGATTTCGATTTGCGATTTCAACGGTTTTTTGACACTTTAGCTGTGCTTTAGCCATCTAAAATATGTCTTAAAAAATGTCAAAAAACCGTTGAAGTCGAAAATCGAAATCGAAATCAGTTTCGGGAGTAAGGGCCGGGACACAAAAACACGTCGTCGTCGTAGACGTCGTGCCATAGAAACTCGTCTTGAATTTCTACGGCACGACGTCGTACGACGCCGTACGGCGCCGTGCCGTGGTTTTTTTCGACGCGCGTCCGACACGGCACCGTACGACGCCGTACGACGTCGTGCCGTGTTTTTGTGTCCCGGCCTTAAGGCATCTGAAAAGCTTTGTATGGTCGCTCACGAGAAGTCACGAGTCACGAGTCACGACGCCTAAAATAATTGACATAATTTCATGTTTGATCCGACAATTTTAGCGAGCTTAGCACAAAATTACCCGAAAAATCCATCTCATACACAATTTTGTGCATGGAAGGGATCAGGAATAATGATTATCTATCGTGCGATCGTGCAACACATTCTTGTAATGTATCTATCTATTTAAGTATAAATAAAAATACATTTTTAATTTTGTTAGTCTCGCCAAAAGTCAAAACCCGAGAACGGCTGGACCGATTTGGCTAAGTTCTGTCTTGAAAGATTCGTGGAAGTCCAGAGACGATTTATATTAGGAGAAAGGCGATACAAAGATCATCGGGTCATCTGGTTGTTAATAAAAGTTTGAGTATGTTATTATTTATTATGAAAGCTGCTAGAAAGTTATTACTGGGTGCAGTTTAAAATATTATCGACGGCTGTTTATCGCACCAAACTTGTTTTTTTTTTTTTATAAAGTAAGGGGGGCAAACGAGCAAACGGGTCACCTGATGGAAAGCAACTTCCGTCGCCCGTGGACACTCACAGCATCAGAAGAGCTGCAGGTGCGTTGCCGGCCTTTAAGAGGGAATAGGATAATAGGGGAGGGTAAGGAAGGGAAGGGAATAGGGTAGGGGATTGGGCCTCCGGTAAACTCACTCACTCGGCGAAACACAGCGCAAGCGCTGTTTCACGCCGGTTTACTGTGAGAACGTGGTATTTCTCCGGTCGAGCCGGTCCATTCGTGCCGAAGCATGGCTCTCCCACGTATCCTAAATGCTCGTAAAAACAGCTATGCCACGACTAAAATATTTTAATGATTGTTTACGCAGTGAATATTCATTTAAATTAAGAATCGGTCAAGTCCGAATAAGCTGGAGTTTTACCTTGTGCGTGGTGTTGTTTGGTTCCTTTTTAGGGTACTTTTACAAAAGACAGGTAAGGAATGTTAATATTCCGTTAAGTCATTTTTCTTTCTCCTGCTTTAATTTATATTAAGAAACTCCTATAACGTTAAAAATTATTGGAACTGTCTTTAGAGCATTACTCAGCTCTGAAGAGAGTATTTGAAAGGTAATGGGAAAACACATTAATAACAACTAATTTACTATGATAAATGACCATGTTTATGCAAATATCCACAGAAATGTTCACTTAAATACACAAATGAAATGTTTAAGGCGGTGCTGATGCTGCGCAGATATATAGCAGCATGTAGTAGCCAAGATTCTACTATCATGACTTGTAGGAAGTGACTAATCTTTATGTAACGTTTTCGATGCGTTTTAATGGCGCCTTTTATAAATAAGCTCATCATGCATTGACATATTTTAATGATGATTCCATACGTAAGTCTTACATAAAGGCTGCTCAAGCTATTGAAGAGGCAGGCCAAACAATTGATTCAGGATAAAAAATCAATTGTCAAATCTGAATCTAAGGTTACTTGTTGATCCAATCAATCTGATTTCTGCCATTAAAAAAACTATATTCGCGTGGTCCACATAAAATTCTTTCGCGGACCCTTGCTTATGGACCCGTTGACACGTCACGGTGGACTGCGGGCCAGGGGTTTAGCACTTAGCAGCCTTGTCTTTCATAGATAACACAAAAACATCTATTTCTATCCATAGAAGCCTTTACGAAATTGTATAATATCCTAAATGTGGTGTACAGTGTTATTAACTGCAACATGTTACACACTGAAGAAACGGGAAGTGAAAGAGTTACCATAGAGGTATTCAACCTTTTATCGAGGGCATTGTTCGTGCCAGTGATACTATCAGATTTCACACTTCATATTGTGTGATACTAGATGAATCCTCAGACCTCATACGGCATGCCTGTAGCGGTAGCACGGCGACCAGCGGAAATGCGAAAGTATGGACAAACTGTGGAAATAAACCTAAGGTGCCATTCCGATCTTTTCTCGTTCCGAAAAATTCAATTAAAATGTCACTTTATGACACACTATAGTATATGTCATAATGTAGGATATTATTTGAATTTTTAGAACTATATTCAGTCATAAACTGGCTTTTTAATTAAATTATTCGGAACTAAAAAAGATCGGAACGGCACCTTAAGTTTATCTCCACAGTTTGTGACTATAGTCTGTCATAAAGTGGCATTTTAATTGAATTTTTCGGAACGAAAAAAGATCGGAACGGCACCTTAGGTTTATTTCCACAGTTTGTCCATATTTTCGCATTTCCGCTGGTCGCCGTGCTAGCACTACTGATGTTGTTAACTGGTACAGGATTAGCATAACATTAGAAACGGGAAAGAATCGACATACTGACAGATTTTAGTGAAGAAATGGCGGATTACCTTTGTCAATATGTCACTTTGTCTATTCCTCCGAAGAAACCGCTTGGTGACCTAAGCCTTTTTTGGATGCGCAGGGGAAACCCATCATGGGTGCCCCGGGTTGGGGATGTGCCTCAGTTAAGCTAAAGCACCCCGGGGGTATGTGGGACTCTTACCCACTAAAACCACCTGCGGTTTGCCTTCAGCCGTACACGTAGGGATGTCCCGGATCTGTCTAACACAGGACTCCCTCCACGACCGGCCGGTCTACCTCAAAAAGGACCGGACTTCCACCAAAGTTAGGGAACGCTTAGGCAAACTAAAGCGTTCCCCTCGGCGCCGGGACTAGCTAAGCCGGGCAGGTTCCCATCCTGACCCGGAGCCCCTAGACATGACCTCCTTCCTTCAAGCCATGAAGCATAATATAATAAGGTTTCATGTGTAACCTCCGTCCCAACTCCCACGTCACGTTGAAATAAGGGCAGGGGTCAAAAAAATTCTATCAGAGGAACTGATTCCTAGGCAGATAGCGGTCCTACGTAGTTTGGTAGAGTATATAGAGTGTCAAGCCTAGTAGATATACGTTTAAAGCAGTGTTTCCCAACCCTTTTCAGCCACAGGCCCCTAGGAAATCAAGCACAATTTTTACGGAACTCCTTATTAAAATAAACGAACAAAAATCGGATTCGTTTGAAGCGCAATTTTATTTATGGTCCGGAGATGACACTGCCCCCCTATACACATACTTGCGGTCCCCTAGGGGTCCGCGGACCACAGTTTGGGAAACACTGCTTTAGTTATAACCCGACCGAATAACATAGGTGCACCATTTTCCTCAGAATAAAAATATTTGGTGGTACATGCTCAATGCGGAATAAGCTCGAAATAAGTAATAATTTCTCAGCATTAAATTGAAGTGTTACCAACCCGTAATCACTTATCGTCAATTCGTCATACTGTGTTCATTAGATAACAGTGAAGTATCACCATCGATAACAATTGATCGGCATGTCATCTGCATCCGTATAGACTGCGAGACGAATGATCCATCACACGTATTAATAGATTTTACGTTCGCTTGTTTCGTCTTAATTATATTATTATTTAATACTAGAAGCCACTTAGTAAGTATAGATAGACTATAGACTGTAGAAGTATCTTCTATCCCAGCAGTTCTCAAACTTTTTTGGTGGCGGAACTCTTTTAAGAAGTGACATTTTTGACGAAACCCCAAAAAAAAAAAGAATTTTTGTCTTTGAATTAATTATCTCCCTACTAGTGTCTAATAATATTTCTAAAATAATGTATATGTATCGCTCGCAGAGTCCCTATAAGGCCTTTGCGGAGCCCCAGGTCTCTGCGGAGCACACTTTGAAAATATAAAAACGGGACCCTATTACTAAGACTTCGTTGTCTGTCCGTCAACAAAATCCTCAAAAACTGAGTTTTAGACATGTTTGCTCACTTGTTTTAAATCACTTGAATCTCGTCGCGTCTTCCTTAAATATCCAAGTTTAAAAGGGCTACTGACCCAAAAAAATCAAACATCGTCCTACTCTCTTCACACTCACGCCCGTCTTGCATATGCCAGGTGAAAAAGGACGGCGCGGAATCATCACCAAGTTAGTTTTTCAGTTTACTTGAATAAAAGACGAACTTCAATGATTATGAAAACTTTTTTATAGCAAATTTAGGTTTTATCAATGCCTTTTTAGATATTAAAAAATATTAATGAAAGATAGCAAACTTCGAAGATTCAAGCAAAAATATGTCTAAAACAAGGTTTTTGCTTTTTTGTAAAAAATAATCTATCGAGCATTTTTTCAGTAATCGTGTTTTCGTCTTGAGCATTAAAATCTTCACGAACTGAAGTTACTTGTATAAAAAATCAGTTTTCTAGACCTTACAGATTTTGAGATTTAAGTATGTAGTCAAGTTAGGGTCAGGTGCATTCTTGACTTCTAAAATAACCGTTGTAGGGATACCATTTGAAACGCGGTTAAAACGTAAAAAGTTGCAACACCACCCATCCATTCTCTTAACGATTTGTCTTACGATTTACGACTAAAGATGTGACCTAATTGATTTTCTTAAGAGGGCGACTAACCCCAAAAATCAATCATCGTCCTTCTCTCTTCACACTCACGCCCGTCTTCCATATGGCAGGTGAAAAAGGACGACGCGGATTCATCGCCAAATTAGTTTTTTCTCAATAACTCGATAAATATACAACATTTTAAAAATCCGCTAAGTAGATCTCTCAATGATAGAATTTTATACAATATGTTAAAATATTAACTTAGTTCGTTTGTGATTTTTTTCTATCGAGAAAATTTTAAGATATCGTGTTTTTGCTCAGATCGAATTCTCGAAAATAAATGTAGTATCTAATATTAAAAAATGAAACGATTCGGGGCTTATTTTCAAGTATAAAAATGAATTATAAAATCGACACTTTAGGGTTAGTCGCCCCCTTAAAGTTCTCGTATAAGGTAAGGAGCATACCCATACTACGTGACCTACTTTTTAAGATTTTTGACCCCCCCCCCCCCCCCCCCTTATATTAAATGTCGAGAAAATTTTTTTCGTTTGACGTTTCTCTCGGCGAAATTTACTACCCCCCTCTTGTGACCGAGCGTAGTATTTTGAAGACCCCCTCTCCCCCCTAAATGGGTTACGTAGTATGGGTATGTTCCCTAACCACTGGTATTGCCTTTTGATTGAAATGCTATATAGTAATAGTTGGTCGGGCGAGGGTCCTTGTATATTGATTGTTGTTTAACTCTATCGTTACAATGTCACTGAGTGGCCAGTAGTTTTATATTTATTTATTTTATATTTTTCCTATTTGCACATATTTTACTCACTACGTTATAGTAAATTAGTAGTCAGTAGTCACATACAAATTATTATTTATTTAAGTACTTATTTAAAACTTCTTGCACACTGTGATACAAAGGCGGGCTTACCTAATGCCTCGTGCCATTTTCTTCCAGGCAAACCTTAGGGGGATGCAGAGATAATGTAGTAACTAGTAAATAGTAAGGTAGATAAAAAACTGGTAAAGACTAAAGAGGAGACTTAAACATTATATAATTATATTAATTAACATTAGATTCATAATTTTAATGATCTTGTAAAATACTAATGGATGTTATAATGTTAAATTTTAATTCAGCCAAATGACATCATAATAATATTATAGCGGCGTGCCTAGGGACTTTCCGTCCGTCGTCAGTGAAATTGTTGACCAATATTTAATGGTTTGCTAAGGGATGGCCTCAGATGGCCTCGACTCATAATAAATGGCTTTTCTATTCACGAATATAATGATTAAAAGCCAAAAGGTGTTAAAACTTGAAACAGTTTTCTAAAACTCAACTTGAGTTTTAACATTGAAAACATTAAGTAAACTTTAAAACTATAACGGGACTTTTAAAACGGTAAGTATTATAATTATCTTTATTCCTTAATTATTTATCATTTTCAAATCACACAGTGAATATCTTGGGTTTTTATTTAATAAAGGGAAACATTTAATAGATTAAAGTCGTCTGGTAACAAGGCCCTTGGCAATGTAATTTATGGCTGTTGCCTTGTACCTATAAACTACATTATTATGTATGTTATTTGTAATGCGATTTCATGTAATAATATTTCCGCTATGACGTTTGATAACATTCTAAATACTAGCGCCATCTACCATAATCTTGTGAACTAAAACAATACTACAGATCGTCGTACAGAAAACGGCGCGCGCGCAGCGTTGCGTTGACAGTTGACTTGGTAGTACAATGCGCGTATAAGAGATGGCGCTACGTGCATTGAATATATTTTAAATATTTTATGGATAAAAATATTGTTTGAACATTTAGCAGTTTATAAAACTTTAAGGGAGTACAAATTACTGAAAAGGCCGTATGATCAAATCTTATAAACATAAATAAAGAATACAGTAATTCGAGTACCTAGGTACAATTACAGATACATCTAATGATAGTTTTCTGTCGTAAACTGATAATAATGATAAGCGAGTCTGTTAAAGTAAATACATAGTAACATCAATAATTCCTTATCGTCAGTAGTCCCAGGATGCTTGTGGAAAGCGTAATCCTTGGTTTGATATTGAACTAAAACTATATTTTATGTATTCGACTACCCTCAATCGGGCTTTCATTCGGGTTCGTATGTCGAATAGTGTCGAGACTAGTAACAGTGAGTGTTTGGAAAGTGTAGTGAAATGAGTTGGATGTATGGAGCCGGTACATCATCAGAAACTCCGGAGAGGCGTCCTCTGATGCTGCCTCTGAGAGTACCAAGGAGTTATGGCAGTGTGTTCCCCTACTACAAATTCGTTAGGGACACCTTCAAGGAACCGATGAAGGATGAGGTTATTATTCTCTAAACTCATTCTCATGTATCTATATATTAATACGCAAGCGAAAAACTTTGTATCCCTTTTGACATAAAATGCGGAAACGTAGGTGAATGAAATTTTGCACAGTTATATTTTATATGGTGAAGAAGTGCATCGAGCTAATATTATAAAATAAAACATTACACACACTACAACACGCACACTCAAGAAGATGACAGATTTTTTAAAGTGACAAACCTATACATACTAATTATACTCTTTTATTTATGGTTGAAGTCTGCTGACAAATTGAAAATGGATTATAGTTTTTTTATTAAATCTTAGACAATGCTTACATGGCCAGTCTGAGATCAGCTAAGTCCCAGAAACGAGAATTGAAAAAAAATATGATAAAGTTAATATTTTTTTACAAATTAAACGTAGTAGTCCTAATGTCGTTGAAACTAAGGTCGAATTTCGACCATTGGGCGATCTCTAGTTAATTATTAATCTGTGTACGCTACACAACAAATCGTATAATAGCAATCTCTTTAGTGTTTGCATACATTTAACCTTAGGTGTAATACCTAGCACTATGTCTACACTGGTAGAAAAATAAATTCTATCTTGTAAGGTTGGGTTGTACCACAGGCGTGGTTAAAGTTTAAGTTATGGTCAAAGTTATGGTTATATTTAAGGCTAATTTAACTTTAACCTTAACTTTGACCACATAATTTGAAAGAGGACGTTGCTGGTACGACAAAGCTTTATAAGAACGTGGGCGCTGCTGGTAAAGGAGAACATTTAAAAAATGGTAGTTCCCGTTGAACCATGTTGGCTACATTACTGAAAATTGCAAAATTTGCACGACAGAGGTGCTGCCTCGGTACGCTTGCTTCAAACTTCAATGTCTTCAATGTTTACACTTTACAGACAGACAGACACGTCACACATAAAACGCCCCAATTTTTGCGTGGTGGGTTAAAAACTGGGAAGTGGGGTCGAACTTCGAAGTCGAACATCAACTCTTCTTAATTTACTTCAAAAAACGTAAAAAGATATTTCATCGTTACCACCTCTTAAAGAAACACGTTTCAAGATTAAGCGCTTGTGCGATGTAATGTAGGAAACGCATGGCGCAATCTATTATGAATTTTTAGAACTAACTTAATTTGAACAAATTTACGCATTTTCACCCCCTTACAACCCCTTTTTCCAGTTAAAAAGTAGCCTATGTCCTTTCTCAAGCTTTATACTGTGTACAAAATTTCATTACAATCGGTTCGGTAGTTTTGGCGTGAAAGCGAGACAGACAGACAGAGATACTTTCACATTTATGATATTAGTATAGATATAGTATAGATTAGTATAGATGACAGCGTTATGGTTATGGTTAAATATGGCTTCTTGATGGCGTCCATTTTCAAACTTTAACCAAAGATTTGACATTTTGCATTGTAGTTAAAGTTATAGTTAAAGTTACAGTTAAAGTAAGTTGGTGCAACCCAACCTAAGAAAAGGAAACTAGCCGTTAACTAGAAAATCTATAAGCCAATAATAATATCTAGAATTATTATTTATTGATAACTGTAAAGTGTGGAGTATAACTTTTAGAGTTGAGTTCTAATGATAAATGTCCCTTTGTAAATAAAGTAATGGGTGTGGTTAAAGAACCACAACAATAACTATTATAGACTTGTTGTGAAGAGGGATTTCCATAGTAAAATAAAATCGGCCAAGTGCGAGTCGGACTCGCGCACGTACGGTTCCGTACCGAAGAACAAAAATAGGTCAGAAATTGTGTTATTTGTATGGGAGCCCCGCTTAAATTTTAATTTAATATTATTCTTTAATATAAAAGTACACATATAACAAAAATTCAAGTGCCTATGCCTATTGATATAGAGCAGGGGTCATCAAATGGCGAACGCGGTCCGCATCCGGACCGCCGCGCCCGCGCCGCGCCGACCCATTGGTGTGCGGACCAAGCGTTTTCGAAGATGAACTTTGTTGAAATAAATTTCAGTCTCGACTTACTGATCAACATCTCCAGGATTCAATAGCTTGCACCAATTTCACTCCAAACATCAGAGAGATAAGAATTAGCTACTCTCACTTTTCTCATTGATATAATTGCAAATGATGATGAAAAGAAAAACCTTTGTAATTTCCGTAAATGGCGGACCGCGAAGGTCATTTCATTTCCTAAAATGGACCCCGAGCGAAACTAATTGGTGACCCCTGATATACAGGGTGTAACAAACATAAGTGATAATACTTTAGGGTGTGTACGTATTCCTTGTAGAGAGTTCACTGTGAAAGTAGCAGCGCTGAAAGACCAAAATATTTTTTCACTTTTGTATGGGGAACCTCGTGACGCTCGGGCCCTTGCTCATACAAAAGTGAAAAAAAAAATTCATCTTTCAGCGCTACTACTTTCACAGTGAACTCTCTACAAGGAACACGTACACACCCTAAAGTATTATCACTTATTTTTATTACACACTGTAGAGTAAAAAAGGCCGAAAAAATCACGTTTGTTGTATGGGAGCCCCCCTTAAATATTAATTTTAATTATTTTGTTTTCAATATTTGTTATAGCGGCAACAGATATACACAATCTGTGAAAATTTCAGAAGTCTAGCTATAGCGGTTCTTGAGATACAGCCTGGAGACACACAGACAGTTGGACAGACAACGAAGTCTTAGTAATAGGGTCCCGTTTTTACCCTTTGGGTACGGAACCCTAAAAACGAAGATGCTATAAATGTTTTATGATCTGAAAAGGTGATCTGATAATTATAACAGTACCTACTTAAAATCTGAAAATAAAGCCATAAAATCTGATAATGTTTGTACAATCCGACGAACTTACGGTTGCATTGGATGTACTGCTATTTTGTAATAACTAGAGACCGCCCTATGGTCGAAATTCGACCTTAGTTTCAACGACATTAGGACTACTACCTATATTTTGAAAAAAAAATATTGACTTTATCATATTTTTTTCAACTCTTGTCTCTGGGACCGTGTAAGCATTGTCTAATAGTATCTCAGATTCAATAAAAAAAAACTATACTTTTCAATTTGTCACCTTGTTGTCAACAGACTTCAAACATAAATAAAAGAGTTTAATTCGTATGTATAGGCTTGTCACTCAAAAATCTGTCATTTTTCCTAGTGTGTGTGTTGTAGTGTGTGTAATGTTTTATTTGTTAAAAAAATGTATGATAAAAGCATAATTTCAAAATAATATAAGCTCGATGCACTCCTTCACCATATAATCTATAACTGTGCAAAATTTTATTCACCTACGTTTCCCCATTTTTCGTCAAAAGGGATACAAAGTTTTTGGCTCACGTATTAATATATAGATATCTAGCCAAGGAGTTAGCGCACAACCACGGGTAACGGTATGTAGGAACGTTATCGTGTATTTATGGCCAAAGCAAATGATGGTGTAAGCGGCTCGTACCTGTTATCTGTATGAACTTGGAAGGCAAAGGTTGTTTTGTCGTTGGGGACTTCCTTTTGTGACTCCAGGGGGGTGAGCCAAAATCTTTTCGTTCTCGCTTCGTTCGTTAATATGACGTTGACGTTCGACTCGTCTTATGTCGATTCCATACATTTTGATCGGCGATTCTATAACGAAGCGAAAACGAAAAAGTTTCGGCTAAATGGCGTCTCCTAAGTCATTTCTGGAGTGACTTGGTTGGAGAATCTTATGTGAGAAGCTAATGCTTCAAGACTTTCAGTTGCTTAACGTTTCTCATCTTAGAGCGCTTTAACAGACGAACGGCACTTGTCGACGGCAGCCGTCGACAGTTGACGGTTGCCCTCGACGTCGTGCCATTCGTCTGTAAGAAGCGTAACATGGAACTTGTGGATACACACATTACTATATCATGGGAAGCAAAGGATCTGGTCGAGGGTTAAGAGTGAGACTACTACTGCCATGTGAGATGAGGAGCGCTAATCTACTAAGAACACTGGCCTCAATAATACACTGGACAGGCTATGCCGTACAAAATGACAGCTATTTTTTGTGCCGATTTGAAGCGCCGCGGTGAGCGTACTGTGAACTAATTACAACCACCATTTGCAAAATAGTAGTTCCAACTTCCAAGTACACTCACTACTGCTTTCACATAGCAATCAGCGCCAATATGGCGACTTTCAAATAGGAAAATTTTATTGATAGCGATCGCCTGTCCAGTTTATTATAGAGGTCAGTGACTAAGAATCTAAAGACTACCTTCTGTTTCTGTAAGATCTTCTTGAAGAAGCGGATAATATGATCTACTAAATCTCTATCTACTAAGAATCTAAAGACTACCTTCTGTTTCTGTAAGATGAACCATCTGGTAGGTAGTTTTAGCAGTTATAAATCTCCCTAACTTGCTACGGCCGCAATAATTTACTGCCCAACAAAATTTAAAGTCCACCACAAACCTTATCATAGAAATCGAAACGCGATAGCAGTAAAATTAATGTTTATGGAAAAACACGGTAATCCTATTACAAGCGCGGCTAAGCTCTGTACACAAAATTTTCCTACTTATACCGCTTTGGCCTCACAGGAGTAGTTTTAACGAGCTAATAGCGTGTATGCGTGATGAAAAAATTCCTCCAAAAATACCATTTTATTTCGTTCGTCTATAAGTTATAGATGAAAACGCAAAATGCTTCGAGCTTCCTACTTCAAACGACTCAATCAGGTATTTTACTGTGTTCGATTGAAATATTATCTGAGACTAATATTATTATCTGCTCTTATTTTTTTTTCTTTTAACAGTTTATAAAATGTTTGTACATAATATTGCGAATTTTTGTTTCCCTGCAACCAAAGTAACATACTTTGGTTGCAGGGAATTTTAAATGTATAACTTTGCAACAAAATCATTTAATTCCAAATATTTGAGCAGAAGCGGGATGCAGCCAAAAAATTGAGAATTGGATTTGAACTCTGGATTTTATCAGAATTGGGAAAACATCACACTTCTGATAAAATCCAGAGCTCCTTTCGCTGTAACTCCACATATTTCAGGCATTGGCAAATTGAAATTGCACCTGCCGGGCTAGCACGGCCACCAGTAGAAATGCGAAAGTATGGACAAACTGTGAACATAAACTCAAGGTCCGTTCCGATCTTTACCGCGGCTAATCGCGACCGACAATAATTCATTTAAAATGCCACTTTATGACAGACTATAATATAATATGTCATAATAAAGTAGGATATTATTTGAATTTTTAGGTCTATAGTCTGTCATAAAGTGGCATTTTAATTTAATTTTTCGGAACGAAAAAAGATCGGAACTTCAACTTAAGTTTATGTCCACAGTTTGTCCATACTTTCGCATTTCTACTGGTGGCCGTGCTAGTCCGGCAGGTGGAGGAACGTAGTCTATTATAGACTTTACTGCTTAAAAGCACTTTGTTATAAAGTTGTTTCAGTGGGCGACTACAGAAACTTCCAGCCTGTAGGTGTTAAAGAGAATTTATGTTCTATTAACTTCCAATAAAGACAAACTACGAGTTAGCTCTATTTACTTTCGTACGCCTTTCGGCAGACAGCCTATTGCCCAGACAAATTAATTGTCCCCAAGATAAATTATAATAGTAGGTTTGTGGAAGTCCTATAGTTATTTAATTCTTCTCTTCTTAGAGTCGTTTATAAGCCAAATGATATTGTATAAATTTATATTTAAGATTATTATGTTAATAAGCAAATAACACTTAATATTAATAGCTTTTAATATCGACCTTATGAATTCAATATATTCGTAATACTCGTTTATAAATAGCTTTCATACCAGTATGTAGTTTATTCTCATTCGATTTGCAGGAAGACACATGAAATGCGCGGCTTCACCTGTTGAATTTTAAAGGGGAAAGCCTGCAGATCGTCTTGTATAGTGGTGCCTTAGCTAAGTAGCATCTCGTTACCTGGCTCCGTTACTCTTTTTGCCTCGCTTGCATTGCGGATTTTCACCTTTATTGCTTTGTAATTTTATTTCTAGATCCATCAAACAGGTTTCGATCGGATAAGAAGACCTAGTGTCGTTGAATTTAACCCAAATTATGCAACAAACGCAACATGACTTAAAAAGTACTACTAGCTAACTTCGAATATCCGCATACTTGCATATATTTTATAGACTAGTTTTTTGTTCCAAAATGACCTTGAGTGTCCGATTTTTTTTTTTTAAGGAAAATGAATATCTACTCCTAGTAGCTAGGTATCAAGTCTCTCCGTTCTTTCGACAGTTGAATGAACAGTTAAAAAATTAGGCTTTTATGCTTTTTAGGTTTTATGTTCCAAAGGCAAATAATAAACTGTACATCACCATCTGAAAGCAGCACTAGGTACTGAAAGCAGCTTCCTTGCCCAAAAAGCCTTACATTGCACGCCCATTCTGGACATTAATTTATTTAATTATTACTAGTATAGCTATTAAAATATTATTATCAAGTCTGATTGGCCCAGAATGCATTAAACTGTATAAACAACTTGGATATCACTAATATCCAAGTTTTTTATACAGTTATTAGTTTCTATTAAAATCTTTCAGACACTTTAATACACATTGCCTGTTTTTAAATTTTAATGATTTCGTCAACTGATGAATCTGTAATGACATTATTTGAGCCAAGTTTCTGAATGTTCCATTCATTTAGGTTTTAGATACCCGTACTTAGTTTAAACCTGTTACATTTCATCATTCATGCTGGAGTGTTAAATAAACCTGTTCCTTCGTGCATTCGCTCGCATGTTTTAGAGAAAAATAAATTCACATTAGAATATTGTCGTTTATCCGAATGTCTGACCGACGTAATAGAACCCTTAGTGGTTTGAGGAGGGAGGGGTTCGGGGGCCGCTGCGACTGTGCGCGTGGCGGGCGGCGCTCGTGCACAGTCGCAGACGCAGCCAGGCCGGACACCACAGACATGTTGCCCACCGAGCGCGCCGCGCACACCTCCGCGTCTCTCCTCAAGCGCTTCTCGCTCCGCGCCTACAGCACGTATTCCCTAGTACGTATCCCGTTCATTCATCGCGCCGCCTGCGCCCGCACCGCCCGCCGCGCCCCACGTGGGCGCCGCCCAACGCGCTGCGAGACGGCCCGGCCGCACGCCCGTCACGCTAATCACCAACGTGACGCTCGACGGTGCACGCGTATTATGTTTTTCGTCGGGACGCGCTATGCTCCCGCCGGACATACCCACGCCGAGGTCGGGCGAGAACGAGTACGTGCACATCCGTTGCCTGGTCGCGAACATTCACAAGCCGAAAAATGTGTGTAGGCCGCCAGAATCGCCGGGGTCCACCCTCGACGTGGTCCAAGAGTCGCCGTACTCCTCGGACACCGACGTCAGCCGCGCGGAGTCCGACCGATCGGACGGGCCGGAGAGGTCGGACGGCTTCGACGGGATGCCGCGGGACGAGGATGCGCCGCCGACCCGGGCGAAGAGCAACAGCTACTCGGGGCCGATGCTGGTGCCACCGTCGCTGCCGGCCAAGCGGCGGCGGCCGTCGCTTCTGCAACTGAAGATCGGGGGCCACGGCATCCACACGGGGCCGCTGTCGGCGGGGCCGCACCTGAGCGTGCCGCGGTTCACAGTGACGGCGCCGCCGGGGGAGCAGCGCCGTCACAGCCACGGGTTCCCCTTCCACGGGTTCGCCCTACGCCGGCACTCCAACACGGTCGGCGACTGAGCACGTCACTTGTGGTGATGCATCCACACGACGGACCTGATTGTGTACTTAATAGATACTAACGCATGGTTTTTCCTCTCATATCTTAAGCATGATGGCCAAGAAGAATATGATAGGACTGTTTAAAACGTAAAAAGACTGACGGCGGTCAGGTTTGAAGAAGCTGCTCCTAATATTTTTAATTTTAATTTAAATTTTATCCAAATCGCGATGAAAGTTTTTTTTTTTATTTCAAGCTTGAGACCTCACTTGATTTTTCATTGATTGATTACTTATTATTTGCTCAGAATTATTAAATGAAATTTTCAATTGGCACGACCATGGCCTCTACATAACAGTGGCGAGATTAAGCGGTATCAGGTAGTATAACATATAACGCTAACGTATTACAATATTGTAATAATAATTTATTGAGTCCTTCGTATCGCCTCTTATCATTATGTCCATAATTGAGTTCATTGTATAACTACATTGTAGAGAGTGGAGTGTAAACGTTTGTCGTGTTATGTGCTTGGAAATTATCTTATTTCCATCGGAACCATGTTGCGCTGGAGTTTGCAAGCCAATGAGGTGAAGTTACTGCTCAGATGTATAATTAAAATTGAATTAATTCTGCCTTTTTGAGTATTCTTTGACTTTATGCTCTTTATGAGTTGTTTTTGTTTGCTGACTAATATGCATGATACATTGTGACACACTAAACGATAGATAATTTTGTTTGTCCAAATTCTAAAACATATTTAATTGATCTAATTTTGTCTGTCAAAATTTCTGTTTCGTTTAATTTAGTTTTCAATTGTTATCTGTATTTGTTTTCCTTTATCTGACTGAACTACTGTTTACCGAAGCTACTGCTATTGTGATACCGGGTTCCAATTTTTCTGAACTGTTCAGCATAAGGCTACTTTTAAGGTTTTAGTCTTTTTTTCTGGACACGCTCTTATCAAAACAGAAAGTTTTGACTGGCTGTCGTCATCATTTAATGCTGCCTTAATCTTTGGTTTCTCCTTAAGGCTTCCATACTATAAGGGATAGATCCCACGTCATTACTTTTGTCTTGTTATCCATGTTTTATAAAGAACAATTTTCCCATGTTATTGGTAAAAACTCGCACGGGGGCACCGTGTGAGTTTCTTACGCCGGTTCTTCTCGCCGGGTTAGTTCCCGAACCGGTGGTAGGCCTCATGTAGGCGTTCTAAAAGTGTTAAATAACCGATTTAGTTTTTTTTTCATTACGTTATTCATGAGTGGTATTCAACCTGCAGAGCCTTCACCGCAGCGAGTCGATGGTGTCGCTGGCGTGCTTCAAGACGCTCACCCAGTTGATCAACAATGACAGCAACGAGCTCCAGAACTACCTCTCCTCCAACAAGAACATCAATGTCGACGATAGGGATGAGGTAAACTTGGTCATAAGCTATATCCACACTGTGCACTTTCATCTTCAATTTTCGTCATCAACTTTCATATTGGCGCGTTCAATAATTGAATGCGTCAAGGACGCAACGCCAATATTGTCATTTTTGAAGTTTTGGATACGGTCAGAGGGCTGCGTCGCGGGCATGCCTCACGTTCGCTGCTGACTGCGCTATAGCCTATAACACATGCCCTTGACGAACAGAAAAAGGCACAGTGTGGACAAATCACAAAGCTATAGTTCGTATTGGTTACAAGAACTGTTGTAACGCATGCCCTTGACGAACAGAAAAAGGCACAGTGTGGACAAATCACAATGCTGTAGTTCGTATTGGGTACAAGAACTGTTGTTTCATACAAAAGTGCTAAAAGATGCAGATTTTTTAAGAAAAGTAAACTTTAACCTTAGTGCGCCATAGCATATAGTATGGCTCACTAAGGATACAAGAATATTTATTGGATACAAGTACTGCTGTTTCATACAAAAGTGCTAAAAGATGTTCTAAAACTTGTGTACCAAAAAAGTTTGTATAAGACAATCACAGACTATATTCATCAAATAATTTCAGAACGGCACAACAGCGCTCATGTGCGCGAGCGAGTGCGGTCGCGCGAATGCCGTCGAGCTGCTGCTAGGTGCGGGCGCAGACGCCAACGCGGCCGACAACGATGGCTGGACGCCGCTCGCGTTTGCGGCGCGCGGCGGACACGTCGCTGCGGTGAAGGAGCTGCTAGACGCTGGGGCGGTAGTGGACTCTAGGGACTGTGTGAGTATACCTTTAGTATATCAGATACATATTTCAATGGTTATTAATTTTAGAGTTTTACAGAGAATGTAATTATGTCAAAATATAGTATTAACTGAAAATATTTTAATGTTTAACTTAATATGACACGGAGCTTTGGATACCAATTTTAAAGTTTGGCATTGATATTATATCGAAACGTGACACATCTTTTTATGGTTGAATTATATCTTGAAGTCTTGATATTTTTATACGTTTTAATATTATTTATGATTGGAGCCACCTATCTAGAATCTATAATTAGTAAGATCTAAAACCACTTTTAGGCCAAAATAAATAAAGTGCTGACAATAAATTATGTGGTATGTCTATTTTTCCGCCATTTTAAAATAGCTATTAAGGCATAATTAATGAACTAGAATATATTTTGCATTAGATAGTGTCGGTTAGTTTTGTCGGTCGCGGCTAGCCGCGGTCAAGATCGGGACGGTACCTTCAGTTTATCTCCACAGAATTTCTATACTATCGCATTTCTACTGTGGCTATGCTAGGGCTACTGCCTATTGGGGTCTGGGAAGTCAAACCAACAAACAGCACTTTTTTTAACCAATTTTAATGTCAGTCTAGGTGAGCGACTTAAGAGGATACCACAGCGGCTAGAGAAATGAAAAAAAAGTACGTGTAATATCTATAGCTGTCTCCCTTACCTCAAGCCTATACCGCAGAACGCGATAGAGACAACTGCAGAAAATCCAGAAAATCAACGATTCGTTGTCCCCTGATTCCTTCTCCAAAACTTAACCGATTTAAGTACTTTTTTCATTAAAGATTAAAAAAAGGCTTGAGCTGTGTTCCTATGTTTTGCTTTTTTTGTATAATCTATCCAAATCTGTTTTCTGGACGTTTGAACACAGTGGAAAATCTGGCCATTTTTTTGGGTTTTTGAACGTTCATATCTTATTTAATAATTAAATTATGAAAAAAAAAGAAAACATAGGGACATTGTATTAGTGGCCGTAGATATTCAGGAAAAAAATTATAACTCTACTAGCATTACCCAGGGAGGAAACAGGGGACAACGTTTGTATGGAAAAAATGGCGGTGTGGAATCCTCTTAAGTGTGAAAAGGTAACAAATAGACAGACACATTTTCGAATGTATCATAATATTAGTATGTAGGTAGTCTTAATAGTACAACAAGTCCACGTCATGTTTTGATATTAAAATACAGAAAGCATGAGACACGTTTTATTTCATAAATTGTTTATAAATATCGCAAAAAAAAGTCTATGACGATTAGGAAGGAATATTAAATTGAATAAAAAATTATATTGCACGATATTTTCTGCTAGATCTTAACCGCCAAGCTTTTAAAATTTGAAACGCCTGTTCATATTTACACACACACAACTTACTTTTCTTGAGAGGTTTTTAAGAGGGAACGCGGGTGCAGAAGAATTTAATTGAAGAAACTATTGCCATCGCCCATCACGCTTCACCCTGCGCCGGCACGTGTATTGTGATAGAGACAGATACAGTAAATCGAGGTAACGAGTCCTCTGATTCCTCCTTCAAAATAGAGCCTATCTATTTTTTTAATATCTTCAGGAAGAGTGAGTCTATGCCCCTACGTTTTTATTTTATGGTCGGTGGATTGGCGGGGTACCTACGGGACATTCATTTTTGCGATTTTTGAACGGTCATATTTTTTTTTATTTACTTACCTATTTGTTAATTTAGATAAAATCTAACGTAGAGGCATAGCTTTAAAAGATCCCAATATTGTATAAAAAATCATTTGTCTATAGACTCTAGACGCATTGTCCAGGGAGAAAACAGGGGAATACTTTCTTATAGAAAAACAGTGTTAGCGTTTTAGCTCTTAACATAATAGTATGGTTTTTCTTTGGTGAAATTTGATATGGTAGGACATAATTATCTGGAATAACACACAGGCTACAATCTATGCGGAAAAATACATAATATTTACTATTTAGGCAGTCACAACCACGGGCAACAGCTAGTTCTGGCATTATTGCTCTTATAACAACCGCACACAGACGTCTGCCAAGTGTTTTTACAACTTTTTCACGATTGCACTCGTAGTTTCCTTGAGAAATTTATTTATGTGTTTATTTATTGAACTATTACATTATGACCGCATCAAATGATGCTCGGTTTAATGTAGATTAGGGTCGTGATGCTCGCTCGTTCACTCTCTTGGCAGCGAGGCCAGAATTTATGAAAGTAAACAATACTGAAACTACTTTTGACTTGCAAAATGTGAATCACGTTCCAGACTTACAGTAGTCTGAGATGAGACAGTTGACAGATGGCTAAATGTGTGAAATCAGAAGTTTGCCAAAGATTTTGTAGGCACCATACTGTAGTTCTCAAAATTAAGAAAATATAAATAAAACTAATATGAAGTGCTACTTATAAGCACAATAATATTTTCACCAACCCTGCTCTGTTTAGAGCAACCTATAAGTTCAGAATTGTAAAGTTGCCAAAGCTTTTGCAGTAACATACTACATTGCAGTCTACAAAATTATAAAATAAGAAAAGAAATATGACATGACACATATGACAATAAGTGTTACTTATTACCATAAACCTGTAATACGACAGTATATATTATAAGTCTATGCTTATTACACTTTACACTCAAATTATTTTCTGTTCAGACTTTATAGCAACCGATTTGGGCTCACTTCAAGCTTCACCGACAAAATGTAAATGCTCTATGAAAATGAGCTACACATAAAATAATTAATATCCCAATAAACTGATAACAAGTGTGACAAATTATTAAATTCATAAAATAAATCATCTCAAATGTAATATGAATATTTTGACCCAAATAGTTATGATAGAGCAATGACCAAGTGTATTCTGGACTGCGCTCCCAAAATTTGTGTATTTATACATGAGATGGAATACTGCCAAGAAATCAGTGACAACCGACATTCTTAAATCTAAATTAAATATACGTACACTAACGTTTTCTTTCATAAACAGACTATAAATAGAATACCGTTTTATAGCTCAGCGTAGCGCAGTAAGACGTAATTAGTAATTACCATACCTATATCATGTAATTATAGTGGATAGGTTAGTACTTAATATTCTCTAGAGTCTAGCCGGTTTAGGCTTGGCCGCATTATAATATGATTAAGATGCTGTAGTCATATCGAGTCCTGCATTCGGATCTATTTTAGGGACATGTTTTCCTCAGTTTTCCTTTCCATTTACTCGTTTAAAAATTTGAAGGTCCTATCCGCTCCCCAAAACATTGTCAAATATAAATAACACATTTATATTTGACAATGTTTTGGGTACAAAGTTGAAGATTTCTTTTACGAGTATCAATCGATCAAAGTGATCAATTGATAACTAACTACATAATCTTTAACTTTGCAGAAAACCTTCATAATAATATTATGATTGACCATTCAATATAGATTAAAAATATTTTATGAAAATGTATTTTGTTTGCAGGGAGGATGGACGCCTCTGATGTGGGCGGCGTACAAGGGGCACGAGGACATCGTCGCCCTGCTCCTGGAGAAGGGAGCCGATGTGCACGCGCATGGGAACTATAACATAAAGTAAGGCTTTTGGCACACATGACTTTTACGAACGCACTTTATTCCTTACTAGATGATGCCCGCAACTCCGTTGCGTTAAAACTCGTTTATCTCGCGGGAACCGTACATTTTTCCGGGATAAAAAGTATCCTAGGTCCTTTCCTGGGACTCAAAGTATCTCCATGCCCAGAAAACTCGCTTCATCGGTTTGGGCGTGAAGAGGTAACAAACAGACAGACAGACAGACAGACAGACAGACAGACGGACGGACAGACGGACAGAGGCACATTCGCATTTATAATATTAAGTACTTATGGTTAATAAAAATCGTAAAACTACTATAAGGTCGAGAACCTTTTTATTTGAAGTAGAATGTATCGAAAAGCCAACTCGTATAAATTAACCTCTGTGTAAAAAAATCTTAGTAAGGGGTGTTTTTTCCTTCTTACTAAGTCTGCACCTCAGAACAGGAAAATAAGGTCTGCACTGTGTGATGTTTAAAGACCTTATAATCTTTTTCCCGTAATTAAACCCGTAGTTTCATTTGCTTGCAGCTGAACGTTTTTAACGAATCTTTGTTAAGTATTACTTTATTACATCTACTTATTCGCTGATCTTACAAATAAATTGCACTATTTCTAGTATTATATATAGTTGCAATTTGAGGCATACTAGAAATATTACAAATAAATTGCACTATTTCTAGTATGCCTCAAATTGCAACACAATATCTTTTGTTCCAGCTCGCTAGTATGGGCGTCCGGTCGGCGTCACAGCGCGGTCGTGCTGCGGCTGCTAGCGGCGGGCGCGCGGCCGAACTCGTGCGACAAGTACGGCACGTCCGCGCTCACGTGGGCGGCGCGTGCGGGCGACGTGGCTGCGTGCGCGGCGCTGCTGCGGGCGGGCGCCGACCCGCACGCCACCGGCATGTACTGCTGGACGCCGCTGCTGCAGGCCACGCACGGTGAGACAGATACGTAATAAACTTCCTCCAACAACTCAACACAACCTCTTTAGAGTGTGCGACGCTACTGAGCCATTACCGTTTTCGTACGTCACGCACAAAAAAATACTGTCAAAATACATAGTGACCTGTGACGATAATGATCTACTGCTATAATAGTTGTGGATCTTCTTAATCTAAATATCGTTGTTTAAAAAAATCCCATTCTCAGCAAGTTATGAAGACAAAATATGGTGATGATTGTTTCGTTTCCAGGTAACCACGTCGAAATAGTTCAGATGCTGTTAGAGCACAAGCCCAACGTGAACGCGTTAGACAAGGACGGCTGTACAGCCCTCGCGATTGCGTGCAAGGAGGGGTTCTATGATATCGCACTTGCACTCATATCGTCCGGCGCTTACATTAACGTACAGGTAATATAAACTTACAGAAAACAAGACGTATATTTTGTACTAGATGACGCACGCAACTCCGTTGCGCCAAAATTCGTTTATCACGCGGGAACCGTACATTTCTCCGGGATAGAAAGCATCCTATGTCCTTTCCCGGGGCTCAACGTATCTCTATACCAAATTTCAGCAAAATCGGTTCAGCGTTTCGAGCGCGAAGAGGTAACAGACAGACAGACATACACACTTTCGTATTTATAATATTAGTATGGATTTCGATTATTTATAAAACATATCTATCTGTGACCTTTGCATGCTTAAGGGCGAACCCGTGTGGGTTGGTAAGCTATTTTTTGTACAGACTAATGTGTTATACTTAGTGACTTTGGATCCGACAGCTCGCTCTTAATCAATCAATGATTAAATTAATATTCATACGCCTGTCTTTAAAGGCTCTAAAGTACTTTTCAGTGAATTTGTTTCTATCATTACATTCATGGAAACTCATCAGCTCAACATAATATAATAACTATAATCGTCCTTATAAATTTTTAGGGGAATACCTTATAGATCTTATGATCAAATTGCTAACTTAGTAACCTAAACACCAAGATCGAATCATTTATATTGAAATAACATTATAATTTTGTAAATCGTTCGACAAATTCGGGTTTCGTTCTTAAAGACGATTAAAAGTAACCAATAATAAGGGTTATAAATAGATAATTCATGGTGTGGTGACTGGTGGTAGTGATAATGATGATGATGAATGTAACTTGCTTAGTAGCATACCCTAAACATGGACCACAACCACACGACAACCACAACCACACCACGTGGTGCGGCGTATATTTCATATTGTAAATGAACTGGACTGTTCACACGTACCACATTTTGCAGTCGTTGTCGACCGCGTGTGTCACCGACCACATCGCAACCACAAGCGAACTAGTGGCCGAATACTGACAACACAACGACACAACGTTGCGTCGATACAATGACAGTGCGCACACACCTCCCGCGCTCTTCCCCCCTCCGTTTCAACAAGCGACAACGCAACCACGTCGACATTTTGTCGGTACCACAACGCATTACGCAACTACAAAAGGCTGCAGCGACACCATTCACAACGGAACCACTGCTTGACGGTATTTTGTCATTGCGACGTGGTGTAGTTGTGGTACGTGTGGGTTGGCCTGAAAAAATGTGATAAAATTTGACTTCTAGAAAATATTATTCTCTTCAAAAGCTCTGAGGATATAGGATACTTTTTATTTCATACTAATTGAGTCGTGAACGAAGTTGCAAGCAATATCTAACTAGTATTAAATAATAATAATGCGGATTTACTTAAAGGTGGTAATCAAGATTAGTTCTGTTATTTATACACTTATCTTGAAGAGGGGATTAGTAAATTATATTTAAATGTAAATAAATCAGTTTTGAGTTCACGCTCGTTGACGAGTTGCTAATTAAAATGAGTAATGGCTCGCCGTGTCGTCTGTCGCGGTTATTTACGATCTGACGACAGTTACGTTTAAAATTTACTGTTTTATGTTATTAGACGAATATTTATGACCTATTTAACTCGTATGTAAATAAAGATAAGTAAGTTATAAATATTGATTGTGCGGATATAAGATATTATGCCACTTTTATTGGCTTATGATGACGTTATCTTTCATTTTACATTAGAATCTTTACTTAAATATTGGCGTGATATTTGAATAAGGATTAATTTTAAGGTGTTATAAAGATACATAATATAATTAATACATTACGCAGAATCAGTAATAACTCAGTTTTAAAATCCATACTTCCATACTAATATTATAAATTCGAAAGTGTGGTTGTCTGTCTGTGTGTCTGTCTGTTACCACTCGAACCGCTGAACCGATTTTGCTGGGTATGGAGATACTTTGAGTTTCGGGAAAGGACATAGGATACTTTTTATCGGGCGTCATCTAGTGTTGCATAATACATAACAGCACCGATCTATATATTAATACGTGAGTCAAAAACTTTGTATCCCTTTTGACGAAAAATGGGGAAACGTAGGTGAATGAAATTTTGCACAGTTATAGTTTATATGGTGAAGGAGTGCATCGAGCTAATATTATTTTGAAATTATGCTTTTATCATACATTTTTTTAAGAAATAAAACATTACACACACTACAACACACACACTAGGAAAAATGACAGATTTTTGAGTGACAAGCCTATACATACGAATTATACTCTTTTATTTATGGTTGAAGTCTGTTGACAACAAGGTGACAAATTGAAAATGGATTATAGTTTTTTTTTATTGAATCTTAGATACTATTAGACAATGCTTACACGGCCAGTCTGAGATCAGCTAAGTCCCAGAGACAAGAGTTGAAAAAAATATGATAGTCAATATTTTTTACAAAATATAGGTAGTAGTCCTAATGTCGTTGAAACTAAGGTCGAATTTCGACCATTGGGCGATCTCTAGTAGATATGAATACCTCGATCATGGGATGCGCAGACACAATAGATTTTCAATTATTGTTATGCAACAGTCGGGTGCCGCTTGGGTTTGATGGGTTAATCGCTACTATTTCTTTATAGGACCACTCAAAAGACACACCACTGATTTACGCGGTGAAAGGCGGCTATAGGAACATAGTGGAGGCGTTACTGAAGAAACACGTAGATGTTGACTTACCGGGCAAGGAGAAGAAAACCCCTGTCTACACAGCGGTTGAGAAGCAACATGTGGGGATACTGAAGCTGCTTTTAGCTTCTAACCCGGACCTGGAGTTGTGTACTACGGTAAGTTCCTGTAAGACTTGCGTAAATGTAACGAAATGACGTCAAATTAAATTCGATATTAGATTTAAAAAATGTTGGCATAAGACATTGTCTATAGTGGCATAGGCCCTTGCGTTGCCTGAAGTAAAATTGTAAACATTGCAACTTCGCTGTCGAGGCTATTAAATGCAATTCGACTAAGTTCCCGGGTTATTTACTAGCTAAAGGCCAAAACCATAAAGTAAATAGACCTAGCGGAATAGAGCAACAATCTCGAGCTGTCAAACGAAACCGAAATTGGTTTCAACTGTGTGTAAAAATATGTGTACGTATACACTTACACAAGCATGATTGAACATGATTTCTATGAGATTAAATTGTCAACGTGCGGCACGTTTTTTTTTTTTTTTTTTTTTTTTTTAATGAAATAAGGGGGCAAACGAGCAAACGGGTAACCTGATGGAAAGCAACTTCCGTCGCCCATGGACACTTGCAGCATCAGAAGAGCTGCAGGTGCGTTGCCGGCCTTTTAAGAGGGAATAGGGTAATAGGGGAGGGTAGGGATGGGAAGGGAATAGCGAAGGGTAAGGAAAGGAATAGGGTAAGGGATTGGGCCTCCGGTAAACTCACTCACTCGGCGAAACACAGCGCAAGCGCTGTTTCACGCCGGTTTTCTGTGAGAACGTGGTATTTCTCCGGTCGAGCCGGCCCATTCGTGCTGAAGCATGGCTCTCCCACGTATAAGTATCCCACGTGCCGACTAGACGTCAAAAAAAGAGTGCTGCTGTCATGTATCATACGTCTCTTTTTACCAAGCAGTGTTACTGATAGTGACATCTTGCTCAGGCCTTTGTTTCTCTATTCCGCTAGGTATATTAACTTTATGAGCTAAACAGACCATTAGCCTGTTTACACACACGCCGTCGCGGCGGTCCGCTCCATTACTTATCCTAATGTTGTAACCGCCGTGTGTACGGGTATTATTATTATTATTAAGGGCAAATTGTGTTTCTATTTGCCCTTACACACGGCGCCGCCGGCGGCCGCGGACGCTTAGCTGGACATCCAGTTTCCAGATATACAGAAAGCTGGAGGGTGACGTATAGATGCGTGTCTGCTTAAGCCTTAAAGCATACCTAAGTTACGTGAGACGTTTTTGGAGACTTTTTCCGGTTTTTTTGGAAAGTTACTAAGGAACGTGAGTTTAAGCTTGAGTTTAATATTTTCCGAAAGCAAAAGCAATTAATGTCATATTAATAAAAATAAACACAAAATAAAATATTGCTAGAACCAAAAAATCTATTTATATATTTTTTTTCCAGACGGGCGACACGGCGCTACTGCGTGCTGTACGCTCGCGCAACGCGGAGATGGTTCAGCTGTTGCTGGAGAAACGCGCCCGCGTCTCCGCTGCCGACTCGAGGGGAGATACCGCGCTGCATATAGCCATGCGTGCACGATCTAAGGTGATTATTGTGTAATTAGTCTAACGCCCCGTTTTAATACTTCGACCGTGGGAACACAATAGACTATCAATTGTTATGCGGCAGCCGGGTGCCGCTTGGGGATTGATGGGTTGAAATCTCCCATAAGTTACAAACAGCTGATCTGTATGTTGTATGCTCGTAAGGTACCCCTACGTTAGCGGTAGCTACTTACTGCATATGTAAATCATATTGTAAGCGTAAGCTGCATAATAAGTTATTTGTCATTTAATCAGGTGATTAGTCGGCAGGACTTTGGTTAATTGTGGGTGCAAAAGACACAAGCTCTTTGAGCACATACGTTTTTATTTAAAAACATCTGAAGGCGTCTGCTATCTGAAGTTAATTTCTAAGTTTAAACATGGTATCTAAACGTCATCTTTTTTTCCACAGCAAATAGTAGAAATCCTGCTCAGGAATCCCAAGAACAGTCAGCTGCTTTACAAGCCGAACAAAATGAACGAGACGCCGTACAATATAGATATGAGCTACAACAAAACGATACTGGGGCAGATATTCGGCGCTCGTAGACTTAATACTAACGAGGACAATGAGAATCTCCTTGGCTACGAACTGTATAGTGCGGCGTTGGCGGATATGCTCGCTGAGCCGAGTCTCTCCGTGCCTATTACAGTGGGACTGTATGCGCGGTGGGGTTCAGGGAAGTCTTTTCTGCTGACTAAGCTTAAAGGTTAGTTACTTCTAAGCATATTATATGTTTCCAAACTAACTTATAGAATATACATAAATTAAATTGATAACTTATGAAGAGAACAAGCTCTAACACGTTCTAATGAGTATGATATACTAAGTTTGATGACAAAAATTTCTGGAATAGGCAACCGTTTCAGCCAAACCCTTATACATATATGGAAAAAAAAACTTGAGTGGTGTCAAGGGACACCCGAATGGAACGAAGTTTTTAAGAAATGTTCAAAAAACCCGTATACGTAGTATATAAACTCAAAAATTTATTAAAAAAAATGCCATCTATTGACACCCAGGAATACTAACATCGCGTCGCTGATATTTATTCTTAAAATCGCCATCTAGTTGATGCACAGGAATATCATCAACGCCCTCTGCCCCTACTATGCAGGTACTAATAAAAAAACTGTCGAGGTCAAATATCGTTCTGTCTAGCCTCTTTCGCGACGCCGAACGCGCCATAAGGAACTTCGTTCCATAAACAACGTAATTCTGTGTAATAATAGTAATCAGATCTATACTCTAAAGTCCTCATTCTAAATGAATATATCGAGAGCTGGCGAGCGGATGAGTATAACGGGTCACGTACTACTGCATTACCCCTTTACAACATCGGTAACAACAACCAGCTGTGGAGTATAAGTACTGTATAATCACCTATGTTCTTCATAGAGGAGATGAAGAACTTCGCCCGACAATGGAATGAAACGGGGTGGGCGTGGTCGTGGGCGGTAGCGTGGGGGGCGTGGCACGCGGCGCTCGCGGCGGCCGTGGCTACGGCACTGGCGGGCGCGCGTGCGTACGTCGCGTTAGCTGTATGCTTCGGACTCTTCGCTACGTTATACCTAGCGTTCTATCTGCTGTGGTACTTGGGTAACAGGTAAGAAAGATTTTTGATGCGTCGTGTGTGTAACAGATAAGTTGTAACTTAAATTAAATCAAAGACGCATGATGTCGTACAAAACTTACATCGACAGCTCTGAATACCAAAAAAATAAAATATATATACATATATATATATATATATATATATATATATATATAATATGATAAAGTTGCATGCGAGCAAACCGATCATCTAATGGAAAGCGACCACCATCGCCCAAGGATACGCGCATCATTAGAATAGTTAGTTAGAAAGTACGTTTCTGCTCTTTTGAAGAGGGCATACGATCGTTTTATTTGAAACAGGCAGTTAATTTACAATGTTCTTATTCGTTAAACAATATCGACTAACAAAGCTATATCAATGAGAGATAGACCCTACGCTATGTAGCCGTAAGGTCTATCGTGTCAATCGTCGTATCAAACAGCAGTCATATGTCTGTCTGACACGACATTTGACACGAAAGATCCTACCGTCCCACAGCAGGCTTAGCAGCATAACAACATTAGAAACGGGAAAGAATCAACAAACCGACCGATTTTAGTGATAAAATGGCGAATAACCTATGTCAATTTGTCACTTCTATTCTTCTGTAGAAAGAAACCGTTTCTATGGTGACCATGCTAAACCTACTGGTGGCAAATGATATATCGAAAACCCTCGTTCCAGATACGAGTGGTGGTGGTCGACGGGCGTAGTGGCGGCGCTGGGTCGGCGGTTCGGCTCGCTACTGCTGGTGCTGCAAGTTGTGTTCTGTCATCCGCCCGGCCCCAACGATCCACGCGCGTTACCCGCAACGCCTATACGGTATAGACTTACTTGATACACAGCTCTGTATATGCAGTATAGCGTATGGGCGGTAGCGTCCTATGGCGTCCTAGGGGGAGGGGAGTAGACAGAAGTTCGTACAAGGGGTGGCAAAATTAAAGTGCCCCATACTTAAAAACTATATTATGTATATATAATTGGAATCTCGGAATCGGCTGCAACGATTTTCATGAAATTTAGTATATAGAGGGTTTCGGGGGCGATAAATCGATCTAGCTAGGAATCATTTTTAGAAAATGTCATTTTATTCGTGTTTTATCGGATAGCTAGTTTTATCTTAAAGACTGAAATTTAATTAAGGACTGGCACATCGCGGTGCAATCACTTTATACTCGCTGAAAATTCCCTACTTATGTCTTCACCCTTTTGCCAATAAAAACGTTACACAATGAATTAGCTAAACATTTTTTGTCTCTGTCTTTATTTATTTTTTTAGTGAGGGGGAAAATGTATTTATCCAATAATTTTACCTAATCGTTTATGAATTCCACACCAGATTCCACTTTACTGAGGGTATGCGTTCGGGCGGCGGGCAGGAGGGCGTGGCGGCGGCGGCGCAAATGCTGGCCGGGCTGGCGGAGGCATTAGAGTGCCAGTACGGACGAGTATGTACACGGCTCGCACGCGCGTTCCGACCCACGCCCATATCGTCCACGTCGTCTTGGAAGTTAGTATTTCATAATTTTTGTTATACCCCTTACTTATAGAAGTGACACAATGAATAAGCTACACAATGTGGCGGCGGTACAAATGTTAGCTGGCGGAAGCGCTAGAGAGTAAAGTGCTAGACGAACGAGTGTACAATAGATTAGTGATCGTGTTTGGATCCACCCACCCATAGGCTGTTGTAAGTTGTAACACATTCGCACACTAGCGCACTAACTAAATATTATGCTATAAAGCTGTTTATTGCAACTTGTTTTTTTTTTAATTTATATTTTTGAACTGCTGGTTCCTGTTCATAATATAAATTGTTATGAAATTAATGTAACATATTATTTAAATGTTATTACACAGATGGCGTCGCTCGTGCTGCGTGCCGCACATAATCACGTTCGAGGTGGGCTTCGTGTGTGTACTGCTGGGTGTGTGCGTGCTCGTCATGTATCTCACCGACTCTGAGGCGGATCCTGCGTAAGTTTTTACGCTTCATTAACACTAAATATTGTTACAAAATTCAGAAGGCTATAATATCCTTCTACTGTTCAAGTATCTTCGTAGTTTAATGGTTAAGAGACTTGAAGTGACTTGGAAGTTGGATTCCCGCGTTGTAAAGATGTAGTTTTCAAGTTTACTTAGAACAATCAGACAGATTACATGATTAACTGATAAGAAAGATGATCTACGTTTACGGTTCTATACGTCTGATGGACCTGTAAAACTTTGCACCTGATCCCTCGGCAATCGAGCTTAGATGGATGACCAATCCGTCACACTGGTTTATAGAGAGTAAAGGAATAGAGAAAGGTTTTGTGTACTGCGAACACACTTAATCACTATAAAACCACTCCTAAGCTTTTTGAATAAAAGTCAAATAACATGCTACATTTTTATTTTAGCAAAATGGAGGTACGCGGTGGGGTGGCAGTGGGTGCTGGCGTGGCGGCTGGCGCGTTAGTACTGGGCGCGGCGTGTGCAGCGGGCAGAGCGTTAGCGGCACTCGCACTACCGCCGCGTACGCGACTCGCCCGCGCCGCACGGGCGGACCCGCACGCGCGCACGCTCGCGCTGCGTCCCGAAGTGCACGCGCTCACGCAAATTGTACGTTTACATTAATTTGGCCTTACTTGAAAACGGACTTTTTATTTTAATCAAATTTAAACACGTATTTACATCAAGAAGTTGGTTTTCCTGTAATTATATTACATAATATGAAAATTTGAATTATGTTAGAATGCCAATTAAGTAAACTTAAGAGTTCGTATACCTATATTCATTTTTTTTACCGAATTAAAAAGAATAGAAAGAGGTTCGGATAATTAAAAATCTACTGCCGTTTATTATTCTCCAGAGATATAATAACGGTAAAATTCTGTTCAACAGGTGACATGTTTAGACGCATTCACGGGGCAGCAGACGCGATTGGTGATCGTAGTAGACGCGTTAGACAGCTGCGAGCAAGAGAAAGTGTTGGCGCTCCTAAACGCCATACATGCTCTGTGCTCCGACCCTAAAAGCCCGTTTATATTGTTGCTGGCTATTGATCCACATATTATTAGCAAGGTACTTGTTTTTTTTTATTTATCAATTATAATAAGCAGCAACAATGTTTATAAATTGTGCCTAAGGTTTTTAAGAGGAAATTGCAAGACACGAAATTAAATAATATTTTTTTAATAACTAATTTTAATGGAGTAGTAAGTATAACTGAATGTTATGGGCAAATGGCTTAATCCAAAATTGAAATAAAAAGCAATCATTCGCTTTTTATTTCAATGTTATATTTATAACGTCTAATTTTATGCAATTTTCCTAAAAGAAATAACAAAATTAACATTGTTATCTTAACGTAGAATATTATTTAAACTGATGCTTCGTTAACATTCTTATTTTTATCTTGATTCATTTCCTAAAATGTGTCGATTCCCTAAAATCTGTTATTTGATTTTAAGAATAATGCTTCAAAACATTCTATTTTAAGCGCTGAAAATTCAACCTTCTTTACTATACAACTAGGACCATTCGCTTTCTACCCTTATGTTTAAAAAGGATGTTTAACGTATTTCCAATGCGCAGGTTGCTTGGATGGAGGTTAGTTACGTGTTGGGTTGTGTGTGTACCGGTCAATGTGTGTAGAACCCAGCGGGATGATTCACAATTCCCGTTTGATTCGAATTTGGAAACTTACCGAGCTGTTATTGCTCAATGATTAGCTTGAAGGACGTTCATTGGCTGTCTCGCAGTGGAGTTATCAAATCCGCGTCGAATTTAGCATTGTGAATCTAGCCCAAGGTCACCCAATTGGCTTGCATGACTCCCCTTTGGTTTGCTTTCAGTTCTACCACTCCCTCCCCTTTTTGGTAACGCCTTTGGTCTTGCATGGTCGTAATTGGTAATATCCAGCCACAGTATAACCAAGAGAAAAAAGTATATTAGACAGTATTCGGGTTTGTCGGTTTTGTTAATATTGTTTGGTTATTAAGAAATATTGGATTATGTAGCATTCCTACATTTGTATATATGCAATTGTAATGGATGTGTTTTGAATATAGGCGATTTGTGAAACTATGTGTAATGTTAATGAACTCGGATCAAAGAGTACCTGAAAGTATTACACAACCCTCCCTTTAATGTTTGTCAATATTCCGATTTCAATTTTTACTGAGGTTATATAAAAACCTGTCGCGCAAAACTACCTACAATTATTTAAGATGCAAATATTCCGAAATATGTTAGTCATTCAACGAACTCTTTCAGTGCAAATAGAATTATAAAATACCCCTATAGGTTGCGGCCCATTTCACCATTTAACTAAAACGTGTTTGTGGCCCGTATAAAAAAATTTAATACCGCTGCCTTATGATATCGGGCAATAAAGGTGAACAGATTTGTAAACATTCCGAAGTATGTTAATCATTCATACAGTGACTCTTTCAAACCATACAAAACGAAAGTATTAGATCTATCTATCACTTCTATAAGACACTTTTTAAATAACCAGGCAGTGGAGGTGAACAGTCGGCGCGCGTTCTCCGAGAGTAACATAGGCGGATGGGACTACCTTCGCAACATGGTGCAGCTGCCCTTTTATCTGCAGAACTCGGCCCTGCGCCGCGTCAAGGTCGCGCAGCTTGCTGCCGCAAGACGCCTGCCGCATGTCAATGAGGATTTGTCTACGTCGCTGCAACGCTCTGTAAGTAAATACAGTCTGGTCGCAAAGTACGTTGAAAATTCAAGTCAAATTACATTTATTAATAAAAGATACTTTAAATTTATTCGTAACTGAATGTTTTCAAATCGCAAGATTAGATTTATTCGTCAATTTCTTGTCAAATAATGTGAAAATAAATGGCACAGTTTGATACCTCTGGGACGACAAATTAATTTTTTATTACTGTTCACATCAACAACATTCAACTCAGTAACAAATGTGTCTATGGACGCTTTATAATTCTTAACTGTATGGTAAATAAACCGGGCCTTATTCCAGGTATCTGCCAGGCGCTTATCTTCAACCTCCGAGCTGATGTCCAGCCAGGAGCCGATCAAGGTGACGACCCACGGGGGCGGCGGCGGGTCCCGGCGTCTGCGTGCGTCCGAATCAGTGGCGTCGTCAATGGCGTCGGGCCTGCACCGCGCCGTCCCCGTGCCCGCTGGCGCCGCGGACTTATCGCGAGTGCTTCTGACTGATGACTACTTCAGTGATGTTAACCCACGCAGCATGAGACGACTGATGAACGTACTGTATGTTACGGGTACGTACCGAATACAGTACTATAATATTTTATTTGTAATACTATAAATAATAAGATTCTTAGCTTACTTAGGAATAAAAAATACGCATTAATGTTACGTACGCGACGTTAAAACATTGAAACACGATGTGTGCATTTATTGTAAAGGTGCCTATACAACAAGAAATGACGACTGTTTGATCTTGCTATTGACAAAGCCTTAAAAGGAACTACAAAACTCTATAATAACACTCAATTAATGTCTATGAAGTTCCAGCATGTACTATCAGAAAAGTTAATTCCTTGGCAGATTGGGACCTACGTAGTTTGGTCGCGTTACGTCAAACCCAGCCGACAGATCACAATTAACATTGAATTGACATTATCCGATCAAATGGCGTTGGTCTGTCAAGTGCCTAGGAATCAATTTCCTCGACGGTACAACTTACAAGTCCACAACTTAGTGCTAAGACAATAAATATTTCTTACAGGTCGTCTTCTAAAGGCCTTCCAAATCGAATTCAACTGGTACCAGTTAGCGTCGTGGGTGAATCTGACAGAACAGTGGCCGTTCCGCACCTCCTGGATCATCTACCACCATGAGACATACGAGGAGCACATCGACGACTCCACGTCGCTGAAACATATTTACGAGAAGTAAGCGCTAATTTGCTATAGCTTGTCGTAAGGCAGTTTGAAATTCGTGCTAATAGTTAATATTACTTATTAGTCTTTTTCAATTCTGTAGTATATTGCTATCTGGATTCCACAGGTACCTTCGCGTTGGAAGAGCGATTTTGATTATTTTTTTTAGTGTGCGAGCGCATATTTTTCGCTCGAAGAAATATTTATATAACGAAGAGTCAAACATTAAAATGCTTCCATATACAGGCCAGGACTTAATTTTCAGTCTGTAATAACATTAATTATTTTCTCCCGCTATTCGTTTATTAATTCAACTCAGGAATCCTGTAGGGTTGCATAAAAGATATTGCAGATAATGAGCTCATAATATTATCTCTGACCTAACTCCAATCCCTCCTTCAGGGTTAAGCCTCTAATCGGTGCGTTACGCGAGTCCAGCACGCTGTCCGAGCTGGACCGGGACGAGCGCAAGCTGGAGGTGTTCCTGAGCTTCCACCGCTCCACCCTCACCGCAGCAGACCTCAAGATATTCCTGCCATTCACCATCAACCTAGACCCGTACATCAAGAAGGTTATAAAAGGTATGATAAAAGCTGAAAATACGTAAATTATAGAATTTGATCATTTCAGGAAAAACCTTACGCCAATTTTTTTTTTTAACAGAGGATCAAGCGCAGGCGGGCGTGGACGAAGAGATCGGCGGTAGCGGCGCCGCGGGCGTGTGGAACACCGCACAGCAAACCCTGCGACCGCCACACAAGTCCAGCAAGAAGCAAGTGGTCAGTGCTTTATTGTTTACTAGATATGACGCCCGCAACTCCGTTGCATCAAAATTCTTTATCGCGCGGGAACCGTAAAATTTTTCGGTATAATATATCCTCTTTTTATATTACGCAAAGTATTAACTTAACATAAAAAAGATAACTTAACTCTTATTTAATCATTTCTGAAGATTACGTTTTGTTAATTTAGAAGTTGCCGCCGACGACAGTGCCTAATGGTCCAACCACTGCCATCGTGGCGGCGCCGCAGTGGGCGGGTACGGAGGACGCCCCGCCCACAGTCTACCCGTCCGCGCAAGCGCAGAACCCCATAGCAGTACTAAAAACAGCCTTCCCGGGACTCGTGAGTAACATGTTCTTTCTAACGACTAATTTGATTTTGATAAATTGATTTGCAATTGAGGCTACATAGCTTTAAAAATTGTGGGAATGTACGAGTAGATGAGGATTCATGACAGTTCCTTACTGTGTTTAAGGAGTTCTTCCTTATTTTGTTTTGCAAATCATAAGACTATTTTAAGGGATACAGTAAATAAAATTATCTCTTACAAAACCTGAGTTATTCCAGGGATCCTGACGTATAGTATAATACAACAAATATGTCAAAGTCTTTTTGCCCATGATGGTCGTCGATTGTGCATGCTGTCGCCATCTGTGCAATAATGGTTATCCATCATGGCCCAACCGCCAACGTGCAGGGTTACCTTAACAATAACTTACATTAAACCACCAGGCTGACGTGTCATCGCTCCGTCTGTCGACGCTGAGCGTGGAGCGAGTGTGCGGCGTGGCGCGCGCGGCGCTCGGCGCGGGCGGCGCGCCGGCGGCTGACGCGCTGCAGCGGGCACGCGTCTGCGGCCTCGCGCTCGCCGTGTGCTCGCTAGAGGACCTCAAACCGGTGAGTAAATATTACGTCAAACACAAGGGTGACGTGTCATCGCTCCGTCTGTCGACGCTGAGCGTGGAGCTTATGTGCGGCGTGGCGCGCGCGGCGCTCGGCGCGGGCGGCGCGCCGGCGGCTGACGCGCTGCAGCGGGCACGCGTCTGCGGCCTCGCGCTCGCCGTGTGCTCGCTAGAGGACCTCAAACCGGTGAGTAAATATTACGTCAAATACAAGGGTGACGTGTCATCGCTCCGTCTGACGACGCTGAGCGTGGAGCTTGTGTGCGACGTGGTCTTCGGCCTCGCGCTCCCCGTGCGCTCGCTAGACGACCTCAAACCGGTAAGTAGTCAATAATTAATATCATACTGAATGGATTTTGATGATTATTGTTTATTAAGTTCAGTTTAAAAAAAAAAATGATTGTAATATAAAAAATAAAAATTAATTGTAATGCAAATGCTGCCGAAAAGGACCCCACTCAGGTGATAATCGCGTCATAGTACCTACACCGCCACCCCTGGTGTTCTGTGAGGCCTTGTTGTCAATACTATATGAATTGCAAATAAATATAGTATAACTTTCAATAATTATCGTCATGTAAAGAGCAATTAGAATAGAATAGAATAGAATATACTTTATTGCGTTCAAGATATTGTACAAACATAAAATACATTCATCAAAGATACAAGAACGCAAAGGCGGCTTTATTGCTATTGAGCAATTTCTTCCAAGCGACCTTTGGTATCTATAGGAGTACAATAACAATTAACTTAGGGTATACTGTGCTCTAATAAAAACTATAAGCATTGAAACTTAACAACTAACTTAAATTCTAATAATATTATATAATACATATATGCCTAATAATTACATAAACATTTACATTCTAATACACAAATAATAAGTACTTATATTATAAACTAATAAATACTCTATAATAATCAAATATTAATATACTAAAAGTAATTATTGTAATCCTCTAAACATGCCTACATGTGAGTAAAAATAAAAATAAAAAGAAGGAGAAGGATAAGTAATTTGCGATGGCTGAATTACCATTACATTCAAATAACATTACTTACGGTACATATTATTATTGTTAGGAAGTGACTCTAAATAATGTTTTTTAATTAACGATTTAAAGTTAGAAATACTCTTAGCTTCCCTTATATTAGTTGGTAAAGAGTTCCATAAAAGTATCGACCTGACCGTAAAGGACTGTCCATAAAAATTTGTTTTGTGATTTGGGATTTCGAGAAGGAGGTTAGTCGAAGAGCGCAATTGTTTAGAATCCGATGTTCGGAAGTTAAATCGATCCTTAAGGTAAGACGGTGCCCTCGGATCGTGTAGCAACGTGTACAAGGAGGATAGAACACGCATATTACGACGAAGACGTATGGGCAACCAAGAAAGCCTAGAACGGTACTCCGATATGTGGTCAAATTTACGCAGACCAAAGACAAAGCGAATTGCCATGTTTTGGAGACGCTCTAGCTTATTTAATTAGCAGTAAGGTCTACAAAACATGTATCTGCGTAATCTAATATAGACAAAAATAAGGATTCGGCTAGCAAAATTTTGGTTTTAATGGGTAATACGTTCTTAAGCCTTCCTAGTGAGTGCCACACTGCGTACACCTTACTACTGATCATTGAGATATGATCTGACCATGAAAGATGTTCATCCATGAGAACACCCAGGTTCCTTACCTTTTTACTAAAAGGAACTGGAGTACCACACACGAGCACCGGAGGGAGTTTCACCCAGTCAATCCTTGAGACTAATCCCTGGCTGCCAATGATAATGACCTGAGACTTGTTTGGATTGATAGTGAGGCCGTTACACTTACTCCACTCGCAGATTGTATTCAGGTCACTATTAAAGTCGATAACTTTACTTGGAAGATTCTCTAAGGAAGACGACTGAGTGTAAATCTGGAGATCATCTGCATACAAGTGAAAGAGAGAAAACTTAAATTGTGTTAATAAACAAAGCGAATAGAGCAGGAGATAACACGCCACCCTGAGGAATACCAGCAAGGCTAGTTGACCAACAAGAGAATTTGTCATTTACTCGAACACGCTGTCGACGCCCCCCAAGGTAGCTTCGGAACCAATCGAGGACTGTAGGCGAAAAATTGAGAGCCTTAAGTCTAGCTAAAAGAATATCATGGTCAACGCAATCAAAGGCACAGCTGAAGTCTAGAAGGGCAAGTAAAGTGAGCTGTTTATTGTCCATAGCAGATCTTATATCATCTGTGACCTTGACTAGTGCAGTGGCAGTGCTATGGCCTGGTCTAAAACCGGATTGGAATATGCTAAGAAGACTGTTTTTATTTATAAAAGTCAATAGCTGCTGCTGGATTGACCTTTCCAGAACTTTTGACAAGAACGGCAGAATCGAAATCGGGCGAAAATCAGTTGGCAATACGGGTTTACTTTTTTTAGGCAAAGGAATAATTTGTGCCCTTTTCCAGATAGACGGGTAAACGCCATTCTCAATGGAAAAGTTGAAAATGTGCATTATGATAAGTGCGATTTCATTTATAACTAACGTAACCATCTTTCTGCTTATGTTATCGTCACCAACTGCATTCGATGAAATGGCCATGATATTCTTTTTTATTTCTTCCACAGTAACTCGGTTGAAAAGGAAGGGAGGATAATCAGGTGTAGGCGCGGATGAGAGTAAATATATCAATTGTGATTTAGAATTAGGATCAAGAGGTGTATTGTGGGAGGTGAATTGGCTATTTAGGACATTAATATCTATGTTGTTCAGAGTTGAGGAGGAATCATTATTTCTACCAACGCCTAGGGTCTTGAGAATTAGTGTAGGAAACGAACCCAGTGAACCCCGGAGTAATTCCTCAGTCAGAAAAAACTTTATAGCATAGTAAAGAATCAATAAATTAAGAGTTTTGTATAAATATCCAAAGAATAATAATAAAAGAAGTTAGGTATTTTTACCTAAATTCTTAATTAATTGATATCTTTTTTAGCAAAAATGCTCCGTCGAATCTTTTTTCACTGGACACATTCATGGAACGTATAGAAACAATGTATAAAATATCCAAAAAAATATCCCAGCAGAAACACCAAATTTTAATAAAATATGTTTTTTTGACGGGACTTGGACGGCATAATTGCTCAGTCGATTTTTTTTACGGGAATGACATTTTATTGAAGTTTTATAGCCACAAAATGAAAATCTAAAAAATAAACCATGTAATTATACTAAAATTAAAAAGATTTATTGAATCTAGATATTATTATTATGAAACTAAAACAATAAAACTAAATTACAATAAAAACTAGCGTAAAAAGAGAACAGTTTAAATATAAAAAAGGTTGTCATCCAGACTGCTGCCTTTAGGGAGAGTGCCCAGAATACTAGCCACATTGCCCCGCTGTAAGGCCAGGCTTAATCGCTGGCCAAAATACTATAATAATTATACTATTTTTAAAAATTGCTCTTTTACTAGCAGTGCAAAATTTCTCTATCTGTTTTATTTATTGATTTAAGTACACTGTTAACTTTCTTTTCAACTAGAAAAATATCCAAAAAAGCCGGTTTTTCGGCCGAACATCAAGGGATGATGGCCCAGCGATGGCGGTACGCCTCTACACGTGGCCGATACGACAGTCGGTGCCTGACCGTGGTCGAGTGAAGACGTCGTAATTCGTATTACAATTAACGAATTTCATTCAAAATGACGAGTACCTACGTGGTCTCATAATGAATGAAGCTATATTAATATGATAAAGGCGAAAGTTTGTATGGATGTTTGTAACTTTAGTTACTCTTTTACTGAATGGATTTTAATGAAACTTTACAATTTTTACATTATAATATACATAACTCCTGACTTTTTGGGAATTTTGGCGTTGTTTTAAGAACGAAAAACATATTATGCTATTATTACATTTATCATCATCATCATCATCACTACCATAAACCATTATTTTAATTTTAGTCTCGAAATAATTATTTGTAGAATTCAAGAGAAGGTTCATATTAGAAGGGAGGTCATACGAAGTTCACCGGGTATTCTGGTGAATATATTAATATATTAAGTTTTGGCTCATACTATTCTATAACCCAGCAAAGTTTCATCGACTGAGGAATTATTCCCGGGTCCCCATACAAACAATCGGTTCATTTCCTACACTAAATTTGCTGCGCATGTTTCGTCTACATAAACTTGACACAACAACGCAACTGTATCGCAGATTGGTTAGATATTATTTACTTCGAAAACAGTATTTAAAACGATATTTACTGTAACCATGTATTTGTCTGCAGGTGTTGGATCTGCCGTTCGGAGACTGGGAGTTGTTCAAGATGCTGGTGCTCAACCTGCGAGAGTTGGAGGCGCATCTGCCGCTGACTGCCCCCACCGTGGCCGGTCAGTATTTCGATCACAGATTAAGCCCGGGTGCGCACTAGCGGCCAGGTCGCGGCGGCCAACGAAAGTATAGTGTGGCCGCTGGTAGTGTTGCGGCCAGGTGCGCGTTGTCTATGGCGGTTTCATACTAAAGTATATATATACTTTAGTATGAATCCGCGCCGCTCGATGGCCGCTAGTGCGCGCCCGGGCTAAAAGCATATTTCGGTCACATTATGCTCTCAGTCTCCAAACTATAGCTATCATAATATTAAACACCAAGGCCACAAAATAGAGGTACGATAGATCAAAATACTCCAAATATGTGGCCCCGTCCCTATTTAAAGACTAGAAATTTCTAGAAACAAAATATTTCTTTGTGACTGACAACATTAGAAAAACTTCCTTGGGCACTAAGATTACAATTGGAAAATGTTGGTAGAAGATTATTTGTAGTTGGTACTGTATAGTGTATAATGAATGATGAGAATTGGAGCATTCATTATGGGCACCACCAAAAAACTTTTAAAAAATAATATCTATTTTATGATATCTGACTTTTGATTGTGCATTTGTCGGTCATTTATCGTGCATATTTGCATGCATATTTCGGAAGTTTGATCGTGCATATAATCCGATGTCTAATTAAGTATAACACTTTCGTTCGTTATTTTATTACGATTAGTTGTAATTTTAACTACTTATTGCAGTAATACCAGACAAAGCGGCAGACGAAAGCGATACAGTGAAACGACCTGCTTTAGAACACCAAAGAAGCCGACCGAGTAATGTGGAAAAACAGGTAAATAACTTTTGTATTTATTATTATGTTAAATAACGTAGGCCGGTATAAATAGTCAGCACTCAAGATGCATCTCGGTCTCAAGACACGGTTCAGGCTCTGTGATTGGTTGGCTGTCAAAATTTGGACCAATCATAGAGCCGAACCGCGTCTTGAGACCGAGATGCATCTTCAGTACTGACTAATTATACCGGCCTTAAAGTAATAAAATGATTTTTCAACTATTTAGTAGTAGCAAGATTTGTTTTTAGTAAAAATATTTTCTATTTTGTACTTGCAGCCATATGCGGAATATCAGGTGAATAGAAGATAGTAGAAACTCGTAAATCGTTGCATTTATACTCCACGTAGTTTTTGCACTACTGTCCCCTTTCCTAATAGTTGTTATGCATAATATTATACAGGATGTAAATACACCTTCCTGCCAAATTTTGATACATTGATCCTTGTTAGAAATAAAAATACACGTATTTTTTCTTTTATATATCACTCATCACTCACTCACTAAAATGTTGAGAAATAGCTTCCGAACGTTATCCTAAAAACACTACAATTAATGGACACGACCCGTCGCCCGCGCGTTACGTTCCCCCTGCGCGCGCGCCTCCCCGCCGGGAGTGACCATTCTGCAACGATTTTAAATGGGATAAAATATGTAATTTAAAAAAAATAACGCGCAATTTTTTTGGTTAAAACAACTCTCCTAATGATACCTAAGCCCTGGAAAAAGTTTGGCAGGAAGGTTTAATTGCACCCTGTATTTAGTTCAAAGCATTTATGTCAACCATAAGTATTTAGTTTTTGCATTATCTAAAATCACTTTAGTCCTTATCCAATTATTTGTTTAGCGATTATTCATTAATTCTATATTTTCCACCTATGCCGCTATAATTTTTGCACAAATTTAAAATTACATAATATTAAATATGTAATTTTAAATTTGTAGAATTTGATATTCGCTAATTAATAATCATATCTTTTATCTTTAAATGAGCAATTCTTGTATATATATAATTGGAATCTCGGAATCGGCTCCAACGATTTTCATGAAATTTAGTATATAGGGGGTTTCGGGGGCGATAACTCGATCTAGCTAGGAATCATTTTTAGAAAATGTCATTTTATTCGAGTGTTATCGAATACCGAGCAAAGCTCGGTCAAATAGCTAGTTACACATTAAACAAGTTTAAAGAAAGGTTATTTATAGCGTACACAATAACGAAAAAAGCTAAGAAGGGATTTTAAAAAATTCCCACTTGGGTTAGTCAATGTTGTATCGAACAATGAAATCTGCACTCATAGCAAAAAAATTTAGAGTCATGTTCATATACAATGAACATATTTCATTACACACAATATGTGTCAGATTTTTTGGAATTTTAAACAATGTTGACCACTGCAGCCCCTTTTTAACTCATAGTTGATCATCTCCAGGTGACGCTAGAGGAGCAGATGATCTGCGGCGCCCTGCAGACCCTCAGCGAGGAGGCGATGGAGGAGCCCCCCGCATCCCCCGCGCCAGGTGAGCGCGACCCCCCCACGCCCCCGCGCAGCCCCTCCACGGGGGAACACCCCCGCGACCACGTCATCGTCACCCTCACCGACGACTCCAGTGTGTTCCTGTGACGTAGCCCAAGGGATGATAGTCCGATTTCATACGAGGAATGATAGACCGATTTCATACAAGGAATGATAGATCGATTTCATACAAGGGATGATAGTCCGATTTATACAAGGAATGATAGTCCGATTTTATACAAGGGATGATAGACCGATTTCATACAAGGGATGATAGACCTTTTTCATACAAGGGATGATAGTCCAATTTCTTACAAAGGATAATTAAAGTCCCATTTCATAAGAGATTGAAAGATAACGAAACCATTATAGAAATTATTTCATAGACAAACTAGTTATCAACGCCCTTTAATACTGACTTCAAAAAGTAGAAGAATACTGATATAATCATTCCGATTCATTAATTGATATGATTAATTCAAATTTGATATAAATATTAAGTATTATGAAGTATATTGTACTTGTTTTATAAAGAACTTTTATGAATAATTGTTCAAAACAGTTTGTACTTAGTTATTTTGCAAATATTTTATTTATATAAAAAAGACGTTTTATTCAACCTACTTACATACGAGTACTTATAACAATTTATAGTTTTGATTATTTGAATGTACCAAACGATTTGAGTTGTAAATATTTTTCACTCGTTATATTGAATTTTGCATATAATGCACATTCCCTAGAATTGTAGTTGCCTTCTAAAATTATATACTTTAGTTGTAAGAGCATTTTATATGCTGTACACGATTATTGATTATTTTGTAGTCTGCCTAAGCTTAATTTATATTTTAAGCAATTAATGTAAAACATTTCTAGAATCATTTAGTAATTGCGAATTAACAAAGATTTCTTTTAATCCTTAACAAGTCTGCTGAAAATATATTTCACTAAAACATTATTTTGTTTTTTAAAATATATCAAATTCCGACATGTTATAATATATTATATCAACAGCTATTTAATATGTAACATAGTACATATTGGTCTAATCCAAGTTTTCGAATATTTTATTTAGTAATGAGAAATTTTATTCTTCCGTGGAGGGGTGCGCATTTACGATTCTCCTTTGGCCAAACCTTATTTTAAAAATTATAACTAACGCCTTTTGTTATCGCTTAAATAATATTGCAACAAAATGTTATCACTAATGCAACACATAAGTTTTATTAATGATATGTTATGCTTAATTTGCAAACGGTAGTTTTTTCTTGCTTGTGGCGCACTTCTTTAATTTGTAGAGTAAGTGACGAATTATTAAATTCTTAATATATACAAATAATTTGGGCCTTGCATAAGCTTAGATCCAATATTCCCAAAATTTAAAAAAAAACTTTTTATGTAAGTATTTCATCAACTACATAAATTGGCTATTAGATTAAATTTTTTTTCTGAATTCGCAATTACTTAATGTACCAACTGGACATAATCTAAAAGTTGTATTAAATAAATAAAACTTTACAAAGAGCGAAGCGTTGCGGTGCATTGCGTGATGCGTCGTATGGTACACATCTGCGTTTCAGCAACATGTAACGTGGCATATCATAAGCTCATGTAACAGGAGTGTCACCATGGGCGTACCCAGGTTCTGGGCCAGGGGGGGAGGGCAAATCAGATTTTTTATAAGCTAGGTGTGTATAAAGAACAAAGAATTAATAATTTTTAGTTTTAATTTTTATAGATAAAAGTAGTAGATAAGATGCTTAGTGGGGACGTCAACATGATCCAGGTTCCTTGCCCCTCCCTCCCTCGGTACGCCCATGAGTGTCACCAATGCGCGAACGCATCGAAACGTAAAGATACAATGTGGCCTCAAGTAAAATTCTCAACTTGTCACTTCATAACTAAAAAAACTTATTTGTTTGAAAGAATTTTTACAAATCGAAATTGTGTCTCATGATCTCATTTTAGTGTTCCATTTTTCATTCCATTAAACATTACATTAGCTTAGGGTGTAAAGCCTAAATGCCACGCGCTTTTTTTATGAAAATGCACCCGCCAATTTTGTTTTAAGCGAAGCCTAGTTTAGTATTACGTAGTTGTAGAATCGCCTCGGCTGTGTGTTATCCTTCCGGTTGTGATCAATTAATTTGTAAAAAAAAATCCTATTTATTAATGTTTTATCAACGTGTGCCATCGTTTTTGATGCATTTATCATGTTTACATTTTATAATTTATATATAGGAGTAGCCTTTATAGTCTTACAATTAAAATTTTAAGTGTTGTAAATTTATTATGATTCAACATTGGAATAATGTTTATAACTTGTTCCAAAACATAAGCAGACATAAGTATTTCATGTTAGGAACTAAAATGTATACATACTAAAACCTGTTCAAAGTTTTCAAGTGGTTTAGCATTATGTAAAGGTGTAGTCAAAGAAATTAATGCAGTCAATTATGTTATGTATGAGAATCTAATTTTATTTTAAACGTTGCATTAGGTAAAACTAACAATTGAATTTAAAAAATAAACGTGAAAATCTAACGGTGCTACTACACCGAAGCCACAAACATAAAAGTATAATATTGACCGCACCTTCCACATATAATATCCCGACTGACATTTTTAAATGTAATATTTAATATTTCTATAATACAATTTTTGAATATTATATTATCAGTAGCGAATAGCCAGTAAACGTAGATCTGTAGAGGCTCGGAAACATATCATTTTGAGTACTTAAATAAGTCCCAGAAATAAACGTGACTTATACGAAACCGTAGTTTTATTTGCACGTAACGACACCGAGGTCCGCACCGAGCCGCGCGCCGGCGGACCGCTACAGTGGGCGCTGTTTCAGACGCCGGCCCCTCCCCGCCGCCCGCGCCCCGCGCCCCCGCCGTCAGCTTCAGCGTGGAGAGTGAGGACGACGACGGCCACATCACGTTCGCGGCCCGCCCGCGCCCGCGCCGCGCCGCCCGTGCCCCGCGCCCCGCCTCGCTGCGCCTCGACGAGCCCCCCGCGCGCCCCGCCGCTCGCGCCCACTCCGTCGAGGACACCGCCGCCGCCCCCGCGCCCGCCGCCAGCGCCCTGCGCCGCACTGCCGACGCGCTGGCCCGGGTGGGCTCCGCCGATGGGCTGGCGCGGCTCAAGGACCGGATCCTATCGCGCGGCGGCTCCCGCGAGCGTAGCCCCGCGCGCTCCGACGACGACGAGTCCGCGCCGCTCGTGTGCCGGTCGCCCGCCGGACGCGACCTCGCCGCTTCGCCCGCCGGCCGCGATCTCGCCGCCTCGCCCGCTTCCGACCTCACGGAGCTGGAGTCGCCGCGCGCGGACCCCGCCGACCTGCTGCCGTGCGACAAGAGCGGCGAGGCGGGCGGGGGGTGCACGGAGCGCGGGGGGCGGCGCGCCAGCGACCCGTCCCTCGACATGGTGGAGCCCTACAACATGCGGCTGCTGGGCCACGCGCTGTGGCGGCAGGACGCGCTCGACGACCCGCCGTGGCCGTGGGCGGAGCCCGACTCGGCGGTGTGAGCCCGCGCCGTGTGTCACTACTCACTGTGCACGCCACACGGTACGCTGACGCTGCGGCTGTCGCGGGCCACGCTCGCTCCTGGGCTGCCCCATCCAAAGCGAGGATGTCGTCGCTTAAGATACATGCTATAGACCTATAAAATTCTATTCAGATACTCTATAAAATGTATCGCTAAAAGAGTACTTATCAAGTTTTGACGTCTCGGTTCTTGGTAGAAGTACTTGGTATATTATGGTATTATAAGCCAAGTTTTTATGCACAAATTTTAAATAACATTCTACTATAAAAGTATTAAATCAACTTATAAATATTACACGTCGTACTTATGGTGCTTTCGTCTAAGGGGGGTATTACATTATCATATATATTGGATTCGAGATCATTGAGTCAATGATATTGGATAATGTATTCAATCAAAGATCAAAGATTTTTGACATTTGCTGAGAGATTGGATCCAATACGGTCATAGAAATAGGTGTTGCCAGTTATTTAATATAAAAAGAGTTTTTAATTTCTTGTACGTTATTATGTTTCAAATAATGTAATGTAATTATTTTTCTTGGATAATTATATACTTGGATAATCTTGCTGAAATAACAAAAAACAAGCCATATTAAAAATGACGATGTCTTTTGACAAATCGAATTCTCTGAGATCTAGTAACCCTAACGTCAATACCTGTCAGCGTTAGCGCTCTTTATTGGCTATTGAAACCACATATGACGTAAAATAGGATCAATGACATATGATAGTGTAATATGCAGATATGATCAAATGATCATATATATTGGATCCTATATATGATCATAGAAATGATCCAATATAAATGATAATGTAATACCCCCCTTAGTAGTATGTTATAAATCAAGTAAATAAACAATGTAAGTATGTACTTAGTTTACATTAAGTGTAATATTTTTATAGATATAGAATTATTAAATCAATTCAATTTGATCTGAATTTCTTATTTTATGACCTTTGGTTCCCTACTTTCAACTCTAATTTAAAATTATTTATCAACCAAAGAGTTATCAACAGGCGACACGCCCCGGCGTCGCACGGGTATAAAATATATAGCCACTAAAAAAATATATTAAAATCGATAGCTCTATCGCTAAGGATAGATGATCCTTAACGTGGTCTACTTCTTTATCTGTGCCAAATAACATAAAAATTGCTGCCAGTAGTTTGCAAAGAGAATATATAATCACTACGTTTTAGTAGTTCGCGAGATAAGACCTTTCAAATAATTTCTTCCATTTTTTTCCATATTTATATAACTTAAATATTATTATAATACTACTAGTAATTGATGCCCGCAACGTTGCGCCAGACATATAGTACTTAATAATATTAGTACGGATAAACACGTTGTGCAGTAATTCAGTAAAAGAAAAAATATTTTGTAGTGCGCGTGGTAATTAAAATGTAATCTTCCATACCTATCTATGGACGATTAATTAATCAAGAAAAACAAATAGCATATCAGCCACAACACGAATTTCGTATTATGGTTTTGTGATTGCTAGAACGCGTCGTGGCCGTTTTCATCAGAGCCACGACGCGAATTTCGCGTCGTGGCTGTTTCACTGTGACCACAACGCGTTGTGAGCAATTTTTTCGCTCACTATATACCGATAGTTCAACAAATTTATACGTGGGAGAGCCATGCTTCGGCACGAATGGGCTGGCTCGACCGGAGAAATACCACGTTCTCACAGAAAACCGGCGTGAAACAGTGCTAGCGCTGTGTTTCGCCGAGTGAGTGAGTTTACCGGAGGCCCAATCCCCTACCCTATTCCCTCCCCTACCCTTCCCTATTCCCTCCCCTATTCCCTTCCCATCCCATCCCTACCCTCCACTATTACCCTATTCCCTCTTAAAAGGCCGGCAACGCACCTGCAGCTCTTCTGATGTTGCAAGTGTCCATGGGCGACGGAAGTTGCTTTCCATCAGGTGACCCGTTTGCTCGTTTGCCCCCTTATTTCATTAAAAAAAAAAAAAAAAAAAAATTATAGAAAAAGAAAAAAGATAATAATAAATTACATAAAAAAATATTGCATTTTAGTGCAATGTGCAAGAAAAATGTTGGCATTATTGCACTTAAGTGCAATGTAACTAAGTTTAAAAATTACAATTACTATCAAAATAGGCCATAATTAAAACCAACTTATCGATTTCAGTATAAATTATATTATCAACAATTTTTAAGTATAATATTTGAGATCACAAACAGTGAACGAGTGTATTCGCTGCCTACTTTACCACTACGAAGGCTCTTATATAAATTTAAATTCGTACATTATTTACTTCTAAGCCTATATGGAAGAACGTGAAGGTGAATGAAAGAATAGAAAACTCAACACTCGGTTCTGAGTAAAAATTCACTATCTGTAGAAAAAATACAAATATGCCCAACTATACTTCGGACTAGCACACAAATAAACAACGGCTAATACATTAATATTTAAATATGAGTAATTCCTTAAACTAATAAACTAGCAATGAAAACCAAGTCACACAATATCACTAATATAATATTATTTAACAGTATTTACATAATGAGCGTATACTAAAATAATTTTGTATTTTGTTTATAATATATAAAATTAAGCTTTACCTATTTAATGACTGCAACTTAGACTAAAAGTATAGTATAATATTAGAAAATATAAAAAGAACAATAAATATAAAACTGCACATACACAGTACCTAGAATACTACGAGATATCACGCTTCAAACGACTCGGATCTTGCTGATTGCACTGCCCTGTTCCTCGATGAGTTTGTCCGGTGAGTCTGAATCTGCGGCTAAGGTGCGGTTGTCAACGAGATCGACGGCGTCTTCGGCGTCTGATACGTCTCGCTTATCATCGGAGGGGGCGGACGCGGAGCTATCTGCAGGGGCGGAGCTATCCGTGGGGGTAGAGTTATCCGCAGGGGCGGAGCTATCGGCGGGCCCGTCTGCGGGGGCGGTCAGGGCGCTCCACCACCCGGAGAGGGCGCCTCGGGCTTGGGACAGGGCTCCGCCGACGGCCCGCGACGTGCTGGCCACCGCACGCCCCGTACTCGCCACCGCAGCTGACACCTTACGACCGCCTTCCGTCGTTGACATTGTACTGAAAATGAGTATATGACCATTGCAAGTACTTAATACATGTATAGTAATTGTATATTTTGTATTCAGTAATAAAGTAAACGTATATATATTATGGAAAAAGTGTAATTGTTGGTCAATCACAAAGTCTCTGAAATTAATTTTGTTAACTTACAAAAGTCTGATAATAAAATTTCCAGGACATATTTTATTATCTTCTTATCATACATATTTTATCGACTTCTTTCTTATGTCTAATTCTACGAATAATAAAAATGTAACTCCCATACTATTACCATTTTAAAGGGGTTCGAACATTTTTGTATGGAGCCTGGCATATCTAGCCCCCGGCCCTTTTAATTTTTTCCGAGCACGATAAAAGTGGCCGGCAGCTAGATATGCCACAAAGGTTCGTACCCCTTTGGTTCCTTTCGATCTGTCATGTAACGTCAGCCTTATATCGCTGAAGGCCACCTAAATATTGCAAATGTATTGAAAATGTGTACCTAGGTACACATTTTTGACAAGTATCATTGGAGAACATGTTTTTTGACGGAGTTGCTTTTCCTTAGTTTTTATTATTTGTATGTCTAATTATTATTTTCAAAATCAAAATATTAAATACAAATTGTTATTAATAATTAGACAAATTATTCTTTTTTTACAATAAAAGGTATTTTGAAGGTGCCATATCGTTTCTGCTTGGGCATTATTCATTAAAATACACTTACTGTGCAAACTTCAACTTCATATCAGCAACAGAGAGTTGGCCAGAAAAAGGATGCATAGGTACAAGGTTCATAAAAGCCTCGATGTCAGCATTGTTTGTGTTCTGCAGCCACTTTTCATAAGCTGGTGTTGATTTAAAACTGCTCATGAACTGAGCATTATATGATTCTATTTCCCTGCTACCATCTGAAACGAGAATACTATCTATCACAGGGGTCACCAATTAGTTTCGCTTGGGGTCCGTTTTAGGACATGAAATGACCTTCGCGGTCCACACATTTTATATTTTTAAAAAAATTATTAAACAAAGGTAATTACGACCTTTGTGGCTCAGTTGGTGGGCTGTTGGTAGCTCAAGCCGGGGCTCGCGGGTTCGAATCCCGCCGACGAAACAAAAAGTTTTTCAAAAGTTCCTGGGTCTTGGATGTGTATTAAATATGTGTGTCATATAATAAAAATCTTAAATATATGTAAAGTATAAAAGTATTAAATATATTTCCGTTGTCTGGTACCTGTAACACAAGTCCTTCAGGTACTTAGCATTGGGCCAGATTGACGTGGTGTAGAGATAGATAAATAATAAAAATAAAATACAGAAATTACAAATGTATTTTTTAGATATCAATGAGAAAAGTTACCATTTTTTATCTCTCTCAAGTTTGGAGTGAAATATTGGTACAAGCTATAGACATTTACATTAAATCCTGGAGATATTGAACGAAGATCATCTTCAAACATGCTTGGTCCGCAGTCCGCACACACTAGATCGGTGGTCCGGATATGGACTGCGGTCCACCATTTGGTGACCACTGATCTATCATTTTCTCCCCTTTTGTGAAAGATAATAATTTATTACATAGTCTTAGCACATATTTTAACACTTCAACTCCCAAGCGGCCCAGGTGGGCCGCATTGTATCTGGTTTTCTCACGATCGAGGTATTATAATCACGAAAAACGTACCTGGCAAGAGTGACGTCCTCAGAAGATATATAGAGTAGCTAGCAAATTGATCCCTTATCCAGGAGTCTCCCTGTGTAGATCCATGTCTTACCACATGGTCAGCAAATCTCAGATCTTCCGTACTCAGTGTTAGTAATCTTCTCAATGTCAAATCTGTAGTTTCTATCCTCATTTCATTGAGCTCCACCAAAACATCAAACAACTGCCTCTTCTGTTTAAAAAGTACATTCGAGGCCCCCACCACGAAACCCTTAACGGCAGGATCAGACAACAAATCCAGATATTGTAAAGACAAATAGGGCAAGCAAATGTAACCATCCTCAAATAGGGGCAGTGGAAAGCCACACTCTGTTTGATCTATTTGACTGGTGAGCGTACATAGGCCATCAACACTCATATCTCTAGCCATTGTTGGACTCTGCTGGGTGTCAACATTCTTCTGTGCCTTATACTTCTCCCCGACGCTGTGACATTTCTCTCGGCTAGCTGTAAACTCTTGCCGATCAACAACATCAGTCAGGACTGACTCATCAAAACTCTGTCTACTTACTTTGTCTTTCTCCTCTAACAGATTTCCACTTTCTTTTAGGGTTAGTTCCTCCTCAATGCTGCTTATGCCATTCATTAATTCTCGATCTAACATATTTAGGTCAGGCTCATCCTTGTCATTATCTTCGTCATTCTGAGGAGCAACAGGCACTGGGGAAAGAGGACGAGATAAGCTGAAAAATATTCAAAATCATTACTACATCATGGCATACATAAAAGGAGTGACAACAGGAGGAACCAAAGCCTGGATTAAATTAAAAGAAGGTCAGGCCTCATCTACAGCCAGTAAATTGATTCACACATTCGTGAATATAAAATTTTATAATACTCAAATAAATTTTTTATCTAATACTTACACAACATTGGCCGACTTTGACAAACCATATTCTAGACATTGGGGTAGTAAAGAAACAAGTGTAAGCAGTGTGGCAGAAAGGGTGCCAGCAGGTGATCCATAAATAAGTATCTTACGCCTCAATAATAACAACTTAAACAGAAGTAGGGCTTTATGCTTCCAGTTTTCTATCAATTTTTGAACACTTAGACCTGAAATGAAAGATAATTTTTATTTCTAAGAGTTGAACTTAAGAGGTAATTTGATAATTTCTATATGTATGTACCTATTCTGTGCATTTCTTTTGCTCACTCTAGAACCTATCTTGCCTTTTTATTGTGAGACATTTTGAACATCATAGCATTCAAGACAATTTTTATTTTATATTTTTAATTAAAACTCTTACCTTCAAGAGCTTGATCAATCTGTACAGGACAACTGTTAAGATGCCTAAATGCATCTTCTAATAACTTTGTTTGTGAGAAGTCCCCTTGTAAGAACCAGGCTCGGACAACTAATTCCATTTTCACAGCTAAACGTCCAAATAGAGGTGACCGACATATTACACACACACTTTTTTGCACAGAACTTCTGGTCATGTCTTCGGTTTTCTGAGCAACTTGCTGAAATCACAGGATTTATATAGGTACATGATACTGGATGCATGATAATTGATAAACATACAAACTATAAGTTTATTTCAAGTAAAATAAAGTTAAAAATATTTGAGTGTTTATTACCTCAACTGGAATTTGACGAAAACACGATATACCGTACACAGTATGAGCAGGGTCTGTCAAACCAGGTAAATTAAAGAATATAGTGTCAGACAAGTAGTTGTGGGAGCCATCTGGCAAAGCCAGAGCTGGCAAGTACCGCCATGGCTGCGGCAGCTCATTAGGGTGACCTGGTATCAACTCTGGATAGCAATGCTCTACCTGTAAAGAATAAGTGAGATATTTTTTTACTTTACATTTGATAAAATGGTTCAAATAAAACCAGTGTCGTTTACTATAATATGTGCTAGTAAAAATTTATACATGAAACAAAATCGTATGTTAATAATGTGCTCACAAAAGCAAAATAAGTTATCGATTGATGATATTTATGACGCCTACCTGGCATCCTCTTTTATGGTGAAAACCAACAACAATAATATTGAGTACTGGATCGTTTACAAACGACATACTTGTTTTAATTTATACTATTAATACAATGTTTTTTATTCGACATAACTACAGAGATTTTATGAAAACAGTTATTTCCATAAAATAAAACATCGCAATACTAAATTCGCGAAAAATGACGACAACTGACAAGCAATTACTAGTATATATGCTGACAAGTCACAATTGACAGCTGTCAACGGAATTGACGGATGTTTTTTTTTTCTCCTTATGGCACTTCGGCTATTTAGCCATGGCCAGTGTTGAGTATATTATGGCGGGAAAACAATATTCTATTTAAATACAGTTTTCAGCATCAAAAAAACGATATTGTCAGGTCTAAAGTCCAGTCAAAGTCTAAGTAAAAGTCAATACAGTCAAGAAGTCAAGTCGGTCGATTCAGTAAAGTGGTAGACGCTTTACTAAAACTTTCGATGGAGTTTCAGAGGGGACACAAAATAGCACGCTTCTGGATATTTCAATGCAATATCCAGAAAGTGAAGTTATTGTATTATAAAATATTGTTTTCCCGCCATAATACACTCCGCCGAAGTGCCATACTAGCCGAAGTGCCATATTAAGAAAACAAAATGTCAAAATGCAGGCCTGCAAACATCCTGCAATGCCTGCAACCCATGGAATTAATATATACTACGTTTATCTAGTTTCAATTAATTCCATGCTGCAACCACATTCACAGTCAATGAATTCCATAGTCATTCAACAGATGGAAGTGACATAACTACAAAAAAGTGTGGCCGGCGCCATATTGCCAAGAACTAAACATGGCGGTCTATAGTGATAGGACCATAGACATAATATATACTGTCGTAATATATTATGTCTATGGATAGGACACTCGGTTGATATTTGTCGAGGATATCGATAAACTAAGATGTTATAAGTGAGCCTCCTGTTATATCATGCGAGCAATAAACCATTTGAAGTTGCTAAAAAAAACATTTTTGCCTATTTTATCTCTATGTATTATTTGTACATAGAGACAAAATAGGCAAATACAGTTTTTTTTTTTTTATATAGGAGCCTCCTTAATTTTAATAAAACTATTTAATTTATTTTAAGTTTATTAATTATTATTTAAGTTGCCATTATTGATATCGGGCAAAAATTGCCAAAAAGTCGGACAAATACGAGTTGTACTCGCGCACGAAGGGTTTACAGTTTATTTTAATTTTACCATCAATTATTATTATTATTAAAGTATGTATATAACTGAGTATTTTGAGAACATTTCAAGTGCCTACCTTTTGCCATTATTGATATCAAGCAAAAAAATAGCAAAAAATCACGTTTATTTCGGGGCTCCCTTAAATATTTAATTTATTTTGTTTTAAGTAACTAAAGTGCAGTAATGCACCTTTTTTACTGCGTTTTAATATGTAATTCTCGGTTTTTTTTCTGTGCAGTAAAGGGGCCCCAAAAATACTAATGCCTGTAATAAATTATTCATGGGGTTTTCAGGGCATTCTTTACGTCTAGGATTAAGATTACGTTATTCCCTTTGAGATAAAGTTGAAAAAGAACAAAACAAATACATTTTAATATATTTTTTACGTTTTTAAACTTTAAATGCGTTTTTCTCCGAATCATGATTTTGCACTTACTGCGCTTTAGTGTCTGCACGGCAGTGTTATTGTGGGATATCCTACGAATAATAAAAACTCGTAGGAAATCGTAACTCCCATACTATTACCGTTTTAAATTTGGTTCCTTTTGATCTGTCATGTAACGTCAGCCTAGTACCGCTCAAGGTCACCTCAATATTGCAATTATGAATTGAAATGTGTAGCAAGGCCGTATACCGATCAGTGCCAACCACCAACAGAGGTCACCTTGGTTGGGTCAACAAAGTTGAATCTCTATCTACACGATCAACTCGTCTGTCTTGGCTAGGATGTGGAAAAGTGAACAATGGGACCACTATCTAAACCTCAAAAGACCGTAATAGCGCGCATGAGGGAGAAAAAGCGACTTTGTTACATAATATGTATAGATATAGATGGTGCGACCATTAATTACAAAACAAGACCTGTGTCTTGTTTTGTAATTAAGGGTTCATTAATCACTGTTGATGCGAAAAGCTGTGTCTGTAGAAGAACGTTTAATAGCAATGTTAAGATTTTTGGCTACTGGTGCTACACACCACATGCAACGCATCCGGCGATCAATGTGCGACTGAGCGCCAACAAGCGTCTACACGGTTGCGTTTCAACTCAATGTTCTCTATTTGACATTGGTCGTGAGGGATGCGCTCACTACCAAGGTTATTGAAGGTTATTTGGTTAATCAACCAAAAACAAGCGTCTACACGGTTGATTTTTGTTCCAACCCTACCAATGTGACCTCTGTTGGTGGTTGGAACCGATCGTGTATACGGCCTTGTACACTTTTTTGACAAGTATTGTGGAGCATGTTTTTTGACGGAGTTACTTTTCCTTAGTTTTTATTATTCGTAGGGGATATCCATAAGAGACAGATAAATACCTACCATCGCGGAGTTTTCTGTAGACCTTTTTAATATGTACAATACTTGGTACATTATTTTGATAAAGCTCGTAGGGTTCAGCCTGCGTTTGCAATGTAAGCGGAAAAAATGTAATTATTTACGACATCACGTCATTAGAAACCCCAACAATAACAGTATTTCTCCGCTGTTTAATGAATGTTATTATACTTATAAACCTTCCTCTTGAATCACTAAGGCTCCCTGAAAATACTTGCATAGGACTTCAATCTGTATATTTATGGAAATAATAAGGAGCAAAATCGTGTAAACAAATAAATACTTTAACTGATTTAGTGCGGATGACGCGGAGAGTGTCATATATGTTTTTAACATGTGGCGTATGACACGTGAGCCGTGTCATTAAAAAAAAACGATTGTTTCTCCGTCAAATTACACTTTAGAAGGTTCTACTCTGAACAAAACCATCTTAATTTTCCACGTAGAGCATGCCTATATACTTCGTTTCGTTACGTATTCGTACTTAGAAGCCCTGATATTGAATTTTGCAAGTATATCACATCCCTAGATGGACGGCAAAGCAGGATAATGAGTGGGCTACGTCATTTCGCAGGCCTGCACGGCGGACTGCAAAGCAGGATAATGAATGGGCCACTTTAGATTGATTTGAAAGGGATGACACAACCATTTCTTGACAGATTATATAATATGTCGTAGTCTAGTCAAAGCAGGGCTTCAAATACCGGTATTTTTTCATAACGTTATTGCTTCAAGGGCATAGATAACGGTATGAAAATTTACCCGATACTAGAAATAGCGGTAAAAATGGAAATTAATACCGGTAAATGTTATAACGGTAAATAGGCGAGGTGGTACACAAAGCACACAACGAGTGGTGGCAGTCAGTTCAGGACGTTCGTTCTAGTGGAGATAGAGAGAATAGAGCTAGCTGCCGCCTCGCCGTCTGCGTTACTGCATGTAAACTGGTTTGTGTGATCCACGGACATGTCCCGCCGCCAGAGCCCGCCGGGGACCTGCGGAGCGGTCTTTTTGCCCTTGGTGTGCGTTGGTAATACATATTGTAGGATTCTCTTTGTGCTATCGTTCGCGGCGAAATTGACCGGTCCGCCCCGCCCCATCGTGTGCGAAGCGCCTCTGATCCGACGGGCTCCTTAAAATATTATCCGTGTTCTAATACCTACATATTTTGTAAATGCTATCATATAATTATGAATTTTTTTAAATGTGTTGATATTTTTACTACAGTCTACAAAATATTAAATTAAACTTAGAATTCTAGTAATAAATACTAAGACATACAAATAATTATCCATATTTTGCCAATACCCCGCATTCGCCACAATTAAAACAAGTAAATAAAAACGGATATAGGTACCTTGCATAATTTTCTGCATTCATTGACTAAACAAATTGCAGCACCATCTTGACTTGTTAAGTCAAAGTTTTTTTTTAATGAAAATAAGGGGGCGAACGAGCAAACGGGTCACCTGATGGAAAGCAACTTCCGTCACCCATGGACACTCGCAGCATCAGGAGAGCTGCAGGTGCGTTGCCAGCCTTTTGAGAGGGAATAGGGTAATAGGGGAGGGTAGGGAAGAGAAGGGAAGGGAATAGGGGAGGCGATTATGCCTCCGGTAAACTCACTCACTCGGTGAAACATAGCGCAAGCGCTGTTTCGCGCTGGTTTTCTATGAGAACGTGGTATTTCTCCAGTCGAGCCGGCCCATTCGTGCCGAAGCATGGCTCTCCCACGTATATAAAAACTGGTGCTTGGAAGTCGGAAGTTGGGCTGCGAGTGAGATTTGGTGCACGACGCATAGCGCATACCTGATACCAGAAAATATCGTTATATTTACCGGTATTTTCATAACGATATTTTTTGGTTATGTTACTAGATATCGATAAAAAAATACCGTTATCTGGCTACCATTATGAAAATACCGGTACGTAACGATATTTTTTCGGGTATTCGATAACGTTATGAAGCCCTGCGTCAAAGTTCAACTTCTTTGACAGCTAAAATAAAAAAAAAAAACCACAATGAAAGTTTGATAAACTACTGTATTGAAAGTGATGTTATTGTTTTGCAAAATTATAAAAATTTAATAAATAAATAACTTACAGCTATAAATTAAATGTACATCGTTAAATATTTTTTATTTAACAGAAAAATCAAGTAGAAATAGTGACTTTATGGTGACGATAATTTTAAGAGTTGTTATTTATCATTAAAAGACGGTTCCGCCATTTTTGCAGTTTATGCACCGATATTTAGCAATTTGGACGATAAATACGGCAAGTTATTAATAGATAAGTACATGTAATATTAGATAAACATTCGTGATCCAAAACTTTGTAACTTTAAAAGAAGAATTGTACTACGAGTTGTGGAAAATTTGTTGACGTTGCTTCCAAAAAAGGTTAGAATTTTTCCTATTTTCCAATTTTATTAAGATTAAAGCACAGACACTATACATTTGTATCCGTGCTTTCATACACACGTTATTATATTCATTTATTGCTACAATATTATCTTTAAAAGTGTATGTTTAAAAAAAACACTATCTTTATTTTGTTACTATTTGTAATAATATCATTCATTTACATAATATTATATAATAATCGAATTGATATAATCTTACCTAAAATTATATATTGTAATTTATTATAATTGTAATGCTTCATGAACTAGCTAATCTAATAAAATAACTGTTAACACTTTACATAATAATACTGTGGCTTCTTGTTGAAAATTCAAATAGGTACAATGTACATGTGAAAATAAGTTAGTACTTAATATGAATGACACAAAACATGTAGGTACTACTACTAAAACATAGGTAGAGCACATCCATCGTGGGTATAGCAGACACAATAGATTTTCAAATGTTATGCGGCAGCCGGCTGTCGCTTGGCGATTGATGGGTTAAAGTAATATGTATTATCCAATAATGTTATTTAAAATAAAAGAGACTATATTAAGAGAAAAAATTAAACAAAATTACTCACCATTAGGAATATTTTCACGGACTTTAGCAATTTAAGAATAGAAGTTGTTTGAATTTTAATGACAATTTATTGTATGTATTCAGAATGTTAATGAGTCTCTGCAATTTACCCAAAAACCCTAAAGTTATTAGACTTGTTTATTATAACATACAACCTCATAACAATACACTGTTCTAAGTTTTTATATAATTGAGTAGCACATACTAAAACAACAATAATATTACCTGGTTTTTAGGGTTCCATACCCAAAGTTTAAAAACGGGACCCTATTACTAAGACTTCATTGTCTGCCCGTCTGTCTGACTCCAGGCTTTATCTCAAGAACCACTATAGCTAGACTTTTGATATTTTTACAGATTGTGTATATCTGTTGCCGCTATAACAACAAATACTAAAAACAAAATAAAATTAATATTTCAGGGGGGCTCCCAATCCCATACAACAAACATGACGTTTTTTACCTTTTTTTGCTCGATATCAATAATTGCAACTGTCAGGTAGGCACTTGAAATTTTTAATTTTCACAACGGCCTTGGTTATATATGTACATTAATAATTAATAATAATATTTAAATAAATTAAAAATTTAAGGAGGACTCCCATACAGAAAACAATTTTTGCTCTATACCAGTATGGAACCCTTCGTGCGCGTTCCGACTCGCACTTGACCGATTATTTAATACATACCTCGATTGTGGGAATCGTAAACAATAGATTTTCAATTGTTATGCGACAGGATTGACAGATTGCTTGGGGATTGACGGGTTAAATGGTAGTTTGTTAGTTGTATTATAGTACAACCATCAGATCATTAGTATACTCAATAATTTTCATTTGAACTCTATATCTTTCACTAAATTCAGAAAAGGTTGTTACTTGTTACCATAACATTATATAATTGGAAAAAGAGAAATCTTCAGAGGAAAGCCATGAAAATACCTCCTTGTTGGGCTTCAACTTTATTTTATGAATAAGTAAAATTAACCTAATAGTATTAAATTGTATTCAAAGGATGATGATATTATTATAATTATTACTTACGATTTGTACCCAACAATAAATTTTCATCATAGTACATTTTTGTTATTATGAAATACTAGCTGGTTGGTGAACATTGTTTGGTCATATAATATGAATTATGATGTTGTGGAAATGGAAATATATACATGAGAGCCTTAAAAAAATCTTCCAACCACATGAGATGTTGTTTTTTGAGACATTAATGAAAACTTTTTTCATAACATAAAATAAATCTACTGTGTCTTATCTTTTTGCCTGCTCCAAATATCGCCGCAGTATGTCAGAGCCCTATGAAGTCGATGTAATCTACACCGATTACACAAAAGTATTTGACAGAATTGATCATTGCATCCTCTTACGTAAGCTCCTTAAAGCAGGAATTAGATAAATTTATTCAGATTGTTTGTGTCATATATAAGAAATCATAGTCGGATAGTAGTTTTAAGTGGATACAAATCTGCTCCGACAGACATTCTATCTGGTGTCACCCAAGGTCTAGTCCTCGGCCCCTTGCTGTTCATCATCTTCATAAATGACATAAACACATGTTTCTTACAGGCTAAATTGGTGCTCTATGCAGGTGATATAAAAATATTTCATCCCGTTTCTAATTACAATAATTGCATCAAATAGGGATGTTGACAAGGTCTAGGATTAGCAGATTTTTTAAATAAAATAGATGTTTTATGTGTCGATACTATTAGTGTACTTTTTTCTATTATTACATTGTAATTTGTATAGTCTACTCCTAGAAGAAATAATTTATAGACATTTTATTTATTTATTAATATCAGGCTTCATAGGCCTGATATAAATAAAAAAATGAATCTTATGCATGGAATTGAGCTGTATAAGTTATCTATTGCTTCATATTTTAGTTTTGATTTTATCAAGATTTTATTCAATGTCGGTGGTGGTAATGTGTAGGTTATCATCGCATAAATATATATATATATATATATATATATATATATATATATATATATATATATATATATATATATATATATATATATATATATATATATATATATATATATATATATATATATATATATATATATATATATACTTTAGTTTAGATTTTATTTCTTTATTAAGTAGTCTTATCATATATTTTTAACTTACTTAGTGCTTATTCTATTACAAAGGCAGAAACTGATGATGAACTTAATGATAGTTTTGTATCAGCCCTGAGCACGGCAGAGTCCCAAACAAGCATGGGCAGCTTTCAGCTAGTATTCCCTCTCTAAACGAAACACTATCCTCGACTTTTTCAAACCTCTCGAAAAAATTGAATGTGACTCACATTAATGCTCAAAGCATCCCAGGGCACTATAATGAGCTTGTCTCTTCTTTCGTTAACCAAAACATTCATGCGATATTAGTATCAGAAACATGGTTTAGCCCATGTCATAATTCCGAGGCGTACTCTTTGCCAGGATACACCTTAATCCGTCATGATCGTTAATGCAGAAGTGGTGGCGGTGTTGCTATCTACCTCCAGTCGAACTTACAATTTAGTGTTATATTAACATCTGCATCACTTGATAGCGGTGCTGAGTACCTAATAATCGAAGTCACTGTCAGTCATTTAAAAATCCTTCTTGGCGTGTTTTACAACCCCTCTCTTCATATCAATTACTTCGCTGACTTTGAAAATATTACAGACAAAATTATACCTATTTACGATAAGGCCCTAATAATGGGTGATTTTAACACGTGCCTAATAAAAGATGATTGGCGCTCCGCACGGCTTAAATTCATTTCAACTGCTGCTAATTTGCAAATTTTACCGCTGTCAGCTACGCACTTTTTTCCCAACTGCGAACCCTCGTTGCTTGACTTAATTTTGCTATCATCATCTTGCCAAGTTGAGAAATTTGGACAATGTAGCGCTCCTGAATTTTCATACCATGATTTGGTGTATGTCTCTCTATCCATTTGCCCACCTAAGCGCAAAGCAAAAATCGTCATGCAACGCAATTTTGCAAAAATCGACCTGCCTAAGTTACGTGATGATGCTCAACGCATTAATTGGTCTACAATTCAATCAGCGCAGTCTGTTGATGAGCAAGTTACCCTAATAAAGGACGCGATAACTAAATTATATGATGCGCATGCTCCGATCCAACCTATTTGTATCCGTCATCGTCCAGCCCCTTGACTCAATTTGAAATGAAATTAAGCTTTTGCAATTAAAGAAAAATAAGGCGAGACTTAAATACAGACTTGATCCGAGTGACGCAAACAAAGAAGCTTATCGCGCTGCGCGAAACCGTTGCAATAAGGCATGCAGAGATTCACGGAGACGTTATTACCACAAGGCCGTCTTAGAGGAAAAGGACCCAGCACGTGTATGGCGGTTCTTAAGGTCGCAGAGGATTGGCATGAGTAGCGTCAGCTCTCCAGCTAATACCATTGACCTTGACGCCGCCATAAGTCATTTCTCGTCGCCCACTCCTTTTGATGCTGCAACAAAAAATCACACGCTCTCATTATTGTCTTCCACGCCAGTTCAGGACGTGCCTGTGTTCGAATTTGCTGAAGTCTCGGTTGAAGATACTAAGCGAGCTATTATGTCCATTGACTCTGATGCTGCTGGCTGTGACAACATTAGCCGTAAAATGATTTCCCCAATATCAGATATTCTGTCCCTTCCTATCACCTGGATCCTTAACAATTCTATCCGAACGGGTAATTTTCCTGCTGCGTGGAAAGACGCTGACATTATACTCTTCCCGAAAAAATCAAACCCTTCCCTTTTTCCGATTTCCGCCCCATATCCATCCTGCCTTTCCTTTCAAAAGTATTTGAGCGCCAAATCTATTTGCAGCTTAATCATTTTCTCAACAGCAATAATATCATTGATCCCTTTCAATGATATTTCAATCAGGCTTCCGCTCAGGACCGCTATTCTGGAAGATATTCGCTCCAAAATGGATAATCGTCGTCTTACTATACTTGCACTTTTAGATTTCACCAATGCCTTTGGAACGTTTGATTTTGACTTATTGCTCGCTTCATTAAGATCAATTAATGCCGCTCCTAGCGTCTTAAGGTGGTTTGAAAGCTACCTTAGAGGCCGAAGACAGCGTATTCGTGGTGATAACGATTACTCTATATGGCATGACCTTTTAGCGGGGGTCCCACAAGGAGGCGTACTATCACCTTTGCTCTTCGCTCTGTTCATCAATACCATTAGCAGTCGCTTGTCGTCTCTTTACCATTTATACGCCGATGAAATGCAAATCTATACTACTACCGATATTGACCATCTCAAGGAGGCGATAAAACGCATCAATGATGATTTGCACCTTTTAGAAGAATGGTGCAAGTCCTTCGGTATTTGTGTTAACCCCAACAAAAGTCAAGCCACCATTATTGGAAGCCCTAAACTTCTGTCTAAAATAAAGATTCAAGCACTCCCATCTCTCACACTCAATGGCTCCATAATCCCGTTTGCGGATACAGTCAAAAACCTAGGTGTAATTTTTGACAAAACGCTTTCTTGGAAACCACACATAAATGCAGTCAGTAGTAAGTTATTTCGAGCGAGTGCATCTCTTCGTCTGGTTGGTAATTTTCTTCCAATAAAAACTAAAATTGCACTGGTTCATGCATTGCTTATGCCAATTTTAGATTATGCAGACATCTGTCTCATCGATATTACGGAAGAACTTTTAGACAAACTCGAGAGACTGCAGAATGTTTGCATCAAATTTGTCTATGGCCTGCGGAAATATGATCATGTCTCAGAATTTCGGAGGAATCTTCGCTGGCTTCCTATCCGCTTGCGTCGAGAATGTCACGTCCCCTCCCTTTTGTACAGCATCCTGTTTGTTGCATCCTCTCCCTCTTACCTTAAAAAACGTTTTAAATTTTTGCATGACACTCACCAACTAACATTACGCTCTTCAAGCAACCTTACCCTCGAGATCCCTCTACACTCTACTTCCTTATATTCCAAATCTTTTGCTGTGCGTGCTGCTACTCTCTGGAACTCTCTGCCTCTAGATATTCGTCAAGCCGGTTCAATTAATATTTTTAAACGTAAACTTAAATTTTATTTCCTTAATATGCTCTAGTTCATTACTTTTATATCGTTGCTTTGTGACCATCAACATAGTTAATTGCCGATTATTATTAATACTATATATATTATCCTAGCTCTAGTTATAGTTAAATCTAGTTATATTGTAAACATTAAGATTGGTTTAGTTTACCACCTACACTATTTTCTTTTATCTTTATTTTAAATCTTGTCTACAAAAGGTTGACTGGTAGAGATTGCTTAGTAGCAATAAGTTCGCCTTTTGTACATCAATAAGTAATATTTATTAATTTATAATTCATATTGTGTATGTATTTTGGTGTGCAATAAAGAGTTTTATTATTATTATTATTATTATTATTATGACAACAGGTAGGCACTTGAAATGTACACAAAATACTAAGCTGTATTTATACTTTAATAATAAAATTTAAATGAAATAAATAATTAAGGGGGAACCCTTCGTGCGCGAGTCCAACTCGCACTTGGCCGATTTTTTATTTTGTTTTTATGATACAGTTAATGGTTTTCAGGAAATATTTCATGCACATGCAATCTTTATTTAATAATATATATACGTAATTTGTTGTTAAAATATATTTTTTTACTAGCAAGTTATTTCAGAAACACTTCATTTAATTTTAAAATGTGTAAGACTGATATTAAGTGTGATATGAACACATTATAAATAATGTAGGTTTTTCTTTAATGTAATTCTAATATGTAATAGCAAAAATTAGAGATGTACCGACTAGTCGGCAAAGCCGACTATCCGGCCACTTTTGTAGTCGGCGACTAGTCGGCAAAAACCGCCGACTATCCGGCTTTTTTATTTTGCTATTATTGAAACTATATTTAAAAAAATCCTAGATTATGTTGAAATTAAATACAATTGTTTCTGAAATCACTTGTTGACAAATAAATATCTATTACCTACATTTCGATATTAAATGCAAATTGTATCTTACATACCAAACATAACGACATAATAATATCTTCTTCAATGTACATTTATAACGAAAACTTATTGTTATTCAAAATAAAAAAGACTTCGGGAAATCGGATTTTGTATTAACAAATTAAGTACCTAATTATTAAAGCGAGATTGCATATTGCACATGTGCACAGTAAAAATAATAAATATAACCTAATAACCATCAACTGTATCATGACGTGAACATAACCAAAACACGATCCGACACGTTCGCGCAGGCTGCCGGCTTACCCCCGAATCAGCAGTAAACGAAGCGTTACGGAAACATCCGAAACCATGATCGGTTTGGCCGACTAGTCGGCCGATTAGTCGGCTTCTTTGCAACTGACTAGTCGGCTAGTCGGCCAAAGTCATGATCGGCACATCTCTAGCAAAAATGAAAAAGTAAAAAGCCGGATAGTCGGCGCTTTTAGCCGATTATTCGCCGACTAGTCGCCGACTACAAAGGTGGCCGGATAGTCGGTGACTAGTCGGCACATCTCTAATAAATACTCTTTGGGTACGGAACCCAAAAAATGTATGTAATGAACGAATGTACACTATACTGGAAGTGATTAATTTTTTGATATTTTCGATTGTTAATTAGTATATTTTAACAAAGGAATATTTGATTATTATTGACCTGTAAATTAAAAAAGGAACTTAATACGATATTGCAAAATAAAGAAATGTACAATATATACCGGGTGCAATGTTAAGTCGTACTACGTATGTCGCAAGAAACCTTAGAAAGTTTGTCGACCTCGTTGGTGGAGCACTAACGAATGTCCTGAGTTTGAATCGCATCCTAAATAGATTTTATTGCAGTAAATATTTTTCACATATTTGCGGCTAACGTTAATCATAATATTATTACGCGAACGAAAAACTTTGTAACCCTTTTTACGAAAAATGGGGAAACGTAGGTGCATGAAATTTTGCACAGTTATCTATACTAATATTATAAATGCGAAAGTATCTCTGTCTGTCTGTCTCGCTTTCACGCCAAAACTACCGAACCGATTGTAATGAAATTTTGTATACAGATAGTCTAAAGCCTGAGAAAGGACATAGGCTACTTTTTTACTGGAAAAAAGGGTTGTAAGGGGGTGAAAATACGAAAATTTGTTCAAATAAAGTTAGTTCCAAAAATTCATACTAGATGGCGCCGTGCGTCTCTTACATCGCGCTAACGTTTACCCAACATCTTTCTATAAGAGGTGGTATCATCATATATTCGAGTTTCGATTTTTTTTTCGATTGTTATTTCTTATTTACGTTATATAATAAGTCAGTACTTTATATTATATACAGTGACGTAACCTTAAACCTATCAATGATAAATAGTTTATGGGTAAAGTTGTGTAATCGGGGGGCTAAATAAGCTTTAAAATTTGGCATAAAATATAAAGTTTAATTAAAAAAAATGAAATATTATGTGCACACTGCACAGCTGTTTTGATTTAAGGGGTACGGTACCAGGGTTTTTTTATAAAAGCTTTTGACACCAATTTTGTTAACATCGCGCGCTATAAACTGAAGTCCACGCGGACGAAGTCGCGGGCAACAGCTAGTAGTTTATATGGTGAAGGAGTGCATCGAATTAATATTATTTTGAAATTATGCTTTTATCATACATTTTTTTAACAAATAAAACATTCCACACACACATGAGAAATGATAGATTTTTGAGTAACACGCCTATACATACGAATTATACTCTTTTATTTGTGGTTGAAGTCTGTTGACAACAAGTTGACAAATTGAAAATGGATTATAGTTTTTTTATTGAATCTAAGATACTATTAGACAATGCTTACACGGCCAGTCTGAGATTTACTACTAGAGAGACTACTACCTATATTTTTCACAAAATATAGGTAGTAGTCAGCGTTGTCAGATTTTTTTTGTGCCAAGTCGGGACTTTGGAACTTTTTGAGTGAAAAAGCGGGATTCTTCGGTCAAAAGCGGGACAAAGTAACCCAAACATAAAATTTCATGTTTCTAACTCAAGAAATAACGGAGATTCATTCAAACTTTCAACCCCAATTTCACCCCCTTGGGGGTAGAATTTCTAAAAACGCTTAAATACCTATCCATTCATTTTTCAGGCTCAGTCCCGCTTTTCGGGGAAAGCCCGAACGTACGTGCAGCGTACTGAGAAAGAAAGGCGCGTAATGAAGATAAAAGTGTGGGAGGTAGAGGGGTGGATTTTATTTGGCTACTTTAGATATCTATTGTCACGTAAACGTTATTTTAATGCAAATAAAAAGATAAAAACTCAAAAAAACTTTTGATTTTTATACCTTTTTTTACTTTGTCCCGCTTTTGGCCGAAGAATCCCGCTTTTTCACTCAAAAATTTCCAAAGTCCCGACTTGGCACAAAAAAAATCTGGCAACGCTGACTACTACCTATATTTTGTAAAAAATATAGGTAGTAGTCTCTCTAGTAGTAAATCTCAGACTGGCCGTGTAAGCATTGTCTAATAGTATCTTAGATTCAATAAAAAAACTATAATCCATTTTCAATTTGTCAACTTGTTGTCAACAGACTTCAACCACAAATAAAAGAGTATAATTCGTATGTATAGGCGTGTTACTCAAAAATCTATCATTTCTCATGTGTGTGTGTTGTAGTGTGTGTAATGTTTTATTTGTTAAAAAAATGTATGATAAAAGCATAATTTCAAAATAATATTAATTCGATGCACTCCTTCACCATATAAACTATAACTGTGCAAAATTTCATGCACCTACGTTTCCCCATTTTTCGTAAAAAGGGTTACAAAGTTTTTTGTTCGCGTATTAATATTATGATTAACGTTAGCCGCAAATGTGTGAAAAATATTTACTGCAATAAAATCTATTTAGGATGCGATTCAAACTCAGGACATTCGTTAATCAAATATCTTCAATCCACATCGATCTGTTTTTGACACAATGTGTAACAATGCGCGCATCAAAATTACAATCCGAATCATCCTCTGATGAACTATCTAGTAAATCTAATAGCAAGTAACTCGAAAATCCATATTATTACAACATTAAAAATAAGAACAGCCTGTATAACACTTTAGCAGCTGAAATGTGCGTCAAGCGAGGCGTTTTGCATTGAAATGTAGGGAAAGGTACATTACATTACCTACCTGTTGTGTGTGTGATACATTAATATAATGTAAAGCTGTACATCCCGGGAATCGGGATGTAATGTACGTTTATATACATTACCTGCTCTGTCTGTGACACCCTATAGTATCAATGCGTCGCCAGTCGCCACACAGCACACAACAAAATCTCAGCGAGTACCAGCCTCTAAAACTCGCCGAGATTTTGATGTGTGCCGTACGTGGCGACGCGCGACGCATTGATACTATGGCGCACACATACAAGCCGCGCGCGGTGCCTTTGTATAAAGATAACTTACTATTACTATGTCTTAAACATCCATGCGCAAGCCCATGATGAAGATGTGACTTGTTACCAGAGGCAAAAAAAATAATCTACAAATCGCCTTGGAAAAGGAGCACGTCATCTGATGCCATTGCATTGCATTGTACCTACTACGTAAACTATGGTTAGTTGCTTTTATAGCGAATGGAAATGATAATCTCATATAAGTACAGCACTTCCGAATTTTATGTCAAACTCTTCATTCAATAATAATAATTATTAATTACTAGCTGTTGCCCGCGACTTCGTCCGTGTGGACTTTAGTTTTTAGTGGTTCCCGTACATCGATTGAATAGCTTACGAGCAAACCATAAAAGTATATTGTCTGGGAACCGTAACAAAACGATGTTATTCGAACGGTTGTACAATGTATAAAAGTTAAAGGATGCCATAAGTTTGGTCTCAATAGAAAAGATGAATTTCATCTAAATCGGAATCGTTTATTGTTATCATAATTCATAAACTATCTGGCACAAGCTACTAAGTACATTATCCTACGGGAGTACTCAGTACTTGGTACTACTAATATATATTCTGTGTCAGTACTGTGTATTTTATATGAAGTTTTTTTGCCTGAAAAAAATAAGAAACACACACAACTTTTGCCTTAGTATGATTATAAATTATGAAAATTGAGAATATTTTGAACATATTTCTATTATATGATTGTGGTGTAATTTGCTCTAACTCCTGTCTTTTTTTCCAGATTTCAATGGCCTATCCTGTCGATTGGTCGGCATGACTGAAAAAATACTCTATCCAGGTATGTAGATTAAAGTTATTTAGTTTAATCAGTGCATGTATCCTCCACGAGCAAGCTCCGAGAAGGCTCGTGCGGCGTGCCGCAACCGCCAACTTCTGAGCCCCTGCCCTACTAGACAAGTGGCAAGCGATTATCGTAAGTACGTCAATAAATTGTATGCGATTTGACATATTAAGTCATCACTTCGCTAGCGAATACTATTGTCAAATCCCATTTTGATTTTTGTTGGCGTTTACGATAATTGCTTGTCACTTGTCTAGACTCCAGGCCCTTAGATCAACAGCTATTGCAATATTATACTCTTTGTTCTCCGCCAGTCGCCACAATTATTATAATTTACAATTTTAATAATTGTGGCGTTTTTTTTTATAATTTACAATTCCTCAGAGCTCGCGTGCAAAGTAAAGTTACTTCAACATTTCTTACAAATATTAATAAAAAAGATACTTAATTGAAGATTTTTCAAATATGTATGTATTATAGTTAGGCAGGAGGCACTGTCAAAAAGGGCGACCAAATCAAAAAGGAGTATAGAGTGGCGTGGATGGAAAAAGGAGATGGCTTTGCCCTGCTTTGGACACGAACGGCAAAATTAATTAGTGAGGCGATTTAAGGCTACGGTCGTTTAAAAAATATCTAGTACAGTAAATGAAGGCAAAAATAAGTTGCAACCTCCGATTTCGTTGAACCTCCATCGATTGGGATGAAAATTTGGGATTAAATACGTTAAACGCTCTACTTTAAAAGTGACATACGCTCGTATTGCGCTTTTTTATTTTAGGGGTGAAATCCACCCCTTTTGTTAAAAATTAAAAAAATGCAGATTTAAAAATCGAGCGCATTAAACTGGTTCTTTTTTATTTTAAAAAGATAGCGGAGGTTTTCATCTTAAATAAATTCTTTACTTCAATGCTTTAAATCAGATAGTTTAGAAGTTATATCGATTTTCTTATGAAGTAAGTATAGGTCAGATTAGTATGAAGCCAGAGAATTTTTTTTTAAGTTGGAGAAAAAAAATATTTCAAAGCCAATTTGTCACTAAAATATGCCATGAATCATGAGTTTAAAATTTTTTTTTCCAACTTTTGAAAAAAAAAATTTCTCTGACTTCATACTAATCTGACCTATAATACTTCATAGGAAAATCGTTATAACTTCTAAACTATCTGACTTAGAGCATTGAAGTAAAGAATTTATTTAAGATGAAAACTTTCTCTATCTTTTTAGAACAAACAAGAACCAGTTTAATGCGCTAGATTTTTCACAAAAAGCCATTAATTAAAAAATACACTTTTTTTTCTTAAACTTTGGTTTTTCTATGTTTGATTCCACGAAATTTATAACATGTTGCCTGTGTAAGCGTAGTCTATAAGTTTAGCTATCAAATGAGACCTTTTTAGGGTTCCGTAGCCAAATGGCAAAAAACGGAACCCTTATAGATTCGTCATGTCTGTCTGTCTGTCTGTCTGTCTGTCCGTCCGTATGTCACAGCCACTTTTCTCCGAAACTATAAGAGCTATACTATTGAAACTTGGTAAGTTGATGTAGTCTGTGAACCGCATACACAAATGGAAAAATTGGAGCTGTGTTGTAAATTGGGAGCTGTGTCACAGTTTTCACTAGTACAGCTCCCAACGCTAAAATCACTGATCTCGTATTGAAATTAAATATGCCTTATTTATAAGCTTTTCAATGTATACGATTTGAAATAAATAAAAAAATTATTATTATTATAATTATTAAAAATTTGAGGGGTCCCCATAGGTACAACTGAAACACATTTTTTTTTATCTAACCTATACGTGTGGGGTATCTATGGATAGGTCTTAAAAAATCATATTGAAGTTTCTCATATAATTTTTTTCTAACTTCAACAGTTTGCGAGAGAGACTCTTCCAAAGTGGTAAAATGTGTGTCGTGCACTTGTCATGCACCAACTTTAGAAGTTAGAGGGGGGGCCTCTAACTTCTAAAGTTGGTGCATGATAAGTCTAAAAATAATATATGATGTACATTACTATAAAAACTACCAACTAAAATTGGTTTGAACGAAATCTATCAAGTAGTTTTTTTTATACGTCATAAATGGTAAACCTTAAATAAACTTTCATTAAATAAACTGAAACATAAAAATAAATCAAAACCCTTTTAATTTCATAAAAATAAACCTTATTGCTGCTGCGGAACCCTTCATGGGCGAGTCCAACTCGCACTTGGCCGGTTTTTTATCTTCATAGGATATTTACATGAGAAGTACTGGTCAGATTAGTGTGAAAGCCCGAGAAAAACTAAAATGGCTGCCATTTTACAACCGTGAGAGAGAGAGAAAAAATTTGAGAGCCAATTTGTTGATAAAATATGCCATAGATCATGACATTAAAGGATCGGACCCCGGTGTCGGGACACATTGTATATAGGGAATGTTATTATTCGACAAATTTACTATTCGAATATTTTACAAAAGTTTTCGAATAATTCGAATATTATTCGAATAATTATAAATTTTTGAAAAACTTCGTACAACCATGTACAACCTATTTTGTTAATACTACGAAGTAAGCAATTCTAATTTTTACTTTTATCAACATAAATCTTTGTGAATGACATAGTTAATTTTTATTGTTAAACACTTTAAATATGTATATTTTAAGGTTACAGCTGGGCAATAAAAGAAAGGCTGTAAAGTGTAAACCGTTTTCGATCGTAGCACCTTTTACTATTCTCATGTGATTATGCTTGAAAGAAGTCAATAGATACAGATCGTGAGCGACCATTACTGACGATACTGAAATCCATGACTGAAAGGAGTTTATAATATCTTCATTTTCATGTCTTTAAGCAAAATCGTTATTTTGCCTAAAAACATGCAAATGAATTTATTAGACGTTTCTAAAACATGGTCAACGGCGACGATGAATGGTCGTATACTCATTAGTTAGACTAAAAACAGATTTATGTGTGGTTTCACAAAAATAGGGAAACTTCGTTTCCGCAGCACATTTCAGTTAAAATCAATACTAATTATTTACTACCACAATTGCTAAATAATAGTTTGTTTAATTTATCCCCCAAATTATGTTAAAAGTAACATTATACTAGATATTTAAAATCTGTTTTATATGTCCCAAATGTCAGGCCGTAGGCATGTCCGTTCTCCGAAATTTTGCATCTAGGAATCCATATTTAAAAAAGTACTATGTTTATTCTTATATTTATTAATAATTTTTAAAATGTTTAAGTACTCGCAGCTAATTATGTGTGTATTTTGTAGTTAAAATAAACAATAATTATTTTTTCTCGAATGAGTTTAATGTCCTCAACTTTATTCGCCAGCCACTTAATTTTAAAATTTCATTAGAATGTGCGTTGAATATTGTTGGTGAATTTAAGAGCATTATATAAAGTTATTCTCTGACAACACTCGCTCTGCGGCGGTCATTTTATAAATCAGTGCAAAAATGAAAGTTTGTGGGCCACCACGTGGTAATTCCAGTCACTTGTTCAATCCCTAGATAAGTAATTTTGTTGTTTATTGATATTAAATTCTTATGAATTAATCAATATATTTTATAAGTAATACGTCGGCATTGTTCGCAATATGATATTAGAATTTATAATGTTATTTGCAACAGAATTTTGAGTTCAATTTTATTCTAAATAATCAGTCCCTAGACCATCAGGCCCTAGCTTCTAAAGGCGCTCGGACTGACGTTTAGTATGAAAACATCAGTACTTTAACGAAATACATATATTGTTGCAGCCTTCTCAACTGAAAAAATATAATAGACTGAAGAAAAACAATAATTGAAAATATTATATTAAAAGCTGAAACTCATCAAGAGCAGTCAAACAAACAGCTTTAGTCTGGCCCAAATGTTGAAAAATATATACTTTTGTGATACAGTTCCACTCTTTATACATCCTATAAGAAGTTTCGACCCGACGTAGTCCTAAAAAATAATAAAATAGGCTAAGACTCGCGCATGAAGGGTTTAAAGTTGTCAGTCCCTAGAGGCGTAAATCAGCAAAACTCTAAAAATTTCCTAAATTAAGGCATAAAGTGACTGGCCCTTTTAATAAATAAAGGCCAGTCACTTTATGCCTTAATTTAGGAAATTTTTAGAGTTTTTCTGATTTACGCCTCTAGGGACTGACAACTTTAAACCCTTCATGCGCGAGTCTTAGCCGATTTTATTATTTTAGATAAGACACAATTAATTGATCACCTATCATGTACACTAACAGGGAATTTAATAACAAATATGATGAAAACAAAATACCTTCAAAAGTTGCCCTATTTTTGTGAAAGCACCCTTATATATATTATAATATTATCATTGAAGATGTAAAATATTCATAAATAATATTATTTTTCTGAAATAAACTTAATCATGTTCTTATTCCATGTTAATTTTATGATTGATAGCATTTTAAACAAAAATAAAAAATACTTTTACTATTCGAATTATTCGAAAAATTATTTGGCGAATATTCGAATAATAAAATTGTCGAATATTCGAATAAAACGAGTATTCGAATATTCGAATAACATACCCGAATTGTATAATTAATTTTCAATCCTTTTAGCAACAATCCCTTTAGTTGAAAAAAAAAAACATTTTTTGTATTTCTGAGCTTTAAAATCGTTTATTTACATGACATAAACAGTTTGTTTAATATTTATGATATAATTTTTTGATAAGAGTGAAATTGATTATTAAAGTAAAAATATAACTAAGTATTTCGTGAATATTTCAAGTGCCTATGTGTTGCAGTTATTGATATCGAGCAAAACATAGCAAAAAAATCTCGTTTGTTGTATGGGACCCCCCTTAAATAGTATTTGTTGTTATAGCGGCAACAGATATGTACACAATCTGTGAAAATTTCAGAAATCTAGCTATAGCGGTTTTTGAGTTACAGCCTGGAGACACACAGACAGACAGACGGACAGACATTGAAGTCTTAGTAATAGGGTTCCGTTTTTACCCTTTGGGTACGTAACCCTAAAAAACCGCTTTAAGACATGTATTTTTCTCACGCAAAAACATATAAATCTTTGATCTTTAACAACTCCAAAAGTATTGATTTATTCCAAAAACTTTATATTACAAATGTTGCTTAGAATTTGTGTCTATTGATTCCTGGGGTTAATTTTATTTAAAAAAAATTCACCCCCGAGAAGAGTTGGCATACCACCCCCAGGGCAAAGCGCAAGTTGGCAGTATGTCACTTTTGTTTCTTAGGTCCACCTACCTACCAATTTTTGTAAAAATCGATGGAGGTTCAACGAAGTCGGAGGTAAAAACCTTCACTTCCTCCACTAATCGTGGAATAGAAATATCGACGTCACAACTCACAGGCGTCACAACATAATACGTCACTAGAATCAATAATAGTATTCCAGATTGTTCTAGTCTATTGATCCATGCCTCTACCTCACGCCGCGCGAATTAAAAATTCCAACTTGTTAACGTCAAAAAGACTTACATGATAATTGACTGCTCAAATAATGTCATGTGGGCGTGGTTATAGCTGTTACAGTTATGGTCAAAATTATGGTTATAGTTAAGGCCAACTTTACTTTAACCTTAAAGTTACTTTGACCACGGAATTTGACAGATGTCTCTTGCGTTTATCTTTTTGCTAAAGCTACAGTTAATGGGGTTGAGAGTATAAAGATCGGCCAAGTGCGAGTTAGACTCGCGCACGAAGGGTTCCGTACCACAATAGAGCAAAAATAGGCTGAAAATTGTGTTTTGTGTATGGGAAAATTTAATTTATTAATTATTTAATTTATTTAAATTTTATTATTAATTATTAATACAAAACTACAAATACAACGGAGTATTTCGTGAATATTTCAAGTGCCTATGTGTTGCCTTTATTAATATCGAGCAAAAAATAGCAGAAAAAAAAACAACAGATATATAATATGTCGCAGGGAAATGAGGATATCAGGGATTTCACGAAATCCCTAGGGATATCACGAAATCCCGGCAGATGCCGAATATTCTTGTTTATTACGTCTTCTTACTAAAAAAATCTAGTAATAATATGTCATTTCACAAAACTAAATCTATTGAAATGTCAGAAAAGCGGATACCGCCGATTTATAAAAATCGAGCCATGCATTTCTCTCGCTCGCTTTAGTACCCACACGGGTACTTTGATAGGATCATCTAACATCTTACTCTGACAAGTAAGATGTTAGATGATCCATACGTCGGATTAGCATGTAAAAAGTCGGTCCTGCGCCTGATCTCGCGCCAGTCGCCAGTCTTCCGTCCCACTGGATTATGCGAGTAAAGAATAGAGATATTGCTCTTGTGTACTGCGCACACACTTGGGCACTATAAAATTACTCCTGCTTAACTGGTCTGGTTTCAATGAAACCGGCCATCGTCACCGAAACCGGTGTGGGAGTTATTATTATTATTATCAATCGTGTAATGCAACTATAGCAGATCTGAGGGGGCATCACCATATTTCTGAATCATACAGTTGAAACCAGCTGAGGGTTCTTCATCAGATACTTTGATTTTTGACGTCAAATGAAGCGGCCCACCAAGTTGAATATTTTTTGTAAAGGTGGCATGTCGATCTCTAATAGTTTGGGTAGGCTCTCGAGTTTTATAATCAAGGTCACCCTGATCAGAAAACACAGGTACTCCAGATCTTCGATTATCCTAGTTTTTGCGGTTCCGTACCCAAAGGGCACAACTGTCTCTTCGTCTGTCTGTCTCCAGGCTGTATCTTAAGAACCGCTATAGCAAGATGAATCGCACCAGCTCGAGCGACGCATTTGTTTCACTCCTACTAGTGCCCGTGTGGGTACTAGAGCGAGCGAGAGACATGCGTGGCTCGATTTTTATTTGGGGGTATCTGCTTTTCTGACATTTCACTAGATTTAGTTTAGTGAAATGAAATATCTATACTTTAATATTATAATTGGGAAGAGTTTGAGATTGTTTGTTTGAACGCGCTAACCTCAGGAACTACTGGTTCGATTTAAAAAAATTCTTTCAGTGTTAGATAGCCCATTTATCGAGGGAGGCTATAGGCTATACTTTATCACGCTAATATTAATAGGAGCGAAGAAATAGAGGAAAGTGTGGAAAAAACGGGTAGAAATTATTTGAAAGGGCTTATTTGAAATTGAATGCGTTAATCTCAGGAACTACTGGTCCGATTTGAAAAATTCTTTCAGCGTTAGATAGCCTATTTATCGAGGAAGGCTATAGGTTATATTTTATTGCGCTAAGACTAATAGGAGCGAAGAAATAGATGAAAGTTGGAATTTTTTTTGGAAAAATTTGGTATTTGAAATGGCTTATTTGAACGCGCTAATCTCAGGAAGTACTGGTCCGATTTGAAAAATTCTTTCAGTGTTAGCCCATTTATCGAGCAAGGCTATAGGCTATATTTTATCACGTTAAGACTAATAGGAGCGAAGAAATAGAGGAAACATTTGGAAAAAAACGGGGGAAATTATTTGAAAGGGCTTATCTCACTAACTACTGGAGCAATTTGTCTATTATTTGGCACAGGTAAGAAGTAGACCACGTGAAGGATCATAGACTATTTGTGGACTAATTTGTCTGTGAAATATCTAATTTACGCGGGCGAAACTGCGCGGAACGTTATATTTCGAGTGGTCACGACATCACGCGTAAACGTCTGGACCCATTTTGCTGAAATTTGGTATAAGGATACTTTGAGTCCCGAAAAAGAACATAGGATACATTTTGTCCCGGAAAAATATACGGTTACTGCACAATATACTTTTATGATTTGCGCGTAAACTATTCAATCTATTTTGATGGAATTTTGTATAGAGATACTTTGAGTCTCGGGAAAGTACAAAGAATATTAATTTTGTCCCGGAAAATGTACGGTTCCCGCACAATAAACTTTTATGATTATCGCCTAAACTATTCAATCTATTTTGATGAAATTTGGTATGGCAATACTTTCAGTCTCGGGAAGGGATACTTTATATTCCGGATAATATACGGTTCCCGCACAATAAACTTTTATGATTCTCGTCTTAACTATTTATAATTTAATCTATTTTGATGAAATTTGGCATGGAGATTGGAGATACTAATTTGAATCTGGGACAAAGAATGTTTTTGTCCCGGAAAAATGTGCGGTCTCCACACAATATACTTTTCTGATTTGCGCGTAAACGACTCAATCGATGTACGGGAACAACTATAAACTAAAGTCCACGCGGACGAAGTCGCGGGCAACAGCTAGTCACTAGATATTTTTAGTAAGAAGACGTAATTTAAACAAGAATATTCGGCATCTACCGGGATTTCGTGATTTCCCTAGGGATTTCGTTAAATCCCTGATATCCTCTTTTCCCTACGACTTATATGCACAATCTGTGAAAATTTCAGAAGTCTAGCTATAGTGGTTCTTGAGTTACAGCCTGGAGACAGACAGACGGACACACACACGTACGTACCCTTTGGGTACGGAACCCTAAAAATGAATTATCCGTAAAATCGACAGGAAAAATATTTATTGTTATAAAAAAACTGAGCCATAGTAAATTTTCACGAAAAAAATTTCGGGTGGGTTGCACCAACTTACTTTAACTATAATATAATATTTCCTGTCGATTTTCACGGATAATTATTTTTATACCCTCAACCTCATTCACTCTTTTACAAACTTTTACATTCACGCTTTAACAAAAAAAAAACGCAACAGACATCTGTCAAATTCCGTGGTCAAAGTTAAGTTTAAAGTTAAGTTAGCCTTAACTATAACCCATAACTTTGAGATACAGACAGACGGACAGACACAGACAACGAAGTCTTAGTAATAGGATCCCGTTTTTACCCTTTGGGTACGGAACCCTAAAAAATATAAAGTCTTTATGATCTTTGAAATTTTAATGAATATTATTTTTAAATAAGTAATTTACTTATAATATAAACAACTTTTATTCAATTTATACTACACACTCTTTCTCATTGCGTAAATAGTATGTTATACCGGTTCATTTCAAAAAAGCTACAAAAACATTTCACAAAATGTGGTCCCCTCTTTGACTCGAGTCGATTTAAAAGGTCACCATTTCAAGGTCAGCTTCAAAACAAGAAACCCAACATGGCGACGTATCGACTATCGAATGAAAATATTCCAATTTCTGAGATTATAAAAACGTGAGAGCGGTTATTGATTAAAGACTACCTAAACCAGGGATTCCCAAACTTGTTTTGTCCACTGCCCACTTTCAGAACAAATTGTTTTAGTGCCCCCTCCATTGTCTTAATTTAAAATGCATCCAGATGAAACGAAATTACAAATCACCTCCCAAGCCTACGCCCCCATTTTTTTTCTGGGTCCCACACCGCCCCTCTTTATACCTTATGGGCTGTTCTAAACGAAGGCCCCGAATCACTTGTATAATTTATTTCGCAGCTACTTCGCACTGAATAGTAGCGCTGTTTACGGAACACAATGGAGTTGAGAAGTCCTAGGAATTCAAGTCTTAAAGCGAGCTCTTATGTACACGGGCCTTGTTTACTCTGTGATGCGGTGCATGTGCATCAGTTGACGCATCGCGGTTGAATCTTTACATAGAGCGCGAGGGCCGAGGTAGTATGTAATGTACATAAGGCAGGGATCGATGGCGAGACCGACAGTCACACGCCTCGTCCCAATTTCATCCTTCTTGAGATAGAATTGTTTTATACATCTGCGCCGAATGGATTTTTTTGTTCGTTTACTCTCAAGTCTCAGTTGAAGACGGGGCGGTTTTCTTTATTATTGATAGAGCTTTATTCAACCGGCAAAGTTTTAGTACCTGACGTAATTTGAGTGCGTAGTTGCCTTGCTGTTATACTGCGCAAATCGCCGTATCAAGGACATAAAATTGGATTTTTTTATTACATTTTTATATAAAGTTTGGTACTACTAATATATATTCTGTGATACTGATAAAGTTATAATGTTTTTAAGCCACACAGAAATCTTTATTGTTTGTCATCAAAGTAATATCGCACATGCGCACCCCTTGGCCTTGACGCAGTAACACTCTGTTAGGGGAGGCAATCATTTATGTAATTGTATGTAGTATGTACGTAATACGAATGTACTTAAGTAGGCGAACGCGTCATTTTTTTTAATTTTTGCACTAGAATGTTATTATTGTGAAAACTGTGTCCAATCGAATTGTCTATTAGTATTATATCAAATATTCTGTATTACACAAGACAAACGTTAATAAACCCTAGCTTCACAACTGAAAATTGCAAAACCTACGTAAACTGTGAAATGAAATTAAAGGTTTTCTGAGCTAAAAAGAAGTATCTTTATTCTTTAGCAAATTGTTTCATAATAGTAGTGCATGGCGAAGTAGGTCTGACACTGTTCTATGACTGCAAGTGAAACCCAGCTAGCTCGAGGTCAATGAACCGTTCATTTCGCTGCATTCGTTGCAAATACATCGGTGCGTTTCGTTGTTTCCACCAATTCTATTCGTCGGCGTGGTGTACACTCGGAGTGTACCACATTCCCACATTGTCAAGAAAAAGTATAAATACGCTCCACGGCCACTTGGCATTAGAAAGCTGCTATAGCGACGCTGCATTTACTCCTTAAACAATTGCATTAAATTATACTATGCATTATATACATTTATGAAATTCCTTGACTACTTGCTTTCTTTTATCGTAGGCCTTTTAGAAAGCCTTTAAAAGGCATAATATCTTGTGGCGAACACAATTCAGTAAAACCTTTTGCGACAAACACAATTCTGTAAGGCCCTTTGCGACAAGCTCAGATGCTTAATGTAGAGTGTAGACTATGTAGCAAAGAAGGTCGTCGTTCGAATAACACCTTTTATTCTAGGGTATGTTCACCTCATCTCAGACTATGTATTGCCAGAACGGTATACATTGCTCGGCCTCGTACTATCTTCCTCGTGTAAATACCATTGTCTTTATCTACACCATTCTACACTAAAGTGGTAATGAATTTTAAAGCGTCGCGTTGGCAGAGATACCGGTTTTACGTTCTTATAGGTTATCAAAAAGTAACTTCTTATAAAAATTGTCCATCAAACGAGTACAAGTTTTTAGTGCGTTTTAAATTACATTGAAACCTCAGTCTAGTCTTCACAAAAATCATCGCAGTTTCAAATGCATTTGGAATTATTATTTTTGACCAAAGTATTTACTGTGTACATGGCAAATGGCAATCAATGCTAACTAGTTCATTATGCACCTAGCCTCGATAATATGTTAGACATAGAAAGTAGACAGCGAGATATAAAACGGGGCGCTGCTATGGGTGAATGCAACACGAAGTTGTACTGTTATAATATACGTTAAATACTAAACATGCTACTGTTACGAGTTGCATATTTTCTATCTATATTCTACAGTCTACACCCAGCATCAAAAAAAAAGTGTCTTGACTCTTGCTACAGTATTTTGACATTTGTGTATCCTCATATCAATTATCAAATGAGAAAAAAGAATGTCTGATAATGTTAAAATATTATCACGAGCTCTGCCAGCCTCACTGCTCCTGCATTGCAGTCTGCAATTTTCAAATGTTTTCCCTTGATGTGTTTGAACTGGCTTTCGCTCACGAAAACCGGTTTAGCACTGTGCAAAATAATGCGTTTATTGGACTTGTTCAGATTCGAGCTCGTCTGTATTTCGCTTCACCGGTTACGTAATTCGTGGTTAGTCTAAAATAATATGTTCAAAATAAAAGCTAACATGGTTTGCTACATGAGAATTGTTCGTGCGGTTTAAGTGTTATTTATAAATGAGACGGGAAACGAAAAAAGTGTTAGTGTCGATCTCGAGGGCTAGGAAAATGTTGTGGGTGTTAGGGGTGCGGTCGGCGGAGGGGGGAGTTATATAGTGACGCGATCACGTGTACATTTTGCAGCTTGTATTGATCCTGTCGTCTTTTTCTTGTTAAATTCGTTGACTTGTGATTTGCCAGCAAACCCGGCTCTATAAATATAATTTAAAGCTTGTATTTGTTATTTTTAATAATGCTATGAATCTAAAAGTGACTTTAAATTGATAAATGAATGATAAATAAAACAGATTGTTAAATACTGTTTAAAAACTCAAAGAAAAAAATACTATATTTTTCAAAATTTGTCGTATTACGATTTACGTATAAATTAACCTTCTTTCATCTTTGTATGTTTTGTCTTTTGCATTTTTAATTATTTTTGTTAATTTCGAATTATCTATAGTCTATAACTCTATACTATAACGATATAATATTCCTGTGTAAATGACCAAACTATTTAGAAATAATTTTAAAAAAGTTAACGCATTTCAAATGATCTGTTGTCCTATTTTGCTTCGACCATAAAAGGATCATCGATGGCACATAATGCGACTTCAAGGGTATTTTGGGGTCAGGTATAGTATTATTGTACAATGGCAGGTGGCGTGCAGGAGCTCTCTCAATCGAGTTTTACAGCCGTGTCGTGGAACTCTGTTGAACTGTTGCCGTTTGGGTGCGTGCCATTATTTCCGCGCTATTTTATTTCTGTCAAGCCAACCTATATTAATTTTGGTTCGATCGATATTCTAAACGGTTACTGTATATGTATTATAATTTATAGTTTATTAGCATATAATAGCATATATTTTGTTTCTTTAGTACGAGTAAATACTAGAGAAATACAAAAAATTACCTACCGTACTTTATCTCGGGAGTTCTTTAAAACAACATAATATTATGTAGAGAATATCTTATTATACCGCAACTTGTTCGGATTAGCTGCACAAAGGTCGATGATAGTTTACCCTTTACGACAATCGGCAAAAGTTAGAGGACGACAGGCGAGAGCCGTGAGAGTTTAGTGAAGGAGAACGAGATGCGAGATTGTATGCGCGCGCTCTATTTTGGTCGCGGTGGCACACTCGACGGCTAATCGGCGCGTCACGTGGCTAGCGCCGGAAGGATGGGGGGAGAGGCCTCGCGGGACGAGGTTGGGGCGTCGGAATGCAGTCACCACCGCTCGATGCACAGCTCACCGATTGATCGTCCAACTGCTTAACATTACACTGAGTATTCAGTACGCCCTAATCATTAGTATGTTGTTGTTATTCACTCTCAAGTCTCAAGTGACCTCCGGTACTCGGTGTGTTTATGTTTTCTCGATTATTTTATAAGTATTTGAGTTGTTACATTAATCTTTGATGATCATCTGTATATTTTACATGATTTGAAATTTTAAACGGAGCTTCGGTCTTTTTGCCTAGCGCCAATAACATTTTGTTGAGTACCTATAATTTTTATAAATTGAACGATTCGGCAATCGTATCGAGTTACATAATATTGTCTGCAGTAAATAAATAGAATATGTGGACCATGTTAGATAAATTGTGGAGTACAAGCAAGTAATTGCAGCTCGCGGATTGCAGGCAATCGCCTCTCACCCCGCATGCCGCCCCGCTCTCGAACACCGTAAGTAAACAGTCTGGTGTTTATCCGCGTCTCGCTCGCACCGACCGCGTCGCGTCGCGCCTCTGAGGTGCACTCACTGTTCCTATTATTTTCGTGACGGGTATTGCGCCGAAGCCGATTCCCGTATCCTCGCCCCGAGACGCGAGGTCCGGTCTCGCGAAGGCGGAGGCGGTGATGGCGGTTCGCATCGCACGCCAGTCCACGCCCGGGGCCGATTGTCACAGTTCGCGACCGATACTACCGTGTTTTAGTTGAAGCCGCGCGCTCGCTGGCCTAAATAAACATTGTACTGTATACATAAAATATACATACGTATACAACATTATTTAGTGCGTAATTCTATAACTTTTGTGCTGCGAATAGCAATATTCAAAATAGTATTTGTGTGGATTGTGTACTTGTGCTCTCATGTTACACGTGAATGTGGATCGCGAGAGGAGCGGAGTAGGAAGATGCATTTCAAGGAGTCGTTTGCGATGAGCGATCGTCCGAACGAGCGAGGTCGCCGTAACTCCCGCTGCAAGGGTGGGTGTCTACTCTGACTGTGTTGTGTCCCGACTGACGGCTCGAGGCGCTCTGCGCTGTCGAGGCGACCTTATCATCTACAACAGCTGCTGTCGTCTCTATGAGCACCGCGTCGTGCTATCCCAAACATCCACTTTATTACTCTTTTACTACACATGATAATAAAAGTGATTTCACTGTAAGCTACGTCGGTTACAAAATACTTTTCTGTAATCATTTGACTTTTGTTTCTGCGACAGCATGGTAAATTGTTTAGTATTATTTAATTTACTAAAGAAACTTTATTTACTAAAATTATATATTTATTGGGAAGTCGTGCTTCTAGGGTTCTTTGCTATTTTTTTATTTGTCGCGCACTAAGATAGTAAGCGTAATTTCGCCATAGGATGGTAGGTGCGCATAGCTCGGTTACGTAGCGTCAACCCTTTTGCATTTAAGGTCTGGGGTTCGAATCTCGGGTAGCTGAGTTTTTGTCTTTCAATTTCTTTTTCAATATAATATTTTTTTCATTATGTGCATACAAAAAATTACAAGAAGTCTTCCAAGTAAGTAAGTGTTGTAATAAGTAATATAATCGTTTTAATCATTGCTGTGCATTAACTAACTGCTATAATATCGATGGACGATGAATCGATATAATTAAAAGCTTTCTGAAATCTTAATAATTATGTTTATTTCTTGTTCATCTAACTCATTTTAGAATAACAACAAGGATATTTAAAACAAAGAATTTAAATTTTGCGATGTCATAAATTTCTATACCTGGATTTTTTGTGTTTGCCACTCTGGTGACATCATAATAAATTATTATAATATGTAATATGTATTATCCTCATTCAATGTTTTTTATAATATATTAGTAGCAATTTCTTTTCTATAGACTAATAGGTCTGGGTCAATTAAATTTTGAGGTCATGTATGAAAGTTATTGTAAAACTTAAAAAATTATTAAGCTTTAATATAAGTACATAAATAACATTATTCTTAATAAACGAAAATGATAAACAATTCGAAATTTGAAATGGAATAAAAACTTCTCGTAATTAAAATATTTTGATCTGTTTAGTAGCGTCAGACACGGTTATGTACACGTCAAACTTATTGCACCTTTGCGTCAGTGGCTAAAAATATACATTTGTTTCGAATTCTATCACTTGACTTAAAAGTCGTAAGTATTAAAATACTGAGGGTGGATTGTTTAAAAGACTCTAAAAATAATCATAAGTGTTATTTCGTTAGAACTTACGGTCTGAGTGTCAAAGTCGCTTTTTTCCTCTCGTGTCCCTTTCTTCATTTTATCTTTAAAACTACGCAACGGATTTTGATGATTATTTCGGTGTTAGATAGCCCATTTATCGAGGAAGGCTATATTTTATCACGCTAAGAGTTAAGACTAATAGGAGAATGTGGAAGAAACAGGGAAATTATTTAAATGGCTTATCTCGCGAACTAGTGGAGACATTTTTATGTTATATAATTGCCATAGATAAGAAGTAGATCACGTGAAGGATCATAGGCTATAGATTTTAATAATTTTTTCAGTGGCTATATATTTTATACCCCTGCGACGCCGGGGCGGGTCGATAGTAAATTATAATAGGTTGGGGAAAAAGTCTTTTCGCATTATAGTATGTATGAACTGGTCATAAAATCTCTTGGGCTACCAATTATATCTGGCTGACTTTGGTATCATTAAAAAGTTTTAATTTTACAGAAGACAATTCCAAATTCAAATTAGGTAAATGTGAGATTTTCATTTGTTTTTCTTATCGTTACAATGAGTGATTCTAATGAAGAAATTCGATGCATTTTAAAAAGTTATAATAAAAAAGGTAAAAATGCAACACAAGCCGCGAAAAAAATTTGTGATGTTTATGGACCTTATGCAGTATCTGTGAGAGTAGCGCAAATTTCGTTTATGCGTCTTCAATCCGGAAATTTTGATATCAAAGATGCACGTCGCTCTGGTCGCCCTGTTACGGACAAAACTGATGCCATTTTTGAAAAAGTCCACTTTTTCAAAAAGATCGGCATATTAGTACTTTAGTAGTTACGGTGTAGCTGAAGACCTGGGGATTGACCACAAAAAGGTTTTGGCGCATTTGAAAAAAGCTAGGTACACAAAAAAGCTCGATATTTGGGTGCCTCATGAGCTAACTGAAAGAAACCTAATGAACCGTGTACTCATTTGTGATTCTTTATTACGACGTAATGAAACCGAACCATTTTTGAAGAAGCTGATAACTGATGATGAAAAGTGGATCACGTACGACAAGAACGTGCGAAAAAGATTGTGGTCAATTAAAGCCGGTCAGGCTTCAATCTTCACAGACTGTGGCGAAACCCGGGTTAACTCGCAACAAGGTGGTGCTGTGTGTGTGGTAGGATTGGAAGGACATTATTCGTTATGAGCTGTTACCGCCAGGCAGGACCATCGATTCTGAACTATACTGCGAACAACTGATGAGATTAAAGCAAGAAGTTGAGAGAAAGCGGCCGGAATTAATCAATAGAAGGAGTGTGGTTTTTCACCATGATAACGCTAGACCTCACACATCTTTAGCCACTCAGCAAAAATTACGGGAGTTTGGCTGGGAGGTGTTAATGCATCCGCCGTATAGTCCTGACCTTGCATCTTCAGATTTCCACCTGGTTTGGTCGCTGCAGAATTCCTTAGACAGTGTCAGGTTGACATCACTAGAGGACTGCCAAAACCACTTGTCGCAGTTTTTTCATCAGAAGCCCCAAAATTTTTATAGCAATGGGATCATGTCTTACCAACAAGATGGCAAAAAGTTATCGAAGAAATGGCACCAATATACTTTAGTCAATTATAAATAAACTTTATAAAAAAACCTTTTGAATTTTATATAAAATGCGAAGAAAAATTTTCCCTAACCTAATCCTATTGATATTATAAAGGCGAAAGTTTGTTTGGATGTGTGGATGTATAGATGTGTGGATGTATGGATGTTTGTTACTCTTTCACGCAAAAACTACTGAACGGATTTTAATGAAACTTTACAATAATATAGCTTATACATCAGAATAACACATAGGCTATAATTTTAACCGACTTTTAAAATGGGGGAGGTGTTATGTTCGTTTTCTTATGTTCAATGATTACTCCGCCGTTTGTTAACCGATTTTCAAAATTTTTCTTTGGGTATGTAGGGTATCATCCCAATTTGGTAGTATATTCACAGAAGTGGTGATCTGATGAAGGATCCATAAGTAATCGAGGGAACTCCTCAAAATGTATGGGGAAACATGTGGTGACTTCGGTTTTGTGAGAAATATTCTAAGCGTATGCTACAAACAAGTAAGATTTTGCACCGAGGTATACCTGGTATACCGTGGTTCGGAAGGTGCTGAGAGAACTCCTGATTCTTTATAGATACAAGTTTGGGAGTTTCGGCGTTGTTTTAAGAACGGAAAGCATATGCTACTATGCAAATTACATTCGTCATCATCATCATCACTACCATAATATTATACCATGCATCGTCCCATGATTATGAGCCTTTTCATAGTCTTTTAGATCGAGGCTCGAGTTTGTCGAGCGATAATTTAAAAAAATCTATACTTAATATTATAAACCTGAAGAGTATGTTTGCTTGAATGCGCTAATCTCAGGAACTACAGGTCCGATTTAAAAACTTATTTCAGTGTTAGATATCTCATTTATCGAGTAAGGCTATATTATATTATATTATCACGCTAAGACTAATACGATCGAAGAAACTCAGGAAAATGTGGTAAAAACGGGGAAAATATTAGAAAGGGTTTATCTCACGAACTACTGGAGCAATTTTTATAGCAATATTTGGCACTTATATAGAGTAGACCACGTGAAAGGAGTATTTATAGCTATTTTTATTCGAAAATGTACGGTTTCTGTGAAATTCCTAATTTACGCGTACTAAGCCGCGCGGGACTTCCAGTAATAATATATACTTGACTGCATTTTTGTTAGTATAGTAAAATAAAATGCAGTTTGTCATCCTATGTGCACCCTTGTCATTTATGAACATAAATCACAAGGGTGCACATAGAATAGGATCATACAGTGATCACAATATGGGAGTCGGCCATGCCGAATGTATGGACATTGGGCGCCGCAGACTCATTCACACAAAAAGTGTGTCGTTTGCGATCTCCCTATCCATGGATCTTCCCAATTTGGCCTATTAGTTTACCTCGCGTTTACACTAGAGAATTATTCGAACTTGAATTATTTTATTTGCTGAAACTGATATAACTAACATAGTAAAACAAATTCCACATACCGTCGCTTACATTTTAAAAGCTAAATATTTTCGCGTTACAACTGTCCAATGTTCTTTCCGGGCCCCAAAGTTTATCTATTTAATCCTATCTATAATATTAAATGAAGCATAATGAACCGATTTCACTAAGGGCCTGTTTCACCACTTCCTGATAAGTGCCGAATAGGCTATTCACCACTTAAATTGACAGGTCAAGTATGGTGAATCTGTCAAAAAAGTTGTGAATAGCCTATTCACTTTATCAGAAAGTGGTGAAAGAGGCCCTAATTCTTTTTTAGTTCCAGTGTTTGTTAATATCGGAGGATTAAAGAAAGAAAAAATAATAAAATTACGTGAAAAATAAGAAAATACAAGAATACTTTACTACCGAATTTGGCTTTTCCGCGATTCACATTCGTCGGGCCCGCTAGCCTAGCACCTATGATTTTTGTCAATTAGGACTGCTGCTCATTTTCAATCAAATCTATCAATCTCATAAACTGACTTTTCCAGAAGAATTGCAATTACCAAATCTAAAACTTAGTTCAATTCATTCGAATACTGTCTATGTGTATTAATAATCCTAATTAACAGGACAGCAAAATAGCTTTAAATAAAATAGAATTTGTAGGCCTTAGCACCATGCGGTATGAGGTGTGGGGTGGCAGGGGGAGTCAGTGGATGGAGGTGAGATCATAGTGGCGAGCAGCCTGGGGAGGCGATCAATATGTACATTGAGCTTACATTTATATACACCGATATGTATAAATGACCTGACTTCTACCAACCCAAATGAAGGTTATACTGCGCAAAACCCTATTGCGTTCTCGTTTTCTTCAAAAATCTCGTGTAACAATTTAAACAATATTTAAAAGGACGTTGGTACTGTATTAAAAAAAAACTTTAAATTACTTTATTCATGAATCATGATGATGACGAGTTGATGTGAGAACCTACCCTGAAATATTATATTATCTTACCTGATTTGGTATTGTCAACCTTTTCTAAACGTATTATAAGTATTTCCTGTGAATAATCCTAGTAGGTCTGTAAATTGATCCACTTTCTACCTGATCGCCGAAGCCGTAAAGTAATTTATTAGTTTTTATTATCTATATTATTTTTCTTGACTGCGTCAGTATTAAAAACATTTTAAAACGTTGCGTTTTTGGGTGGTCCCTAATTCAAACTTAAAATTCAAAATTGAAAATCAAGCCATAGTCATAAAACTCAAGAACGTAATACCTCAAGCGAAAAAGAAATTGCTAATTGGGTTTTGATACTATGTAAATAACTTTATTTCTAACCTTTCTATGAATACAGTTTGCTGAAGTTCTAATAAAAAGGTTAATCTTAAAAAATTAAGTTACCTTTTAATAAGAAGTTATTAACAGTGACAATTTGGAATCTTACTCATATAAGAAACTTCCTGTATAAATATTTCAAAATTTTGTCGTTTAAATTACATTTTTTTATGAATTCTTTGCACCTTTTATATGCTTAATTTTGAATCCGCTATTAAGTATTGTTTGTGTAGTCAACCTAGTGGGAATAGCCTAGCCAGTGGCTGGAATATAAATTTTTATGGACTTGGGTCCGTCCCAACATCTCCTAACAGATGTTTTGTTGGCAGGCGCTGGCGTCAAGATGGAGCACTTCCAGGCGGCGCTGGACCCTCGCAAGCAGGAGCTCCTGGAGGCTCGCTTTTTGGGCGCCAAGGTTAGCTTCAACAATATTCAATTATTATATTTAAATAACATCAACGTTAGGATTTCTTGAATGAGAGTCTGATTTGAAACGACTTTATTGTAAAATCGATTCTTTTGTTCTGTATTTCCCTACGCGTTCAGGCTTCGGATAGGTTGTTAGTCGAGTTTATCGGTACTCGGTTGGTAATGCAGAGTCGTTGCTATGTATTATTGGTCTACGTCAGCGCTCCATTTCATGCTTACGTGTACATAAGAAAATGGCCGCCTAAGTTTTATTGAGCACTGAATCACAAAATATGGTTGGGAATTTTGTAATTCTTAATGTTTGTCAACAGCAACTTAAATCCAAAATCATATTCATAATAAACTTTTAAATATAATAATTATTAAACAAATAAAATGTTATTGAATTTAGATATTATTTTTTATAAACGACTGGTTGAACATGACCGATGACGTAAGATAATACGACGGGTTCGCTCTGCCCACCTGAGCCGTTTGTTCGCGTACTCGCGTCCTCACTTTGCCGGCTGTCTCTTAGCGCTTATATTATTTATCGCATATATAATACGCGTATACTGTAGTCTCGGCCAAGTAAGTGATGTGGTAGATATGTAATTCCATTATGTGTCTCGCCTCCGTCCGTCCTTCCGCCCGCACCCCTCTCGTGTCCCCTCTCTCGTCCTAATGCCGCGTCATTTAGCCGCGCCAGGGCATTGGTTTTATACGTTGTTATGTTACAATAGATATTCAAATGATTTTTGTTTCTGTAAGACTTAATACATTATACTTACTAATTTATCAGGCTATCTACAGAGTAAGTAATAACTAGTATTTTTGTTTTGCTCTCTTGCCTACATTACATTGTTTTCGATGTAGAATTTTCAAGGCTCTACGACCATTTTGTTTCGAGTGCGATCACATTATCATAATAAATGTCGTAGATATGAGGCTAAACATTCGTCATTGAACAACAAGATGGCGGACGGACATAAATAGTTTCTCGGCAATGCACGTTTGTGAATTATCAACCTACAAACAGATATCTCTTTCGGTCTAAGTGGAATCAGAGCGTCAAAGCGCCAACATAATCTTGTGTGATACATACCGTTTATTTCATGGATATTGTACGTCTAGCTATGAGCGTTCGAATAGAAATATTGATTTTGACTAAATTATTATCGATGTCCGTGGGGATTTAGATTTAAGGAGCATTTAGCGCACTGATCGCGTGTTTGCAGGTGAGTGCCGGGGCCATACTTGTAGAAGCCCATCGGGTCACCGAGTTCAAAACGGTGAGTTACTCTTAGTACGCTTCTGTAACTTACTTGGATAAAAATATAGTGACACAAAAACTCGACTCATTGTCCGAATAAATATTAAAGTTCATACATATTATATTGGACGCACCAGTGCTAACTGCTATTTGATTTCACAAGACGTACGTACTTCAATCTCATTGCATGATGGTATATGCTAAATTTGGAACATTGTACATACATACATATTATTTAAGTTCGCACTACGCTACGCCGTGTGCCACAGCCCACAGGCTACAGCCCACAATTCACCAGGATAAAATTATCACAATTTTTTTTTATCAGTCATGATTTTCTTTGTGCTGACTGCTGCCATTTTTCCCGACGACTTTTTAAAATTATTTTTATCATTGATAATAATTTGATAAAAGATTACATTTTATTACTAAGAAAGATACAATTTTATCATTTGCTAAGATGTTATCTAACTTTTGTGGCTGAGGAAATGAAATCAGTTTGGAAAGTGATCTATTTGTGATTAACTTGTTGCTGCTTGATTATGTTTATAGTAAAATCGAATAAACCGGCCTCGGCAACTAGCAATCGGCTCGAGCTCGGGGCCGCGGGGTCACCGACACGCCGCTACGCCCCACTCCGACCTATCTATCTGTCACTAAGTTGCCAGATTTTTTCTATTTCGGAATGTAAAAGTAGATCGACTGACCAACCGATCGACTCACTTTTTTTAAATATTACTTATAGACCCATTGTCATTTTTCAGTCCAAAATATTAAAACTCACTAAGCAATCCCATTATTTGACTTTCCACTAACCACTATAATTATCAACTGTTAATTTTTTGTCACTATCACTGTGTAATTGATATTTAGCATAAATAACAATTTACACATCAGCATGAGCATTATAATTCTCGAATGTATCGCACTGTAAAGAGTAGCGGCGAATATATTTTTGTCTCACAACTCAAACGTGTAGCGTCGTAGAGAGAGAAGATCGGTAGGCATAACACTGTTCAACTATTCAGTCCGTCGATTTGCACATTGAACGCTAAGGGAAATTATAACATGGCGCATACGACCTCGCCCCGCCTCAGCCACATTGTGCCGCCAAACCTCATTCCGCTACTTAGGTCTTAGCCGCTCGGTTCCGCAGTTATTTTTACACAACCCGACCTTTCGCACCGGTCGCAACCGCACTTCTTCAGCAAACAATTCAACGCGAGCCGCACTCACTGAAGATTCTTAAAATAAATTCACATAATACGTGTTTCGTAATTTTTACGCAGTTTAAGATTTTATCTTCCATGAATATGCTATACTAACATCTCGTAACAATAAACATTGGGAACCATACACAACGTGCACTCGCACCGGCTGCCGGGAAGGCAATGAACGCGCCAAAGTGGGGAGCGGAGGCGGCGGCGGGGACTGTCATGCGTCAGCTGAGCGTCACGGCGCGACATTGCAAGGTCCGCCGTATTGCCTCGCCTGACCCACTGCGCCGTTCCTTCACGGCGATGGCTTTTCTGCCTCTAAATTCAACATTTTTGCTAAACTTTTTTTGCGAATATAGAAAATATACTTCCTATTCTTTATTTTAACAAATATTTTTCAATAAACCCTGCATAATAGACGCGCATGCCGACAATAATAAAAGCAGGTAAAGAAGCCGGTTCGCCCCAAGGGGCGACACGTCATTAGTTGTGAATGGAGCGTCGCGCATGCTCGTTACGCTCGCTTGCCTCAAAAAGATTGTATTTTAAACTCTAGTACGCTAAGCTTACATTCGTTTTTATTTATACTGTATATTTTCTTTGAAAATATTTTTGGTTACTCATCTTCTACTTATTTACAGGTTACTTAATACTTGTTTCAATATCACATATAGTTCATTTTGTAATTTGTCAATTTAACGGTTGGTCTTTAGCAATGGCTGGAAAAATGACCATAAAATAGAGTATTTAGGGGCTTTTTGGGGAGAGAAAATGTGGTTTAGTTATTTTAGATCACGACGAAGCCGCGCATTGTTTTTAAGTTTTCGCTCTTTTCGCGTAGTAAAATAATAATTTTCCTTTTTTTTTTTTAGTTATTTTTTTTTCACATTTCGAAAACACAGAGCTGTCTGATGTCTCCAAGGTATTAAATTATTATTTTAACTTAAATTATTTAAACTTAATTGTTACAAATAAATCTTGCTTACTTATTCAAAAAGGCTTACTGCCTGTCTGTATAGAAATTAATATGGATAAAAATTAAAATATCATCAGATCATTTTTTAAAGATACCAATTAAGGCAACCCCTATATTATGAATTAAGTTATTAATAAAGTTATATTTATTTCATGTACTTATTAGAATGCACCTGACCGTAACTTGACTACTGCATACTTAAACCTAGATCTCAAAATCTTTAAGGTCTAGAAAACTGATTTTTTTACACAAGTAACTTCAGTTCATTAAGATTAAATGCTCAAGACGAAAACACGATTACTAAAAAATGCTCGATAGTTTTGCTTAGATCTTCGAAGTTTGCTGTCTTTTCTTTAATATTTTTAATATCTAAAAAGGCATTGATAAAACCTAAATTTGCTCAAAATACTTTTTCATAAACATTATAGTTCGACTTTTATTCATGGTAAAACTAACTTTTCGATGATTCCGCGTCGTCCTTTTTCACCCGGCATATGAAAGACGGGGCGTGACTCGTGAGTGTGAAGAGCGAAGGACGATGTTTGATTTTTAGGGTTCCGTAGTTTGGTTTAGTCGCCCTCAGTGAAAAATAGTTTTTTGAGCAGCAGTTAGTTTTTAAAGAGTTTAAAATAAGACTTTTTCCATAAACAATAAGGTAAGTTATATTATAAATTAAAATTATCCCAAATAAAGGAAAAAATAAAACTGAAAACGCTTTGTTTCTTACTAATCTACACTTAGGGTTGCCAGGTCGCTTAGCCAAAAAGCCGGACAAAGGAGCCAGCTTGGCCGAACATTTGTACAAAAAAGTCCTGCTATCGAGTACTTAGAATCTGAACTCGTGTAGGAATGCGTTCGTAATGTTCTGTTTTATTAAAAACAAATTTACATACAATTTTACATTTTATTAGGTGTAAAACCTTCTAAAAATAGTAGATTTTCATATAAAATTATCGATTCAAAGCTCTACAAAAGCCGGACTCGTCTCAATTTTGGCCGGACAAGCAATCAAAAAGCCTGACTGTGTCCTGCTTTATCCGGACGCCTGGCAAGTGGCAACCCTAAATCTAGTTAATAAAAATGAATTTTGAATTTTGTCACTCTAAAACTCGAGAATGGCTCAACCGATTTGGTATTTTTTTTTCTTGAAATATTTGTGCCTTGGACTCCAAGGAAGGTTTAAGTACAGTGAGAAAATATGTTACGAGAAGTGATAAAAGGTTCACCGGGTCATCTAGTTTTGCAATAAACATGTGATAATTATTTTAGATGCATATAAACAATTGCAGTTTTAATTAAAATAGTATGGAAGTTATGGAACTACATTATATTATTATGATGCTCCAATAAATAAAATGCTAAATATTATGCTCTTTATAACATAGCATTTAGCAGTGATGGAAATGTAAAGAGGCGCTAGCTGCAGTGTTCCCCCGTGTATTTAATCGTTAGTGCACGGCAGTTGAAAATGATCAATATTGCAGGGTCAGATCTGAATCTCGCGGCGCCTAGTTGGCGCTGCAAACTTGTGGCTGAAACTGTGCCTAGCCTTGTTCCCTACCCGCGCTCTCACCTCGCGCCCTACACACCCCTCTCGCTAGAAAATTGGGTTAAACAGCACGCCGCTGAATACCGCACCGGAAGAGGGGATTTGGGGGTCCGCGGAACTGCGCTTCCACAATGAATGCGGGACAGAGATGTGACTGAGTATTGATTGTCTTCAACATCGAGACGCAGTTTCCTGCGCCGCAGCTATGCACATATACCCTTTTACGATTTTGTTAGCGGCTAAATTGAACCTATGCAGTAGAGATATTTTCTAACTTCAAAATTATATTCTTTTACGCCCACAATTTAAATTTTATTACAATGTCAGGGCTCAAACATACTAAAAAATTACATTACTGTATAGTATGTTATATAATGTTACATATACAATGTGTCCCGACACCGGTGTCCGATCCTTTAATGTCATGATCTATGGCATATTTTATCGACAAATTGGCTCTAAAAATATTTTAATAAATACTATTATTACTACAAGATACCATTTATCTTAAGGGCATTTCTCCGGATTTGGATTATTTAGTTGATTTCCTGGAACATTTTTATTTCTGCATATTTTTTTAAATCAGTAATCGCATATTATTCTTAAGTGAATTATAAAAATAATTATCTATTTGGGCCCTTTTTCACTTCACAATTTTAGAAGATATTTTGATTTAAATTTTTCTAACCTAGGGAATGAACAAAGCTAATAGAAAAAAGCTTTTTCAGCTAAATAAACATGTTCAATTTAAATATAAACATGCATAAAATTGTCTACAAACTAAACTTGTTCGTTAAAACCAAATACAATGAACGGAAAATGAATTTATTTGAAATATTTTGACTTTAAGATTTTTTTTTTATAACTTATTGGTGTCATTTATTTGTGTCAGTATATGAAGATAATTTAATTTATTTTAGTAAAAATAAACAGATATGTACCAATTAGGTAAATAAATGTAAAATATTTTGATTCCCTACTTAAAATACCCAGGGAATCATCAAAATGTATGTAGAGGGAATCAATAAAAAGTTAGCTTTTCCTGAGGTGTACAAAAATCAGTAATCGCATATTATTAATTAATTTACATCGTGTCTAAGCAAACTTAAGAGGATACACCAGGGGCTAGAGAAATGAAAAAAAAGTACGTGTAATATCTATAGCTGTCTCCCTTACCTCAAGCCTATACCGCAGAAAACGATAGAGACAACTGCAGAAAATCAACGATTCGATGTCCCCTGATTCCTTCTCCAAAACTTAACCGATTTAAGAACTTTTTTCACTAAAGTTTAAAGAAAGGCTTGAGCTGTGTTCCTATGTTTTGCTTTTTTTGTATAATCTAGCCAAATCTGTTTTCTGGACGTTTAAACAAAGCGGAACATCTGGCCATTTTTTTTGGGTTTTTGAACGTTCATATCTTATTTAATAATTAAATTATGAAAAAAAAGAAAACATAGGGACATTGTGTTAGTGGCCATAGATATTCAGGAAAAAAATTATAACTCTACTAGCATTATCCAGGGAGGAAACAGGGGACAGCGTTTGTATGGAAAAAAGGGCGGTGTGGACTCCTCTTAACTTTGGAAATGACATTGTAATTAGCGAGTAGGGAATCAATTGTGTAAGGAACCAAGATTGAGGGAATCAGATATTTTCCTTTGTAACTCGGAAATGGAGCAACGAATTGTGTGACCTCCTTCCATGATGTTTAGAGGGCTACCGAACCTCCCGCCCTGCGCACCCGCAACCACGTGCTTCTTATAACTAGGGAGGTACGAGCCTCCAAGTGAAGCGTATAGGGAATCACTATGTGAGCCAGGACAAATCTTAAAATGACTTTTTCTATTTATATAACGATATATACATTTATATACAATTGTTTTATAAATATTTTGTTTATACTCTTACGATTTATTTACTTTGAAATTAGAATTTCATCGTATTTGTGGGATTTTTTTTGGGAATTTATAGTGAATTATGGGGACAGGACACGTCCAGGGAATCAATTTTTCGACCTTTAAATTAATTTTAATTATATTTACAATTAAGTTTTTCTACAGAACCTAAGTGGCCCAGTTAGATCACACTACTATATTACTATAAAAAAATATAAAAATACGAAGGTCTACATATGTAACTCTGCGGGTAGTTTATACGTCCGGACAACTAAATTTTGCGGTTTGGAGAATCAGCCTTAAATAGTAGTTATGAAAGTAAAATGTTTCATCTTTTTACTGTTCTCATAAAAAATAATCGGCTCAGCCTGTAATAAGCATTAAGCACACGGACACATATTATCAGCATTCAGCGTAGGTATATAATTAATATCATGTTGCTAGTGCGCTAACTTTCCATTCGCCTGATCGCTAGAAGTTATAAATAGACAAACAATAATGTACAACGTGGCGTATCAAGTGGATATTGCTTACAATTGCAATACGACAATATGTGTGCACAAAATATTGTTTAATGTTTATATACATCGACTAAAATATTGACTAGCAAAATGTTTTGTGTATAATTTGCGTAGTAAGTATTCAGTAATCTGTGTCAATATAGTATTATAGTATTTTCATTTGAATTCGAAAACTGCACTACCAATAAAGCTTTTAAAGTTAAATGAGCTAATTTTTAGCATAGCAATCATGAAATATATTTGCAAAATATAATTAAGAGAGTACCTACGTATACTTGATACTACATACATAATGATACACTGTAAAAGCGTTTCGTATTTACTTTAACATGGATACGTTTACGTCACTTGACCTTGTCAGTGCTTATACTACATGAGCTTGGTTATATATTGTTCTAAATGGTGTCGTCGTCACGTGATAATATGTTTATCTTTGGTTTGATTAAATCGAACGTGTTTGCGTTTAACAGCCCGGCTAAGGTTTACAAACCTACCGCAATCGGTGGTCACATGTGTTGAGGAAGGATGTTTTGGGTGAGAAAAACCTTCCCGTGCCACTTCAACCCGCGGAAATTGTCTGCGATACCCTTGGAGGTGCTACAGGGCAAAAACATTTTACGGGAGAGCGCATAAATGTATCATAGTTCAGTACTGGATGTGCACTTACTTGGTATTGATGTATATCTAAGTTTTAACTGAGTTTTTAACGCCGGTGTTTTTGAATTCTAGTAAGTAGTACTTAGTAGGTTAGGAAGTTATGCTATAAAACGATTTTTGTAAAAAATGTCTCTTATTGGGTTTTAAAATGGGGCAGCCGAGCCGTCTTAATTAATATTTATTCATTATTTAGAAACCCCTAGAAGCATGGACCCTTGGACGTTATCATGCCTAATTTGATAATCATGATATCAAAATAAGAAATAAAAATTGTATGGGATTTAGCAATAAGTTAAGTAAAATCCTATAAATTATACATAAATATTTTTACTATAAATTATACATAAGTATCTTGTAGAAATAATCGAAATCGGTCTCACCAGGATTAACTATTAAAAATCGGCCTGTCAATCAAGTGCCTGCCACTTACCATTATTGATATAGAGTGAAAAAGGCCAAAAAATCACGTTTGTTGTATGGGAGCCCCCCTTAAATATTAATTTTATTTTGTTTTCGGTATTTGTTATTATAGCGGCAACAGATATACACAATCTGTGAAGATTTCAGAAGTCTAGCTATAGCGGTTTTTGAGATACAGCCTGGAGACAGACAGACGGACAGACAATGAAGTCTTAGTATAAATAGGGTCCCGTTTTTACCCTTTGCGTATGGAACCCTAAAAATCACAATAATAGGCATGATGACTATTTTTTTTATTGGTAATTGAAAGACAATTTCAAGTGCCTAACTGTTACCATTATTGATTACGAGCAAAAAAAGGCCAAAAATAAGCATGTTTCTTGTGTGGGACCCTTAAATATTAACTTTATTTTATTTTTAGTATTTGTTGTTATAGTGGCAACAATATACAAAATCTGTGAAAATTTCAGAAGTCTAGCTATAGCGGTTCTTGAGTTACAGCCTGGGCCCTGGAGACAGACAGACACACAGACAGACAGACATCGGAGTCTCAGTAATAGGGTCCCGTTTTTACCCTTTGGGTACAGAACCCTAAAAAGTGTACCACTTAAAATTAAGTGCCTTTTTTTCATTTTAAATTCATACTTTGTCTAGTCTAATTAACTTAAATAATATTGTTATTGGATGCAATACAACCTATTAATTAGTCAACCACAAGCTAAGTCACAAAAATGTGTGTCTGGTAATGAGATTTGGACCATAGAATTTAGAAACCGATTATATCAAAGCACATCAAAAACACTTATTTGAGGTATCTCAAATTTGGAATAAAAGGATAAATTTGTACCAGCATTAAAAACATAAGATTGATTATTAAAATAACTTGTAATTTAAAGTGAAATTACTAATATTACTCCTCTATAACCTAATTTAAATGATGATAAATTGTTGTAACTGTCGATGGTTATTCACAGTAAATAATATGATTTTTTTTTTATTTATTTATAGCAGGCTACATAGGCCCATACAATATATACCTTAATGACTAACATACATACATATAAATTATGTAACTACACTATCACGAGTTATCGGCGACGTGACGCGCGCTTCATTCCGGAGTCTTCCCGGAACCTTCGGTAGACCACATCAGTCGGCTAGAATTCCTCCGCTTCAAAGGTCGACAGAAGATGCGTCGGTACTCTCACCACAAAGGAACTAAAGTTGACCTTGTGGCGAGACTGCAGATGTTCGACCCTCAAGTGGAGGGATGTCTTCTTACTGATGTAGTTGACGACGTCCTCGACCTCCATGGACCAGTGCAGGCGAGATATGTACAGGGGCGTCGCGGGGACCTCGCTCCGCAGACGCAGCTCAGGTACATAGGGCGCGGTGCCGCGATGGTTGCGGGCGGCGGGCTTCTTCTTCCTCCTCTCCACCAGTATGAAGCCCTCCTCATTGCACCCCCTGCTCTCGTCCTTGCCAGGTTGAGAAGACTTGGCCTTACGGCTCTTCGTTGCCTTGCGGCTATCCATAGACTTACGGCTCTCCGTGGATAATGACAACTATGGCAGGATAACACTGTGACCTCACTAAAACAATAATGATTCACTCACTTTTATTTGCTTTAAATAAGTTACTAGATGTTCCGTGCAGATTTGCCCGCATAATTAAGGAATTTCACAGAAACCGTAATTTTTTCTGCAAAAAATAGCCTATGTCCCTTCACGTGGTCTATTCTTCATGTGTGCCAAATAACATAAAATTGCTCCAGTAGGCTTCTTCTTTCTAGTTCTTAAGATAATAAGCAATTTCAAATAATTTCCCCAGTTTTCATATTTTCCACAGATTAGCGTGTTCAAACAAACAAAATCTTCTGCTTTATAATATAACTTATATTAGTTATAGATAAGATCTTGCTGACAACAGTGTATCAACTAAAATTACATTGATAGTTTAACCCTTAACTACAGTGGTGAACAATAATCACGTTTCTATAGTTGTGGGGTCCATTGGACCCATGTATTTTTAAAAGGCAATAAAAATGAAAGTATCCCCAATAATTAATAAAATGTTTATTAGCTTTATTCTATATTATATAACAAACATAGTGTTTTAAAAAATCAACAATAGGAACATACATTTCTAACATTAATTTGTACTTTTTATAATCAGTCCAGGTTTCCTTAATCTTAAAAACAAGCTTATGAAAAAAATTTTATAAAAAATATAAAACTGCTCGCCAAGTAAAAACAAAAAATGTTTTCTATAATAAAAAGATATGTTTTCTAAAAACATACCAAAAACAAAGAAATAAATTTTAAAACAAAAATTTTGACACCAGTTTCATTTAGCCTACTTACAAACATGTACTGCAAACAACTTTTGGCACTTAGTACATAAGTGAACAGTCTTAGCTGCTTATTTCAGAGTTCGAGTCATGATCACTTTTTTTCTTAAAATCTTCGTCATTATCAGAAAACTCATTAATAGAGTGAGTATTTAGAGCATCTCTCACAGAAACCGAATTTTCTTCTGCATCACTGCTTAAATCAGCATTCAGTCATTGCTCTATTATGTCTACGCGATTGGTTGACATATTTTTATTATTTTCCATGATGAAAACTGAAATTTGTTCATAAAAACAACTACAAATCAAGAATTATAAAAATACGTATCTATAGTCGTGGGTCCAATGGACCCATGCATAATCATTTACTTACCATTGGAGTAGCTCGCGAAAAACGTCCGTCTTGCTGCGTATGCACCGGCTTACTGTCTAAAGGTACTGAGGTGCGCGGGGAGCTCCACTACCCACAGCGCTACTAGTGCTTGTTTAAAGAATCACCATGGGTCCAGTGGACCCACGACTACAGTTAAGGGTTAATTAGGCAACAGCTTAAAAATTTAAAATGTAGATTAGGAAAATATGAGGTGTATTTTTAACATCGCATTTGATAACACACTTTAAAATAGTGTACAATAGTATTCTATAATAAATCTGACATTCCCCGGACCAAATATACACACATATTAATATTATCATTGTCTTACAATGAATAGATAAACAAAGTTTGAATATTAGGATTTAAGCAGACCAATTTTCAGTTCCCATTTGTTCCTGCCAGTTGTTCGTGTAAAGTTATGATGACAATACCATATTATTGTGAGTTGTGACTGAAAATTTTATAAATAGAAACAGAGATCATCAAATAGTTTCATAATATTTTAGTATGGCTGAATCCGAAGAATTTTCTGATAAGGTGAACTATTTCTATTGTATTAATATTTAACACTGACCTTTTGAATAAATCTCTTCCCCTTTCGTGTAAAAACTAAGATGTATATTGTACTTATCTTCTGCGTTTTCAAAGTAGATTTAGTAGTATTTGTTCACGCAATATTCTCTACTAACCGAAGACGTCATTCTTATAAACAGAAATTGTTTTAGTAGAGCACACGATATATCCATTACTTTATTTTGTATAAGTTTAATTCTTCCTAAAACACAGTAATAATGTTTGAATTCTCATGTAAAAAATATTCCGAGACGTTGACAAACAAATGTCATTACTTGTAGGATGTGTTCCTAAAAGCGATCGGTATTTACATTTTACTAGGCAGTATTATTTTAAGAGCTTTGACTGGGTACCGAGACGTCAGATCTTTTAACCACATTACTGGGCTTGTTGAAGAACACGCTTAAAATTTGACAAATGACAAATTGAATTCAAATGTCAGAAAAAGGGCGGTAGACGTGGTCATAGAATAAGTAGGTATATTATCTAGTACTTTCATCTATAAAAATTCAAAATAATAAAACGAATTTTTGCTATTTCTTTGCAATAAATATTTTTACAACTAAAAATTATTAATTTTTTATTCTTTATAAACACCTAGCTTATAAAAAAATCATATTTGCCCCCCCCCCCCCCCCCCCTGGCCCACAATCTGCGTAATTTCCCCCCCCTGGCCCAAAACCTGGGTACGCCCATGATTACGTATGCTGGTCGTATTTCATATTATATAATATTATATATTATGAAATTTAATTAGGATTTGATTGAACAATTTTTTAATAATTTTTATTTTTATTCAACGCAAAATATTATGAAATCGAATTCTAATTTCTATGAAAAAAAACTACGGTGTCGGTAAATCATCTATTTATGTATTATTATGGAAGAAATGTTCCAAACTTCAATGCATGCCTGCTTATTAGGGTTTGACAAAACTATAATTACTGGACCCTCGTCCAAATCCTAAGCACAGAATATAATGTATTAGTAGTACCAACAGAAGTCCAACTCGTGAAACCCGTTTAAAAAAATAACAACTCTTGCTGCGATACTATAAAGTTAAAATTCCGACCGCGCAGTGCTAGGTGCCTACAATTATATTTGCCTACGTCATACATGTGCGCTCTCTTTCTATCGCGTAAGAGGTCTGACGAAATCAAATTTGTCACCTTTTAGAAAATAAAATACTTACCTTTTAGAAAATAAAATAATCTTCTTTTAATTACTAAAGCTACTGATAGCAAACTTTTTTATAGTAATAATCAAATTTTAGTAACCCAACGTATATTTTATAATAGTTTTATATTCGATTATAGTGTAGACTGTAGGAGCTGGTCAGGAATTTTTTACAACTTAAACATAGTAACTTGTGTTTATTATTATTATTATCAGATTAATAACGATTCTGTCGCAGCGGTTAAATCAGTAGGTAGATATATGCGACGAAAAATACTTGCGCGCGCGTCACCGCTCGCTTGTGAGTCCCTTGTGATCTGCCCCTTTAAAGGGGTACTTACAGTTCGATACCTAAAGGCGCGAGTGGAACAGGCCTGTCCTAAGTGGTAATCTGTATATAAAATTCTCGTGTCACAACTACAACTCACAACCTAATATATATTCTGTGTCACAATTCACAACGTACAGTGTTATTTACTCCTCCGAAACGGCTTTACTGATTTTTACCAAATTTTATATGCATATTCAGTTATAGGTCTGAGAATCGGCTACTGGCTACTTTTTATATTGATATGTGCATTTGTTGAATAAATAATAAGTAGTAAATTATTACAACTCGAGACTAACCATTTCTTGTGCGAGCGACGGGATAGCGATGGACGTTGAGTGCTGTGGTGCCATACTTATTTAGTCACTTCAATAAAATAATAAATAAATGGGCGAACTACTTTATATGGCAAAACAACGTTTCGTCTTTTACAATAAAAGTAGCTGTCCTGGCAGCTAGTTTTATTATAAAAGACGAAACGAGAAGTCTTAAATATCTTATATCTTTAAACGAGCAATTCTTGTATATATATAATTGGAATCTCCGAATGGGCTCCAACGATTTTCATGAAATTTAGTATATAGGGGGTTTCGGTATCATTGATAGAAAATGTCATTTTCATCGGATACCGAGCAAAGCTCGGTCAAACAGCTAGTGTTAATTAAATGACTACTATAATTTGGGTACAGTCTGGATTGTATGATATTTTTTTTTATTATTGATTCAATTTTTCCCTCGAAGTCAAACAACGACGTGTCACATTTTATTAAATTCTGTCACGTGTTTTTTCTAAGATAGTGACCGGTTACGAAGGCACAAAGTACAAACATAGATCTTTAGTGCAGCTTCGCTGCGCTACGCTCCCGGCCGCCTTAGCCATCTAACCTAACCCAAAAAAGTCGTATTGGTCCGCAGCCCAACTCACGGGCCTCACCTGACTGCAACGATTCGTCGCCCCGCCCCATTCGAATTCGCACGCATTTAACAATATGTAGTTTTCATTAAAACGCGTATCAAAATATAAAATATAAAGTCTCAAATAGAATATCAGTAACCAATTATCATTAACTAGCTGTTGCCCGCGACTTCGTCCGCGTTAGCATAGTAGGTAACATCCCAAGTATTCTTATTTATTGTACAAAAATATTCAATGTACAGAATTGACTTTCCTACGATTTTATTAAATATAGATGTTCCGCGCGGCTTTGCTTGCGTAGTTTAGGCATTTCACGCAACCGTACATTTTTCCGCAAAAAAATAGCCTTTGTCCCTTCACGTGGTCTATTCTTCATGTTTGCCAAATAATATAAAAATTGCTCCAGTAGTTCTTAAGATAATAAGCAATTTCAAATAATTTCACCCCGTTTTTTCCACATTTTCCCTGTATTACTTTGCTCTTATTAGTCTTAGCGTGATAAAATATAGCCTATGGCCTTCCTCGATAAATGGGCTATCTAACACTGAAAGAATTTTTCAAATCGGACCAGTAGTTCCTGAGTTTGGCGCGTTCAAATAAGCCCTTTTATATAATTTCCCACGTTTTTTCCACATTTTCCTCTATTTCTTAGCTCATATTAGTCTTAGCGAGATAAAATAAAGCCTATAGCCTTTTTCGATCAATGGGCTATCCAACAGTAAAAGAATTTTTCAAATCGGACCAGTAGTTCCTGAGATTAGCGCGTTCAAATAAGCCCTTTCATACAATTTCCCCCGTTTTTTCCACATTTTCCTCTATTTCTTCGCTCCTATTAGTCTTAGCGTGATAAAATATAGCCTATAGCCTTCCTCGATCAATGGGCTATCCAACAGTAAAAGAATTTTTCAAATCGGACCAGTAGTTCCTGAGATTAGCGCGTTCAAACAAACAAACAAACAAACAAACTCTGCAGAATTATAATATTAGTATACAGGGTGTAACAAAAATAAGTGATAATACTTTAGGGTGTGTACGTGTTCCTTGTAGAGAGTTCACTGTGAAAGTGGCACCCTAAAGTATTATCACTTATTTTTGTTACACCCTGTAGATAAAGCAGCTCACAAAAGTTTGCTCAAAGTGAACTCTTTAGTAGCTCGTAATAAATAACCTCACTTAGAAAAATTTAATCTATATTTAATATTGAAGTTGCCCGCTATGTATTTCCAGTCGCTCACTTAGTAATACAGTCTCACTCGGATAGAATTTTAATATCTGAAATAGATTAATCGCAAACCACATTTTGTAAGCTCGTTCTGGATTTTATTATAAATCAATATTAGTCGTTAGTTTATTTTTCGCTTAGTCAAATTAATACCGCTCATGTTATTAAAACAGTATGTTCATCATCAGTCGCAAAGTAATTTTTTATTCGCTCGTTTTATTATTTCCCTTTTAAAATTATCACCCATTTAAATATTCTGTTAAAAGTATCGCTTTTCAAAATCGGATATATTCTGTTAAATTAAACTATGTACCTATTATTATTGAGTTGCGAATTGAAGTTTATCGCAAAAAACCAGTCGTACACATACACTTTAGCGTTGAGATTGTATTGTGTACTCGTGTACATAATATTATGTAGATATCTCTGTGTATATTGGTAGATAGGTACATCGAAGCATATTCGCCTACGTAACACGTCCAGTAAGCAGTTTGTTGTGGGGCACGGGCGCCGATATCACGTACTCGTTCGCCGCAGGTCGGTGGCATTCCGCCCGCTACCCGCCTCACCACCGTGCCTCGTTGTGGGAATAATCGGTTACGTCGATTCGTGCTTGTATATTTAAAATGTAGAAGTATTATGATTTTACGCGTTTTAACATAGTGTTTTCTTTTAGTCGATAATTTATCTGTAATTATCGATTTTTCTATCGGTTTAAATCTTTACTTCGCGAATAGGGACTGCAATTACAGGCTATTGACCTACCGCATAAGTATTGCATACAAATGGCGTATTGTACATTACTTCACGAAACGTTAGCTCAAGATTTCCCTATTTGATTCGACGAATCAGCCTACCCAGATCCTATAAAGCCTTATTTTTATTGGATTAACAATGCTTTTGGCCTTGTATCCTTGTAAACTGGCGCCTCGCCCGACGGTATTATTATTACATTTGAAGCAAACTTCGTGACGATCTCCATTCTCCAGCCCCCCGCTTCTGCGCTCCCCGCGGATGCGTATCCGAATGTCGCGAGTCGCGGCTGGCGTTTACTTGTCAAACGTGTTAGGTTATTTAGACTATTGAAGTGGAAATAGTGTTGAAATTCGTAAATATGGGTGTGTGTTTCGATAAATACTTTGTTATTTTACAAAAGTGTGCTAGTAAAAATGAAAGTGCAAAGATTAAATAGCAATACAGAGGGCCAGTCATATGTAAAGACGCCATCTTTCTTTACAGATGTCAGCTGGGTCACAAATTCAGATGGCACCACAAACTACTGTCAACACGGGGCAGCCACTACTTAGTCAGGATTCCAACATGAGCACAGGTAAATAGTGAAGTGAAAAAAACTGTGTTTGCCCTGTGGAGTGATCAGTGATAAAATACCATCAAACTTTGGTTACAAAAGTGTGCAAAAAAGCGTGTACAATACTTTGCAAGATTTTCGGATGATCCCGGCTGTCCCCTAATCATAAACTGTAATCTAAAGGATTGTGACGTCAACTTTACCTTTATAATGCCGGATAGGAACTGTGAAAGTGCCGTTTTTACTTTTGTGATCATTAATTTTGTCACAATATGCATGAACACAACAATAAAAGTGGGACTAATGCGAACCATCTCATTCTTCTCAGCTCATTGAATAAAAGTGAGTAATTGCTATTTATTGTGTAGACTACATGTTAGGGGATTATAAAAATCATCACCAAGGGTCAGTTTTATCTGTTTGAAGCAAAAAAATAACTTTAAATACATACAAATTGCTTCAAAAACATAAACATTTGAACTAGAACAAGCTTTACCTATGTCTCAAAATCTTTATTTGTTTGCCAAACTTCAGTATATCAATAAACGTAGCAATAAACATATTATGTTTCTAATCTAAAAGTTTACAAGACCTGAAGTAGTAAAGATGGGCTTTATAACACTGCTTAATATGGAATAGGCATTACTACACCATGTTTGAATGTGGAATTTCTTCTTTCCTTAGTTTAGTAAGTAATTACATTATAACAATAGTTGAGCCTTAAAAGTTTTAGGATTTTATTTAGTTTCTTTTAATTCAATGTGAAACATTCCAAAGGTACTTGATTAGAAGTGCAAAAGTAACAGCGCAGATCTGCTTGATAGTATCTATGTTTACTACTTCATAATTTGGTTACTAAAAATATATTTAAATTGCACTACGCTCAATTAAATTGATCTAATATGTAGCTCAAAAATTATGCAAGACAATAGTAACTACACTAGTAGTACTTTTGTGTTTGTCATTTTTAGACGGGAGAAAAGTTTTACATAGAAATTATGTACATTTCAGGGTCTTCTCATAGTGATAAAGAAGTTGATGCTTTGACCCCGGAAAAATCTGCTATGCGAGGATCAAATGCTGTCCCAGGCAGTGCACTTGTGCCACCCAGCGGCGCTACACCAACTATAGCAATGCCTGAAAGAAAAAGGAAACGGAAAGGTGAAAATGATACTTTTATTTTTATTTCTATAAATAACTAGCTGTCCCGGTGAACTTCGTGTCACTTTAAAACCTTCCCTGGACATCTACGAATATTTTGAGACTAAAATTAGTCTAATCTGTTCAGCCGTTTTCGAGTTTGAGCGTTACTAACACAATTGAAAATCCATTTTTATATATATATATATATATATATATATATATATATATATATATATATATATATATATATATATATATATATATATATATATATATATATATATATATATATATATATATATAGATCTGATTAGCACAAGACTCTTATTTTATAATTAATAATTAGGGCTAGCAAGCGAGCCCTAGTGTATCCCACAACCTGAACATTTTGTGGTACACTTTACAGAAAAACTATCACACCTATTAATTTTGCTTTAACATAGTATTTTTTATTTAAATGCAGATGTGTTATTATCAGTCAGTCAAGGTGTGACGACACGAGCCCTCACAAAGCTCCACTTTCAGCTAGTGTTTACTCCAATAATAATATTGTGTGTGTTTGTCTAAAATTTTAATGGCTAGATACCCATGTTGAACTTGGCCAGTTTTTAATTTTCTCAAAATTAAAGTAATCTTTAACTTTACTAATGAAATAGTTTCTCTGACATAATATAATAATTTCTTGTTTTCTCACTAGGTGAAGAGGGTGTAGGAGGAGGAGGGGGTGGCAAGCAGAGACACAACTCTTCAGATAAGAATATCCGGGAGTACTTCTCCAAACACCCCCCATCCAGCCCTGTGCGGCATGCCGGAGCCAAGTCTCCGTCCCCGCAGGGGGCCAACTATCCTATGGTGAGTCCTATGGTGAGTTCAATAGACTTCCTAACTATTATATTAGTGTTCTGGTATTTACATATTATTGTATAAATAGAGGAATTATCTAGTATTAATTATTTAATCTACAACTTGCTAAACAGTATTATGGTAAAGAATAACAAGAACATCCGTGCTATTTAAGAGGATACACCAATAAAAATGTATTGCTGTCTCACCAATCTCAAGTCTCCCACCGCAGAGCGCGACAGAGACAACACGACAAAAGTTCTAATAAAAGAACAGAAAATCTTCGATTTGTTGTCCGCTGATTCCTTCTCCAGAACTTAACCGATTTAAGTACTTTTTTCATTAAGAATTAAAACAAGGCATGAGCTGTGTTCCTATGTTTTATTTTTTTTGTATATTTTAGCCAGTTTTGTTTTCTGGGTGTTTGAACGCGAAGGAAAATCTTGTCTTTTTTTTGGGTTTTTGGACGTTCTTATCTTTTTTAATAATAAAATTATGAAAAAAAAAGAAAAGAAAGGGACATGCTAATAGTGGCCATAGATATTCAGGAAAAAAATCATAACTCTACCGGCATTATCCAGGGCGGAAACAGGGGACAGCGTATGTTTGGAAAAACGGCAGTGTGGAATCCTCTTAAGATTATAGTAAAACATAAAATCACAAAGTATTATAAACATTGTATTACATAACAAGTGTATTGAATCACATTGAGCAACACGAAATTAATTTATGAACACAAAAAAGATATAATTTTTTTGTTTCCCAATAACAATATTGTATTTTTTTTTTAATAATAATATCTTATTATTTTATTTTCAGTACCCACCGTCACCTTCGTCTTTATTACCAATGGGAGCAGATTTTTTGCGTTCCGCCTCACAACAAAGACCTCATACTTCTGTAAAACAGGTTAGTTTTTGTATTTAAGTGAAATTCTAAATCCCCTTACAAAACACGCATATATGCCTTACCAAATTTCATTAAATTTGTTCAGCATTTTGAGACAGACAGATACATAGACACTTTCATATTCATAAGAAGACTCTTAATTTTATTGGAAGACAGTTAATACCTCAATCGTGGGAATCACAGACACAATAGATTTTCATTTGTTATCCAGCAGCTGGGTGGAGCTTGGGGATTGATGGGTTAATTTTATATTAATTAAAGTTAGTAATGTCTTTCAATTAATTCTGATAGAAATAGTTTTTTGTCTTATTAAATAGTTTTATTTGAAGTAAATAAACATTTTTTCCTACAGTTTCAAACTGATTTAACGTGTTTGAGGATACAGGAGTTAGAAACTCAAGCTTCTACTGACTTAGAACTTAAAAATAATAAAATAGAAGAATTGACAAGAAGTAATGAAGAATTAAAGCACCAAGTTCAAGCACAGAACAAGGTAATTTATTATATTTTGTTATTGGAAGTTTATTCTTTTTTCCATTTCGTGTATGTTTATTGTTTATTTAAAAAATGTTTTTTGTAGGTCATAGATCAACATAAGTCACATATAAATAAATGTATAGAAGTGGTTAAGAAATTATTAAATGAGAAGAGTACTATTGAAAAGAAAGAGGCTCGTCAGAGGTGTATGCAAAATAGATTAAGGCTGGGTCAGTTTGTGACGCAGCGTGTTGGTGCTACATTTCAGGAGAATTGGACTGATGGTTATGCATTTCAAGAACTCACCAGGTAAAGAATATTTTAAATGGTTTTTGGGCATTTTTTTTAATCAAATAAGGGGGCAAACGAGCAAACAGGTCACCTGATGGAAAGCAACTTCCGTCGCCCATGGACACTCGCAGCATCAGAAGAGCTGCAGGTGCGTTGCCGGCCTTTTAAGAGGGAATAGGGTAATAGGGGAGGGCAGGGAAGGTAATAGGGGGGGGTAGGGAAGGGAAAAGGGCAAGGGCCCAATCCTCCGGTAAACTTACTCCTTCGGCGAAACACACAGTGCAAGCGATGTTTCACGCCGGTTTTCTGTGAGCCCGTGGTATTTCTCCGGTTAAGCTGGCCCATTCGTGCCGAAGCAAGGCTCTCCCCCGGAATTCATTAATCTCATTAATCAACATACAGCAGTTAAGCTACATAATATGCAACAAGCCAAATTGCTTGTTGCATATTATGTAGCTTAACTGCTCATCTTCAGAAAGAATTTCAAAATTAACTCCCTTTCTAATAAAATATTTACTCATATTTTATGTCATCTTTATTTTACACGTTGAAATAATAATAATAATAATAAGGGTTCTGTACGGGTCATGGAGCAAAAGTAGGCAAAAAATTGTGTTTTTTTTTGTATGGGAGCTCCCTTATATATTTACTTTATTTTAATTTTATTAACTATTTAAGTACAAATATAATTAAGGATTTTTGAAAAATTTCAAGTGCCTAGCTGTTACCATTATTCATTACTAGCAAAAAAGGCCAAATAATCATGTTTCTTATATGTGAGCCTCCCTTAAATATTAACTTTATTTTGTTTTTAGTATTTGCTGAAGTCCAGCTATAGCAGTTTTTGAAATAGAGCCTGGAGACAGACAGACAGACAGACAGACGGATAGACTACGAAGTCTTAGTAATAGGGTTCCGTTTTTACTCTTTGGGTATGGAACCCTAAAAAAGCATAAATGTAACTTGAAAGACGAGAGCAGCAGCTTTGAATAAGATAATAATATGTGTAATTTAATTTTATTAAAGAATTACTGTCCATACTCTATTAAATACATAAAGAATTTTAATAATCCAATTTTAACTATTCTTTTCTAAATTGAGCAGGCGGCAAGAGGAGATAACGTCTGAGAAGGAGGAAATCGACCGTCAGAAGAAGCTCCTCCTCAAGAAGAGACCGTCGAACAACGAGGGCGGCGGGGGGAGGGGCAAGCGGGTTAACCCCAACGTCTCCGCGCCGACCACGCCCCAGCCTCAACCTCTGCACAATGGTACAGACGCTCCTACTTTCCTCAAGCCCGACCCGCTGCCCAGTATGACTTGGCAGGAGTATTACGAGGCTGATGAAATATTAAAGGTAAAATTGTTTTTGCTTATTAAAATATTCATCTAATATGATCGCAACTTGCTTTTCTTGAATCGTAAATAATGGAATGTTTTCGAGAAGTGTTAATTGTTTGAGAAATATAGTTTTAATATAAATTGTATCAAAATTTGGCAAACTTTAAGTCTTTCTCCTGTTGTTTATACTGTTAAATAATAAGATATATATATATATATATATATATATATATATATATATATATATATATATATATATATATATATATATATATATAATACTATGTTTAAACTGTTGTATAAATAAAGTAGAAGCAATTTGTCTGCTAAATTATGCTCTGTATATTTTAATCTACTACATACACATACCTATTCCAGTTGAGGCAAAGTGCCTTAAAGAAGGAAGACGCAGATCTACAATTAGAAATGGAAAAATTAGAAAGAGAAAGAAATTTGCATATAAGAGAATTAAAAAGGATACACAATGAGGACCAAAGTCGTTTTTCGCAGCATCCTGTGCTCTCTGATAGGTGAGAATTATATGAGTTTATGTTTTACTTTCAATGTAATAGAACATGCTGTATTTTCTAAAATAGATAATAACTGGAGGTGCTATAAACTGTTCAGTATGGATCTATGTCCAAAGCCTTAAAAAATGAGTAGTTTTACTTTAGTTATATATAACTAAAGTAAAACTACTATAAAATATATTTTTTTACATTTCCAGATATCTATTGTTAATGCTTCTCGGAAAGGGTGGCTTTAGTGAAGTACATAAAGCGTTTGACCTGCGCGAGCAACGGTACACCGCCTGCAAGGTGCACCAGCTGAATAAAGACTGGAAAGAAGACAAAAAGGCCAACTACATCAAGTGAGTCCGTATACAAGAGATGAGATACGATTTTCCTTACTTTACAGATCATTCAGAGTTATTTTACCTTTATGAACCTTATGTTGTGGATATGAAATAGACACAGAGGTGAAGTAATTCTGAGTAATCTTTTCATACGCATTAGCAGTCTGATGCAGTAATCACCTTGAATGTTACCAGAACACTAACAAGGTCATTGCACGAGTGATGAGCGATTACCAGAACTTTCCATAATGTTATTATGTCATGTTTGCGATTGGAAACCAAAGAAAATTTTATCATCCCTAATTTAAACTTAATCACTTGTTTAATTCCCGAATGAGCCAGAAGCAGGGATACACGGTATTTGACTCTCACTAAAGGTTAAATGGGCCAGTCAGATTTAAGCTTGAAAAGTATTAATAAATGTCACTCAAATCCCTAACTATACAAGCTAGGGCTTCTATTAAAAAAAAGAACCAGCCTTGGTATAAATAAATCGTCTTAGTCCTGAGAGAGACACGTAAAGAATCAAAATGTTGGATGCAGCCGGAATATATGTTGTTATGACAATATGAAATCTGTTATTTAATATGTTGTGTATTTTTTCAGACATGCTCTCCGGGAGTACAACATCCACAAAGCGCTAGATCACCCCAGAATTGTTAAGCTGTATGATGTGTTTGAAATTGACGGCAACTCGTTTTGTACAGTCCTCGAATATTGCAACGGTCATGATCTCGATTTCTATTTAAAGCAGGTAAGGGTTTTAAATGCATCCTTTCAGATTGAAGTCACTGCACTTAAGGTGTAAGGCCGCGTTAAAGTAAAAAACCGTGTAGGATATGTTTTAGATTGCTTGTTTGCTATGGAAACAAGCAATGGAACAGCAAAAAATGGAAAAGGCGTAAGCGACAAAATGGTTTTTGTCGCGTAATTTAAAAACCATAAATACATTTCATATAAGCTATGGGCAAATTTAAGTGTATGCTTGAACCAATCTATGTACAAATTTTGGAAGCTTAAATCACTCTCCTCTGTTGGCAAAATATGAATACCTTTTTTACAGAGATTTTTACAGAGAGAGATCTTTTTGATTGAATATTCTGTCAAATCATTAGCCAAATTATCAAGGCGTCGCCTTAAATACTAATTCAATATCAACCGCTAAGCGCGCAATGTCTCAATTGCGACGTTAGCAATTTTACTAACAATTAGATTTACCAATAACTAGATGACGCCCGCAACTCCGTTGCCCCAAAATTCGTTTATCGCGCGGAAACCGTGCATTTTTCCGGGACAAAAAGTATCCTATGTCCTTTCTCGGGACTCAAAGTATGGCCATGCCAAATTTCAGCAAAATCGGTTCAGCGGTTTGAGCGCGAGGTAACAGACAGACAGAAGACAGACGGACAGACAGACAGACACACTTTCGCATTTATAATATAATAATAATAATAAAATATTAGTATGGAAGTATGGATTGAAATATTATAAATATAGTTTTAAATTATAAATATGTGGTCCTTACTGCAATAAAAATTAAATATTTGCTACAATATGTAACAGTTTACTGTTAAATAATGTTTATTTGAAAAGTGTATTACGTGGTTTTTTTATCTTATCAGTGTTAGTGAGCTATGTCTGATTGTGTATGTAAAAAGTGGAGCAGTGGTTTGAAAATATTAATTTTATCAAAATGTTTGCCTTATCGCGATTTCCTTTAACTTCAGTTCTGTAGTTTGTTTAGGTGCATAAGAAAATATAAATTATTTGCATACAATTTTAACCTAGCTGCCTGCTTCTGAATCTAAAGGCCCTGTTTTTTTTTTTGTGAAATAAGGGGGCACACGAGCAAACGGGTCACCTGATGGAAAGCAATATCCGTCGCCTACGGACACTCGCAGCATCAGAAGAGCTGCAAGTGCGTTGCCGGCCTTTTAAGAGGGAATAGGGTAATAGGGGAGGGTAGGCAAGGGAATAGGGGAGGGTAGGGAAGGGAATAGGGTAGGGGATTGGGCCTCCGGTAAACTCACTCACTCGGCGAAAAAAAACATTCGTGCTGAAAATGGCTCTCCCACGTAGAAATAAAATATGTTTCTCTTGGGCCATGATAAATATTAGATAGTCATTAACATTGAATCATGATACGAAGGTGTCGCATATTCTATACAAATTTTGTAATCACTTGTATTGGTCTATCTTGGACAAATGTGGACAGGCCGTGTAAAGGCTTTCCGTTTCTGATCTGTGTGAAAATGTGTTCCTTTATGGCCAAATACTTGTAAGCAAATATTATTTTAATATTGATCCCAGTTTTCACATTCAATCTTATTAAAATATTATAATAGAAAAACAAAAACAGAATAATCAAAATCAGTTCAAAAACGGCATAAAAAATATAATCCTTCGAATTGAGAAACCTTCTCTTTTCTTTGAAGTTTCTTCTCCTTTCTTTGAAGTCTTTTAAAAACCTCATATAATTTTTTTAAATATTATGTACTGTTTTGCTAAACTGTTAAATTTTGTTTACAGCATAAGACAATACCTGAGCGTGAAGCTCGGTCCATCGTGATGCAAGTGGTTTCAGCATTGAAATATCTGAATGAGATCAAACCTCCTGTGATACATTACGACCTGAAGCCCGGCAACATACTGCTGACAGAGGGCAACGTCTGCGGAGAGATCAAAATCACAGACTTCGGCCTGTCGAAAGTAATGGATGAGGAGAATTACAATCCGGACCATGGTATGGACCTAACCAGCCAAGGTGCAGGCACTTACTGGTAAGTCAAACTACATATTTCTCTTTATAAAAACTCAAACTCGCTTGTAGCTCACAACTTCCTAAGCAATAGAGTTGTGCAGACTTGGAATGTGTTGTCCGATGATATGGTATCTGCACCAATTGTTAACAGCTTTAAAAATAGACTTGACAAATGGTTGACGACAAATAAGTCCTGCAAAAAAAAAAAAATAACGAGTGTGTGAATTACAACACTATGTGATATGGTCATTATCAGCTAAATGCTGCTAGATCATTAACAATAAATAAAATAATTTGATCATCGAGTAAAAATATAAGTTGTTTTACGAAGATTTCAGCGGTATTTAAAATGAAGTCGAAAACATGACTACGCTATTTCTTAGTTTTGCTTGCCTTTTACAAATAAAGGCGTATTAAAAACAGCCTTGACTTTTTGAATGTCACTTGTTATAGTGTATACTAAGGTGATTGTTGCTTAAAGTAAATGGCCAACTTCGTCTAACTGACAATCAGAAGTGACCGAATAAAGCTTACTTTGCTGACGGACACCAATTAATTTTGTTTGTATTTCAGGTACTTGCCACCAGAGTGCTTCGTAGTCGGCAAGAACCCACCAAAGATCAGTAGTAAGGTGGACGTGTGGAGCGTAGGTGTTATCTTCTACCAGTGCCTTTACGGCAAGAAGCCGTTTGGACATAATCAGAGCCAGGCGACTATTCTGGAAGAGAATACCATACTGAAGGCGACCGACGTTCAGTTCGCCAATAAACCCACAGTCAGTAACGAGGCTAAGGTGAGTTTCGTCTATTTTAGCATGCATTTCCTTTTAAGCTCAAGAAATCGTGATACCTGTCTTGTTCAAATGGATAAGTGATGAATGATGATACAAACAATAATGTTGATCTTCTGAAACATAAACTTGAATTTGACACGAAGTATCAAGTAGGAATTTTTCTGCGGTCGTGTATCACGCGTTTCTCGTATTTCCACCTTCAGGAGCAGGAACACCATTGGGGTTTTAGTGGGTAGTCCCGGAACTTACGTCCACCCCGTGGAGTCCCACATACCTCGGCGGTCCTCCCCAGGTCCCGGGGATGCGTAAACGCATTCCCCCAGGCCCCAACGCAATAAAAAGTAGGAATTAATGTAATGTCGTCATTAATGTTGGTGGTCTATCGACAGAGCTTCATCCGCGCGTGCCTGGCGTACCGCAAGGAGGAGCGCATCGACGTGTTCGGTCTGGCGCGACACGAGTACCTCCAGCCACCGATGCCGAAGCCACGCGGTGCGAGCAGCGCGGGCGCAGCGGCGGGCGGCGGCGCGGCGGCGGCGGGCGCGGGTGCGGGCGCCGCCTTCAGCGCGGGCCTGTTCGCCGCCGGCTCGTCGTCCTAGCCGCGCCGCCGCCGCCCGCGCCCGCCGCCGTCGCGACTGTCGCAGTGACGCCGCCGGCCGCCGCGGCCCCCCCGAGCCTCGCGCCCCCGCGCGGGTGGCCGGCCCCAGCGCCCGTGTAAAATGACTATATCGTTTACGGATACAATTGTTTAAGAATATGCTTACTGTTGACTGTATTTATTGAGCAGGTGATAAAATGTGATTTTCCATTTATGAATGGTTTCATCCTTTTGTCACTAGAGAAGAATCCTTGGGACTATCCCTTGCATATTATATAAGTTATCCCTATTAAAAAAGTTAAAATTATGATTCAAGCATTTTTATTTCTCTCTGGTTTGTTACTAATACAACAGCTCGTAGTTTAAGTTTAATCATTGTGTGTGTCATGTCCAAAATATCTCAATTAAGTATTATGAAGTCTAGAAGCATTACGCTTAATAAAGGTGTGAGTTGTGACTTGTGGGCTGTGGCTAATGTGTTAAGTCCGAGCAGAAGAAGCTGCAGCTGTAACCTAGTTGATGCAAATACATAGTCCATTTGATGCTTGGAATAAAAATTGGAGAATACGTTTATAACTTGCTCTGTGCTGTCCGCAGTCCAGAGTTAGTCCAGAGGTGGCGATAAACTCGTGTTTATCTGATGTTGTCGTCAGACGAGATTAGTTTAACTAAACAAAGATCAAAGTACACGTGTCCTGTGTAAATTCGTGGCTTTTCTATTAAATTTGAAAATAAAGTAAAAAAATCTAGAGCGTTAGGCTGCCATCACATTATGTCGCGAGTCGCGCGGCGTCCGCACTACTCGCAACTTAGCGTGAAGGCAGCCTTAGTAAGCTTTTAAAATTGAGGCTATGTATTCGGCGTGTTTACATGTTTTAAGTCTGTATATATAAATATGTCGTTAGATTAATTATGTAGTTAAAGTATCATTGCTAATGGCTAAAACATGAAAAAACAACTTATTTGAGGAATGCAAATGAATGCATTACTACCACTACTACCAAACATGATTAATTTACTCCAGTAATGATTAAATTATTGACGATGTTGGTAATGATCGCAATAGACACGTCTCATATAAATTAAGCTAATTTGGACACAACCTAAATAATTTGCATGTTCCCAAGCATTGCAATTTGCGCTTACAAGATTAATGCAATGTAATGTGCAGATAAAAGATTTTTTTTAAAGCCTAAAGGTTTCTGTTAGAATTATTGTTGTAACTTTTTTATAATGTTATAAATAAAATAACTATACGCAAAGGTTGATGATAGGTAGCATTAAAGTTTTGTAATTGTACAGTATGTAGATCGGAGATGAAGTATGTAAGTTAATAGGTACTGCCAGAGATGTTGATTCCTAGGCAGATGGGGGACCTACGTAGCGCGTAGTAGACTTATCTATTGTGGTAGTTTGGTCGCGATACGTTACACCCAGCCGACAGATCACAATTCAAGACGTGAGTGGAAGAATAATTAGGTAAGTAACATGAAAAAACTTCCCGTTTTTTTACTTAAATGGAGGCTTTAGGGCCGGTAAAATTATAAATTATTTGAAATAGAAAAACTCTGGATTCTATTATGTGTACTTGTGTAGCCAGATATATTAGCTAGGTTATGAAGTAGATGAGTTACAAGTTTTATGAAAAGAATAAGGGAAAAAATGAAGTTATTGTCCGTATGTTACGAAATGTTACTTGTTCGATTCTTCCACTCACGTGACGTCTTTAATTATTATTAACATTGAATTTGACATGATCCGACGCATGGACGTACCCAGGGTTTAAGCTAAGCTCATTCCTGTTTCGAGATGATGGTCGGTCTGGTATATTGAAACAAAAAATCATGAAAACTGACTTTCATTAATTAGTTTGATTATGATTTATGACACAAAATATTTTGCGCAGAGTAGGTTACAACTTACACGTTTTTAATTCCCACATGCCAGCCCCTACCTGGGTACGCCCATGGATTTATTTATTCCGACCAAAATATGACGTTGGTCTGTCAACTGCCTAGGAATGAATTTCCTCGATGATACATTAAAAACCGACCAAGTGCGAATTGGACTCGCCCATGAAGGGTTCCGCAGCAGCAATAAGGTTTATTTCTATGAAATTAAAAGGTTTTTGATTTATTTTTATATTTCAGTTGATTTAATGAAAGTTAAATTAAGGTTTACCATTTATGACGTATAAAAAACTACTTGCTAGATCTCGTTCAAAACAATTTTCGGTGGTAGTTTTTATAGTAATGTACATCATATTTTTTTTTTAGAATTATCATGCCACTACTTTAGAAGTTAGAGGGGGGGACCCACATTTTACCACTTTGCAAGAGTCTCTCTCGCAAACTATTCAGGTTAGAAAAAAATGATATTAGAAACCTTAATATGATTTTTTAAGAGCTACCTATCCATAGATACCCCACACGCATAGATAAGATGAAAAAAAAATTGTTTCAGTTGTACCCATGAAGCTATTATAGAGCTCTATATTAGCTTCATGGTTGTACCAATGGGGACCCCTAAAATTTTTAATAATTTTTCCATTTTTGTATCAAAATCTTAATGCGGTTCACAGACTACATCTACTTACCATGTTTCAATAGTATAGGTAGTTTCGGAGGAAAGTGGCTGTGACATACGGACGGACAGACAGACAGACATGACGAATCTATAAGGGTTCCGTTTTTTGCCATTTGGCTATGGAACCCTAATTAAAACGATAATGTGTAAAATCCCGTGAAAATATCAGCTGTAGAGTGTAGTCTGTGTAGACCACGTGTAGACTCACCTGGTCACGGATGTATGAGCTCCGTGCACCTGGTATACAGTCTATGGCTGCAGTCTGCCTAATTCATGAAGTAACTAATCCATGAACCTAATTCATGAAGTAAGGTCTACAAATATTTCATGATGGACGGGGATTTGAGCAAAAAAAATTTTGAAGAGGTCCGGAAATTAGTTGTGTACGATTGGACTGACGTTACAATATGCGTCCACTGCTTGCGTTTAAAGAGTAAAACATGTTTACTTGCTAAAATAAATGTTTTGTTTCACCTTAGGGATCCACGTTATACTACTTCAAAATATGTTATGATAATAGGGATGATGACAAGGTCAAAGATTAGCGAATTTTGTTAATAAAATAAAGAAATCACGGTAAAAAATAAGTGTTCCCAAAATTTCAGCTTGATAGCATTTGTATTTTTTTTGTTATGCGCCTTCAAAGTTGGATATTCAAGTCGAATTTTTTTTTTATTAAATTTCTTAATATTTGTATACAATTCGATAACTTATGCAATTAAAAGCAACTTTTGTTATGAAACCACTTTCATAAACGCAATATTTAATATACCTATCGAACAAAGTTGTCTCCCGATGCGTACAAACTACGAAAGACTGACGTAATACTTTCGTAGCACTTTGTATGGAGCGTTTCGGGCAGGTCTTTTTTATGAGATATTTGAATTGTCATATCTTTGTGAATTTTTAACCTATCAGAGTCATTCCTTCAACGATGTTTCTATTTTTTAAGTGTCTTTCAATTATCGATAAGAAAAAAAAATAGTCATCATGCCTATTGTAGATAGTAAGTAATAACGGTTGTAAAATAACTATAATAAAAAAGTACAAAAAATTCCTTCGAGCCGGATTTTAACCAGCGACCTATGGATATCAATTTTTTATACACATCTACAGTCCACCGCTCTACCAACTGAGCTATCGAAGGTATATGAGTGATGGTCAAATTACACTTCAGTTTGCTTAGAAACAGTACCCCTAGTAACATCTAATAGGCTGTGCTCAGAAAGTTTAGTCAAAGTGTAGCTGGCACAGGGCACTGATTTCAAAAGTTTTTGTAATAAGGATAAAGGAAGTTCGTGAGCTATAAGGAATCGGGGTGGCGCGGCGCGGAGGTCTTAGGAGCGGACACGGAGATTATCAATATTTTGATTTTATCGTAATTAAAAAAACCGGCCAAGTGCGAGTTGGACTCGCGCACCAAGGGTTCCGTACCGTTATAGAGAAAAAATAGGCCAAACTTTATTTAAAAAATCCGGTCCAACCGTTTCTGTGAAAATCATTTTTAGGGTTCTGTACTCAAAGGGTAAAAACGGGACCCTATTACTAAGACTTCGATATCTGTCCGTCGCGTCTGTCTGTCCGTCTGTCTGTCTCCAGGCTGTATCTCAAGAACCGCTATATAGTTAGAGTTCTGGAATTTTTACAGATTGTGCACAGATTGTGTAGGTATATCTGTTGCCGCTATAACAACAAATAAGTACTAAAAACAAAATAAAATTAGTAACGGAGGGGGACTCCCATACAACAAACGTGATTTTTTGCTCGATATCAAAAATCACAATATATAATAATAATTGTTACATTATAATGCTGGATTTATACGCGAAAATTCGTTTATCGCTTGGAAAACGTACAATATTCTTCCGGATAAAAGTAAGTAAGTATCCAATGTCATTTCCGGGGCTTATATACATATACCTATTTCCATACCTAATTTCAGCAAAATCGTTTTATCGGTTCGGGCGTGAAGAGGTAACAGACAGTGTGTTAGACATAAGTACTTATGTAAGTATAATTAATTTGATGTTTCGCGCGGCTTCGCCCGCGTAATTAACACTGAAAGAATTTTTCAAATCGGATCAGTAGTTCCTGACTCCTGATTTTAGCGCGTTTAAATAAGCCCTTTCAAATAATCCCCCCGTTTTTTCCACAATTTCCTCTATTCCTTCGCTCGGACTATTAGTCTTAGCGTGACAAAATATAGCCTTATAGCATTCCTCGGTAAATGGGCTATCTAACACTGAATTTTTTTTTCAAATCGGACCAGTAGTTCCTGAGATTAGCACGTTCAAACTAACAAACTCTTCCGCTTTATAATATTAGTATAGATTTGTAGGTTGTAGCAGAGAGCAGTTTGCAATCGAAAGAAGAGCTTTTAAATAACACAATAACGATTAGTTGCGGTAAATTGCACGGACTACGCAGAGAGGGCACTTAACGGGATTAGTCTCCTAATAAGTAGTTTGTTGTGAGCAGGGGCGGGCTAGGGCATGCTCTCGATGTACCCTTGTGGCCTCTTCTGGCCCCTTGACCCTTTGACACCCTAAGCCTGAGAGGTTCACTTCCGTAACTTGTTTTAGGTACTATCACAGAAGTAGGCAGATGGGACCTATGTAGTTTGGTCGCGTTACGTCAAACCCAGCCGACGGATCACAATTAACTGAACAATTAACATTAAATTGACATGATCCGACCAAATGACGTTGGTCTGTCAACTGAGTCTTGAGATTGAGTCCTAGGACTCCAAGGCCTCAATTTCCACGATGGTACATTGTACAAAAAACTACGTGATAGGTACAGTCGTTGATAGGTTCAGCGCCCGATCCAGCGATTTCGCCGCTCCGGGCAAAATAATAATTGCCGCCCCAAAACCGACCAAGTGCGAGTTGGACTCGCGTACGAAGGCCACCGACGCGATACCGCGCCGCGCCGCGCCGCACTCAATTTGCCGCCACTCATTTTTGCCGCCCCGGGCAATTGCCCGGTTTGCCCCCCCCCCTAGATCGGGCCCTGGATAGGTTAGGTGTAGACTAAGCAACCTGGGTGTAAGTTATGTTAGGTTAGTAAGTAAGTCGTCCAACACCGTAAAATCGAGGGACTTAGGTTGTGTTAACGGCTAACACAACCTGCACCATAATGACTAGCCCCGGATTTATAAATAGGCCGTTATAGGCCAGAGCCTAGGGGCGGCACTCGGCAGCGTCCTTAGGGGGGCGGCAGCCTCCATAGAGGCCTTACAGACTACGTATATGGGGCGACGGAAATAATGTGGCCTACTCTCATACAAAATATAATTTCGGCACTGATAATGACGATAGTCTAAGGTACGAGTAAGTCTAAGGGATGGCGCTAACCTTTCTTACACCTGCACCATAATGCGGGCGACCTCAGGTTAGGTTAGCCGCTAACCCAATACCTATACACCGTTATAATGAGGGATTTAAGTTAGCAGCTAACCCAACCAACCTACACTATTATGACATGGATGGTGGTAAGATTACTGGTTAGCGCGAACCATACCGTATCGAAGAGTTCCTAAACCTCAATTTTAACACCACGTAACACCGGAATCCGGATCACAAACATTACCGCAGCAGTTAAGAGTTTCTATGTATAACCAACAGATTTTTTTATGAAAAAAGGGGGCAAACGAGCCAACGGGTCACCTGATGGAAAGCAACTTCAGTCGCCCATGGACACTCGCAGCATCAGAAGAGCTGCAGCCGAGTTGCCGGCCTTTTAAAAGGGAATAGGGTAATAGGGGAGGGTAGGAAAGGGAATAGGGTAGGGGATTGGGCCTCCGGTAAACTCACTCACTCGGCGAAACACAGCGTAAGTGCTGTTTCACGCCGGTTTTCTGTGAGATCGTGGTATTTATCCGGTCGAGCCGGCCCATTCGTGCCGAAGCATGGCTCTCCCACGTAAATTTTTTAATTAAAATACTGTAATTTTTTCATAAAAACAGACAGTATCTCCAGTGGCGGCGCAAGACCTAAATTTTATGTGGGCAAAATGTATTTTGCGAGGCTATCCAAATGGACGATGCAAGAAAAAGGATTTTTTTTGATGCTCGTAAGTCCTAAAAAAAACGCGCTGTCCAATGAGAGCGAGCCCCCTAGGACCGCGAGGCTGTGGGCGGTCGCCCACACCGCCCACGCCTTACGCCGCCTCTGGTATCTCCATACGCATTTCTATTGTACGCGCTGAGCTTGCTGATGGAAATTAGGAAATTCTTAGGAAATCTTGTTACTGAGACCCGAAAATTGTAAATATTGGAGAAGGAAATTCAAGCGCTTATGAAATTACAGCAGGCAAATTCAAAAGTCAATTTTTTGATCAATTTTCTGTGTCTTTCTTTTCATTCATTTATTCGAATTCCGGATTAGATTTATGGCGGTGGCTGGCTTTGATTATTATTATGGCAAACTAGTTTTGCCATAATATTAATTGAAAAATTACAAACGATAAACATACTTGCAAGTTTTACTCCTCTGCATTCACCTAACGGTGAGCGATCAGGTGAATGAAGGCATTAAAGTTCTTTCATTGGTCCATACTTCTAATAAAAATTCAAAGATTAAAACAGGAATCCCTGGTCGCCACGCCGCGCGCCTTAGCCACAGTGCCATGGTGGTGAGTGGCAAGTGCGTAGGCACCTTGACTTCGTATGCACTACATAGACCCCGCCAAATGTACAGTCATTTTCCGATCACAGAATGTAGTCCATGTCCTTCTGCCATGCCATATGTGCCAAATTATATCAAAATTCATCCTATCTTCTCTCCCTAATCCACGTAGACAAACAAATCTTTCCTCTTCATTATAAACAAGGATAAGTCTATTCCTGTCTGAAAGAGTTATGTAGAATGAGCAATCAATAGGGATTACGCTTTGATGTGCAGTGGCCTTGGCCAGCCGACCGTGAGCCTCCCGCCTGATTACTCCCAGACTTGACCCTAATACTCACAACACCAGCCTCATATACTAGAAACAGTAACAAAATTAGGGACTAATTAAGTTAAATTGACACTTTAAAGTTTAATTGTTCATACTACAGAAGTATCCTATCATCTATCTAAGTATACATATTATAAAACAAAGTCGCTATTTTCCGCTAATAAGAGCGAAGAAAAAGAGGAAAATGTGGAAGTGGGAAAATTATTTGAAAGGGCTAACTTGAACGCGCTAATCTCAGGAACTACTGGTCCGATTTGAAAAATTATTTCAGTGTTAGATAGCCCATTTATAGAGGAAGGCTATAGGCTATATTTTATCACGCTAAGACTAATAGGAGAATGTAGAAAAAACGGGGGAAATTATTTGAAAGCGCTTATCTCGCGAACTACTGGAGCAATTTTTATGTTATTTGGCCTTCGATCACTAATATTAGTGATATTAATAATATTAGTGTAATATACAGTAATAAGTACACTAATATTATTGTAATATTAGTGATCACTAATATGAGTGAATTAGTATTTGGCACAGATAAGAAGTAGACCACGTGAAGGATAAGGCTATCGATTTTAATCATTTTTTCAGTGGCTATAATATATTTTATACCCGTGCGACGCCGGGGCGGGTCGCTAGTCTAATATATAAAAATAAGTCGGGTTTTCCTTCTATAACTCCAGAACGCACACGAAACGATTTCCACGGTTTTGCATTCGTTGGAAAGGTCTCGGGCTCCGTGAGGTCTATAGCCAAAAAAAATCAATAAAACTTCAAGAGAAAAGCAGGAAAACAGGGAAAATCATTTTATGGCAAAACAACATTTGCAGGGAAAGCTAGTATTACATATATTAGCAATGCACTTAGCAGCTACCAACAATAAGTTTTCCATAATTTGGCTTCAAGAAAATAATTGGGAAAGTGTGTCTGTCTGTTACCTCTTCACGCTTAAACTGCTGAACGGATTTTGATAAAATTCGGTATGCAGATATTTTGACTCCCGAGAAAGGACACAGGATACTTTTTCTCGGGAAATTTTACGGTTCCCAGTAATACCAGACAGTAGAGTTGCGGACGATCGCGATCCATTACATTGATATTTGTTACCTACGGTCACAACTTTGACTAGGTTGTGAGGAAAGTTTTCCAAAGAAAATACGACATTATTTCCTTCCAAGCCGCAAACTTCACGTTTACCTTCTTGTTAGGTACTCAGTGAATGGTTAATAAATACGGTGTAGTTAACATTATCAGTTAAATTAAATAAACCCATTTAAACCAATTAAAATTCCTGACCAGGCAGCTACCATTAACATTACGAAAAAGGTAAAACTACGATAGTAGATAGGTCCATACCGCATACGTGCCTTATTCTGTCACGTACAACTTGATACTTTAATTTAGTACTATAATATCTTTATCGTCTAATTAATATAAGTAAACAGTTAAGGATTAAAGTTGTAAAAAACGCTGCCACACATAGGTACCCTACAACGCTTATAATAGTAAATAGACTAGGCACTAAAGCTACTTTTTTTAAAAATTTACCGAGGAAAGTACGATGTTGCGTCTTTATTGTTTTTGATGAAAATTGCATTCAAATGAAAATTGCATTATTAGTTTTTTTTTTGCAAATCAATTTTCTAATCTTAAGAAAAAGGCTCACAAAAAAGTGACGTAAGTACGTGTACTTACTTGCTACTTATCTCTTTTTGTATCGAAATTAGACTACCATGCCAATTTTAATAAAAATCGGTCAAGTAATCGGGTAAGTAGGAAAATTGACGTTTATTTTATCTTCCAGGGGGGCAGGGGGGGTGCCCCCTCTGCCTTTACCTGGGTACGCCCATGGCGAGGATATTATAAATAATACGATATGTTCTTACGATGTTTAATGTTTAAACAAACTAGGGAGCACATTACCATAATTTTGCTCGTATATTGGGGATTGTCCATTTTTTTTTAATTTTGCTCATTACATAAACATTTCGAGGAATAAGGTCAGTGATCGTTTTTCTGTATATAAACGAAAAAAATACCCATTAGTTACTTTTATTTTTGAATTTGTTCAAAAATATAAGTAACTAATGTTTAACCTTTGTTTGACCTTCAATGGCGTTAAATTAGCAATAAATTCGACTAACATTACGTTTCGAACTTTTGGTAGGCTTCTCGTATCAGCTTTCACATAATAAGAACTTGCTTTTGACGAACCAGTCATTATAAATAAGATTGAAAGGAAAAAACATACTGCAGGGGTCAATTATTGGCCGCCGATGATGACGTCAGAGCGAAACTTTAAAAATTTATTGATAAAAAACTAGCCAATGAATTACAAAATTATTTAATTTATATTCTTAAAATACCCTATTTTAACGAAAAAAATATATAAAAAGTACATGATGTGATTTTTTTGGACAATGCCCATTTCATAAACTTGTGTTTTCCGTCTTTATATACCTTTTTTTAAATGGGAAAATGCTTTACCTACGCATCCCCGGCAAATTGGGTATGTGGGACTTACTGCGTAGTGTACCCACTAAAACCCCATGGTGCTCTACTCCTCGCGGCGGGGATTAATCTCAATCAAACACGATAACTTTGCACAACGCAACAAAAGACCAAGCGTATACGCATCGCAATAAGATTCATTTTAGCTTAGCATAAAACTGTAGGTTCTCGGGCGGATCTTCTCTATTTTTCATGTTTTTTTTTTAAATATCTTTGGAAATAAATATTAAGAAACAAAATTGTTCGGTTAAAGAATTTTTAATATAGATTTGCTAACAATTTATTCAAATAAAATGTACAATTATCCTAGTTAATACTTATATTTCGATGAAGTAGAGTTTTTTCGGAGGTAAGTTTGTAAATTAATTGCCCCCCCGGATCATGTTGACGTCCCTACTAAGTACATTATCTAGTACTTTCATCTATAAAAATTAAAAATAATAAAACGAATTTTTGCCATTTGTTTGCAATACAATATTTTTACAACTAAAAATTATTAATTTTTTATTCTTTAAAAACACCTAGGTCATAAAAAAAATCTGATTAGTTGGGGAATTCCTAACTAATTTACGTAATATAGATTGAAGAACATAGAAATAGATGAATAGATTGAATAGATGAGTAGCGAACATGATTAGATAAGTTACAAGACTCAAGAGCGATTGCGATGCCATACAAATTACAATATAAATAGGCTTCTTAAATTGGGACAAATTGATTTTACATTTTTATACCGAGTTACTAGGGCTATTTAGATTAACTAAGCACTTATCTATAATCTATAGGAGAATTACATTGTTGTTTTTAACCGACTGTTAAAAGAGTATTAAAAATTGGCAAAAATGCTACTCACCGCGTACGACAAAAATCATTGCAACCGTTGCGGTCACTTCACAAGTTTTTGGACTGGTCGAGGAAAGGAATATTGTACTTTCCAAGAGGTTCATGGAAATTCTAAGTTTTTGTATATCCCTCATCAGCTCCGGATTTATAAATAGGCCGTTATAGACCACGACCTAGGGGCGGCAGCGTCTATAGACTGTAGGGACTCTACAGATTATACGTACATGGCGCGGCGGAAATAAAATGGCCTATACCTACTCTCATAAAAAATATAAATTTGGCACTGTCCCTCTGTGGATGTCTATAATTCCCTCCTAATTCTTAATTTCTGAATAAATGTGGGTACTAAATTTTATACTAAAATTGTTAATACTTAAGTCTTAACACATAACAGTAAATAATATTTAAAATGCGAAAAAGCAGTTTCTACGAGAGCTTGATGTGATAAAATGTATATAGAGCCATACGGTTCTTTTTGTGTGTCTGGCTTTTTAGCTAGTCTGTACTCTGTAGAGTGTAGACTGTAGCCTGCGGGCGTTCGCAGAGCAGACTTGCGGCTGCCTTGTAGCGTGTGAAAAGGTTGCCTCTGAAATTGCTTTCGTAAAATGTATTTCCATGTTCAAATAAACGCTTTTTAACTAAAAGTAACATTTAATTAAAATTGCAAAGTAGCTGGCAGTTGGCACCAATGACTGTTAAACTATTGTTACGTGCTAGGGTTCGAAGGAATTGGAGAGAAAGACCTGCTGACTTTTTTGAAGACTTTATTCACTAAGTCCAGGTCACACAAGCACACACTAGATCACAACACTTAGCACTAAGTCCAAACACTAATCACTAGGTCCAATCACTAAGCACTATCACTGTCCTAGGTCGTAGCCAAGTCGCAGGTTTCACTGGTTCACTCACTATTGATCACTTGTTGTCACTCCGAAATCGCCTTGATGATAGCTCGAAACGAACTGAATTGCCGGGCCGTCTACCTGCGGCTTTTTATATGGCGAGACGAATTCCAGAAAGTTCCCGATTCACGTAAACAAGTACCACCTAGCGCCATCTAGTTTCGAGTAGGGGATTTATGTGTAGTGTGTCCCCTGATCAGTTTCGCTGGTTTGCCGCTAGATGGCGCTACATGTCCGTATACCGTGTACCGTAACACTATTAATATAATTAAAGTTAAGTTTTAACATAAACTGTCTCTGAGTGCGGCCGATACATCTTAATATATATATTTCTTGTGTGCGTGTGTATGTGACTGAACTCCTCCTAAACGACTGGACCAATTTTGATGAAATTTTTTGTGTGTGTTCGTGGAGATTCGAGAATGGTTTAGATTTACAGTTTGGTCTACTGGAAAATGTTTTTTCAATTAATTTCTTATTTATAAGGAGTTGTTGATTTTGGAATGTTTTACATTAGATCCGGCGGACGGCGCTATCATCGCATTCAATATTATTCTATTTCAATTTTAGTTTGTCCTGACAGATGGTGCTACGATTAATTTGAAAAAAAATTTGTTATTCAATTCATGTGCTGATTAAAATATTAAATAAATAACACATAGGCTACAATTTTAACCGACTTTCAAAATGGGGGAGGTGTTATGTTCGTTTTCTTATATTCAACGATTACTCCGCCGTTTGTTAACCGATTTTCAAAATTTTTCTTTTGGTATATAGGGTATCATCCCAATTTGGTATTATATTCAGAAAAGTGGTGATCTGATGAAGGATCCATAAGAAATCGAGGGAACTCCTCAAAACTTATAGGGAAACATATGGTGACTTCGGTTTCGTGAGAAGTATTCTAAGCATATGCTACCAACAAGTAAGATTTTGCACCGAGATATACCTGGTATACCGTGGTTCGGAAGGTGCTGAGAGAATTCCTGATTCTTTATAGATACAAGTTTGGGAGTTTCGGCGTTGTTTTAAGAACAGAAAGCATATGCTACTATGCAAATTACATTCTTCATCATCATCATCATCATCATCACTATCATATTATACCATTTCATAGTCTTTTAGATCGAGACTCGAGTTTGTCAAGCGATAATTAAAAAAAATCTATATCTACCTAATATTATAAACCTGAAGAGTATGTTTGCTTGAACGCGTCAATCTCAGAAACTACAGGTCCGATTTAAAAACTTATCTCAGTGTTAGATAGATCATTTATCGAGTAAGACTCATCATTTATCGAGAAGGTTATATTATATTATTACTCTAAGACTAATACGACAGAAGAAACTCAGGAAAATGTGGGAAAAACGGGGGAAATATTTTTTATGGGAAAATGTACCTACGGATTCTGTAAAATTTCTAATTTACGCGGGCGAAGCCGCGCGGGACATCTAGTATTGTATAATTTACTATGATTCGTCTAGATGCTACTATAAGTATACGTACCTACCATTTTAATACAATAATAATATTATTATTGTTAAAATTTCAGCCCCTTGAAGATGACGAGCTCATTACTATAATGGTTTTACCCGTTTAGTGGCTTTTCCGACTAATGTTTATAACTTTTTTAACCGATTTACTAATATTGCCAAGTTTTTTTTTCTATTCCTAGATTGTAATTAAAACTTTTAAGAACAATTCATTACAAATATAAACAATACTTATTTAATTGAATCATTATTATTATTTAAATTCCCAAGTGAATGGGAATTTAATTAATGATCTCATAATAGAGGCTTGTATTATTTTAAACTTAAAGGCAGCTAGTTAGGGGGTCACGTCACGTCACGGGGACGCGGGATGGAGGAAATGAGGCCCCTTGTCGCTAGCAAACTTTATGGCAGGACTTTCATAAGTCGTTTACAAGTTTTGATTCCTTAACTTCTACGAGCTTTCATGAAACATAATTTATGTTTATATGTACATAATATATTTATGCTTAAACACAATATGAATATTTTTGATAACCTCGGCCTGTTCACGTTTGAATCATCATTTTACATTTATTTTGCCGATGATTATCCATGTCGTCGTTTATCATACACTAGACGACGGGTATCATATGTCATTTCCCGGGACTCAAAGTATCTATCTCCATAGCAAATTTCAGCAAAATCGGTACATCGGTTAGGGCGTGAAGAGGTAACAGACAGTGTGTTAGACATAAGTACTTAAGAGGATACAACAGGGGCTAGAGAAATGAAAAAAAAGTACGTGTAATATCTATAGCTGTCTCCCTTACCTCAGGCCTATACCGCAGAACGCGATAGAGACAACTGCAGAAAATCCAGAAAATCAACGATTCGTTGTCCCCTGATTCCTTCTCCAAAACTTAACCGATTTAAGTAATTTTTTCATTAAAGATTAAAAAAAGGCTTGAGCTGTGTTCCTATGTTTTGCTTTTTTTGTATAATCTAGCCAAATCTGTTTTCTGGACGTTTGAACACAGTGGAAAATCTGGCCATTTTTTTGGGTTTTTGAACGTTCATATCTTATTTAATAATTAAATTATGAAAAAAAAGAAAACATAGGGACATTGTATTAGTGGCCGTAGATATTCAGGAAAAAAATTATAACTCTACTAGCATTATCCAGGGAGGAAACAGGGGACAGCGTTTGTATGGAAAAAAGGGCGGTGTGGAATCCTCTTAATACTTATATAATTAATTTGATGTTCCGCGCGGCCCGCGTAATTAAGTGGGCTATCTAACACTGAAAGAATTTTCCAAATCGGATCAGTAGTTCCTGACTCCTGAGATTAGCGCGCGTTCAAATAAGCCCTTTCAAATAATTTTCCCCCGTTTTTTCCACATTTTCCTCTATTTCACATTAACCTTTCAAGCCCCATAAAGGCACCGGTGATCGCGACAACGATAGAATACAATAGAATTTCCAAGAATCCGATCGAAGGATTAATCTCTGTAGTGAGTTCTGATATTAATTATTTACCTTGGGGATTCTATAGGACTTAGGACCTTTATTACTTTTACCCTGAATGAACTACAAGAAAGTAATTTTATAGCAGTATCGACATAGGACAGTGCCATAAGACAGTTTACAAACAAGTATTGTTCTACTGTGGCTAGGATTACTAATGGACCGTGCCATTGTCTACCATTGTAGATCCATAGACACCATTGTGACAGTAACGCGAGTGTTTAATGATACCGCCTGCCCGCTGCCGTAATAAACAAGTTAAATGGTGCAGGTAAATATAAAATAATACAAAATGCTGCACTCAGAAACCAACATATTATATAATAATATTAATTAATATTAATATTATAAAGCGGAAGAGTTTGTTAGATTGTTTGTTTGAACGCGCTAATCTCAGGAACTAGGTACTGAACTGACTGATTTGAAAAATTATTTCAGTGTTAGATAGTCCATTTATCGAGAAAGGCTTAATAGGCTATATTTTATCACGCTTTGACTAATAGGAATCAGGAGCAAAGGAATAGAGGAAAATGTTGAGAAAACCGGGGAAATTATTTGAAAGGGCTTATCTCACGAACTACTGGAGCAATTTTTCTGTTGTTAGGCACAAATAAGAAGTAGACCACGTGAAGGATCATAGGCTTTTTTTTGTGGACTAATTTGTCTGTGAAATATCTAATTTACGCGGGCGAAGCCGCGCGGAACGTCTAGTATTAAATAACTGTAATTGAATGCAGATTTTAACATACTTATGCCCCATGTAACATTATCTATCAAACTCTTCATTAAATTGAAGTTTAATCATCATTATATATCTCTGTCACACTCTGAAAATACACCCTTTTACCAACCTTAAAACCTTCTTAGGTACCACAAGCCTCATAAGCAGGCGCGGTCGCAGCCTGAAATTTTGGGGGGGGTCACTCAGTAGTCACTACACTATTTTTTTTTATCTGCGCCCTCGGACGGTTCTGGGTTTTATTTTATTTTCAATTTTACCTTAGATTTTGGGGGGGGGGGGGGTCATGTCCCCTGTGACCCCCCCCTTCGGACCGCGCCTGCTCATAAGAACCCGAGTTAAAGATGATCGTCTAAGACAGTAGGTCTCAGACGATTTTTGATTTATAGGACATATAACTGTAGGTAGCCTTTCTGAGGTTAATTGACAGTTTATGTATTCAATAACATTATTTTGAAATTTCAAGTTAGCCAATTTCTAGCGCTATTAAATAAAAAATCGACGACTCGCGCACGAAGGCTTCCGTACCTGCATTATAGAGCAAAAATAGGTAAGAAAATGTGTTTTTGTATGGGGCTTAATTATTTATTTTATTAAAATTTTATTATGAATTATTAAAGCATAAGTAAAACTGAGTATCCTGTGAAGATTTCAATTGCCTATCCTACTGCCATTATTGATATCGAGCAAAACAGCAAAAAAATTACGTTTCTTCATTCTTGTATGGGAGCCATTAAATACTTAATTTATTTTGTTTTGAGTGTGTGTTGTTATAGCGGCCACAGATATGCACAATCTGTGAAAATTTCAGAAACCTAGCTATAGCGGTTCTTGAGAATGTTGAGATACAGCCTGGAGACAGACAGACGGACAGACAGACATCAAAGTCTGCAATAGGGTCCCGTTTTTACCCTTTGGGTACGGAACCCTAAAAAACTTCAGTCAAAAACCTCAGAAACCGGCCATTACGGAATAAAATCTGAAAGTCGTTTTAAAATTTAAAGTATCGACTACTTTTTAGCCAGTTGCTATCACTGTAATCTTAATTCTCGCTTTTAACAAAACTTTTAACTTTATGGTGAAACGTTGTCCAACTCCTAGTAGAATTGGAATTAAAATTATTGTAGAACTGCTTATTGTATTGGCAGTTTTCCAATGTGTTCAGACTTCAGAGTTCAGACTTCTGAAAAAGATTGTGCTCCTAGAGACTTACTATTTTGGATATATATAACATTTTTCTGTTAAGTCGTGCTTACTGCCGACTTAGTGCTTACTGAATGAATAAAGTTATTAGGAGGAACTAATGAGGCATTCGCTACTAATACAGTAGCAGCGTCTTGACTTTAAACCACAATAATATGGTGTCCTAAGTCCTTACAATGAGGACGTTAAAAATTAAAATGTCCAAATGATGCTATGCTCAGAACAAAATATACCTACTATTGATTGTTTTTATGGCTGGTGATGGACAAGTTTTAACTATGTTCCATCAGAGAAGTTGATTCCTATGCAAATCGGGGATGTCGGGGAACTAAGTAGTTTGGTTGTGTTACGTCAAACCCAGCTGACAGATCACAATTAACATTGAATTGACATATATATACGACCAAATAACGTTGGTCTGTCAATTGCATAGGAATCAACTTCTCTGATAGTACATAGTGTGTTGTTACAGCATCGTCGTCGCAAGTCGCAACTGCTTAGTAAATTAGACGTAATAGAAGGTTGGAAGGTTCAAGAAAAGTGACAATGGAAATCATATTGCTTCATTTATTAACATTCACCGATGGCAGCAGGACCCTGCACGTGGTGTGAGAGGAATAAATCCAAGGCGACAGCCTCCCATTTACCTTATTGGTCATATATACCTTAATACCGTTATTGAATTTTAATTCACCATGACAATATAATATTATGCTCCCAAATAAAGATTAAATGCCCTTATCAATTTTAATAAAGAATATCAAACAAGTTTTGATTGACGCGTCACGCGACCGTGCGTCATTTTGTAAAGTGAATTTAAATTGTAATTTTGCATTGATTAAATAATGATGGTTGGGTTTCTTAAGTATATCACAAAAGTTGATGAAAATAATTATGAAATTTAACACGCTAAGATTCTGTTTCAATATTTACTTATGGCAAATATATATGGCAAAGTTTTCGCAATCCCAAATGACAAACAATATGCAATTTGTATCAGCATAATATATCAAACATACTCTTTCATCGTTTCCATTGCTTAATTACGAGCTGTTAAATTCGAAAAACATTCCCATCAAAAGAGTAGCACAAATGCAGATAACGACATGCGAATTGAAAATTGGATGACTATTCATGTTCGGCGGGGACAGGATAAAAGGCGTATCAAATGTCATATAAAAACTTTACATGCCGGGGCTTGTGCTATGTCGTCGTATGTCACACAAAAACTATGGACATGGCGTCGAGAGCTGTTGGAGCCCATGACCTTTTACAAAATACGATACAATGTCGTGTAATGGCTCGAGGAATCGCAATAAAATGTAATGAATGATGAAATGAAACACCAGTACCGGTGTAAATTTATTTATTCAGAATGAATTAATAGATTAATAATTACTAGCTTCTTTAAATCTATAGTAAGTACCTGAATGACCGAGCTTTGCTCGGTATAGCAAACACTCATTCAAATTCAATTCAAATTCATTATTAAGCATACAATAATATACAATAGTATAAAAGCCCTAGCGTGAATGGTGATGTGCGCTACCTATAGGCTATAGCGTACATCACGATTCACGTCGTCTAATCCTATGCTTGTGTTATGGCAATCAGACAACAGATGCACGCCGAACAATTTTATCCTAATATATATTATTTACACATTCACACACACAATCACCATAGTAAAAGGAGGGGAAGTAGGATAACTCCGGCCCAATCCGCGATATAATTACCTATTGTCTTATGCGGACGCCAGACATGTGATCAAATACGCAAATTCGCCAAGTGTGGCACTGACATTTGCCTATTTGTGCAAAGTTATTGTGGGCATTTTCCTATTTGTGCAAAGTTTGCTCAAACTTTGAAGCCTATTTCTGGCGCCGGCTTTAGGGTTGTCAATTTTAGGCGGCGCGGAGGCATCCCACAACCTGTACATTTTGCGGTACACTTTTCGGAAAAACTATCACGCCTATTGATTTGTCCTTTAACACAGTAATTTTTATTTACATGTAGATGTGTAGATCAGTTAGTCAAGGTGTTACGACGCGAGCCCTCACAAAGCTCGGCTTTTAACTATACTTAGATAATATATTTTACTCTAAAATAACTCGGTAGAAATATCTTAAGGCTCAATTTGATGACGTAATTACGACGCGTTTGTGATACCGATCGAATCTCAAGATATTTTCTGACTCTTTTCCGATCACGAATCGTGTGTTTGTGAACGAGCTCCAACTAACTAATCCAATTACACCGAGGTTTGCATAGGCTTTGCGTCGGTTCACCATAAACAAGGCTAATAAGTGCTATCAGTATGCACGGACGGTAGCCTGACGGATACATTCGTCATATATATGTTATAGGCAAACTCCGAAGCTCCGGCGCTCCTAGGTTGGACTGGTCAATCCTCAGGTCAGACTGAATGACTTAGTCAAAGCCCAAACAAATGTAAATTTTCGGCCTTTGACCAAACAATTTTCGTCAAACCTGGGAGGGACTAATTTGGTCAGGCAAACGTCAAAACACAATTTTATTAAATCGGGGTTTGGCGAGTCAAACTCCGATATAGGTATGAAGTGTCTTATCTTCGTATATTTGGAAGCATTTTATCATTTAAGCAGCTTTCAAGTCTTAACCGCTTAACTCTGCCAGTTCTGACACCTGATTGGTCAGCTTACGTGATTTTCACTTTTATATTTGAGATGCTTTGAGAGAATGCCGTGTGGCATTAGGCCCGCCTTTTGTACGATGTGCAATAAAGTATAAAATAAATAAATAAATGCTTTGGAATATACGGAGGTTAGTTTGTAAGATTAGGTATAAAAAAATAACATTTTTTAAATTTTGATGTTTATTGTTTTAATAATTTCTTAAGTAATTAAAATGGAAAATTAATCATTTTTCTGACATGGTGAGGCATTAACTTTAATGTTAATTGTTTTAATAATTTCTTAGGTAGTTAAAGTGGCAAATTAATCATTTTTCTGACATGGTGAGGCATTAATGTTAATGTTAATTGTTTTAATAAAGCTTCTTTATCCACGTTTTTAGTAACAACAACACCGTTTGATTCACTCATCTTCAATTTTACACAATTACACGCCCGCACGCTCAATGAACGAACATGAAATGACAAAACAATCGGTCCGAACACCGCGAGAGACATTATGAACCTGTTTAAGCATGTTTAGATCAACGTTTGACCGAGTTTTGCAGTCGCTTCTAGGATTGACTAGGCCAAAACCGAAATAGAATAATTTACTTTCCACGTTTGACTGAAAAGTTAGGAGCTCCTGGGTTTGACTAAAAATACTTCAGGCAAAGGGCAAAATTGAAATGTATTTCGGGGATCGCCTGACGGCTTTGGCCAAACCTAGGATAAACCAGTCCTTCCGCGAAGAGACTGTGTATCGGACTTTGACTATAACATATACATAAGAGCTACGACAAATACTGATATCACATACACTGTAGATTTAGGTGATGCAAATTTTATGGAATATCTACTAGATGACGCCCGCGACTCCTTTCCCGGGGCTAAAAGTATATCTCTATTCTCCATAGATACCAAATTCCAGTAAAATCGGTTCAGTAGTTCGGGAGTAAAGAGGTAATAGAAAGACAGACAGACATGCTTTCGCACTTATAATATTAGTATGGATGTGTTAACTGACCACCGCGGGTGACCTACGCGGCAGAGAACGTGTTAATCGTTACACCGGCCGAGATCGTGTCGTTCCCGTTCCTCGTGCCCAGTAATGATATAGGCCCTCTATGTTACTGCATAGTGCATTGTCATTTTGACAAACGAATTAATAACTATGTAGTTGGTAAAATTAAGACTTACAATTTCAGGCTTCAGCAAAGCCTGTATATGTAAATTGTCCTTTGAATAAATAAACAATAAATAAATAAATATCTTGTTATGTACGTCTTTTTATCTGTATCAATGCAAGAAATTAATCATTGATTGGCAGACGATTTACTATAATCAGTTGCTGAAAATAAGGCTTTATCAGACGATCCAACAATGCAATAACATCATCCACAGTATGTAACATGTCGCCAGTCTGTCTACATCCAGTATCTACTATTCAACTAATAAGATGACTTGGCAAGTAGTGTTCAATATATTTTGATATAATTTTATTCAGCGATGTGACACACTTATCACTGATTGAGGATGCTTTATCACTTTTCTGATCTATTAACTGTCTTGATTCGTTAATATAACTAAATTGGTTAATTATAAATACTACTGGTTATAAGTTCCTCTCCTAATTTAAGGCGACGCCTTGATAATTTGACTGTAGCGATGTCAATTTTTCTCAGCAATGACTAAAGCTAAGAAATTAAAGTTCATTGTCAGTATTCATCATGTCTTTGTCTTTGAATTACCCTGTAGCATAATACGATTGGTCAACTTTTATAACACAGAATAATCAATCAAAAAGACCTCTGTAAAAAAAGGGATTCCTATTTTGCCGACAGCGGAGAGTGATTTAAGCTTACAAAATTTGTACATAAATTGATTCAAGCATACACTTTAATTTCAAGATAGATCATGATACCTTTGCTTTGTTGCATACGCGTTGAATCACCGCAATTTCGGGTGAATCAGAGTGTACAAAATTAAATCTGGTAGGATCGCTTTATTTGTATTAGTCGTAGCTCGTAAATGATTCACACAAACACACAAACAGACCGTATCAAAGCAAAATATGTTTATGATTTATTTTTATATTTCAGCTGATTTAATGAAAGTTAAATTAAGGTTTACCATTTATGACGTATAAAAAAACTACTAGCTAGATCTCGTTCAAACCAATTTTTGTTGGTAGTTTTTATAGCAATGTACATGATATATTTTTTTAGACGTATCAGTGTCCTACTAACTTCAGAAGTTAGTAGGACACACACACACATTTTACCACTTTGGAAGAGTCTCTCTCGCGCAAACTTTTCAGGTTAGAAAAATGATTTTTGAAGACCTATCCATAGATATCCCACAGGCCCACACGCATAGTTTCTAGATGATTTTTTTTTTGTTTCAGATTTACCTATGGGGAATTGGGGACCCCTAACATTTTTAATATTTTTTCCATTTTTGTATCAAAATCTAAATGCGTTTTACAGACTACATCTACTTACCAAGTTTCAATAGTATAGCTCCACAGATATAGATTAAGATAGATACCGCATGTCGCTCTATTTGTATGAAAACGAGCGTGCCACTTTTTTATAGCTACGAACTTTTTTATATGTGAAGTACCGATGATAAGAAAAGTGCCCATTATCTAGGCCAAGGTCTCTATTTAAATTTCTACATCTCAATACGGCACTTTTAGGCATTTAGGCATTTTTAAAATTCTGATTGACGTCTGAATCCGATAGCAAACTAAAGAACAGACTTTCGAAAGACGAGCATTGCTCGTCGTTTGGGAGCGCGATATGGCACGCGAAGTACATACAAATGCAGTATCTATCATGATCTATGTCTGTGTATAGCGCTTACATTTTCGGAGTAAGGGTTCCGTTTTTTGCCATTTGGCTACGAAACCCTAAAAACATAATATAAAAAGGGGTACATGGGTTTTATGGATAATGGACCTAGGATAAACTTATCCTACCTTACAAAATCTAGTCAAGAAAATATAATTTAAACAACGAAATTTTTTAGCTTTGATCGTAACAAAATCTTATAAATCTAGTTAACACAACATAATTTAGACAAAGAAATTGTCTGGCTTTGATGCAGACGTTAATGACGCTGCTGTTTGATCCAAAAAATCCACCGGTTTATCTGCAATAATTAATTACTGGAGCAATTAATTTCGAATTCCAATTAGAATTTCGTTCATTAGTTCGTCATTAACAAATGAATTGGAATCTTCCTGCAATTGTTCTGTTTTCTATAATATTATAATTTATAACATTCGTATAGGTAGCTTCGTGGTAGCTTCATTTGCGAATGCTAGACTCCTTTGAGTTTTATGGCATGATTATTGCCCGGTTTCTAAGTTTGTGTTCGTTAGCATTGTTGGTAGGACCACGTTTTTAATTTAAGCCAAAGCAATAAGCATTATTGAATTGAATAGATAAACTGGTCAAAAGCACGATTCATTATTATCAGATCGTTCATACCAATGACTTTCTTAGGGCCTATCAATCCCCAGCTTCATTCATACTAGTTTCTTTCTCACCTAACTTCTTTGAATAGGCCAAGAATAGGCTGTAATTCCTGTTCACAAAGTTTCTGTAATTAATTTAACCAAACTTTGTACTTAAGCAACCCCCTTAGCTTACTAATGAAAACTTTGGTTACATGTTTATCAATTAAGGCCATCCCCTGAGCAAATGACCTTGACCATACATTTGCCGCGTTGCCGAGATCGCACGAAAAACCTATTTTTAGGGTTTCCTACCCAAAGGGTACAAACGGGACCCTTTTGTGCTATTACTAAGACTTCGATGTCTGTCTGTCCGTCTGTCTGTCTCCAGGCTGTATCTCAAGAACCGCTATAGCTAGACTGCTAAAATTTTTACAGATTGTGTAGATCTGTTGCCGCTATAACAACAAATACTAAAAAAAATATATTTAAGGGGTGCTCCCATACAACAAACTTAATTTTTTGCTCGATATCAATAATGGTAATAGGTAGGCACTTGCAACGTTCACAAAATACTCAGTTATATTTAAACTTTAAAAATTAATAATAAAATTTAATTAAAATAATAAATTAAGGGGGGCATACAAAAAAAACACATGTTTGTTTTATAATGGTACGGAACCCTTAGTGCGCGAGTCCAACTCGCACTTGGCCAATTCTTTTTTACTTATTTTAGTTCAAAATTGACCTAAAAAATCAAACGACAAAATATATACAGTAGTTAATGAAATTGTCGATCTATTGGCGTGTGTTTCAAATAAACGTAATTTGTAAATACTAGGGAGATACTGAATGTATGCTTGAATTTAAATAAATTGGTATTACTTTGGAAGCTGATATCATGAGTATAATAAACAAAAATAGGAAATTTCAAATTAATAACAGAGAAAGGAACGTTCATATGCTGAAGATTATTGCTGTATTTTTTTATTATAATTTTGTAGCTTTCAAATTGTGAGTTAATAATACTCTAAAAACGGTAAATTACGGCATCTCTGTAGGGGGAGCGCCATAAAAAGAAGCTTTTTTTATTCTGTAGGCTTAAAACATTTAGGAGAGCCTTTAGGCACATTTAAGATGACATGTAAATAAAATTTCGAAGTTCTGGTTTAAAATAACCAACTAGCTAGTAGCATTGCAAGCACTGGTTCAAATCGATTGGTTCCAATAACTATACTAGAATCGACGACAAACGTGTACTATACTTACTAGGTCGGCGACAAAAGACAGCAATATTATTTAATACATAAATTATTTGCAGCTTAAGTATTTACATATTATATTATTAATTATCTCTGTAATTTATTAAATAAATAACATAAGTACATAATATTTCATGTTCTAAGAATAGTGCCGAATCTAATTCCACTCTGGAATATGTCCAAAATTCCAGAATGCTGTGACATTTTTACATTTTACGCGTTTAAAATAATATATTGGCTGGTCCCACGGCCATTGACAAACGCGGCTGACTTGCTCGAAATTCGAATAAAGACCATACAGGTTAAAAAACAATTGATTCTTCTTTCTTCAGTCTAGAAAAGAAACAGAGGATGCCACATTATAATAGTAAAGGGAAAAGGAACGTTTTCCCGAAAAAATAGTTAGGTGATAATTCAGAGAGGATCATCAGTTACAGTTACTGAAGTGTAACTAGTGTCTAGTTATATTTTACGAACAATATACTTAAGGCCATCCCCTGAGCAAACGACCTTAATTTTGTAGCTTGCATAAGAATTTTAATAAGACTCTAAAAACGGTAAATTACGACATCTCCATAGGGGGAGCGTCATGTAAGACCATGGTCGGGGATGTTCCTACTACAACAATATTCTTGGCGTGGTATTAAGTAGAGAGGAATGACGATGAACTTCAAAAGGAGTCGTGTTTTCTTGAAAATTATCGGCTTGTCGAGGGTCAAATGAAGCTTTTCGACCGGGGCTTGCTAAATGCTACCGTATTATTTCCAATGTGAAACATTAGCATCTCCATGGTGGCCCGTGGGTATCGCATCGCAGACACAATAGATTTTCAATTGGTATGCGGCAGCCGGCTTCCGCTTGGGGATTGATGGGTTATCTCTGTTGGTAATTAATAAATGACAATAATAATTATTAGTGTAAGTAGGTATATAGTTTTTATTATTCGTAGAGTGTATAATATAATAACTAGCTGTTTGACCGAGCTTTGCTCGGTATTCGATAAAACACGAATAAAATGACATTTTCTAAAAATGATTCCTAGCTAGATCGATTTGTCGCCCCCGAAACCCCCTATTTACTAAATTTCATGAAAATCGTTGGAGCCGATTCCGAGATTCCAATTATATATATATACAAGAATCGCTCATTTAAAGATATAAGATATATTCTTTGTGAATGAGTAAGTAGTAGATAGGTATAGAGTAGAACAACCCACAATCAACTGTCACTGTATTAAAACAACTTTATATATTTTATAGCCACTTTTAAGTTTTAACACTATATATTATTGTTGAGTGAATTGGAGTGGTATTAAGACAATAATGAGGGCAGCGGCTTCTGACGTGCGTGCTATTTCCGTTCGCATGGTATCTGTCAAATAGATTAGCGCCGCCTTTGATTTGCTCGATAGTGCATCAGATGCATTGACCTGTTTATTATCCCCCTTAGGCCCTTGTACGGCACGAGTCAAAGGGACATTAAAATTTTGGGTCTGGAGACTTATCCTACACAGGAGACCTGAATACCCTACACATATCGACTACCCTACCAATATTTTAAAGGCAAATCGAAAAACCGGCTAAGTGCGAGTTGGACTCGCCGATGAAGGGTTCCGGAGCAGCAATAATGTTTATTTTTTATGAAATTAAGGTTTTTGATTTATTTTCATATTTCAGTTGATTTAATGAAAGTTTAATTAAGGTTTACCATTTATGACGTATAAAAAAAACTACTGGCTAGATCTCGTTCAAACCAATTTTCGTTGGTAGTTTTTGTAGTAATGTACATCATATAGGTATATTTTTAACCCCCGACAAAAAAGACGGGTGTTATAAGTTTTACGTGTCTGTCTGTCTGTTTGTCTGTGTGTGTATCTGACTGCGGCCTCATCGAAAAGGACATTGATAGATGGTAATCATGAGAATATATGATAATGTTGATAGATATTATTCTGCACCATAACCAATACAAGAATAAAAAGTTTGAAACAAAATCAAATTAAGAAATTAAAAAAAAAAACCCGCCAAACAACTTTAAAAAGTAATGAAATAATATTTACTGCCTAGTTCAAATAATTCCTAACTTGTGTAAAGTAATATTTTAGTCCATAATTGTTGTCAAGGTGTGTCGGGGGACCGCTAGATGTTTGAATTGAGATTTCACATAACATTATTAGTTTAAGGATCAGTTCACAGCGAACCGAGTGGAGATAATCAGCGACTTGGGGTATATACTATGTAGTTTACTTGGCGGTCCCCCGACACACCGTGACAACAATTATGGACTAAATATTACTTTATACAAGTTAGGAATTATTTGAACTTAAAGGCAGTAAATATTATTTCATTACTTTTTTAAGTTGTTTGGCGGGGGCTTTTTTTAAATTTCTTAATTTGATTTTATTTAGATTTATCATGCCCCTACTTTAGAAGTTAGACACGGGGGGGACACACATTTTACCACTATGGAAGAGTCTCTCTCGCAAACTATTCAGGTTAGAAAAAGATGATACTAAAAACCTCAATATAATTTTTTAAGACCTATCCATACATAGATACCCCACACGCATAGGTTAGATGAAATTTTTTTTTTTTGTATCAGTTGTATCTATGGGGATTGGGGAATGGGGAGTCCCCAATCCCCAATCCCAAAATCTAAATTTTTTTCCATTTTTGTATCAAAACCTTAAAGCGGTTCATAGACTACATCTACTTACCAAGTTTCAATAGTATAGCTCTTATAGTTTCGGAGAAAAGTGGCTGTGACATACGAACGGACAGATAGACAGACAGACATGATGAATCTATAAGGGTTCCATTTTTTGTCATTTGGCTACGGCTACTCTAAAAAGGCATACTTACCCCTGAACCTTTTATTTAGATATGCCTTTAAAATTTTGTGACAGTTTTTAATTCAGAATTGCGAGTTGATAGTTTACGAGTTTTACTCGTGGTTTGTTAGTAGTTTATCTTCTCAATAGCGTTCTTGGATGATGCAAACGTATTAACCAATCATAACTGCTATTGACAGATAAACTTTCGACTGAAAAGACCTCAGAAACCGCTTATTAATTTAGATTTTTAGAGGAGTTAACTTTTTTGGTTGGTGAATGGTTAACGTGATAAGTCCTACTCCTAGGGTATCTGTAACTCTAAATCCTGTCAAAAATTTAGATCTCTTGATAAATAACATCAAAAACCAGGATGTTGTTCTATATTTTTTAATCTTTTAGGGGGTAGGATATCCAGGAAGGTTTGTGTAACCGGTAGCGCCTCACCCTCATATTAAAATTTCATAAGCTGGAAGGGAGATGAAATGGTTCACTGGAATTTCGAATGAAGGCTGATACAAATGATAAATGAAAACAATTAAACATTACCTACATAAGTAGGTCATTCTTTATTGATTTATAATGGGGTAGAATGTAGATTATGAACAGTGGCAGACGGATCCTGTGTACCTACTAGTTATGATTTATGTTATGAATCACTTTTAAAAAGATCAAAACTGTTACTGTGGTCATAAACGGTATTTCCCTTGTATTAACTCCGTGGGTATTTCGTACCTACTTACGTTACTTAATTGTTTCTACTTGTTTAAAAGTTTTATCTGCACTTCAAATGTCGTTCACAATTCAAGCACTTTTCATTCATTCAAATAATGTTATTGTATGCGACTCCTATATAAAGTATCCATGTTGAAGTGGCACCTGCAGTGCATTCCAACCCTCTCATCTCTCCCTTGGTCAGGCGGGCTCCTACCCTAGTAATCTGTGCTCCTACCTCCGTCGAGTGCGATAATGCGACCAAAATGAAATGGTATCAAACCGTCGGCGCGCGACGCGGCCGCTCGCCGCGCCGCGCCGCCCGCCGCAACCCGGCAGTCATCGAGCGACCGCCGCGGGAGACGCCGTTTTAGAGCGCGTCGAAACATTTATGAATTTAAGTGACATGCGCGCTTGTAAACCTTAACCCCTGTTAAATAACAAACACGAAAATTGGATTTCAGTGCACGACTGTGAGTGTGTGGTGGTATTTTACTATAAAGTTCCTAGAACCGATCTCATTCTCGAGCTTGTGGTGTGTTTATGTTAGCGCGGCGCCCGCTCCGTCCGTCGGTCTGGAGGGACGTCGCCCCCGAGGAGTCCCTATAGAGGTAAGGCGCCAACTTAACTATTTTCAAATAACAGTAACTCGGTTTGGCGCGTGCTGGGAGTCCTTTGATGTGAAGTGATTTACGATGGGCTTCGCGACGCTGCTGCCGAAGTCTTTGAACTTTTAGCGATTCCGGTTACGGTGAACATTTTGGTGTAGATTTCGTGTTTTATTGTAGTCGGCGAGCCGTAAAAAGTAGATAAAAACATTGATTTCACTTAGTTGGCTGAAGTTGGCTCTTGATGTGCTTCGAGTGAACTAGTTTACTAGAGCTTTCGAATATAAAATTAGTGCTAACATTAAAAAACTGTTTAAATCTAAGGTATTTGCAGATGTTGCTTCGACGATAATTGGTAGTCCTCAGCTGTTAGAAATAAAACATTGATATTAAAAACATTGATTTCACTTGGCTGAAGTTGGCTCTTGATGTGCTTTGAGTGAACTAGTTTACTAGAGCTTTCGAATATAAAATTAGTGCTAACATTAAAAAACTGTTTAAATCTAAGGTATTTGCAGATGTGGCTTCGACGATAATTGGTAGTCCTCAGCTGTTAGAAATAAAATTTTAAGTACTTACTCATCATGGATTATGTAAACAATGAGAATCCATCCAAGTGATGAACCTCGATATAGGTATTGTTTCGAATAGGACCTGACAGTTTTAATTTATTTTAACTTGTATATTATAATATGTAATTATAATGTACAGTTAGTTAGGTTAATAATATTAAGATGTATAGCAGAATAATACTTTCATGATACTTACGTAAGTATAATTGCTAACACACCTACCTACAGCATATTATGAATGTGTATAATTAAAGATTATCAATAACGATAGTTGAACTATTATTTGGAGATTTTTAAGAAATGATCGCAGTACTTGAATGTCTCATTCAATATGTTTAACCTTGCTAGATTAATTCTGATCCAATGGTAAAAAACAAGAGGAATAGGGAATGTCAGTTAAAAATGATAAATTATTAAATTCGAATAAAACATGCCATTGTGACGCACGCTCATACACAATATAAACAATGGATCATACATATTTAATGTATACTAAGGTGGAAAGGTTGTTGCTAATACACCAGCAGCTGCCTCACTTGTGCCATCTTAGCAATGAGGAAATGCATATTGATTGGTACAAAGTCTGAGAAAATCAACACAGAAATACTGGACAAAAAACTCCAGGGCATATTGGTCAAGTAACTATCGGTATAGGATTAGGAAGAACTGGGTTAAATACGTCTTTTCTGTAGCGATATTAACATTTAAACATTTTATAAATATACCTATGTGGTTCATGAGCTTTTGCCCTAGGCGTCTCCAACTCAAGTCTGGACCAGAAATAGACTATTTCGTTAGGCACAATGGAGCATAAAAACCATCACGCATGGCTGTCTTCGATGACGTCAACCAATAATGAATTATCGGAGATAAAATTAGTGTTAAAAGACTACCAGAACTAAATTAAATGTTATTTGACACAAGATAATTTAATTAAGTTTTAAGACAGAAATACCTAAAGATGATTTTGCATCTAGCTAAAGCTGCTAAGCTGTGGTTTCTCTTTTTCTTTTAAATCTCAATTGTTGGGACTTGGAACCCATTACATATTCTAAAAGTTTTAAAGCCTTAGCCCTTATCATCTAGCGTAGGTACTATGCGTAAAGTTAGACTGTAAAGACCATAAATTGAGCTTGGATCTTTTAATGGCTCTAATTTAGAATTCATAAACTTCAAGACGAAGTAATTTAGACAAGTATGCGCCGACACTTAACAAATTCGTGAATTTTACCGATAAAAGAGACTTTGTGTAAAAGTTTTTCGTCGGAATTATAGCGAATTTGCGCCTATGACAAACTTTGAGGAGTTTTATTGCTATCTTTGTAAACGACCTACGGTCAAACAAACATCTAAGACAACCAATATTTTATAAGGAACACATCTGGCAGCAAACTAAAGAACTAAACATGGCGGCCTAAAGTGATGGACACTCGGTTGATATTTGTCGAGGATATCGATAAGTAAGATGTTAAAGGGAGCTATTAAGGTTAAAATCTTTTAAATAAATGATTAGATTCTTCATCTTATATTTTTTAAATTCGATAAAAAAGTTCATCACTAAACATCAAATCTACTAATTTCTATGTTGATTAAATATCGAAAATCAAGCCATGTTATATTCTATTCTATCACAAATCTTTTTTATTGTCTAATTATTAACTAAATTAGCACATACGAAGTCAAGACATCGGTGAAATAACAAAAATTTTAGTAAAAATATAAACGTCCACCGAGCCAAGGATAAACTTTTTTAAATTTCTTCACTTTTTTGACGGACTATAAATTAATTTTAAAAAAAGCAAATTGGTCAAAAATTTGACCGATATATCGAGACCGATATTGATGTTTTTTCAAATATCGATGTATCGATACATCGATATTTTCTTTCAATTTCGACATCCCTATAATACGACACTTTGACAGCTTATGTACCTCGGAGAACCGGAACATAAAATGGCGGACCGGCCACGGTATTTTGATTTGGTAGAGACTATTATGCCGCGTCCACTTATAAAAGTCAATGGCCGCGATTGGACGCGGTAAAGATCTTTAGTTTATGTCCACAGTTTGTCTATACTTTCGCATTTCTACTGGTGGCCGTGCTAGGGCTACAGAGATGCTTAAAAATACACTTCCCAGAGGAGCCGTAAAGCGAGCAAGCACGTATTTTTAATGAAGGTACGGTGTTGAGTGTTAAGTGCTCGATAGCAGGATGGCCACAGTTTTCCTGTCCTCAACGTAATGTTGTGAGCTGAATAACGTATTTAAATTAGTTCCTGCTGCAATGTCCACATTTGGGTGCAAGAATGTCATAGAACAATGCAACTTTTATCAATGATAGTATGCGGGGTCCACAACAAAATGTATGAACAGAGTGCGTTCCGGCGGGCGTCCGAATTTTTCTGATCAGAAATTTCGGATAATGTGCGGCTGGGCTTAATTTCTCCCTCTCTCTCAAAATGGCAGAACTGTTGTAACAAAATTGCCAGTTTAAAATCCCACATTTAAAGCTTTACACCAATTCAGCTAATAATCGGAATTTGAAAAGAACAAATAATCGAAACCAGGCTGACCTAGTAACAAGAGATCTTTCTCTATTAACTCAGTTTATGTTTTATTTGTTTTTCAAGAGGTCACTTCTATCATCTATGTGATGTGATGTGACTATGGAGCGCGTGTCAGCAGTTTTGCTAGAAAATGGAATAATATTGGAGACAGTATTTTTTTGTCGATCATTGGATTTGCTAGATACTCTATAGTCTACAGTCATACTTTGATCATGAAAGCAATTAAGTTCCAGCACAGAATAGATAATAGTACAAGGTTCCAGGAACTAGGATACAACAGTGGGAATATAAGTAGATTAATTAGTTGTAACCCTGATCCCAGTCCATGTGCGTCACACTGTGTCCACATGTGTTACAATGTTCAAATATAGGACATACATTTTGATACTAATTACACAACCGAGATGATGTCAGAGTATATTAGTAAACTGGGCCTAGTCACTAAATATTCTGAATTGAATGAAATCAAAAGGAGCGGACCCTTGTTTTAAAAGTTAAAAGGCTCATGATATTATAGGTTAAGGAACACTTACGGATTTTTGTCGCGGAGCACTTTTATTAATCAACCTATAATAAGTATACCATGAATGATACTCGCATAAACTTAAGAAATCGTTAAGTTAAAAGGCTCGACTAAAGTTCAAGCTTTGGTATTGACTCTGCCGCACTCAGAGACGAATATGTAATTACTTAAGTCGTAAATGAAGATTTTGACATATTTTAGCCTCATAATGATTTGTCAAACTCTTCATTGAATTCAATTTATCATCATTAAATGTCACAAGTGCGGCAGTAAACCTTCACATACCAATATTGAGAAATGCCAACTCTTATAAAAATAGTATAATCTATCTGGGAGATATTGTGTTCTCGATGTAGATCTATGCACTGTCGAGAGGTTAAGGAAGATTTCGTTCGGTGTATTAAAATAGTTACTATAATATCGACTACGAATATATATAATATTCGTAGTTCACGTCCAAAAGTGCGAAGATAAAATTTTGGGACTGGTGTTATAGAAATTTTGGGACTGGTGTTATAGAAATTTTGGGACTGGTGTTATAGAAATTTTGGGACTGGTGTAATAGAAATTTTGTTGATGACTCTGCTGTTCATTCAATCTGCTGCATGTAGTCGTAGTCACGGAGCTAATACAAAGAGCTCCGTGGCCGTAGTTAACATGAGCTTTGCTAAGCATTTATTGTCGACACTTTATAATTTACGTTATATATATTTATTGCGATTGAGTCACATATTTTGTCGGGAATGCGTATCAAAATACCTACCTGTGATAATAACAAAACTTGTAGTTTTATAAGTCATATTGGAATGCCCGCAACTCCATTACCTTTTTTTTATGAAATAAGGGGGCAAACGAGCAAACGGGTCACCTGATGGAAAGCAACTTCCGCCGCCCATGGACACTCGCAGCATCAGAAGAGCTGCAAGTGCGTTGCCGGCCTTTTAAGAAGGAATAGGGTAATAGGGGAGGGTAGGGAAGGGAAGGGAATAGGGGAGGGTAGGGAAAGGAATAGGGTAGTAGTAGATTGGGCCTCCGGTAAACTCACTCACTCGGCGAAACTGTTTCACGCCGGTTTTCTGCGAGAACGTGGTATTTCTCCGGTCGAGCCGGCCCATTCGTGCCAAAGCATGGCATAAAAAGTTTCATATATTGTCCTTTCCTGGGACTCAAAGTATCTCCAAACCACAGCAAAATTGGTTCAGCGGTTTGGGCGTGCAGAGGTAACAGACAGACAGACACAGTTTCGAATTTGTAATATTATTAGTATGGATCAGTATGGATAATAATAATATTATGTATGTTGGTCCATAAGGTATTTATTATATTGTGACGTATGTTAGTCTGTGAGGTATTTGTAATATGCCCGCCTGAAACAAATGGCAAATAAATAAATAAATTACAATAACGTCACGATCTTGGAATGGATTATTGGATTATGGAACACAATAGTTGCGCAACTCCCATTCCTACTTATCGCATAGAAAATGGATTAATCTTAACGACGTAATTCTTCATTATCGATGTTTGGTAAGATGATTCTCGTAATCAGAATATGGCGTCTAAGTGCTGTCTAATCCAATACGCAGTAATAAAACTTAAGTATATTATCTCGCGTCGTTACTAAATCTTGTAAATTATTTTCTACTAGATGATACCCTCAACTCCGTTGCGCCAAAACTCGTTTATCGCGCGGGAACCGTACATTTTTCCGGGATAAAAACTATCCTATGTCCTTTCCTGGGATTCAAACTATCTCCATGCCAAATTTCAGCAAAATCGGTTCAGCGGTTAGAGCGTGAAGAGGTAACAGACAGACAGACAGACACACTTTCGCATTTATAATATTAGTATGGATAGTATGGATTTTTTCACTATCTGTAGTAAAAACATCGACGAATCGAATTGGCAACATTTTATTTCTCACTTTTTTTGGTAAAAAAGTGGGCCCCGTGCGAGTTTCTTGCGCCGGTTCTTCTCGCCGGGTTAGTTCCCGAACCGGTGGTAGGCATCATGTAGACTTTCAGTGATATTCGGAGTAAAAAAGTTTGAGTTTTGAGTTCAGTTGATTCATAGGCAGATGACGGACCTATGTAATTTGGTCTTGTTGTGTCAAACCCAGCTGACAGATCACGATTAACATTAAATTAACATAATTCGACCAAATCACGTAGGTCCGTCAACTGCCTAGGAATCAATTTCTTCGACGGTACTGGATTAATCAGAAATCTGAATCGGGCTTGATGATTTCACGTTCTCTACGATGACAACGCTTCCGACGTCGGAGCAGGTTTGTGACATGTCATATCCGAACCTTCTAGAAGCCGTAATTAAGGTAATTGAAGGGTTGTGCATGAAAAAAGTCAAGAACGAGACAAATATCAAAGGTTTTGGTGTGGAATGTTTGACCTCTAATACTCGATCACCTTGGGACGCCGTGTGAATAACTAAATTGGTGGACAGGCAGCACTTGCAGGTTTCCTTATGGCTTCCCATTCCGAGACACGCGACGTATGCGACGGCTGGACAGTGGACACGTCATGTTAATTTAGTTTTCGTGTTAATGAAATCAAATTTGTTTTGCCTTCTTTCTTGACTTTTGTTTTCTTAGCCTGGTAAGCATTATTACAGTAGAAAAAGAATATCAACAGTCAGATTTTAGGGAATAGGGAGTAACGGCTGTACTCAGAGACATACTTTAATGTTGCATAAACTTCAATTTAATAAAGAGTTTGACAGATAATGTATAGGGCTTAATGCTTTAAATGTCAAAATCCTCATTTAATTACAATTAAGTAATTAATGTTCGTCTCTGAGTGCGGCAGTAACACATTTTCTTTTATAAATCTGTCACTTTGTTTTTTTTTTATGAAAGAAGGGGGCAAACGAGCAAACGGGTCACCTGATGGAAAGCAACTTCCGTCGCCCATGGACACTCGCAGCATCAGAAGAGCTGCAGGTGCGTTGCCGGCCTTTTAAGAGGGAATAGGGTAATAGGGGAGGGTAGGGATGGGAAGGGAAGGGAATAGGGGAGGATAGGGAAGGGAATTGGGCCTCCGGTAAACTCACTCACTCGGCGAAACACAGCGCAAGCGCTGTTTCACGCCGGTTTTCTGTGAGAACGTGGTATTTCTCCGGTCGAGCCGGCCCATTCGTGCCGAAGCATTGCTCTCCCACGTATGTCTATACTTTGTCTATACTATTGACGAAAGAACTCTTATGGTAACATTTAGCAATAATGTGATCTTCCACCTAAATATAAGTTTTGTCTGTCCGTTCATCACCTTCCTGTGAATCTAAATCTGATTCTAAAGAATAGTGATCGCAACATCAGAAATGATGCAATTCTTCCGTTTAGTCACATTGGTACGTGAGGTTTCCAGACATTAAAATATGTGAATTTTTGTTTGGCACGGAATTTGAAACCCTTTGTGCGCTCTGCGCTCTTGGCCGGTTTTCTCCTATCGCATAGTATTCAATTGTTGCATTCAATCTACATAATTATTAATTAATGATCACTCTTATCAGAAACATACAATATCACTACAAACTATGATCAGTAAAAGTATGACTTACAATTAGTTACAACTCAATAAACCAAAGCCTAATTCGATAGATAAACCGACTACAGAGTCCTATGGATCTTTTATGATAATAATGATGATCTACAACCTCATAAATCATAAACCAAAGCTGAATAGCGTGTGCATTTCCCGCTTATTTAAGAGTTTTTTCTTGGGTCACAAAATTTTAACCAAATAGAAAAATTATTCGAATTGAAAAGTCGGTCACGTCACTCACCTAAGTTTCATAATGAGGTTTACTCTTTATTAAATCTCAAAGTTAATTAAAATTAAAATAAATGGACACGGAAACCGCGCTATTGAATTTTCCTCAAATGTTCATAATTTAACAAGGTAAACCTGCAATATTAAAATGATGTGTGGTAAAATTATATTTATTAAAATTGCTTTGAAAATTTGCCATTATTTGTCGCAAAAAGAAAATGTCAAAAAATGTTATTGTGGGATATCTATGAGATAGACATATACCATCGCGGAGTTTTCTGTAGAACTTTTCAATATATATAATACTTGGTACATTATTTTGATAAATCTCGTAGGGTTCAGCCTGCGTTTGCAATGTAAGCGGAATTTTTTTAAATTATTTACGACATCACATTAGAAACCCCAACAATAACAGTATTTCTCGACTATTTAATGATTTTTATTATACCTATAATACAACCTTCCTCTTGAATCATTCTTTCTATTAAAGAAAACTGCATCAAAATCCGTTGCGTAATTTTAAAGGGAACAAAGGGACATGAGGGAAAAAAGCGACTTTGTTTTATAATATGTCATAGATATAGATAGAATCGATTATTTATTTAAATTTTCCAAGTAACATTTTAGTACATTTGTTTACAACAGATATTTGGTGTTTGTTAAAAGTTGTTATAAAGTCTTATTTTCCAATTTTGTACAGTAAGTGCATTTGCACGATTTGTTATCCATCATGGCCCAATCAGATGAACCTTTACTTTTTAAAACTATGAACTCTTAGTAGAGTACGAGAACTTTTATAATACGCAGCCGGCAAAATCCACACTAAAATTATAAATGCAAAAGTTTCTCTGTCATGTCTTTCTGTCCCCTCTTCAGTCTTCACGACCACGCCCAAACCGCTGAACCGTCAACCAAATTTGAAATCCGGGAAAGGAATACATATAGGGTTCTATTTATCCTGAACCTGAACGGTATCCGTGCGATTTAAACGAATATTGGTGGCATTAATATAATATCTGCTAGATACTGTAATTAACTAATTACACAGTAACCCACATTTTATGACCATTATGTTGTAACCACTGACAATAAGTACGTTGTAACAATATTCTTCTAGTAAGTCGTTAATTATACAAGGAATAACTGGTACCATTTAATTATATTAAATTAATATATAAAATATTGTAATAATGTTTATTACAATATAATATTATGTAACTTTAATATTGACAATAAAATTTTTTGAATCCCGAAAACCTGAATAGACCTGAGGTCTATTCAGGTTTTCGGGATGCAAAAATTTTTGGCGCCACGATATAAGATAAGAGTAGGTATAATTTAGACCTGAGTTGTTTGATAGTTTTTGGAAACAAGTGCTCAGGTAAATGAACTAAACTTTCATTCAGATTGTAATGTAATATTCTTCTTTAGTATTTAAGATCACAGACACAAAATATGGCAGTACTTTTCGACAAAAAGTGTCTCAAAATCAACCTCTAGCCGCTTAAGCTCAATTTAGCCAACAATTTTAACAAGATAAGATCTTGCTTATTATTAAATACATTGAATATCAGGTTTAGCAGGTTTTTGAAAGCGCAAAAAATTTGGGCCTTGCTAGTAGTAAACAAGAATAAGTATGTTATTTTATTCTAGACTTCGGTGCACTCCGTACAATCCCATTATATACATAATATTAGTGTAAACACTGCACCGTTATCCTTGAAACCATCAAATGAGCACGTCAAAATGAACAACTTTTTCTATGAGAACAATGCTGGGAACTCAAAAAAATCCGTCTTCATATCTATACAAATTGTCGATTCGGGCATCCGTATGGGTATGAAGACGGCATTTTTTTTGAGTTCCCAGCATTGTTCTCATAGAAAAGGTTGTTCATTTTGACGGGCTCATATGATGGTTTCAAGGACAACGGTGTTTACACTAACACACTGTATATACTCGTAATATGTATAGTGGTTTTATTTAAATAACTAGAACTAGACCCGCGGGGCTAAAATGGTCACATTTAGCAATTCCTGTCAATCAATTCAGCAAATGAATTGTCAAAACTGTCAAATCAGTACCAAAATACAGAAATGAATTGCAAGCAGAGTTGCATTTTGCGATTTTAATGAATCATATATTATGATTCATATCATGATTCTTCAAAGCGACCATTTTAGCCCCGCTGGTGAACTTCGTATCACTCCCCTCCTACTATAATCCTTCCCAGGACTTTCAAGACAATTTAGCCAAATCAGTTCAGCCGCTCTCGAGTTTTAGCATGACTAACAACATTTAAAATTCATTTTTATTTACATAACATAAAACAAAATATCATAAGGCACTTTTAATATTATGTAACATGAGATAATATTAATTTCAATACTATAATATTATGGCAATCAACTAATCACTAATCGCTAATCAATACTGATATTATGGACTATATTATGGTAATTTTAGGATCATAATGATACCTTAAAAGTAGCAAGGAAATAACCGTCAAATTACATTAATAATTGCAGATGTTAAGTCTAAAAAATATAACCTTCAATTTTAATCAACGCTTAGTTTTTAATTCTTATGTAGGAAGTTAAAACTAAAGCCCGCATGTGAACATTGAATTCGTCTACTATGTAAGTATAAGTAAACGAATCCTTCTAAGTTATAAAAATATCTATAGGGTGTAACTACAAAGTTATAATACTTTATGTGTGGCTTATATTATGTTTACTGTGAAAGTAGCAGCGCTAAATGATCACATACATATTTTTTTAAATTATGTAAAAATGGGCAAAGCTTAGTTTAGATCAGGGGTTTTCAAACTGTGCGCCGCGGCGCTCTGGTGCGACGTGGAAAGGCAACAGGGGCGCCCGCGCCGTGAGTCGATCCTCCATCATTATCCAAAACAACGAATTATTAAAAAAATAATTATTGATTAGGTGAAACAGGTAGATGATTAAATATTTGATTATTACTATTTACCTATGCAAGTAAATAGTAATAATCAAACCAACATAACTTAACTTTAATGATTATAGTTAAGCTATGCAACTTAACTATGATCATTAAAGGTTATTAAAGGTTTTTTAAATGTATCTTTTTCTTATAGCTAGGTAAAGTAGGGCGCCGTGACAAAATATTGTGACGTGCAACTGCGCCGCAGGCTGAAAAAGATTGGGAACCCCTGGTTTAGATGGTACATGTTTTTAAAACAATCTCTTTAAAGTTTGTGTAAAATTAATATTTTAGCTTCGAGGAATAAAATAAGTAGAGCACGCGCGGGCGTAAAGAGACACAACAATAAAGATAACAGTTCTGTTAAGTTCAACTTTTATTAGGGTTCCGTACTCAAAGGGTAAAAACGGGATCCTATTACTGAGACTTCGTAGTCTGTCCGTCTGTCCGTCTGTCTGTCCGTCTCCAAGCTGTAACTCAAGAACCGCTATAGCTAGACTTCTGAAATTTTCATAGATTGTTCTCTTGCCGCTTTAACAACAAATACTAAAAACAAAATAAATTAAATATTTAAGGGGGGCTACCATACAACAAACGTGATTTTTTTGGTCTTTTTTGCTCTATATCAAAAATGGCAACGCGACGGCTTGGTAGTTGGTACATACTTGAATTTTTCTCAAAGTCCTTAGTTATAATGTGTACTTTAATATTTAATTTTATTTCTAAAATAAAATAAAAAAATAATTCATACATACGGTCACCGGTGACCGAGACACAATAAAAATTATATTGTGTCTCCTTTTTCCTCGATCGACGGATTAAGAGTTCCCATAACGACACAATTTTTGGCCTAACTTTGCTCTATAATGGTACACGGAACCCTTCGTGTGCGAGTCCGACTCGCAGTTGGCCGATTATTATTATTTGTTGTCACCACAGTAAAGTAGCGTAGAGCTTCACAAACGGCAGCTATTCTTACTTACAAATGCGAAAGTGTGTCTGTCCGTCTGTCAAGCTTAAAAGGCTGAACCGATTTTGATGTAATTTGTTATGAAGCTACTATAAGAGACGCGAAAGGACAAATGATAGTGTTTGTTGAGAAAATGTACGGTTCCCGAGCGAAAAACAAAATTTGGCTCAACGAAGTTAATAGTTATAATAACCGCTTAACTAAGACGTTCTTAAAATCAAATTGCATAGCTTGAGTGGATTGTTCTGCGTAATAAGTAACATTATGAAATCACGTTTGTGTGCGATATCGATTCGGACATTTTAAACTTTAGTTCAAAGATGATCTACTGTACATATATTTGTGCTCTGACGTTTGTGCCCTCGAGGCTCGATTTATTTGTACGATTACGATAATGATACTTATTAATAACCGTTTAGTAATATACATGATGCCCGCAACTCCGTGGCGCCAAAATTAGTTTATCGCGCGGGAACCGCACATTTTTCGGGGATGAAAAGTATCCTATGTTCTTTCCCGAGACTCAAGGTATCTCCATGCCAAATTTCAGCAAATTCTGTCCAGCGGTTTGGGCGTGAAGAGGTAACAGACAGACATGAGACAGACAATATACAGTCAGATAGACAGGTCTATAGACAGATAGACACACTTTCGCATTTATAATATTAGTATGGATTAGTATGGAAGTATGGATTCATCTGCAAAAGTTTGTTGAATCGATGTCGGTAAATAATTGGTATCTATTTTAGGCTAACTTACCTACTATGTATAACTCACTAGCTGTCCCGACATTGTCCCGTGTTTTGTCCATATTATTTTATTGAAGTGACTAAAATATAAGTATGGCGCCATGATCGTCCGACCTGGTTCTCTTAGGCATTTTCAAATAATCAATAGGATATTATTACTTCAATGTTTTGACGCTAGAGTCCAGCACCAGCAAAGACAGTGAACAAATTTTTTTTCGACGTTTATAATAACTTTCTGTCAATATTTTGGTATGACGTGTGCAACATGTCGGAATTCGGATTATTTACTGTACCTAGGTACCTACTATAGTATATTATATGTGGTAGTAGCTGCTCCGAGCTTTCCGTAATATTCCCTATTGGCAACTCTACTACATCAAGCTATATAATATTATGTCCAAAAAAACTTTATTTCTTTGCGGGACCCAAGACAGCTTTAGCATGTCCCTTGGTTTCCCTGATATAAAAGGTTTTTCGTGGTTGGATACCGCTGTTGTACCTGGCGACATAGCAGATAGTGGTGGGAATGTGTGGTGGGCTTTAATCCGTGTGAATTATACTGCTATACAGTACTCCCAAATTAATAATGCGCATGAATGACCGTGAATAATGACCATATTACAAAAGCTACAGGAATATCACGACGAACTTTGACCAATACATGTATCTTAAACGCAATGCAATTAGACAATGCAATATCGTCTACCGTCGCTCGGCCCTCAGGAAATACGACCATTGTCGTAAAATTTTGAAAATTTCTATGCGCATTGTCACTTTGGGCACGGGTGTAAATCGGCCAAGTGCGAGTTGGAATCGCCCATGAAGGTTTCCGCAGCAGCAAATAGGCAACGTGTTTAGGAAATCAAAAATATTTTTTTATACATGTACCGCACCGATTTTAATCGGCGAGGTACAAATATTATTGTCGAAATTGGACAAGTAAGATGGATAGTAATGGGGGGGTCCGGACCCCCAGGACACCCCCCTCATATACGCCCATGACTTTGGGAGCACTGTACCTTTATTTATTAATTATTACCCTTCCTGTGTAGTCGGGTAAAAAATAAAGTGACATTAAGCTCAATTCTTCGTTATGAGTTGCACTTGTGACTGTTGTGAGTGCTCGTGCAAGTTTAATGTCGCGAGTTCTTTGGCGTAGTCTTCTTAACTTTGTTGTACATTTAGATGACTTGTGAGATAATAAAACGTGTCTTGAAGGAACTTTTTACTGACTTTCAAAAAAGAAGAGGGTTCTTTATTCGGCTGTGGATTTTCGTACCATTATACTTTAATCCCTCGATCGTGGATTCGTGGAAATAATTATATTGTTAATTGTTATCGCGGTCGAATGTGACCGCTTAGGAGTTTAAACCCGTCGATCGTGGAAAAACGAGACACAATAGAATTTCTATTATGTCTCGGTCACCGGTGACCGTATGGGGCTCGATGAATTACTGACTAACAATATCTCCAGAGGTATCCATGATCAAAATATTAAGGGCCTGTTTCACCACTTTCTGATAAAGTGCCTAATAGGCTATTCACAACTTTTTTGACAGATTCTCCATACTTGATCTGTCAAGTTAATTGGTGGATAGCCTTATCAGAAAGTGGTGAAACAGGCCCTTAAGCTAGTATTTTGACCTGAGGTCTTGTTTTTGTTGAAAGAACATTGTTTGTGTCATAACACTTTCCATCTTTGCCCGAAGACCCTTGGATCTGGTCCATCCGATAATGTACAATTAATATTACAACTTACAAGCTAGTCTGTCTCAAAATATATTACCCATCCTTTTTGGTTGTGGTCGGGTAAAAAAGGCGCATATGTTACCTATTCTTAGAGTCCTAACTCCTAAGTCCCTACGGAAAGTCGTTGAATACCGTTGTCGATATTCAAATATAATACAATCATAAACCTTTTCTAGGTCAATAAATAAAAATATAAAGGGGAGGAAATGATTGTTTATTATTTTGGCTGCGAATAAATTTTATGTGAACGCACCTGAGCGCGTAGGTGTCTACAGGATGGATATAAACAGAATAACGGCCGCACTCCGGGATTTAATGATTACTTAACTTTAAATAAATGAAATAAACATTTAAAATAAACTCCTTTTATTTTCTGGTAAATTGTTCATCAGGGCGAGCGAAGCGAGCCCTACTATGTCCTACAACCTGAGCACTTTTGTGGTAGGTACACTTTACGGAAAAATTATCTAGTAATTTTATTTAAATCGTGTAGATGTGTTATCATCGGTCAGTCAAGGTTTGGTTACTATTAAAATATATATAAAAATGCCTTAAAGATTATATTACCACGCAGAAAAACGACGCGAGCCCTCATAAAGGCTTGGCTTTTATTTCACTCACAGTTTTTTCCGTTACGATTTTCGCTATGAAATAACTTTTCAAAATGAGCACCACCTCCTCTACTATAATTTCAAAAGCCAGATTATATGTATTACCAGAGACCAGACATACATACATATGGTATTACGTAGCAAAATCGGCTCAGAGAAAAAATTAAATTCTCTATCGACGGATGTTGGTGGTCTACCGGCTTTAGGGTGTAACAAAAATAAGTGATAATACTTTAGGGTGTGTATGTGTTCCTTGTAGAGAGTTCACTGTGAAAGTACACACCCTAAAGTATTATCACTTATTTTTGTTACACCTGTATAATAATTCATATTACATAAAAATGAATTTTAAATTTTGTAAATTTTGCTAAAACTCGAGATCTACAGAACCGATTTGCCCAATTTTAGTGAAATATTTGTGGAAGTCTAGGAAATGTTTATATTAGGAAGGAAGTTATAAGAAGTTCACAGCCCACAGGGTTATCTGGTATTCGACATTTGGACCCCTATCGTGTCGACAATCCGGATTTCGGTTTTAATATACAAAAATGACTTCTTGAAGTCATTTTTGTATCTAGACCTAATTACCTTTGTAACTATAATATTAAGTAAACATAATATTTAAATAAGGTGTAATCGATGGCTTAAGCTACAAGCGCATAACTAAGAAGGCACCTAGGTAGGCAAATGAGCTATGAAATATAGAAGAAAACTTTCGCATTCATATCCATGGTGGTGGATATTGAATAAACCTGAAAATTCTTATTGCCTAGCGGCTAGCTCTCGAATTTCCTCGAACGTATAAAAAATGCGCCGCAAGTTTTAATGAAAACTAAGTTTGTAGAGTTCATTTAAAGCTGTTTTAAGTTTAGTTTGTAGTTGTGTATAGTTTTTGTAGCTCGTTTCAATGCTTTATAGCTGAATTCATGGGGCAACCATAACTTACTTTAGAAGTTTTTGAGAAAATTGGATCATGTCTGCAGTCTGTTTTATTCGAACGGACTTTGTCGAAAAAAGATTAATATAATATGGGTACTATTCTTAATTAAAATATTATAAAGTTTACTGTACCTACGTACAAAAGATACTAAAGACATATTATCTATACTAATTTAAGCGGAATTTTACTAATGAAGGCAGAACAGTTTGTTTATTTGTTTCTTTGAACGCGCTAATCTCAGGAACTACTGGTCCGATTTGAAAAATTCTTTCAATGTTAGATAGCCCATTTATCGAGGAAGGCTATGCTATATTTTATCACGCTAAGACTAATAGGAGCGAAGAAATAAAGGAAAATGTGAAAAAAAAAACGGAGGAAATGATTTGAAATTGCTTATTATCTTAAGAACTACAGGAGCATTTTTTCTTATTTGGCGCACATGAAGAATAGACCACGTGTAGGGACATAGGCTATTTTTTGCGGAAAATGTACGGTTTCCGTGAAATTCCTAAATAACGCGGGCGAAGCCGCGCGGAACATCTAGTATTTCTATAAATATTTATAGACTTACAATACATAAGTAACAATACATTAACGTACTATGGGTTCTTAAATGAGGTTCAAAGACTCTATGACCTCGTGAAATAGTAGTGGGTGACTTAGGTTTCTAATATTTGCAATTCAAATCTAATATTACTCAATGAAATGATATTGAATATGATATAAGGCACGATATTTGAAACCTAAAGTTCTAAGCCTGACCTATGCAGGGCTGAATGTGAGTTAGTCACTTGTTACTGTTAGTATGGCATTCAAACTGTACGCTAGGAGGCCAAGAGATTATCATAAATCATACAATTGGTCTTTCACCGTGCGTTTCTAGGATTCCGTACCCAAAGGGTAAAAACGGGACCCTATTACTGAGACTTCGATGTCTGTCCGTCTGTCTGTCTGTCTCCAGGCTGTATCCAAGAACCGCTATATAGCTAGAATTCTGAAATTTTCACAGATTATGTATTTCTGGTGCCGCTATGACAACAAATACTAAAAACAAAATAAAGTTAATATTTAAGAGGAATCCTCACCGCCGCTTTTCCATACAAACGCTGTCGCCTGTTTCCTCCCTGGATAATGCCGGTAGAGTTATGATTTTTTTCCTGAATATCTATGGCCACTATTAGCATGTCCCTATGTTTTCTTTTTTTTTTATAATTTTATTATTAAAACAGATAAGAACGTCCAAAAACCCAAAAAAATGGCCAGATTTTCCTCTGTGTTCAAACACCCAGAAAACAAAACTGGCTAGAATATACAAAAAAAAAAAACATAGGAACACAGCTCAAGCCTTGTTTTAATTCTTAATGAAAAAAGTACTTAAATCGGTTAAGTTTTGGAGAAGGAATCAGCGGACAACGAATCGAAGATTTCTGTTCTTTTATTAGAACTTTTGTCGTGTTGTCTCTATCGCGCTCTGCAGTGGGAGACTTGAGATTGGTGAGACAGGAATACATTTACAAATACCTATTTTCAATTTCTCTCGCCCCTGGTGTATCCTCTTAAGGGGGGCTCCCATACAACAAACGTTATTTTTTTGGTCTTTTTGGCTCGTTATCCATAATGGCAACATATCTAAGACACTTGAAATTTCAACAAAATCCTCAATTACATATCCCCCTTCCGTTTTTTTCAAGCAATCTTAAAATTATGCACGAGGTATACTTATACCTTATACGGTATACCTAGCCTGTGAGTTATATGGATGATTGTTAGATCTTTAATTGCCTGACATTGCCGGCACAGATTTTTATGATTTCTCTACCGAGAAATGAGAATTATTATAATCCACTAGTTTGACCTACATATAACCATTAAACCGTAATTATATATTATAATATTAAGTATTAACCTTTGTAGATGATGGCATGATAATCATAAAGGTATAGTTTATTTTTTTAGTTAATAGATAAACGTTTGTGTAATTTCCCTACGTTTAAGTTTATGATCAGTTTCACGATTCTATACTTAAGAGGATACCACAGCGGCTAGAGAAATGAAAAAAAAGTACGTGTAATATCTATAGCTGTCTCCCTTACCTCAAGCCTATACCGCAGAACGCGATAGAGACAACTGCAGAAAATCCAGAAAATCAACGATTCGTTGTCCCCTGATTCCTTCTCCAAAACTTAACCGATTTAAGTACTTTTTTCATTAAAGATTAAAAAAAGGCTTGAGCTGTGTTCCTATGTTTTGCTTTTTTTGTATAATCTATCCAAATCTGTTTTCTGGACGTTTGAACACAGTGGAAAATCTGGCCATTTTTTTGGGTTTTTGAACGTTCATATCTTATTTAATAATTAAATTATGAAAAAAAGGAAAACATAGGGACATTGTATTAGTGGCCGTAGATATTCAGGAAAAAAATTATAACTCTACTAGCATTATCCAGGGAGGAAACAGGGGACAACGTTTGTATGGAAAAAATGGCGGTGTGGAATCCTCTTAACTGTTTAATCCCTGTGCGATCTAGTCCGATTACTGTCAAATAAAAAAAAAGACGGGTTGCACTCCGGGAGTGCCGGCAGAAGCAAAAACTTGATTATTAACGTTGTGCATTATTTTTTTTAACCCATTTTTTATGAAAATCGATTTTTAAAAAATCGATTTTTTTAATTAATGAAAACCCTTACAATCGATTAAAAAATATCGACAATCGAAAAAAAACAATCGATTGTTCGATTAATCGATTTCGATGTTACAACACTACTCTCCAACCGTCTTACGGTTTTTCGATCAGCACGAGAATCTGACGCGAGTTTCACAGTTTTTACCCATCCCACAAAAGTGCTTAACGCCGCTAAAGAAGTTTTCACTTCAAAAACTGTATAATTAGAAAATTGGAATTAGACCTTGATGAGACGCCAACTTATTTTCCACCCAGAATCTGCGTAATTTTTCAAATTATACATAGATGAAAGTATCCCCCCCTCCCCCCCCCCTCGGTACGCCCATGCAGACAGACACAATAACAATAGTAGAGTATCTTAATCCAATCGATGAAAACACGAAGGCGATTAGTGAAACACGATTACAATCGTTAGAGGCGAAGTCTAAAAATGGCGCACTTAAGTTCACAAAATGAGTGAATATTGGCGATGGTAATAGCCCGCCCTTGGCCGCGACATCCGTGACGTGTTGACTTCACGCCAAACACAATATAGCGTGACACCGACGGCGTGACACATACGTGACGATGAAAGTGAGCCCCGGTTGTCACGCTGATTACTCAACCTTTATGTCTGGAGTTCTCGAGTCGTAAAAAGAAGAGTACGGGCGGTATGTACCTACTATTGGGTAGCGGTAGAGTGCTTTTCGGTTACAGTACTAGGTATTATCTATTCTGAGTTTTCGATACGGTTTTTAAGGAAGTTTCTCATCATCTCATGGGACTATACTTTAAAAAGTTGAAAAATACCTACCAATTGAACTCATTGTTACGATCATTTTCCTAGTTTAAACGTGTGCTACGTTCAAAGTTCAAACAATAAGAAGATTATCTACAGCCGTTACGATTTTAATTTATTTCCGTTGCAGCCATTCTCAAAGTGTGCTCCGCGGACCCCTGAGGCTCAACTGTACGTATTATCAAATATGTATGTATTATCAAATATGTATGTATTATCAAATATCGAAGTTATTCAGACCGTTTAATAAATCCCAAATGGCATTCAAACATGGCACAGAAATACACGACGAAGAAATGTTATGACAAGCGACAGCCTGTGATCGGCCGAGCAAACATTTCAAGTTCAATCAACAATTTATAATACAAATGTTTGGATTGGATAACAAAATGTTTTGCCCTGTTACCTAAATGTTTCTAGAATATTTTAAGAAAGTTTAAAAAGAGGCGGCTGTCGCTTTTAACAGTATAGTAGAGGGAATAATGTTCTTTTGGACTGAAAAGTATATATAGCGTAATCGTTAGGGCTAACTTTTACTTGAGACACGACAAGTGTTTTTTATAAAGCAAGTCTCCAAACTTTTACTATAGAAAATACATGAAGATGCGCAGAACGCAAATACTTAAATATTTTGTATTCTCATAGTCTAATTCCGTGTTAAAACTAACCTGTCTAGAGCAGCGGTTCTCAAACTTTTTTGGTGGCCGAACTTTTTAAGAAGTCTCACTTTTGACGGATCCTAAAATAAATAAAGTTTTGTATTTGGATGGATTGTCTCCAAGCTAGTGTCTGATGACATTTCTAGAAACAATTTATGTATGGCTCGCGGAGCCTCTACAAGGTCTTTGGCTCTTTGCTGAAGCCCCAGGGCTCCGCGGAGTACCTACATTTTGAGTATGACTGATCTAGAGCTTTACCTACCACTCAAAGGTGTTATCACTTTCATACAAAATACCAATACGACCTGCAAGTTACCTTCGAGAAGAGAACGTATTCCTTCTTAAAAGGCCGGCAACGCACCAGCTGCAGCTCTTCCGATGCTGCGAGTGTCCATGAGAATCGGTAGCTGCTTTCCATCAGGTGGCCCGTTTGCTCGTTTGTCCCCTTATTTTATAGAAAAAGGCGACATACCTACCTATTTTTTATTCGGTATGTATTTAATAAATAAAAAAAACTCGTCATCATTATGTAATATGGGACTATTAAATAATTCATGTGCTGTACGTGTTGTCTCGTGGGTGCGAGGGCTGATAGATTATTTCGGGACGTCTTGTGCAGATACATGAATATAATGAGGTGTTTACGTGTGTTGACTGTTGGGTACTTAGTCAAATGGCATTCGATAGGCGCGACGCGACGGTGAAGTTAAAAATTAGGATATATTATAATATTTTATATTAGGTATCAAATATTAATAATTATTTTTAAATACAAGTTATGTCCTCAACTCGGGGTTCAAACTATCTCCAAACCAAATTTCATAACGATCTTTCAGAACTTCAGCGGTTTGGGGGTGAAGAGGTAACTGACAGACATACTCATAGTCTCATTATATGGATTATAGTAGTGCCTTTTTAGCGTTTTTAGCACCCTCTAATTTTATATTTTAAAATGCATCCAGATGAAATGAAATTACTAATCACCTCCCAAGCCTCTACACAACGCCCCTATTTTTTTTCTGGGTCCCTCACCTTTAGGCCTTCACCGCCCACAAGGGGGCGTTATCGCCCACTCTGGGAAAGGCTGGATTATAGTATGGATTAATTTAAATATCTCCGAACTCAATTTACCAGCGTCAAATTCCCTTTAAATCGTGACAGTTAGAGAACCGTAACCAACAATTAACTTTGCTACAATTTTGCCAGCAGAGCCAGACTAAAAGGATAAAAAACTAAAAAAAATTACACTTTGCCAAGAGGAAATGAAATTAGACGTTCAGATGAATTCTGTTAATTAGTAATAAGAAAATTAATTGCTAATTAAGGAATTAGCTTTTAATTGTTCTCTTTTCAGTTTTTATGCCACTCCTCCGCATTCAGATGTTTTATTTTGCTTCTTGAAATTTATTATGCCATTACATGTAATAAAATATGTCCACTTTATTTCTACTTATAGAATTTTAGTGACTATAAAATGCTGAAAATGTATACTTAATAACAATAATGTAGTATTTTTAAGTAAAGACTTATCGACAAAATACGTTGTATAATATTGTTTTCAACGCATTAAAAATTAAAACTGGAAATATGTTTCGAGAAGGTTCATAACTTTAGTATCTGTTCACACGCGCGACCCCTGGGGGAAATTAGTTTATCCAAACCGTACACATTTCCCCAACAAAAACTATCCTATGTCTTTTCCCGGGACTCAGAGTATCTCCATATGTAATATCTATATATGTAATATCTATATATATCTTAATATATATATTTCTTGTGTGCGTGTGTATGTGACTGAACTCCTCCTAAACGACTGGACCAATTTTGATGAAATTTTTTGTGTGTGTTCGTGGAGATTCGAGAATGGTTTAGATTTACAGTTTGGTCTACTGGAAAATGTTTTTTCAATTAATTTCTTATTTATAAGGAGTTGTTGATTTTGGAATGTTTTACATTAGATCCGGCGGACGGCGCTATCATCGCATTCAATATTATTCTATTTCAATTTTAGTTTGTCCTGACAGATGGTGCTACGATTAATTTGAAAAAAATTTTGTTATTCAATTCATGTGCTGATTAAAATATTAAATAAATAACACATAGGCTACAATTTTAACCGACTTTCAAAATGGGGGAGGTGTTATGTTCGTTTTCTTATATTCAACGATTACTCCGCCGTTTGTTAACCGATTTTCAAAATTTTTCTTTTGGTATATAGGGTATCATCCCAATTTGGTATTATATTCAGAAAAGTGGTGATCTGATGAAGGATCCATAAGTAATCGAGGGAACTCCTCAAAACTTATAGGGAAACATATGGTGACTTCGGTTTCGTGAGAAGTATTCTAAGCATATGCTACCAACAAGTAAGATTTTGCACCGAGATATACCTGGTATACCGTGGTTCGGAAGGTGCTGAGAGAATTCCTGATTCTTTATAGATACAAGTTTGGGAGTTTCGGCGTTGTTTTAAGAACAGAAAGCATATGCTACTATGCAAATTACATTCTTCATCATCATCATCATCATCATCATCACTACCATATTATACCATTTCATAGTCTTTTAGATCGAGACTCGAGTTTGTCAAGCGATAATTAAAAAAAATCTATATCTACCTAATATTATAAACCTGAAGAGTATGTTTGCTTGAACGCGTCAATCTCAGAAACTACAGGTCCAATTTAAAAACTTATCTCAGTGTTAGATAGATCATTTATCGAGTAAGACTCATCATTTATCGAGAAGGTTATATTATATTATTACTCTAAGACTAATACGACAGAAGAAACTCAGGAAAATGTGGGAAAAACGGGGGAAATATTTTTTATGGGAAAATGTACCTACGGATTCTGTAAAATTTCTAATTTACGCGGGCGAAGCCGCGCGGGACATCTAGTATATATATATATATATATATATATATATATATATATATATATATATATATATATATATATATATATACATATATATATATATATAAAAATGGATTTTCAATTGTGTTTGTAACGCTAAAACTCGAAAACGGCTGAACGGATTGGGCTGATTTTAGTCTTAAAATATTCGTAGAAGTCCAGGGAAGGTTTTAAAGTGACACGAAGTTCACCGGGACAGCTAGTTTGTAATAATTATAAATTAAAAATCATATTATAATGTTACATATTTTAATGTTCTCTACATTTTGTATACTAAATACTTAATAGGACTATTATAATTAATATTATACATTTTGTAGTTTATGGCGAGCTGAACATTTGGAATGACGCCACCGGCTTATATAACGAATAACTAGTTTAAGAGCCTTTAATTGAATTTTACGCTTCATTTATTACATTATTAATTAGATTATTATCATATGTACAGTCAACTTCTCTGATAGCAGAGAAGTTGCTGTAATTTTTATGTTAAGATTTAAAGGGCGATTAGAAATTATAAAAAAAAACCTTAACCGCTTAATGTCCAGCTTCGGTTTTTTGACAGAAGATTATCTTTTTTTGATGCATGTAATTAATTCAAGACTAAAGTTTTTTTTTTAAAGTGTTGTAAGTCATTATAAAAGTAAAATTACAATATTCTACTCTTAAACTATAATATTGTTACGTGCTAGGGTTCGAGGATTTGGAGAGAAAGACCTGGTGACTCTCTTGAAGACTTTATTAACACTGCACTAAACACTAGGTCACAACACTTAGCACTAAGTCCAAACACAAATCACTAGGTCCAATCACTAAGCACTATCACTGTCCTAGGTCGTAGCCAAGTCGCAGGTTTCACTGGTTTACTCACTATTGATCACTTGATGTCGCGTCGATCGCTCAGATTGAACTGACTTGCCGTGCCTGCCTGCGGCTCTTTTTATATGGCGAGACGAATTCCAGAAATTTCCCGATTCACGTAAACAAGTAAACAACCGTGGGAAATTTCTAGGCGGCTCGGGCATGTACCACAATAAAACTGCCGTCCTTGCGATAAGTGCAGTAAGTTGAATTTAATTTAGACCTTATGGACTCAGTCATAAGGTCTAAATTCAAACACGCTAACAAATAAAGGGTAAACACGTAAACAAACATTGGACCTTTTTAGAAGGTTCGAGTATGTACTTGCGCACCACGTGTCCGTATACCATGTACCGTAACACTACTCCCCTCTTAGAGATGCTCGTCCCGAGCATCATTGTTACTGCCATGGTAACGCGCCAGGCTGTTCCTACGACTACTCCTGGTCTGTGGTCCCTTTACAGCAGCGCAAGTAATACATCTGTGGCAACAATTCTGCACATCATCTCTCCAATGCAACCAGAAGAATCGTTCTCGCACTTTCCTTAGCATCCTCTTGACGCCTAGATGACTCCCTGATACGCCCTCATGTATCTCGCGGAGAACATCTGGTACTCTTGCCCTTGGGACAATTATCTGAAAATAGAACTCTCTGCCGTTAGCCTTCTGCCATTTCCGGTAGAGTAGTCCGTCCTGAAGTATCAGACTGTCCCATTGCTCCCAGTACGCCTTAGTGACAGCGCCAGTGGGTGCAACCTCACTCCAGATTGGTTTTATGTCACCCCGTTTCTTCCATGTGATGATGTGCCGAAGGTCGTCATCTCTTTCTTGAGCCTTTCTCATACCTTCATTCTCCATGTGCCCCAAATTACTTGTTCTCTTTGTTCCGGTCCGTGCCTGGGAGGTAACAGTTACCGGGGCTTTCTCCGCGTCATCCAGTACTCGCCCCTTAGTTCTGGATTCTATTCGTTCCGCATGATTCCGGGTAGGGGACGAAACCGCTTGCTTCTTCAACTCCTCCATTTGTTCCTAGATCCTTTTTATCCTTGCCATCTGGGTCTTCTTCTGCGGACAGTTTAGCTGAAGATGGCCCCTCTCACCACACTTATAGCACATGGCTTCAAATCTTTTCCTCGTAGAAGCCTTAACTTCCTTGACTTCTTCAGAGACCTTGTGGATCTTATGGGTCTGCCGTATGTCATGGCGCACAGCCTCGACTTCCAAAGCATGCGCTAATGCTTCCTTTAGCGAGGTATGGTGACCAAGTCTTACTGCAGCCCTGACCTCCAAGTCTTTGATTCCGTCGACAAATCCTTGAACAATATTTGTGTCGACCATCTTGGTGTCGGCTCCTGGATATGCCTTCCTGACGAGTTTTTCAATTTCCAACGCCCATTGTTGAAGTCCTTCTCCTGAACGTTGGACTCTGTCACGCAGTTGGGCACGGAACACGTGCTCCAGGTGTCGCTCCCCGTATCTGGATTCCAGTGCCTCCATCAGGTCTTGGAAACCATTTCCCGTATGTGGCAGTGCCTCCAGAACCGACACAGTTTGCCCTCTGAGTGCAACAGTGAGAGCGGTCAAGCATTGCTCCTCCGTCCATCCGTTTACGGTAGCAACAGTCTGAAATTGCCGACGATAAGCGTTCCAAGAAGTAGTGCCGTCGTACGGTGGCACCTTTACTCTTGGTCCTTGCGCCACACCAGTGACTCCACTAGACACCGCAACTCCCGTAGTTTCTAGGCGCACTACTCTCTTCTGTAGTTCTGTGAATCCGGTTTTCAAATTTTCCACAACCGTCTCTAACCCAGTAACTCGTTCTTTCATTACGTCGACATCTTTACGAAGCTTAGTCACCGTGTCACTGACATCCTTTATGGCCAGAAGCGCTTTCTCTTGGAGGTCCTTTTGTTGCTCTTGAGACTCCTGCAAAGCGCCGAGCTTGCGGTCTTGTGACTCCTGCAAAGCGCCGAGCTTGCGGTCTTGTGACTCCTGCAAAGCGCCGAGCTTGCGGTCTTGTGACTCCTGCAAAGCGCCGAGCTTGCGGTCTTGTGCCTCTGGAATCGCTCTGATTTCAGCCCTTTGCAGCTCCATTAATTCAATTAAACTTTCTAAATGAAGGGCCACTTGGGGGGCTGTAGGAGCTACGGGTGGGGCCTGGTGGGCGGGGCCAGTGGGCGTGGCCTGAGTGGGCGTGGCCTGGTGGGCGGAGCCAGTGGGCGTGGCCATGTCCAAAGTGGGCGGAGCCAGAGGGGCGTGGCCAGTGGGCGTGTCCCGGTGGGCGGAGCCAGTGGGCGTGGCTTCATCCAAAGTGGGCGGATCCTGGTGGGCGTGGCCAGTGGGCGGAGCCATGTGGGCGGGGCCAGTGGGTGGGGCCTGTCCCTCAGTGGGCGGAGCTTGGTCCCCAGTGGGTGTGGCCTCCGCAACTCCTCTCTCGGAGTCAATGGCAGCAGCTCGCTGCGCCCTTGTCCTGACACTCCCCTTGAAGTCCTCTCTCGGAGTCAATGGCATCTCCAAATCCCACTTCTGACACCAGTTGTTACGTGCTAGGGTTCGAGGATTTGGAGAGAAAGACCTGGTGACTCTCTTGAAGACTTTATTAACACTGCACTAAACACTAGGTCACAACACTTAGCACTAAGTCCAAACACAAATCACTAGGTCCAATCACTAAGCACTATCACTGTCCTAGGTCGTAGCCAAGTCGCAGGTTTCACTGGTTTACTCACTATTGATCACTTGATGTCGCGTCGATCGCTCAGATTGAACTGACTTGCCGTGCCTGCCTGCGGCTCTTTTTATATGGCGAGACGAATTCCAGAAATTTCCCGATTCACGTAAACAAGTAAACAACCGTGGGAAATTTCTAGGCGGCTCGGGCATGTACCACAATAAAACTGCCGTCCTTGCGATAAGTGCAGTAAGTTGAATTTAATTTAGACCTTATGGACTCAGTCATAAGGTCTAAATTCAAACACGCTAACAAATAAAGGGTAAACACGTAAACAAACATTGGACCTTTTTAGAAGGTTCGAGTATGTACTTGCGCACCACGTGCAACACGTGTCCGTATACCATGTACCGTAACAATATGGTATTTCGTCTGCGCAAATCTTGCAAAAAGGTGACTTAATAGTTAATACAGAACACAAACACATTAATTTCTAAATGCATGTAATTAACTCGAATATCATATTGTACGAGATATGTTTTGGCACACGTCTACGGTCTACATGGCTCGAATTGTTCGCTATTTACAAACTCAAATGTAACAATATAATTAAGAAACACATTAAGACATAATATTTTTTAACTCTCCATTTTGCGACGGAGCTCCGAAGATATTTGAAAGCAAATAGACTGTTCTTTTCGTACTAATAATTTTATAATTTTGAAAGTATTTGTCTGAAACCGCTGTACATACTTCAGACAAAGAATCTTTTTCATCCCGGATTTTACAGTTCTTGAACGAAGTTGCAACAATGGAACGCGGGGTGACCCGCTCAAAATCATTTTGAGCGGTTTGATCGTTTTTAACGCTTAATGGAACGCGGGGTCAGTGAATTCATAGTTTTTTTTTCACAGAAAAGTTAATAATTTCACGTGCATCCGCATCATCAAAGGTAGTCTGAGATCTAATAGGTGCGTAACTCAAAGCCTTTTCAAAAACCTTAAAAACTGCGACGCACACGTATAAAAACAGTTTCCTTTGATTTGAGCCTAAAAATTTTACATAATTTTTGGGCTAGGCTGCAAAGCATTGAAAAATGTACATTTCAAAGGGCGCTGCAGCTCCGTCTAGCGAGCTGGGTTATTGACTCGGCCGTGACCCCGCCCCCCGCCCCCAGTCGTATCGTTCCAAATTTCAAATTGACATTTCCGAATGCGATTTGATGCAATAACTGCAACTTAATGTATAATGTCATGCAATTTTTAGCAACGTATTTTAGGGCCATTACACATCGTATATCGTTGGATTTTCATGCTTATGAAATATATTGTTACAATTTTAAAATAAACTACTTTCGTTTAAATGAGACTGTTAGAATCTCTAAGAAGAGCTAGAAGCTATAAGTGAAGTTAGGAGCTACATATGACTAACTTTGAGGAATAAATAATACGGGTACCTAGAGGTTTTCAATTACTTTATTTTTATTATAATAACTAGCTGTCCCGGTGAACTTGTGTCACTTAAAAACCTTCCTTGGACTTCTACGAATATTTTAAGACTAAAATTAGCCCAATCCGTTCAGCCGTTCTCGAGTTTTGCGCTTAGCAACACATTCAGCGACTCATTTTTATATTATATATATCTCAATACATAAAACTAAAACTATTCGTACATTTTATATTCGCTTCAAAAGTGGTGAAACTTAAATTGTAATGTGTGTTGCCCGTCCCCTAAAAGTCGAGTTATTTCAGTAAGCGGGGGTTCGGGCTTTTAATGTAATGGAAGTCCACAAATGGAGTGAAGAGGTACAGGTGTAAAATGTCTATTCATGTGCATCATCTACAAAATATTTCGAAATTATTCGGCAGGTGCTTTAAATGCTTTAAAAAAAGTACTTGCATTAATTACTGCTAGAGCAGGACGCAGGTGGTAGCGAAAAATGTAGCTTTCTTAAATAGGTACTTGGATAGGTTGATATGGGTCAATCCAGGAAACTAGTCAGTAGTCACGAAAATAAGTGTTTATGGAAATGATCCCCGATCCATGAAATAGTCTGTATGAAATGGCGTTTTCCGTTATTTTTTGTTTTATTGTGAAACTTTTAAATATTTTTATTTTATGGGTAAGACTTGTACGACGGTATAATTGTTAGACCTCAAAAACTTCTGAGAAGAAATGTGAAATTCTATGTAGATTGTAGAGTTCATAATTGCTAGCGCGAGCGCTCTGAAACGAGAACTATCCGGAAGTAATGTGTGAAATGACACTATAAAATTGCCTTGAACGTGATAAAGTAGCTTCATACTGCATTTTAGTTTTAGTTTTATATTTTAAGCCATTAATAAACCGCTCGTACCTCTAAGATTGTACTCAAAATAATTCTTGAGATGCTGTTCTTTTTAAAAGTACCCGTACCACCCCGTACGCGCGTACAAAGTAATTGATAAACGAAATTTGGCACTTATTCTCACCCTTGAAGTAAAGATACAATACCAATATTATAAATGCGAAAGTGTGTCTGTCTGTCTGTTACCTCTTCACCCCCAAACTGTTGAACCGAATTTGCTGAAATTTGGTATGGTGAGTTCCGGGAGAGGACAATAGGATACTATTTTTTTATCCCGAAAAATGTACGGTTTTCGCGCAAGAAACGAATTTTGGCGTAACGGAGTTGCGGGCGTTATATTATTATAGTTGATAGATAAATATCAATCCTTCGATCGTGGATTCTTGGAAATCTATTGTTATTCTATTGTGTCTCGCTCACCGTTGAGCTTATGGGGCTTGATGGGTTAAATAGGTAGGATTCATCATCATTATACCATAACAAGCCATGATAGTTTTCTCACAGCTCTCAGAACCACGTTTTCCTTTTACTTACATTCTTCGAAACCCAGGCTAGATAGAGAAATAAACATTTCCCTTGGCGGTAATAATTCTCCTTAATTACAGGCTACCACGTGCTATCATGTACGTAACTTACCGCAGTTAAGTCTGCTATTAACTGTAATATGTTGCGTTTTGAAATAACCAGGGTTAGATAACTTGCATTCGATAAGACCTCAAAGTTGGAAGTAAAAAATGTATGGGATTTGACATTATACGTCGATAAGTGACAAGGCCCTTGTTATGCCTTGTCAATTTCAAACTTAGCTGTTAAAATTATCGATAACAAGGTTACATCTGCATCCAGTGCCGTATTAGTACACAAAAATGGCTTCCGACGGATGTAGACGACGCGTGTGCCAAGAATTCTACAAAACAATTAATTTGAACGAAATCAGATAAAATTCTTAGAAAATATAAGAAACTAGATGTTACCATAACTTCGTTGCATTAAAAATTTACTACACTATCTTATGTCCTTGTGCGAGACTCAAAGGTATGTAGTTTAAACGTGAAGACGCAACAGTTAGACAGAAACACATTTTTAGGGCAATTTATAAGCCTGGCCTTATTAAGATCTTAGGCAGTCTTATGTTTCAGGGAGGTAGATTTTAGGCAGTCTTTTCAAGTCTTATGTTCCAGTTCCAAGGTTTTTGCCTTAATTATTTTTAAAATAGTATTATTATAATTTATAACTGTATATCGTAATAATATGCAAATTGTAAAAAATAAAAGTTGTCTGTGTTGTGTGTGACAAATTGTGTATTCAATGTATGAGAGAGAAATTCTTCAATGTCAAATGATATTTTTTTAATTGCAAAAATCGAAATTATTGCAATTATTCGTGGGCTTTGAAACGTAAAAAAGCTCGACATGTTGGATACCTTGACACACAATCCCAAAAACAAAGAAACGACAAAACTCTTATGAGTTATCAATATTCAATACGTTTTATTATTGGTATTTATTATCATACAGACTTTTTGTGCTGAAATTTCCAAAAGGCATTTCATGACAGGTGTTCCCATTTTTATTGAAGTGTAAGCGAAAGTAGGAAAACGAAGTTGGAGCTTCTGAAATGTAGAGTTCCGTACTTTTTTAAATAGCAACAAAATTGATTAATAGTATTATGATTTAACTGTAATGCTATTTCTGTAATATAAAAATTTGGTAAATAATTGGTTGTTCAAACGTCTATTAAAACAGTTACGGTAATTATCCAAAACGCGAAAAAGAAAACTACTTATAGGACTCCATAGTTCGTAAATCGTAGCAATATGGAGGTTTTATAGCGGAGCACTTTCCTCATTCCTGTGTGAGTGCGTTCTGCGTAGATTGGAACTTCGGATAGCTTTACAACTTCAGCAAGTCGGACGTCTAACCTCAGTCCATCGCATAAAGTTAATATACCTAGCGGAATAGATAAACAAAGGCCTGAGCAAGCGAGATGTCACTATCAGTAACACTGCGTGGTAATTAAAAAAGAGACGTGTGATACACGACAGCACAACGAATTTTTTTGACGTCCAGTCGGCACTTATCGGCATACTAATTCATGTTAAATCATGCTTGTAAGTGTATATGTAGTACGTACACATATTTTACACACAGATGTAATCCAATTTCGGTTTCGTTTAACAGTTCGAGATTGTTGTTCTATTCCGCTAGGTATATTAACTTTATGGTCCATCCAAGGCCGTCGTAAAGTAGCCGACACGTCGGGAGCAAAAAAGGGAACCTAAAGCTAAGAAATTCTTGGTTTCCGTTTATCCCAAACCAGCTGTGCCCCGCGGTGATACGCGCGGTTTATTAGGGAAATTGTGATATTTTGCCGCAGTAAAAATTAGCCTATTTGTTAAACGTTGGTATCAACTAACTTCATACCAAATTTTATTAAAGCCGTTCCAGCCGTAGACGTGAAGAAGTAACCAACTAACCATAACATAAAACTCACAAACTTTCGCATTTATAATACTAGCTATTTGACCGAGCTTTGCTCGGTATTCGATAAAGCACGAATAAAATGACATTTTCTAAAAATGATTCCTAGCTAGATCGATTTATCGCCCCCGAAACCCCCAATATACTAAATTTCATGAAAATCGTTGGAGCCGATTCCGGGATTCCAATTATATATTTATACAAGAATTGCTCGTTTAAAGATATAAGATAAGATTAGTGTCATTAGTGTGATATTAAGCACTCCTAAGGACTGTTGATAATGCTGCTGCGTATATTTTGTATAGCCCTTTAACGTCTATCATCAGAACAAACAAGGCTTTGTCGTTGAAAACAGAACCCTAAGGCTTATAAATATGTATGTGGATGATCGATCGCACGACGCTCGTCAACGCAGATAGCGACGCCGTCCAATTCAATAAGGATAAAAGTTGTCGTTTATCATAATTGCCTCACTGAATTATCCACATCCAACGATTAACAGAGCAATCGTCCCACTGAATTACTTTTTTCCTTTAAAAAATACTTTTAGAAATAAAACATGCTTGTTTTTTTGCTTAATCTTTCGATCATATTTGCCTATTTCTCAAATATGTGATCGAAGGAAGGAAGGAAGAAAGAAGGTTGTTTTATAAGATATATCATATAGAAGAAAAAATGCGCATATTAGCAATGATATTATATTATTAAAAAAATCATTGGCATAATTATAGCATCAATCTGGTATGAGGACAATTTGGATGTCCTTATAAGTTCTTCACATAACACATTTAAGATACTTTATTTTTTGGCAAGATGCACGGTACAGTGCGACAAACGAAGTTATGCTTAGCATTTAATATAATTGTAGCAGTGCGTAGATAAAAATTTAGAATAACATAAACTAAATAATAAATAGGCCACAATGATAACTTTGGTGCCAACGACCCGAAATGCTTTAACTAATTAGTGGAACTTAAACTGTTATGTACTTAAGCAATGAGCTCCTCCAAAACTTCTTACAAAACCATCCCATTGTGCTCAGGTTCGTTACAGGAGTACCTTAAAGTTCTCGCAAAATATTAAAACAAGTGCATTCTTTATTATCCTTTAGTATTTAAATCTCTTTGTACAGACCATCTTTATTATGCTACATAGCTTTATACATTAACTCCGCAAAAGGTCAATGCATTTCTGGACTACATTTACATAGCGAGTCCATTTCTCTTACCTTCAAGGAATTGAAATATTGCTTTTGAGAGACAGTCATTATTTTGCACTTATAGAGTAGGAGATACTTCTCTCACTCAAATCGCTTTTATAATGCCCAGCAAGGTTAAAATGACCACCTTAAAAAAATCTCAATAAGGACGGATCGAGAAGTCGGTTAGTTTTTCTGTAAGATCTATCAGTGTTTCTTTTCAATCCTGCTGAGCTTGCAGGGTTTATACTTTACAAACATTTTAAGATGTTCTTATGTCATTACGTAATTTGTAATATCCAATACATTTGCTCGCGTTCCCATAAATCTTTTCTTTCTGTAATAATCAAGTCGGTTAACGCGGATAAATATACATTTGGGGAAAACCGAAGCAAGAAAATATACTCGAGTGTTTGGAGTTGGGGGAGGAAATGGGTGTAATGGGATGATAATTGCTTGGATATTATCTTTCGGATTTCGGATTTGCCGGTATTTGGGAATATCGATTTGTACGCATTAAGAGCTAAAGTATTCCATCTATAACCACACTACTACTAAGGTACTCCCGTTGCCATTGAAGTCGTATGAAGTTAAAGGAGCTTTAAGAGGATACAACAGGGGCTAGAGAAATGAAAAAAAAGTACGTGTAATATCTATAGCTGTCTCCCTTACCTCAAGCCTATACCGCAGAACGCGATAGAGACAACTGCAGAAAATCCAGAAAATCAACGATTCGTTGTCCCCTGATTCCTTCTCCAAAACTTAACCGATTCAAGTACTTTTTTCATTAAAGATTAAAAAAAGGCTTGAGCTGTGTTCCTATGTTTTGCTTTTTTTGTATAATCTAGCCAAATCTGTTTTCTGGACGTTTGAACACAGCGGAAAATCTGGCCATTTTTTTGGGTTTTTGAACGTTTATATCTTATTTAATAATTAAATTATGAAAAAAAAGAAAACATAGGGACATTGTATTAGTGGCCGTAGATATTTAGGAAAAAAATTATAACTCTACTAGCATTATCCAGGGAGGAAACAGGTGACAACGTTTGTATGGAAAAAAGGCGGTGTGGAATCCTCTTAAGCATTAGTATCTTCTGACTCCGACTCATCCAGAGTTATCTGTATGATATTGTTTTTATGTCCAACAGTGGTTTTTGTCGCCCACCACCTGCTCCAAATTAACAAAGCGGTCGTTTCCAGATGAAGCGGCGGTGCGTGCGATCTCGGGCGAGGTGAGAGGTGGTCAAGTCGCGATGGACCACGCGGTGAAGGCGATGTCGGCGCGCGGGCCACTGGCTCGGCTGCTGGCGCGGCGCCGCTTCGAGTCCGCCGAGCTGGAGGAGCTGTACGCGCGATACGCGTGCAAGCTGCAGCGGTCCTCGGTGGGCTCGGCGCTGGCGCTGTGGGCGGCGCTGGCGGCGGCGCTCGCGGCCGTCGACGCCACGCGGGGCTGGCGGAGAGCGCCACAGGTGAGATCAAATGCCTCAGAGAGTTCAGTGTTATTGAGTCTATGATAGGGCTTATCTGCCAACGCATGATGAGCACGATTCTCATTATATATACTCCCAGTTGAAGCAGCTCTGAATAGTCTCTAACACTTGCATTAGTTGCATAGCTGCCTAGCTATATAGCTCTAACAAGGTTTCTTGGAAGTTTAAACCTCTTTACCAAGGGTAGCGGCTAGATATTTTTTTGTTAATAAAATTTTACCATCAGCGAAAGTCGGTTTTGCTTGTGTACTTCGACGTGATGACCAGTATCATTATTGTCCTGTTTGTTGCAGGTTGGCGTCCTAAGCGCTCACGCGGTGTTATGCGGCGGACTGGCGTGGTGGTGCGGGCGCGCGGGCGGCGAGGCCCCGGAGCGGCGGCTGCCCCGCGCGTGCTGGCTGGCGCTGGCGGGCGGGGGCACGGCGCTGGCTGCCACCCTGCCGGCCTGGAGCCCCGGGGCGGCGGCCGAGGGCGCCGTGCACGTGGTGTGGGCGGTGTTCGCGGCGTACGCGCTGCTGCCGGTCGGCGCGCCGGTGGCGGCGGCGTTCGGTCTGCTCCTGCCGGTCGCTCACACCGTCGCCGCTGCTCTGGTCGCGCCGCGCTTCCCATACCATGTGTGGCAGCAAGTAAGTTTTTTGGCTATACATTTTATACTAGCGGATCCGACAGACGTTGTCTGACCTGGCTGATTTATGAATCTAAATTCTAAACCATCTAACCGCGCTAATTAGTAATGCGGTGTTGAAATATAAAGCTGTAGTAACTAGTAACTAAAAGGTAATTTATACAGAACCTCGTAAAGTTTAGTTAAGTAATGAGTACATAACATAACAATATTGTTAAGTAATTACATTACGTGGCAACGGCGAGGTGTTGACAGAGCTGTAGTGGTTTAGTGGCTAGGTAAATGAACTAGGGGTTGTATTGACTTGGGCGTAATTTGTCGTTGGAGGCCGCAGCCTTGGCCGCTCGAGCCCCGGCTTCGAATGGATGAATTTAAATACGTCAATCGGTCTATTTCTTCGTTGCCCCTGAGAGTGTGACGTAGCCGGCCTTCGGAGTTAGGATGTCTTTTGTTCCTTGTGATATGACAATGTGGGAGGCAGTTTGAAACTTTGAGGTTTCAAAGTGTTTTAAAGTTTGTTTAAATGCGTAGTATTTTAAACTAGATGACGCACGCAATTCCGTTGCGCCAAAAATCGTTTATTACGCGGGAACCGTACATTTTTCCGGGATATAAAGAATCATATGTCCTTTCTCGGGACTCAAAGTATCTCCATGCCAAATTTCAGCAAAATCTGTTCAATGGTTTAGGCGTGAAGAGGTAACAGACATATATACAGACATACACACTTTCGCATTTATAATATGTATGGAAGTATGGATATTAAATTCACATAACTAGGTATATAACATTATAATTACCTATCTATGTAGGATGTACAAAACCGCGACAGGCATCGTTCTGCCGATCGCAGGTGTAGATGTGGTCAGTGTGCCATTCTACCTATCAGATTACCGAAAACCTCAAAATTATTCGCAATTTAAACCTGTTTTAACCATCATCATGATCACCTGAATTATATCTAGTCTACTACAAGAACAGAGTTGTATCCATTGAGTGAAGCTATTATATTGGCATTGACATTGGAGTTCGAGTTCCTTACGCAGTTTGGGTCTCAAATAGGCCACGTAGGTGTAAATTTCGGAACAATTTGTAAATAAAGTACAATAATTTATTTTACCCCAGTCAAGTTAGACCAAAATACCCCTGTAAGTTTGCATAAATTCGCACCAAGCTGAAAATGGGTAATATTGTTTAGAATATTATGTTTAAATTCCATAATATTAAGCTATCTGTCACAAACATAAATAAAATATAATAAACTTAAATTCCTCCTGAATATTGTAACAGCCGACTACGTAAAAAACAAGAGTAACCATGGCGTTAACACGGCCGTATGCTTACATAATATTGACTGGCGCTGTGGCAGTGCTTGAACTACACTTGACTCCGGATATGGGAAGGATGACAGCATATGGGTGTGGCGATGACACTGTGTAGTGTGTACACTGTGTCTATGAGTAAATATCATTATCATATTGTGAATAATCTTATCCGCTTTTGTATAGATGCTAGATGTATCCCGTATTATATACGGGCGAGGAGACAGACATATAGACACACTTTTGCATTAAAGATATTTGTTATCTTCATATTCGTATAATAGGCATGACGAATTTTTTTTTCTTGTTGGTAAGTGAAGGACCATTCAAAAATAGGAATATCGGTGAAAAAATGAATTCGATAGCTTAAAAACTCTCCAAGATATCCATACAAAATTTTACCTAACTGTGACGTCACGCTTAAGTAGTTTGTATATGTTAAATATTGCGTTTATGAAAGTGGTTTGATAAGAACATTTTTTTATAAATTGCATAACTTATCGAATGGTATACAAAAATTATGGCATTTTATAAAAAAAATTCGACTTGACTACCCAACTTTGAAGGCTCATAAAAAAGTACATAAGTTATGAAGCTGAAATTTTGGAAATACTTATATTTTATCGCTATGTCTTTATTTTATTTAAAAATCAGCTAATCTTTGACCTTGTCGTTATCCCTAATCATAATTTCATAACTCATTTAAAATGTATACTAAACTGTATAAAAAACTTGTGCTTGTGTTAAATCTCATCTTAAATAGTCAAATCCCTAATCAGTAGGTAAATAGTTTTCCCATTAAAAAATATTGCCTGTCAAATTTAATCCTAATCTGTCAAACTAAAGTCACTTTGACGTTATCTACGTGAACGTGTCATAATTAATAGCTCCTCTGAAATATCTGTGCGTCGCTTCGATCTATGGTTGATGGGCGATATCGACCTCTGTAGTGCACTCATGATCACTCATCGTTAGGTATCATGGTTCACGAAGCATTTTTTCTAAATAATTAAAGTAATTTGTTTTCAGAAAGCTTGCCAAAGACGGAGCAATGTCTTTACATACATTTTATAAACACAAACAAGAGGCGAGAGCTCTAACTGGCGCACTCAGGTCTCAGAGACATTTAAATTAAATTACTGTACGGAAAGTGTACCAAAGATCAACATCTTTAAATAATTTTTGTAACTAACACAACAATACCTGTAACTGGCCCACTCAGAGGCATTTAATGATGACTGAATTAAAATGAAATACAGAGTTCGACAGATCATAATGTATGGGTTTTTTTTTATGAAATAGGGGGCAAACGAGCAAACGGGTCACCTGATGGAAAGCAACTTCCGCCCATGGACTCTCAGGGAAGGGTAGGCGATTGGGCCTCCAGTAAACTCACTCACTCGGCGAAACACAGCGCAAGCGCTGTTTCACGCCGGTTTTCTGTGAGCCCGTGGTATTTCTCCGGTCGAGCCGGCCCATTCGTGCCGAAGCATGGCTATACCACTTGAAATTCAAAATCTTAATTTAATTAAAGATAAGTAATTTGCCTCATGCGGCAGTTATCCAATTATTAGCTATAGCCTATAGCTAATTACGACGAACAAGATCAAAGGCGAAAATGCATACGATTCGATCTGAGGATTGCGAAGTCACGGTAATATGCGAAGTGATTTAAAACCCATAAATATTAATGTTTCCCTTCATCGTAATTCAAAAATTCGATGACAAGTTGGCTTGATGCTCAAAATATTTCGTAGTAAATAAATCATCCACAATTATTGTATTTACTCCCACTCAACAAGATAAACCAGAAGATATTATACTTCCTACTTCACAGTATGTGTGGACATTAAAAGGACATAACATTCGAATAAAACGCATATAAAACTTAAATAGCCGTCGGGAACAATAACAAGCGACCGCCAAAATTTAGTGGCACGGTCGCGGGAGGTAACGTTTATTAGCGGCATCGGTCTTCACAATTTATTCGCATTTTATATACGTCGTAGAGTGTAGATCAAGGACGGAAATTTGTATGGTGTCTGATAAGTTATTTTTGCCACTAGGGGTATGTTTTGAATCAATACAAAGTATAGTAAAAATCCTTAAGAAGTGACAAAAACATTAGGATATAATATTACTGCAATGTTTTCACCCTAGCCAGCACAGACAGTAAACAAAAAGTCTTGTTCGACGTGTGAGTTGTGACAGCTGTCAACATACTGAGAGCCAGTCCACACGGCGCGTTGCGTCGACGCAGCGCTGGCGTTTGACGCATTAGGGCGCGATCAGACGTGCGCGTGTTCTACTATAGCGTATGGAAAAACACGCGCGCAGCACGCGCTGAACCCGCGCAGAGCCCGCGCGCGTGTTTTCCCATGCGCTATAGTACAACCCGCGCAGAATACGCGCACGTCTGATCGCGCCCTTATGATGTAGTCTTAACGTCAACACCCCCTCCTGCTTCGTCTCGGGGGCTGCTGACCGTCATGTGTGCGTTGCGACGACGCAGCGCTCCGTCATCCGTGTGAACACCTTAGTTATTTGTATGTAAAACAACGCAACGGCAGCGCTGCGTCGACACAAAGCTGACTGAACGCGCCGTGTGGACAGGCTCTTATAATATGAGGTGTGCACAGCAACATATCGAATTTTGGTCGGGTTACTTACTGTATGTGTTAGTAGCGCCCTCTGACCTTGCGTAATAATATTCCCTATTCGAAAGGTTTAACTTGCCGTACGATATTGCACTTTTGTTCATTGCTTACTTGCAGTTTTGTGAGTGTGCCTTTACCGTGAATTTTAGAAATATGCCTTAGCTTCTAAGCAGATAATAATAATATTTGCCAAACATATATATTTTCATGGAAGGGAAATACAAGGCCTCTGTTACGTATCTCTTTGATGTTTTCTTTTATTAAGCTTTGTTATACTAACGAGCTTACGCTTGTTAAAGGGGACGGTCCTAAATATATATTGGGGCTTTTAAAATGGTTTACGGAACGCCAATAAGCTAATAAAAGGTAAAATAATATTTGTGGTAATTCTGAAATATCTAATTACTAATAAGCAATTTTCATAAAGTTAAAAAGCAACGAAAAATATATTTTGTTTGTATTGTGGCTATTTTTGTTTCAAACCTAATATACAACGTTTCAGTAATGGTTGCATTAGAGAACCCATACACAACCTAAAGTATTATCAGTGTCACTTGGTACTACTAATATTATATTATACTAGCTGTAGCCCGCGACTTCGTCCGCGTCAACATAGTATAATAACAAAGATGGATAGTCCGCTAACAAATAATATGAAAAAAGTAAAATGTAACCTCCTCCTTTTTGGAAGTCGGTTAAAAAGTAGCCTATGTTACACCTTACTACATCAGCTATCTACCAAAAAAAGTCCCGGCAAAATAGCTCCAGCCGTTTCAGAGATTAGCCGGAACAAACAGACAGACATACAGACAAAAATTGTAAAAAATGTTGTTTTGGTGTATGTAGCGTATATATTCATATGCATGTAGTAAAAAACGATTCTTTCAATATTATAAACAGACACTCCAATTTTATTTATATGTATAGATGTATAGATTATGTGGTATCACTTAGTTTTGTTACATTCTGTGTAGTACATAGATATGTATTTTGCTTTTCGAAACCTTTTGATTCTGAAAAAATACCACTTCGATCTTTAAGTCTTAAGAATCTTATAATCAAAACATAAATGAAAATATAAAACGACTTTGTTATTTCAATTCCAAACAGACATTTCACATTCTTCATGTCAGATATGGGGAATATTTTAATTTAATTCTCAAACATAGAATTATACCGAAATATTTGTAATTTCAGTTACAGACATTTGCATTTTAAAATAAAACTAGCTATTTGACCGAGCTTTGCTCGGTATTCGATAAAACACGAATAAAATGACATTTTCTAAAAATGATTCCTAGCTAGATCGATTTATCGCCCCGAAACCCCCTATATACTAAATTTCACGAAAATCGTTGGAGCCGATTTCGAGATATATTATACAAGATTTGCTCGTTTAATATATACAGGGTGTAACAAAAATAAGTGATAATACTTTAGGGTGTGTACGTGTTCCTTGTAGAGAGTTCACTGTGAAAGTAGCAGCGCTGAAAGACCAATTTTTGTTTCACTTTTGTATGGGGAAACTCGCGACGCTCGGGCACTTGCCCATACAAAAGTGAAATTTTTTTTTCGTCTTTCAGCGCTGATACTTTCACAGTGAACTCTCTACAAGGAACACGTACACACCCTAAAGTATTATCACTTATTTTTGTTACACACTGTATATATATAATTAAACGAGCTCGTGTAAAAGAATTGCTCGTTTAAAGATATAAGATAAGGTAACTAACAATTTATATTTTCGTAGTGGTTTACATCAACACAGTAGGTATCATGAAAGTGGCTATATGAGCTCTTTCATAATAAATAGCTTATATCCCAGAAATTGCCTTCAAAGAGGACTTAACATTGATTTTATTGACATCGTCGACTATGATAAACGACGGGCCATGTAACAAATGGTTCCCTTCTCTCGTGCTCGTGGACCGCGCAATATCTTACCGCCGGGATACATTTTGTTTATTGATCCTAAAACATAGAAACGTTTTGTTACAACATCGATTATGGAGGGAAATGTTTATTTTAAAATATTGTTGTTGCTGTGAATATTACATTGGGCTTCATGTTCCAAGAGGCTCTCAAAATGGTTACGTCGTTGGTAAATTCTATCTTGATAATATAGTGATCTATCAACGCACAGCCCAAACCACTGGACCGATCGGGCTAAAATTTGGCATGCTGGTATATGTTATGACGTAGGCATCCGCTAAGAAAGGATTTTGATAAATTCCAACCCCAAGGGGTTCAAATAGGGGATGAAAATTTGTATATAATAATACTTCTTAACGCGAGCGAAACCGCGGGCAAAAGCTCGTCTTATATAAGTTTGTATGTTCAGCTATTTACCCGTAACAGTAAAAAATAAAAATGTAGAGCTTTTAGAAGCTCCACAATCTACATTCTACTTCTCTTTCGCGCTTTACTTTTACTACGTGAGTGGAATAAAGTAATGAACCACATAACTAACATTTTATAACATAAAGACAATTATTCATTTTTATTACCCAAGTATAGTTTGAACAAATTTTGTAACTTATCTACTTCATCATCTGGCAGCTGGCTAAGGCTGCCTTCACATAAAGTCGCGAGTAGTGCGGTAGCCGCGCGACTGCCGCGCGGCTCGCGAGTCGCGACCAGACCGGCACACAGTGGCAGCCCTAGCGTAGGATTTCACGATCAAATATCTCCAATTGTAAACGGATCTTACAGGTGATTTTTTTTGCGCGTATAGAATGCTTGTATACCTTTAATTTGTCGATATTTTCGATTGCATCTTTTGTTTGGTTTTGGATTAAATAAATAAAAAACTAAAAATGAAAACTATTTTATTGTAGGTAAAATATCGACAATGCGGATCAGAAAAAAAGCTTGAAATATACCTTATTTAATAGGCTTTCAGGTGGAATAAAAAATTTAATTTATTACGTAAAAATTTTGGAGATATATGGATTTTTCCTTTCCGGGCCGCAAAAAAACGCTAAACTTTGGTAACTCGTAGCATCAAAACTATTTCGAATTGACACGCGGGTGTTCTACTCCTGCATTTATGATATTAATGCCTATTCAAAATGGAAGAAAATAGAAAATTTCCGATTTTTCGTCTCCTCTGTACACTGTGTGGCAGTCTAATGTACACATAAAATCTCCAGTTTTTTTATTTCAAATTATTTTTCTGGCACTAAAGCAAAAAATGGCATTTTTTTACTGTTACTTACCTGATTCTTCCACTCACGTCTTGAATATTGAGCCCTAAAAGTTCCAAAAATTAACGTCTTTATAAAAAACATCCGAAATATAAATCAGATTGAAGCACCTTGTAGTCAAGGTTTGTAAGTTATATGATAATAATTGATAATCTCTGAAACGCACAATACAATTTCTAGGCATTTCTAATTACAGCCTTCAATTTCCACCCCTCAAGAACCTAGCGCAATCAATAGCACAATATTTTGTAATTACCATTGTTCCCAAAGAAATGGCGATAGTAAAACGTTTTTATTATCTTTTATCTTTAATGATCGGCTGTTACAACCGGTGATTAAGTAACGAGTCAAGTTTTTGTCGTAATATATCTATTGTCTCGGTGTATTTGACTTTTATGACTACATAAGCAATTCGGTGAGACTAATTTATGGCTCGGCTCTGACACAAATATCCAGCGGTATTGAGTCTATTCATTATCTTTTATTGCATTTCCAAATAATAAGAATTAATACTATTATCTTATATCTTTAAACTTGTAAAAGTGTTGATTAGGGTAGGTTGGTATGCACTTAGTTATTTTTATTTATTATATATTTATTTTGTTCAATACTGTATACAATAATATTACAAAATACAAGAAATCTTGCCGCAAAAACTACAATGAGTTTATCATTACAATTAGTTATATGTCTACTTCAAAAATTAATCATAATATTAAAATAAAATAAAAAATTAAGAGCCCCCCTTAATTTTTTATTTTATTTTATTATTATTAATTATTGAAGTATACTTTTACATACAAAAAACATCATTTTTGGTCTATTTTTGCTCTATAACGGTACGGAAACCTCCTCGCGGAGTCTGACTCGCATTGGCCAATTTTTATTATTTTTTATTTTGTTAATAATTGGCAAAGTGCGCCACCCCGGCAAGTGCGCCATATATTTAGCTAAAATTCCATACTGCTGATAATAGAAATGTATAAATAGCAAATTAACAGTGTTGACCAGCGGTCGACAACACGCGGCCCGCGAACGTTTAACTTGCGGCCCGTGAATGAATGAATGAATGAATAAGTTTAAGTAAGTATAAAAATGTTTTCTAATATTGCTAGTAGTTATTACAACTTAAAAACGTAGCTGTTTGTGTCACTTTGTAGTAAAAACTTTCTAGAAAAGCCCTCATTATGAGTAGGTATATAATTGGGCTTCTGCGGTTAATACGAGTATAAGGCCTGCGGCCCGCTATTAGCTTGTTTTACCACCTTGTGGCCCTTGCTTGCCGAAAGGTTGCCGACCGCTGGTGTGGACTGTAGTGTATGATAGTAACGTTACAAAAATAGCGTGAGCTTAGTAGTATTAATTTATCGCTTAATTTATGGATTATTATTTATTACTTACAATTATTATTTTGTGACATAATTTTATTATTTATTCAAGGTCAAGTGTCGTTTAAAAATGTCTAATAGCGTAATCGCCTAGCAACAGGTAGCTTGCGATGCCTGAGGGTCATTTCTGAATGTATGGATTTGACCACAGATTTCTGCACAACGTCTCACACAATTGAAATCTGTCAAATCCATAAAAATTTCGAAATGCATCTACGCGTCGCGTTGCGGCACAGAATTATTTGAATTTATTTGACTCAAACGTTCAAGATAATCTCATTTAAATTATAAAACAAATATAATTTCAAAAGGACAATCTTGAATATTAAAATACGTAAAATTGGTCTCCTGACAACTTCTGCACGTATCTTTGAAAATTTAGTAATTTCAGATAACGTGGAAAACTAGAGGGTAGGTACCTGTACCTGCTGTCCTAGCACGGGGATTGTCGATCTAGAAGAAATAGATAAAAACAAGAAATAACTATAGTTTCTTGGAAAATAGTTCCTGATTGAAAGTAAATAAGGTGGTAGATTCATCGGCAACAATAATCATTTTTTATGTAAGTTTTTCGAGCAACTTTTACGACCTATTGTTTTGCGAGCTCGGATTTATAAACATTTTATAAAATGTTACACAATTTGTCTAGCACTTTGGCGATGTAGATTCTTTGAGGGTGGAATTATCAATTTTCCCACGCTAAACAATGGGTAATAAAAACAGTTCACAAAATGCACTTCAAAATAAAATAACATTGACAATGAATCTACGACCTTATTTACTTAAACGTAGGATCTTTTATCAAAAAAAATATAGTTATATTTTGTCTACGAAGATCGGAAACAAATTTCAATCCCCGTGCTAAGCAAGCTGGTATCTGAAAGTCCTAAATGCCTAGAGTTTGTATATAGATAGCCTTCGTTTTATCAGCGATGTAAGTAAATTTCCTTTTCCGGGTTTTTGTAACTGCACGAAGCGGCGGAAGCTCGGAAAATTGGGGTCGAGCTTTCGGACAATCGTCAGCTTTATAAGCTCAACAATTGCTCCCAAAAAGCCTGTCAAAGGTATTCGGGATAAATGTAAACAATTGGCAAGTACAAATTGCAATTTCTTCTATTCAGATTTTAAAAGGATATATTATACCTACGTATCTACGTATAGAACTTTACGACCATCGCCTAGACTCTGGAGCATTTCCTGAAGTTCGAAGATAGATAGATTAGATAGAAATACGAAACACTACAACAAGGCTGTTGAAAAATGCACGCTCTGATGACATAGATATAATTTCATTTAGAGATATAGCTCGATTTAGCTACAGAGAGAGAGATACCTAGGGGAGGTCAGCTCAAAGTGGCCACCTTAACTTTCAATTTGAAAAAAAGACGAAATATTATATATTTAAAAATAAAAAATGTGCTACTAGATAGTGCATTTATTATATTTCTGCTATGTGTGATTCATATTGAGCCAAATTTAGCTCATGATTCACATATTACGACAACCTGTCAAAAAACCGCTTTGCCCGAGGTTCCGCCTAAAGCGGCCATAGTGGTAAGGGCAACATGGCCAGCCCAAATGTTCACACGAAATGGTATTTTTTTCTATTAAATAAATATATTTTTTATACTATAAATGCTAAAAATGTTCAAAAATAGGTATTTATCAAAAATAATTCTGTACACTGCTACTTATATCGCTTCTGCCTGATCGGTTTCTATCGGTTTCTGAGGTTTTTTGACAGGAGTTTATCTTCCAACAATCACAATATTTTTTATAAAAAATAATCAACTCTTCTAAAATAAAAATAGTCAAAATATATCAATAAAACTTTGTTTTATCGATATATTCCTGTTTTTAAATGTCTCCTTAAAGTATGACCATGTTTGTTTTCTACTAATTTGACTGAACCCTGATTTTTTGAACATATTATTTAATAGCTCGCGCCATCGTAGTCTCTTCCCATGACCCCTGGATAGTTTTCTTTTGATAAGTTTGTTCACCATCTAATAATAGTTTTAAGTAATTATCATATAAAAACTATCATTTAGCTTAGCGGCCTATTGGCCGCTTTGCCCTTTGGCAACCGTTCTGTTGTAAACATAATTTTCTTTCGCATTTTTTATCATATCCCAGAATAAAAACAACATAGATAAAGCTAAATAGATAAGCAACGACACCGGAAATATAGAAGCATTCAAATATACAAGAAAATAATTAAAACAGGAAGAATTTATCTTGAATTTTTTTAATAAAACGTGCAATTCCAATATTTTTGGCGCTACAAGCTCGCTCCTTCCCCAACCGCTACCGCATCATGGAGCGAGGCTGGGCGGGATGTTCACTATGCGCCAGAGCAGCAACGTTGCTCTGCCTTTATAAATAACCGAAATATTAAGGTTGGCCGCTTTGCCTCCTATGGCCGCTTTGAGCTGGGCTCCCCTACAGCTAGTTATTAAAAACCTATAATACCCACGTACATGGTACCTAATATCCGTATTTGGTGCGGAGTTTAGAAAATTCCGTAACGAAAAAAACCTAACATTTTTTTAATTGAATAAGTTGATAAATACGAAACCCTAAAAATGCTATTCAATAGCTTTACCGCGGCACGCCCCGAGTGCCACACGATAAAAAATATATAATGGGCTAGTTTCCATTTAAACAATCTATGTGAGTGATAAGCTACGTGATAAGCTATTTAGACTAATGGAACAATATGACGTTTAATAAGAATGATGGACCGCACCATGACCGGTCTTAATTGCCATTAAATTCTGTCACTTGTCTTAAATTAAACTTTGATCTTGGTAAGAGGGTTTGGTGAGATATATACTGCTATTAACAATAAACTGTTTACAATTTTTTACTGATCTAAGGTTTATTTAATAGGTAGAGACAGGAGCTATACGTGGCGGATTCGACCAAACTGGAGTAACATTTTGTCGAAAGTCGATCTTGCACTTACTGCTACTGCGATAACTTATTGAAAGCTTGCTTAGTTTCTAAGTCAAAGGGACCATATTATCTACTAATTTAAAAATTACTTACGTATTTTATAATATAATAAGTTTAAAGGAGGAAAACGTTAAAAAACCCAAAAAATGGCCAGATTTTCCGCTGTGTTCAAACATCCAGAAAATAAATTTTGCTAGATTATACAAAAAAAAAATAAGACATAGGAACACAGCTCAAGCCTTGCTTTAATATTTAATGAAAAAAGTCCTTAAATCGGTTAAGTTGTGGACAGAGGCGGCGTAAGGCGTGGGCGGTGTGGGCGACCGCCCACAGCCTCGCGGTCTGTGGGGCCTCGCACCCCTTGGACCACAAACCTTGTGGTCCAAGGGGTGCGAGGTTCCCTTGCTTTGCTTTGCCCAAAAAAACCTTGTGGCACAAGGTTTTTTTAAAGATTTACAAGTTTTGATACTCAATTAATATTCATAAAAAAACTATTAATGAAAGTTTGTGTATAAAAGTTTCGTAAGTACTCTCAACAAATCCGTCCTCTTTCGTCATCCATCAAGGGGCCTCGCAAAATATATTTTAGGCCTCGCAAGATATATCTTGTCCACATAAAATTTAGGTCTTGCCACTGGTTTTGGAGAAGTCAGGGGACAACGAATCGTTGATTTTCTGTTCTTTTATTAGAATTTTCAATTCAAGCTGCAGTTGTCGCTATCGCGCTCTGCGGGGGGAGGCTTGAGGTTAGAGAGACAGCAATAGATATTGCAAATACTTGCTTTTCTTTTCTATAGCCCTTGGTGTATCCTCTTAAGGCTGGATTTTATATTATGCGCTTTGGCCGCTACACAGCGAGATAACTAATTTATATCCTGGATTTATATACAGCCTTTATTCTACTTCTAAAGCTGTTAACCATTTCCAAGAAACTAGAATCAGATTGAATCACCGAAGTTTTAATCATGAGCTAGAGCCATAAAGCTCTTAACCTGAAAGCTCCTGGAACAGTCGAACACGTTGCACGGAAACCCTTAAGTTAGAACTTTTACGTAACTTCCGCCGACGCTGTTTCTCAAAGTTTTTCTTGAAAGCTCACGTGTATTTAAACGTTATCTGATAGTACTTAAGTAGTTAGAAGTTAAATTTTTTAAGGCTGCGCTGGCTGGCTCTACAGAAAAGTCGGCGATTTACTCTGAGAACGTTCTAGATTTTTTTGCATTATAAGGCTTAGGCCAAACCTACGCGACCACGCGACTGCGAAGCGGGAGCGTCAATACAAAACACACATTTGACAACTTGTCAAATGTGTGTTTTGTATTGACGCTCCCGCTTCGCAGTTATCACTAATATATAATTATGTTACCGTGTATGTGCGTAAACCAGTTAGACTGCAGATTAACAAGGTTTTCTGCAGCTGATTATCTGGGTGAGTCAGTTAAAGTGCAAAAAGTTTATTCTGTTTTCAATAAATTACATAAAACAGGTTCTTGTGTGAATAAAACATATTATTTAGTTGTAGAGAATTATTTAATATAATTTTTTGGACATAAAAAAAGGAAAAGATTATTAAATTTTAGAGAAAATAGTACTCCACTAATAAAATATAACAGATCGTATCAACTAGAAAAAGAACTATCAAAACAGCAAGAGTCTTATTGCTGAGTACTCACATACGGTTGTACTCGATAGTTTTACTCCAAATCGAGCAAAAACCACCGTGTGGACTGTGGACCGCAAAACTCACAGCTTGAAGGCTCGCATCGAGCCGGCTCGATGGAATTAAATATATCTAATTTCCTTCGATTTGGATTTTGGAGTGAAACTATCGAGTAATGCTGAATGTGTGTATGAAAGCCCAAGCCGTGGGTTTTCCTCTACGTGATTGCTCGATTGAGCAAAACCGTATGTGAGTACTTAGCATTGGGTCGACAAGCTTAACTCAAAGTTTTTAGGACTTGCAAAGCAAGAAAATGCAAACTAGTTAGGTAAAGTGCAAATATGAGCTTTTTTTATTTAAAAATTTCACACTTTACGGATGGTATCAGGAAGTCTGCAGATTACCTAGGTAATGTGCACATTAACGTATTCTGCATTCCAACGGTAATATAGAAAATTCCTACTTCATTCACACGAGCGTAATTTTGTGACTAGTGAGTCATGATTTGTATGAAATAGTACATTACGCACCTAGGGCAGGAAAATAAAAAATGTAATTGAGGCGGAAAACGGCAACATCGGTAAGCGCAGCGGGAAGAAAGTCGACGTTTTCCGCCCGGAGGTGAGAAAAAATATTTACGCGACCGAAATTCTGCGACACACGACTCACAAAAATACGTTTGTTTGGCCCTACCCTTAGAGTTTAGAGTTAGTTACTTTTCCCGTCCTCCACCCAGAGCTCGACTCCTTATCGGAGAGACGGAGGTCAGGATGAGTCCGACGCTTAAATGTCTTGGGCTCATCCTGGATGGGAGGTGGACCTTCGGCCCACACTTCCAACAGCTGGGACCGAAGATCGTGAGGGCGGCGTCAGCGCTGGGCCGCTGCCTAATATAGGAGGGCCCAGCGAAGCCTGTCGGAGTAAAGCCATGTGCGGTGCCCCAATTTGGGCGGATTCCCTCACCGCTCGTAATAAGGCCCAGCTGCGAAGTGCGCAGCGGGTCATAGTGGTGAGGGTCATCAGGTACCCCGTATGGTCTCCTGGGCGGCAGCTACTGCCCTGGTGGGAGACCCGCCGTGGGAGCTAGTTGCAAGGGTCTTCGCCGAGTTGCACCTCCTTGCTTCAGAGAGCAGGTCGCGGGGTGAAGGCCTACAATGGGCGGAGCTCCGGCGGGTCCGAAGGCTAGGAGAGCAGTGGCTGTTGAGGAGGTGGGGTGAGGACCAGTACGGTAAACGTACTGCTCAGGCTTTGCGTCCTGTTCTTGTGGCGTGGATGCGTCCCAAGAGAAAACCCCTTCCGCCTTACACAGGTACTCACCGGACACGGATGTTTCGGTGCGTACTTATGTAAGGTCGCCAGGAGGGAGCCTAAGCCAGCCTGCCATGAGGACACGGCCCAGCACACCCTCGAGGTGTGCGATCGTTGGGCCGTGCAGCGCCATGATCTCATGGCGGTGCTTGGGAGGGGCCCCTCGCTCTCGAGCATGGTTCGCTGCATGCTCGAGAGCGATGAGGCCTGGCAGGCGGCGGTCTCTTTCTGCGAAACCGTCCTTTCGAAGAAAGAGGCCGCGGAGCGAAACAGAGAGGATGACCCATCCTCCGTTACGCTCCGCCGGCGTAGGACGGGAGTGCGAAGGCGTCGTTACGCGAACCTCCAAACTTCCGCCTAATCCGGGGCTCCGGGCAAGGATGGGAACTTGCCCGGCTTAGCTAGTTCCGGCACCGAGGGGAACGCTTCAGTTTGCTGGAGCATTCCCTTACTTTGGTGGAAGTCCGGTCCCTTTTAAGGTAGATCGGCCGGTCGTGGAGGGAGTCCTGTGTTAGACAGATCCAGGACATCCCTACGTGTACGGCTGAAGGCAAACCGTAGGTGGTTTTAGAGGGTAAGTGTCCCACATACCCCCGGGGTGCTTCAGCTAACTGAGGCACATCTCCAACCCGGGGCACCCATGACGGGTTTCCCCTGCGCATCAAAAAAAAAAGTTACTTTTCCCGTGTGTGTTGTAAGGAGGGATTTTACTTTTTAATGCATTACGTACTCCTCTAAAAGGACCTTATGCCGACGACTGCACGTGACTGATGACTGACGTGCACGTCGCAACAGCGCAGCGTCGTCGCGGCGTGGCGTGGAAGTCATTTTGTACACTCGTCTAGGGAGTGACGTCAGAACCCATTTTGCTGCTGAGTGTCCAAAACGCCGAAGGCAAGCTGCGTGCACGCCGCGCAATCGCGACGTCATCGCGGCGTGAGCGCTGCGCAATGGCGTCGCTTTCAAATCGCTCGCTAATCGCCAGTGTGATAAGGCCCTAAAGGTCATAATAGAAACTAAGAAGTAAAATAATTTGAAACTGAAAAGATGGTCGGATAAAGCACGATAAAGTTTGATCGATGAGTGTGCGCCATCAGATACATCATACAGGGCGCAACACGCCAACTTCAAAAACATTATTTAAATATTTTAGATTAACCTTAAACTAAAATTTACTTGCTTCAAGTTTTCACGCTAGAGACAGCACTAGTATAGACAGTAAACAAAAAGTTATGTTCGACGTTTGACAAAGTTTCTGTCAATATTCTGATATGACGTGTGCAACATGTCGGATTTGTATGTGCTAGTAACGCCCTCTGCTCCGACCTTTGCGTAATAATTCCAATTAAAGTCGAGTCTGTGTCAAAATTTCATGCCTTTTCATTTATATAAGAGAAACGCATGAAATCCCATAATACTTAATTCAGAGCTATCAATAACCCTGGCTGGTGCAAGTGAACGGTTAAATATTATCAAATTATATTATATGTAACACGTCAGTACAAATCCCAATGGGAACCTACCATCAGATAAATTGTGACGTAGCATGCGAACTTTGAAAACCGTTGTAGATTGTTTTAAACTAGAACAGTTTAATTATTAAATTACCTAGCAGTAATCCCAATAGGGGAAACCTCGCCCTTCACGTAAAACTAAAATGTTTACAATTATTTAATTCGACACTTTATAATAACGTAAACGTGAGGCCCATAAAAGTAAATAAAAGATAGAATGTATAATATGACACTATAACAATAGAATAAACAAGCTTTGTTCCAGTTGTCGCGCCCCACAAAATTATACATTTCGCCGCCCATTACCATGACAATGTTGTCCAGGGTTGACAAAAATTCAGACAGGATTCACCAGGATATTAAATAAAACAAATCGGCCAAGTGCGAGTCGGACTCGCGCACGAAGGGTTCCGTACAGAGCGAAGGTAGGGCAAAAATAGTTTTTTTGTATGGGAGCCCCCCTTAATTAATTATTTATATTAAGGGAGGATTTTGTGAATATTTCAAGTATCTGCATGTTGACTTTGTAGATTACGAGCCAAAAAGGTAAAAAAATCACGTTTATTGTATGGGAGCCCCCCTTAAATATTAAGTTTATTTTGTTTTTAGTACTTATTTGTTGTTATAGCGGCACCAGAAATACACAATCTGTGAAAATTTCAGAAGTCTACCTTTAGCGGTTCTTGAGATACAGCCTGGAGACAGACAGACGGACAGACATCGAAGTCTCAGCAATAGGGTCCCGTTTTTACCCTTTGGGTACGGAACCCTAAAAATACTATTTTGACTGAAATGAGGTGTAGGATGAAATGTAGAGTAGCCAAAAATGGGTGGATTTATATGCGTCCGCCCGAACGCGCGGTACGGCGGCTACACCGCAACATAACCAAACCAAAGCGCGCTTATATAGCGCTAATAAATCCAGCCTAAATATTATCATATTATGGTAATTGGTATAAGTAACTTTGGGATAGAAGATACCAAAATATTGTATGTTTAAACTTTAAAACACTTCAAATTAATATACGTATATTTTTTTAATCAACTATAGTCTTCCACGGTATTCCTAGGAAAACGAAAGATGATTTCCAACCCTAGATCTCTGTGGTTGCTGGGTGGACTGTTCGCCGCCCAACGACCAAGGTCAGAAGCTGACGCATAATCTAACAAAACATGTCCGTCAATCTGTTGTTCAGTTCCCATTTTTTGAAAATTTATTACGTCCTATTTTCTATACGGAGCTGTAGAAATACAAAAAGTTTTTGGTGGTTTAAAAATACTTTATATATTTGGCAAAACACGCTACATCATATAGGTAAACAAATTTTCGATTAATAGCAATTTGGCTTAGCAAACAAACTACACTCATAAATAATAATTTGTATATCTAATAGAGAGAATAAAAATGTTTTCTTGGAGTCAATTTAATATTCATGACAGAAATCCCCATCCCGGGTAAGTTCCCGGATTCGATGGAGCTGGAACGATATTATTATTTTCGGAATCCTACCCTCCAGGGAAAATAAGTTATTATAATTGTCGGGATGTGATTGAACAAAACATTTCAGACGGCTCCCTAATAAAATTGCTTCGGGTGCTGTTGAAGTGAAATTAATATGAAAAACATTTTGAAAGGAGAATATAAAGGAATAGGTTGCTACCACAGATTAGCCGTTGCTACACATCTATCAGTTTAATAGGGGGGGGGGGGGGGGAAGAGAGAGAGTCAAATCACGTTAAAGGTCATTACTGTAGTTGAACAAAGACGCAGTTGTTCTTGAGCAGAATTTATTTTGTAAACCTGTTGTATCTTTACGAGACCCAGAGTATCTTTTTCATTTTTGACATTTCACAAATCACGACTCCCGTACGCAAATACGAATTTTATTGTGCCAAAGTATGTGAGGAATTCACCCATTATCCTGCTCCATATTTCAAAAAATAACCATTCATTTCAGTAATTAAATTCTTTTTGCGAACTTTTGCAATAAAGGTGAAACTGTGGAAGTGGGGCGAATATTTTGATAGCTTTATACACCTTAATTGAGGTTCAAGCGCCGCCATTGTGTATTATACACACGGAATAACGACTTGTAAAGTTCCTTTCAGCAAAAGAGCAGGAGCGATTCAAAGGAAATGTAAAATAAAGAACGAATGAACTAGCGCTTGGCTTTGATGCAGTCTTTGAACTTCAATCACTAAGATGAAACATTTCATATTCACGTATCGAGCGGATTGGAGTTTTGAATACTTTGTATTCCTATTGTATTTCTTTATGTTCTGAATATTGCATTCGGGAAATAAAGCCTTTAAGATTGATGATTGATTGAATGTGATATACTTCGATTACTTTGGGTAAGTCCGAAATCCGAATAATTCAAGTAAACTGGACTTACTCTGTATTTGAACTTACCATAAGCTCTACGCTAAAGCAAATTTAAGTATGTTATGGCATTTTGAAAGAGTAGATTAAGGTTCCAATAATAGGATGACTACTAACCATAAACCATGGGGTAGGTTTCCTATCTATATTTCACCGCGTTATAATGGGTTCCGATTATAGAAATTGCACTCCACTATATGAAGGAAATATCCTTGATATTGATAATAGGTGTATAAATCGCTTATGGCGTGACAGAAGGCCAGGGGCGCGTAACCTTCGGCTCCCCTGCCCTTGACAGTGCTTCGTGTGAATTACCTTCGATATGTAAACACAAACATAAACGAATAAATCATAATAAAATATCGTCACCTTTATAATTGGATAAGGAAACTTTTATAGCTAGTGTTAATTGCTTACAAGGACGAATTTATTTGTAAAATACTGAAGTTTAAAGTATTAATAGGTACAAAAGTATGATTTACTAAAATACATCTATATGCTCACTTCGCAACTATCCTAAAATTATATTTTTTATCAAAATTATCTTCAGCTTAAATTGTTTATGGTAAAAATAGTAGTAAGTATCAAAAATATCTGATGCAGCTTTGTAATCTGCGTTATAATATGCGTACCGCGCCGCCAATATTTACTCATTTTAGTAATATCTGTGAAGTGGAGCGTGTCTGACTGGAATCACCGGGTGTGGAAATGAAGCTAGATTTTATGATTAAGTACTTCGCTCTCGCCAAAATTATTACGATGCTAACATAAAACCACATAAAAGTCAGTTTTGCGAGAGCCGACGAAATGTTTATTATACCTGCAACGTTTTGTTTGTTTCTATGTACATAAATTGTGATGGTTCTATTTGATTATGTTTTTTACTTCATAACGACTTTAAAAACACACCCTTTCTTATTTAAATACTTAAATGATAATATTACGAATGCGACAGTCTGTGTATCTGCCTTACCTCTTCACACTTTAAGCATAATAAGAGCGGGCTGTCAAATTTTGCTGTGTTTTCTAATAAGTATAACGATCCCGGAAGACGATTGACTCAAATGAAATTGAGATTTATTTAATCATTGTATATGTCACCGTACGATTGTAAACACCGCGAGATTGTAATATGACTAAGAGATGGATTGTAAACAACTAGTTTTCCGGTGGTTTTAAATTAATTATTTCGCATTTAAAATAACTTGTAACATAATATACGGGGGAGAGCCATGTTTCGGCACGAATGGGCCGGCTCGACCGGAGAAATACCACCTTCTCACAGAAAACCGGTGTGAAACAGCGCTTGCGCTGTCTAATGTGTTTCGCCGAGTGAGTGAGTTTACCGGAGGCCCTATCCCCTACCCTATTCCCTTCCCTACCCTCCCCTATTCCCTCTTAAAAGGCCGGCAACGCACCTGCAGCTCTTCTGATGCTGCGAGTGTCCATGGGCGACGGAAGTTGCTTTCCATCAGGTGACCCGTTTGCTCGATTGTCCCCTTATTGCATTAAAAAAAAAACTTCAATGCCCAATGGTATGAGATGTATAACATAAACGTGTTTCCCGACACTAAATCGCGGGAAAAATCCAATTTCCAATGTTATATACCTGGCCAGCTGTAAGCTCCAATAACCTAGTTTTATTATAGGGATCAGGGAAAGTTAATGAGGTGGTGGTAAAGGACATTCTATTTACATACGAGCACGGGTCGCCGCCGACGGAATGGTATAAATAATCATTTTCCATATCACCTGGCAAACCTACACGCGCAACATAATATTCCACGTTCTACTGGATATCCGCACTCTGCAGGATATTTTTGCGACAGCAATGCAACAGCATATTATCTGCTGTCGAAGTCGGCTGTTGCATAGCTGTCGCAAGATACATGTACCTACTGCCGGACGATTCGCCGGTATGACGTTCAACCTAGACAAAACTAATCGACCAAAAATTTGCAATAGATGAAATTTGATATACCTTGAGCAACCCAAGCGCCATGCACTTAATGATTTGTCAAATCTCATTTAAAAAAAATTATTCATATAAACAAACTTTTGCTCAAATACAAAATCATTGGGCAGTTTAAATCCCATTTAAATTTAATGCTTAATAAGTAACTGATTCAAAAATAAAAGTCGCCTTTGAACTACCGGATCCACCTTTCTCATTAAACGTTATCTTACGCACAAATTCGCGGCCACAAAGAAACGTTTTAATCACCGCTCAGACGGTTAAACTTTGATTACATTCTTTGATAACTTTGTATAGACGGATGTAATTTAGCCAACAGAACCGGGAGCAATGATTGTTTACATTTACAATCAAATATACCGCAATTTAGAAGGAAAACGTCTAATAATTTAGGTTAGCCGATTTCGTTGGAAAAATAACCATGTTTTTTTGGCAATTGCCAAAAAAAATGTTTATTTGAATGTTACTAGATTTGTGTTTTACTTTAAAATCAGTTTTCCTTAGTTTTCTAAACTTACAGAAATGTGGCATCACGTCATTTTTGCAAAGAAATCAACAAGAAAAGTTATGTAGAACCAAATGTTAGGATGGCCCCAAAAGTGCCATAGGCAGTTTCCATGTCGTCGTGGATGTGATTTCCGCGTATCCCGTGGAAGAGCAGGAACACAGGTTGGGGTTTCTAGTGGGTATGCCCGGGCGCGGCCCTCCGCCTACAAGGGGTCCCACGTACCCCGGTAGCCCTGCCCAGACTGCCGGGAATGCGTAAACGCATTTCCCCAACGCACAAAAGGCAGTTTCCTAGTCGCACTTTTTATCTCGACATGCTATATGTTTCGAATCTATTGTGTTAGTAACGCTAAAACTCGAAAACGGCTGAACGGATTGGGCTAATTTTAGTCTCAAAATATTCGTAAAAGTCCAGGGAAGGTTTTAAAGTGACACGAAGTTCACCGGGACAGCTAGTGACAAAGTATTTCCGATTAAACAAAGTTTCGTTACCGCGGCATTCGCAATGCTCGCACTGCACAATACAAATTGTTTTGCCGTAAATAGACGCGTACTGCACTTGAAACTAAATTGCATTTTGATTGAATTGCGATCGAAAACAGACTGCATGATGCACATCCTGTTTCGTACATTAATTTATCAATCAATATGCAGGAAGCTTTTGAATATTTTAGCGTAGCTAAAAGGTTACCTAAATCCGATTATTTTTATTCATTAGCTTGAAAACTGAGCGCGGATTGTAGGCGCGGGTTCCGTTTAAATGTTATTTTGATACTATGTCGAGTTATACAGGTTGTTAGGGTTAACACCGTTATCCTTAAAACCATCAAATGAGCCCGTCAAAATGAACAACTTTTTCTACGAGAACCATGCTGGGAACTCGAAAAAAAAAGCCGTCTTCGTTTCCGTCCGAGAGTTCTTATGCGAATTATTGTTAGGATAGCAATCTTAACTAATATTATAAATTCATGTGTCTGTCTATATGTATGTTACCTTTCACGCTTAAACATCCGAACCGATTTAGAATAAAAGTATGGAGGGACGGGAAAGGTCAAAGGACACAATAACTTGTTGCAGAAAAATTGATGGTTCCTGCACGATACCACAGAATAGATAATAGTACAAACGGATTTTGGACCAACGGAGTTGCGGTTGCTATTATAATAATAATTGGAGCAGTGTGACACCGACCTTATCGTCACTAATTCAAGAGTTCCAGCTCGTTATTATCGAGACCAGAATGCAATTAACGTGTCTTTCCTCCCGTCAAAGCTTTGTACAAATTGATAAAGTGGAAAAATATTGTGTTCCACAAACCACTGAAACAAAATCGCCCGCGGCTTGTACGAACGAAGTTATCCGATATCCGAGAAGCGATGTAATATGTTGCCAAATAGACTTGTAATTGTTTCAAATGCTTCGGAACGTAACGAAGATTATTCCGCTAATGCATTTTAGTAATTAAAATGTATTAGGAAGTATATTAGCGGGCTGACAAAATAATTTTGGAACAAATCGAAGAACTTTACAGTGCACAGCACTCCACTATATGAAAATATTTACATAATATAGCCCAAAAATATTAAAAAACAAAGTCAATATTTAGTACATATAGCTAAGATACTTTGATACCGTTTGCATTTGTATTATCTACATGAAATGTCTTGTAGCAACCATGATGATGCTGATGAATTCCTTTACAATGTCTATTATCCAAATTTCAAAGTATAACAAATTAAAAAGTTTTAACTAATATTGTTGAAGAGCACTTAAAAACTGAAGTGCTGCCAAATAATCTTCTTAAAAAACAAGATATTTGAGTGCCTAACTATTAAGAAGGTTGAAGCTATGACCAAAACTACTTTGAAAACGTAATATTGTCATTATTTCCATTATTATAACGCTCAAGGTGATTCTTCAAGAAGAGAGTGTGATCCTTCAAGAAGAGAACGTATTCCCTCTTAACCTCTCAACCCCCATAAGGACACCGGCAACCGCGATCGAGGGAAAGGCCGGCAACGCATCTCTTCTAATGTTGCTAGTGTTCATGGGCGACGGTAGTTGTTTTCCATCAGGTGACCCGTTTGCTCGTTTGCCCCCTTATATTATATATAAAAAATGAAACTATATGATGATGATGATGTCGAAACTATGAAACGTCATATGCCACTCTGTATTCGGTAATCGTATCCCGGAGGCACCGGCAGTTCCGGCGCCGCATCAGTGCAGCGTCAGGAAACCGCCCGCCCAGCGCATATCATTTCAACCTGCCAACTCCGAGAACTGGGTTACTCAAATCCTGCGAGGATTAACCCGAATAACCAAATTAAATGTTGACTTAATACTGCGACTTAATTCAATGTAAACTGCGCGGAGCAGGAGTTATAACGTTATTAACACGGAAAATATGTTGAACGTTTTATTTTATGATTCATTTAGTCCATTTAAAGGTATCGTTGTTGAAGAATTACCTTGTAGATAAAAGTGGGAAATGTAAGATTTGGCTTGATTAAGAAATAATGATACGCCGGATTAATGTTAAGCCCGGGTGACCACAGTCTACAGCCTCATCAAAACCAGCGTAAAACGACGTTTGTGTTGTGTTTAGTTGAGTGAGTGTGAGCGAAAGAATAGTAAATGTCGACTTTAAGATCGTGAGCGGCGACTATCTTTTTACTTGCATTATGTAAAAAAAATCACATTCAAATACTGCACTGTGGGTACCTACCCTCGTGTGGTTTTTGTAAAAACATGGTCGTAAAAATTAACACAGAAGCGTGCGTACGTGCTCAAACTATACAGCGTACGTTGAAAATAAAATCCTAACTCAAAGTTAAGCGACGCTTTGACGAGTGAAAAAGCTCCCGAGAGCTTTATGTATGTCTTTTCTAATAATTCGTGTTATCTGTGCCTATCGCTTCAGACTAGACTAGAGTGTTAGATAACTGAATTTTGCAAGGAAATGATGGATTAACTTCACTAAAAATATTGCCTTATCTTTGACAAAAATTGAAGTAGGTAATTATATTGATTAAATTTTTTTCTAAGTAACAGTTTTCATAGCTTAGAACACTTTTTTCGCAACTTCAAGACATACTAATATTATTTTATACAAAGCATGAGCGAAAACGTGGAAATATCATAAATTAAAGCTTATTAATTAAGACATCAGGCTTAAGGCGACGCCTTGATAATTTGGCAGTAGCGATATCGATTTTTCTCAGCAATGACTAAAGCTAAGAAATTAAAGTTCATTGTCAGTATTCATCATGTCCCATAGGCCATAGCATAACACGATTGGTCAATTTTATAACACAGAAAAATGCCAACAAAGGAGAGTAATTTAAGCTTCCAAAATTTGTACATAGATTGGTTCAAGCATACACTTTAATTTGCCCATAGCTTAAATGAAATGTATTTATGGTTTTTAAATTACGCGACAAAAACCATTTTGTCGCTTACGCCCTTTTCATTTTTTGCTGTTCCATTGCTTGTTTTATATGAGAGCAATCTAAAACATATCCAACACGGTTATTTACTTTAACGCGGCGTCACCTTAATAAACAAGAGATCTCGACAGTATTGTTAGCTTCCTCGTCAATATTATCCATTATTAATTATTACTGCTATTTATACATATACCTAGGTAACACTGAAAATGTTTAGAAAATGAAAAACGGGTTAATGTAGAAAGTTGGTAATACTTTTGTTGTATTTAGAAGTAATCTCCGTTCCTCTCTACACATCGTCGCATTCGATGTGTAGAGAGGCCCGAAAAAATCAGTGGGCCCAGTCTTCCTCTTCTGTGGCATTTTCGTACGCTTTTATCGCATCTTCAGGGCTCGTAAAGCGAGTACCTCGAATTTAACTTTATTTCTTGAGAGTAAATTAAAGCCGCAGGGCGCCAGGCCAGGACTATATGGCGTATGACTCAATATCTCAACAGGTGCTATAGTCAAATATTCAACAGTCCGTCTCGCGGAGTGCGCTGAAGCATTGTTGTGGTGAAGGAGTGTCCTGCTTCGAGGGCGCTGCTGTCAAAATTTTTCCAAGACGACAGGCATACAGCGATTGACATACCATTCTGCAGTAATTGTCCTTTCATCTTCTAGCACAACTGTCGCAAAATTACATTTCCGACCAAAGAATGAGGCAATCATCTTTTTGCCTTGACTTCTTCCTTTCTTTACCTTAGATGGCCAAACCTCGAAAGGAAACACCCCTTGAGCTGATTGTCTTTTGGTTTTGTTGAACTTGACTCATAGCAATGCCTAGGCTTGCCCGTATCTGCTGGTAGGTCACTCTTTTATCTCCCTCTATCATGCGTCGCACAACACTAATATTAAGAGGATTCCACACCGCCCTTTTTTCCATACAAACGTTGTCCCCTGTTTCCTCCCTGGATAATGCTAGTAGAGTTATAATTTTTTTCCTGAATATCTACGGCCACTAATACAATGTCCCTATGTTTTCTTTTTTTTCATAATTTAATTATTAAATAAGATAAATAAGATATAAGTTCAAAAACCCAAAAAAATGGCCAGATTTTCCGCTGTGTTCAAACGTCCAGAAAACAGATTTGGCTAGATTATACAAAAAAAGCAAAACATAGGAACACAGCTCAAGCCTTTTTTTAATCTTTAATGAAAAAAGTACTTAAATCGGTTAAGTTTTGGAGAAGGAATCAGGGGACAACGAATCGTTGATTTTCTGGATTTTCTGCAGTTGTCTCTATCGCGTTCTGCGGTATAGGCTTGAGGTAGAGAGACAGCTATAGATATTACACGTACTTTTTTTTCATTTCTCTAGCCCCTGTTGTATCCTCTTAACTTCAGTAGTCGCTATTAAAGGACGTCCCGCACGCGGATCATCAATGAGATTGCTACGTCCACGTTTAAACTCGTTAAACCAATTGTAAATAGTGACACGAGATGGGGCTTCATTATGAAATGGTAATAGCAGCCTATCAAAGCTTTGTTATTGAGTAAGCCCACAACGAAAGTCATAAAAAATCATTAACTGAAAATCTTCTCGCGTTAAGTTCATTTTCACGTGTAACAAGAGTTTTAGATTTGCCGCCAATTCACCAAAATAAATGACAAATAAATGTAATATACCAGATTATGTTACCAAAGAGTTCTAAAATTGTAATTCAAACAAAGTTTTCATTAGTAATGTTTCTAACTGGCTAGTTCTAAACACTTTCAGTGTGACCCACGTAATCATTATTATGCTCAAGAATTTTAAAATTTTTATTTTATTATTAATCTATTATTTATAAATTCTACGCTGAGTCCTTGGCAAATATTTCAATCAAATCGTTTACTATCCATACTAATGAATGCGGAAATGTGTCTGTCTATCTGTTACCACATCACGCCCTTACCGCCGAACCATTTTGTATGAAATTTAGTATGAACATACTTTGAGTTTCGAGAAAGGACATAGGATTTTTTTCCCGAAAAATTATACAGTTACCGCGCAATAAACGAATTTTGGGGCAACTGAGTTGCGGGCGTATAGTCTTTACTAATTTGTTTGTTTGTTTGAACGCGCTAATTTCAGGAACTACTGGTCCGATTTGTAAAATTCGATCCCATTGATCGAGGAAGGCTATAGGCTATATTTTATTACGCTAAGACTAATAGGAGCGAACAAATAGAGGAAAATGTGGAAAAAAACGGGGGGAAATTATTTGAAAGAGCCTTTTACACGAACTACTGGAGCATTTTTATGTTATTTGGCACAGATAAGAAGTAGACCACGTGAAGGATCATACGCTATTTTTCGTGGACTAATTTGTCTGTGAAATATCTAATTTTCGCGGGCGAAGCCGGGCGGAACGTCTATTATTTATAAATTCTACTCCGAGCTCTCAACAAAGATTTCAATCAAATTGTTTGTATTACTTATCTTAGATTTGATGGATGATTGATCATTTAAGCTCTATATTCTGATGGACAATTTGTCTCTATTATTTATCGTCCATAACGCGATAAAACCTGAATAATTCATGTCCAGCCATCAATGTCTGGTAATCTGAGCTCCGATAAATCAGACCTGACCCTGGCCGGCGCTAAGAGGCTTACCAGTGTCCGAATCAATCTCTCAGCCAAGCTACCTTTTACAGGCTTCCATTTATAAATGATTTTTTTATGTGGACACTAGATTTTGTACGTGAGTTAGGTTAGAAAGCCTTATGTTGCGTGAAAAACATAAGGCCTCCGGTAAACTTACTCACTCGGCGAAACACAGCGCAAGCGCTGTTTCACGCCGGTTTTCTGTGAGAACGTGGTATTTATCCGGTCGAGCCGGCCCATTCGTGCAGAAGCATGGCTCTCCCACGTATAAATCTCTATTAATACTACACTCAAATTGCTCAATAGAAGGTATTTAAGTGAGAATAGATACCTGATGGACACACTTTCGGAAATGTATAGAATTGGAAAGTAAAAGCAATGTTCCGTATGGACTATGGTCTTATATGGACAATCATGTCCAACTGTGTCCACACTTTACCTTTTTCTGTTATCAAGGGCATGCTTATAGCGCAATCAACAGCGCACGTGAGGCATGCCAGCGACGCATGCGCTGTGAGTTGTGACCGTATCTAAAACTTTCGCTTTGTTCTTTTTTTCTGGAATTTCTTATGACCAAATAAGCCGCACATATTTCCACCCTGTAAAATGTTCTCGTCGCACATCTAACAGACACTGCAACTGAACAACATGACGATTTTGGCGTTGCGTTCATTGACGCATTCAATTACTGAATGCGCCAAAACGAAAGTTGAATGAAAGAAGATGACGAATATTGAAGACGAAAGTGCACAGTGTGGACATAGCTATTGGATGTGCTGCCAATATAATAGTTGAACATCAATATATTAATATCTAGAATAGATTTCATTTGCATGATGTTTTGTCCCACTGCACGGGAACTAAACCGAGACAGAAGTGGACTAAATTTCAATCTAAATTACAAAATATCTGCGTGCCAAATATCATTGAAATCCGTCCAGTTGTTCTTGAGTTGTAAATGGCTGACACGACCGCATCGTCTATTCACAATATAATCTAATATTCTGTTATGAGAATAACCTGAATATAATTCTAAAGGATAGTAATAAAATAATAAATAAATTATACTTTAACAGGATAAACAGTAAAATCACAAAGAAAATCGTGAAATGTCAAGGTATTCGTGACTATGGAAAAGGGCTTCATTTGCTCTTTACTACAAGTTCCGAGTTACCTCTGAGTAAGCTTTATGCCAACGATATAAAGACTACTCTCAAAGACACCCCGAGGTAGAATAATTTTGAACGGACTGAAGCTGCGTATAAAAGGCAGACAGGCATTTAAAGGACAACGAAATTAATTCAATTCAGAGATTCAATGATTTTCAATTATAATGACCACATAGGGCCTTCGATTTTGGGGAAAGCGCTAATTAATCACCACGTTCTTTTAGGAACTCTACATTTTAGGGTAATATTTTAATTTTTTAAGGGTTACTATTTTTAATGAAGAATAAACATAATATTCATAGTATAACAAACATAATTTTAATAACGTGCTATCACAAGTACATGTCAAATGTAGGTACCTAATACCTATACTATATATAAGTACATACTTATTGGTGGCTGTTGCGCGTTGAAAAATAGTTTTCTAGACTGGATTGAATACAAGCGCGAAACTCTCCAGAAAAGCCTCTTTCTTGAATCGGGATATCATGTAAAGGGTTCCAGTCGAATAATGGCCAAAGTGTAAAAACATTGTGCCAAACGCCAAGAGAATAGTCTACTTTTAGTAGACCGCTATATAGCAGTACTACACAAGACAACAATCATTTGACCCTAAACCTTTGACCCTCACTAACCTTGCACATCGTCCCCAGATGGTAGCCAACGTGGTGGTATTCGTGTGCGTGAACATCGTGGGCGCGCTGATGCACTCGCTCATGGAGACAGCCCAGCGCCGTGCCTTTCTCGACACCAGGAACTGTATCGCTGCCAGATTGGATATGGAGGATGAGAATGAGAAATTGGTAAGTACTAAGTAATTAACCAAGTGTCAGTCGAAAATGCAACGTGACGACTTAACGAGGTGATGCGATACGTTTTGCAAGAGCTATTCAAAATTGGAATAGGCAGCCTTACACCACATGCAACAAGTCTTCCTCAATAGCCCACTCCAAATTAACATTAACTTGGTTACATGTTTACTTAACCTTGATCATCAGAAGCACCTTATTTCGTAAACGAGCTTTTGCCCGCGGCTTCGCTCGCGTTAAGCGTTATTATTATATACAAACTTTCATCCCCTATTTTAACCCCTTGGAGGTAGAATTGATCAAAATCCTTTCTTAGCGGATACCTACATCTACCTGCATGCAAAATTTCAGCCCGATCGGTCCAGTAGTTTGGGCTGTGCGTTGATAGATCCCCATGTCAGTCAGTCACTCACCTTTGAGTTTTATATATATACTAGCTGTTGCCCGCGACTTCATCCGCGTTAACATAGTATAATAACAAAGATGGATAGTTTTCTCCTTTTTGTTTTTGTGGTTCCTTATACAAAGGGTAAAAACGGACCCTATTTAAGCAAACGTCAAACGCAAACGTCAATAAACTTTCATGTTTCTTACTCAAGAAATGACGGACTTTCATTGATACTTTCTACCCCAATTTCACCCCCTTGGGGGTAGAATTACCAGAAACACTTAAATACGTATCCATTCATTTTTAATCAGTAGCACAAAAATAAAGTTTCATGTTTCTAACTCAAAAAATGACGGACTTTCATTCAAACTTTCAACTCCAATTTCACCCCCTTGGGGGTAGAATTTCTAAAAACGCTTAAATACCTATCCATTCATTTTTAATAAGCAGTCCAAAAATAAACTTTCATGTTTCTAACTTAAGAAATGACGGACTTTCATTTAAACTTTCAACCCCTATTTCACCCCCTTGGGGGTAGAATTTTCAGAAACGCTTAAACACGTATCCAATCATTTTTAATCAGTAACCCAAAAATAAAGTTTCATGTTTCTAACTCAAGAAATGACGGACTTTCATTAAAACTTTCAACCCTTATTTTACCCCCTTCGGGGTAAAATTTTCAAAATTCCTTCCTTAGTGGGTGTCTACTTAATAAAACAACCCTACTCACCAAATTTCGTGGCTGTAACTTTTACAGTTTTTGCTCAGCGATGATGAATCAGTCAGTCAGTCAGTCAGTCAGGACATGTAATTTTATAAGTATAGATAGATAAATAGAAGTAACTATGACGTATTATTAAATTATCACAAAAACATCCAAACTCTACCCGTTTTCAATGAAATTCTATGAATATCCGCTTAGGTTGTTGGAATACAGCCATCTGAGATCTCCGCAATCACAGATCTGATAGTCCCAGAAGACTGTAACATATTCATGACAACTGTTGTTTACACGATATCGGTTTATGGACTTCTAAGGCCTAGACTCTGATGAAATATTCATCAGGTACCAGATATGTCTTGGACTTTTTTTATTTATGACTGCAGACTTCGCATGGCCAAAGCAGAAATGCGAATAGAAACACTGACAAAATTACAGATTTCGTTGTGAATCTGTCTCTGTCTATACCAGGGGTTCCCAAACTTATTTTGTCTACTGCCCACTTTGAAGAAAGATTATGTTTTAGCGCCCCCTTGTTTCAATTTAAAATGCATTCAGATGAAATAAATTACCCTCCAAGCCTCTTCACAACGCCCCCAATTTTTTTTTCTGGGTCCCACACCGCCCGGCCCCCCTGTAGACCTTCAGCAAGTTATCGCTCACTTTGGGAAAGGCTGGTCTATGAAGAAAGTACTTAATACCTTTTATGGTAGCTTAAATACCAACACGCAGCATAATGTCTAGCGTATTTTACTCTCTCTATATCTATACATAGGTATGTTATAGGTATATAAATATATCATAGGTACCTCAATATTATAAGTTTTATTCAGCCGCTTTCTTTCGCTGAGTGTAGAATGCGGTCACCAAAGTCTTTAGGTCCTAAGAACATGTAGATGAAATCCTAGGAGATTGGGCCGCAAGAGGACTCTTATTCGTTGGGTCGAATTCCTTAGTGCGTCGTTGTACTAAGAAATTGTCTTTTTCACAGGAAAGGTTACTGCTATCAGTGCTGCCCCAACACGTCGCTATGGAAATGAAGAACGACATTATATCACCTGTCGAGGGCCAATTCCACAAGATCTACATACAGAAACACGAACAAGTTAGGTGAGTAGCATGTAACATTTGGAGGCACTTAGATGTATCTATAAAATGGACATAGCATCGAAGCAAAAAAGGGTGGCCAAAAATGATCTACTACGGTATTGTTTGGGGCCATCTCGACATTTCAATTATGCTGTTATAATGCCTTTTTGCTTAGACGATTTTTAAATTTTTTTTGGTAATAAGCAGATAAGGTAGGCCATAGGCAGAGTGCAAAATGTACTTGCTACTGCAAGATTTTAAAACTGTTGTTGCCAGTGTCTCAACTCTTAGCCTAATAAGAGACGAATGCAGACGAACAAATAGTCAATCCGGAATTTGCAGTTCGACGTTATTAAAGACAAAAATGTCGGTTAAGTTGATCGTCACTTAGTATAAAGCGATTGTGAAACAGGCCTTTTTGTTATTTTAGGACTATGTATTAATACCATTTGTCCCTACAACGTTTCATAAACTAAATGTACCAGCGCAGCGCTCGAGTTTTTGCCGACCCGAGCATTTGGTTTTGAGCTCGATCGTACCAAAATAAGTTAACAATTGCTCGGCTATTTAGGCATTACAAATTGATTACATTATCTTGTTTGTTTAGTGGATTGTTTGATCATCGGCCAAACTGGCAACGTCTTGCAAGGATAGATAGTACACGTAAATATGCTAAATGCATATATTTTATCGTTAATGAATAGAGATTGCAGCCAGCCCTTGACTGTAAAGGTGTCTTTCCGATCTTTCTAGGCTAGTCTAGCGTTGTAATGACGTAGAGCAAAATGAGACCTATGTTCTACGTAATAAGTGCCATTTTATTTTATTTGTCAGTCGCGTTTACTTGCCGCAATCGGAACGGTCGGTTGGGTCCTAGTTTTTTTGTCACGTTCTTATAATGCATATTTCCTAAACACGAGACACTAAAGAAAAATACATTTTTTTTTACTATAATGGTTGTCTAGTTCACTAAAAAATGAGGAGGTAAAAGTTACGAACACCAGTGGTAACGTTTAAGGTAGTTTAGCCAACGATAATAAATTGTCATCAGTGCTCCTACAATACAAGTTAAATATTTAACTCGATGGCAGAAATCCAAGCCCGTCAGTTATATTTAACTGTAATATTAATTTTCATGTTTAATTATGTATTAAATATGATATTTGTTAGCTTGTATTACTTTACAACGGAACCTAATCTGCGTATCGCGAGATATTTTACAGCTTATTGTTCTTGCTTGACGTAAACGTTACCTATACTGTACTCGGCGAAACATGGCGGTAGCGGTCATTAACTCCCTGTCAAAAACTTGCAATTTTCTATACAAAGCATGAAGTTAATATACCTAGCGGAATAAAGAAACAAAGGCCTGACCAAGCGAGATGTCACTATCAGTAAAACTGCGTAGTAAAAAGAAACGTGTGATGCATGACAGCAGCACTCTGTTTTTGACGTCCAGTCGGCACGTGCCGCACGTTGACGATTTAATCTCATAGAAATCATGTTCAATAATGCTTGTTTAAGTGTATACGTACACATATTTTTACACACAAATGAAACCAATTTCGGTTTCGTTTGCCAGCTCGAGATTGTTGCTCTATTCCGCTAGGTATATTATTCTTATGGTTTATATAGAAACTAGAAAGTGACAAGTTTTTGACCGGGAGTCAATGACCGGTACCGCCATGTTTCGCCGAGTACAGTATAGAACGTGTTTGATAAAAATATATTATGTGACTAGATGACTCGGTGAACTTTGTATCACTTTCCTTCTAATATAAACCTTCCCTGGACTTCCGAAAACATTTCAAGACCTGCCAAATAGGTTCAGCGGTTCTCCAGTTTAGCGAGACTAGCAAAATTTAAAAATATTTTTCATTTATAAATATGAAGGAGTTCATTAAAATAAAAGGTTAAAAAAATCTTTACAAGCAGCAAAGAAATAAGGACAGAAGGATCAAAGAGAATCTTATTGATATTAGAAATGCAAAATTCTGTACTTACATGTTTGTAAAGATATTCATTTTTAACACAAAAAATACACACACATATTATGATAAAAGCCAGGGCTATTTTCTCGCGAAGAAGTGTACGATTCGAAAGGGATACAGCCACAGCTGACCTCTATAATACACGGGACAGGCTATGCCGTACAAAATGACGGCTATTTTTTGTGCCGATTTGAAGCGCCGCGGTGAGCGTACTGTGAAACTAATTACAACCGCCATTTGCAAAATAGTAGTTCCAACTTCCAAGTACACTCACTACTGCTTTCACATAGCAATCAGCGCCAATATGGCGACTTTCAAATAGGAACATTTTATTAATAGCGATCGCCTGTCTAGTGTATTATAGAGGTCAGTGGATACAGCCCATACAGGCATGGGGTACTTAGTAATTATATCAACTTAAGAATAATCTAAGTAGTCGCAAATTTTTAACCTACGACAAAAAGAGGGGTGTTATAAGTTTGACGTGTGTGTCTGTCTGTTTGTCTGTGTGTGTATCTGTCCGTGGCATCGTAGCATAGACTTAATATATACTGTCGTAAAGACCACCTGACAACCCGAAAATGCGTGACCATTTTCGATCTGTCGATGTGTGCGTGTGCTAGTGATGTATATTTTACTATCGATAGTATAGTATTTTGCTATCGATAGTATAGTCCGTTCGAGTTATTTTACCTGAGTTTCTATAAGAAATAAATAATATGCAACTTTGACAGATTTGTATTTCAAATTAGGTATCATAAATTTTAATTGGCAAAAAAAGGTGACGATTGAAAAGTAGATACACATTTTCTTTTGAAATGATTTTTCAATCGTCGGATATGTTATGACATGAGGTTCTTATAGGGGTAAATAATATACACATAACACATTATAAAGTTACTTATTTATTACTCAGGTAAAATCTATCTGGTAAATCAGTCCTTACATTGAAAGTAAACAACACACTATACTAGTATATTATATTTTATTCTTATTATCATAATATTTTTTATTACAATTATTTTTAACCGACTTCCAAACAGGAGGAGTCTAGACGTTCGGCTCTGGATATATTTTTTATGTATGTTCAACGATTACTCCGCCGTTTATGAACCGATTTTCAAATTTTTTCTTTTGTTGTACATTGTATTGTTCCGAGTAGGTATCATGTTCACAAAAGTGGTGGTCTGGTGATGGAAACCATGAGAAATCGAGGTGACTCCATGATATTCAAATGGGAACATATTATGGTCCCAGAAAACGTTCAAAATCTTTCGATTAATAAATTTAAAAAAGTAGTCAAAGAACGTTTTGTGCCAAAGCCTTAAGGTCAATGATTTCATAAACGATGACACATCTTGGGAATGCTGAATTACTGCTTGCAAGGCTACTTCTACATGCCTTACAATTATTATGTATCTATCTATGTTTACATTGTATAATTTTTAGTTACAGCATTGTAAATTTTATTTTAAAAGATTATTTTTTTTCTCACTTTTTTTGGTAAAAAGTGGGCCCCGTGCGAGTTTCTTACGCCGGTTCTTCTCGTCGGCTTAGTTCCCGAACCGGTCGTAGGCACCATGTATTCTGAAAATATATTTTATTTTAGATTTGTTCAGAAATAAAGCAATTTTGATTTTGATTTTTTAAAACACCAACTGTAGGTATAGAAAACGACAGCTAAAAAGAGTAAATTTATCATTTTTTTAACAAAAAATTAAAACCGACTTCCAAGGTAATGACAATTCCTTTTCTGTACTCAGTATTAATTCTGTTCTCAATCTTCATTATTTTGCAATCGGTACCAGTTAACCTAATCGCCAGTTCTCTGACAGAATAGGTATAACTGCAACTTATATACTTAGGACTGGTACCGACTTCAAAATTATGAAGATTGAGTACAGAATAAGGATCATTTAAGTATAATCTTAAATGAACTAAAAAGCAATAATTGCTTATAATTGCTTATTTTTAATAATTGCTTCAGTAACAAGTGCAACAGTATGTCAAACTTACTGGCACAAATAAAGTTGGGATAGCTCCTTTAACCAAAATAGTATTTATTCTACTTATTCTTTAAAAATTTTCAATGAAATGTTTGCTACATATTGTTGAATTTTTCTTGGGATTCCAACCAACACGCCCAATTAACTTCAGCCATTTTCCTCTTATTAGAGGATCTTGAGGGAATCTGTAAAACAAATGATTATGATATATAAATATAAACCTTCCTCTAGTTTTAGAGTCACTCTATATTATAGTAGTTATATTATATTAGCTATATTATAATATACTATTAGTTAAAATAAGATAATATGTCCTTTTTGTCCGGCCGCACACTATCCGAATTTGTGATCACTAAAATTCGGACGCCCCGCCCCGCTCGTACATTTTGACACGTCAGAAATTCTTTTAGTATGATGGGTCTACAACAAAATGTATGAACAGAGGGCGTTCCGCTGGGCGTCCGAATTTTTCTGATCAGAAATTTCGGATAATGTGCGACCGGGCTTAAGGTGATAAATATAAAGATAAATGATTTTTAATTTTAGTTTTATGTTATTGTAAAATATCGATAAGCATATCGATAAATTTGATTCAAGCACTAGCGTATATGTAAAAAAATTTGATGAAAAAATGTTCTTCAAAATTTGTGTAATATAAGAACAATAGTACCTTTAGTTACGCAAAATATGAAAGTAAAAGGGAGGATTCATAATATTTTATTTGAAATAGAGAACTAAAGACAGAATAGAGCGAAAATAAACACATCGTAGCAATTAGGACATGAAGATTAATTACCTGTGAAATGTGTATTTTTCAGGATTATTCTTATGATTTACACTGCAAACAATTACAGCACAAGTCAACATTTTTAAATATAATAATATTTATAAGAAATAACAAACACATTGAACAATATATTGGAAATACCGAAAGGGCATAAAAACGACTGACGACTTTTGACGACCTGTCAAATAAAAGTGGTTACAATTTTTATTAGACTGCCTCTCTCTTTTCATCTTGTTATAATTCCATAAAGGATTTTCTTCTCTCTCGCACTCTTTGTTGGTCTTAAGCATCATAGGTTTATGCATCGTAGCATCCAAAGGGGTGGACCGATGTTGATCTGTTTTTTTTTTTTTCGATGGCGAAGTTATTTATAATAACAAAAATAAAAACCAATAAACCAGCTATTATGTTTAGACAGTTCTAAAATTATTACGATTCATGCCTATTAAATGTATTTGGGTATTGATAAAACAATTAGTTCGAAGTTGACCCGTAAACAGTTGTGTTATCTCAGACACCACGTGAGTTTAGTCACGTTTGTTGCCCAATAAGATTTGAATTATTAAGTACCCTTCTAAATTTAAATTCAAGTGAGTTATTTTCGACCAAATGTCACAATCGGTCAGACCATCAAGTTTTGTCTCAGTATTAAAATATTAAGGGGGTGACTAACCCTAAATTGTCGATTTTATAATTCATTTTTGTACTTGGTAATAAGCCCCGAATTGTTTCATTTTCTAAACATAAATATTACGTCATTATATTTCCAAAGATCCGACCTAGCGAAAACACGGTATCTTAAAATTTTCTCGATAGAAAAAAATTACAAAGATGCATCTAATTTTTACGAATTTTTCATACACTTACAAATTGCCATAACCGTGCATTAAACTAAGTTAGTTTGTGACAATTTCTAAAATAATTTTAGGAGTATGACTTTGGAATAAGACTACATGGTAAGGTAACCCTGGCAACCCTGCGAGATTTAGCTCTCATATTTATCGTCATCATGAGGAAATCGGTCAACTTTGTCATATTGATACTGCTAATCCTCGTTTAAAGCTCATATATCCTGCAGTTAATTACTTGTCAACTGATTGCGATCGGTAAATCGTTCGCAGTTCATTTGCTGACGAGTTTATTAACGACCGTGCACATTATATTATCGCCATTTTAAATTTCTGTCGCACCGTTTTAATAGCAAGTTGTAGGCAAAATTGTAGGCAAGATTTTACTCTGAACGTCTCCTAATTTTGTTAAGCAGCAATGCTAATTTTATCTTTTTGTGAAATATTTCTAACTTTCATTTAGCGTTTTGTTGTTTGTAAATATGTATGATATTATGAATTGAGAACACTGACCTCCATTATACAAGTACGCTGTACCTATATAATGGAGGTCAGTGATTGAGAACCTTTAATCAAAGACTACTACGGGTCCTTCCCGTTTCATACCACTTATTTTTTATACCGCGGTATGAAACAGCGAAGTACTGTTTTTGAATTGTACCGTACCGTGGTGCTTGGAGTGGTATTAAACGACGAATTCTTTTTTGGTATGGGTGGATTCGTACCATGAATTTTATTAAATATTTTTAGTCTAATCACTTATTTATACTGACGTATAGAAAAGTGGTAACAGGAAGAAATAAAAAAATATTTTGTATAAAGAAATGTCATTTCTTTCAAAATCAAAAAATATATTATATACTATCAGACTTCTAACAATAAAATCACAGCTTGATTACACATATAACTTTAAAATTAAACTCTATATAATTAATTTTAAATTATCAAAAAGAATATAAATGTACTTATGGTCTCTGAGCTGTCAATCTCAAAAGTGCCCTCATAGTGTGCATTGATTTTTTTTATGAAAATAGATAGTTCAGAAAATACAAATAAAAAAATCGGCCAAGTGCGTGTCGGGCCACGCGCAATATAGGTAGGGTTCCGTAGTACCCCTAGTTTTTTTTTAATTTTGAATGGTTGTGACGTAGGAGAGCCATGCTTCGGCACAAATGGGCGGGCTCGATCGGAGAAATACCACGGGCTCACAGAAAACCGGCGTGGAACAGTTTCGCCGAGTGAGTGAGTTTACAGGAGGCCCACCGCCCAATCCCCTACCCTATTCTCTTCCCAACTCCCCCCTGCCCTATTACCCTATTCCCTCTTAAAAGGATGGCAACGCAACTGCAGCTCTTCTGATGTTGCGAGTGTCCATGGGCGACGGAAGCTGCTTTCCATCTGGTGACCCATTTGCTCGTTTCATATTCTTTGATTTATTTCAATTGAATGTGTTGATCTTTTTGAATTTTCACATCATCAGGTTTTTTTAATAAAGCACAATAATACTTAGAGTCTTATCATATACCATCCATAAATAGCCCAATATGTATTTGGTTTCTCTGAGATGAATTTATTTAATTTAAATAATCAAATAAAATAATAATATGTAATAAATAATAATAATTAATAATAAAATAAAATTAAATAATTTATATACTTAATATGTAATAGATATTTTGAGCTTGACTGTACTAAAATCTGCTCTGCGGTACGAATCGACTAATTCAAAAAAGGTCTTTGCTGTTTCGGACAGCGAAGACCTTTTTTGTATGAAACAAGCAATTCAAAAACAGTACTTTGCTGTTTCATACCGCGGTATGAAAAATTTGTGGTATGAAACGGGAAGGACCCTCCTACTTACTAGATTCCAAAAACGTGGAATTTGTATTTTGTAGAGACAATTTGGCAGACAAAAAATTGCTCTACCTGAAGCATCTAGAGTTCTGTAGCTACAAAGTAGGATTCGAGTTATTTACATATTTAAAAACTTAATTTTGCTTTAAGTTTTTTTATTTCAATTTTAAGCATTGAGATGACCATAGACAATTAGTGCATTGTCGTATTCTAGAGTCTAGACAGTAGATACAAAATGCACATCGCTTGTGTTGATTAGGCCACAGCCAATTCAGCGCATCTAACAAGACTCATTTTCCCCCTCGTTAACAGAAAATTGATCTTTATATCTTTGACATACGGTCCTATAGGAGAAGTCAGTGTTGACGTCTGCAATTGGCAGCGCTGCGACGCGGCTGTTGACTCCAATAATACAGTGGAAATAGCACACGTTCTTGATTGTTTATTATTATTTACATTTTAAAGAGGTTACTAGTGGAAGTACAATTGCCTGGGCATTGTAACTCGGCGAGGGAAGCTCGATCCTATTTTTTAACCGACATTAAAAAGGTGGAGCTTTCTCTTCGGCTATATAATTTGTATAATATTATGGTACTCTGTATACTCGACTGCTGCTTAGTCACAAGTAGGCAGTTTTTAATTAAATATGTATAACAAAGTATGTAATACGTTTTTTTTTATGAAATAAGGGGGCAAACGAGCAAACGAGTCACCTGATGGAAAGCAACTTCCGTCGCCCATGGACACTCGCAGCATCAGAAGAGCTGCATGTGCGTTGCCGGCCTTTTAAGAGGGAATAGGGTAATAGGGGAGGGTAGGGAAGGGAAGGGAATAGGGGAGGGTAGGAAAGGGAATAGGGTAGGGGATTGGGCCTCCGGTAAACTCACTCACTCGGCGAAACACAGCGCAAGCGCTGTTTCACGCCGGTTTTCTGTGAAAACGTGGTATTTATCCGGTCGAGCCGGCCCATTCGTGCCGAAGCATGGCTCTCCCACGTATATACTTTCTTCGTAGTTGAGTTTTTAAGTTTGAATTACAGTAGATATTTCAGATGAGGAAGAGCTATGAGTACTTTACTCAATGTTCTTCATCATTTTCTGTAATTAACTTACTAAATACTCGTGTATGGCGCATTGGCGTCTAATAAATTGATAAGTGTTGATTAGTAATTTAATCAAATCATTAAATATGAAGTTTTGTTGGTACAAGGCCAATATAGACAATATACCGTTATTAAGTGCGACGTTGTACAAACAGTTTGACAGACAATTTATATTATGTAATTAATTGCTCGATTGTGAATTGATTCGCTGAAAGTTCCGCAGTAATGATTTATTGTATTACTGCACAATGATGTAATTTGTAATGTACATTTTGTATTATTACTTATTACCTGAGTAATAACTAATAAGTAATCTAATGGCTGGCTACCAAACATATAAACATACACTTTTATAAATTCAGACTTAGCCCTTTAGCCAAGACGTTTTCTTTATCGCTTCGTTATAGAATCACCGATCAAAATGGAATGGAATTGACATAGGGAATGCAATCTTGGGCCAAGATTGACTACTCAAGATCTTGGCGTTTCTTTTCTGAACCAAGATTGGTCAGTTCGAGATCTTGTTGAGATTCGGGTCGAGATCGACCGAGATTGAAAATTCCGAAAATCTTGATTCGCGACCAAGATGGTCGCGAATCAAGATTTTCGGGATTTTCAAGATTAAGCAAAATAATTGAAAAAAAATGCGTTTTTTGCTGCAAATTGATAGTAACCAATATTTTAATATTAAGTTATATATTATGTAAAACATAACAAACTCAGTTTTTACAAATTCAAGTTTTTTGAAACATAAAAATCGGCGCAGCGCATACGACAGACTATCCGTGACGCACTTTTTAGTCCGTGGAAATAGAACCTATATGCAGTAACGCACACGACGCGCAGCGCAGACGTGTGCGTTACTGCATATAATTTGGCAATTGCATAGGTTCTATTTCCACGGACTAAAAAGTGCGTCACGGATAGTCCGTGACGCACTTTTTAGTCCGTGGTAAAAAAATTGTTCGGTTGAAAAATAACAATTCCTTGCAATTGTTTCAGCAATGTTTGTTTAAACAATATGGCACCGGGTTGCGCCCAGGCAACATGCATTTATATCATCAGGAGGGCAATTTGAAGAGGATCGCATAAAAAAAATTGAGGTGGAATAGTTTTCGGTACTCATGCGACTCGTGCTAGTCTATTAGATATTATGAAGTTGACGTTCGACTCGTGTAATGTCAATTCCATACATTTTGATCAGCGATTCTATAATGAAGCGATAAAGAGGTCTTGGCTAAAAGGAAAGACCTGATTCACGATGCGCAATTCGACTCGGATTCGGAAACTTTACCTCATTTCAACTTTACATCCAATAAGTCACTCGCCGCGCATTGACCAATGATCGCACTTAAAGTTTCTGAATCCGCATCTAATAATCCGAAATCTCATAATTAGGCCATCTATAAGAAGATACTTTTATAGTAATTATATTTTTAAATGTTTTATCAGTTTCGTACGACTTCGTAACTTGTACGAATTGCAAGGTTTCATTCATTCTAATTCACACACACACACACTTTCGCATTTATAATAATAAATGCGAAAGTGTGTCTGTCTGTCTGAGCGTGAAGAGGTAACAGATAGAACTCTGGTATCAGACAGAGACCTGGAAGAGGACATAGGATAATTTTTATTCCGGAATAATAATTTTGGCGCAAAGGGCGTCATCTAAGTAGTTCAACATGATTTTAAGTCCGAAATCGAAATCACATTGAAACGACCAAAACGTTTGGAGCGTTTATTTTTAGAAGTCCTCACTACTCGTACACAAGGACCGTTGCATTTAGATCGAAATTAATTAATATCGTAATAAATCTCACTTAATTATTGTATGGCACGCTATCTATTCTGTACGTGGGTGCCCAAAATGGCTCGTCATAAATAAATGACGGTTGACAACTTGATGGCCGGATATGAAATGGCGCCATCTTTTTTTTTAGGGTTCCATACCCAAAGGGTAAAAACGGACCCTATTACTGAGACTTCAATGTCTGTCCGTCTGTCTGTCTGTCTGTCTATCTCCAGGCTGTATGTCAAGAACCGCTATAGCTAGACTACTGAAATTATCACAGAATGTGTATTTCTAGCGCCGCTATAACAACAAATAAGACTGAAAACAAAATAAATTTAATATTTAGGGGAGGAGGGGCTCCCATACAACAAACGTGATATTTTGTCATTTTTGGCTCGTCATCTCTCGCACGCTCGTAGTCTGCGATACCCACGATGGAGGTGTAAAGGGGCTCCCATACAAAAACATAATTTTTGGTTATTTCCTCTATAATAATGGTACGGGACCCTTCGTGCGCGATCCTAACTCGCACTTGGAAGATTGTTATCTGTTCCAAATAGGTGCCTTAATGTTTTCTGGTACATGTAAATGATGATTTGAAGGCCTAAATTAAATACGAGAATTGGGTTTCAGAATAAATCCGCGTTTGCCTAGAAACAAAAACTAAAAGTGCGTTAATAGGTTTTTTCAGAAGTCAAATAAATTCAAATTGCTAATTAGTAATTAGGATATAAGGTAGATAGATTGATACCGATTTCGCTAAGGTACGTAAACGTTTTTATCAAGTATGTTTATGAGGATATGATATTATATCCTTTTGTTGAAATTACCCTACTTAATGTATAATTTTTTTAACTTTATTATTAATTTTATACTGAAAAAGTTCGTTGACCACTGGCGACCTCCAGAAGATTCGCGACCCCAGGTTGAAAAACAGTGCCATACTCATTACATATTTTTACGTTGGTTGGTGACAAAGAGATCTAAAATATAGAGAACACAAATAAACATGGCCTTAGTTTTTTCAGCGTGCACAGAAACTGAGCTGTGACAAGGCCAAGTTTGCGTCACTTGTACCATACCATTTAATAGCTTCTGTCAGTTTATTTTAGAAGTTGATTCATGGCTTTTGTTCCACTACAACTCGAAGTGTTTTGGGAACTAGTCAAATTGTGTATGCGTGGCCTTTAAACGCTTGTTACTGGTACGAAGACTTTTTTAAAGCTTTTCCGATGAAGTTCCTTTTTACTACCGATATATATATATATATATATATATATATATATATATATATATATATCGGATCGTCGAGCGGTATTAAACTGATTCAATGACTGTGGAATAACATTGCATTCATCCTCCATGATTGTGGGCGTACATTAGGTGCTGAAATAAAGCTATGATTAACCAGATATCGTCAGATTTGGAGCCGATGGGTTTGGGAGCATCCACCGTACTTCCCGACATTCTTAACAATCTCGGCATTTTTCAGATGGTGGTTGTCACCTATCAAAATGTCCATCGTCAGTTAGACAGCGTCACTCAAAACCCCATCCGGTACTGGCCGCTCCAACAGATAACATACATACGTGGGAGAGCCATGCTTCGGCACGAATGGGCCGGCTCGACCGGATAAATACCACGTTCTCACAGAAAACCGGCGTGAAACAGCGCTTGCGCTGTGTTTCGCCGAGTGATTGAGTTTACCGGAGGCCAAATTCCCTAACCCCTAACCTATTCCCTTCCCTACCCGTGGAGGGTATTACCCTATTCCCTCTTATTTTTTATTAAAAAATACATTATGAAACTTATCTCAAAATAAGTTGCCAATAGACAAGTTAATCGCGCACGCCGTATAGATGCTTTTCGGCTCATCATAATTTTCATGAAATTTAGTGTACAGGGGGGTTCGGGGGCGATAAATCGATCTAGCTAGGAATCATTTTTAGAAAATGTCATTTTATTCGTGTTTTATCGAATACCGCGCAAAGCTCGATCAAATAGATAGTAATAATAAACATTAAACATACATAATATTATTAGTTTTATAGCCCAAAACACGGGGCGATAGTCACAACTCACAACCTACTAGTCACAACTCACAAGACAAAAATTGACATGACAGTGTAAAATTTTGTAAGCATTTGTTTGGTTCATAGCTTAATCTGGCTTAATTGAGAACAACAAAAAATCATTTCTTTTGATAAAAAAATATTATCATTTAATTACATCAAATAGAACTCATATAATTTCATACAAAGAATATTTTGACGCGTCGTGTCGCGCAGTTCCGCTGCAGTTCAGTTACGCCTAGTGCGGTCTTACCTTTAGAACAAACCTACGCGTCAGTGACGGAGCGTCAAGTTGTCAAATGTGTTTTTTGTATACAAAACACACATTTGACAACTTGACGCTCCGCTTCGCAGTCACCTGGTCGCGTAGGTTTGAACAAAGAATAAGTTGTGATCTGACGGCTACGTTAGACGTAACGGGATCAAACTACGTAGGTCCCCCATTTGCCTAGGAATCGATATCTCTAATAGTACATACAGGTAGATAAATTCCAGAAGACACAAGCAAAACTTATGCTTTCTCACTTCTACCACTTTTCACTTCTCTCTCGTCTCACTTGAACCCTGATAATACGAGAATACTGTCCGGTGCTCCTCGAAAGGAAATCGGTGCGGGGAGTATTATATTAGCCAGCCAGGTAAATGATACGCGAACAAATATATTATATTGATTGATGTTCTCAATTCAGGGTAATGTGAATCCGAATCCGTGGTCTGCTTTACATTCGCGATTACAGTATAAATAAATACCAACTCTGAGTACTCGAGTGTTAGGCTGGCCACTCACTTTTGTATATCCTAGTCTTGAATTACAGCCAGCCTATCGCTACTTTGCTCTTTCGCTCGAGTACTAATATTTATTTTAAATTTTCCAGCACTTTATAAATAGGCCGTATAGGCCGCTGCCTAGGAGCGGCAGCATCCTGGGAGGCGGCAGATTTCGTACATGGATCGGCGGAAATAAAGCGGCCTAGACTCATAAAAAATATAAATCCAGCATGACTGTTATTAGATACATATTTCCTTTCCATGTGTGTGAGCTGGAGCACACTCTCAAAGGCGTGATAACTTTATTTCTGTGTGTGCACACATGAAAGAGGTGATTAGGGAATTCTTTCGGTGTTAGATAGGTACATTTTTAGTACAAACTTGATGATCCGCGCGGCTTCGCCCGCGTAATTTAGGAATTTCACGGAAACCGTACATTTTTCCGCAAAAAATAGCCAATGTCCCTTCACGTGGTCTATTCTTCATGTGTGCCAATGCCAAATAACATAAAAATTGCTCTAGTACTTCCTAAGATAATAAGGAATTTCAAATAATATTTTTGCCACATTTTCCTCTATTTCTTCGCTTCTATTAGTCTAAGTGTGATAAAATATAACCTATAGCCTTCCTTGATAAATGGGCTATCTAACACTGAAATAATTTTTCAAATGGGACCAGTAGTTCCTGAGATTACGGCGTTCAAACAAACAAACTCTTCCGCTTCATAATATTAGTAAAGATAAAGAGGAATAAACAAAAATATTGTAAAAACTAGAAAATCTCGTGACGTAACGTGAAATCATGTAAACACTAAACAGCCAAGCAAAGTATCAACGTGTTATTCCAAACGAAAACTATACTCGAAACATTAGTTTATCGACTAGGAAAAACTTCGACAGCCAGACGAAAACATCAATAATTAATAATTATTTTCTCAAGTTGTTTATCAAGCCATAACAAAAGTAAAATACATGTTTTCTAATTCCTAACTAAATAAGCGCCAATATTATGATTGGGTATGGGTATTTTTGTTTACTCATATTAATATTTGAAGATATGAGTGTCTAAAGTTGATAACTAATATTTTATAACATATGGGATCGTTCAACAATCTACGTCCGTGCGTAGAATGTTTTCTGTTTTAATTAGCACTGACACGTATGGGTTTCTATGGGTCTTAAACTACGAATAATTAAAACTAGTCTTAAATGACCTTTTGGGAAGAGGGTGTGTCATTTTTAAAAATGTGACAGGACTAGTTAAATCTATAATATAATATTAATAATAGACTTCAAAATTGGACGTAAATATTTAGTTAATTTAGGTTATATAAAATGATGATGACGTAAGACCCCCTCTTCTGGTGATCACGTAATTGTTGAATGATCCCTAAGGGTAACGAGTAGCTACATCATCATCTAGCTATACATAAAATTCATTTTTTTTAAGTATTTCGAATAATTTTCCTGGTACTAAAGCCTCAATTTATGCAAAAAAACGGCCAAGTGCGAGTCGGACTCGCGCACGAAGGCTTCCAACCATTATAGAGCAAAATGAGGCCAAAATTTGTATTTTTTGTATAGGAGCCCCCCTTAATATTTTATTTTAAAATTATTATTAAATATTAAAGTTCACATATAATTAATGACTTTGAGAAAAATTCAAGTAGGTACCTACCTGTTGTCATTATTGATATAGAGCAAAAAAGGCCAAAAATCACGTTTATTGTATGGGAGCCCCCCTTAAATATTAATTTTATTTTGATTTTAAGATTTGTTGTTAAAGCGGCAACAGAAAAAGCGGTGAAAATTTCAACACTCTAATGACCGTTCTTGAGTTACAGCTTGGAGATAGACAGAACAAACGGACAGACAACGAAGTCTTAATCTAAATAGGGTCCCGTTTTTACCCTTTGGGTACGGGACCCTAAAAACGATCAATTTTAATTTGTTAATAACCCAGTTTGTCCACAAACGTCTTAATTTAGTATCTATTTTAACCCGACTATGGCGAAGCAAAAAGGTGGGTTATGATTTTGACCTGTATATTGTATGTATTAAAAATGCTCATAACCTCAACGCGACACTGAAAAAGAATAATATAGAATTCTTTCGATTCTCCTGTCTGGGAAGTTTTTATTCATAGTGGAATGATTTATTCCATACACTGAGATGTTATTTCAGTTTTGCGGTATTATAAATATTTCGAACAATTTAATCCTAATCCTAATACAAACCGTGTGGGAAATGAGAATTATATTCTAGTATTATATTGCTAAATTGTATTTAAATATTTTTTGCTAATTTAAGCTAATAACAACCAGTTTTAGGTGGAGATGTATAAACACTTCTATTGTCGTGTGTATTGGTACTAATTATTATTAAGGCCTTGAAAAAAACTAAATAAAGATACTTTGGATAAAACATTTAACAACACCTTTATAATAATCATGATTATTATCGGTAAATAAATTATAATAAATAGATATACGTGGGAGAGCCATGCTTCGGCACGAATGGGCCGGCTCGACCGGATAAATACCACGTTCTCACAAAAAACCGGCGTGAAACAGCGCTTGCGCTGTGTTTCGCCGAGTGAGTGAGTCTACCGGAGGCCCAATTCCCTTCCCGATCCTCCCCTTTTCCCTTCCCTTCCCATCCCTACCCTCCTCTATTACCCTATTCCCTCGTGAAAGGCCGGCAACGCACCTGCAGCTCTTCTAATGCTGCGAGTGTCTATGGGCGACGGAAGTTGCTTTCCATCAGGTGACCCGTTTGCTCGTTTGCCCCCATATTTCATAATAAAAAAAAGATAGTAATTAGTATGGGCATTGCACGTTTTAAGTTAACCAGTTTTGCTGCATCTCCTGGTATAAGTACAGGATATTAAAATAATACACCACACCGGTTTCGGTGACGGTGGCCGGTTTCATTGAAACCCGAGACCACAAAGCTGTGTGCGCATTAAATAGACAAGACGGGTTCGAATCCCGCCGACGGAACAAAATTTTCAATGTTCCCGGGTCTGGATGTGTATTAAATATGTGTATGATATAATAAAAATCTTAAATGTATGTATAGTATAATAGTATATATAATAGTATTAAATATATTTCCGTTGTCTGGTACCTGTAACACAAGTCCTTTAGGTACTTAGCACGGGGCCAGACTGTCGTGGTGTGAAGCGTCCATAGATATTATTATTATTAATCACAGAGCCTGAGCTGTGTCTTGAAACCGAGATGCATCTTGAGTACTGAACAGCCTTAGTCGGCCTGCATTGTCCTAACCAAACATAGAAATAGCATGTTATCAACGAACCCACGGCCTCCGAGTCAAGAGCCACGCCCTAAACCACTATACCACGGAGGCATTGTAAAAGATATGATACCTATTGTTATAAAAACTTTTATAATTTTATTTCGGTGAATACCTTTAGGTCTGAGTTTTTTTAGTGTATAACTCCAACGACCAGCACTGGATATATTATGTAATATTTTTTCCATAATATAAAAGTTGTATACGTCGCATTTGTAACATGAACCATTGAAGCGAGCGGAAAGCGTGGCGGTTTGTACTCGGTTATTAGATTAAAACTCGCGCGTGCACCGGCTTGAATAAAATTACAGGAGGCCACGAACCATAAGCGACTAGCCGCGCGAATAAACGCTATAGGAGTCAGCAAGCGCACCTCTGAGGGTTTTTAACGGAATTTTTCTATCTATACTGTACTCGGCGAAACATGGCGGTAGCGGTCATTGACTCCCTGTCTAAAAACTTATCATTTTCTATATAAACCGCGATTGACAATGGACTAGGAACACCTGACACTTTATTGTCTATCACGGTATATATAGAAAATGACAAGTTTTTGACAGGGAGTCAATAACCGCTATCGCCATGTTTCGCCGAGTACAATATATCACTTTTAATTGACTTACGTCAAAATTTTAACAAATCAACAATGCTGTTGAGTCGATAAACTCCTGACAAATTTAGAAACTTCAAACTGCACAGTAGACATATTAACAGCTATGTAATTGTAAAGTTATCGAATGTCAAATATCAAAAGTGTGCGAGCTATCAAAGCTTTTATACCAGTCGTTTGCAATACCGTTAAGATTACTTTATCTACAGTAACTCGTGATCTCAATAAAGAACGGTCTACCGTTACCGCTAATCTCTAGATTAGCGCACACTGCACAGCTGTAAGCAGTTTTGAACATTGGTCCAAAAGAGCTTGAGTTTTCAAATTTAATGTCTGTCTAGGAACTCTACATAGATCGAATACAACACACAACGAAAATAACTACTATTATTAGAAAACATATATTTCAAACAATATGGAACGCCACCATGCCGACTGTATGGGCGCCGCAGACTCGATCGCACAAAAAGTCTGTCGTCTGCGATCTCCCTTATAGTGACCATCTATTTAGAGTTTTTGGTCGCATCTATTCGCGCGTTTTGTCGCCATATTGCCGTGTTTCATGGCCCTGTCACGTGCAACTCAGTACTCTGTAGCAAGCGGAACATGCTCTCAAACAACAATATTATGCTGTTCATTCACCTTTGCCGCGCGTTATGTATATAACATTTATATGCGGGGTAACACCCTGTCGCCGCCACTTCACGGCTTTTCAAATTTAATTGAAAACAGATCTGATGATGCATGCTGTCAACGATTTTCAAAGAATTAATTACTTTCATCAAGTATGGCGGAATTTTGTTTTAAGTTTATTTTCGTATAGTAGTAGCGAAACTTTTTATTAATTAATTTTCATGAAAATTATTATTTAACTTACATATCTATTAATGACTTAGTGTTTCAACAGTGAAGCTATAATTTAAAATGCATAGCGGTATAGGTATGCTGTGTCTAGTAGTTATTTATGTATGTTAGTTTAGTTAATGATCAATCATTAATCATCGAATGTTTAGTAAATTCTCGTGTGTGGTCCGAGCCTCGCGAGTAAAGTTTGAACGTTGTTTAAAGTTTTAACTTTTGTTTAAGCTTTGGATTATTTTGTTAGCTGTATCCACATCATCTTGTAGCAATACTATTAATAGTTATCGAAGATAATCCGACTTTACAAAGCATCAGTAAGATTAGGTATAAAATCATCATTCTTCCTTTTTTTTTCAACCCTTCCAGTTTATATAGCTATGTTTAATAAATATTTAATAACTCGTATTTAAGAGAACCATTTATTTATCTCTTTACAAAATTCATATCTACAGGTCAGAATCTGTAGACTGTTAAAATTAATTTTTCAGGTTGTATTCTGATTATTGCGTTGAGGCTAAACTCCTTATCTAAATAACCTATACATTTTTAGATTAGAAAAGCTTTGTCCGTAAAAAACGAAATTCTTTCTAAACATCAGCGGGGCTAAAATGGTCGCTTTGAAGAATCATGATATGAATCATAACGTGATTCATTTTTCTAAAATCGCAAAATGCAACTCTGCTTGCAATTCATTTCTGTATTTTTGTAGTGATTTGACATTTGTCAGTTTGACAGTTTTGACAATTCATTTGCTGAATTGATTGGGAGGAATTGCTAAATGTGACCATTTTAGCCCCACAGCTCTGAAATACCTTCAGTTTTCAATGAAACCTCGATTTCCGATTGTAACATCGTAACATCCAGGGACCACAGTAACCTAATAGTACATAATTCGAAAACAGCAAAACGGGATTAAAAGGCCATGTGTCACGGGCGTGGAATTAGTTTTAAAGCTCCGGCCCTCGTTAATATTTCAAAGTAAACAGCCGTTGAAAATTCAATTAGGGAATATTGTGTTACCGGACATACATATACACCTAATGGTGCGTCCATTTGTTTAATTGTGCGCCACTTTTTTATACCATTTCGTGTTTCAATTAGTGAAAATGTTTGATGCAAATTTGATTAACTATTATAACAAGCACTAAGTGTATTTACTATTTAGTAATGTTATAGTTATGAGCTATCGACAAAATTGCTTTACCAACACGACTTGCTAATCGCTTTAGGTACGGCATCGTTGAATCCCAGGCTTCCACATTCGTTGCTGTCATTTTCGTCTCTGTATTTAAAATTCTATTTTGAAACACAAAATATAAAATTTTCAAGGAAGTGAAAAATATTGTTATCGACAAGAAAACGGTGAGATGAAAGATTCGTTAACACTAGTGTAATTTGGAACTCTAACTTGACAATGACCTCAAAAACAAGACAGGTCATGGCCCAGATCATGAGCAAAGGTCAGTTAACACTCTTGTCTCTTACAATCAAAATGCATATTAAACAGAAAACGAAGGGTCAATTCAGACCGCAACGTGACGCGTAGATGCATTTCTAAATTTGTATGGTTTTGACAGATTTGCAAGACGTCTAGCAACGCTCACGAAATCTGTCAATCCAGTACAAAAGAAATGCATCTACGCGTCGCGAGACGCGATTGTGTTCAGAATTCAAATGCTTCAGATTATTATGACTGTGACCTGATCAGAAGTGTGTTTCAGTACTGTAGATAAATAAATAAATAAAATCAAATAGATCTGTACCTACCACCTATTATTTAATAGGTCGCATATTTGTAGTAGATGACGCCCGTAACTCCGTTGCACCAAAATTAGTTAAACGCGCAGGAACCATCATTTTTCCGGGATGAAAGTATCCTAGTTCTTTTCCGACTCAGAGTATCTCTATACCTTTCAGAAAAATTTGTTCACAGTTCAGTGGTATAATGGGCGTGAAGAGGAATAGTCCGCGCAATCCACGAAGACGCGCCCCACTACTCCTCCTAATCGTTAAAATAGTATATGTGTGCAAGCTTTCGCCAATGTTTGAGTGTTATCGGTACAATTACCTATGAGTGCACGCTCACACTAAAATAAAATATAGACCAATTAAGAAAAAGGTCACGGTCAAAGGGAAAAATGCTCACCCAAAAAGTGGTGGGGCGCGTCTTCGTGGATTGCACGGACTATAACAGACAGACAGACACACTTTGCATTTAAGTGTAATCAGAGACTAGCTGATATTATGTGTAATATTAGTATGGAGTATAATCCATACTAATATTGAAGTATGGATTTTGTATCCTTGCGATAAAACGCTTAGAAAAAGCAGAGTAAGGTAACTAACTAATATATCTTCTGTTCGTCACAAACATATTATTATCTTTTTTTTTTATGAAATAAGGGGGCAAACGAGCAAACGGGTCACCTGATGGAAAGCAACTTCCGTCGCCCATGGACACTCGCAGCATCAGAAGAGCTGCAGGTGCGTTGCCGGCCTTTTAAGAGGGAATAGGGTAATAGGGGAGGGTAGGGATGGGAAGGGAATTGGGGAGGGTAGGGAAGGGAATAGGGTAGGGGATTGGGCCTCCGGTAAACTCACTCACTCGGCGAAACGCAGCGCTAGCGCTGTTTCACGCCGGTTTTCTGTGAGAACGTGGTATTTCTCTGGTCGAGCCGACCCATTCGTGCCGAAGCATGGCTCTCCCACGTATAAGATTTAGCTACTTTTAGCATTAGCTACTTTTTTTGTAACGAAGTATATCCATAATCCACAACAATTAATACGTAATCTATTAAATCCCCTCATCCAATTATGGCATTAATATGGTTTGAAGATTACTGAATACCAGTGGCGAAGAGTCCATATAACCCGATTCCCGTCGGCTTCCCTTAGAAAAACCGAATATTTGGGCCAACGACATTTTTATCTAATAAATATTTTACGTATTTAAAAAAAAACTTTGAATTCACTTAAAACGCCTACAATTTTTTTATATGCAATAAATTTTCCACTCACTTGAAATAGTTTGAATTAAGGGCATATTATTCCGCCGCGCCAGTGTTTAGCGCTGTTTGATTTCGCGCGTAAAATACATCGCGCGGACGCAGCGCCGATGAACTTACTTGACCCCGGGAGCCGGCTATCAGATGTCACAGAGTAAATACTTCAGTATAAAATTGTGATTTCTTTCAATTTATCAGTAATGCGTAATTGATTAAGTTTTTCTATGGTATTATTATTACATTAATGAAAAGTGAAAGAGTAAATACAAATCATAATTCATAACCCCATAATAATATAATAATATAAGTGTAATAAATAACATTATTTATTTTAAACATTACCTACTTTAGTCTGAGCTATTGTATTAAACTAATAATTGTAAATACATTTAAAATTGAAATTAAAATCTTATAATATTATATAAAATTCTCGTGTCACAATGTTAGATAGCGTACTCCTCCGAAACGACTTTACTGATTTTAACCAAATTTTATATATTGCATATTCAGTGGGTCTGAGAATCGGCTACTGGGTACTTTTTAGGGTTCCGTACCCAAAGGGTAAAACGGGACCCTATTACTGAGACTTCGATGTCTGTCCGTCTGTCTCCAGGCTGTAACTCAAGAATGATAATAGCTAGAGAGTTGAAATTTTTGCTTTGGTTCTAGTAAGAACAAGTAACTTACATGGAAAGAAATACCTCCTTTTGGCCAATTGACTTTCGTACTTCTGTTTTTACAATTAGACACTACACAATGAGGCATTTTTACACAACCGCTCCAGTGTAATCATGTCGGAAGTGCGCGCTGACTGAATGAATGCTCAACGAATCTTGCACACTTGTGCAAGATTAAAACACGCGTACTCCACCCGCTTAGCCGCTCTATCTTGATTTATTTCTGTGTGACATACTAATTATTTAGTCACTTCAATAAAATAATATTCAGGGCAATGATATTATATGAAAAACTCAAAGATTTAGGGCTAAATACTTTATATGGCAAAACAAAAACATTTGCCGGGACAACTAGTATATTATAAAACATATAAAAGGAAATTGGAAGTAAAGGAGCTCTAAAAGCATATTTTGTAAGTAACCATTTCATAAATACCTGCTTATACTAGAAACAAATTTATAGGAAATTGAATTAGTTGTGTATAAAGATTTAAGGGTAATAAGAAAAAAATAAAAAGTAATCGAAAATATTATATTTTACATAATATGTGCTAAAATTGTTCAAAATTAATTAGACTTTTCTTGGGCCCAGCATTTAGATTTGGCTGTGGCTGAGACGATGATGGACCTGTGTTAGAAGGACCTGTGTTAGAATTTTCTTCTAACGTCAAATTTCTTATAGGCATTCCTCTTGAGTGCCTGCTGTCAACAATTTCAGGTAGTAAGCACTTCATATAAAATTTAACAAGTGTTGGTTCCATTTTCGCCTTCCAAAAATCGTCGTCTTTTTCTATTCGTAACGTCAATAGCGGTTCGCTTTCCCCTCCCCAGATTCCAAGAAGACATTCTTGCCTCTCCGTAACGTGAAGTTGTCCCTGTATTTGGTAATACCAATTACTTTTTTTATTAACTAAGCTGGTGCCCGTTTTTTTGTCATATTTTAAAATTTCAATCTTGTTTTCTTTGAACAAATTGGATAAACCTTTTTTTGAGGCACTGAAGGGACATTTTATTTCCACCAATATATTATCGTCTATCAGGCCGTCAGGAGTAGCTCCAATGAATGGGTGATTTTTATCGATGAATAATCCACAAGGGTCAATCTTTACATTTTCTTGTTCTTGAAGCTGCTGAAGGGCTTGGCGTTCGTGTTCTATTCCGTAACAAATAGACGCAACATTTGCCAAATTTTTTTTATACAAAATATTTTTTACTAAAGGTGCAGTATCTAAAGTACTTTTCCTCTTACAAATCTGGCCAAAATTAGAAGCAGTGATAAGATTTTTTCTTATTTCTAGCCACTCACTACAGTCCCGTTGCAACACCGTAGCTCTTTCTATGCAATGTCTGTCAGCAGTAAGTCGTTTTAGATTTGTTAAAAATTCTTCTTTGGCTGCAGCAAATTCATTTTGGGACATATCTGGTGCTGAGCTTGCCACTCCATAATCATGTTGCTGATTGGATTCTTTAAGTTTTCTAAATTTTTTTACTGGACGTTCGAAATTTAATTTTCTTTTTAATGTTCTTCTTCTTTCAATCTCTTTAACCCTTCCTCTAGGACTTTTTTCTGTAAAAGCTTTTTGAACAGTAGAAATAGCAGACATTGTGTTAAATGACACAGCAGCTGCAGAACATCTACCTTGATATCCACCTTTCAAAGCAAGATTTGTTCGTTTTCCCCCTATAAATTTGGCAATAACATTATTAAAACTTTCTACCCTATTCGTGTCTACATTTTCAATCAAACTGCGTGATTTTCTTGCAACATGTGACACTATTGCATTTAATCTGAAAAAGAACATAGAATTCTGAATAGTTTTGAACTCTCTGTTACTATTCTTATCCTTGTCGCAGTAATGCGGTTGACACATTTTGTGATCACCAAAAGCATGAGACACGGAGTTCACAATGTCATTGTGCAGACATGTTATGGCACCATCCCGTGTCCTGTTGTCTGATGCGTGATGATGTACTATCGATTTAACTATCACTTTACGCATTGTCATGATTTTAATATTAGTCAGGGTCTTTCGATGCGCTAACTGATACTTCGTATCAGTTGATAGAGCCCGCAGTTTCTTACAAAAATTTCTCAATATGTGGTTTCGGCACTCAATTTTTTCAACTGTTATGTTTTGCGATTTGTAAGGGTTAGCCTTAAGAATATTTAAATGCGTTGATGCATCTCCGTCTCCTATCATACGGTGGTATATAATGCCGTACGTCTGCATAGATAATTTGAATCCTTCGACCAATATTTGAGTTTCCATGGAGCTGGAAGAACCCTTGAAGTTTTTAAAGCACTTATGTTCCGCTGGTGTAATATTTTTGTGTTCAGCTCGGGCACAGACAAGACAATATTTATTTTTTACTCCAATATACAGAATTTGGCCAGTTTTTCTACCAATTATAGCTGCAGTTCCCGATGAAGCTGTGTAATTAGAACCGTATGATCTAGCGCACCATGAACCATCAGTGTAGACATCCACTAAAGCGTAGCCATTCTTAGTTCGCCCTTCCGCTATGGCAATCTCCTTCTCTTTTTGTGCAGCAACTTCCATACAGGTACTTGCAACCTTTTCCCATTTCTCTAAAACTTCAGATTGTAATTTAGAATAATAGTTTGGGCTGAATACGGGAATGTCCATAGCTGCACACAATTCATCAAACTGAGACAATCCAATACCAGTCGCTATTATACCACTAGTTGCAGCTATATTCAAATTGACCTTTTCATTATCGTTTATATTTTCCGAATCAATACAACAAATATGTTTGCAAAAGTTGCACTTAAATTTAAAGGTTGATATCAGCCCTGTTCTTTTTTCACTTATCAATTGAAAGTTGTTTTTGTCACAGTTAAATAAGCCATTATGACGTCCTTTCTCTTGAAGCTGTTCTAAAACATAATTTATGTCGACAATCCGTCGTCCTGAGACAGGCTGAAAGTCATCGTCTTGCTTTTCAAGTTCTATGACTAACGAATAATCATCATTTTCATACTGGCTGAAACAATATATACATAATCTTCTATATATATAAAACTCAAGGGTGACTGACTGACATGGTGATCTATCAACGCACAGCCCAAACCACTGGACGGATCGGCCTAAAATTTGGCATGCAGGTAGATGTTATAACGTAGGCATTCGCTAAGAAAGGATTATGATAAATTCCTACCCCAAGGGTTTCAAATAGGGGATGAAAATTTGTATATAACTATAATATATATAAAACTCAAAGGTGACTGACTGACATGGTGATCTATCAACGCACAGCCCAAACCACTGGACGGATCGGCCTGAAATTTGGCATGCAGGTAGATGTTATAACGTGGGCATTCGCTAAGAAAGGATTTTTTCGCTAAGAAAAGAACCCTAAAAAACAGAAAAACAGACAAACAAACCGACAAACAAACAAACACCCAAATAACAACTTTATAATTGTATAGATAGACTAGCTGTCATATTAATATCTGTGTATGTACTTACGATAACGGCGAAAATGCATCTTCTTTTGTTCTATTTACATCTTTACTTCCGTTTATGTTAATACCATCTTCATTTTCAAATATTCTACTTACATCTTCTGTGTTTTTGCATCTAAAACAAAAATCAGAAACCATAATATTATAATATAATAATAAGTTTAGTTAGTCCTACTGCTATTCTTTTTTTACCCTTTGGGTACGGAACCCTAAAAAACAGACAAACAAACCGACAAACAAACAAACATCCAAATAACAACTTTATAATGTATGTACTTACGATAACGGCGAAAATGCATCTTCGTTTGTTCTATTTACATCTTTACTTCCGTATATGTTAATAACATCTTCATTTTCAAATATTCTACTTACATCTTCTGTGTTTTTGCATCTAAAACAAAAATCAGAAACCATAATATACCTAATAATAAGTTTAGTTAGTCCTACTGCTATTCTTTTTTTACCCCTTGGGTACGGAACCCTAAAAAACAGACAAACAAACCGACAAACAAACATTTAACATCCAAATAACAACTTTATAATTGTATAGATAGACTAGCTGTCATATTTTATCTATGTAGGTACTTACGATAACGACGAAAATGCATCTTCGTTTGTTCTATTTACATCTTTACTTCCGTTTATGTTAATAACATCTTCATTTTCAAATATTCTACTTACATCTTCTGTATTTTTGCATCTAAAACAAAAATCAGAAACCACAATATAATAAAATATAAAAAAGTTTAGTTAGTCCTACTGCTATTCTTAGACTGTGGTCTGTGTCACTTTGAGTACGGAGTACTATTATATATTCTGTGCTTTGAGGGAAATTATAATAGTATTTTCTTTGCTTTATTGCATATGTCTATAAATATCTACATATAGAATATAACAATCGCTGTTATTTAAATAATGTGACATCTTAGAGTAGATTAGATTGAAAATTTGGAAAATTATTTATTTGTATTATCTTATTTACAATACATTATTATAATATAATTATGTAAGGTTCATCAGCTGAAATTCCTATGCTATAGTACTTGAAATGGCTAATATTTTGGTATGTACTGACTGTCTTGGTACTTACGAGACTTGTCCATCATCATCGTTGGGTTGTTTGGCAAAAATTCCTCTCTGTGTTCGCTGTCTCACAGCACTAAAATGAATTGAAATAATTTTATAATATTACAATACTATTATGATCTTGGTTTTTATATTAGTAATAATAATTATAATATTATTATCGATCGTCGAAAAGGTAACAAAGGTACTTATCAAAAAATGTATACTATACAATTTTTGATACATTGTATAGAATAAATAGGTACTTACGCAAAGTGCTTTCGGAGCTTCTTGAGTTCCGACAGCCTTGTCTTCTTGATTTTATTTTTTTTATTTGCCATTTCAAATATATTAATTCACCAATTAAATTTACAATAACCTTAATTCCTATCTATACAAACTATTTTACAATATAATACACAGAGGCAATAATAATAATCAGCGGCGACAATGTAGTGACGAGCAAAATTGGCACAGGTCCGACATCGATGACGTCCGACAGGACACTGATGCGACGTGGATTCAGGCGTGGTGCGCGTAAACCGTATTTTTCGTTGATATTGAATCGAAAAATAATAAAACTAAACATCTATCCAATGAGTGCCCTGTAAAATTTTATTAGTAATCGAACTGTCCAAATTATTTTTCGATTGGGTGCCTGTAAGTCCTATAAAACTCAAAATGCTTTTAAAATCGATGTTGTTTCGGAATTTTTTTCTATCGAACAAAATTATCTGTATTGTGTTTCTATCCAATGAAAGCACTAGTTAAAAGATGCATCTATACATGTATATATTTTTCAGTTTTTTTAAATGACGCTTTCTTTAAAAAAAACTCATTCTAGAAACGTGAATTTGGAATAAGCGGGCCTTAATAACGCGCCTACAAAATTGTGCAAGCGCAGAACATGCCGATAAATTAGATTAGCGGGTTACTTCTCCATAGAACAATATTTCATAGTAAGCATCTGTCCTTTTCATTCCTGTGAACTGATCGTCATGTTCTGTCTCGTTCTAGCACGCGCCAATAATACTCAGAAATAAGCCGATCAAAATGGGCTTACTACGGAGAAAGGTTAATTAGCAACGCACAGGTGCAAGCGAGAAAGATGAGTCATGACGTAAAATTGTTATGATACGAATTAAGAATGAATGTAGCGGCATAATACTCTTGCTGGCGCGTAACACATTTTATTTGGTAGGATTTTTTGTAATACGACTTTATTAGGAATCCCTATAGTGGTATTAATTAAATGATAGGCGCGTAATACATTTTTATTTTGCTGGTTTTTTAGTTTGATATAATATGGCGGATAACTGCGAAACAACTGTGTAAACAACTTGTTGTTTGTTTTCAGTTTTGTTTTGTCGAATTTTATTTGTTTTAGTGTTAGAAGTGTGTCATGAATTAAATTAATTTATAATTATTGTGATTTGTGTGTCATACGTAATCGTGTAGTTCGGAAACGGCATTAATTCAGATAGAGTAAACTTTTTATTTTGACTTTTTTAAGGCATCATTATCAAACTTCAAACTCGAACATAATATGTACCTACATCAGTGCTGAGCATTTTGGTAAGTAGATTTTATACTCCGGCTTCCCTTCCGAAAATATTCACCCTTCGCCACTGCTGAATACATATAATTGCGTAAACAAACTTTTTATTACAGCTGAAGTAATGTTAATAATGTCTAGTAAAGGAGTGAGCACACTGAGACGGGCCGTGCCGGGGCTCAGCGTGCCGGGGCTCATCGCCATAAAAATCATCCGCTTCCATACAAATTGTATGGAGGCGGATTATTGCGATGAGCCAAGGCAAGCTGAGCCCCGGCACGGCCCGTCTCAGTGTGCTCACTACTTAGGTTACTACCTACGTCAAAGCATCATTAACTATTAATTTGAAGGTTTGGCAATTCAGTTCCTAAATGGCTAGGTATAAATTAAAAAAAATACAGCCGAACATATTATAACATCGTGATTTTTAGGGTTCCGTACCCAAAGGGTAAAAATGGGACCCCATTACTGAGTCTTCGATGACTGTCCGTCTATCTGTCTCCAGGCTGTAACTCAAGAACCGCTATAGCTAGACTTCTGAAATTTTCACAGATTATGTATTTCTGGTGCCGCTATAGCAACAAATTGTATGGGAGCCTTTTTAAAAAAGTTAATATTTTAAAAAGGCTCCCATACAACAAACGTTATTTTTTGGTCTTTTTGGCTCGTTATCCATAATGGCAACATATAGATTACTAGCTGTTGCCCGCGACTTCGTCCGCGTGGACTTCAGTTTATAGCGCGCGATGTCAACAAAATTTGTGTCAAAAGCTTTTATAAAAAAACCCTGGTACCCCTTAAATCAATACAGCTGTGCAGTGTACACACAATAAGTACTTCATTTTTTTATATTAAACTTTATATTTTATGCCAAATTTTAAAGCTTATTTAGCCCCCCAATTACACAACTATACCCATAAACTATTTATCATTGAAAGGTTTAGCCCTTGCTTGTTAAAATGTCCTGTCTTCTCTTTCATTCATATGAAAAACGAAATAGCTAACGTGATACTAATTCGAGCATTAACTTTAACAGTCGTTGGTGAAATTTGGTCTTAAGGTTACGTCACTGCCTGCACAGATAAAGTAGGTACTGAGTTATTTAATACCGTAGAATAGATATAACAATCGAAAAAAATCGAGACTTAAATGTAAGATGATACCACCTCTTATAGAAAGACTTTTGAGCAAGCGTCAGCGCGATGTAGAAGCCGCACGGCGCCATCTATTATGAATTTTTTGAACAAATTTACGACCCTTACAACCCTTTTTTCCAGTAAAAAAGTAGCAAATGTCCTTTCTTAGGCTTTAGACTGTCTGTATACAACATTTTATTACAATCGGTTCGGTAGTTTTGGCGTTTGGCGTGAAAGCGAGACTGACAGACAGACAGACAGACAGAGATACTTTCGCATTTATAATATTAGTATAGATTATGTGCACACTGCACAGCAATTTTTGGGTATTTTGATTAATTAAGGGCCGCGCTACACCGGAATGGCAGCGGCGAGGCGAGCACTTTCAGCGCTGCCATTCCGGTGTAGCGCGGCCCTAAGAGGGGTACCACTTACCAGGGTTTTAAAAAGTTTTTAAATTTGACACAAATTTTGTTGACACCGCGCACTATAAACTAAAGTCCACGCGGACGAAGTCGCGGGCAACAGCTAGTTATGAATAAAAACAATATTATATAATAAAGTAGGTATGATTAGTTCTGTTACAATAATGAAGTAAAAAATAAAACGCCATCTGTTTTCATATAAGTATTAGAATTAAAATGTTGATTGCATTGATATATTTTCTGGATGGAATATAGGCCAACACGGTACACTCGAACTCCTTAGAAATGCAGTAGGAGTTCTATAAGATAAGATAGATTGATTATTATTATACCAAGTGATAATATTATTAAACATAATATTCTAACGTATTAAAAACTATAAACAAAAACATAATAACTAATAAGTATGATTAGTTCTATGTTACAATGTAAAAACTAAAACGCCATCTGTTGAATCGTATTAGAACTAAAATGTTCATTGCATCGATATATTTCTGGATTTTTATAATATTATACATAAAATATATTTAAGATTTTTGAAATATTATTTTAATACAGAACCAAGACCCAGGAACATTGAAAACTTTTTGTTCCGCCTGCGGGACTCGAACCCAGGACCCCCAGGATGAGCGCTGGCCACGCGCAATGCGAATAAATTTTCATCGATATTGTCATGGAAATAAGATATTTTCCCACATCAAAATGTAGCCTATGTCCTTTCTCAGACTCTAGAATAACTGTGTACAAAATTTCAGTGCAATCGGTTCAGTAGTTTTGGCGTGAAAGCGAGACAGACAGACAGACAGAGATACTTTCGCATTTATAATATTAGTATAGATAGACACTTGCAATTTTCACAAAATCCTCAATTATATGTGTACTTTAATATGAAAAAATAAAATTAAAATAAAATAAATAATTAAGAGGGGCTCCCAAACAAAAAACACAATTTTTTCCTTATTTTCGCTATATAACGGTACGGAACCCTTCGTGCACGAGTCCGACTCGCACTTGGCCGATTATTTGAAGTCGGTTAATTTTTAGAACGCAGGATGTTTACACGATTAATACAAACGAAACGTTTATACTACGAAAAGTTACATCTATGTAAAAACTACACCTCAACACCGAATAGCCAAAAAACACGCATTCTTCTAGTAGTAATACAAAATACGTGTTTTTTTAAATACGTCTTTGCATAAGCAAAAACATTTTATATAATAACTACTACTAACACAGTCCCAAATGTATTAATTGCACACCTAGCAGTTTTTCTAAACATTATTCCCCTTCTCTTTCTATAATAAGTAATTATTATTATTATTATTATTATGATAAAATGACTTAGAATAATGGACATAAAGAACAGTGAATAATAAGGCAAATCGTTCATTAGCTACTGTCAATTTAATATTAGCTAATAGTAATATCGGAATGTGCTATGTATGTAGATGAATTATATCTATTAGAAAGAAGATAAAAACATAATATTAAGCTAAATGCTTATATTATGTCTAAACTCGACTACTTATTCTTTTAACGTTTATCTTACGAACAACAACAACACAAAATTTCTAGGAAAAATAACGCAAGAAAACTTTACAAGCTTTTCGTCTGTAATTTGTATCACAAAGTCATCCAATAAATTTATTCCTAGTTTTGAGGTTATTCCCTTTCCCAACAAACCTTCTGTCAATCAATGTTGTCCTTTGTCATGTAAAGACCACTTTTCCGGGTTTATTCGGTCGGAAAAACTTCGTGCATAAACCTCTCCAATTTCCTCTATCGTGTCTTCCTGCCTGACGAGACAAACGGAAATTCGTTAATAAAGCGTTTCTTCTACCAAGAAAAAAACATTTATTGTAATTTCTAATTAATGTTAACCAATTTAGTGATGATAGAATTTTTTTGATTTTATTTTACAGATTGTCCTGTATAAGGAGATACATACATAATGTATTTTTGAGCTTTATAACGCATCATAATATAGTATGCAGCATCTTTGGGTGACTTGCGAACATTGCTGAAAACAGATTGCTTAGTTTTGTGATTATTGCTTTGAGTTGTCAGTTTCTTATGAGAATCATTGTATATTTTATGATTATTTTATTATTCGTAGGATTATTATTTATTTATGCAATAAAGAAAGTTTTGCACAACTCTCAACATTGTGGTACTCGTATATCTAAATAAACTATGAACAGCGGTAAGCACAGGCTATAATATTATAGTTTGAACACCGCCTGTGTTCGAACAAAAATATAAACAGTTTTGGATCTTTTTATTTGAAGCACGTATATCAAAATAAAAATAATTTGATATTAAATTAATAGATAATTAAGTGGCTACTTAAAGTAAAATTAGGGGGGAAAATTTGTGGCACGTCCGTACCCTTTTTGTTGGGGAAAGGAAGTTATTAGAGTTGAGACGTGACGTCTACCCGGAAACACAGCTGGAAAGTACACCATCTCCCCGAATACTAAATCACTGTCTTGTTCTTCTTCTTCTTTACAAATGGCCGACTCAGTGAGTTGCCAATGTCAGAGTGGCTTGAAAGACTTTGCTGCTGTCTTTGCTCTATGAAATGAAGGTCTGGTGAAGTAAGAAGAGTGTACGGTTACATAACAAAATTACATATTTACAAGAGTTGATTGACCTAAAACAAACATAAACACAAATTGTAGTAGAAACATCACAATCAATTTTTTTTTTAATTAAATTAGGGGGCAAACGAGCAAACGGGTCACCTGATGGTAAGCAACTACCGTCGCCCATGGACACTCGCAACATCAGAAGAGTTGCAGGTGCGTTGCCGGCCTTTTAAGAGGGAATACGCTCTTTTCTTGAAGGTTTGCAGGTCGTATCGGTCCGGAAAAACTGCTGGTGACAGTTCATTCCAGAGTTTTACAGTGCGCGGCAGAAAGTTACGCGAAAAACGCACTGTGGAAGACTGCCACTCATCAAGGTAATGAGGATGGTATGTTTTTCGCGTGGGACGATATCGAAAAGTTGCAGGTGGTATGATTCCTAACAATTCCTCAGAGCACTCCCCGTGATACAACCGATAGAGGATGCAGAGTGAAGCTACATCTCGGCGTAATTCCAGGGGGTCCAAGCTGTTTGAAACACTATGGCAGTCAACAATTCGAGCAGCCCTTCGTTGGATATGATCCAGAGGGAGCAGTTGGTATTTTGGCGCCCCTACCCAGAGATGAGAACAATATTCCATATGAGGCCGAACCTGCGCCTTGTAGAGTTGTAGGCGTTGATCCGGACTGAAGTACTGTCTCGCTCTGTTAAGAACGCCAAGCTTCTTCGAGGCTAATTTGGTCTTACCCTCAAGATGATATCGGAACTGGACTTCGCTCGATATGTTGACGCCAAGTACCTCAATGCTAGGGGAGATGGTTAAAGATGTGCCCTCGAAACGAGGATAAACGACCATTGGTGACTTTTTAGTGGTGAACGCGCAGACTTGTGTCTTGGTGGGGTTGAATTGGACTAAGTTACATCTACCCCATTCAGAGACCTTCTCCAATGAATTCTAATATGAATAATAATATTGTTAACACGAATATATGTACACAAAATTTCAATAAATGGGGTATCTACATATGATAAAACCAATTTAAAATTTATAGGGCAAGGAATAAATCACTGTCAATACAAGTGTTTGACTTTGTTGTTGTTTGAGATAGTGAGTGTAGTTAGAATAGTTTTCGTAAACAATAAGATAGTTAAGCTTGGCCTACTGAACTAAGGGAATTCGGCTTGGCGATGCCTAAAAGTAATGCATTTGAATGTCAATTGTGCAGCTACATATTTCCATTTTGTATTACTATGACGCTTTGCCTCTTGACATATTGTTTTTGTCTCTGACCTTGGGCGCACGCTTAACGCAGCGAACGCCCTTAGAGATGAACAAGAGAAGTCATATAAATAGAAGTTAAAACACGTCATGTCGGTTTCATCTCTGTGTCTTTAAGCTTTAAAATGCTGGGTCGGCAAAATATTATTCAATCATCCATATAAAAATTCTTTTGCCGTGTCCGTTATTGAATAAAATAACGGCAAAATTCCACGATAGATACGCTCGGAAAATCTCTATTGTGAAGCTAATTATATAACATTGTGAGGACTAGCGCTTTCGTTCATAAGAATTTCCTCAGCGTCACACAAAACATCAATATCTTAACAATAGATTCCATTTAAATAACATCAACTATATTATACTGTAATTTTATATCGTGCTCCGCTTTTATCTAGAAAATATATTTTCTATTGTGTATTTTTAACTTAAACAAAAGTATACTTCGTCGAGGGAAAGATCAGGATATTGTCTAAAATAAAGGGTTGAAACTTAAACAAATAACATAACTAAAAGAATACCGACCTCTGTGGCTCAGTTGGTGGGCTATTGGTAGCTCAAGCCGGGGGTCGTGGGTTCGAATCTCGCCGACGGAACAAAAAGTTTTCATAGTTCCTGGGTCATGGATGTGTATTAAATATGTGTTATAATAAAAATCTTAAATATATGTATAGTATAAAAGTATTAAATATATTTCCGTTGTCTGGTGCCCGTAATACAAGTCCTTCAGGTAGATAGATAGATAGATAGATAATGGCAATCTTAGGTATTATTTTCGGTTAATAAAAAAATTTCGAAAATTAATGTCTAAAACAAACAAATATAACAGTACCTGAACTTTGTAGACATTTTACAAAAAATAAATACACTCCCGGGGGAGGCAACATGTGCGCAATAATCATCAAAACCTATTTTAAAAATGCTTCATAAAAATAAACATAATCAATAAGTAATAAAATAAGTCTTGTCTTCTAAATTACAAAATTATAAAAATTCCCGGTGACTCTGCTGGTAATTTTCGCCGGTAAATTTGTGTGCGGCCGGGCTAAAGGTCTCAGCAACCAGGCCATAAGCTCCAAAAAATAGTTGTTACACTATTTGACAGAATTGGACAACAAATGTTTGACATGTAATAAACAAATCAGCATCTATTAAAATGATAAAGTATTCATTAATCATTACACATATCGAGTTTTCATTGTTTTTAAGATGTATTCTGCTATTCGGGACGGAAACAAATCCAACAAATCAAAAACCATGGCAATCGGTCCAGCCGTTCTCGAGTTATAAGTGTTGTAACAAACACGACTTTCTTTTATATATATATATATATATATATATATATATATATATATATATATATATATATATATATATATATATATATATATATATATATATAGATTATATATAACTAAAAGAGTAAGGGAGCACCAAAAAATTAGAATAGGTTATGTCAAGATAATATAAAGGGTTAAACCTTACTAAAACTAAAAGAATACAGGGCCAAAAGAAATCGATGAGTCGTAAGCCTATCCACTGGGGAGTAATTCTTAACGTTTATTGGTTAACCCTAAAATGAGTCACAGGTGGGCCGTAGGGCTTCAGTGACAGACAATTCAAGGGAAAACCAACGGTAATCGGCGGTAAGGGCCTGTCCACATTTGTGTCACCAATTCCAGGTGAAACGGTGCGTAAACGTGACTCAGTGCGCATTCATACCCTTGTACTGGTCAGGACTCAGACATTTTTATCACATTTTGATGAATATTTCATACTTTGAAGAAGAATTTTAAACCCAAATCACTGAGCCCACGTCTTCATTGCTCTAAAGAATAATTGTAAGGACTGTTGCAAATTGTACGGACCGATTTTCTCGTGCAATGTTTGTAAAGTGGGTCCGTCATATTGGCAGCATAGTTCTTTTTCGGCACAACGCAAAGCTCCCTACTAAACCTTTAGGCGACTTTAGTGTCAATGTAGACATGCCCTAAGCTAGAAACCCATTTGTATGTAATAGCCGTTGCACAATAGTGGTAATGGTCCCAACATGGCCGGTTCGCGTGCCCCCGTGCACTTTACACCGCCGGATCGTTTGTTTTATATCGATGTCCATTGTTTTATATACAGGAAAGCATTAGAATATGAATACAGCAGTCAATTGCTCATTAATTATTATGTTAATCGTATTCACTCTCATATACACTGTATCTAGTTATCTATATGTTACACCTATTATATTATAAATGGGATAATGTGTCTGTCAGTTTGTGACTGTGGGAATAGGCGTAGTGGCCGCAAAGGAAGATCTTCCGACCGAGCGAGGTGCTATACTCGGTCAGGCCGAAGCCCACGTAATTGATTTCAGCTGCCGAAGTTAGAAAACTTCGATAGCGCGATGCAGGATTATGGCACGTGGATATACCGCCACATCACTTTCGCTACCGCTGAACTAAGTGTCTTGGGCAGGGGTCACCAAATGGCAGACCGCGGTCCGCATCCGGACCGCCGACCCATTGTGTGCGGACCAAGCATGTTCGAAGATGATCTTCGTTCATCTAAGAACTTCAACATCTCCAGGATTTAATGTCAATATCTATAGCTTGCACCAGTCGTTCACTTCAAACTTCAGGGTGATAATTAGCTACAAAAATGGTTACTTTTCTCATTAATATCTAAAAAATACCTTTGTAATTTCCATAATTGCCATTGATTATTACATTTTTTTATATAAAATGTGTGGACCGCGAAGGTCATTTCATGTCTTGAAACGGACTCCGAGCGAAACTAATTAGTGACCCCTGGTCTTGGGTATGGGGATGCTTTGAGTGAGATCCCGGAAGTTTTATGCCAGAAAAATATACGGTTCCCGTAGGATATACGGATTTTTGCGCAACAAAGTTGTGAGCAATTTATTCACATTAGTCCATTTTAAGCTTTTTTGGGATCAACAAATCCAGAAGTGAAACAGAAATTTTATAACATTTCTAACCTGTAAAAACTGTAAACTTTACTCAAATAAAGCCACAACATCTTGTACGGCCAATCACAGTTGGTACTTAGGGTTGCATTTACTCGAGTTCACTAAGTTGTAGTGGAGAAGAGAAGGCTTTACAGGGTCTCTACTTAACCTAAGTAGAGACCCTGTAAACTTGTAAAGCCTCCTCGGCATCGATCCCTGACCTCTAATGTTACTTGTTTCAAACACACTTAAGTAATTAGAAACAGTTTAAGATATTCTACACGTCTCCTCAGTTTATTGAAAATTTATAAACAGGGATGTTCCTCAAACGTTGTCAACACGGATTTTTTAACAGGCTTTCATAAAAGGAGCAGTTTATGGCATTTAAATGTTAATAAAATGCTTCTTATTTGTACGTAAAGTGTAAGAGTGAACGTTTGTGGCTGTTCAAGTGTGCAACTATTGTTGATTATTAGAGCTTGATATTTTGTTTGATAAAACATTAGGCATATAATACCTATTCTATTGCGACATCTTTACACAAAACAACTTCATGTTTAGTAGTCCTCTGTCCTCATTTGCAGTCCATATTAGTAACTTAGTTCGGTTACCTACACTATCAGCACGTCGCTCTACCTAGCATTCAGGATTTCGTCACCTGAGCGTTTGTTTCACCATCCTTTCCCGCCTGTGCGTCTTATCATCCTTTCTGACCTGTGTGATTGTTCCAGCATCCTGTTCGCGGACATCGTGGGCTTCACGGTGCTGGCGTCGCAGTGCAGCGCGCAGGAGCTGGTGCGGCTGCTCAACGAGTTGTTCGGCCGGTTCGACCAGCTCGCTAATGTGAGTACGAGCTGTATTTAAGCTATACTGGGTGAAATTTTAATGGTTGTTTTCCCGCAGTAAAATGATTCTATCTTAGTAGTACTTACTTACTTATACTTCACAAATCTATTGAGATTTGTGAAGTATTTTTTTATTCAAAATATAAATAAAATTAGGCCGCGTCATAGCCGCTCGCGCCTATCGGCATAAAGTTGCCATAGTACGTCATAGAAAATATTTTTTATTTTCAAAAAATAACTTGCATGATTCGATCTAGTACTAGTGTACTACTATAGGTAAATCGTTCTGCTGCGGGAAAACAACCTATAATAATACTAGATGACGCTCCGTAGCACCAAATTTCGTATTTCGCGCGGGAACCGTACATTTTTCCGGGATAATCTCCTATTACCGGAACTCAAAGTATCTTTTTTTTAAAAATTAAATAAGGGGACAAACGAGCAAACGGGTCACCTGATGGTAAGCAACTACCGTCGCCCATGAACACTCACAACATCAGAAGAGCTGCAGGTATGTTGCCGGCCTTTTAAGAGGGAATACGCTCTTTTCTTGAAGGTTTGCAGGTCGTATCGGTCCGGAAATACTGCTGGTGACAGTTCATTCCAGAGTTTTACAGTGCGCGGCAGAAAGTTACGCGAAAAACGCACTGTGGAAGACTGCCACTCATCAAGGTGATGAGGATGGTATGTTTTTCGCGTGGGACGATAGCGAAAAGTTGCAGGTGGTATGATTCCGAACAATTCCTCAGAGCACTCCCCGAAAATCTCCACAGTCCATAGTCCACACCCAGCAAAATCGGCTATCGATTTGGGCGTGAAGAGTTAACAGACAGACTTTCACATTTATATTAAAAGTACGGATAGATTTTTTTTACATAATATACAGTGATATAAAAGGGGCAAACTATTATACCACTAATTACAATTCAATACAAATAACACGACAGGGCATTTGCAATTGAGTTATAAAAAATTCAAAACATAAACTGATCTGTATAAGTAGCATACCAGTGACCAGTAGGGCAAATAAAGTAATAAATAATAATATACTTGATACGTCTTGTAAATAAAAATAATTCAAAACAAATCAAAGCAAACTGCGGAGACAGTTTCGACTTTCAACCTTTAGATGTGAAACGATATCTATCTTTTTTCGGACAAAATTGCTTCATATTTCTCGCCAGCAGTATTCTTTTGATCTGTTATCATCCGTGACGGATATATAAAGCAGAAATGTTTTATTTCGATACGCGAGCTTTTATTCCAGTATTAGCCAGCTGACCCTACCCTATTATCACTGAGCGTGAAAAACTTTTATCGAATTTTTCCCCTCGACCGTGTTACAAAGCTAAGGTTTATCAGTCTGGAATATTATATTTTTTTACCCTGGCAATACCAATTGCCAATATGTTTTCAGGCTTTCACATTATTTTTTCAATTTCAAATATTAAACTTATTAATTACGCAATGTTAAAAGAAAACAACTCATAAAAATACAGTTTATATGTATTGTTCTCTTTCGTGATAAATAATAAAACATGGGGCGTTTTCTGGAAAGGGCCGCCATCATAATTTGCTTCGTAAATTGCTCGCTTCATATTTTCCCGTCCTTCCGTTTTCGTGTCCTTATTACGGTGGCGTATTCACACAGAGATCGGGGTTCCTGGAATTTGAGCGCCCAATATTCGGTGATGAATTTTGGTGACAGGCTAAAGCCTGGAAAACCTATTTCTGTTCGGGGGGTATTGGGGACTCTTTGCTGTGTTGATCAACTTAGTTCCTGATTGGATGCGACCTTTCTGATCATTTCGGGTAATGGACACACTATTAGGGATAGCAGGGTTATAACCTTTTATCCTGTTCCCGAGGGATACAAAAACAAGTTTAATACTATTCGTCATGTCGAGCTCGTGTGTTGAAGAAATTGCGCAATAACGAATTCCCACGCAAACAAACTTTGGGATAAAGCCAACATTAAATAAAAGCCTGACAAATACGTCAAATATTTGGATCGCAATATTTTTTCCTGGCATAGTGGCTTAGCTGTTACAGTTTTATGAAAGTTCAACAAAAGGGAAAAGATGAAGTTGAGAAGGGATTTAATAAAGATTGGAAGAAAATAGAAAAGACAACCGAAGGTATTGTGTCTCTCGGCAGGTCTGATTTAAACCTTTGTTTAGTTCAGAATAACTCAGACGTATTTCGCTGTAATTCCGGTTATTTTCATGCCGTTAATTCACGGACTTTTCTATTTCGTCATCATAAATACGCTTGAAGACCAGAGGGGCCAAAATGGTCGCTTTGTAGAATCATAATATGATTCATTTTCTTAAAATTGCAAAATCGTCACTCTGCTTGCAATTCATGTCAACAGATCGACAAGGCATTATATGAACGTGGCGAAAAAAGGAACTAACGCTGCCATCATACAAAAACGTCATTTTATGACAGTTCTCCTTTACCTGCAGCGCCCCCGTCACGTTCGTAAAAAGCCTTGTCGATCCAGTAATTCGTACTAATTTAACATTAATTGTCAGTTTGACAGTTTTGACAGTTCATTTGCTTAATTGATTGAGAGGAATTGCTAAATGCGACCATTTTAGCCCCGCAGATACTAAACTCGGCATTTTATAAATTGGTCCAAAGGTGGACCATGTAATGTACTGCACATCACATTATATTGGGCTTAACTCAAAACTTAAACCAACCGACAGGATCCGATCTAGCCATTTAGCCGCTCCAGGCAAAGATCATTTTCGCCGCCCATTACATATACAGGAAACATATTTGCTAGGGGAAAATGGGAGAAATATTTAAGCAAAATACTCAAATATTATTTCCACTAGCAAACTTAAGGTAGGTTAGCTGGTAAAATTCTCAAACTTAAGTGGTGGATGGCTAGGTCGGAAGATAGGAATAAGTCAATTTCGCCGCCCCTCATTTTTGCCGCTCTGGGCAAATGCCCGGCTCGCCCCCCCCCCCCCCCCCCCCCCTAGATCGGGCCCTGCGGCAACCGAACTTAAATAGATGTGTATCGTGAATTACCTAAATGACATGTTGGTTCGTCGTCTTAATGAAAGAGACGGCACGAAAATTTGACAAACGATATTTTTATTATTGACTAACAACACAACGATTGACTCTTGCCTGCTTAGTCTAGAGTCTAGACTTTATAACTAGCTATTGGTTACTTGTATGTATGTAATATTATCCTGTGCGTTCCCCTGTGCAGGACAACCACTGCCTCCGCATCAAGATCCTGGGCGACTGCTACTACTGCGTCTCCGGTCTGCCGGAGCCGCGCTCCGACCACGCGCGGTGCACCGTCGAGATGGGCCTCGACATGATCGACGCCATAGCGTGAGTACCACAACACTGCTTGGCTTATCTCTCCATGTGAAACAGACGCAATATGGATGAATTTGGTGGTATAACTAGCGCTACAAACCTGCATCTCGCATTGAAGTTTTCTGAGTGCATCGGTATCTAAAAATGAATTTTCAAATGTGTTAGTCGCGCTAAAACTCGAAAACGGCTGAACGCGGTTTGGGCTGATTTTAGGCTTAAAATATTCGTAAAAGCCCAGGGAAGGTTTTAAAGTGACACGAAGTTCACCCGGACTGCTAGTAATACATAAAAATGGATTTCCAATTATGTTAGCGGCATCGACCTGGCCGAGCATAAGTTACCTCGCTCGTTCGGAAAATCTTCCCTATAACTATGATTGCTACCATGATTACGAAGCTGTCTGTACAATCGACGTCGATCATGAGCAATCATAGATGAATAATATACCTCTCTTCACTTTATTTGTAATACGATAATTCTAACTCCGGGCTAGCGTTGTGGTATAAGGTTCAGAATTCAGATGTTATTCTGCGGGCCTAAAATGGTCGCATTTAGCAATTATTCCTCTCAATAAATTCAGCAAATGAATTGTTAAAATTGTCAAACTGACAAAAGTCAAATTAGTACGAATTACTACAGATCGACAAGGCTTTTTATGAACGTGAGCGGGGGCGCCGCACGTAAAGGTAGCCTTTCAAAGCGAGCGTCTATAGCGTCAGTGACGCCGCGACTGTGAAAAATGTATGGTTTGAGGTCGAGCGCAGTGACGCTTACGCGGCAACTGTGACGTCACTTACGTCACTTACATACATTTTTACAGTCGCGGCGTCACTGACGCTCACTTTGAAAGTCCACCTTAAAGGAGAACTGTCAAAAATGAGGTTTTTGTATGATGACAGCGTTAGTTCCTTTTTTCGCCACGTTTATAATATAAAGCCTTGTCGATCTGTAGACATGAATTGCAAGCAGAGTGACCATTTTGCAATTTTAAGAAAATGAATCATACTACGATTCATATTATGTTTCTACAAAGCGACCATTTTAGCCCCGCTGTTCACGTTACTATATCCAAATTTAACATACAAAAAGTTCTCTCTATCTATCTATCAACATGCTATAAAAAGTTTAATTACTTTTCAGATACTTAAGTGATGAATTTTGTATATAAAATGTTTTCATTTCATTTGGGTGCGTTTGAACATGTTGTGGTTCACTCGAGTTGAGTCGAGCTCACCTCGTCACCGCGTTTGGGACCAGTTCGCTAATGACACCTGCACATTTAACGCTTTTATTACACCTGAGAGCTCAATTTTGCATTTAAATCGAAAAACGTATCCGACGTACGCCATTGTTTGATGTTCGTTCAATTGTTAGTCTTTTAATCGAAATATTGTAATTTGCGCTCTCAATTTAAATGGGTAAAAGATTATTTTTGTACTTTTAAGCTTATATTGCGCCGTATAACATTGTTTTTGTAATTTTTATTGATAAATAAAAGTTAAAAAAAAAACAACGTTGAGATACCGTAGTAACGTTGTTAGTACCTATCGATAAGAGTTAAGTGCTCGTAAGCAAACTTCGGGTTAGTTTGTCCGTCTAAACTGGAATTAATTTCAACCGATTTCAATAAAGAATTTAATTAAGACTTTATCAAGCGGACTAAATAAGCGGAAGAAAATATCATAAAAGCGTAGGAACGGTAGGAAATTCGTAGACCCTTGTAATTTCAGTTACAAGTGCTACGAAAGTTCGTAGCTGATCGTAGCGCGAGCTACGTGAGGCCTACTACGTCATACACGCCTTGAATACCATAACCATAATATTGCTCAATGCTCATACTGTCTTGAGTGTATACTGTATAGAATCTAGATGCAATTATAGGGAAGATGCGATATTGTTATTTTTGTGTGTATTTTAATGAACTCCATGTAGAATAGACCACAAGTAAATTAAAAAAATGAAAACACTGGAATTTACTGCAAAAAATGCGGTTTAAAATTGTGAATTTAAATTTTGGCGCCAAAACGGATCTAAAGACTGTATTACGTCACTACTGTTTGACAATTATTGACAATGGCCCCACCTGATCGTACCTCTCAAAAAGTTGCCATGCCCCGCGTAAAAATGGAAGCATTTTGATCGTTTTTAACGCTAAATGGCACGCGGGGATAGCATGTGTGACGTCACTGAACGCTGATTGGTGTTTTGAAATCCGTTCCGTTTTTAGTTACTTTTAATTCGTAATTTTTGTAAAAAAAAAAACAATGTTTTATAAAATATTAACCTTGCAAAATTTTCATAAATATTATATTTGCATGTTCCCTATTTAGCATAGACACTCAACATGCTATAGCGTCTAGGTAAACGCGCTACGCGTGATAAATCCGCCCGGGCAGAAAACGCGCACGTCTGTAGTGGCCAGTGGGTACTATAATTAACAAAATTAGTATTGCTATCGCAGCATCCCCAGGGATAACACACGAGCAACATAGAATATCATTGCACACGAGGGTGTAGTTCATTAAAGATTGTGTTATTTCTCATGTTATATATAGATTTAATTTTTTTAAATTGCGTTTCCACATATCGGAATAAACAATTTGATTACAGCATATATTCCAGTTTGAGCGTAACAAGCTAATGTAGTTAATGTCTAACTGCAGTTGAATGTGTGATAACTCGATGTGCGTCAGCCAGCGCCAAATCCAATCAACGATGCCTGGAAATACGTTTTACGAAAAAAAAATTCCACTCGCTACGTTATGGACTAAATTGTAAATTACCCTATTCTAGCTAAAAATAAGTGCTGATTATACAGTTCTGATCCAGAGTAGGAATCGAGTGATACTGACGTAAAGGTTATGCTGTGCTTAAAATGCGTTTTTCGCGTAACTTTCTGCCGCGCACTGTAAAACTCTGGAATGAACTGTCACCAGCAGTATTTCCGGACCGATGCGACCTGCAAACCTTCAAGAAAATACTACAAGATACATATTACATACATACTGTGCAATAATTTTTTAATCAGGTATATTACTAATCTGCAATTTATATTATTAAATTACCGGTAGACCTCGAGAGAGATGCAAAAATAATGCGCAATTCTCCTAAACCGCTTATGAGTTAAATGACTTTGCAGAAAAGCTTTAATAATATCTCAAACGCTTCTCGAAGCTGCAATGCACAAAGCTTTGCAAAGTTTTGTGAAACTCTACATAGAAATTACTATAGTGTTTAATAACATGATTAAATCAATATTTATATTACAGAATCGAAGAGGTAGTTAAGTAGATGAAGTGGATAATGGGCATTGTCCAAAAAAAAATCACATGTACTTTTTATATTTTTTTTCGTTAAAATAGGGTATTTTAAGAATATAAATTAAATAATTTTGAAATTCATTGGCTAGTTTTTTCTCAATAAATTTTTAAAGTCTCGCTCTGACGTCATCATCGGCGGCCAATAATTGACCTCTGCAGTTTGTTTTTTTCCTTTCAATCTTATTTATAATGGCTGGTTCGTCAAATGCAAGTTCTTATTATGTGAAAGCTGATACGAGAAGCCTACCAAAAGTTCGAAACGTAATGTTGGTCGAATTTATTGCTAATTTAACGCCATTGAAGGTCAAACAAAGGTTAAACATATTTGTTCAAAAATATAAGTAACTAATGGGTATTTTTTCGTTTATATACAGAAAAACGATCACTGACCTTATTCCTCGAAATGTTTTTGTAATGAGCAAAATTAAAAAAAATGGACAATCCCCATTGAACATTTTATAACAAACCTTTACGATTATTTCCAGTCGATTCGGATTCGAAACCTTTTAAAAAAGGGCTTTTGCCATACATGGTATGCCAGCCCCATTGAAATTTCGAAAACTTACCGCGTTGCTATTGGTCAACGCAAGCAGCAGCTGGCGCTTTAGCTATCTATGTCCACACTATGCACTTTCATCTTCAATTTTCGTCATCTTCTTTCATTCAACTGTCGTTTTGGCGCATTCAATAATTGAATGCGTCAACGAACGCAACGCCAACTGTCATTTTTAATAACAAAGGGAAAGTTTTGGATACGGTCAGAGGGCATGCGTCGCGGGCATGCCTCACGTTCGATGTTGACTGCGCTATAACGCATGCCCTTGACCAACAGAAAAAGGCACAGTGTGGACAAAGCTATTGGCTGTTACGAGGGTTTTCCAATCCTAGTTGAATATTGTATTATGAATCAGGTTGAGATCAAAATCTAGTTGTGCCACGTTTAGAAGTTGCTATTTTATATGCTATTGTTGCAGCTCTCAAAGGCTAGTTATCTTTCTTTGTTTAGTTAAAATCCTTGTACGTCTGTATCTTTAGGCTCAAGTTTTGCTTATCTTTAGAATAACTTACCTAAGTAATTATGTTTTCAACTGACTGACTTTGACGACCTCCGTGGCTCAGTTGGTGGGCTGTTGGTAGCTCAAGCCGGGGGTCGCGGGTTCGAATCTCGCCGACGGAACATAAAGTTTTTCAAAAAGTTCCTGGGTCTTGGATGTGTATTAAATATGTGCATCATATAATAAAAATCTTAAATATATGTATATTATAAAATTAAATATAATATTTCCGTTGTCTGGTACCTGTAACACAAGTCCTTCAGGTACTTAGCACGGGGCCTATTACGATTTTATTACGATTATTTCCAGTCGATTCGGATTCGAAACCTTTTAAAAAAGGGCTTTTGCCATACATGGTATGCCAGCCCCATTGAAATTTCGAAAACTTACCGCGTTGCTATTGGTCAACGCAAGCAGCAGCTGGCGCTTTAGCTATCTATGTCCACACTATGCACTTTCATCTTCAATTTTCGTCATCTTCTTTCATTCAACTGTCGTTTTGGCGCATTCAATAATTGAATGCGTCAACGAACGCAACGCCAACTGTCATTTTTAATAACAAAGGGAAAGTTTTGGATACGGTCAGAGGGCATGCGTCGCGGGCATGCCTCACGTTCGATGTTGACTGCGCTATAACGCATGCCCTTGACCAACAGAAAAAGGCACAGTGTGGACAAAGCTATTGGCTGTTACGAGGGTTTTCCAATCCTAGTTGAATATTGTATTATGAATCAGGTTGAGATCAAAATCTAGTTGTGCCACGTTTAGAAGTTGCTATTTTATATGCTATTGTTGCAGCTCTCAAAGGCTAGTTATCTTTCTTTGTTTAGTTAAAATCCTTGTACGTCTGTATCTTTAGGCTCAAGTTTTGCTTATCTTTAGAATAACTTACCTAAGTAATTATGTTTTCAACTGACTGACTTTGACGACCTCCGTGGCTCAGTTGGTGGGCTGTTGGTAGCTCAAGCCGGGGGTCGCGGGTTCGAATCTCGCCGACGGAACATAAAGTTTTCAAAAAGTTCCTGAGTCTTGGATGTGTATTAAATATGTGCATCATATAATAAAAATCTTAAATATATGTATATTATAAAATTAAATATAATATTTCCGTTGTCTGGTACCTGTAACACAAGTCCTTCAGGTACTTAGCACGGGGCCAGACTGACGTGGTGTGAAGCGTCCATAGATATAAAAAAAACTGATAAACTGCTCTTAAATATGTCTATTACATATACAAGTACATAAAGTATAAACAAATGTACATAAGAAAGTAAATAAATCTTGTGTAGTTGGCATAATTATTAATATCAAGACCAATAAATTATTGATAGTATCTGTCGATTTGTAATGCTGTCTGTCGTATTGTTAAGGCGCTACTAGACTACCACGACGATAACTCGATTTGATTCCATATTAATATGATGGCCAATCACAATAGTCTTACTGTATAGGATGTTTTCGAAAATGTCTGTCCATGTAATGATACTTTTGTAGGGAAAAATCATGACGCTGGAGCGCTTGCCCAATGCCCATGTTACAAAAAAAATTTGCTCTGTCAGCGCTGCTACTTTCATAGTGAATTTTGTATAAGGGACACAAACACACCTTAAATAATTATCACAATGTTTTGTTACACCTTGTAGATAGGCACCGTAGGCTACGCTAATATAATACGAGGCAAGCAAACTGCGAGGTCACTGGAAGCTTAGTCAAAATGCATTTGATAAATTATAACGGTAGTTTAAAACAAAATGATGAATGATTAGGCATAGGACATGTCACTGAGCGATAGCTCTGAAATGCTTAAACTTCGCCGTCGAAATTTTCATAATGTTAAATGATTAATGTTAAATGTTGATTTAAATCCTAATATACCTTATAAAGAGTCGTCCAAATCATCTTACTGCGGCACCGCCGTACAGTATGAACTTTATTCGGCAGCTAAACATACGACATAAGTTTATGCATACGACACTATTCGCCTGTCTTGTACGTCAATTAACGTCTGATAATGGGCACTTAAATGTATGTACCTGTCACATGAGTGACATCTTGACGCGGTTATTAATAGACGAGATAGCGCGAGTACAGTAGAAATCATTGACACTTTACATGCTTAAATAATTCAATCTACAACACGAGTCCCAAAATATTATATTCAAGTGGTAGAGCCATGCTTCGAATGGGCCGGCTCGACCGGAGAAATACCACGGGCCCACAGAAAACCGGCGTGAAACAGCGCTTGCGCTGTGTTTCGCCGAGTGAGTTCACCGGAGGCCCAATCCCCTACCCTATTCCCTTCCCTACCCTTCCCTATTCCCTTCCTTACCCTCCCCTCTTCCCTCTGAAAAGGCCGGCAACGCACCTGCAGCTCTTCTGATGTTGCGAGTGTCCATGGGCGACGGAAGTTGCTTTCCATGAGGTGACCCGTTTGCTCGTTTGCCCCCTTATGTCATAAAAAAAATGTATGAAATTGACGTTCCACGAGTCGAACGTCAGCTTCCACTTAAGTCAATTTCATACATTTTGATCGGTTTGATTTCTACAAAGCAATAAAGAAAACGTCTTGGCTAAACGGTCTGTCTGTACTCCATACTTTTAATCGGTCTGAGATTGCACCAATAAAGATGGAATAAAATTTTAAGCTCCGCGTGTTGGTGTTAAATGAAAATTTCCTTCTCCCAGCTGCATATTATATTAAAAGTTGAGGTTATGGCTTTCTGGGTCATGCGAGTGAGTGGCTGCTGGCTCGGGGGTGACTGTACGATTGCACATATCGATTTTTCTCGATTTTTCATTACATAACTAGCCACTAGGCAGTGATATTCTTATAGATTGCCTAGAAAAGTTACCAATTACTTAGTAACTTTAAGGTTTTTTTTTTAATATTATGCATCGCATTTTTAAAATGTAAAATATTCTACATTTTAACTCAAATCGATAAAAAATGTGATATCACCACTGTAACAAAATTAGTCTTATGCTCGGTTTCCCAGTCCGAAGTTTATTAGGTAAAAATGTCTGTGAGACCGATTTCTCCAAGATATTCTCCAAATAAAGAAGAAGGGATTTTGTCAGAAACCTCAGAAAGGCATAAATCTTACTTTCGTAGCGAATTTGTAGTCTCATTATAATCAGAGGCAGACAGACAGTGTTGCAATTTATGCAGTTCGTTTTAATAAAAGTTGCAGAGTTACTCGCTGGAGACGTCGCAGAGTTACCACTTAATTAGCTCTTCACGTTAATCCTACTTTATCTTCACAATACATGGCATCTATACTAATATTATAAATGGGAATGTATGTCTGCACTCTGTATGTGTGTTACCTCTTCACCCCCAAAAGTGGGAGAGCCATGCTTCGGCACGAATGGACCTATTCGACCGGAGAAATACCACGTTCTCACAGAAAACCGGCGTGAAACAGCGCTTGCGCTGTGTTTCGCCGAGTGAGTGAGTTTAGGAGGCCCAATCCCCTACCCTATTCCCTTCCCTTCCCATCCATACCCTCTCCTATTACCCTATTCCCTCTTAAAAGGCCGGCAACGCACCTGCAGCTCTTCTGATGCTGCGAGTGTCCCTGGGCGACAGAAGTTGCTTTCCATCAGATGACCCGTTTGCTTATTTCATTAAAAAAACCGCTAAACCGATTTTGCTGAATTCTCGTATGGGCAAAGGACATAGGATACTTTTAAATATCCCGGAAAAATTCACGGTACCCGCGACATAAACGGGTTTGGTAGAACGGAGATGCAGGCGTCATCTTCTAGTAGTAATACATAATACTATTGTTTACTGAAAGGATTTTGATCGTATATTATCACACGATAATGGTTTGGGCGCTGAATGAGTATACTGAGTACTAGCCTCCGTGGTCTAGTGGTATAGCGTGGCTCTTGACTCGGAGGTCGTGGGTTCGACTCCCGCGTTGGAAACATGTTATTTCCAAGTTTGGTTAGGACAATGCAGGCTGATCACCTGATTGTCTGACAAGTAAGATGATCCATGCGTCGGATGGGCATGTAAAAAGTCGGCCCTGCGCCTGATCTCTCGCCGCTCGTGTCGGTCTTCCGTCCCACTGGGTTATGAGAGTAAAGGAATAGAGAGTGCTCTTGTGTACTACACACACACTTGGGCACTATAAAATTACTCCTGCGTAGCTGGCCTGGTTTCAATGAAACTGGCCACCGTCACGAAACTGGTGTGGAAGCTATCTATCCCTTAGAAGTATTCAAAGGTCATGCGAAGAAAGAATTTCATCGTGCACGAATTTGTGGGCAACTTCTAGTGTTTATTTGTAGGTAAACTAAAACAAACAATAGCCACAGGTTGACGTGGCGATAGCTTATCGCATTACCGCGCTAGCTAAACTAGGTCTACGACCGTCGTGATATCGAGGCGTACGAAGAAAATCCCTTAGCAGCGCCGTAAAATGAGCACGTGCACATGGTAACACGTAGTCCAACGTTTGCGGTTGTTGAAGTGTCTCCCGTTTTCCAATATTTTGAGGAGACCTTTTTTTCGCCGAGAAAATACCTTTCTTCGATAGGGCCCGCATGCGGGGTGCGGGAGATCATGCCATGACCAATAGACATGCGCCATTCGTTGTCATAGACTCCCCGTATGCTGTAAGTATATCGTACGAGTTAACGACTAATGAAAATGAGCCCTTAAGAGGATACACCAGGGGCGAGAGAAATTGAAAATAGGTATTTGAAAATGTATTGCTGTCTCACCAATCTCAAGTCTCCCACCGCAGAGCGCGATAAAGACAACACGACAAAAGTTCTAATAAAAGAACAGAAAATCTTCGATTCGTTGTCCGCTGATTCCTTCTCCAAAACTTAACCGATTTAAGTACTTTTTTCATTAAGAATTAAAGCAAGGCTTGAGCTGTGTTCCTATGTTTTATTTTTTTTGTATATTTTAGCCAGTTTTGTTTTCTGGGTGTTTGAACACAGAGGAAAATCTGGCCATTTTTTTGGGTTTTTGGACGTCCTTATCTTTTTTATTAATAAAATTATGAAAAAAAGAAAACATAGGGACATGCTAATAGTGGCCATAGATATTCAGGAAAAAAATCATAACTCTACCGGCCTTATCCAGGGAGGAAACAGGGGAGAGCGTTTGTATGGAAAAACGGCGGTGTGGAATCCTCTTAAGCATCTTGCGGGGAATGGGGGTCCTGCGGCCTGCCGGCATCAAGGAATTGGCTATGCAACTTCTTCGATATTAATCTGCAAGTATTGAAGTTTTAATTACAAAAGAATATAACTTTATAATAGTCTGTCGAACAGAATTGGAACGTAAAGTATTCATATAATTTCGAACATGGATGTAATAAACAAAAAAAACTAACCACAAAAACCAGACCGTGATTATCCAGTAAATACCACTCTGACGGCAATGACAACCTAATGATACCTATCAAACTCGACAAGGACCCAAGTCTGCAAGAGCGCAAACATTAGAAGAAAAAACATAACTATTCTTCTAACACAGTCGCGTTAAAACATAATGTAAGTTCAACATTTTAATTTGCCATTACCTTATCAAAACAAAACATAATAATTATATAAGTTCAATATTTTAATTTGCCATTACCTCATCAAAACAATTTAATTACCTACGAGTATTTTGTGTCATTTGGGGCAGATGTCCGTCCATGCTGGGGTAGAAACGTGACGAGGAACACGGGTTTTTCCTACAACACGTGAGTGTGCGTGTTAAAACGTGTGCCATTAGTCTGGAAAAGAATTAAAATATTTACTACGGTCCGTACGAGTCACATATTACTTTAAATTGTTATTTGTTTGGAAATTCAGAGTTTCTGTTGTCAAATTGAAATAACTAAATGGACCATCTGTTCATGTACATAATACACATTTTCACAAACTAAACTAATTCAAAGGTCTTTCACGCGAGTGTTCGCTATTCATACAAAAAAGGACTCTGTCTGAAAACTCATCTGCAGCATATGGCGAGGTGATTCCTGTATGTAATAGTCCAGTTAACTCCCAAATATTACAAGGTTCAAATATTTTACGCTACATTCGTCGTCACTCGAGCGTTTTTACCGAAAATTCGGCTACTCCTACGCTACATAGTAAAAGCTTTATAAATACAAAAACTTACAATACACAACTGAAATAGGTATACTGTAAAACAGTTGAAATCAATTTTTTGAGTTTTGAACTTCTCAACTTTAATTAAAAGCCAAAACGTAGTAAAGGGAGAAGTGTTTATTAAATTTTGGAATAACGTTACCTATGTTGTTAATATTATGTCCCTTTGAGTATAAACTCTGCCTTTATGCTACGTCTCTATAATACTCGATCTAACATTTTTAATTAGATAAACCTGGGAGACAGCGCGTCGCTACTCGCTAGGAGTGCAAAGGAAAAAAAATGTTATTATATTAATGTATTCAATATAATTACTTTATAATTAATATATTAATATAATTATTAGAGATTTTACTGTTATCAGACTTAATCGTTTTTTCTTCGTCATTATTTAGGTAAGTATATTTATTTCAAGTAAATACTTGAAGCTCTCGCCATGAAATCGATTATTATAAAGTAATATACAAGTTCGTCTCGTTTAAATTAATAACAGCTTCACCGAAACAGTCGGTAGTGCAGCCGCAATCCAGCGTCGACCGCAAATCTGAAATATAATTTATCTTGGACGTCTCGATTTTACATTTCAGACACCCCAGATAAGAGGGCCTAGACAAGCGGCAAGCGATTATCGAAAACGCCAACGCCACTAAATGTATGGAATTTGACATTAATATTCGCTAGCGAAGTATGTCAATCGCATACATTTTGTTAGCGTTTACGATAAACGTTTGCCACTCGTCTACTAGGGCAGATGGTTTAACGATTATGATCTTAAACTAGATGACGCCCGCAACTCCGCTGCGCCAAAATTCCTTAATCGCTCGAAGACCGTACATTTTTCCGGGATAAAAAGGACATAGCCTTTCCCGGAATTCAAAGTATTTTCATTCTTGATACCCAGAAAAGTCGTTTCAGTCGTTTAGGCGTAAAAAGGTAACACTTTCGCATTTATAATATTAGTAGGTATGGATAGTATGGACTATGGAAGTTTATTTAAAGTTCAATAGCTTTGTCCACACTGTGCCTTTTTCTGTTCGTCAAGGGCTTGCGTTATAGCACAGTCAACAGCGAACGTGAGGCATGACCGCGACGCATGCCCCCTGACCGTATCTAAAACTTCAAAAATGACAATATTGGCGTTGCGTTCCTTGACGCATTCAATTATTGAATGCGCCAATATGAAAGTTGATGACGAAAATTGAAGATGAAATTGCATAGTGTGGACATGGCTATTGACGAGATTTTTTTGATGGATTCTTTAGCGTCGCGCCGTGGCCCGTGGCGGATAAAAATGACACTTAATTTCTTTTTACAAGTAGTAAAAAACTCTCGTTCTTTGATGATGTGAAGATTTCCCTCGACATTAATTTACATTTGGAATTTTCCTCATCATTCCCAAGCATACTACCTAGCTCCCGCTCAAAACTACTATTTAATAATTCAAACCTTGTTTCGTAAGTCTCACGATAGAAGATTCATTTAATACTGACGAGATAAGTTTTCTGTACGTTAAGTACATCTATCAGTTACTAAAGTTGTTTTCCGATAGTAATTTTTACAAATATTAAATGTGTCATAAAAGTTTAAGCTTTACCTTTTTTCCGAGTTAAAAACTAGTTTTTTTTCTTTATGAAATAAGGGGCAAACGAGCAAACGGGTCACCTGATGGAAAGCAACTTCCGTCGCCCATGGACACTCGCAGCATCATAAGAGCTGTAGGTGCGTTGCCGGCCTTTTGAGAGGGAATAGGGTACTAGGGGAGGGTAGGGATGGGAAGGGAAGGGAATAGGGGAGGGTAGGAAAGGGATTAGGGTAGGGGATTGGGCCTCCGATAAACTCACTCACTCGGCGAAACACAGCGCAAGCGCTGTTTCACGCCGATTTCTGTGAGAACGTGGTATTTCTCCGGTCGAGCCGGCCCATTCGTGCCGAAGCATGGCTCTCCCACATTTTTCCGAGACTGAAAGTATCTACACGAATTTTCATTAGAATCAGCTTAAGCGTGAAGAGGTAACAAATAGTCAGACAGGCTTTTAAATAATATTAGTATGGATTTCGAATTTGAAGTAAATATATGTATAGTAAATAGGCACTATGCAATTAATACGATCAACCTAGCACTTAAAGCAAGTGGCTGCAACTCGACCACAGTATAAATTATAAATAGTAGGCCAGTATGAAAAATACTAGTTCGTAAGATTTCAATATAACTGCAAGTAACGAACATAATACGCGTCTAGAATATCTCAGTTATGTACGCTCTATGTTACGAGTAGTCTAACCGATAGAAGCGATAATGAATGTCTATACTACACTCGGCGAAACATGGCGGTAGCGGTCATTGACTCTCTGTCAAAAGCTTGCCGTTTTCTATATAAACCGCGATTGACAGTGAAGTGTCAGATGTTGTAAATCGCGGCTTTGTATAGAAAATGACAAGTTTTTGACAGGGAGTCAACGACCGCTACCGCCATGTTTCGCCGAGTACAGTATAGAGAGGCATATTATATTCGACTATGATTATTATTTGCTGAAATCCATGCACATGTTTCGCAAACATGGTGGCAATCCATGCACATGTTTCGCAAACATGGTGGCAATCCATGCACATGTTTCGCAAACATGGTGGCAATCCATGCACATGTTTTGCAAACATGGTGGCAATCCAATGCACATGTTTCGCAAACATGGTGGCAATTTTGGTTATTATCGTCATCATCCAAGGTGGAGAGTTGCCTTCATACAACTTTAACCAAGAACTCGACTCAGTTTATTATGTGTAATGGATCCAACATAACTACTTAGTATGAGCTCCGTGTACGTAACTATGGCTCCATCCATCAGGGCTAGTTTAATCACTAACGTACGAGCTAACAACAAAGCAAAGTTAAAAAATATGTGCATTTCCTAACCACCGTTTTGTTGATAATATAAAACAAAATTGGTTCAAAATTGATATTTTACGATTCAATTTTGTTTCTAACCTAACCCAAACTCGAGTGCAGGGCTTTAAGATTTTTAAATTCGAACGTTTTAAAAAAACTTTTGTCACTTTTTTAAAGATTAAATAAGTCCGTTTGTGAGCTAAAACATTGGGCGATGCAGGTGCATACATTATTACCGTGTTTACAGATGGTCACGGACTCACGGTCAATGTTTTGTTTAAAACAAATTAACATACAAAGTAAAAACAAACACGTCTTAGCCCAATGTATTTTATCGATGTTTTCAATTCTCTACACTAAAATTGTGGTAAATTTTAAATGAATTACAAATAAATGAAATTGGGTCAGAGCAGTTTTGAAATTGAGATGTTTGTTTACAAATAATTTTAGAAGCGTCTATAATAATAAAAACATATTGTGATAGCCAAATGGTAGCCAAGTAATTTATGTATATCTGTAAGTATTCAAATACATAATTTATATATTATTTCTTCCCTTTTACTACGAAAAATCAATAACGGGTATTTGAGGCTTCTTGGAAGTCATTTATAAACCATAAGTAAGATTCCAAAAAAATTTATTTGAGCGATGAAAATCTACCGACATTTGTAACTTGTCACATTCTGAAATCTTCAGCAATGTTTATGGAACTCCATGCGACAACAACGCACTTGGCTAGTTTATTTTTATGAAAATAGCGACAAACCCTTGAAATGTTTAATTATATAATAGCGAGGCTGCGACACTCACTAGTGTGTAGAGCTGCACCGACATTTTGTTCGTTTCCGTTTTAATGAACCTCGTATTTGCCTACAGTTTCAATTTTTTCCGACATAATTTGTACTAGGTTTTATTTGTTGAAAATAATTATTTAATACTTAGAAATCAGAAGGCAAAAATGAAAACGATGGTGAAGGTAGAGTCAGGGAGCCCTATAACATTTTTTTTTATTCATAGCAAATTTTTTGGCTTGATAGTAATAAAAAAAAATGTTCTAAAGCTCCAGTACTATATTTGTGATCTTACTTCTTGAAATTATAATAATATACGTTTTGAGTTAGATATTGTAATACATTATTATCATTTATTGTAATAGACTACAATATAGGTCTTAACAGTATAGCCAACGTTCTAAGCCTCTTAGATATGGTTCAGGGAGCTCTATCACATTTCAACGATCACGTAATATCCTCTGTTAATATTATGATTTGTTATATTTTAAGTTATATTTAGAAGTATGCAATGTACTGTTTACCTTTAAGGTTTGTTTAAAGATAGTTTACACTTTTAGATCCAAATTTAAAAATATTGTGTTTCAAAATATGAATTGACGAAGGCAGATGTTTTAAACCTCTAGGTTTGAAAGTTTAAAAACTATGATGTCACCAAGTCTAAAACAATTTCAGCTTTAAAGGAAGGATGTGGCACGTTGTGGTAAACGAAACCTAACTTTGTTTATATTGAAGAGGATAAACTAGGATTTCATTGGCCAAAGAATCCAGCCCGACAACTTGGCGTTAACCCAACGATGATGATGATGATGATTGTATTATTCGAATGTGAAAAATATTTCAGACAATAATTAATTCAACAATCTAGTTTATTCAATGCCTAGCCGACTGTAAAGAAATTAGGACAGCGTTTAACACAAGCAGCTGATGTATTTTGACAGCTGTCACTTTGCTGTGGTTATTATACTCGTAGATCGCAAAAAAGTAGGTACTTGAATATATTATCATAAGTCAAACACATGATCGGTTTTGGAAAGTCTAGCGTTTATTTAAACACTAGACTAGTAGTGAAGTTGATAGAGATGTGTGTTTAAATAAATAAACACGTTTAACGGAGCGCTAACATTTAAATAAACAATTTATTTTTAAACAATCACCACTGCTCTTTAGCGCAAGCACAGAATACAGTCATATTATTACAAGGTAAATCAGGAGCTATGTTCGTGTATGCTGCTTCAACAAGTAAATATTGTTCATGGTCTAATGCTGCACTCCTTTGATTGCTTACTTAAAAGTTGAGACGTGACGTAGTAAGTGAAGCAGATAAAATAAGCTATATACATACCTAATATGTCCTGCTTTTTTAATTTTTAAGCTTAGGAATTAGGATGCCGGCGGCGCGCGGCCAGCTCAAAATACAAAACTTGTAAGTGTATGTTTACTGCAGTACTTACAGGTTTTCTATTTGTTACAAAATAATTAAATTATATGCTTATTAAAAATATACATATTATAACATAACAGATTGTAGACAGATAATGTCTCGTCATTATGCCATCATTTACAATACTGCTGTGTTCAGCAAAGTTGTAATCTGGCTAAGTTTTACCTCTGCAGCACTAAAGAGTTTGAAACTCGGAGGATTGCAGCCGTTTTCAAGTAGCATCTGCAAACTTACCTCAGAAGTTAGTGCACATCAATTATTTTAAATAGGTCAAACTTATTTTAATATACGAATGATAACTTTATCGTAGTTTAGAGAATATTATGATTCCACCAAAAAGCTGAAAGAATTCTAGTTTTGGTAGTTTACGTATGAGAATCGGTTACTAGTATGTATGTATACATGGGCGTACAGAGGGGGGGGGGGGGGGGGAAGGGGGATGGCTGGATCATGTTGACGTCCCTACTAAGTATATTATCTAGTACTTTTATCTATAGAAATTAAAAATTAAGAAAACGAATTTTTGCCATTTGTTTGCAATACAATATTTTTACAACTAAAAATAGCATTATTTAATATTGTTTGTAACATATATAATTTAGTTTATTTTATCGGCATATAAGGCGTGATGAAATATAATCGGCACTACTCAAAATGGAAATCACTTACGGTATGATATTGTAATTTAGTAAAAATTATAATGTAATAAATCAACGTCGAATCGGATACACGTGTGAGGCTGTGTCTATTATTGTAACATCCATCGAAGTAAGAAATGTAATGATGTAATAACAAACAGGGAACGACTATTCTCATGAATAAGATAGAAAAATGTAAGTACGAAAGAAATAGATGAAGAAGTTAAATAAATATAGATACCTAGCGTAAATAGATAAAGTATGTATAACGTAATAACACAGATAGACCTGTTTAGTATTGAAATTAATGTATAAGAGATGTATTTAAAATAGACGTAAAAAATTAATAGTAATTAAAAATAATCATACATAATGTAACCAGGCAAAATCATGTAATAATTGTCCTGTATTATGTATAGGGGAAACAAGAGGTCCCAGATAGGGGCCATTTAAAAAAAAAAAAAAAAAAAAATTATTAATTTTTTATTCTATACATAGGTGTTTATATAGAATAAAAAATTAATAATTTTTGATAAATGAAAAATCTGATTTGCCCCCGTCCCTGGCCCAGAACCTGGGTAATTTGCCTCCCCCTGCCACCAGAACCTGGGTAGTTTGCCCCCCCCCCTGGCTCAGAACCTGGGTACGCCCATGTATATATAAATTATTTTCTGTAAAATTAAATGTTCTGTAAAAATTTAGATTGCACAAAAATGGTAAGGCTGATTTGTGGTGTCGGTAGTTTACTTATAAATATATTTTGAAACTATCAAATAAATTGATTCATACGCAGATGACAGTCCTTAATTTGATCGGATTATGTCAAGTTAAGAATAATCAAGATGGCAAACGTGGTTAATCAATAGCTTTGTCCACATTGTGCCTTTTTCTGTTCATCAAGTTCATAAGGCATGCCGCCTTATATCGCTGTCAACAGCGAACGTGACGCATGCCCGTAACGCGCGTTGAAATCATAGCTCGCGCTATGACACTTTTCCTTCAACGCGGGTGGATTTTGACGCGCACCACGGGTATGCCACACCTTTGCTGTTGACTGCGCTATAAGTTATAACGCATGCCCTTGTTGAACAAAAAAAGGCACAATGTGGACAAAGCTAATAACCATGTTTGCCATCTTGCCATGCCATCTCATTCTTTCATTCCTCGCAACACATCTCTGGTGGAAACGCAGCCTTAGGCTCTTTCAACGTAGGGCTACAATAGATAACCATAACCATTATGGTCTATCTATCTATCTATTGTAGCCCTACGTTGAAAGGGCCTTAAGTTATTAAGATCCAATAGCATCGCGGCGCTGAGCCCCTCACGTCAATGAAGCTATTCTATTGGTTCTCAAAAGCACATTCCTCGCAACACATCTCTGGTGGAAACGCAGCCTAAGACTTTTGCGTACCTACCTAATTAAGCCCGGCCGCACATTTTCCGAAATTTCTGATCAGAAACAGTTGAACGTCCGCGCTGTCTCTTACATTTTGTACTGAACCGAGTGAGCTCGAACTCGCCGGAAGGATATTTCGGATAGTGTGCGGGGTGGCGGTCCGGCGAAATTCAACTGTTTCTGATCAGAATTCCGACAATGTGCGGCCGGGCTAAACGCGCTTTTTCAGCGCAGAGAAAATATATACTTTGAAACACAAATAAATAAAACTGTTTTTCCGAATGTATATTAAACTAACCGAATACTTCGGTTTTAACGTATCAAAACAAATATACTTTACCTTGCTATAAATTTAGCTAGTGAATGCTGGGAAACATCTCTGTGTCTGTGTTTATTAGTTCCGTGAGTTGTGGCTGTAATTTATCATTCGGACCACAGTATTACACTGACAGTAGAATAAGTTGGAGTCTACGAATAATAAAAACTAAGGAAAAGTAACTCCGTCAAAAAACATGTTATACAATACGGTACTTGTCAAAAATGTGTACCTTAGGTACACAACAGGTAGGTACATGAATTTTTGCTCAAAGTCCTTTTCCAAAAAAAGCACTATTTTTGGCCTAATTTTGCTCTTTAATGGTACGGAACCCTTGCGCGAGTCCGACTCGCACTTGGCCGATTATTTTGATCATCATAACGATGTTTAAATTATGATCACATTACCAGTACATTATATTTTACAGTGCATCTTTATGATTTATTGTCTACATGCAGTTGCCAGTTTCTCAATTATAATTACAATTTTTAGTATTACCAACCACTGTTAAGATACGAAGAACAATGAATTTATGATAAGAGATATTTTATTTCCGACATAAATTCTTTCTTGTGCTGAGTAAAATATTTTATCTCTGTACATTTGGAATAACTATCATAATCATATGTATTTTAAAATGATACCTTATTTATTATAATAATATTCGAACCTTATTTCTTAGTCATGTCACTCATGATAACGTCTTCATCCATATATATATCCAATGTATTAAACAAAGTTAAACAGTGATAATAAACCTTTTAAAAATGTTTCACTTTTTTTCTTACACAAACTTGTGATTAAGCTTCTATTGACCCCCCCCCCCCCCCCCCAACATATCCCAAAAATAAAATTGTGTCCTCTAATAAATGCAATATTCGGTCCTAAAATTGTAACATTTCAATGGACTAGTATTACAGTACACATTATATTTTTTTAGTTTTTAAGCATTTGAGGGTTATCAGTTATCACCCTATGAGAAGATGCTGGTGCTCCCCAGTTTTGTTCCTCTTCGAATTTCGTAAACAAGTAACAGAAAATAGCGCTTTTTAAATGTATAATATGATTAATATTGGATTGTAAATTTGGAGCTATATATTTATTAGTATCTAATGATTTACCCCTTTACGTAAAAATATTCTTATTCCAGGTCTGTGGTGGAGGCGACGGACGTGCAGCTGAACATGCGCGTGGGCATCCACACGGGGCGCGTGCTGTGCGGGGTGCTGGGCCTCCGCAAGTGGCAGTACGACGTCTGGTCCAACGACGTCACCCTCGCCAACAACATGGAGGCGGGAGGAGAGCCGGGGTAAGTTCTCTAAGAGAAAAAGAAGCTCTAAAGGAAGAAGAATCTAGGTAGACTGTAACAACTGTAAATCCAGTTTCTACAGCACGCGATGTCACCTTTGCTAACAAAATGGAGGCAGGAGGAGAGCCGGGGTAAGTACAACAGTTTTAGAATCCAGGTGTCAAAACTGTAAATCCAGGTGAGCCTGAGCATGTACGAAAAGAACATACGGCTCGAGACTCACTTTTGCCAACAACATGTTTGTGCGCGCGAGATAGTCTGCGATCTTTGCGACTCGCGACATAAGAATTGGAACTTGTGCGTCTTTCTTTGTTTGTAATTTCCACCAAACTTTTCTTTAAAACTGGTTGAGCGCTCGTTTAGTTTCTAGTCTGGTATTTGGAATAGTTCATTTGGTCTGATGTTTCTTCTGGTAATTCCAGACGTGTCCACATTACTCAAGCGACGCTGGAGTGTCTGGGAGGCGCATACGAGGTGGAGTCGGGGCACGGAGCCAGCCGCAACGCGTACCTGCGCGACCACTCCATACAGACATATTTCATCATACCGCCGCCCAGACGGAGAAAAGTGAGTTGACCTTGTATGGCGAAGTTCCGGTCGTTATGGGAAAGTGTGATTTTACTAGATGTACTCGTTATAATACAGTTGTAAATGGCGATAGAAAAATTACTGGTTTTACCTATGTTGGACGTTCATAGATGATTGAGCAGACTATCAAAAGCTCGTCTCGCTAATTATGTGATTACAGATTGTAACACTCTGGTAAAGCCTACGAATAATAAAGGTAAAGCCTACTGTTAAATTAACTTAAAACATTAACACAACATTTAATAAGACGCCATTTAAGAAGACTGAAAGACAAGAATTTTGCTTTTTAGCCAGTATATAGTTTTAGTCAATGATAATAATCTATGATAATAATATAAAGAATTTCATTAGTTTATGGGCTTGATAGAAAAATAAACTGCTAAATTTCAATTTGGTAAATTGTAAGACTCTAACCGCCGTACTCAGAGACATTTAATTACGATTAACCTTCAATTTAATGGAGAGTTTGACAGATAATGTATGAGGCTTATGTAAAAAAATTTAATTAATTACATTTAAGTAATTAATGTTCCGCTCTGAGTGCGGCAGTTAAGTAATTTCCGAAACGTACGTTACACTCAATGTTTCAGTTTTTTTTTTTAGAATTGCTGATTAGAGTATGTGTGTAGCAGCCACGCCGCTTTCACCGTCTTCCTTAACTTTTTCTAACAAAAATACCGTTTTCAGATGTGCCTGCCTTCTGGCGTGGGTCTGGGCTCGGCGTCGCGTCGCAAGCTCTCCTTCAAGAACGTCTCCAACGTCGTCGTCCAGCTTCTGCACTCCATCAAGTTCAACGTTGACGTACCCTTTTCCAACATGGCCGCCTCGCCACAGGAACTCAAAGCGAATGCCGCCAGAAAGGTATAAATTGTAGTTGAACGATAATTTAATGTTAGTATTAGATCGCTATGATGATGTTATGTCAAATAAAGTGTGACTTTGAACACAAGTTATTGGACTAAAAGACAAAAACATGAGTGTCCTAAAGCTATTTCGATATACCCAACCAGTTTGCCTGCACAGATAATATACTGTGTATGTATGAACTAGTATGGGAACCAGCGCCGTTTCCAACATACACCAGTTTACCTGCACAGATAAACCACTGGTATACTGCTAAGTTAGTATACAGCTAGAAGAAATAGACAAGAATTAGAATCGCTTTGTCGAATTATTTTCTTGTGTCTCTACTCTCTATCTTCTATATAAACGTCGTTAAAGCAAGGTAAGCCATTTTCTTTTATATTATGAATGTTACTTTGTAAATACATTCCGTTTAACGTAATAATATTTGTAATAAGTGCCCATTGTTTATGTAAATACACATAGTATTTAATGTAATAACTGCCCCGACGAAGTGGTACTAAACGCAGCATTTGCCACAGGCAACAATTTTTGAAGTCCCGTAGATTTGCCCATGACATTTAGAAATAACTTATTTTAGCTCCAAGTATCTATCTACGTTGAATTATTACGCCTAGAGGGATTTGTCAACGATTTAAACGGAAAACTCTTTGAGTAAACAAAATTCTAAATAGAAAATGTGATGGTGAAATATAATTTTCCTACTTTTAAGCGTAATAATTCTTTGGCAAAGTAGTTTAATCTAAATTAATATTTTATATTATTATTTGATAACATATTTTATTATGAATGATGTAGGTAGGAGCAATTTATAATAAACATAGCTGTAGTTACTTTAGATGTAGAGTCATTCGAGAGTCACATTTAGGATTTTGACTAAAGGTATGCCGTCCGTTTCAAATTTAACCCCGGATGAAATTGGCAAATTGCGATGAGAGTTAGGCAATTACTCACCCCTGAAGAGGGCAATCGGTGAAACACTGCGGCAGGATTTGAAAATGGTGAATCGGTTACATAGTACAAATTGTGTGAAAGTCTCTATCGGCTATCATTAACGCAAACGATAAGTTTTGGGTAATCACGCGGTATGTATTCCCCGGATTCGCGGTATCAAGTTGCGGATGGGTTTCGGCCACTAGCGGTAACACATTTCTGAATGAGTTTATCCACTCGCGGTACCGAGTCCATGAGTTTCGACCCAAATACCGAGTCCCCGGATGAGTTTCGGCCACGCGCGGTGTGTGCAGGTGCTGGACCTGCGGCGCGCGCTGCACGCGGAGCCGGGCTCGGCCGAGGCGCTGCGGCTCGCTGCGCTGCGCGGCGAGGACGTGAGCGCTGCGCTGCGCGACCCCGCGCACCCCGCACACCCCGCCTCCGCCCCGCACCACCACACCTTCGACGCCGTCATGCAACACCACGCGCTGCGCACCCACACGGTCCAGCAACGCACGATCATTACAACACACGACACATCCGACGATATTTGTACCTTGCTACCAAATTTTTGTGGCTCTTAATAGTAATTCTATTTTGCCGAGTCACATCGGCTAAATTGTGGTAAATGATGAATTCCTCGTGTCAAAGCGACTTGGCAGATTATATTGGTAAAGTGGTAGAAATGTCGTCCCAATATGGTTATTGATTATGACTTGCTGGAACTCGCAAGTGGTAATGAATAGTCCATAGATAAATTCAAGGCACAACTCCGAAAACAATATGCTTACAATAAACATTGTAGATTGTTCGTGAAAGTACACATCAGTTTGTGCCTTGTTTTATCCACACAGTTTGATAATGAGAAACAGCAGCTGTGAGTTACGTTTGGGGTGCATAATGACTTAGATAGTGGATGTAAAGGATGATTATTATCATACCAAATTGTTGTTCTCATAGAGAGGAAAATTCCGTTTCCAATCTCTCAACAAACAAGTAATCTCTCTAAATAAATAAATAAGTTTTAAATGTTTAAGAATACTACTTTTGGTGGTAGTAGGTATGCAATTTAGATATGTCTAAAGATAACGATCACTGTAATGTATATTTAAATTAAGGTCTTATGAATTTTTGTTACAAAAACAATACAGTACAAAAAGTACGTTTAGAGACCATAAATACACCGAAAATTGCTTCTTTTGTTGGCCTTTTTTGTCTTAAAATTATTTGCATTTAAATGTTTTTAGAATAACAGATAAATCATCCTTTACCCACTTTATCGCGTGGCGTGAAGTAATAGTTTTTATTTTCAAGTTTTTTCGCGATTAATATCTTTTCGCTTCTGAATCGTCGAAAACGCAAAACGTTTCGAACACGTCACTAAACGCTTTAGAGTAGCTCGGAATTCGATCTAATACGCTGCTTTTCTGATTTTTGAATTCGCTCAGCTTCCTTCCAGCACAGACCGGCTTTCACGGCTCACGGCTCACGGCTCACAGCTCACGGCGCACTAGGAGCACCCTCACGATTAGCCGCACTTGAATGTCGGTGTTTAGGTTACTTCCGACTAGATGTTTCCTTTGGTGTTCAAAATTGGGTCCCGTACGGGAAGTCTCGTCCCTATTGGTATGGCAATTAATGGGTCGTGCTCGTTGTTTTCAGATGTTCTGCTCTTGGACATTAGTTCCACAACAAATACTCGAAACCGAAACAGTAAGCGCTGACAGAAATGTTGTTAATGTGTTTTATTCCATTTTCACACCGGGTGACACTACCCCAGTGTAGGCTCGCGACGCACCCGCGGTACGCACGATCCTAGCGTCGAGTAAACATCGAGTGAACCTACACACTGACGGTCTATTCCCCTTCGAGATGTAACCTTAGTTGTACTGTTTATGAGATTCTGTTTGAGAATAAAGCGACCGCACCGAATTGTGTTTTACTGTCTTCCTCATAGCGCCCTCGGCATGGCATGTTGGATGTGTGCATGCGTTCCTTTTCTCCTTTACTAAGATAACTTTATGTGCATCTACTAATATAAGTTACGATGTTGTATGTAAATTAGATAAAATTTTCTTTAATATTTTACAAGTTGATTTAAAAATCTTTTGAAATGTGTACATAAGATCAAGGAAGTCCATAATCTACTTTTACTGCTGTTCTAATACTGTGATGCTGCTTCGGATTCCGGAATATTTTTTCCAAAGGTCAGTCTGAGGTTACATTGGAGCACGCAGCATGGACCTTCTGTGTACCCGGTCCTTCACGACCCTCGTCCTGCTAGATCTTTCCAATTCCTTCTCTAACTTGGTGTCGTTTCTACAGAATAAGGTGACGGAAAAGAGCAAGCGGCCGTTGAAAAAGCGTCACTCTTCTGTTTACCACCAGCCGACTAACCGCGTGAACAAGTACCTGGCGCAGGCCATTGACGCCCGCTCCGTGCACCGGGAGAAGGCCACGCATGTCCATCTCCTGACGCTATGCTTCAAAGATGCTGAGAAGGAGGCACAGGTATGAAAAATCTAGAATAGTGAATATAAAAGTGTGAAAACTAGAAGTATCTGATTTTCGGAATGAATGTATGAATACCAACACTGACCCTGGTAACTAACATCAAAATTTGGTTATTGGGTCTCCTATTAAGTACATAAAATCAACTCTGTACGCCAATGATTCATTGACATAAAATGAAATGTTTATTGACAAAGTACAGCTAGAAACTGACCAATGCTTCAGCATCTCTTAGGTCAGATTTAAATGCACCTAAATCAGACACAGTACAGTAACTTTTCTGTAAATGTCGCTTACAGTACCGAGCATCAACTGACGGTGGATGGGCTGGCTCGCTGAGCGCTGCCCTCTGCGCGCTAACAGCGTCGGGGGCGCTGCAAGCGGCTATATTGCCGAGAACCACTATTCTCTTACTTCTCTTCGTGACGGCCTTCGCGTGGTCTGCAGCGGTGTTAGCGCTGACTTTAGCAGCTAGACTGCGGCTGATACCGTGCGACGTGTCCCGCCCGTTCGCGCTGAGGAACGCCATTACAACTTTCACTATCGTACTCGGTTACGCCGTTGGACAAGTTAATGTGGTGAGTAAATGATACTTAATTAACGATTTAATTTTAAACTATAAGCAGGGTTAGTGGAGTTGGGCTATGCAGATAGCCTTGTGGCGTGTGTCGTCATTAAGCTGTGGCAATGGGGGCCGGGTGGAAGTACATTTTCTATCTGTCAGCGTTAAACCCTCTTTCGAAAACCGTACTATAGTCGTTCATAAAACATTGAAAAAGAAACAGTATTTTAGATGCAGAAATATTCACGATTTAAATCTATTCCATATTATAAAACCTGAATCATAATCGAGAACTATAATAAATGTTTTTTTCCAATCCCATCAATTGTCCATTTCCAGATAACATGTCGAGAGATCGACGTGTGTCGGAATTTAACAGAGAATGTAACAACGCTAGCCGCTATACGGTCTCGAACTGAACTGTCAGCCTTATGGGGGGCTGCAGACCATAGGGCCTGTCCTGTCCCCCTCTACATACCTCTCGGCTGCTGCCTGGCGATGCTGGCAGTGGCAGTGTTCCTGCGACTGCCGATACTAGTGAAGGGAGTGCTGCTAGCTGCGATGACAGCGGGCTACGTAGCCGTCATCCTCGCTTACCACAAGGAGCTGTTTGACTGCTACGATTTAATGTCTGAGTAAGTTGTTTATAATATAGCTTGAGTTTAGTTAATTAACCCATCAATCCCCAAAGGCAGCCGGCTGTCGCATAACAATTGAAAATCTATTAATGTGTCTGCGATTCCCACGATCGAGGTATTACTTAGGTATCTTGAAATTAAAAACAGAGTGATGAGATACTAACGATTTAAGTATCAGGCAAACGAGCTTATAACCTTGTCGTACGTAGTAGACAGTATGAGTTTTTGAGCATAAGTTTTTTTTGGCACCAGTCTTACAAAAAGCCAAAGTTCAGAGGTAACGTCGCCATCTTAGAAAGTGTATCTTTCGATATTATTTAATTTCATTCAATTTTTTTTTTATTTGGAAAACAGACGGTTATGAACTTATCCAAAACAGTTTTGGTTACGAGTATTTTACTTGTTTGAAAAAAGAATATTTTCTCTCTTTCTCCCAGGCCGGGTGCGATAGGGTCAGCGTACGTGGCGTGCGCGTGGACGGCGGCTTTGGGGCTGGCGGTGCTGCTGCACGCGCGCCAGACGGAGTGGACCGCCAGACTCGACTTCCTCTGGCAGCTGCAGGCCGGAGAGGAGAAGAGGGACATGGACGCGCTGCAGGTAGAGATAAAATGTCTATGAATTAGCAAAACGTTCGGGCTTTTTTCCGTCTATATATTTTTTTTTATGAAATAAGGGGGGCAAACGAGCAAACGGGTCACCTGATGGAAAGCAACTTCCGTCGCCCATGGACACTCGCAGCATCAGAAGAGCTGCAGGTGTGTTGCCGGCCTTTTACGAGGGAATAGGGTAATAGGGGAGGGTAGGGAAGGGAATAGGGTAGGGGATTGGGCCTCCGAGAGATATTGATGAATAAGTGCTTAAGCCCGCCCTTTAGACGATCAATTGTTTTGTGCAATATCACGCTTCATATTTATTGAACAGTTTATTTAACAATTAGATTGAAGACGCGCGATGTTGAATATCAACCCTAGACGGTCAATAATATTACGCAATACATGATATTGCGCGATAAAATTGCTCGTCTAGGAGCCCGCTAAGTGTAAGTGACTCGCTTATACGTCCTTTGGTAGGAATCGTCCACTCTTGGTTTACGACGGAGAATATTTTCCAGCGTTATGACTTTTTTTTGAAGTTGCCGATTCCATTCTGTAACGTAGTCAATTCCGTGTAATAACTCAGCCAATTCCATGTTATATCGTCGCCGATTCCATTTTAAAATATGTGCCAATTGTATTTTATGACTTACCTACCCAATTCCATTTTATAACGTCGCCAATTACATTACACAACGTAAAACTTGTCAATTCCAGGCGTCCAACCGTCGTATCCTATTCAACCTACTGCCGGCGCACGTGGCGACGCACTTCCTCGACAATCAGTTCCGGACCAACATGGTAATACTCGGCATCCAGCTAAAGGAGATTTATACATTGACAGACCAAGATGCTAGCTCTATCTCTATCGAAATAAGTTTTATAATATAGACATATTGGACTTTCACCTATGTAACGTGCAGAGTTCAGTATATTATGCTCTGTACAATGTACAATCAAAGAAATTGATTCATAATATGCAGATGGCGATTTGCATGCATAATTTGGTCGAGTTATGTCAATTCAATATTACTCATGAATGAACTGTCATAACGGTACAAAATTATGTAGGTCCACAATCTGTCTATGAATTAAATTCTCTGATAGTACATAAAGCAGACAATCACGAAAAGTTAATAACATTTTTGGAAATTGTAACGCGCTGCGTTATTTGCCTCAGGCACATTGTTACATCAAAAAGTTTGTTGCTCTAATAAATAAAGAAACGATTATTATAAGAGTTGTAAATGGATGCACACCTAGGCCGGTATAAATAGTAAGTACTCAAGATTCATCTCGGTTTCAAGACACGGTTCAGGCTCTGTGATTGATTGGCTGTCAAAATTTGGACCAATCACAGAGCCGAACCGCGTCTTGAGACCGGGTAGTATCTTGAGTACTGACTATTTATACCAGCCTTAGTAACAACTAGTTTTTAATATCAATGTATAAATTTCTTTTCAATTTGGTGTCTCCGCTCAATACTGCTTTCATTGCATTAACTCGCATTGCCATTTCAAACATTACACTGCTTTAAGCTAACAGATAATAAAGACAAATGCTCTGCTTGCGAAGATTTAGTACATTTTGAGGATATAAGAAATCAATGAAGCGACGTTTAAATACCTCGCAGGTCCGCTTTGACTTATTAGCAAGAGAAAATAATAGATATTATATCGCTTTCAAGCTTCGTGCAAAATGCAGACAAATTATAGGGGAACGTTAAAGCGCTTACAGACAAACGGCACTAGTTGACGGCACGCGTCGACGGCATTCGGCGGCATGTATCGTAAAAAAAAAACATTAAAAAAAATCCAGCGACTGCCGTCGACGCGTGCCGTCGACAAGTGCCGTTCGTCTAAGAAGCCTTATATAGCAGATTAATGTCGATAGTTTAAATCTTAAAAAATCTAAATAATTTAAACTTAACTTATTTATTAAATAAATATGCACCTGTGTAGATTTAATGTAAGGTGCTGTACAAAAAGTCTGGTGTTAATCTGCCATTTTCACATAAATAACTCATTCTCAAACTCACTAACCATCACTGCCATTTTCTCATAAATTCATCATTCACTTGTCCATTTCACCAACATCACAGCGGCTTGTGTGTTGCACGGCACATGGTACAGGATTTCGTGACAGACTTATACATTCATTATACTATCAACATACGAAGCACCGTTCATTCCGTATTCAACCCCTGAATTTTCAACCCCCGTGCTCAATATTGATGAGGGTTGAAAATAAAAAATTAAGGGGTTAAACAAGGAATAAACTCTTAGAACAAAAACATTGTGTCCATATTCAACCAATAAAAGTCTGTCATCGATCCTCATTTGCATGGCTTTCGCTTGCGTCTGGCGTGCGTTTGGCGTGTCTGGCACGGTCCGGCGTACCTGGCATATCTGGCACGGTCTGGCACGGCCACTACAGCGGCGCGGTTGGCAGGAGCTGTACCACCAGTCGTACGGGCGCGCGGGCGTGGTGTTCGCGTCCATCACCAACTACCACGAGTTCTACATGGAGCTGGACGGCAACAACCAGGGCATGGAGTGTCTGCGGCTGCTCAACGAGATCATAGCTGACTTTGATGAGGTGAGTCTCAGTTTCTATGTAACAAAAGAGTGTTTGGAGACCTGTGTCTTTTGAATGAAATAAGGGGGCAAACGAGCAAACGGGTCACCTGATGGAAAGCAACTTCCGTCGCCCATGGACACTCGCAGCATCAGAAGCTGCAGGTGCGTTGTCGGCCTTATAAGAGGGAATAGGGTAATAGGGGAGGGTAGGGAAGGGAATAGGGGAGGGTAAGGAAGGAAATAGGAGAGGGTAGGGAAGGGAAAAGGGTAGGGGATTGGGCCACCGGTAAACTCACTCGGTGAAACACAGCGCAAGCGCTGTTTCACGCCGGTTTTCTGTTTTCTGTGGTATTTCTCCGGTCGACTCCGGCCCATTCGAGCTGAAGCATGGCTCTCCCACGTCAAAATTATGAAACACTGTTAAATGAAACACACTCCAAGGGCGTTTTACACTTTATCACATTACAGGCTACATCTGATCGCACATTTGTCAACACCGTACGCGTCAAACGCATTGCATGCATAGTACACGAAATGCGGTGCGTACGGTGCGGACGAGTGCGTGCGTGCTTATAAATGTGCGGTCACCTTAATTTCTTAAAAGGCAGGCTCTTGGCACAGGAACATTCAAAAATACTTTTACATTTTTCGCAACACGGTGATTACTCTGTTATACTCAACGTTAACCTTTCATTTTTCAGCTACTCGGCGAGGAGCGTTTCAGCGCGATCGACAAGATCAAGACCGTCGGATCGACGTACATGGCGGCCGTCGGGCTCATACCCGACAAAAAGATGTCCGACGACGCCAGCACGCGGCGTCACATGGCCACGCTCGTCGAGTTCGTTTTCGCCATGCGGGACAAACTCAAGGACATCAACGACAACTCATACAACAACTTCATGCTCAGAGTTGGTAAGATACATTTAGAATAGAATGGAATATAATTTATTTGTTGAATGCAGACCGTGTAAGTACAAAATGTGATTTATATGTATTTTAAACCGACTTCAAAAAGGAGGTTTCTCAATTCGTTCGTATATCGCTTTTTTATGTTCGTTCGCAGATAACGTCGATGTTTGTGAACCGATTTTGATGATTCTTTTTTTGTTGGAAAGAGGACATTTTAAACGGGCTTATTAATTATGATCTGGAAGGTGATACTGTATGAAGGTGATTTTTTTTGTTAAAATTATGTAGGTACATACATCCTAAAATTTTTCTGTTTTCTTTTAGGTATAAACGTGGGTCCCGTGGTGGCGGGCGTGATCGGCGCGCGCAAGCCGCAGTACGACATCTGGGGCAACACCGTCAACGTCGCCTCGCGCATGGACTCCACCGGCCTGCCCAACCACACCCAGGTCACCGAGGAGGTCTACCAGGTGCTCAAGGACATGTCCTACACCTTCGTTTGCCGCGGCAAGGTCAAGGTCAAGGGGAAGGGTGAGATGACGACGTACTTCCTCACCGACCGCGCGCCCTCCGCCGGCGACCCGCCGGGTGGCCTCGACGGCCCGTCCAACCCGCCCTCCGCGTACGGCGGGGTCGCCACGCCGCTCGCCATGCTGCAGAACTCGGCGCGACGGGCGGCGCAGACCTCCCGCCTGCCCCCTCTGCGGGAGGCGTCCGTCGCTGGCGAGAACGAGCCCCTCCTCCCCAACGGCCACCAGAACGGCAACCACAGGGGCGGCCGGGGCCGACGGGGGGTGGACGACGACACCCCCCCGCCGCCCCCGCCGCACGGCATCGGGCCGAGCCCGCGCTGGCCGCCGCCGCGCGCGCTCGTGCCGCCCTGGCCTCGCCCGCAGGAGCCCCGCCCGCCGGTCGCGCAGAAGCGCCGCCCCCCCGCGCGCCTGCCACGTCCGCGCTCCAGCGAGAGCCTGCCGCTAGCGCGCAGCCCGCGCGTGCACTCGTCCGCCGACGAGCTCAGCTCTCTCACGCGGTCGCCGTCACTCAGCTCGTCGGACGAGAGCTACTCGCGCACGACCGACGCCTCCCCGTCGCCGCCGCGCCCCGCGCCCCGCCCGCCGCCCGCCCGCCGGGGGAACTCGTACGACTACCCGCCCATCCGAGGGGCGAAGCCCACCCCGGACATGATCGACGAACTGTACGCGAAGCGCGAGGCGAGGAAGGCGGCGCTCGAGGACGAGCTGCTCGACGGCGACTTCCCGAAGGAGGACGAGAAGCTGCAGCGGAGCATCATCGGCGTGCTGCAGGCGGCCGTGAAGCGGGACGGGTGCAGCCAGACGGACCGGCGCGGCGGGCGGCGGGCGGGCTCGTTCTCCAGCTCGGGTGGGCGGCCGGCCGACCTCAAGCTGCTGGGCCGCGACGGGCGCGAGGCGTTCTCCCGCCGCAGCCCCGCCGACGTCGCCTGCGTGCCGCCCTTCGAGAGGGAGATCCAGCGGCTGCTCGACGACCAGAACCTCATCGTGATGAATTCACCCAAAACTGAGAGAAAGGACTTAAAATTGGAACTCAGGTGTGTAAAATAATATATTATATTGTTTTATAATACGTTTCATTATAAAGTTCAATTATAAGTTTTGAGGTCCGAATGATCATATCAACTAACTACGTCGACAGAGCTCAAAACTCGCTGCTGGAGGCGAGCCGCAACAGCAACAACAACTCCAGCCCGCTGCACGCGGTGGGGCTGGCCGCCATCGCGCAGCTCGCCCGCCAGGAGATCAGTCCCGCGCGACCCGCCGACCCACGTGACACCCGCGACCCACGTGACCCGCGTGACACTCGAGACCCACGTGACCCGCCCGCGGACTTCCCCGGCGTGCTGCCGACGGATGTCGTAGTGGAGCTGCCGTCGCCGACGCACACCTCCGAAAAGGATTCGAGGTAAGGACAAAAACTAATAACTAAAATCTTGTTACACGTCTTGAACGAAATAATAAAATGATAGAAACTTAAGTAACTTATATAAAGCACTCTTATAATACACATTTATCGTTGTGCAATAAAATTATTAAGTACTTACATTTGAAATTTTCTTTTTTATAAATGTCTTATTAATTTTGAATATTTATATGATTTACAGTAGACAGAATCAGAGGAAAACGGAGGCATCACTTACCAAAGAGAAGATCGAAAAGGATATCCACGAGAGGCTTCAAAACCGGGTACGTAAAGAATTAAATAAAAATTACATTTGACATTATAAGATATATTTTTTAATAGGAGACAATAAAATTATCAAAATGAAGTGGCAAATCAGTTAAACGTATTTTTAAACTGTCTTACTTATCTATTTTCCCAGGTGACAAACCACCGGGAGGCTTACGGGGAGAGCCAATCGGAGTGGAGTTCGTCCTGCTCGGAGGGCGAAGGCGAGGGCTGCCAACCGGAGAGCACAGGGTACACAACGGACGACCCGGCTTTAGAGAACGTGTCTATGTTGAACGAGGCGGGGCTAACGGACGCGGAGGCAGCCCTGAGCGACGTCAACTCGTGCTACTTCGATCGGGACGATTTGTCGTCGCGCGCGTCGTCGCGACTTTTGGACTCCGAAGCATTGGTGTCGCTGGAGTCGCTTAGCGCGATATACGACTCGGACGAGCCTGCGCATAGGTAAATAGCTAAAAAAGAAAATTAAACCTGTAGCATAGTTCTTAAGGTGCCAGGGAATGCCTTGAGGAGAACCCGCCACTGTCCATTATCTGGGGGCACGGTAGTGGACCCGCTAAGACGAGCCAAGCGAAGCGCAAGGGCACTATCTACCTTTTCTTGAAGTGTTTCGTCGTTTTTTTTGTACCCTCATAGAGTTGGTTTCCAATGTACCAGATAGTTCATATTCCCAGGATATGATGTCAATAATTTGTGTCAATAAATTGAATAGCTCTAATACTTCAGATCCGAAACCTTCGCATCACCTCCACGACGGTAGCGAGACGGTGAAACCATACATATTTACTGATATGTAGAACTTGCTGAATAGTTAGGGTCGGTATAGTTAGGCCGTGTAGATTCAGAGGCTTGGCTCTAAATGATATTTTATATCTTTTTCACAAGGCAAACCTTCTGAATCCCACCGAAAACATTTCATGTAAAATGTTGCCAAGACAACCGTCTTGGCAACATTTTACATGAAATGTTTTCGGTGGGATTCATTATCTTCAGAAGATTAAAGAGGCCTGGATAAAAATAAACTGCAAAATTTCACTGATGCTGGAAAAGATTTACCAATGCCTATATTTAAACACCATTATAATGTATGTCATTAATAATAAACCGTAATTGTGTAGGTACCTGGCGAATATCCGTACCGTGAGCGAGTCCATCACCCGCAACTTCGGCCAGCCGGCGCACGTCACCGACGCCGAGAGCGACGTCTAGACTCTCTAATACTCCAAACCCTGTACATTCATTTGTGGTGCTGCTATGTAATCGGTCGGGTGCAGTCGACGCTTGTAACCCTGATGATGTATTGGTTAGTAACATTTCGGCGCGGATCGCTGTTGGTTAACGGCAGGTTATGTTATATGTATTTTGCGACGGCAATTTGACAGCGAATATTGAACAATATCTGCTGTCAAATAGAACAGCAGATACATATTACTAAATGTTCGCCTATTTTATTGTGGCATTAGGGTCAATTCAGACCGCAACCCGACGCTTAGATATGCATTTCGAAATTTGTATGGATTTGACAGATTTGCATGACGTCTCACGCAATTGAAGTCTGTCAATTCATTACAAATTAAGAAATGCATCTACGCGGCGCTTTGCGGTCTGAATTGACCTTTAGATACACAATCACACTGCGATTAGATACACAATCAATCTGTATCATCTTGCGTACGAGATGACGATAATAATAATAATACGCCGAAATGCTGCAAATATAGTCTAAGAGGTGTTCGGACGTCGACTGCACTTGTATCAATATGTACCTATAGACGCTGTGTATATGTAGTATGTACATTGCCATCTGATGGCTCAATCGTCTAGGATACGCGATGATCTCTGTAACAATTATAAGGTGCTCTGGTAAGTTATTCGGTGTTTCTTGTGATTAGGTATTTCGATTTCGAGCGACCAATATGTGTAACCTTCGGTGGTTTAGTAGGGGCCGGTCCCTGAGCCTTATTTACCTCGAACTTTTGTATTCGAGCACTTAACTTTCGACGTATTAAAATGTATTATAATTGCATTTCGATGTTTATTTAGGGGTTATGATATTATTGCTACAACTTTCGATACTGTTTTCTCGTCGTTTCGATCGTATTGTTCACGTGGACTCGGTCATCTGATTTTGCGAATCTGTAATTTCTAGTCAATGTTTAAATTTAGAATAGTGCCATTTTGAAGTTTAAACGTATCATCCGTGTGCCTAAACTACATCGGTATATATACTGAAACACCATTTTAATGATTATAACTCGATTAGAAAGTGTTCATATCTAGAAGCGCTGCTTAGACGCAGTCGCGGTCCCTATGTAGCCTTGCATTAAAAGTAGTGATACCAAAAGTACAACCCACACAAATCAGTATCGAATATTTGTTGTAGAATATTCTCATTAGAGTTTTCTATGATAACTTAATTTATGTCAATTCGTGTCATTTTAGTGTAAGTCGAAACTGAAAGCAGCTTATGAAATTACTACTGTGATTGATAAGTGAAACGGGAGGTAGGGGGGTACTAAGTTTGCTTCGTTTGCGGCCGATTCCGTTCATGACATAAGTGTTGCTTGTATCAAGCACTTGATTTGCGGGCTCTTAGCATTCGTGACTTTCATTTGACATTACAGAGCATGCGAACGCTAAACTTGTAAATAGTGATACCTCTCCCCTGATATATTTAGGCAATTGTTAATCTTTGTAAATATTGTTAATCGGTCGTTTACTGCTATAATATTCTTAGGTAGTATCATGCTGTGAAGATGTACTATAATTATATTTTAGTAATTTTTTTCTGTAACGTTTTTAATATGATATGTACCGTGCCAAAATTTATTTACTGCAATCATGATTTACGTTATTATTTTTATAACAATTTTTTAATATTTTTCCTATTTAACATATTTATAATTTTTACAACAAGTTATCTTTTATAGAACTCGTGCTTATAAAATGTACTTATAAATTAAATTAGAGTTTTCGACTAAAGATCTGAATACCATTAGAAAATAATTCGAAAATACCTAGTTACTTTTTTCCCGTTTTTTATTAGTATTGTTATTGTATAGATTTGTGTCTGTTAATCTGTTTATTTGAAGTTATTTAAATGGCTCCTGGCTGGTTAAAAAAAATTAGCAGTTTTTTCTGTTACTGTAGATACTTGAATATCCTGAAAGTTATTAATATAGGCACCATTATCGATTTAAAGTTTTTCGAGTTTTTAAGGTATTTAATAGAAGTTTTTAAAAACTTGGTTACCCTTATAAAATAAACGACTACGTAGGTATGTTATTGGCATTTTCATTTATGTATACCAATATGCTCTAGGATAAAAGCCCAGTTCCTGAATTTAATGATTTTTTTTTTCTTTAACATTAATACTTAATAGCATAAACATTTAAAATTTTGTAATAACCAAATATGTATATTCTTATGCATCATTATTTTTGTAGATAACCATTTATGGAATTAGTGTTATTTGTAATTTCTATTTATTTCTTTATGGAATTAAGCAATATTAATGACATGAAATTAAACTGGTTTATATGACCCATTGAGTGGTTTTATTTGGTATTATATTTTTCGCTCGTTCTTATAAAATAATTGAGGTTTCTCGAATTACAGAAAATTCAATTTTTGTTTTTTAATTCCTAAAATTTGTCGCAGAATATTATATTTTATGCTACCTATAACATTTTTAACGTCGACTTTGCTAGTTACCTAATAATAATTATGTTACAGTTCACTAAGTTTTTGACTTAATAATCAATAGTGACTAAGACATCAGTTTTCCAGTCAGGTACGCGTTGTCGGTTACAACATCGTTTTTCGCATACAAATATAATAGTCGGGCGTCGTACCTATTATATAGGTACTCGGTTTCAAATTTTATCATAATGCACATGAAGCAGGGAGCTGGGGATTGGGCTCCTTTGGGCTCTAAGAATCTTGAATTAGCCATTCTAAATTCTCTGCATTATTTTGCCCAGTGACTGATTTAAAAATAAAATAAAATTATATTAAATATACGATCATACTGACTATGGCGAGTCATAGAAAAGTAATGAATATCGCAGACCACTGGATACTGAATGACGTATGTAATTGGTATGGTACGAGGCTACCGAACTTTTGAAAACTATACATAATCTTAATTCTTAACTAAATCTAAACTATGATCATACTTTTGAAAATACATACTTAATCTTAATTCTTAACTAAATCTAAACTATTGTAGCAGTACCTACGTTCGTTCGCCGATTGAAACAAAGAAAACAACGCGCTCTGAAAAGAACGCACGCCGTCTTTGTATACGTTCGTTATAGAAGTTGAAACACAGAAGAAAATCGCTCTGCAAAGAACGTACGTTCGCAATGACGAGAGAAACAGCTGTCCGTGTAATAATACCGGACATGAACCGGCCTTGAAAAAGGCATTTTTCTAATAAGAATTCTTCGCAACAACACTACGCGTCTTCACATCGAGGTTACGTCGAGCGAGGGATCTTCGCAGCGTGGCTACGGTCTTCATGGCGTTTGCAGAGCTTCCATCTTCACAAAATGGCGGCACTACTATAATTATTACCGGCACGGCGGCAACCGGCAGCGAGACATCGTCGGTATGGAATGCGCGCGCGGACTGAATTCGCGGCCCGCGAGAGCCCATATTTATACTCGGGCGATGCCAGCGCCGCGAGCCGCGGTGCGTCCAGTTTCTCGCGCGGCAATCATAATTACCTTGTAAATAGTTCTTATTCAATTTTTTTCTCTTTCTTGTTTCTGTAAATATTTTGTATCCCTTTCTGTATGTCCTTTTCTAATGTTGTTAGCCAATCAAAATTAATCTTTTCAGTTCTGTACAGTTTCGTAATAATAATAATAATGTAAAAATTTTGTATATAAACCGCACAGATTGTTGAATAAAGCACTTCAGTTCACCACAGTAAATCGAGTTTTACTCTTTACTCCTCCGACCTCTAGTGAACTCTTAGAGAGACCAACCGGTCCTCTAAACTGGTGACCCCGAAGGACAACAAGCAACCTCTGCTAGAAGAAACTCTACTGGAAGAAACTCTGCTACTCTGCCCGAAGAATCTCTGCACAACAAACTTCTGCCGGCGAAACGCTGCTCGACGAAACGCTGCACCACCACAAATCGCTGCCCGAAATACCACTGAAGAAAAATGGAACCCAGAGGCGAATCCCTGCCCGAAACCTCGGCACTCACCAGCAACCCGGCGACGTCACCGTCATCGCAGGAAATCGCCGGCATCGCACTTTCGATGCGAATTCCGCCATTCTGGAGAGACAAACCCAGGCTCTGGTTCGTCACCTTCGAGGCAGCCACCAGCAGCCTACAGAAAAACCAAAGCCAGCTCTCCCAAATGGTCATCGCTCGTCTGGAGAAAGAAGATATCGAACAAATCGCCGACCTACTGTACAACCCGCCAGAGACAAACGAATACCAAGCCCTCAAAGACCGGCTCATCTCCGCATATGAAGAATCTGACAGCCGGCAATTTCAAACGCTGCTGTCAAACATGGAATTGGGAGACCAGAAACCATCACAATTACTCAGACGTATGCGAAACCTGGCTCGCAACAAGGTCCCCGATTCCACCCTACAGCTGATGTGGGCCAATCTCCTCCCGACAAATATTCGCTCCGTCCTGGCCGTCAGTGAAACTTTCCAGTCGAAGACCACACTCGACGAACAAGCTGCGCTAGCCGACAAGATCATCGAGCAGTCAACTGTAAATAATGTAAATAGCATATCCCTTTCTGTATGTCCTTTTCTAATGTTGTTAGCCAATCAAAATTAATCTTTTCAGTTCTGTACAGTTTCGTAATAATAATAATAATGTAAAAATTTTGTATATAAACCGCACAGATTGTTGAATAAAGCACTTCAGTTCACCACAGTAAATCGAGTTTTACTCTTTACTCCTCCGACCTCTAGTGAACTCTTAGAGAGACCAACCGGTCCTCTAAACTATGATCATTTTAAAACGCTATGTAGAGAAAACGAAAGAGTACATCCATACTGCACTCTACTATGTTGTCGCGTCGCATCGCGTCGGTTGGCATGACAATATTGAATTTCAAACCTTAGCCTCCCCAGTGCCAGTGTCGGAATTTTGAATGATAATCCAAAGACTAGTCCTATAATAAGGAAAGTGTGGTAATATTTTCTTTGTTATTTTCTATTGGCAATGACTAATGACTTACTGCCGCACTCAGAGTGGAACATTAATTAGTTAAGTAAATGTAATTAATTCAAAATTTTGACATAAGCCCCATACATTATCTGTCAAACTCTCCAATTGAAGGTTAATCGAATTTAAATGTCTCTAAGTACGGCGGTAAGTAGGTACCTATTATTTTGATAATCTATAATATAAAAATGAGTCGCTGAATGTGTTGCTAAGCGCAAAACTCGAGAACGGCTGAACGGATTGGGCTAATTTTAGTCTTAAAATATTCGTAGAAGTCCAGGGAAGGTTGTTAAGTGACACGAAGTTCACCGGGACAGCTAGTATATTATATTATATTAATATGAAAATCAGTAGTCTCTCGGACTATTATAGTTAAGTAGTAAGTTAAAAAGTTTGTTGCGTAATAACATGCTGGTTTTAGTTGCGCACAAGTCTTATAATGCCATTGTGTCATCAATTTGTGTTTTGTAACTGACATCAAGATTTCGAGGATTCGAACCCGGCACTCCGCAGGTATGCGGCGCGCGTTATCAAGCGCGGGCCACCGGCCACCGCGCCGCCACTGCAGGCCACAGCTGCCTGCGGTGACGCGGCCGCCCATTGGCTGCGGGAACCGGTCGAGCCCCCCGCACCTCCCCGCGGCGCGCCCCGGTCCCCGCCACAACCGTCAACCGAACGAATTTTTATTCATACAAGTTGTGGCGACCGTTGACGTCGCCGCGCAAACTACGCGCGTAATTCCGCGTAATCTTATCGAAATGTGTCTTGTGTCGATCGACTGTGGGTGTATTTAAATATTTCGTGCATCACAAACACAGTGAAAACTACGTGTCCCGCTCGACGACATGAGATCGACCGGGCCGGCCAGTGTTTTTGTTCGTTTTAGTCAAACGTCGCTTTGTGCACTTCGATTCCGGCTCGTTTTTACCATGTGCGTTAAATAGTGTTGTGCTTATCGGTTTCCAAACAGAAATGTTGCAAAAGTTCAGTGATGAGCCGTAAGGTTGCCGTGGTACTCAGATGTTGACCGTAGCATGTATAGTGGCAATATGAAAGTGACGGTGTGTTTTGGATCTGTGCGAGTGCTGGTCCCTTGCGGCGCCGGTGACCTCCTAGTTCGGGACCTCGTGAGAGAGGCAACTCACCGATACAAAAAAGCTACCGGGCAGGTTAGTCGTCGTTTTTTTTAAATACCTTCCTATCAACGTACGCTAATCGCGCGCGTTTTTTCAAAACTACAGCCTACACCACTTCAGTATCCATAACTTGGACCTGCTTCCGTAGTTTCCAAACGAGGTGCCTGATGTAACTCCTGCAGCCTGTTTGTTATTATAGGTATGAGGTAAGTACAATCTTAGCAATGACTAATGACAATGAGCGAGTTAACCATGTAAACAATCCTTACTTGCCCACAGAATAATGATTTGGGCAGTGGGTGTATGCCGTATACCATAGATAATGCAATATATATTATAAAGACCGTATACGGTATACCCATAGTTTAATAAACAAAAAAATTGTTCACATGATTTTAAAAAATTAGTACAATAATTAAACACTATTAGTGACCACGTCTCTGTACTTTTGGGTATTTTGAGCAACAAGCAGTTTCGGGTGATATTGTAATCTCGCCTATCGGCATAGTAGCAAAGCTGCAAAACTACTCTGGCTTCATGATTCAGCAAGCTGAATCTGATTCATAATTATTATTTGCTTTCACGCTTATTTCGCCATGATTTCATAAGAGTTCTAGCGCCAGCGAATGTTCACTTTTTTAACTTTACTTTTTAATTGATTTTGATCAAAATGTAAACAAACATCAGTACTTACTGGTGTTTAAAATGCTACAAAATCTATTCCTTTTGGAGAAAAAAATGGCACGTTATTCACTGTTTTGTTTACATTAAGGTCACAATAAATCGGAACAAACTACTTAATAACTAAGTCCTAACTTTATGTAGAAAATGTGTGGAAACAAGCCATTAGCCGGCTGCCTAGGCATTAAGTTACTCAAGTTTCATCGCTATAATTAGAAGGCGAAGCCGGTAAACTCCACTAATGCCTAGACTGGCAAGTGGTATCACGTCTGGTTTTTGCGTATCTAACGATCATTTCGCTGCGGAATGTGGTACCGATCGTGAAGACTGTCGCAACTTACCACTTTCGCGATGACGCGCTGTATTAAGAACTGGATCACAAAAACAAGGAGTCATTATGTTGACTGAATTTGCCTTTGGAATACGTATATTAGCGTACTAGGCGTGAAGTAAATGTGTGTCAGCCAACCTTAAGAGGATTCCACACCGCCCTTTTTTCCATACAAACGTTGTCGCATGTTTCCTCCCTGGATAATACTAGTAGAGTTGTTATCTATCCCTATGTTTTCTTTTTTTTTTCATAATTTAATTATTAAATAAGATATTATCATATTCAAAAACCCAAAAAAATGGCCAGATTTTCCGCTGTGTTCAAACGTCCAAAAAACAGATTTGGATAGATTATACAAAAAAAAGCAAAACATAGTAACACAGCTCAAGCCCTTTTTTAATATTTAATGAAAAAAGTACTTAAATCGGTTAAGTTTTGGAGAAGGAATCAGGGGACAATGAATCGTTGATTTTCTGGATTTTCTGCAGTTGTTTCTATCGCGTTCTGCGGTTAGGCTTGAGGTAAGGGAGACTTTTTCTCTAGCCCCTGGTGTATCCTCTTAATAATATAGAATCACTATTAAAGGAGATACACATGTACGTGTAACTTGCAGAAGGCCAGTGGCCATAGTATTCTGCTATGATTGCCCGAATTCGACGTCGAATATACTATTACATACTATTAACCGCATCGCAAATTATGGTGACAACTGACAATCATGGTAAAACATGCAGCAGCAGACATGGGCGCCGGCAGAAATAATTTCCAAGGGGTGCAGATTTTAGTTTTCATTTTTTTTTTTCTTTTTACTTTTTACGACAACATGTGACTGTCTATTTACGTCAACAGAATACATTTAGTGCCGACACATTACGAACTATCTTTGTACGGCATGGTAATAGGGTTACAGACGGCTTTTTATTTCAATAATTTCTGTTGATCCCGAGATTCGCTGAGCCCCGATCCGCCCCGGCAAGCCTAGGCACGCGCCGACAAAGTGAGCGCGAACATTTAGAGATGGTCTTAACAAATTCGTAATTAAGTATTATCTCGGTCACCTTGCCACTGTGCCAGAGAAAATTATTCCACCGTTACCTTATCAAAATCGGTTACCTATTACAGTTGCTGCTTATTATCTAAAGACTTTCTCACAATTTTGTACTGTTACAGTTCGTGTCGGATGTTATTTTACGAATACTCAATGTAATGTTATTTAATTATACTTTATAGTACAAAGTGTATAGCAGGATTCAGTAAGATGGTATAACATTTTATTACGATCATGCTCACTTTAATCGTGTGAAAGCATGCATATATCGTTACACAATCAATTAATTTAGCGCGAAATCGATTTGTAGTGTTGTTAGATCTTGCAGTAGTTTAGATTGGGTGCCCGCAGTTTATTCTAACTTAATTTATTACATTCGCAAAAAAAAAACAATTTGAAATTTCGGGGAAATATGACGCAGCTGATAAAATGATTAACGACTAAAAAACTCAATCAAAGTTAAATACTATCATATATTATCATTTTAAATCATTATGTTTAAAACTTAAAATAATTTTTGATCTTAATTGTAGAATACAGCTCAGTATTAGCGGCTATAATGATACCAATTAATTTAAATATCGTCAATAATTCTGTCGAGTTGCAATCCTTAGCTTTCACGTAGATTAAAATAATCGAAACGCAGTATAAAAAAATATAGTTTAAAACTAAAAATAACACGAAGGTTTTTTCTTGAGTTTCTGCATCATCGAGTTAAACCTCTCAACTGCATAGTCAAAGGTCGAGCGATTGCAAACGAGCTCTTAATAGATGATCTAAACTCTAACACTAGATACCTAGATTATAGATATAGGTAGACCTAGGACGTTTTTGTGCTTCATTTCTTTAAAACTTTGAAACTTAGATTATACTTACATAATATCTGAACTAAGGTCTAAACTTCTAAAGTAATTTTAAATTCTTCCTAGATGTAGTTACAGGGTTTCTCAAACTTTCGGTTCGGCTCCACGAACCCTTGTTAAAAATTTCCAGGCGACGGCGAACCCCTTACGAACCATAATGAAATCCACTCTCACATAAGTATCTTATGTATTGTAGTATTGTAGTACTATGTTCAATGTTGTAACTTGTAGCAAAGGGTAAAAGGAAATTCACCGCTTTGTGTGAGAGTTCGAACTTTGAAATACTCTGCCCGTCTAGCTGCCAAATCTTGATAGACATAATTTTGAAATCAGCCTGAAGAGTTTCATCTACTGACATTTCTAATAATGACTCCTGGGCGACGGCAGGGGATCTTGTCCCGAACCCCCTGCCGTCGCCCCACCCCACTTTGAGAAACCTTGATCTATTAGAATAGGGGTACAAATTTAATATCATAAGCCGTATGCAATATGCATAATAGATTTAAATTGAGAACGTGTCGTGAAATTACGTAACAACTAACAATAATATAATTTGCATCTAGTACATTAATGCTAATTGCTACCACTATGGAAACAGGCCACAAGGAAAATGAGATCAACGTGGTTGATTAATGATTATAAATTAAATATAATAATGTTGTTTTATGTACACTGTTATAACAAAAGAGCTTTATTAAAAAAAACACAAAATTAAAGTTAAGTAATCATTAATTAATGTTACTGAGTGCGACTGTTAAAATATTACAGAAGGTAGAACCCGTAGAAGTGCCAAACTTTTATAAGTTGGGAATTGTTAATGTGACATTATTTAGGATGTGGTGGGATGTTAAAAAAATCCCTACAGGTTTATTTTTCAAAGTAATAGTAAAACTTACGTTCTTGATGAAAAGTAGGTAGGTAAAAGGTAAAGGTTTCCGTTCAAAATTTTAAATCGACGAAGCGTGACCCTATAGAATCGAGGCGTGATGTTTTAAAACTGTTAAATTTTAATTTTAAACAATGGGTCCCTTGATTTACCTTCGCCGATAAACGGTGGACATTATCGACCTTATCACAATAATCATAAGGTTGCCAGTATCGACCGTAGAGGTACAGGTATGCGAGTCAGTTGGCTCTATAGTCTATTGTACTCTTGTATGCATATCTCCGTGGACCGGTTCCAAGAAAAATACGAGACATCCATAACGCGGCGTCCATCTCGACGTATTAAGTATACGTTAGAGAAACAAGATAGCTCGTGGCATCCATAATAATAATATCACATTCTGTGATTAGCATTCGTAGCTTGAAACTCTAGTAACATAGACGAGACAAAGGCAAATTGATTTTTATTGTGGACTAGCTTTTGCCCGCGGCTTCGCTCGCGTTAAGAAGAATCTTTCATCCCCTATTTTATTGCCTTAGGCGTGGAATTATCAACATCCTTTCTTAGCGTATGCCAACGTCATAAGTTCATAACTCATAACATTTACGTCTGCATGCCAAATTTCAGCCCGATCCGTCCAGTAGTTTGGGCTGTGCGTTGATAGATCACTATGCCAGTCAGTCAGTCACTTTTGAGCTATTATAAAGATTATAAAGAGAAGATAGCAACAAATAACCAGTAAACATCCACACTTCTATACTAATATAATAAATGCGAAAGTGTGTCTCTCAGCTCTCTGTCTGTTGGCACTGTTGTCTCTCTTCTAGCTCAAACCGCTAATCCGATTTTGCTGAAATTCGGTATGGAAATACTTTGGGTCCCGGTAAAGGACATATAATACTTTTCATTCCGGATAAATAAACCGTTCCCACGCGATAAACTTTTTTTAAAATTTTCGGCGCAACGGAGGCAACTCCTCCGTTGCGCCGTCGGTCGCCGTCGGGTTGTGCGGTCGTCATCTATTAGAAATATTTTTGATATTTTTGATCGTGGTAAGCCTACTTCTGCTGCTCATCATGTTACCAAACCTTGACCAAGAGGTGCCTAACCCTGGTGTCAAGTTGAGCTGCCTTCTACGATATGCTTGATAGAGCCCTAGAGACTACTTCAAGTCTGAAGCCTTATTCTAGATTCTAGGCTATAGTTGGGATAATACTGAAGAATAGAAATAGCTTAAATCCATTAAGGTATAATAAGTATTACAGTAGTACTTAACCTAGTTTCTAATGATTGCAATTTAAACACTGTATAATATAAGTAAAAAAATATTTAACTAATATGTAAAAGCAAAAGGTCTTTAGCAGGTATATTATTTTTTCGTTGCCATTTTTTGCAGTATATTACCATAGAATAGAACAGGACTAGGAATGTATCATGTAACATGTAAAGTGTTAGTCCCATGACCACATGGTTTATGTTTCAAGTGGATAAATGGGACTGTGAAGATCCAATTACAGCTTTAATTAAAAACAGATGCTGCATGGTCACCATAATTTATTGCAGGATAAGTGTTCTTTTTAACCGACTTCCAAAAAACAGGAGGTTATATTGGAGTTCAAACATATATTTTGCGCAAGTTATAAATGAATATTATTGGGGTGTAGGTACCTAGTTTAAAGTGTGGCGGTACCCACAATTCGCCTAACATTCCTGCATCGCGCTATCGAAGTTTCGGAGAACGGCAAGATATATACAACGTCTGAAATGACGTCAGTGGGCTTCGGCCTGACCGAGCATGCTATCTCGCTCGGTCGGAAGATCTTCCTTTTCGGCCGCCACTAACAACGTTAAATTGGTGACCACCGACAAGAACACGCATCCTTCTGGACATCAATCATCATCAACACTCCCCGCCCCTCCGCACCACGTCAGCAGACATCAAGCACAACCGGGTCGCCTCGACCATAAGCCGCGTTGGAGGTCCGCGCCGGTCGAACCTGTGTCTGGCTTGAACGGGGCAGCCATAGGCTACAACGACCGGTCAGCAAGCAGAGCACGGGGTCCCTCTCCTGGTCATTGCACGCGTAGCTTCGGCCCACACCTGACAACACAAGCGCATCGAAGAATACCACAAGTCTTCGGGGGGGAGTGATGTGGCGGTACCCACAATTCGCCTAACATTCCTGCATCGCGCTATCGAAGTTTCGGAGAACGGCAAGATATATACAACGTCTGAAATGACGTCAGTGGGCTTCGGCCTGACCGAGCATGCTATCTCGCTCGGTCGGAAGATCTTCCTTTTCGGCCGCCACTAACAACGTTAAAAAAGTATTAAAGATCCCTAGAAGATCCCTAGAGCTCTCTTATAGACTATAGTTTTTAGTTTGATCACGAGTGGTTTTTAGTGGGTAATGATCTCTACTTACCCCTGAGTCCTGACTTATAGGAGAGTTATGAAATATCTTTTTCAGGTTTTGCTCCTCAAGGATATTAAGTATAAATTATAATGCACACTTTAATAACATGATTTAAATGTAACAAGTTTAGGTAGTCACTAAGTATTTTATTTTAAGCGTATCTTATCAAATGTCTACTAATAAGGTCACTAGGCCAGTTGATAAGTAAGTGTTCTTTATGTCTGTTTAAGTAATCGTTTGGGTTTGTAATTGACGACATTTGAACACATTAAGTGAGTTATTGCCATCATTAAAATTAGGATAAGAATTTTTCACAATATTCTGTGGTGTAGAGAACTGAGACTTCGGAATTATTTAGGTATTACATGTACCAATTTGTTTGTACATAAAAACTCAAACACAATTTTTTTTATTCAAAATAATTTTTTGCAAATCTTCTCTGAAAGTCGACATAATGCCTACCACCGGTTCGGGAACTAACCCGGCGAGAAGAACCGGCGTAAGAAACTCGCACGTGGTCCACTTTTTTACCAAAAAAAGTAAGAAAAAAATTATTTTTTTAAAATAAGGTAAGTATACAATGTTGTAACTTAAAATTATATTATGTTAATAAATATTATATTATATCTAAGATATTAAAACTGATTGTAGTTAAACAGAAATGATAGTTATCTAAAAATACTCAAGTACTTAATTGTTTAAGTCTAGCTCTAGACTAAAAGTTATTCAGAGTAAAGTCATAAGAATCAATGTTTATGCCCAAACAAATGTTACTCAAATTAATAAAGCACTTTTGTTTTGCGAGTTCGTCATAGTTTGCGTAGGACTTACTCATGCGCACGTGGCTCTTACCATGTACGTCTATGTACCATCTATGTACTCGCTACTTGGAATTGGCTAACTACATAACTAGTAACTACACAATGATTTATATGCCTTTATCCTGTTAGCTTAGGATTTCTACTGAAAGTGTGTCAAATTGTTCTTGTTTCCGGGAAACCCGCGATATAGGTTTTTTTTTAATGCAATAAGGGGGCAAACGAGCAAAAGGGTCACCTGATGGAAAGCAACTTCCGTCGCCCATGGACACTCGCAGCATCAGAAGAGCTGCATGTGCGTTGCCGGCCTTTTAAGAGGGAATAGGGTAATAGGGGAGAGTAGGGAAGGGAAGGGAATAGGGGAGGGTAGGGAAGGGAATAGGGTAGGGGATTGGGCCTCCGGTAAACTCACTCACTCGGCGAAACACAGCGCAAGCGCTGTTTCACGCCGGTTTTCTGTGAGAACGTGCTATTTCTCCGGTCGAGCCGGCCCGTTCGTGCTGAGGCATGGCTCTCCCACGTATATACATACATCTGAATAAAGTGTGACCTCAGTAAAAAATTTCCTTACTTCATTATTGCCTTTTCCATTGATAGCGTCCAAATGGCTACTCTATTTGCTCACATAGATAATAATGCTCCTAGTTTTTTTTATTACTAATTCACGGTTGAATTCAAATAATAGTCGTGATTCGGTGCGGGAATTAATTGTATGAGTCAGTGAGCTCACGGACATCAGCATTCAGCTACGCATCTATTTATTTATGCGCGTATCACCTTTAAGTAATCAATATGTAGTGTTGCCAATTGTTTAAAATATTTCCCCCTAAATTTTTAAATACCCCCTTGATTTTATGTTAGAAGACTGGAATTTATAAAGTAATGTATAATAAGCAAATTTTTTAAAGTGGACTGCCATTAGTAGCATAATCTAAGTGTGTTTCTGAAAGTTTTTTTTTTCTTAAGTTGGCCATAGTTTGTACGATACATGATTAAAATTTAAAAAGAGTTGAATAATAACAGTAAACAGATAAAATTATTGACTATATAGACCTATAATACCCCCTTACTAATAAACGTTGTATAAGCTTTGAATAGTTATACAGTGTTTTGTTCCTGTCACACAAGTGATATTTTTAATTGGATTGAAGAAGACAAAACACTGTATAACTATTCAAAGCTTATACAGCGTTTATTAGTAAGGGGGTTTGAGTATAGAGCTTTTCTACCTTCCTCTCAAATATGGGGTAAAGCCCCCATGCTGGCAACACTGTCAATAGGCAATGGCCATGATAGTCTTCACGAGTATGTTCGTTAGTCGTTACCGATACTGTTATTATAGATTTCTCTTTTACCGTGTTTTACTGAGCCTAGTAATTAAGAATGGAAAAGTTGCTTCAATAAAAAATGTTGATGATAATAATAATAATTAATTAATAATAATGAATACAATCAATCAGGGTAACTTTGATTGATCAGGTAACTATGACAGTCAAATCTGAAAATACTATTTTATTTTTACGTGGGTAATATCAAACTTCGTATGTAATGATGCCTTCTGGAGGACTCAATAATTAAGGAAGGATCTAAGAAAAGGCTAATGATTTTTTACTAAATTATATTATAGTATTGTAAACAAATAGAAATTATCTTAGCGTCTGCTTCTACAGTTTCTGTAGGACGAGGTGTTTAGGAGAAAACTTCACATTGGCATACAAACAAACAAACAAATACACTTTATTGTGCACAAAAATTACAATAAAACTTAAATATAAACAACAATAATAAGTGATAAATCAGACATGTACACAAAGGGGGCCTTATTACTTTGAAGTAATAAATCCAGTAAACGGTGATGTGCAAAAGTATACTATAGACATACAGAACTATGCAGATTTGTAGACGCACACACTACTCAGAGACATATTTTATTGATTACTTAGCCAAGTTGTGAATAGCCAATTCGCCCATTCGAATTATCAGAAAGTGGTGAAACAGCCCCTAAACAAATTAAAGTTTTAGCAGTTATTAAATATCTCTAAGTGCAAAAATATCTCTAAGGCAGTTGCCCGTCATTCATTTTGTAACATAATATAATCAGGCTTACGAGATCAAGACCCTGATTCAAGATGCTGAATTCGACTCGGATTCGGAAAGTCTCAGGAATCTAGTAAACGCTCGCCGAAGTGTTGACCAATGATCCACTTAAAATTTTCGAATCGGAGTCGAACGGAAATCGTGAATCTGCAGTCGGCTGGTCTACAGGAATTTTAGCTGACCACAATTTATAGCGGTTGACTTCGTAAAATCGCCATTAAACTTAAAGTTTATGTTAGAATTTATTGCCCAATGGTTTCTGTTACAAAGCAACTCGCCTATTTCACTTTTTGGAATAACATTTTATGGCTGTGGCTGATGGAATCTGGGAAGTAATCTTTACCAGTTACCGCCATATTTATGATCTGAACGAATGTTATATTTTGATATAGTCTTAAAGTAAATATTATGTTTCGTTATTTCGTTATTAACCGAAGTTTATAACTTCTTGCTAATGAGTAACTTATTATATATTTGACCAAACTACACAATGCTAATTTACTTAATTCAACAATTTCAAGATATTGTCTTTCCTCGAGATTAAAGTACTTACATTATATCAGATTCATTCTTCATACCAAATTTCAGCAAAATCGGTTCAGCGGTTTGGGCGTAAAGAGGTAACAAACAGACACACATTCGCTTTTATAATATTACTATGGATTAATGTGACTTGTAGGAGGCGATCAGAATATCAGTGGGGTCATTCCAATTATCTGTTGTACTTACCGGATATCCTTTATAAAATATGTTTAAATTGAGTCAAGGTATTGTAGTTTGTTCATTATTAAAACAAAATATTATTTACATTTTACCTTATTAAAATAATTAATAATTCCTTTCATTATGATTTAAATAAATTATGGTTACGAACATAGCGGGTCATATTCTTCTGTAATTAGTTGATTACAGTTTAGATCATGGGCAATTGCCCATGCCGATTGTGCATGCTATAGACACTAGACAGCTTCCCAATCATGGTTACTCATGATTGCTGAACGTGGAAATACCTCAATACCATAATATTATAAAGTTTTGCGAATCGTCTTGTGCTTTTGACCATAGTACTTCACAAAAGATAGTCATTTTCATCTTACGGTACTTCTGTTTGTCGAACGAGAGGAAAAGGCAATTTTGATGAAGCATAATTACATAGTATTTGTTATACTTACTGTAAAAACATTTGTAACAGTACATTAACAAAACATGTTCTTTCTACATAAAGTCGGCTAAGATGATTAGGCACCTGGGAATTTCCAAGTAGGTAAGTCAATAGCTAGTACAACCTGGAGTGAAACAAAGGGTATTGTTACTATTATAGACAAGTCGCCAGGAATCAAACGGAGAATATGAACAAATTATACAAAAAGTTAAGGCCAAACAATGCAGCATAATGCTAGTTTCCATTCTTGGTTGATTCTTTAGAAAAGGTTGTCTTCATCAGAAACGTTGATAAGTAATAACTCCTCTAATAGGACAAATATTGTAGTCAATTCTACAAAAACTCCTTCCACATATGTAGGTTCTACAATATTCTCTGGCAATATAGCGGACAAACATACATATTAAAATTTAAATCAAACTATTTTGAGACGGAAAAAACAACCAGAATTAATTATATAACAGGCCCAAGTGCCAACGGAAGTTGAACAGATGAGTATTATTACAGTCTTCTATTTTTACTCGGCTACCTGGATAGGCTATAAAAACACACCTGCCACGAAGCAGGTATAAGGAGGAGGGGCATAATGACTCTGTTTAGATGTTCAACTTAGTTTATTTATCTTCACCACTCGCTGGAAATTACACATGTTCTTGGTTCTAGAGGTCTAGAGTCCATATCTAAAAGTCTAAAGAAGTTGGTTGCAAAATTGTTGGATGATTGCGAATGATTGTTGAAAGATTCAAGTAATGTCTACATGCCTTCGCTAGCTCCATACAATAAATCCTAATTCATTACCTCCATTATATCATAGAAACCAGTTATGTCAACACGACGTTACCGTCGACATTTTGAAGACCAAAATATGTCCTGACTCCTAACCAACTTGTACCTAAAAATATATTATTATGATTAACTATAACTCTGATTAACTATACATAATATGCACGGATTCAATTGCTTGATAAACATTAAACATAGTCTTGACTCTGGAGCATGTGCCCCTTGAACTTCATCCTTAGCACACGTGCGTGGGAACGTCCACAAGTGGGCACTGTCTGTGACGTCACATCCGCCGGGAGCAGCCCTCCGTTCGTTCCACCTGCATGCTAAGGGAAGTTAAATTTTTGTTTAAAGTTTACAAAAATGTCAAAAGCACGGAAAGGGAATCATGCTTCGGCAACGGCACGCGTTTTGAATTTATGATAGGAGTTGTCCAGTGTTTTAGTTTTCCGGTCTAATTTTTTTTTTTTACCCGACGAGGGTTACGTATATTTAGAGATATTATCTTTCGGAAAACATGACCGTCCTTAATCGTTTTTTCCCTTCCTCTTAATCGAGTATCTTTGTATAATAAAAATTATTAAATTGGTTCGCTCTGCTGCCTGAACGGCGAGAACTAGATGGATTTAGCTTGAGCTTTTTTTAAATTAGTTTTTACTAGATGACATTCCAAAATACTCTGATTTCGGCGACATCCATTTTGCTTATTATTTTTGGTTATAGGTCTACCAGAATCTGTAGGCAAAAAGTGAGAATATAATTGACTCTAGCAATACCGGGGTAATTGGAATAAAACATTTTCATCCTTTTTTTCCTTATAGCGGCTTATTCTGTGTGTGAAACATGCGAATATAAAAATTTATCCAATGATCTACCAGAATCTGTAGGCAAAAAGTGATAAATTAAATGGACTCTAGCAATACCGGGGTAATTTTTAATCTAATTAAAGGACTTTACCGGGGTAATTGGAATAAAACATTTTTTGAAAATCTGCCATCAAAATTTGCCACCTGTGGTGGACCTACAGCTACGTATCGATTCATATAAACCTCGCTTTCTTAGTATCCCTTCTAATAATACGAAGGTTAAAAATAATAAAAACTTGCCAGGTAGGTTTTGAACCCCGTACGGCATATTATAAGCTTTGTAGAGCTTGTCTTCTTCACTTACAAAAGCTTTTGATTGACTTTTTTTGTACATCTCTCTCGTGCTTTGTTAATTGTTTCTTTGCAAATACATACCTTATCCAATAGTATTTATGAAAAAAATAGTTTCGATTTTTCCTTGCTATTGTTCTATTTCTTTTTTTCAATAAGCTGTGATTGGAATAATTTGAGGTACCTATAGAACATACGTACGTAGTTGAAGTCAAACTTGCTACATTGTTCTCGGCGAACGAAGGAATCTAGGTGTGCCAGCTGCAAATGCCAGTGTCATGATTACAAGAGTGTGGGTAGATCGTAATGCGAATCATTATAGTATGTTGTACATTTTTACTATTTATATACAATTTTTGAGCTTGTTAGCAGATGAAAGCAAGCTTAAATTTTACATTGTTAGATTAACAAGCAACTATTAACTTAATTTTTTAATGTTCATTCAAGTTTGGGGCTTGGGCACTCGATATGGACATAAAATTTGATTTTTGTCCCGAATTTTTTTATACATAAACTGTATTGAAGTTTTTAATACTTAACAAGTGTTAGCGGATGTCAATGGACAAGCTACATGATATTATATATAATTTTATTATATATAATATTATATATATATATATATATATATATATATATATATATATATATATATATATATATATATATATATATATATATATATATATATAATATTAATAAGTAAGGTACTTGATTTTGACAATTAGTTAGTTATAAATGGGTGGGAGGATTATTTACTTCCGTTATAACTTCCTCTTCTCATATTATCTAAAATATGAGAAGTACATTAATTAATATTTAGAATTATGTACTTAACTTATTCTTAGCCATTCTTAATTTTAATGTATTTCTTTATGATTTTGCTATATTTGAATTGTCAACGGAAGTTCATTTCTCTTGTGTAAAATGGTATAAAAGCCAGCCATATTGCATTGATTGATTCATTCTCTAATTAACTTTGAGACATGTAAGGTGAAACTCTGCTCGAATAAATATATGTATAATTCAAGACTTTTATTATTCTCTAACACAAGTTTTCTAAAAATGATCGAGTATTGCTAAATATCACTAGTTTAATTATAACGAGCCACTTGAGACACTTAATAAAAAGTTGGTTTAATTTGAAACTCTTTTATTAGGTCTAATTGATCAAGACGTCTGACCTCTCATTATTAGTCTGAGTGTTAGCGACCTACTATTGTAAGTTGATGGGAAGACGAACAGCAGAATTCAGACGTGGGAGAGCCATGCTTCGGCACGAATGGGCCGGCTCGACCGGAGAAATACCACGTTCTCACAGAAAACCGGCGTGAAACAGCGCTTGCGCTGTGATTCGCCGAGTGAGTGAGTTTACCGGAGGCCCAATCCCCTACCCTATTCCCTTCCCTACCTTACCCTATTCCCTTCCCTTCCCATCCCTACCCTCCCCTATTACCCTATTTCCTCTTAAAAGGCCGGCAACGCACCTGCAGGTCTTCTGATGCTGCGAGTGTCCATGGGCGACGGAAGTTTAATATTATAATGTATGGGGTTTATGTCAAAATCATCATTTAATTACAGTTAAGTAATTAATGTTCGTCCCTAAGTCAAATTATTAGCTATTTAAACTAAGTTTAAGGTATTTAAACTGAGTTTAAATAACTAGAAGTCTTTGCTTCAGAGCAAGGACTTCTATCCGCACTCAGGTGCGGCCAAAACCAATATTAATAGGTCTTATGACTAAACTTACGTTTATTGTTTACTGTAAATTATTTCCTGTTAATTCGTATGTTCTTACGTTTGTGATTTCCGACGCATGTATTAAGTTCTGATTTGATACAATAATATGACTGAACCTTGGATCTGGATCAGCACTACCTACGATACCTATTATATATATAAGTTACTCTATGATCAGCACTTTTGCGATACAATATTGCATCATAGCTCATCTTGCTACATCATGTCTCATCTGAATTACGCAATAACGCCTAAAACACCAAACGCATGATTTAGAATTTACTCTATATTTGTGTGTTTTCATAGACTAGTTGCAAAAATGTCTGCAACGTGGTCCAATTTGGATTAAATGAAACTTGTTTGTGGAGTCACGTGTTAAGTGAGCAACGTCTGAATCATTCGTTCATTAAACTTTGCTCGTTTTGAAATCATTGCGAATGGACATGTTTTATAAATGCCAGTCTATGTTAATTATTTATTTAGTACTACTAGTAGCTGTTTACTGCTGCACTTGAAACTATGCCTTCCACAATGGTTTCGGTGGCGGTTTATTATAAACAGGAGTTTTTTGTAGTGGACAAGTGTTTGCGTAGTACACAGGAGTACCTACTCTCCTTTACTATCGTAACCAAAGACGGGTGATCAAGATGACTAGCAAAACTAAATATGTAAGGATTCTGGTACCAACTACCACACCTAAAATAAGAAAGAATCATTATACTCTATGTCTCTGTCTCAAATGTATAAAAATAAACAAAATCACAGTGCATAATAAAAACAAGATTGATTTAAAGATTGGATAAAAATGAAGATAAAAGATAAGGTGACACGAAAATGTGCGTTTTTCGGTATGTTTAGTCTACGTACAACAATAACACCATGTTTCACATAAACGGCTTGCCACAATGCATGGTTTGAAAACATTGCGAAATTCTATAGGGGTGTCCCTTGTTACTACGCACTCGAAACCCTGTGGTTCCCTTTAAACCTTGACAGTTTATGGTAAAAAATCGGCCAAGTGCGGTACAATACTGTAATCACTTAATCAGCAGAATATGGAGGTGTTGCGCGTTGATAGAAGTCGCATCCAATCATCATTTTGATGACTTGTCCCAGTTTTAGTACATTGTTTGATATAATATTATGTTTAGTATTACCATTTACTAGGTATTACATGTTTCACTGACCGGAAACGGCAATTTGGATCGTGTTTCGATTTAGTGTTATGTATTAGATAGCACATTAATTATTCGGCTCATTAAAATTAATAAAGGAAACTCGTTAAAAGCAATAAAATAATCGTAAGTATATCATTTTTAGGGTTCCGTACCCAAAGGGTGGAAACAGGACCCTATTCATGAGACTTCGATGTCTGTCTGTCCGTCTGTCTGTCTGTCTCCAGGCGGTATCTCAAGAACCGCTATAGCTACACTTCTGAAATTTTCACAGATTGTGTATATCTGTTGCCGCTATAACAACAAATACTAAAAACAAAATAAAATTAATATTTAAAGCCCCCTTTACCCCCATACAACAAACGTGATTTTTTTGGCCATTTTTGCTCGATATCAATAATGGCAACAGCTAGGCACAAAGACCTTAATTATATTATGTGTACTTCAATATGTATTTAAGAATGATATTAAAATAAAATAAAATATTAATGGCCCCCATTCAAAAACACAATTTTTCGCCCATTTTTCCTCTATAACGGTACGGAACCCTTCGTGCGCGAGTCCGACTCGCACTTGGCCGATTATTAAAATTTGACCCAGGATTAGTATTTACTGTATAGGAATCATTGCATCTGTCAAGTGAAAACACTTTTTGGGGTGGTTAAAATGTTAAACTCGGACACGTGGCTTAAACAAATATTTGCAAGACGCAGGGAGAGTAGACCTCCTGACAACCCTAAAGATTGAAAGACCCACGACCCATTGTTCGCGCTCTGACCCACAGGCTACCGGTCACATGTTCAGCTTTCATTAGACCTTAATTGTAGCGAGCTTTCCTCTTATCGCTTCATGTGCCACCATCACGATCACAATAGACATATTACCGAGATAATCTACGAGAAATTACTCGATTGTGGTATTTCCACTACACGACCGTAAATAGAGAGATTCCATCGGTAAGAGAGTATGGAAGAGGTTTTGAGTTAGATTTAGAAGTAACTCAAAATCTCTAAATTCTGAGATTTTAGGTTAGTTCGGAACTTCGGATCAACTCAAAATCTCTTTTTATACTTCATAAAATAAAAAAAAATCCCATACAAATGGACAAGCTTGCGCTGACAAGAGCGCTGACCAATGGGGTCATGGGCCATGCTGTATGCATGAGATGATATTTTTACTTTGAATATAAAATTACTTTTCTGCTTACAAACTATTTAAGCAGTAGCACAGCAGTAGACTGTCGAGGCTTGCAAAGCGATAATGATGATGACGATTACAATATTGTACTAAACATATTATTTACATTATATGTACCACGCTTATTGATTGTGGATATCAGACGCGTAACCCAGTTTTGTCCGATAAAGGAAACTCGTTTGTTGCGCAAAATTAAGGTTAAGCGAATTCCAATGTTAAACGTGGCCGAACTAACCGATTCGGTTATGTCAGATATCTTAGCGCTTGTATAAGTAAAGTTTTTAGTATGTTAAGTAATTAATTAAATAATGTTTTACTTTTGTTTCTTGAGTTAGGTTAGGCACTTATAAGTCATAACTCATAAGTCATAACACTCAAGATCGCGGACAAAGTTGTTTTATGTTATGCAGTTTGTTTATTCATAAATACATTCGTCATAAAGAGTAATTTTAAAAATATTTAAACCTTACACTACGTTTTGTCCCTGTCAAATACCTACGTTGGAAAAGTCGCTTGATAGACGGGCAACACTATTGTTTTCGGTAGCAGCATTTGTAAGCAAATCAAGTTAAATATGTAGGTATATAATATATCTTATATTTGCAAAAGTAAGTAGTTAATAGTTATATTGAATAGAAAACACTCTCGATTTCCAATGTCGTCACTGTCCGTTGGTTCCCCGTTGAAATAACCGAACATTACTCACTTTGGCTTTTCTGCGCGCTTCCGTTCGCGAGGGTGGAATGCGCGTAACGGCCTCTTGCGCAACTTTCCAAGGGGTTTTGATGGATATACAAAAAAAATTGCTCTTATACAGTGTGCAACAAAACTACGTTTTTTTTACACACTGTATAAGAGCAATTTTTTTAACTTTTGTACGTGGAAACTCGTGACGCTGGGAGTTGGGACCTTTGTATTATAGCTCCGTGGTTGGGACGCTTGCCCATACAAAAATGAAAAACAATTGGTCTTTCAGCGCTGCTACTTTCACAGTGAACTCTCGAAAAGGAACACATTATATACACCCTATAGTATTATCACTTAGTTTTCTTATAGGTCTGACTCTTAATAATAGCAAAGGTGGAACACCTTTGCTATTAATTGTAGTTTGCTACTAGTTTTATATGTCGGTGCTTAGGATAATACTGTAGCTCTGCCATGAGTTTAAAGTTATAGTATTTTTCGATACTCGATACTGACTACCGTTTAGTATGGCAAATTTTACAGCGCCTCTAGCGGTTACTTGCGGAACTAAAATCGCCATACTAAAAAATTACGTAGTCGGTACTTATCGAGTATCGATAAATACTATAGCTTTAAACTCATGGTAGAGCAACAGTATAGTCCTAAGCATCGACATATAAAACTAGTTTCTTATGGCGATGATCCTAAGCTAGTTAGATAACCTACAGGAACATTACATTTCGGGAAAAAAATAGCGTCTATCTGTGTTAATCCAAAGCCTAAACTACTGCTGTACTTCTTCGCTTTATCTGGCGCCAAAACTCAAAAACGCTGGACATAATAATATGTTTCTCAGAGTTCTTTAGATTTTAGCGTGGGTTAAGGACTAAGGACTGGATGATTGGTCATGATGATTGGATGATGATTGGTTGAAATATTATGATTTACTTTTGAAATCGAAATGAAATATAAAATTGCAAATGTTATGACGTGGGAGAGCCATGTTTGACGTGGGAGAGCCATGCTTCGGCACGAATGGGCCGGCTCGACCGGAGAGATACCACGTCCTCACAGAAAACCGGCGTGAAACAGCGCTTCCGCTGTGTTTAAAAAAAAAAAAGTTTTCTTCTTAATAGCTCACTGCTCAAGCGTCTTCTAAACATAACAATTAACAATTAAATAACATGACCTTGATTTAGATATTGTTCTTGGCGTTGAATTTCTGCACAGTTCAATGACCTGGAGCTTTAGTCACTATAATGACCAGTTTCATTGTACATATTATATTGTTAGGTATGTGCCATTGTATAAATTCCGGTTATGTTTTTGTACAAAAATATTATGACACTACAGTTAATTTAACAAAAAGCTATTTGGGTTTTTTGTTTTATGTGTGGCATTTGTATGTTATCTTTGCTAAATTAAAAATCAGCCAAGTGCGAGATGGACTCGCGCACGAAGGGTTCCGTACCACAATAGAGCGAAAGTAAAGTAAAATAAAACTGAGTATTTCGTGAACATTTCAAGTGCCTATGTATTGTTGTTATTGATATCGAGTAAAATAATCGGCCAAGTGCGAGTCGGACTCGCGCACGAAGGGTTCCGTACCGTTATAGGGAAAAATAGACCAAAAATTGTGTTTTTTATAAGGGAGCCCCCCTTAACTTTTTATTTTAGTTTAATATTATTATTAATTACTGAAGTAGACATATAATTAGGGGTTTTGTGAAAATATCAAGTACCTATCTGTT